>NC_138347.1:126148587-127604212 GCF_046562875.1 Panthera onca | reverse complement strand
CTTACCCTCCAGCCTTTCTTAAGACTAGAATCAACATCCTCATTGGCAAAGCCAGAGGCATGGCAGAAAGAACCCTCACCAAAGAAGATATATTTTCAGGGTGAGGAATGTGGAACAAGTCTCTTTCTCCCCTGGGTGGGTATGTAGGGGCTTTATTATTAGCTTTCAGATTTGAATGAAGAAATAACATTAATTTATTCAACATGAGCACCTAGAGTGGGACAGGAACTGTGCAAAACAATGGCAGTATGTGGGTGAATAGTTAGGTCATCATTCTGAAGAATGGTGTGGCCTAGTGAGAAAATAGACATATGCCTCAATAATCTTTTTTAGTAATTAAAATACATGAATAAAATTCCATGCTGACAAATGCGGACTCTACCAATACTGATGAATGTAGAGGGGGAAAACTAAGATACACACAAACAAGTACAGGCATTATGCTAGATGCTATAGTACTATGTGCAAAAAGCTATGGAAGCCTGGGGAGGGAGTATGGCCAAGTCTACCCAGAAGGGGTAAAAGGAGGTAATAACTGAGCTGAGTCCTGTGGGATCAGGAGTTTAGAATCAGATAATGGGAACAATATCTGCTTAAGTTTTAAAGAACAAAAGGTCATAGTTGAAGATAAGTAAGGGTTCAGGTAGGTTGGAGTACGAATACAGGATGAAATTTGGGAAAAATAAGACAAGATACAGAGGTCATTGCCAAATTGGCTTTGAAAATGACAAGTTTGGACTTGATCCTGAAGACAGTTGGGGGCAGTCTTTGAAGTATTTAAACTAGGACAAAGAGGAAGATTGGTAGGTCATCCAACATCAGAGTGGGTGGTGAACTGAGAGTCATGGAGGCAAGGAAACTGGTCTGAGGTGGAATGAGGGGCCTGCACTGGATCTGCGACAGTAGATTATATTTTTTTTTTAATTTTTTTTCAACGTTTTTTATTTATTTTTGGGACAGAGAGAGACAGAGCATGAACGGGGGAGGGGCAGAGAGAGAGGGAGACGCAGAATCGGAAACAGGCTCCAGGCTCCCAGCCATCAGCCCAGAGCCTGACGCGGGGCTCGAACTCACAGACCGTGAGATCGTGACCTGGCTGAAGTCGGACGCTTAACCGACTGCGCCACCCAGGCGCCCCAACAGTAGATTATATTTAAGAGACATAGGCAAAGTAGACTTGAAATAAGTCCATGATGTGTTCGTGTGTGGATAAAGAAAGAGGAAGTCAGTTTAACTGAAAGTTTATGTCTTGAATAACAGGTTCAATAGTGGTCTCATTCACAGACACAGGGAAAGCAAAGGGGAAGACTCACATGAGGGAGGTGGCTCACCTGAGCTCTCTACCTCCCTCTATTCCCTGCCTCCTGTTAGCCCTTCTTCTCATTCTCAGCCTGCTTTTCCAATTTAGGTGCTGAGATGCCTTGTTAACTCATTTTGGATCCATCCTAGGGAATATGCAGGGAACATGCCATCCTTCAATCCCCTTTCCTCCAACCTTTACTCTCCTCAATCTCACTGTGGTGGGCAAGATAATAGACCCCCAAAGGTGGCCTAATCCCTGACACCTGTGACTGTGTTATCTTACATAACAAAAGGGACTTTGCAATGTGATTACAGTTAAGAACATTGAGATGGGAGTTTATTTTGGATCACCAGGTTACTGAGTCCTTAAAAGCAGAGAACATTTTCAGGCTGTGGAGAACCAGAGTGATGGCAGTGAGAGAAAGACTTAGCCTGCCATTGTTGGCTTGCAAGATGGAGGAAGGGCCAAAAAATGCAAATAGCTTCCAGAAGCTGGAAAAGGCCAGGGGACAGATTCTCTCCTAGAGCTTTCAGAAGAGAACATAACCTTCCTAATGCCTTGATTTTGGCTCAATGATACCCACATCAGATTTTTGACCTTCAGAAGTACATGATAATAAATTTGTTTTAAGCCATCAAGGTTGTGATAATTTTTTACAGCAGCATACCCATGAAAACCTACTGCATTCATTTCAGGGACATTCTCCAAATTTAATTCCCTCCTGGAAGCAATCGACAGCTTTTTTAAAAAGAATCTATAGGAAGGAGAGACCCAGGGGCCCCTTTTAATATCAACAGTCCTGGGGTCCCTAGAGGGCCAGGACTCTAAAATAAAAGTATTTCATTTCACGGAAGTAGATGAGATAATCTGGTGGGAGGGTTAGCAGTGAGGTGAGAGAGAGCCCTAGGAAAGGAGACAAGTCAGTTAATGAGATTGGGCGGGAGGGAGAGAAAGGGAAAACAAAGATGGCACATCAGCAAAACCAGGAAAGGACAACATTTCAGTGGTGGGTGTTGGTCAGAAGCATTAAATTCTATGGAGAAGAGAAAATTGAATTTGACAACAACCAGGTCATTAGTGGTCTTCAAAGGAAGCATTTCAGTGAAGAAACAGGGCAAAAGCCAGAATGCAGAGGACGGGAGAGAGACTAGAGAAAGAATTAAGAAGTAAATAAGCTGTGAGCAGTCCTTTAGAAAAGACTATGCATTATTCATCTTTATATCTGTTATACTCAGCACAATGCCTGGAACACAGTGGGTGCCCATTAAACGTTGACTTGAGCGAAGTACTAGAATCTATAGATATAGACCAGCACTTCTCAAACTGTACTGTGCACACAAATCACCTGGGAATTCCAAAATAGTAGGTCTGGGGTGCACCTGAGATCCTACATTTCCAATAACCTCCCAGATGATGCTGATGATGGGGCTGGTCTGTGAACCTCACTTTGAGTAGCAACAATGTAGGTCACCCCATCAATCAGCAACCATGGCCTCTCTTGTTTCCTGGGTAATGTTTTGATCCCAGAGACCAGAATGATTTCTGAAACTAAGATTTGCTGATCCCAAGGACCACATCTGTACAGTGGGGCCAAGCCAGGCACCGACCAAAGCCCAGCACTTGGGAGTAAACATTCACAACAGGCTCTGTATCCCAAACCCTTCACACTGCAGCACTTTTCACAATTCCCTATAAGTTCAATACCACCACCAACTCCTCCCTCCCCAACATAACTATTTACATCTCACCACTGACAATACAAAGGGTGAGACTTTGATCTCAGGGGTTCCAAATGTATACGTTTCAAATGAGCCACCTGGATCAGGATACTCTCAGCAGAGCTACTGCTCAGAAAAGGATATGGCTCTCAGTACCTTCCCACATGGGCAGCAGGGGCACTAGGCTACAGGCAGACATCCTACAAAACAAACTTGGAGAATGTGAATAACCGCAATCTTATCTATCTACCCATATACCAATAAAAAAGAAAAGCTATTAAACATCTTAATATAAAATTTCAGGCAGGGTATCACTAAATGGTATCACCATAGATATGGCAATGTAGGATGCCAGAAGGCAATGTTAGCCTTTATTAAGAGATATTATCAAGAAGGGCACCTAGGTGGCTCAGTCAGTTAAGCATTCAACTCTTGGTTTGAACTCAGGTCCTGATCTTATGGTTGGTGAGATTGAGCCCCACTATATGCTTGAGCTGACAGCATGGAGCCTGCTTGAGATTCTCCCTCTTCCTCTTTCTCGGCCCCTCCCTTTCACATGCTCTCTCTCTCTTTCTCTCTCAAAATAAATAAACAAACATCTAAACAAAGAGAGATATTATCAGGGAAACTCAATGGGAAAGTAGTTTGGAAAACTGGCAAGGCAGGTCTTTCCCCTTAAAGTGAGTGCCCATCACAGTTCATCCCCTAATCACATAATGGTAGCTCAGTTTTTATGTTGTTTCAGCCCATTAGAGGGATTTGATCCATGGGAAAGAGAAGTAGACTAGCAAATAAATGTCACTGAATCACCTCTCTTTCATCTGAAAGTCACATAAAACTTCATTCTAATTGGCTAAAGCAAAAGAGAATTTATTTGCCTACATTGATGAACAATCTTTAGATGGGGCACAATTCAGGGTTTAAACAATATCCCAAGTATTATCTTACAACTCTGCTGCCTCTGGGTTGACTCCAAGTCCAGGCTGTACATGAAACCCAGTAGTTTCAATCTTTGTGTTACAACAATCTAGGAGAGCCCACATCCCTTAGGAGACAACCAAAGTCCTGGGTTGGGGCCCATTGATCCCATCTGGGTTGAGTGTTCATCACTATAAACTATAGATGTTGAGGTAGGGAATAAAATGCCCCCACCTGAATGGTTTAGCCTGGCCATGTGTTCTACTCTGAGGTCATCTTCTTGGTCAGAAACTGAAAGGAGGAAGGATTCCCCTCCATCCAATCAAGGTCCCATTTCCTCAGGAATGGAAAGTGACGCAAAGAGGAAACTGTAGCAAATGCCCACCGTACACAAGTTTGGCCCAAGTCTACTACAATGAGAGAAATCCAGACTCTTGGTACACCAACCTCCCACATTTAGAGAACAGGGAACTGTCAAATTCTGTATGACTGAAGACTGGCTTGAAGGTACTGTGTTTCCTAGCAGCGCCAGAAGTAAAACTCAGTAACCATTGCTGTTGGGAAGTTTAAGAGCCTTTCACATCATAATGCAGTTGGTGTATATGTGTGCTTCCTACTTCTCAAAGATATTGTGTTGACCAGTCCCTCAACAACCCAAAGAAATCATCAAAGCTATTCTTCATTTCAATCTAGCTCACCCAAAATCTGGGCTAGCCTAATAACTAACACTCCTGCATTCATTCTGGGTATTTATTGAGAGACATCACAGTATGGTGGTAAAATTTGGGAGCCAGAAAGCACTGATTTCAAGTTCCTATTCTATCCCTTTAGCTAGGTATTTATCCCTTTAGTTTATTTAGTCTCTTTGAAGCCCCATTTCCCATATGTTTGTGAGGATTCCCTGAGATGATAATGTTTGTAAAGTACTTAGCACAGTATATAATATGCAGAAAGTACTCAATACACATTCTTGTTACGGCCTACTATGTGCCGGATACTCTGCTAGGCTCTAGGCCCCAGGGCTGAATTAGATATAACAACAGAATATTAAAATGAGATGAGATATTAAAGAATAGGTGGTCTATCTCTGCCCAAGAAATCTATGACCAAGAGGAGGAAAGGACTTGCCCAAAGTAACAGGCTCAGATAGCAGAGCTGGAGTAAGACTAATTCTCCTGACTCCATCTTTGTGCAAAGCTTCAAATCTCTGTGAAGAAGGTTCTAAACCGGTTAAGATAAGCAGGCATCCAAAAGATTATTGTTTCAAGCTGTGGAGATACAGATTCCTTTTCAGCTTAGATTCTTAAACCTGCCCTGCGGCCCAGCTACCCCAGTCCCCAATTACTACCTGATGATGCGTGCCCTGCAGCTTGTCTTTGCCAGCTCAAGATTGGTGGCAAGGAAAGAAGGGCAGTGGCTCACATCCCAGTTCTGAAGCAGTGTCCTGCAGCAGGTGGCTGATGTCCAGCACCCCTTGGAGCAGGCGAGGCAGATTATAATCACTGAGTAGGTAAGAAGGCAGATCAGGAAGGGAGGGAGCCATGTCCCCGGCACCAATTCCCAAAATGTAACAGAACAGACCTCTGCAGATGGGCGTCTACTTTGTGTGTCACAAACACCAACCAGTCATCTAATCATAAGTATATCATATCATCCTGGTCCCTTGGCAAAGCCCTAAGGGCCCTAACTTAGATCTAAGACCCCAGCCAACTCTTGATGCTGTCTTTCATTTGTTTTGGCTTCTGGCAGGGAGTGCTGCTAATGGATATGAGCCACCCTGAAAGTCATATACAGGGGTTTTTAATTCCAGTCCAGATGGGTGCCATTTCTCCAGCAGATATCCTGCCAGACATTGACACAAATGCCCTGGAGGTCAGAATGAATCCACAACCAAGATCAGACATTTCATACACAATATGGAGCCCATTGTACCCTGAGCATCCTGGATCCCATTTCTTACATCTCCCCCAAACCAAAATCAGGTTGCCGGGCAACTATGAGAGCAGAGAAAGCCTGAATTTAGTTTTCAAAACTGATGGAGGTGAGAAAGGTCCAAAAACCCTACAAAGAAATGGAGTCAAATTAATCTTCTTTCCAGAGATAATGTCTCTGTACCTTTGAGGCTTTACCTCCCATCAGATCTTGAACTGAATTGAACTATTCACTCAACAATTTTATTTCCGATAATCTTTGTTTACTATGTGCTGGGTCCTTTGCTAGGTACATCATTGTATTAGGGCTCAATATGGTCTACCTTCACAGAGTTCACAGACTTTAGGAAATGTGGACAGAAATGCTGGAGCATACTATTGATCTAAACTCAGGGGCCAGGGAAGGTACCCTTGAAGAAGTGAGGTTTAAGCTGAGACCAGAACACTGAGTAGGAGGAAGCTGGGGAAAGAATGAGTATCTCAGGCAAAGGGAACAGCATGAATGAAGGCCTTGAGGTGGGGCAATATAAAATATTAATAAGGATGATGATGATGATGTCAGCTACCATTTATTTACTGTTAATTATATGCTGGTTACTTTATATGAATTGACTCATTTGATTCTTACAACTACCATGTGAAGTGAGTGCTATTGTCCCAGTTTACAGAGGATGAATTAAGATTTTGGAGTTAAGTTACAGAACTTTGCCCCAGTCACATGGCCAGTAACTGGACTTTGGATCTGGGCAAGCCTGGCTCTGGAGCCTGCTCTCTGATGACCACTATCCAGTCATTCATTTATTCCTTCCTTCATTAGCTCATACCGAGCACCTGGCTAGAAGTTGGGGATACCAAGAAGACAAAGATAGATACCCACCTCCAAGGAGTTCAGACATTCAGCACAGGTGCAAGGGCCTGGAACAGGGGGCAGGTTTGAAACCTAGGCTTTTGTACTATCTCCCATGACTGGCCTACCCAGCAACCAGGCTCACTCCTAATATTAGCAGGGCCCAGGACAAGAAGACAGGTGGAGGCCCACTGTATTAGTTTCCTAGGGCTGTCCTAACAAACTATCACAAATTTGGCTTAAACCAGCAAGAATCTTGTCCCTCACAGTTCTGGAGCCCAGAAGTCATAAGCTAAGGTGTCAGCAGGGCCATGCTCTTTCTGAAGGCCTTAGGGGACGATCCTTCCTTACACCTTCCAGGTGTTCCGGGTGTTCCTGGGCTTGGACCTGCCTCCCCCTTCACATGACCTTCTCCCCTGTGTTTCTATGTCTTCTCCTCTCTCCTAAGGACATTTTTCATTAGACTTGTGACCCACAATGATTAATCCAGGATGACCTTATCACAAGATCCCTCACTTAATTACATCTGCAAAGACGCTTCTTCCAAATAAGCTCACTCTCCCAGGTACCAGGGATTAAGATTTAGACATATCTTTTTGGGACCACAATTGAACCCACTAAACCCACATATGTCAAATATTTAAAAGTTATAAATTAAGCTAACAATCTGGTAAATGACTTAGATATTATATTCTTACCTTGGCATTTATACCATCACAAAAACAAAATTTTAAAATATGCATGAACCTATGGTTTCATATGACCAAAGTTAAAATATCAAGGTTGATTGAATTTAACCATTTATTAATTTCTTATATATAGGTAGCCTATTGATGGGCTAATGATATTTAAATAATTAATACATACATAATTCATAAATTTGTATACATGCTGCATGACATTTATTTTTCTAATCCTTCAGTTCAATGAAAACGTATGTTCCTATGATCAAGAAGTTCATATAATCTGTGATAAATTGGCACAAATAAGGATAATAACTCTGCCCTCAAAAGTTTGTTGTGATAGTGAAATGAGTACAGCCTGCAAAAATTAAAATGTAAATGCATTGAAATTGTGTAAAATTTGGATAAGGTTTCATTTAAAATGTAAATTGAGTATAAGATTTATAAAATTATATTTATTTCTCACATAATTATAAAAACTCCCCTGTAAAATATTCAGTTATTTATTAAGTTTAAAAGGTAACATATAAACTATAATTAATGAATATCAAATTTTTAAACAATATTTAAGTCAATCTTAATTTTTAATTCAACTTTTTGAAAATTTAGTTAAAGCTTAATAAATATTTTATAATAATAGAATTATTTGTAGCCTGAGCACTGAATGCCCATATAGTTGACCATGTCAGTAATACTCCACAGATGTTACATCTAGACTTACATATATACAAATTTAATGGTATGAATTTTTTTAATGTTTATTTATTTGGTGGGGGGGTGGCAGAGAAAGATGGAGAGAGAGAATCCCAAGCAGGCAGCACACTCTCAGTGCAAAGCCCAACACAGGGCTCGATCTCACGACTGTGAGATCATGACCTGAGCCAATATCAAGACTTGGATGCTTAACCAACTAAGCCATCCAGGCACCCCAAATAGTATGAATTTTTAATATTTCAAAACACTACTTATCCAGACAAAATTGTTGTGAATACTGTATTAATTCTGAGTACCTGCAGAACCACAAACTGGAACATGAAAGGCAGCCAAAGCAAATTTTAAAAAAGGATGTGTGGAACTAGTAAAAAATGTATACTTTATTACTTTATTATGCAGAACCTATTGCCTTCATGCTACCTAAAAGGAAGGATTTGACATGCTAATTTGTCTTTCCTCTTACCTAAGTGCTTCCACTGCTCCAGTTCTCCCCAGTCTTTTTCTAATGACAACAGCCACACCCACATACCTGAATGAGTTGACTTGTGTTTCACTGACATAGAGCAAGAGACCTGGAGAAGCATTTTCCTAGGGACTGAATGGTGTTATCTATGAAAGCGAATGTTCAGGGCTGCAGGTCATGATTCACCAGCAATAATAGCTATATCTCAAGTGACAGAGGCCCTTGTATATTGTTATATAAATTTTATTGTGTGTGTATGTGCTTATGATACACACATCCCTCTAAAGTGCTTTGGGACAGGTTCCTCTCTTGCCCAGGGTAGGTTCTAGAATACAACTCTCAGAACTCCATTTCTTTTCCCTGAATCTAAATCCCACCTGATCTCCCAAGGTGGAGACTGCATCCTATCTCCCCACCTCCAGGGAGAGAAGGCCAGCTTTGAATACTCTGTCTTGGAGCTATTGTTTAGATCTCTACCCCTGACTTCCCTGATGCTGAGCACCTCCCCCTCCTACCTTCCCATCACCTGCTGGCCTCTCTGAGCCAACCTTTACCTTCCTCTGGAATCAGTTGACCTGTGTGTTCCTAGACCCTCCTGACACTCCATTTGCCAGGGCCCCCAGATCTCTTGCCATGCATCAGCCATAAAGTGGACCCTACTCAGTTTGCTAAGGCCTGTTAGCTGACACTTCAGCTCTGGTTAAGCTGGATGCTTGAACAACCTCTCTGCTTTCCCAGCCTGTCCATGGCATGATTTCCCCCCTCATAGGTTAGGTCAAGTTCCAGACTAGCCTTGCTAGCCCATTACAGAAAATGCCAGAGGGATCCCTGTCTCTGATCCCTGCCTGAGTACAGTTCCTTCCCTTATTAAAATGAAAATTGTGGGGCCCCTGGTGGCTCAGTTGGGTGAGCATCCAACTGTTGATTTCAGCTCAGGTCATGATCCCAGGGTTGTTAGATCCAGCCCTGCATCGGGCTCCATGCTAAGTATGGTCCCTACTTGAGATTCTCTCTCTCTCTCTCTCTCTCTCTCTCTCTCTCTCTCTCTCTCTCCTTCTTGCCCCTCTCCCCCACTCATGCACTCTCTCTCTCTCTCTCTCTCTCTCTCCAATAAAAAAATGAAGTTTGTAAATCGTGAAGTCCAGCCTGCAAAAATGGGGGGGAGGGGGCAGTGTTGATTGTTTGGCTAACGAGGTGGTTTCTTTTTTTAATTTTTTTAAATTCTTAATTTTATTTTTCTTATTTTATTTTTTAGTTTTTAATATTTACATCCAAATTAGTTAGCATATAGTGCAACAATGATTTCAGGAGTAGATTCCTTAGTGCCCCTTACCCATTTATCCCATCACCCCTGCCACAACCCTTCTAGTAAACCTCAGTTTGTTCTCCATATTTTTTTTAATATATGAAATTTATTGTCAAATTGGTTTCCATACAACACCCAGTGCTCATCCCAAAATGTTCTCCATATTTAAGAGTCTCTTCTGTTTTGTCCCCCTCCCTGTTTTTATATTATTTTTGTTTCCCTTCGCTCATGTTTATCTGTTTTGTCTCTCAAAGTCCTCATAGAAGTGAAGTCATAAGATTTTTGTCTTTCTCTGAATAATTTCACTTAGCATAATACCCTCCAATTCCATCCACGTAGTTGCAGATGGCAAGATTTCATTCTTTTTGATTCCCAAGTAATACTCCATTGTGTGTGTATATATATATATATATATATATATATATATATATATATATATATATATATATACCACTTCTTCTTTATCCATTCATCCATCGATGGACGTTTGGGCTCTTTCCATACTTTGGCTATTTTTGATAGTGCTGATATAAACAATGGGGTGCACGTGTCTCTTCGAAACAGCACACCTGTATCCTGTGGATAAATGCCTAGTGCTGCAATTACTGGGTCATAGGGTAGTTCTATTTTTAGTTTTTTGAGGAACCTCCATACTGTTTTCCAGAGCTGGCTGCACCAGCAGTGCAAAAGAGACCTTCTTTCTCTGCATCCTCGCCAACATCTGTTGTTGCCTGAGTCGTTAATGTTAGCCATTCTGACAGGTGTAAGGTGGTATCTCATTGTGGTTTTGATTTGTATTTCCCTGATGATGGGTGATGCTGAGCATTTTTTCATGTGTCGGTTGGCCATCTGGATGTCTTCTTTGGAGAAGTGTCTATTCATGTCTCTTGCCCATTTCTTCACTGGATTATTTGTTTTTTGGGTGTTGAGTTTGATAAGTGCTTTATAGATTTTGGATGCTAACCCTTTATATGATATGTTGCTTGCAAATATCTTCTCTCATTCTGTCAGTTTTCTTTTAGTTTTGCTGATTGTTTCCTTCGCTGTGCAGAAGGTTTTTATTTTGATGAGGCCCCAGTAGTTCATTTTTGCTTTTGTTTCCCTTGCCTCCGGAGACGTGTTGAGTAAGAAGTTGCTGTGGCCAAGGTCAAAGAGGGTTTTGCCTGCTTTCTCCTCAAGGATTTTGATGGCTTCCTGTCTTACGTTTAGGTCTTTCATCCATTTTGAGTTTATTTTTGTGTCTGGTGTAAGAAAGTGGTCCGGGTTCATTCTTCTGCATGTCTCTGTCCAGTTTTCCCAGCACCACTTGCTGAAGAGACTGTCTTTATTCCATTGGATATTCTTTCCTGCTTCGTCAAAGATGAGTTGGCCATACGTTTGTGGGTCCATTTCTGGGTTCTCTATTCTGTTCCATTGATTTGAGTGTCTGTTCTTGTGCCAGTACCATACCATCTTGATGATGACAGCTTTGTAGTATATCTTGAAGTCTGGGATTGTGATGCCTCCTGCTTCGGTTTTATTTTTCAAGATCACCTTGGCTAATCGGGGTCTTTTCTGGTTCCATACAAATTTTAGGATTATATGTTCTAGCTCTGTGAAGAATACTGGTGTTACTTTGATAGGGATTGCATCGAATATGTAGATTACTTTGAGTAGTATCGACATTTTAACAATATTTGTTGTTCCTATCCAGGAGCATGGAATCTTTTTCCTTTTTTTTTTTTTTTTTTTTTTTGCGTCTTCTTCAATTTCGTTCATAACCTTTCTATAGTTGTCAGTGTATAGATTTTTCACCTCTTTGGTTAGATTCATTCCTAGGTATTTTATGGTTTTTGGTGCAATTGTAAATGGGATCGATTCCTTGATTTCTCTTTCTGTTGCTTCATTGTTGGTGTATGAGAACGCAACTGATTTCTGGGCATTGATTTTATATCCTGCGACTTTGCTGAATTCATGAATCACTTCTAGCAGTTTTTTGGTGGACGTTTAGGGTTTTCCATATAGAGTATCATGTCATCTGCGAAGAGTGAAAGTTTGACCTCCTCCTGGCTGATTTGGATGCCTTTTATTTCTTTGTGTTGTCTGATTGCAGAGGCTAAGGCTTCCAATACTATGTTCAATAACAGTGGTGACAGTGGACATCCCTGTCTTGTTCCTGACCTTAGGGGGAAAGCTCAGTTTCTCCCCATTGAGCATGATACTAGCGTTGGGTCGTTCATATATGGCTTGTATGATCTCGAGGTATGTGCCTTCTATCCCTACTTTCTTGAGGGCTTTTATCAAGAAAGCATGCTGTATTTTGTCTAATGCTTTCTCTGCATCTATTGAGAGGATCATCAAGTTCTTGTTCTTTCTTTTATTGATGTGATGAATGACGTTAATTGTTTTGTGGATATTGAACCAGCCCTGCATCCCAGGTATAAATCCCACTTGGTCGTGGTGAATAATCTTTTTAATGTATTGTTGGATCCGGTTGGCTAATATCTTGTTGAGGCTTTTTGCATCCGTGTTCATCAGGGAAATTGGTCTATAGTTCTCCTTTTCAGTGGGGTCTCTGTCTGGTTTTGGAACCAAGGTAATGCTGACTTCATAGAAAGAGTTTGGAAGTGTTCCTTCTATTTCTATTCTTTGGAACAGTTTCAAGAGAATAGGTGTTAACTCTTCCTTAAATGTTTGGTAGAATTCCCCTGGAAAGCCATCTGGCCCTGGACTCTTGTTTTTTGGCAGAGTTTTGATTACTAATTTGATTTCCTTACTGGTTATGGGTCTGTTCAAGTTTTCTATTTCTTCCTGTTTCACTTTTGGTAGTGTATATGTTTCTAGGAATTTGTCCATTTCTTCCAGATTACCCATTTTATTGGTGTATAATTGCTCAAAATATTCTCTTATTATTGTTTTTATTTCTGTTATGTTCGTTGTGATCTCTCCTCTTTCATTCTTGATTTTATTCATTTGGGTCCTTTCCCTTTTCTTTTTGATCAAACTGGCTAGTGGTTTATCAATTTTGTTAATTCTTCAAAGAACCAGCTTCTGGTTTCATTGATCTGTTCTACTGTTTGTTTGTTTTTTGTTTTTTTGTTTTTTTGTTATTTGGGTTTTGTTTTGTTTTGTTTTGTTTTGTTTTTTTGGTTTCTATAGCATTAATTTCTGCTCTAATCTTTATTATTGCCTGTCTTCTGCTGGTTTTGGGTTTTATTTGTTGTTCTTTTTCCAGCTCCTTAAGGTGTAAGGTTAGGTTGTGTATCTGAGATCTTTCTTCCTTCTTTAGGAAGGCCTGGATTGTTATATACTTTCCTTTTATGACCACCTTTGCTGCATCCCAGAGGTTTTGGGTTGTGGTGTTATCACTTTCATTGGCTTCCATATACTTTTTAATTTCCTCTTTAACTTCTTGGTTAGCCCACTCATGCTTTAATAGGATGTTCTTCAGTCTCCAAGTATCTTTTACCTTTCCAAATTTTTTCTTGTGGTTGATTTCGAGTTTCATAGCGTTGTGGTCTGAAAATATGCACGGTATGATCTCGATCTTTTTGTACTTACTGAGGGCTGGTTTGTGTCCCAGTATACAGTCTATTCTGGAGGACGTTCCACATGAACTGGAGAAGAATGTGTATTCTACTGCTTTAGGATGAAATGTTCTGAATATATCCGTTAAGTCCATCTGGTCCAGTGTGTCATTCAAATCCATTGTTTCCTTGTTGATTTTTTGATTAGATGATCTGTCCATTGCTGTGATTGGGGTGTTGAAGTCCCCTACTATTATGGTATTACTATCCATGAGTTTCTTTATGTTTGTGATTAACTGATTTATATATTTGGGTGCCACCACATTTGGCACATAAATGTGTACAATTGTTAGGTCTTCTTGGTGGATAGACGCCTTCATTATGATATAATGCCCTTCTGCATCTCTTGATACAGTCTTTATTTTAAAGTCCAGATTGTCTGATATAAGTATGGCTACTCCGGCTTTCTTTTGTTGACCATTAGCACGATAGATGGTTCTTCATCCCCTTATTTTCAATCTGAAAGTGTCTTTAGGTCTAAAGTGGGTCTCTTGTAAACAGCATCTAGATGGATCTTGTTTTCTTACCCATTCTGTTACCCTATGTCTTTTGATTGGAGCATTGAGTCCATTGAGGTTTAGAGTGAGTACTGAAAGATATGAATTCGCTGCCATTATGATGCTTGTAGAGTTGGAGTTTCTGGTGGTGTTCTCTGGTCCTTTCTAATCTTTGTTGCTTTTGGTCTTTATTTATTTATATACATATATTTTCATCTTTTCTCCCCTCAGAGAGTCCCCCTTAAAATTTCTTGCAGGGCTGCTTTAGTGGTCACAAACTCCTTTAATCTTTGTTTGTCTGGGAAACTTTTTATCTCTCCTTCTATTTTGAATGACAACCTTGCCGGATAAAGAATTCTTGGCTGCATATTTTTCTGATTCAGCACACTGAATATATCCTGCCACTCCTTTCTGGCCTGCCAGCTATCTGTGGATAGGTCTGTTGCAAACCTGATCTGTCTTCCCTTGTAGGTTAAGGACTTTTTTTTTTTTTCCTTGCTGCTTTTCCTAATTCTTTCCTTGCCTGAGTATTTTGTGAATTTGACTATGATATGCCTTGTTGACAGTCGGTTTTTGTTGAATCTAGTGGGAGTCCTCTGTACTTCCTGGATTTTGATGTCTGTGTCTTTCCCCAGGTTAGGAAAAGTTCCTACTATGATTTGCTCACATAACCCTTCTACCCCTTTTTCTGTCTCTTCGTTTTCTGGGACCACTATGATTCTAATGTTGATCCTGTTTTCATGAGTCACTGATTTCTCTAATTTTTAAATCATGCTCTTTTGCCTCAGTCTCCCTCTTTTTTTCTGTGTCATTATTCTCTATAAGTTTGTCCTCTGTATCGCTGATTCTCTGTTCTGCCTCGTCCATCCTTCCTGCGGCTGCATCCATCTTGATTGCAGCTCAGTTATAGCATTTTTAATCTCATTCTGGATATTTTTTACTTCTTTTGTCTCTGCAGAAAGGGATTCTAATCTATTTTCAACTCCAACTAGTATTCTTATTATTGTGATTCTAAATTCTGGTTCAGACATCTTGCTTGTATCTGTGTTGGTTAAATCCCTGGCTGTCGTTTTTTCGTGCTCTTTTTTGGGGGGATGAATTCCTTCTATTTGTCCTTTTGAAGGGAGAAAATGAATTAATGAGATAGAAAAATTGAAATAAAAAAATTAAAATTAAAAAAATATTAAAATTAAAAATTAAACACACACACACACATCGAATAGATGATGCTAGATCCTATGTGTGTTTTGTTCTGGGTGTTGAAAGTGGTTTGACAGATTAGAGAAACAAAAGTGGGGGGGGGGAGAAAAAAGAAAAGGAAATCGTTTGAGAATTTGAAAAAATGAATACACTGAAGTAGACTAAAATGAGATGATGGGGGTAAAATAGAATTTGAAAAAATATACACAAAATAAAGAATATAGTAGAAAAAATTAAAGAAAAATATTTTTAATAAAAATTAAAAATAAATATGATTTTTTTCCTTTTCTGTATTCAAGAAAAAAGAAAATAAATGAAAAAGAGAAAAAAGATTTTAAAAAAGGAACAAAAGGAAATCATGTGAAAATTAAAAAAATGAATACACTGTAGTAGACTAAAATAAAATGATGGAAGTAAAATAGAATTTGAAAAAATTTACATAAAAGCAAAAAAGATAGTAAAACTGTTGAATAAAAATATTTTAATAGAAATTGAAAGTAAAAATGAAGTTTTTCTCTTTCTGCATTCAAGAAAAAGAAAAGAAATGAAAAAGAGAAAAGAAAAAAGAAAGAAATAAAGGAAAGTGTTTGAAAATTTGAGAAGGTAAATACACTGCAGTAGACTAAAATAAAATGATGGAAGTAAAATAGAGTTTGAAAAGATTTACACAAAAGTAACAAATATAGTAATAAAAATTAAAGAAAATATTTTTAATAAAAAGCGAAAATAAAAATGAATTTTTTATTTATTCAAGAAAAAGAAGTGTAAAAGAGAAAAAGAAAAAAAAGAAAGAAAATTGAGTAGATGAACCTACCAACAGATTGAAGTAGCACTGAAATTACTTCGTTTTCCCCTAGAAGTCAGTCTATGTAGCGCTTTATAGTCCATAAACTAAGCTGGCGGTGAGACTTGTATTCTTAAAGAGTGAAGTTGGGCGGGGCTCAGTGTAACAACTCCACATTCCACTAGATGGCGCTGCTAGCCTACTGGGGTGGATTGCTGCAGGGCTCGTTGGTGCGCATGCACATGTGCAGTAGCAGTGGAAATGGCGCCATCCAGCCACCCGGTCTGTTCTCCCGGATCAGCAATTGCGCACCGGTCCTCCGTCTTCAGTCTTGTCCACTCCCCGCTCTTCCACTCTCCATGACCAGGCCCCAGGCAGTACCTCTCTCCCAAGTGTTGTCTCAGATGCGGATATTTTCCCCGGCCCCTTACTTCCGAAGGACCGCGGCTTTGACCCGCTCCACCTCTCTGCGGGAGGGTCTCACTGAGCAATGGCCGAATGAGCAATGGACGAATGTCAGCTGCACCCAGGAATGCTTGCTGGACTCTGATGCTGCCGGTGCCTCGAGACTGCAGCCAGGTGCCAGCCTGCCCCAGGAAAACTCGCGAGACAGTGTAGCAGCAGCGTTTCAGGGATTATGGAAAATCACAACATACATCTGGCACCAGGCTTCACCCTTGTTCCAGCACCAGCAAATGTGGCCGTTTTCTAGGGTCTGCTGGGACCAGGTGGCTTCAACAGTCTTTACCAAATGTCCTTCCAGCAGTGGAACCGCTTTTCCCCCGTGTGGCCCAAGAACCTCCTGGACCCTACTCTGTTCCTGGGGATTCGCCCTTCCCACCAGAGCACTGCCAGGTATGGAGCTGCGGAGTTGCAGCCTTTGCACTCCCCTTGTTTACAGTCTTAATGGAATTTAAACCCGCTCCTTTCTCCTTTCTCCTTTCTCCTTTCTCCCTTTTTAGTTTGGTCCCTGCAGCTGTTTCCAATTTTCCACTTGCCCTCCAGCTGCTTTGGGGGAGGGGTGCTTTTCCCCTATTCTCCCCCCCTCCCCAGTCTCCATCCTCTCTCTCTGCCAACAAATGTGGTTCCCTACCTCTTGTGGCTTCTCCCTCCCCATATTCACCTCTCTGCGCCGCATACCTGCTGAATTCTGTGGTTCAGGTTGTGCAGATTGTTGTGTTAATCCTCCAGTCAGTTTTCTAGGTGTGTTGGATGGTTTAGTGTTGGTCTGGCTGTATTTCATGGACACGAGACACACAAAAAACTTCCATGCTGTTCCGCCATCTTGGCTCCTCCATTTAATTTTATTTAAAAATTTTTTTTTAAATGTAATTTGTTTATTTATTTTGAGAGAAAGAGAAAGAGCACGAGCAGGGGAGGGACACAGAGAGGGATACACAGAATCTGAAACAGGCTCCAGACTCTGAGCTGTCAGCACAGAGCCGGATGTAGAACTCAAACTCATGAATCACAAGATCATGACCTGAGCTACAGTTGGACATTCAGTCGACTGAGCCACTCAGGCACCCCATGTCTTAATTTTATTTTTGAGAGAGATACAGAAGGACAGACAGAGCGTGATTGGGGGAGGGGCAGAGAGAGAGGGAGACAGAATCTGAAGCAGGCTCCAGGCTCTGAACTGTCATGACAGAGCCTGACATGGAGCTTGAACCCATGAACTGCGAGATCATGACCTGAGCTGAAGTCAGTAGCTTAACCAATTGAGCCACCCAGGTTCCCCTAGCTAACGGTTTTTGAAAGTTTGATTGTGAATGTCTTAAAACAGGACTTGCACACTTCTCCCAATTTCTTATACTCAGCCTAATTCACACATTGATATTACCAGCCTAGTCCTGTATGTAAACAATAGAGCATTGTTTGTGGAGCCAGATAGAAGTGGATTTGAATCTCTTGTCTGTTTCTTACCAGCTGTGTACTCTCAGGTGAGTTATACATCCTTTTAGAGCTAGTTTTCTCATCTTTCAAAGGGGTACCAAGACATACCTAGCAGGTTGTGATGGAGACCAAAAGAAAATGTGCTCAGTATAGTATCTGCAACCAGATGCTCAGTAGTTGGTGGTTCTACCCCCCTCATACAGGCTCCTTGGTTCTCGAGTTATATTCTCAAATTAGCCAGGGTTTGGGGTTTCTCATCTGGACACTTTATAACCCGGTTCTGAACCCTTTTCTTCCTCCTTTTGGATGAAGCAATTAAGGACTCAGGGGATAGCCTGCAGCCAGGAACCTAAGTCAACTAAATCCAATAAATGACTTCTTCTATTATGTAGAAATCATGGGTGCTCGTAGGTACTAATTGGCTGTCTTCTCTACTTTCCTTTACAGCATTTAAGTAGTTCCTTAACACAATTTTATTTTGGAGCTTCCTAATTATATTACTGCAGGCACCTATTGTCAATGAGCTTGCCAGTGGGAAAAAAATGGAGAGTTATTTATGCATTCTTATATTCCACAAGCACTTATGGGGTAACTCTGATGATCTCAGCACAGTAGAGCATGCCAAAGTACAAGGTGCAGTCTCTGCCCTTGAGGAACCTAAGGACTCACCGGTGAGGAATGACAAATACATGGCAAATTATTACATCAAAACTATAGAAATCAGGTGACAGGTACCTAAGGGGAATGATGTTGGGGGTGGTAGGGGGGAGAGCTCAATAATAGCAATATATCTGTGGTTACATTTTAACTATTTTTATATATAAAGAAATAAAGCGGGGGTTCCTGCATGGCTCAGTCAGTTAAGCATCTGACTTCAGCTCAGGTCATGATCTCACAGTTCATGAGTTCAAGCCCTGCGTCCGGCTCCAGCTCAGAGCCTGGAGCCTGCTTCAGATTCTATATCTCCCTCTCTCTCTGGCCCTCCCCTGCACCCTGCACTCACTTTCTCTCTCTCTCTCTCTCTCTCTCTCTCTCTCTCAAAAATAAATAAACATTAAAAAAATTTTTTAAAGAGATAAAGCAGATAGAAGGTGTGCCCTGGACCAGGGAAATAGCTATTGGCAACGGAACTGAGTCAGTGAGGAGCCTGACCCAGTTAGAATGAAAGCCACATGCAGATGATGGTTTCATTTCCATAGGCATCATCACACTCTAAATGATGGCTATAATGCCCCCAAATGTTTTTCCTGCCCCTGGTCCTTCTTCCAATTGGGGAAATCTATAATACTCTAGTCTGACAAAATATCCTAAGTACCGTGTGAAAAAAAAAATCACTCTCCCACTCAAAAACTTTCAATGGCTCTCTACTGCCCACCAAATCCTACGGCTGCTCACTGGATCCAACACCCCTCCCAGCCTCCATATCCTTGTAGAACAGACAGAGTCTCAAGGGTTGGACCAAAACACAGTTGGATAAAGGAAGGTAGCAAACTGAGTTTGAATCCTAGTTCAGTTGTTGGCTAGCTATTGTAGACCCCTAAAGAACAGAATTAAGTTTTCTTGTGCCTCAAATTCATACTTTATAGGGTTGTTGAAGAGATTACATATTTAAATACAATTAAAAGGCTTAGAATACTGCTGACACATAGTAAATACTCAGTGACTATTGTCTATTAGTAGTGCAATGAAAGTGTTAATTAATGAAGCAAGTGAACCTGGAGAGGGGTCTCTACTCCCAACCCTAACAGGCTAGCTGATGGCCCAATGAAGACATGGAAGTTATACTTACCTGTGGATAGTATAAAGTGAAGAGGGATAATAAATATTTTGGGTGATGGACTCATATCCCAAAATTATGCTAACAAGCAACTGAGATAGACAGATATAACAAGGTATATGGAAAAGATAGAAACTCAGCCCAGTTTTTGATGTGCTGGTAAACCAGCTCTGTGGAAGAAAAAAAAAATGGCCTGGTTTATAGCTTTTGCTGATTTCTATGGTATGAATATTTCTACCACAGCCAATGTCAAGGTACTGATGTGGTGTCACTGTACTCAGAATTGGGAAGAGATACTCACACTGGCTCTCATGACCAGTATGAGCTGGTTCCAACACACCACTGAAAACAAAAATTTCTAAACCAGAGTTAAAAAAAACAAAAAACAAACAGTTTAAGAAGAGATGTGGCATAGTTCCTTACCCTAAAGCATTTCCACTGAGACTGAATTCAATGTGTGAGAGAAGCAGGGCAGTGAAAAATGCCTTAAGAGCTTGGGCTCTAGAGTGAGAGAGCCATGGATTCGAATCCCACCTTTCCTGCTTGTTAGTTGCATGATCCTTGACAAGTCACTAAACCTCTTTAATTCTAGTTTCCTCATCTATGAAATGGTGATAATGATGATAGCAATGTCTACTTCATAAATGTACTCAGAGTTACATGAGAAATGTCATGTTAAGAAAGAGCTTAGTGGGGTGCCTGGGTGGCTCGGTTGGTTAAGCATCGGACTTCAGCTCAGGTCATGATCTCACAGTTCGTGAGTTTGAGCCCTGCGTCGGGCTCTGTGCCCGCTGCTCAGAGCCTGGAGCCTGCTTCGGATTCTGTGTCTCCTTCTCTCTCTGCCCCTCCCCCACTCGTGCTCTGTCTCTCTCTCTCTCTCAAAAATAAACGTTAAAAAAGTTTTTTTTAAATCAAAAAAAAAAGAAAGAGCTTAGCAATAGGATAAGGTCAAGCAATCAAAAGGGGGAAATGGGTAAAATATGTGTATAAATGAACTTTATCTGTATATCAAATCATTCAATATTTATTGATTTAAAATAGCAGCCTTCCACTTGCTCACAGTTGGCAATCCAGGCTGGGTTCAGAGGGAAAGCTCTCTTCACTGAGGGGTTAGCTGGGCTCACTTGTGTTTGCAGTCAGCTGATGATCCTTGGCCTCACTCATGTTTGGCACTTGGCAAGACTAATGAAGGTTCCTGGGCTACAAGTCTGTCATCATCTGGCCAGCTAGTCTGGGCTCCTCCACATGGTAGTAGTTGCAGAGTTCCCAAGAGCAGCGAGAAAAATCAAGCACTATTCTTGGGTCTTTCCAAGACTCACATTTTCTCATGTCATTGGCCAAAGCAAGTCACATGTCTCAGCCCCAAGTCAGTATGATGGGAACTCCTCACGGCTCTGCACTCAGAGAGGGAAGTTATTATGGTTACTTTTTAAAGTAAGAAAAGGCAATTGATAAAAGAGAAAATCTGAAAGGCAAATAAATGCATGAGTTGGCCAACCTCACTAGTAACGAGAAAAATGCAAATTAAAATGAGATATCATTTTATATTTATCAAGTTGATAATTTTAAAAAGTCTGATAAAACTAAGGGATGATATGAAAATCTAGAAATGAGAAACTCCATACATAGCTGCTGGGGAGCGGACATATTATGACACTCTGAGAAGACAGTAATTAGAACGCATAGATTTGGTTTCTATGAATCAATATTGAAGACCCAATACTGAGTTATAGAATCATTAGACACTAAGATTTGATACATTATAGATGGACACTTTATTTTGATAGATGTATGCATATATAATAAAACATAAAACATGGATGGGAAAGATACACACCAATTTCAGAATAATATTTATCTCTTGGGATAAAGAGATGATGAACAAAGAATGAAAAATAAAGGAGGCTTTGAATTTATTTGTACATTTTATTTCTCAAAAAAACTGAAGTAACTGACAAAATAGATACTTGTTATCTTCAAGGAATAGGTCCACAGGCATTTGTTTGAAATACTCAAAATACTGTATCTTTGAAATATTCCATAATTAAAGCAACATTTAAAGAAAGAGTATCTGACAATTCCTTTAAACTAAGGAGAAAAGCTTGGGGAACAAGAGGACTAAGTTATATAAGTGATTAATTTTTTTTTTTAATTTCTTAATGTTTATTTATTTTGAGAGAGAGGGGGGGAGAGAACAAGAATCTCAAGCATGCTGCGTGCTGTCAGCTCAGAGCCCAACATGGGTTCATGGCTCAATCCCATGAACCATGAGATCATGACCTGAGCTGAAGTCAAAAGTCAGATGCTTAACCAACTGAGCCACCCAAGCGTCCCTAAGTTATACAACCTGTTAATTTAACTGCCAAAAAAAAAATGTAATTTTTGTAGGGAGGGGCAACCAAATGTGGGGTGACTGGATCAGGTGGAGGCCTGTGGCACATGCACTGGAAGACTTCATCTGAGGCAAAACAAAGGAGATAGAAGTTTATTGGATACATGGCAAGGAAGCAGCAGGCAGGACAGCAAAGGAGAGACTATCTGCCACAAGGCATTGGTGGGGAGCTGTAGTTAAGGGGGAAGGTGAGGAGGTATGGGAACATGTGGAATTTTCCTTTTTTGGTACGTGTGTCTGGGTGTAACCCATTGGCCAGCTAGGGCAGGCATATGGATATTTTGAGTGGGTCACCCTACTGGTGACCTTTTTGCATTCAGCCTGTTGTGGGGGGATAGGGGGTCACTGTGGGCCCTTCTACCTTAGCTTTCCATTGTTCAAGTTGATTGCCTAAAAGCAGCCTCTCCAATTTTAGGTCACATTCATGGAAGTATAGAACGCAGAAAGAACAGTCTACAATCCTGCTGTACTCTGTAGTGGTCAGACTATGCCAGAGCATACTTTGAAAAGGGCACACACTAATGTGAGTGTGACCATTTTTTCAGTCAGCCACACCCTTGGAGCATCTACCTGGCTGTCACTACCAGTTATGGAAGACCCCACAGAGGACAGAAAACCTGAGGCTCTATTCTCAGACCTTAGCTTCTACCCCAGTCAATGCATACAGCAACCTTAAGAGCACATAGGGTATCGGGGGTGGGGAGTAGGAGTCCAGAGAGTTGACTGCATGGTGGTTGATGAAAAACCATGCCCAAACCAAGATGTGTGCAGAATGCTGACAAGGCTGCCATCCACCTCTCTCTCCCACACTGGCTCTGTATCTATAGGAAAACCTGAGGTTTTAAAGGGAACAGCTCTGGGTACCTTCCTGCACAGACACACCCAGCACAGACAAGGACAAACCAGCCTGTGTGCCCAGAGGCCTCACCAGAGCTTTCACCAAAGCCCAACATTAGCATACCCAAGAGACCTTTACCCCTAAGTGCAACAGAGGATGAGAGCCCTTTGCTCCATCCATTAGCTCCTCAGAAGCTTTACCCCTTCAAGGCTCAGCTGCAAAAAGAGTTATTTTTGCTGTACTGTCTTTTTATTTCTTTTCAATCTCTTCTTTCCTATTCTGTAATTATTGCCAAGAAATGTTCGCAGAAAACATGCTAGATTTCTGACAGTCTGTCATGTGGGAGAGAGATGAGCTCTTCCTGTGGGCTGCCCAGAGATTGCAGTCTGACTGGGGAAGGTGCAGGGAGAGGGGTTTGTGGCCACTGTAAAGGAGAGGTCTATGCCTCTCCAGAGCAGTGGCTGGCTGCCTCCCATGAGGTTCACCCAGAGACTACACAAGAACATCGAAAAGGAAATCGTTGGCCTTACAAATTCTATAAAATGTCTTCGTTTTTTATGATCCCAGAATAATCATTGCAGATCATTAAAAAATTATAGAAATGTTTAAGAAGACATTGTAGCCCTATAATCTCGTCTTTTAAAGAAAATCACTAACACTTTGATATGAATCATTTCAATTTTTTTGATGGATATAAAAACTTAGACATGAAAAGGGAAGAGTGCTATATGTAGATTGAATCACAATTTACCTCCCCTCTTTGGGTTATATCTTGGAAGACTTTCCCATGCGTGGATGTGCAAGACTGGCTCATTCCCTTTATGGGTTACATTATCCCTGCCTTCACAAATACCCATTGAATGCAAACACCCACTTAAGGTCAGGCACTGCTCTAGGCTCTATGAACACAACAGTACACAAAACAAAGGTTTTGCCCCTCATGAGACTTTATGTTCTAGTAGAGAAAAAAAACATACACAAGCAAACAAATAACATATAAAATATCCAAAAGACACATGCCATGAGGAAAAACAGTGCAGGTTAAGGCAACATTGTACAGCAAAGGGCACTGCCGGTTTAGATTGCGTGGTGTGTAAGACTTTTCTGAGGGGCTCTGCGTCAGTTATCTATAGCTGTGTAATATGTTCTTCTAAAACTTCATGGCTTAAGCAGCAATATTTATTAACCCACAGTTTCTATAGGACAGGTGTCCCGAAGCAGCTTAGCTGCTCTGAGTCTCTCACAGGCTGCCGTAATGGTGTCAGCCAGATCTTTAGTCACCTGAAGACTCAAACAGGGAAGGATCTGCTTCCAAACTCACATGGTTGTTGGCAAGAATTAGTGTCCAACAGGCTGTTCTCTGAGGGCCTCAGTTCCTCACTGGCTGTTTGGGAACTTTCTCCGAGTTCCTTGTCACATGGGCGTCTCCATAGGGTGGCTCACAACATGGCAGCTGGCTTCATCACCGTGAGCAAGAGAGAAGAGCCAGAGAGGGAGAGACGGAGTCAGCAAGATGGAAATCACAGTATGTTATAATCGATCTCAGAAGTGACATCCCTCCTTTTTTGTTATGTTCTATTCCTTAGTAGCAAGTTACCAGGTCGAGGGCACACGCCAAGGGAAGGGATCATAGAGGGTGCAAATACCAGAAGGAGGGACCACTGGAGCCATATTGAAAGGTGCCTACTGTGGGGTGATATTTCGACAGAGGCACAAATGAAGTGAGGGAGTGAGTCTGGTAAATATCTAGGGAAAGAACCTTCCAAGAAGAACAAGAGCAAAAGCAAAGTGCATGAGGGTGGAACAGCCTTGGTCTGAAGGAGGAGCAGTGAGGAGCCCTCTGTGGCTGGAGCAGCAGAGCGAAAGAGTGGTGGTAAGTGAGGTTGAAGAGGGAAGCAGAGACGAGATCATGGTGGCCTTTGCAAGCCATGGGAAGGACTTGGGTTTTATTTCTGAGTGATAAGCAATAGTTTCCCTAGTTTGCATAATTTATTTACCTAACTCTTCACTGACGAAGATCAATTATAATTTTCTGTTTCTAAAAATGCCACACCCTTATGTGCATGTGTACACACATTTATGCTGATATTTATATAGGATATATACTCATAGGTACGTAAGTATGTACATATCTTAAGGGGATTTTTCTGGATCATAAGGTATATGCATTTTTAAATGTAGTTACACACATATAGCCAACCTGTGCTTGAAAAGGCTTTTCCCATTGTCTCTCCCATCAGTATTGTACAAAAAGGAGAACTCTGGCTAACACTAAGTAGTGTTAAGCTTTTGAATCTTTGTTAATCTAATGTGGAAAATGTGGCATTTCATTGTGACTTGCCTTTGCCTTTCCTCTCTAAAGAAGAACAGTTTTGCATCTATGAGGAGGATGAGTCTTTTTGCATCCTTCTGTTCTTCCTCTGCAGGACCTGTTGAGGTCTAAGGGACCCCTTCTCTGGCTGGCTCTGGTGGAAGCTGGCCCTGTGGCCCCAGGAGCTATCCAGCTATCCAGCACTGATTACCTTTTCCCCCTGGGGTCCCAGGACCCACTCTGGCCTCCCCATTGCCAAGCCATTGCTAACTGCTTTTGTCTGGACTCTTCCACCTGCATGTCCTCAGTGCCCAATATCCAGCCTCCTCCACCACCCTCTCCACCAGAGCTTTGAGGTGCTCAAAGCCCCACCCCCACAGGGCACCAGGGGGGAGTAATGGTGAGGAAAGTATACACTAGACTGTGATCCAGCTCCAGCTCCTATAACTCATTGACCTTGGGCCAAGTGCCCAAACAACACATGCCTCCATTTCTTTCCCTAAACTGAAGTCAGAAATAATAGTTGCCTCTCCAGTAGGCTGGTATGAGGATAAAATAGATGGTTCAGGAAAGAAACTAATTATAGTTACCAGGCACTTAGTAGGTGGGCAATAAACATGAACTGTTACCATCATCCCATGCTGCCGTGCTGGCCTCAGAGTTCCTGCAAGGCAGCAACGATATCTTATTTATTTTTCTATTCCCAGAAGCACCTCATACAGTGGCTTGCACCATATAGCATTTGATAATTATTTGTACAATTGTTTGTGTATGTGTCAAATAAGGAATTCACACCTGAATGAATGAATTGAATGTGTAGTCTTAATATGAAGGGACTTAAGTACCAACTGCTATCTTGTGTACAATTGGGAATCCTTGAAGGATTTCTTGAAGATTAAATAACATAAAGCAATGTTTTAAGAAGGAATTTAAGGAATAAGTAAATTTGCAAATAAGATTTTTTTTTAAACCTGCAGATTTCTCCAATCCCTACAAAGGCAAGAGGCCAATACACATTTGGAAGCAGTCTGTCAGCTGTCTGCTCTTCAGATCACTCATGCTTAGGCTCAGCAGCTCCCCAACTCTTGTAGGTCACCTTGACCCCCCAGTCAGCCATTACTGGGCAGAGCCCCCTCTAGAAATTAACACACAAATGCACTCACTTTTTTTTTTTCTTTTTTGCCTCTGGCACTGTCTTCAGCATGTACAGTGTTTTAAAACAGAGGCAGACAACCATAGCCCGCAGGCCACATCCAACTTGTAGATATGTTTTGCTCCACAAATATAGTATTTTCTAAAAGTTGAATTAAAACTTAAGAAGCTTAAACAAAAATACATATGTCTGGCTTCCCTTGCAAAATCTGAGGTCTGGCCCCCCGGGGCCAGCACTCCCATGTAGCAATGTCTGTCTGGAATCACATGCAGCAGCCCCCTTAGGATGGGCATGTGTCTGATTTCCAGATCCCCACAGTCCCCACCTGCTTGTCTCATTGTTTATGTTGACTGGATGCTGAGCCACATGAACTTTCAACCCTTGCGTCAAAACCATCATCCCAAGTGGACGTTTGCCTTGCCCTTCACTAATGAGTATTTCAGCCCCAAACAACCCCTCAAAAGCACAGAGCAACAGTTCCTTAATCCCCAATATGGTTTTTGAGAAAGAGACTCTTATACTTAAATACATCTGGGCATTGTCTACAGTTCTAACCTCTGGATATTGAGTACTTGTTTGATCATCACTATTTACAAGAAGCACCTCCATAAACATCCTATGGAAGACATTTTGGGGAACACAGCCTGGGAAGGTTCAGAGAACTTCCAAACCTAGAGAAAACCCTGCATTCACAGAAGGAATCTCTTCAGAATTGGAGCAGCATTGTCCACTTCCAGCCCCTGCCCAGAGAGAAGACATGTGGCTGAAACAAGTCAGTCATCTACTGGATAGGTCAACAGCAGGTGGAGCTGGGAAAGAGGAGGACCCCAGTCTCAGGACCTGCAGTCTGGATCCTGGAAACAGACTCGGAGATGAAGATATGTGTGCAAGAGGTTTTTCAGGATGTGCACTAGGTAACAGAGAGGCCTTAGATAATCCTGCGGTGGGGGCTGTTGGGACCTGCAGGCTCCTTCAGAGTTGTCCTCCATATTGAGGCAAGGAGGCTAGGCCTTTCATACTTTCTGTATCAACTGGTCATGGAAGAAGAGAGAATAAGTGTGAGGGGGCAACTCTCTCCAGCCGAAGCCAATTCCCAGAGAGGGATGTAGCTGTGAGCCGTCAGCAGCCCACACTCCTGTGAGGCAGTTCTGAAAGGGGGATCTGACTGGAACTCATAGACCCTCCGCACCTACCTTTCTCTTGAGGGTTAAATAGCACCACCTTCTTCCCCACCAGTGGTAGCAGTGACTACCACATGAAAATCAGAGGGTAGGACTTGGCAGCACGACTTTTACCTCTTGCTTCCAACTTTCAGTACTGGTAAAGGGGGTGATCTTTCTGAAGCACAGTTCTGTTTATATTTACTACAGTACTCAAAAGTCCTCAGTGGCTCCCCATTTCCTTTTGATTGAAGTTCAGAATCTTTAGCCTAGAATTCCAGGCCCTCCACCAACTGTCCTGGGCTTCCTTTCCAGTTTGTCTCCCATTATTCTCCTGCAAAGCCCTGTGCAGTCTCCACAGTTCACTTCCTTTATGTCTTTCCTCTTAGTGATCCCCTTTGCCTGGAAAAACCTTATCTCCTATGTCCGTATATCTAAATCTTATTTAACTTTTTTGGTTCAGTTCAAATGCTTCCCCAGTTCCTTCTAACTTGAAGCAATCTCTGTCTGATCTTGTAGTAACATTTTTATCATAAATTATATACAATTTACCTCGCATACTAAGCCATAAACTCCTTGAGGGCAAGATTTTGATCCCAGTCAGTGCCTTGTGCATAGTAAATACTTACTGAGTGTTGGATAGATGGATGGGTAGATGGATGGACGGACGGATGGATGGACACACAGATGCATGGGTGAACAGGAGTGTAGATGGGAGAATGACAGGCACTGGAGAGATGTCTTGCTGTTGAGGTAATGCTGAGTCTTGTCTTTACTTTCTTCCTGGGCTCTGTGCATCCAATTTAGTTCATAGACAAGAGGAAGACTAGTCCAAAAAGAATTGAAGATGTATTTTCTGTATCAAAATATGAAAATTACCTACTGAGTACTGAAGGCATTGAGGAATCACTGATTCCTCCTTTTAAACTTATTACCACATCTGGCCATAAGAAGGGAATACAGGTTTCCCATGCTATCCTAAAGTAGAGCATAGGGCATTCCTATGAAACCTTTTATAAGTCAAAATGGTGTACATACAGTGAAGAAGTAATTACCACTAATTCATATAAGAAAATTGTTGAGCTTTTCCAGACCAAAAAATAACCTCTCTTAGGTTTTTCTGATACTTTAGGACACATCCTGCTAACGGATGCACAAAATAAATCCAAATACAGCACAGACGCTCACAGACACAATTCAAAGCCACGGCAGCTTGATGCCGAGATGCTGAGTGTAGTTCCCCAGGAAAGAGATTGGCGGGGCTGCTCTCACCGCTGGGGTGCATGCTGCCTCTATAATGGCTGGCTGCAAAACAAATGTCGAAGGCTATTTTCACCTCTCGCCTTTTTTCATAAAAGTGAAAATCTTCATCAGATTTCTTTCAGTTAGTGAAAACAGGTGCTTACGTACTTTTGTAAAAGTGAAGCGGCATATCTCAGACATTTGAAAAATGACGGATACCTGTAGCAAATAAATCCCATGTGAGTGTACCACAAAACAGCCCCCCCGGCCGGCTGTTACACTTAAGGTAGTACCACTCAGAATATTTCTTGAACCTCGGATAGTTGTTAACAAAACAATATGCCGATCAGTTCCAAAAAGAATAAATCAGAGGCAATCAGTTTTGGCAGCTGCTCAGCTTATGAAAGGTGACGCCCAATTAGAGAATCTGATCCACCCCAAACAGTGTGTGCTTCCAACATCCCACAGGATTTACAGCCGCAGTCATGGGTCTGACGGCCGTGGATCCTGCTTAGAGACACAAACTCCTCCAGAAGCCATAATAATAACCTCTCACTCTTGTGCGATGCCGCCTTTCATCTGGGTGCTGACAATGACTCAGTCAGATAGAGATGGAAAGCATTCCCATCCCCCTTTGAAGCCCGGACAAGAGAGCCTCAGAGAGGAAGGACTATCCTGGCATAACATGGTGATAAAGCTAGTGTGTAGCAACAGGGCCACAAGGAAGACCTAGCCTTTGACTCTTTCACAGCAGCAACCCCCTTGCTAGTGTGTGACCTCCTCACCCATACCTTTGCCTCTGGGTCTGTGAAGGGAAATTATCAAATACATAGCCAATTTAACAACGACTTACGCATGCATGTCACATCATAGCCATTGTTTAGAATTTTAGCACAGTGTCAGCCAGGGAATTATTCTTTTTATTTAATGGTCATTTATTTATTTTGAAAGAGAGAGAGAGAGAGAGGCAGAGAGACAATCTCAAGCAGGCTCTGCACTGTCAGCACAGAACCCAACGCAGGGCTCGATCTCTTGAACTGTGCGATCATGACCTGAGCCGAAATCAAGAGTGATGCTTAACCGACAGAGCCACCCAGGTGCCCTGGCCAGGGAATTATTCTTAATGCCTAATTGAAATTATTTCTGTGAAGTTTCACCTTAGTCTCCTTTGTTGCATTTTCATCTCTTTAATATCCTTCGAAAGGAGGGCAAGTCCCGATTTTCAGAGGAGTAAGACCGTCCCTATCAAGCCCTTGGGCACATTGTGTAATAGCAGGAATGTGAACTCCTAGATGGGGAACCTGTTCACCCCTGGGACAGCTTAGACTCCCAAGGAACAAGGCACAAGAGACAGGCTTGTCGGTGGGACGACCACAAGAAAGCTCGAAGGGATGCAGTAGATACAGTGCCTATCGATTTTAACAATGTCTTTGATGGAGTTTCCTATAATATCGTCGTGAACAAATTACAGAGATATGGACCTCATGATAATACCATTCAGTGGACTTATAACTGGTTGAATAAATTCAGAGATGATGATTAATGTGTGATGTGATCCTACAGTACACCCTGGATGATAAAATGAAGAATTTTGACCTCTGTCTTATCCAGTCCAAAACTTTTATCAACTATTATTAAATGTTTGTCCCCTAGAGCCTGTCTGTCCCACCTACCCGGGTTAAGGCTTAGAGGAGAAGCTGAGGAGGGGAGCCGCAGTCAAAAGCTATCTGCATAGATGGATATATCAGTTCAGACCTGAAGAGACAATATTTCAGTGGATACTTTTAAAACCTTGGGGTTTTATTCAAAGACCCAAGTGCACAAGTAGAGGATGAGGAGGCATACCTTGGAACAACTCATAAGAACAAGGCCTCGGGACTGGGTTTCCGTGAAGGTTCAGGTTCATGCAGTGGTGCGAGGGCTCTTGCCAAGGAAGCTGCTGGGAACATAGAGTGCAGTGTTTCAGTGGGAACCGGCTTCCATGTGCTTCTCCCAGTGGTCCTGAGATCTGTGCTTACGAGGGTCACTGAAAAGGGCCACATGCGGATGAACAGGGGAAAGATGCTAGACAAGATGTTAATTAAATCCCAAATGAAAGGGGTTGGACCTCTTTAGCCTGATGATCTTTGTCTTTAAATATCTGAAAGACTCTCACTTGGAAGAATATTCTTATTGTGCGTACCCTGGAGGCAGCACTGGGGCTGGTGGATAAAAACTAAAAGGACGCAGATTTTGGTTCAATTTTAGGAGGACCCTAAGAATTGCAATTTTCCGGATAAGGCTACATACATGTCAGGAAGCAGCACAGAACCAAGTATGAGGCAGGCTCACAATCAAGAGAGGCTGTGATGTGGGTGGGCTTGCAGGACATGAGTGCCCTGGGCTGACCCAACAGAACACAGGCAGTGACCCTGGGGGTGGGCCATCAGCATGGGCGCAGTAGTGCTGGCCAGCTTTCTCTGGCACCAAAGGCTCTTTACGGTTGGTGCACCCTTCCTTGCACCTTCCACCCCTGACTGGAGCCCTAGCACCGTTAATAAATCCTTCAAGCCAGGCGTGAAGGTTCAGGATGAGTGGTTTCAGTATCTCCAGTTTTTCTCAGAGGTCTTCTTCATCCTCCTGTTCCTCTTTCCCCCGCCCCCCCTCCTTTTTCTCCTTTTTCTTCTTGTGTCCCTATTGGTTTTTTTTTTTACCATTTTTTTTCTTAACCAAACTTTTCAGCATCTCTCTGGGCCTCACCAGTCCCTAGCCAGCCCTGCAGTTTCCATTCAGCTGTGAGGCTCCCCACTGAGCACAGTACTCTACAGGTGGCTAGAAAATTAGGGATGCTAATGACAGTGGGATGGGTGACCAAGAATGCTCATCCAATCTCCTCCCTGAGATATCTCTGAACAAGAGTCTCCTTTGTAAAGATTTATCAGAGAGGGGCCACTAAGGGAACCAGATGGCATCTGAGAGGGGAGGGGATAGGCTGAATCCCCACTCTGTGAATGTCATTGTCTTGGGGTTTTTGAAACACATTTTCACATGGGATCCTCACACAATACTCCCTGGGGTAGGTCAATTCACCCCTTGCAAATGGAAGGAAACTGAGGCTCCCAGGGTTAAGTAACCGGCTCAAAGTGTCATGACTGGAAAGTTGCAGAATCAGGATTTAAATTCAGGTCTGCACAACTACAGCCCGTTCTGTCCTGGCTACAGTTTTCTGATTTGAGAAGTTGGAATCCAGCAGGCTTCATCCTACACCCATTTTCAAATCAGTTGTAGAATTTCATTCTTCCAAGAAGTTCACTCTGCAGCAATACTCAAGGGGAAAAAATGTCACTCCACAGGGCATCGATTAGCAGTATTAAAATGCCTTTAGAAGAGACAGAAAGGAGCAATGCAGGGTGCAGGCCCTGAAATTAAATTCAGGGTGCTAAGGCTATAATTCCAGACCCAGGGCTGGAAGAGGATGGCTGGTACAGGTTCCTACAGAACCATCCCCCCTCCCTGAGTTCCAGTGCATCTGAGCAGCTCCCTCCTGACTAAGGCACTTCTCTGCAGTGATACACCCACGAATCATTTTCTTCACTTTTGCCCCAGATCTGACATTTATAAAAGAGTCCTACTACAATACAGGCTTCCATTTGGTATTATTGATTTTCCCTAAAGAAATGCTACATTAAATTATAATAGCAAGCACACCAGCATAATGTTGACTGAGAGTATGGGCTCTGGAGGCCTGGCTACTCTACCACCCACTGACCCAGGCTCCATCCCTAACCGTGAATCTCCCTGGGCCTCAGCTTCCTTCTTTGGATTGTCTTGAGAATGTGATTAGTTAATTACATGTAATACAGAGTAAGTGAAATAATGTGGTTTTGTTTTTTTTAACGTTTATTTTATTTTATTTTTAATGTTTACTTATTATTTTGAGAGAGAGATAGAGCATGAGCAGGGGAGGGGCAGAGAGAGAGGGAGACACAGAATCCAAAGCAGGCTCCAGGCTCTGAGCTGTCAGCACAGAGCCTGACACAGGGCTCAAACCCACATTATGACCTGAGCCAAAATCAAGAGTCGGCTGGTTAACCAACTGAGCCACCTAGGGACCCCAAAATGTTTATTTTATTTTTGAGAGAGAGAGACTGCAAGTGGGGAGGGGGCAGAGAGAGAGGGGGAAAGAGTATCCAAAGTGGGCTTTGCAATGACAGCACTCCCAATGCAGGGCTTGAACTGGAAAACCATGACATCATGACCTGAGCCAAAGTCAGATGCTTAACAGACTGAGACACCCAGGCACCCCTGGTTTGGTCTTTCAAAGAGAAGGGAGATCACGGTCATTGTGCAGCATGCTCCCTACCCAAATGTTGGGAAAGACAGCCAACACTGGCAAAGAATGGCTCTGAGCTTAGACTCTACGTCCCCTCCATTATTCAGAATATCTCCACAACCTGCCACACCTGACTCACCCACAACTCTTGAAATTTTCAACCAATGAGAGCTGAGTGCTGGTGATAAAGTGTGAGAATAAGAGCCCAACAATTCATTTTCTGCACATTCTGTCATTTCTTAATTTGACAAAGTCACTATCAACACTAACTGACTGTGTTCACTTCTATTTAGCAATTCCGTTTAGGGGCACCCCTGGATCAGGGTAGCCTGAGAAAGCAACAGAGAACTTTTCCAACAAACTGGAAGTATCCTATATGCATTCATGCACTGATTGACTCATTTCATTTGATGAATAATTTCCTGAGAAACGCTTTATGCCCAGTGCTCAACTGGGTTGTACAGATTCAGTGGCAAAACAAGAAGACATGCTCCCTGCCCTTATGGTACCTCTAACGAGATACATGACAAACAAGTAAACAAAGAATTAAACAATTACATCATTAAAGAGTGTCATGAGGGAAACAGGGAGGGCTTATGACTGAGAATAATAGGCGAAGTGGTGATACTTAGACAAGGTGTTCTGAGTAGAAGATGAGTAAGGTTAAGACCTAAAAAAATCAGAAGCCAGATGTGACAGGCACCACTAGTTCCCTACTTAATATTTTCCCTCTTTTTCTTTATTCTGTTTAGGGCCATGATGTACCCAGCTGAAAATACCCAACCACGATTTTGTCTGGGTTCGCAGCACAGTGTACCTAGCTAAAACACATTATTCCAGGCTTCTTTGTAGCAAGATGTAGCTAATGTAACAGTGCTCTGGCCAATGAGCTATAAGCTGAGGTTTTTCTCCTAATGGTGCTACCTTTTCTTGCTTCCCTTCAACTCCTTTTTCTTGCCTGAAATATGGATAGGATGCCTGGTGCTGTGGCAGCCATCTTGCAACCATGAGGAAAAAGCCATGACAAAATCTCAGAGAACTTGCCTATGAGGTTTTGAGCAAATGACCAATGCTACCTTTTCCAGACTTCTAACTGAATGACCAAACAAACAAAAACCCCTGTATGTACTGAAGTCCTATTGTCAGAATTTCAGAGTCAAATGAAATCTCTCACTGATATACCAGCCAAGCAAAGCACAGAAGGAAGGGTACTTTAGGCAGAAGAAATGACATGTCTGAAGACCTTAAGGCAGGAATGAGCTTGGCAGGTTTAGGAAGAGAGAAGACTGGTGTGGCTGGACTATAGCAGACCTGGAGGGAAATGAGGGCAGCTAAGGTTGGAGACATGAGCAAGGGAAAGGCCAACTGAAGCCTTATAGGCCCAGGTAAGGAATTTGAATTTTATTTTAGGGTGAATGGAAACCGTTTGATAGCTAATGTATATTCGGTAGATCATCTGCCTGCCATGTGAGGAAGGGCTAGAACAGGGCAGGAGTAGAAGAGTCAGGGAGACCAGTCAGGGCCATTGCAGTTGTCTTGGGAGTCAAGTTGGTGGCTCAGACTAGGGCAAGGGCACTGGTGTGGAGGAAATTACATTGAAACAGCAACGTAGCAGTCAGTGTGAGAATAATTGGGGGAATAAAAGTCAATACAATATGTGAAGAATTTAACATTTCTTTTGTTCATCAAGACAATTAAACTGTTTATTGCCACGGACCAGGTCAGTGAAATAATATTGAATATACCAGCTAACATCTGTGTGTTACATGCTTTACAGATATTGTCTCATTAATCCTTATAATGGCCCTATAAGGTAGACATTATTATTATCCTCATATTATAAATGAGCAAAATGAGTCATAATCAGATTAAGCAACTTGCTCAAGGATAATATTGTTAGTAAGTTAGTGGAGCTGGATTTCAAACCCAAATCTGTCTATTCTGTGACTCAAGCCATAAGGCACTGATAGACTATTCTGGGGTGATTTTCTATGCTGTATGTTTGGCACCCCACATAAAATGTCTCCACACTCCCCATGCATGGTCTAGCTCCTTATCCTCTGGGTAGTAACACCTGGACACATTTATTGAGCCTTAATTATATGCCAAACTTTTACATTTATTGTGCCCACTTTGCAGATTGGGAAACTAAAGCTCAAGGAGGTTATGTGATTTACCCAAAGTCACAAACCTAGTGAACTTTAAACCCAGGCTGCCTGACACATTTGACCACTGCCTCCTCCACATGAGTTTGTTCCTGGAGAAAAGATCTGAACCCACACAGAGGGTCACCTGAACGTTGTGAGGGTCCCAGGGCTGCTGCTTCACCAAGCCAGAACAGTGCACACCATGATGCCAGTCTGTATATGGCCTCCTAAGCCAGTCCCCACTTTGGGATCAAGTGATAGCAAACACACTGAGAATGAGAATGGCAGTTATTTCAGCCATGGGTAACATCCTTAGGCCACAAGCCCATCTAGGACCAAGCCAAGCACAGAGATGGCCCTAAGACCTTGAATATATCCTGCCTCCCTCCAGTTCTCCATTGCCACCCCTTTGGAGTAGTTGTCTCTGATGACCCTGGCTAAAGCAGGACCCCCTCCCTCATGCCACTTGCTACCCCATCATCCTTGGCATTTACAACTCTTAGTATCATTTATCATTTATATGTTTGCCTGACTGCCCACTAGAATGTACTAAATGTTATATCCCCCTTGCTTAGAATATCTGGCACATAGTAGGCATTCAATAAATATTTGACGAATGAATGATTAAATAAATTAGTTAATCAATTTTTAATTTGCATTTGCACCTGGGGAAAAGGATAAGCTTTCAGCAAATACACAGGTTTCTCTTGAGCTTAAGCCCCTGGAACAATAGAAAGACGGGCTAAGAGACAAACTGATAAGATGGCATGGGAAAACAACAATAGGATTAATGCAAGGGGGCCAGACCCCGCCACCTTTTCAAAGCCCCGGTGTAGGCATTCTAGTCCCACGGGAGGTGCCATGACCCACTACAGAGCAATTAACTAAGCAACCAGAGGCTTGAGCTAGAGGTTCCCACTTAGGCAGAAGCCACAAGGGAAAGGGGCAGTGGTGGGGGGACTCCCTGAGAGAGGGTGGTAGGGAGGAGGTGCAGTCCAGGAGGCACCGAGGAGGGGGGCCTATGGCCCTCACCTCCTGAGTTGTTATTCCCATCAGCAGTAATGGAGGCTCCCAAAGAGCCATGCCCTCCTCCGCTTTCCACTGTGGGCAGCAGTAGGAGGAATATCACGTGAGCCTAATTCCTTTTGGAAATCTGTGCCCCACTGGGAATCAGTTCCATTTCGATTTGAAATTCAAAAAAATAATAATAAAAGTTAAACAAAACAGAGGTTCTCTGATGCAGATGAGAGTCATCCATTGCTCATTTTTGTCTTCCTAAAAAGAACAGAAACCAAACATGCTCTTTCCCTGTTTTGGGGAACATTTTTGCAGACTGGCTTTTCATGCTCTCTTTTGAATACCTCGAGCAGAACACCCCTCGTGTTGTTAATGACTTCAAAGATACCGGGTCCACTGTGCAGCAAGTGATAAAAATGTACACAGCATGTGTTGGATAAATTAATAAACTCTCCAGAGCCTCCGAGTCCTCGGGCCCAGCAGCACCGTAATGAAATGTTATTCTGAAGTGGAGGAGGTGGGAAGGAGAAAAAGGGGAGCAGTATTTAATATATGCAAATTAACTAGTATGCAAATTGCCACTAAGTTAAAAATAACGGACTGCAAAAGGAGCCCATTTTTTAAGCAGCTTGTTTATTCATTAGCCTAATTCCCATTATCAATCCTTCTGTTTTCTTCTTTATTAAGTACTCACATTTGGGGAAGTTTGCTTCCTACAAATTGTTTTGCTCCAAAACCTGTAACACTGGTTAGAACAATCACCATACATTAGCTTTTTTCCCTCTCGTTCTTGATTTTGCCCCTAGCCTGCATTCTCTTTCTTTCTTCCTGTCCCTTTCCTTTTGCCTTTCCTCCTGTCATCCTCACTTGTTTCTCTGACACCTTTTGTTTCTCCGATGCATATGGCTCCCTGGGAGGTATATGGGGCCAGGGCAAAGGAAGCCTCCTGTCTCTGAAAGGTCTTACTCCAGGGACCTCTTCTCCCAACCACTGGCCCCATGGGCTGGACTCAGATACAAAAGGCACCAGAAGCTGGCTCCCCATTACCTTGGGGCGTGGACAACCATCAGCCCCCAGTCAGTAACATCAGAACAGCCAAACCAATGCACACCCCGATTCCGGTCTGTATATGGCCTCCTCTGCCTCAAGACAGATCTCACACAATGTTAAGACAAATTGGCAGCCAAAATCCTCCTCTTTTGTCTCAAGAAACAGCCACCTGGCTATGCGCAAGCTCTGGTGCCCCCTAGAGGTTGAGAATGGTATAGAGCGCTGGGATGGTCTCGAGGAAGGCAGGGCTGGAGGAAGGAGCAGGGATGGTTCTCCCACACAAAGCCCCTGGCTGCAGTGTGCCTAGAGGACATATCCAGAAAGTGTGGGCACCCATGAGAAGTTGGGGAAGGGGCTGGAGGTAAAGGCGTTGCTGATGCTGCACATGAGCTTGCACAGCTGTGTTTTGTGTTAACTGTTGTCATTTTTCATGGGATTTTTAATCACATAGTTATTACAAAGCGTCACAATCCTTTTTTTTACCAAGGCTTCTCTGTACAGGGTGCTTGGCTGTGGCTGTGCAGAGCTGTTTGTGCCAACCTGCCCTGTGGAATGTGCAGCCTTAGACACACAAGTGCATACCCCCTGAGGCTCAGAGCCTCTCCGAGGGAAGCTGTGGTTGAGGCCCACGGTGCAGAATCTCAAGGCTGGCCCTGCCAGGAGCCTTTACTCCACAGCAGGCTGTGCTGCAAATCAGATGCAAGTGATTCAAAGTGAACACATATTCCCAGAGCAAATAACTCTAATTCCCACTCCTTCCTGAGCTCCCAGTTGCTACTGCTTATAATTCTCCTGGGAAACATGCTATGTCAAAGCAGGAACCACATTTTTCAGGTCTCAGCTCAGGGCCAGAGCTTTGTCATCCCCCTGCTGAAGCACCTATTACTCTATGGCAATGATGTCAAAGGTCACACTCAGGTGGCTGCTTGGCATTTTCCATAAACAGCAGACAGCTGGGGAATGAATTTGCATCAGCTCCTAAACCTCCAGCCTGCACTGCAATCTTCCATTGCTCTTAAGGGCCAAAAATGGTGTCAAAAGGCTAAAGACCTCAAAGAGGCAGGCAACATCAGTCTAAGCTTGAGATGGAGCCAGAAAAATAAATCATTATCATTTAAGCCCTGCACGTTTTTATACATACTGTCTTTGCAATATTTCCATAGAATGAGCAAATAAATCACCCTGCTCTTGACGTTTTTAATAACTTTAAGAATGTGGTTAGGGTAATACTTAACTTTATTGACATATTGTATGGTTCATCCATCTCATCAAACCTCAATGAAACTTCAATGAATATTAACCGAGGACCCATAATGTACTAGGCACTGCCTGGAGAATCCCCTGAGAAGTCCCTGTCACCCTCCAGGAGCTCAAACTCATTGGCTTGACTCCTGTCTGTGGGAATCAATAGCCCACAGGGCCAGACTAGATGGAGTTGGGTACAGAGACTGTTCAGATTCTAGCTGGATGATCTGGCTCCCTGGGTTTGGGAAAAACCTCTTCTTGGACTCCGGCTGCTTGAGAGTATTTTCAGGGTCAGAATTAGACGCTTGCGCGTTAGACACAGACAGACCTGATGCATGGAAAGAAGAGAGGACAGAAATGCCACTTGGTAGCCAAACCTCAAAGACAGTGGATGCAGCTGCAGTGTATCATTCTGGGACATGATCCTGCCTGAGCCCTGATTTCATGGAACAGGAGACAGAGGTGCAGGGTAGGACCTTATACTTTCCAAAGTCACATAGCTCTTCCATAGTAGAGCTAGAAGTAAAAACCAAGTGTCTTGATTTTTAAGCCAACCCCCTTTAAATGGTAACGGTGACATATCTTACAAAGGGGTAGGGGAGTTTAAAAAAGGAGGTCAAATAATTCGAGGAATAATGATGACAATATTGACTCGTTTCTTCAATACTACTTCTAGGAGACACTCTTCAGCACCTTGGATTCTTAGAGGCACTGGTTTTCTCTCTCACCTCAGGATTTTTTGAGCTGTTGCCTTCACAAAAATGCTGTCACTTCCAACTCACTTCTCTTAGCCATTCTTACTCATTCCCCAGATCTCCATTTGGACATCACTGCCTTCAAGAAGCCTTTTCAGATCCTTAAAATCTGGCCCAGGTGCCCAGATGTTTGCAAGGCTCCCAACCCCCATCCCGTATTCTCCATCATAGCCCCTGCCCCAGCTCATTGTAACTGTCTTTTACTTGAATGCTTTCTCCAATCTTCTATGAACCTCTGGAGGGCAGGGACTATATCTGTCTTGCTCCCTCAAAGTTGTCTCCACAGACCCTAAAGTTAATAACTCTATGAATGTGATTAAGGTATTACTCAACTTTATTGATATAGTGTATGGCTCATACATCTTATCAAAACTCAATTAAATCTCACTGACCGTTAAACCAAGACCCAGAATGTCTCAGGCAGTGTGCCTGGCATAGAGTAGATGCTCAATAAATATTTTAGAATGCATAAATGAGGAGTGGACCACAGAGCCTCATCAGGGAAAAAATGTCATTAGCCATTCCTGCCACAGAGGGATCCAATTTCTCCCTCCTCCTGAATGCATCCTTGGCTGCTAATCTGAGCATTCCAGAGTGAGACTTAAACTGCCTGAGAAAACATATTATAGGCTATGTAAAGATAAGAGAAAGGTACACACATTTAAATATGGCCCTTCTTATTTATGGGTGCAAACTTTACACTCGGAAGACATATCTTCTTTATAGCAAAAGCCAAGGAAACAAATATTGGACAGAGAAAGAATTTTGCAGCAAACATTGCAGAAATGCTTTAATATCTCTGCTACATGCAGAATTCATATAAATTGATTTTTTAAAATTCAAGACCTCAATAGATAAGTAGACAAAGAACATGAACAGAAAATGCATGTAAGGGGAGGCCTAACTAGTAAATAAAAATATAGAAAAATATCCAATCTTACCAATTAAGACAGTTAGGAGGGATAGGACCCGAGAAAAGGACCAGAGAGGAGAAATGGTCAGTTGCCCCCATGGCCCAGCCTCCCTCCCCCACAGCAGGACTTACTTGCTGTTGTTGCTGTGTTTCAATGTGCCAGGTGAGGTGAGTTTGAGTAAGAGCCCTCGGGTCTCTACAACAGGAGGAGAGATGCAGGGAGCAGCACAGTGACCAAGGCCAGGATGTGAATTCTGCGCTGGCAGCCGATGGAGTGGACAGAGGCTATCCAACAGCAAGAAGAGGGGTAGAAAGGCTTACAGGCAGCTTTGCTTATTATAGGATGCAGTGCCAAAGGTGGCTAGCACAGTGCTTGACACGCGGCAAACACTAGAAAACTGTGAAACTGGAAACACAGGATTGCAAACGGAGGAGAAAGAATCAAAAGGAAAACAAATAAATGTTTGGAAACAATGTGATCTATTTAGATAGGACACAATCCCAGGGGCTTTATGATTTGCTGTCAGCTTCTGTTTTTGGCTTCTTCTACAACCAGCTGCCATGCAGGGTTCCCTCAGGTGCACCCACCAGAAGGGAAATGAGACCCATTAATGCTTCATGCCAGCATGGCTCACAGGTGCCTGGGAAGTTCAGAAATGTTTCTGAAAAACAAAACAATAACAAAAATATGATTTGGCCTATTAAGCTTTCAGAAGCTAAAAATAAAAATACATTATGTGGTACACCTTAAACTTTTACAGTGATGTATGTCAATTATATTGCAATAAAACAGGAAAAAATAATAAAATAAAAATAATATTCAGTTTGACAAGCTTGGTACAGTATAAATAGAAGTACAACATTTTTGGAAAGCAGTCCAGCAATATTTATCAAGCACCATGTATCAATTAGTCATTGTGGCAATAACGCTGTGTAACAAATGACCTCAAAAATCTCAGAAATGAAGGTCCCCAGGGGTCCAAGGTGGAAAGTGTATTATAGCCTAAGGCATCCCATGAATGTCAAGGGGGAGCACTGAGACCCCAAAACGATTCCTCATCTTGTTGATTGCTGAACTCTGCCTGCTTACAGAAATCACCCAGGACCCAAGGTCCAATAATTCATTTTGTGGGGACTCACATATGGGTCTGTCTATCTGGGCAAAGGAGATAACACAGTGGGGCGGGATCTAGAGTAAGCAAGAAGGGGAAGCAATCTGGTTGATGGGCTCCTTTCCCTAGCTCAAAAATCAATGCATAGAATTCAACTGACTTCTCATAATTGCACATTGAAATCTTGCTGAAAGGAGCTTTGTGGGGTGATAGAAATATTCTATATCTTAAAGAGGGTCAAAAAGCTTTGTACAGTTTTCACATCTGTCAAAACTCATTAAAATGATTACTTAAAATGTGTGCATTTCATAGTGTGTGACTTATTCCTTTATAGTATGTGATTTAGAAATAAAACCTGTTGAGAATCATCTTACTATACTATTTACATTTGTATTTTAGAAAACTGATTTTTATCTGGCAACAGAATGGCAAAATTAAGCTGAGTAAAAAACTACTTATAGTTCTTTCACTTCTGGATGAGATGGAATAACAAGGGCTGGATTTAACCTCATGTCTGAAATAAACAATTTTTTTAAGACAAAAAAAATGTGAGACGTTGGATGTCAGACAGTGATGCCTGAGAAATGGGAAACAAATGAGGTGAGTATTACAATTGCCCAGATTATTGCCTCGAGAATGTTTCCAGACCACAGACCAAGAAGGGGGAAACCAGGCAGGGCCCCATGAACTTCCTGAGTTTGGGGAGCAGAGCTGAGAGCCTGGGGACCTCATGGCATCTTTGGAATTCTCTCCATTCAACAGCAACAGAACACACATTCTTTTCAAGTGTACATGAAACATATACATAAAATAAGTCTCAAATTATGTATGGGACATAAAATAAGTCTCAAGTTTAAACTAATTGAATTCACACAATGTATATTTTCTGGGCAAAATGGAATTAAATTATAAATCAATAACAGAGCTCCAAAAATTTACCAAATATTTGGGAGAAAAAAAAGAAAAAACATGCTTCCAAAGAACCTGTGGGTCAAAGAAGAAATCAAAAGTGTGATTAGAAAGTATTTGGAACTGGAAGTATGTGAAAACACAACATACCAAAATTTGCAGGATGCTGCTAAAGTTGTAGTTAGGGGGAAATGTATAGTACCAAATGCCCATATTAGAAAAAAAGAAATACCTCAACTCAGTAACCTCAGCCTCCACCCTAAGAAGCTACCAAAATATAAATACATAAAACTCAGTGTAAGTAGAAGAATGGAAATAATAACGATCGGAGTAAATATCAATGGAAAAAGAAGCGGAACATAACAGAAAAAACATCAGTGAAACTGAAAGCTGGTTTTTTGAGAAGACCTATAAACCTCTATCCGGACTAACCAATAAAGAGAGAGAGAGGAGATACAAATTAGCAATAACAGGAATAAGAGAGGTAAAGTCATTATATATTCTACAGACATTAAAAATATCATAGTGAATACTATGAACACCTTTATAACAATAAATTTGACAACTTAAACAAAGTGGATAAATTCCTTGCATGACAAAAATTGCCAAAATTTATTCAGGAAGAAATAACCTGAATAGTCCCATATGTTATTAGAGAATTTATAGTTAAAACTTCTCCCCTGTCCCCCCTAAAAAAAAATCCAGATGTCTTCACTGATGAATTCTACAAAATATTTGAGGAAGAAATAATATCAATTCTACACATAACCTTGAAAAAACTGAAAAGGGACAAAAATTTCCCAACTCATTCCAGGAGGCCAGCACTACCCTGATACCTAAATGCAAACAAATACTTACAAGAAAACTCCAGACTAAAAGACCTCATGAATATAGATGCAAGCAAAATTTTAGCAAATCAAATCCAGTAATACACAAAAGAATAATACGTCATTACTAGGAAGAGTCTATCCCGGGAGGACAAGGCTAGTTTAACCTTAAAAAAAAAAAAAAAAAAAAAAAAAAAAAAAATCAATGTAGTGATGCCTTGGTGGCTCAGTCCATGCTGGGCATGAAGCCTACTTAAAAAACTAAAATAAGTAAAAAATAAATAAATAAATGTAATTCACCATATTAACCAAAAAGAAAAATTGTATGGTCAATTTCAATTGATGCAGAGAAAGCATATGACAAAAATCAACACAACCATTCCTGATAAAACTTTCAGCAAACTGGGAATAGAAAAGAACCTCTTCAATGTGATTAAGGAAAGATCTGGAAAATCTACAGCTAAAATCATACTTAATTTAAAGACTTAAAGACTTTAAAAGACTGAGTATTTTTTGCTTAATATTGAGAAGAAGACAAAGATATCCAATCTCACCATTTCCATTTAATATTTTGCTATAGGTTCTAGCCAGTTCAATAAGGCAAAAAGAAATAAGTCATGTAGATGGGAAAAGAAAAACTAAGAGTGTATTTATTCATAGATAACATGATCATCTATGTAGAAAACTCAATGAAGTCTACAAAAATGCTATTAGAACTAATGAGTGAGTTTAGAAAGATTTCAGGATATAATATCAATGTACAAAAATCAATTGTGTTTCTATAAACCAGCAAAAAACAATTGGAAGTTGAAATTAAAAAATCAATGCCATTTAGAATAGCATAAAAAATTAACTACTTATGGATAAATCTCATGAAAGATGTAAAAGACCTATACAATTAAAGCTAAAAAACATTGCTGATAGAAGTTAAAGATGACCTAAAGAGAGTGATTATATGTTCATAAATCATAAGATTAAGATGTTAAATACTGTTAAGATGTTAAACTCCCAAAATAACCCATAGATTCAATGTAATCCCAATCAAATTGCAGCAGGCTCTTTTATAAAAATTGAAGAACTTATTATAAAAATTCAAATGGATATTAATCCCTTATCAGATATATGGTTTGAAAATATATTCTCCCATTCCACAGACTGATTTTTCATTTTGTTGATTTTTTCCTTTGATCTATGGAAGCTTTTTAGTTTGATGTAGTCCCACTTGTTTATTTATGCTTTTGTGGCCTGTGCTTTTGGTGTTCTATCCAAAAAATCATTGCTAAGACCAATGCTAAGGAGTTTTTCCCTAAGTTTTTTTCTAGAGGTTTAATTGTTTCAGGTCTTACATTTAAGACTTTAATCCATTTCAAGTCAATTTTTGTGTATGATGTAAGATCAGGATTCAATTTTATTCTTTTGCACATGGATATCCAGTTTTCCCAGCACCAGTTATTGAAGAGATTATTCTTTCCCCTATTGTGTGTTCTTGGTGTTCTTGTCAAAGGCTAGTTGACTATATATGAATAGATTTATTTCTGAGCTCCTGATTCTGTTCTATTAGTCTGTGTCTGTTTTTATGCCAGTACTATACTGTTTTGATTATGATATCTTTGTAACATAGTTTAATATCAGAAAGTAGTATAATGTCTCCAGCTTTGTTCTTCTTTCTCAAGATTGCTTTAGTTATTTGGAGTTTTTGTGGTTCCACATGAATTTTAGGACTGTTTTTTTCTATTTCTATGAAAGATAGCAAAAAATAAAAACGATTAAAAAATGGGCAAAGGATATGAATAGACATTTTTCTAAAGAAGATATACAAATAGCCAACAGGTGTATGAAAAGATGCTCAACATCACCTATCACAGGGAAGTTCAAATCAAAACCACAATGAGGTATCACTTCACACCTGTTAGGATGGCTATCATCAAAAAGACAAGTGATAATAAGTGTTGGTGAGGGTGTGGAGAAAAGGTAGCCCTTGTACATTGTTGGTGGGAATGTAATTGATATATCCATCACAGAAAACAGTATGGTGGTTCCTCAAAAAACTAAAAATAGAACTACTATATGATACAGCAATTCCACTTCTGGATATATATATCCAAAGAAAATTAAATCAATATTTAAAAGACATATCTGCACACCTATGTTCCTTGCAGCATTATTCACGATAGCCAAGATATGGAAACAACCTAGGTATCTGTCAAAAAATGAATGAATAAGGAAAATTTAAAAATAAAATATATTGTTATATATATGGAATATCATTCAGCTATTAAAAAGAAGGAAATCCTGCCATTTGCAATGATACGTCTGAGCCTGGTGGACATTAGACTATGTGAAATAAGCCTGACACAGAAAGACAAATACTATGTGATCTCACATATATGAGACCTTAGTTTCCACTAAAAGTCAAGAGTGGAAAGTGGGTGATGGGCATTGAGGAGGGCACTTGTTGGGATGAGCACTAGGTGTTGTATGTAAGCCAATATGACAATAAATTATATCATAGAAATAAATAAACATTAAAAATTAAAATAAATAAAAAAATAAAAGTCAAATTCCTAGAACCAGAGAGTAGAACTGTGGTTGCCAGGGAAGAGAGGGTTGAGGGGGCTGCGGGTAAAGGAGGCATGGAGAGATGTCAAAGGATACAAACTCTCACTTATAATATTAATAAGTTCTGGGGATCTGATGTAGAGCATGGTAACTATAGTTAACAATACTGTATTGTATACTTGGATTTTGTTAACAGAAAAGATCTTAAATGTTCTTACTATAAAAGTAATTAAACAGTGATGGATGCATTAATTAATTTGATTGTGGTAATAATTTCATAGGTATATGTACATTAAATCATCACGGTGTATACCCTAAATATATATAATTTTTAGTTGTCAGTTATACTTCAGTAAAGCTGGGGAAAAATCATGTGGAAATGCACAGGACTAATAATAGCCAAAACAATTTTGAAAAAGAATAATGCCGGGAACTAAAACTATCTCATTTTATCATAAAGCTGCAGTAATCAGAACAGTGTTGTATTGGCCTCAAGATAGGCCTCAAGATATCAATGGAACACAATAAAGAATACAAAAACAGACCACACATATGTGGACAACTGATTTTCAACAAAGGTGCAAGAGCAATTCAGTGAGCAATTCAGAGAGAATATGCAAAAATGAACTCAAAATAGATCATGGACCTAAATTTAAAACCTGAAACTATAAAATTGTTAGAATAAAATATAGGGGAATATCTTCATGACTCTGGGTTAATCAATGATTTCTTAAATATGATATCAAAGGCCTAACATGTGAAAGAAAAACATAATAAGTTTCATTTCATCAAAATTAATACTTTTATTCTTCAAATATTGTGAAGAGACTCAAAAGACAAGGTAAAGACTGGTAGATGATCTTTGCAAAGCATATATCTGATAAAGAACTTGTCCTGCTTGAGGGCATAAAGAGCCCTCAAAAGTCAATAATAAGGAACCAACCCAAATTTTTTCATGGGCAAAAGGTTTGAAAAGACACTTCAACAAAGAAGATATACAGATGACAAGTAAGAACCTGAAAAGATGCTCACCATCACTTGTCATTAGAGAAACGTATATCTACACTACAGTGTAGCCTAGTAGGCTGAAATTAGAAACACTGACCATACCCATGCAAGGATCTGGAGTAAATGGAACTCTCACACACTGTAGGTGAGAATATAATAAGGCGTAACCACTTTGGAAAACAATTTAGGATTTCAAAATTTAAACATATACCAGCTATATGATCCATCCATTCTCCTAGATATTCACCCAAAAGCAATTTAAAAATATGCCCATACGAAGACTTGAAAACAAATGGTTATAGCAATTTTATTTGTAAAACCCAGTTATCGGAAACAACTCAAATGTTCATCTCTACCAACAGGTAAATGGATAAACAAATTCTAGTACATCTATAAAATACTACTCAACAATGACAAGGAATGAACTATTGATACAACATTGATGAAATTAAAAATAATAATTCTGAGTTAAAAAAGAATGTCAACAAAGAATAATACTGTATAGTTCTATGTACATAAATTTTAGAAAATGAAAATTAATTTATAATGACATAAAGCATTATGGTTGCCTGGAGACAACAGGAGTAGGTGAGGGTGGATAGAGGAATAAGTTACAACCCATTGGGGGAAACTTTTTGGGGTGATGGATATGTTCATTATTTTTATTGTAGTGATGGTTTCACAGGAGCATGTATATATCAAAACTTATCAAATTGTATGTGTTAAAAGTGTAAAATTTATGGTGCAACAATTATACCTCAACAAAGCTGTTAAAAAAAAAAAAAGTTATAAAAGTGCAAGGGACCAGTAACAGTTTAAAGAAATGGTGTACTTTTGCTTTAATTGTTTTGTTTTGTTACTTTGGGGGAGTGCTTTTTTAAAAGGTACTATTTAAAAGAGTCTTTAAAATCATGAAAGAATTTTCAAAGAGTGGTTAAAAAAAAACCAAGAAAGTACTTCAAAACTAGGTAGAAGAAGAGCAGGGACTGGAGGAAATAGGGATAGGTGAGCTTCAGGCAATGAAACCTAACTTCTTCAAGTTCATCAGGAGGCAAGAGATGGCACAGGAAGTCAGAAAGAATGGGTGCTAACTGATAGGTGTGCAGGGAAAAGGAAGAAGATCTGCCAAGGAAGCCCTGCCTTTGGTTCCCACAACTAAAGGAGACCCAATGGTTGACATTGACAGAGAAAAGCTACTAAGAGCATATTAGATTCTGGAGGCCTTTGTAATCCAGCTTGCCCTAAAACCCCAGAGCTTCAGGAAAACTCCAAGAGAAAGAAGGCTTTACAAATTCTCTGGATGATTTATGTCTCCAAATGATTTTGATTGCAGTCCCCTCTGGGGGATCTGAGATGGGCTTTCTGAATATGGCCACTTACTCCACTTACTATTAGATAATATGCGTATACTCCTATACTGGCTGCTATATTGATTTTAAAATAGGCATTAAGCAGAGAAATTATAAATGTGTTAAATAAAACAAAAAACAGATTTATAATATTTTTTTCCACATTCCTGATCACCACGCATACTGGATAATGACACCTCACTTTGGAGACCGCTGAGTTAAATAAAGCACTCTAGGGGCTCCTGGGTGGCTCAGTCGGTTAAGTGGCTGACTTTGGCTCAGGTCATGATCTTGCAGTCTGTGAGTTCAAGCCCCGCGTCGGGCTCTGTGCTGATAGCTCAGAGCCTGGAGCCTGCTTCTGTTTCTGTGTCTCCCTCTCTCTCTGCGCCTCCCCCATTTGTGCTCTGTCTCTCTCTCTGACTTTCAAAAATGAATAAATGTTACACACAAAAAAAAAAAAATTAAAAAAAATAAAGCACTCTATTTATGTCTAGTGGACAGGGAACAATCAGACCCAGTAGATTTTGACAATATTAAGAAAAATAGAAATAGCTGTGATAACAAAACATTGGAAACAACTGACCTATCCAAAAAAGTGGTCAAATTTATATCCACTTGACAAACTATTAAACAATCATTTAAAATGATATCTTCATTTTAAAGATATCATCTTTAAAATGGAGGTTCCCCAAAAAGTTAAAAATAGAAAGATCATACTATCTGGTACTTCTGCAACTGGGCATTTGCCCAAAGAAAATGAAAACACTAATTTGAAGAGATACATGCACCCCTATGTTTGTTGCACCATTATGTACAATAGCCAAAATATGGAAGAAACCCAAGTGTTCACTGATTCTTGAACAGATAAAGAAAATGTGATATATATATATACGTATATATATACGTATAAAAACGTATATATACGTACGTATATATATGTGTATATATATACATATATATACGTACGTATATATATATGAAGTTGTTCACTGATACTTGAATGGATAAAGAGGATGTGATATAGATAGATAGATAGATAGATGATAGAGCTGAAATATATATATATAGATACGAAATAGAATCTTGGTCAGTCATGAAAAAGAATGAGAACTTGACATTTGTGACAACATAGATGGACCTAGAGGGTATTATGCTAAGTGAAATAAGTCAGACAGAGAAAGAGAAATACTGTATGATTTCATTTACCTGTGGAATCTAAAAAACCAACCAAATAAACAAACGAAAAACAGAAACAGACCCATAAATACAGAGAACAAGCTGATGGTTGCCAGAGGGGAGGTGGGGGGGGGGGGAATGGACAAAATGGGTGAAGGGGAGTGGGAGATACAGGCTTCCAGTTATGGAATGAATAAGTCATGGGGATGAAAGGTACAGCATAGGGAATATAGTCAGTGATATTATAATGGCATTGTATGGTGACAGATGGTAGCTACACTTGTGAACATAGCATAAGGTATATACAGTTGTTAAATCACCATGTTGGACACCTAAAACTAACGTACATTTGTATGTCAACTATACTTCAATTAAAAAAAAAAGCAAGAACAAAAATAAATAAAAAGAATAAGGTGTGTTTTCAAAGAATATTCTCTGACATGCAAAAGCGTTCATGATGTGGTATTAATGAGAAAAACCAATGCACAGTACTCACAAGATTCCAATTTTGTAAAGGGAAAAATTACATATGTATCATGGAAAAGACCGAGAAGAAATGCGTTGAGGTGTAGTTAAATTGTGGATGATGTTACATTCCTGCTATATTCCTTCACACTATTCCAAAATCAACATTTTCTACTTTAGAATCATAAAAACACCATAATTTTGTAAAGAAAGCATTATAAATAGATAACCCCACCAGGCAGTAAGAAGTGGTGACATTGAGGAAGCACTTATAATTCTAGTGAGAAGTTAGGAAGGTTAGAAAGAAATTTCAAAATCAGAACTCTGAGTGTAACATATAGGCCTCTGGGTTCTCAGTAATGATGGAAGACAGGGATCCAGCAGCACTCAGGATATTCGTTCACTAGGTTACTCTACAGCCTTCCATCCTGCGAGTGCTGATCATGTCACAGACTGTGGGTGAGGCCATGGCAGTATAAAGACGCTTCAGAAGCAGGGGGCCATGCCCCGGAGTTCTTCTCAGTCAATTGTCCTGTGTTTCCATGCTGTGCTCCCAAAGCAAAAACTCTTCCTTTATACAAAGCAGCTTTTGTGTTTTCTTGTGAAACAAGATGGTCGAGGATGTGCTGGCCACCACAATCTGAAAAGATATGACAACTAGAGATTCAGAGAAGGACAAATAAAATGGGAATATCAGACAGGGTGAAAGGTTAGGGTCTTCAGTCTGAAGGCCAGAAGGGAAAGGGATTGGGATTCACACAACCAAGAATCTTGAGGATACATGGGGCATAGACTGACTCACCAAATTCCAAAACTCTGTGACTAGGAGATATCCTGTGAAATGTGACCCGGGTTTAGTTCCACACATAAAAGGAAGCAATTTTTCTCACAGTGAGTAATAAACGGATTGGAACTTATTGGAATTCATCACCCCCAAGAGGTGGTGCTGGCAGGAAATATAAATGCCTTCCAAAAAGCTTCGGACAAATTTATGAATGGCAGAATTGTAAATGACCTCTTTTGCTCACTTCCTTTTGCTCTTTCTCTCTCAAGTAGACACTGTCTGTAGAGACTGATCCAGTGGTTGCCCCAAGAGATGCTGCCCAGATTTTCTCTAATGGCCAGGCAAGGTCAGGGCCCCCCCCCCCAACTCTGTGTTCCCATAGCACCCTGTGTTCAACTGGTCACAGCCAGTTGCAATATAATTCTTTGTCAAGGGTCTGTAGCCCTGCTAGGTTGTAATGTCACATCAACAAGGGCAGTACTGAGTAGGTGCTCAATAAGTGTGGGTTGAAACAATGTGTGGACTGTACCTGTCTTTGTTAGAGGAAACAACCTGGAAGTTACATCAGGTGCCACATTTGTTTGGGGCCAAATCTTGAGATCTTTTACACTGGCAGGCATGTAAAAGGACTCTCTGCTCCTTGTTCTCCACGACCCCCATCCCTACCCCCATGTATTCCAGAGCAGAAAATCTGGTGCAAGGGCAGGAAGTGTGGGAAGTTTAAGGTATACTCTTGGAGGAACACCACCAAGTGAAGTTGTACAAGAACATCTCATCCGAGAAGCAGTTTTTGGAAGCTCCTGGGAGACTAACGTCTGGAGAGCTCTCTCACCCTCTCTCCTCTCATCTCCCCCCTCCCCCTCCCCCACCCCTTGCTCACCAGACAGCTCTATTGTCCATCCCTGTAGGCTTCTGAGCTCTGATTTGCAAGTCAATTCCCTGGGAACCTCATGTTAAAATACACTCAGCTCAGTTATGTCAAGGACACAGTCTCCTGCATCTCCTCTAAGCCTTGTTTAATAAAATGAGTCTTATCCATAAGTGTGCCAAGATTCTATAGGTTGAGAAGGGATTTTAATTTATTTTTCCATTAATGGTCAGGATCCATGCTAAACCTGTAAACACTGTTTCTGTAAATGCAGTGCAATACTAATTTTTAACGCAAATAAATAACTAGAGTGAGTGATTCAGAGACACAGTTTGTCCCAATGGGGCTTTTGCAAATCTCTTACATTTGGCTTTGGAGAAAAGAGAGGAGAATACTTTATATTCTGGTAAGTTGCAGTGGTCACCTAGGGTCCAGTTTCCTCATTCTTGGGATTTCTCAAGGATATATGGGAGAGAGGAAAGATAAATCAAAAGTAGAGATCATAACACCACACAGCTGTTAAAGTTAGAAAAAAATCTTAGAGATTTTCTACTAAAAGTCTTTTGTTTTATGGGTGAGAAATGTGGTCACAAAAGAATAAGGCCTGCCTAGGGATATGTGGCCCATGAATAACTGTGCAGAGTACAGAAATGGCAAGTTTCTGAGAGATGTAAAGGAGTGGCCATGTGGCAGAGCACCCCATTGGTGACTTTGTGATTATCATTCAGTTCCCAGTAACCCACCAGAGTGGTCACATGGCACAGATTCTCCTGGTCAGCACTCATTGGACACATTCTATTTTATAGATCCCATAAATCTACTTAAACATGTCATATATTTCTTCTGATTTGGGTTTCCAAATATAGTCACTAGAATTGCACAAAACCTGTAGAGGTAAAATAATAGGTCTTGCCAGGAATCCCAGGAACCCAGAATCCAGACTCCTATCTGGATTCAGATATCCAGACCATGGTGCGCCATGGGATCGGATGTTTCTGGGTGGCCCTGGGTCAGCTGGGAGAAGAAACAAGGATCACAATCATGCTCAGAGCACAGTTAACAAAATAACAGTATTTCTCAACAGTTTTTAAGACAGTAAGTTTTGAAGGCTGAGATTGGGAAAAGAATTATGAACAGCAGGTGTGGAATACCATCACTAGCCAGACTGTGAGGTAGCTAAAGATGACGGACTGCAGGTACATGGCTTCTCCATGTACTGACACTCCTACCACCTAACAGGGCTGCCAATGCCCTCTCAAAACCGGCTTCTCCTTCTGGAACTGGAAGTGTTAAAGAGAACACGCTATCATGATGGGGATCTGGATCTCAAAAGATCTCTGTTAAGTGGGAAGACAAAAAGTAAAGCACACAAAAGTACTCCCCCTGCAGTCAGGCAATGATTCCATCAAGGAAGAATCAAATGGCTCACTGGGCAGGAAGTAAGCAGGCCAGAGACCATCCATTTCCCTGACCAGAAGAGGCTTTGCTCCATAGCATTTACCCACGTGGTACTTAAGAAGCTATGGGCATTTCATAGGGGAGAACAAATATGAATTTTTAAATTTCCTATTTAAAGTACAGCTTATCCACACTATAATTACACGTTTTCATTGTATTTAATTTGGGGCTGTTTTTATTGGTGGTGGAGGCGTCCTTCTAATTATAAACTGAGAGAAAACCACCTATTTGTTCTTGCTGGTTTACAGGAAGCAGCAAGAACTTGAGAGCAGGAGAAAATACCAGAGCAGGACTGAGGCAACTATTATATGATCTACTGTTTCAGGAAGACACAGAAAGCTCATCTTAGAAAAGAAACTGAGAGGAAATGAGAGAAAAAAATTATTGAGTCCAACTTCTGTCATACGGGGTATAGTCATACTTCCTGGGCTACACATCAGTTTCTACTTCTTCTAATACATCTACAACTTAAAGAAAAGAGAAGGAAAAAAACCCACAAGCACTGGAGTCTGGCTCTGAAAGGAGGGACAGGGAGAGACAGTCTAGACTGTAATCAGGTAACCAAGAAATATGTGATCTCTAAGCTCCTGTCAGTGTTTTCAACTGTGAAAGTATGGAGACTCTGAGTAGATGGCCCTGTGCCTATAGGACACTACAATGGGTGTTAGGATATAGGAAGCTGAGTCAAGAGCTTGGTTTGGGTTGGAGATGGAAGCTGAACTGCTCTGTTTAGGAAAATGACAGGAGAATAAGGATGGACTGAGTCCAGGCACAGACTTAGCAAGGAGGACTCAGGCACTGGAATCCAAGTGCAGGAGAGCTGGGGCCACACCCTTTAGGGGTCCTCCATATTTCACTAACCCTGCATCCACTGAAGGCCACAATCTTTTCAATCTTGTCTCTGTACCACACACATATTCCCCATGGCCCCCTTATGGAAATCCCATTTTCCTTCGAGTGTCCCCCTTGCTCTCTGTGGCTAGAGTATTCAGGCTGCTAATTTCCTCCCTGGACACCCACTACTCCCTATTCCTGTCCAGATCCACCAGCTGCCATGCCCAGCCTTGTGTGAATTCCTAGGTCCCTGGAATGCAGGACCAGGACTGGAAGAAAAGATGAAGAAGAAAATGGAGAAAGCTCATAGACCCCCAACATACCCAACTCAGCAAATATCCATCTTCTTTCTACACCAATTACAGGGCTGTGATTTCCTGCCCACAAGTGTCACCAGCCTGGATCCCCATCATGTTTCTAATGCTCTATTATGCTGTTGTGCTGGGAGAGATAACTCTATGCCCAAGCCTGACACTCCCTATTCCCTGGTCCTAAGTAATGAGGAAAAACAAAGAAAGTCCACTAGGCCAGTAAGATGACCCTTTTGTTTCTCGGTTCACCTTGTAGCTGCCATGTTCAGAAGAGCAGCAACTTTTCAAAGTGGTGGACCTTGGAGGTACATGTAGAAGATAAATTTAAAATTAATAAAATGTGATATTTTCTTTTATTTATAATGCTGGGGGTTGATGTGACAAAAGCACATTAAGAACATGGGTCCATTTTTTAAAATGGTGGCTTAGTAGAGTGTTTTAGGGGTGGAGAAGCTATTTTCCCAGCAGGCTTGTATTGCCTGTACTTACTACAGGGTCTGCTAACAATGTTATATCTGCCTTATCTGCATTCCTCAACCTGTTATGATATATGAAGTACTACTACTTTCTTTCTCTATGTGCTAATCCCAAAAAGCTATTTCTGCTGGAGGGAAACATAAATAACTGTAAGTTTGTGGTTTGAGCCAGAAAATAAAAGAGAGGACTCAGAAGGATAAAAGATTGGCAGCAGGACAGGGCCTATGGAGGATTGTGACTAATATAAGAGTATGATGCGTACACTCAACTTTAGATGATTGCCTATAAGCCCTACCCATTACCCACAAATAATCCTGAATTAAAAGTCTCCTGTGCACATAAAGTGTGTTAGTGATCATTTGGGGTGAATTTAAGGAACTGGGAAGTTCTTAATATTAAGGGAAAGATGTACAGAAAATTAATGGTGGTCAAAAGAAGCAAGACACAGAGAACAATTCCATAATTCAGGAAAGCAAAATATTAAATCAAAGTTTAAGTAGGAGAAACACCAGCTTCCCGATAAACATTAACAGAAAGAGGAGGTACTGGTATAAATCAAAATTAAATTTTAGAAAGAGAATTCCCTGAAATTCTAAAGCAAAATGAAGCAAATGAACCTAAGTTGTTGGCATAATCACCACACTAAAAATTTCCAAGATATTTTAAAACACATCAGTTGATTTAACATCCTAATTAGGATAAACCCCAAAACAAAATAATTGCAAAAATATTATAAGTTGTGTGTATCCAGTTATCCTATTATTATTTGCATTGTTTATTATTCTTAGATTGTTTTATGTGTATTATGGGATACAATTAATGAATTCTTATGTTGACATTTTTGAGTACTGGGATTTTCGATATAGGAGAAAGGGTTAAAGGTGTAAGAACAATGAGGCTAAATAAAAACTCCATAATCCTGAATTTGAATTAGAAGTACCATAATAATGCCATGATGAATTTTATCTTTTGAAAATGTATTTCCCAGTTTTATCTGCTGAAATGTCTAGAAACCCAACAGCAGTGAGCACTCCTAGTATCCAGACTATGGTTTCTAAATATTTCCCACAAAAGGTCTCTCCTTAGAGAAATGGCTGGTTCTGGTTAAGAAATGGACAAGGTGAGCCTGAAATATCTTATTATACTAAAAAGCAAGGAGGTAAGTAAGGGAGACTAGGGTTTTGTCAAAAGGACTCAAGATCCAAATTGAAAAGCTTCCCACTCTCTAAAATTGGGATGACTTGGCCATTAATAAGAATAAATTTCAATGTTTTAACATAATATCAAATACTTTGAGTCCATCAGCCCAAATGTTCTAAAAGATACAACAGCAAAAAGAAAACTCAATAGTAACTGAGGGAAAATTAGGAAACCATTATTCTGAAAACTGATACAAGTTAAGTATCAATCAATTATCTTTCCTTTCCTATAAAGATCTGTACCTCAGAGTAACCTAACTGATGATGAGGGAAAGTTTTTCTTTTTAGGGGTGTTCAACATGCCAAGTGAAGAAGAAATGTTGGAATTAGGAAATAAATATTTGGTAACTACAAGGAATTGATAGACCTACATAATGATCATCATTGCTGCTCATGTCACAACAAGAGACCCCTGGACATCATGGATCCCCTGATGAAAGTACAGAACTCCACTAAGTGGTCTTGCGAAAAAAAAATAAGTAAAATAAAACTTAAGTCTAATCAATCCCCTAGATCTAACTAGCAATTTAGACGAACAGACAAACTCATTACATGACACCATGGGATCCAATTAGTAAAATCCAGACAGTGGAAAACCCTTTAAGACAGACGATTCAGTTTCTTCAATAACTAAATTACAAAGAAAAAGAGAAAATGAGATGAAAGGGGAACATTTAGGTTAAAAGAGACTTGAAATAGGTATCAACAATTGCAATGTGTGTAACTTATTTGAATCTGGATTAAACCAAACTATAAAAAATAAAAATAATGAGACAATCAAGGAAATGTGAACACTGAATATTCATGATGTTAAGGTATTTTTTCAGTAATAATGAATGGTATTGTGGTTATGGTTAGGGATTCTAAAAAGGAATAAGTTTCAGAGATACACTGAAATATTTTTATATAAATTGACACGATGGTTGGAATTTGCTTCAAAAATGGGGAAGGGAGGTTGGAGAGGGCAAGGTCAGTAAGTGGGAATACAGAGGAAACAAAATTAGCTGTGAGCTTACAATTGTTAAAGCTGGGTGATGGATACCTAGGGGTTCATTAAACTATCTTCTCTCTTTTTGTATTTTTGAAATTTTCCCCTAATAAAAATTTTTAAGAAAATAAAGAAAGAGGAAAGAAAAGAGGATGCTTGTTCCTTTGGACATAAGAGAAATACTTGAGTCATTAAAAAGTCATCAGTGGGGTTTCCCCAAAAAGCTATAGGACTTGAGAGTTCTAGAAACCTCATTTTTGCCATCTTCCCCAATAGGTTGTATTGTGACCAGATCTCTTCTGCTTTCCTAAGTTCATTTATTCCCTCCTGAAGTGTGTTTCCATGCACAGGGCAGTCCTCTCGGCCCTCCAGAAATGGCCAAAGAATCTGAAACCAGTACCAACAACAGGAGTTGAATTGTGTACCATGTTAAGAGTAAGCCACTAAGTAGCAAAAAGAGTGGGTCATTAATGGCCAAGGGGTCATTAATTAGAACCCCAGGAGCCAACTCTGGCCTGGAGCCTTGTTTGTCTGGCCAGTGTAGTGTTTAATTTTTTTTCAATGCCTTTGGTCAAAGTGTGCACCATGAGCCTCTATAAACCTATATGCTGGCATTTCATGCCTGGCCCTGGCAGCCTGGTAACCCATGATCCATACCCTCAGTACTAAGAGAATTCTGGCTCAAAGATTTAGAGATTTTCCTTATTCTGTAGCATTTGAAAATATCATCCCACCACAAAGCCTTTGGATGCTACTCATTTGCAGTTTGATCAAATTCAGTACCACCCTTTCACCCATCCTCTCTCTACCTTTAAAATCTTAAATCCAAAAGATTTGCAGTAATATGAAGTGACTGACGAAAATTTCTTTCTGTAATTCAATAAAGCCTTTGCTTTACCTTTTCTTGTTTCCTAAGCAAAAATACATTTGGGTTCCTAAAATCATTGATTTGATTTGATCTGGTAAGAAAAGTTGAGTCAAAGTAGCTTCTCTCATTTTGATAAAATGATTGCAGTAGGATGAGTAACTTAGTGTTTGTCCTATTTGATTAAGATGAATCTAGAATTAGTTCACTGATATCAAAATAGGATCATTCTTTGGGGAAATCCTGTCTTTGAGGAGAAAATGATTGACATGCTTCCAAATTGCCTGGGAGGACTACAATTCAGAACAGTAAGGCAATCTGGGGGTAGCAGATGAGCTAGCCCTAGAATGAACTTACAAGAGTTTGAAGACTTACTGCCAGTTCCTTGCCTTGGTCAAGTCATTTCACCTTGCTGAGCTTTGGCTTCTCAGCTTTCTCTAGGAAGTGGTATTCTGTTATAGCAGCCCAAGTAGACTAAGACAGAGACTTAACGCATTTCTTAGAAGTTTTAGGGCTTCTTTATTGTTCTTGCTCCTAAATAGGATAATTTATTTTATTTTATTTTTTTAATTTACATCCAAATGAGTTAGCATATAGTGCAACAATGATTTCAGGAGTAGATTCCTTAATACCCCTTACCCATTTAGCCAATCCTCCCTCCCACAACCCCTCCAGTAACCACCTGTTTGTTCTCCATATTTAAGAGTCTCTTATGTTTTGTCCTCCTCCCTGTTTTTATATTATTTTTGTTTCCCTTCCCTTATGTGTATCTGTTCTGTGTCTTAAAGTCCTCATATGAGTGAAGTCATGTGATATTGGTCTTTCTCTGACTGACTAATTTCGCTTAGCATAATACCTTCTAGTTCCACCCAGTTGTGGCAAACAGCAAGATTTCATTCTTTTTGATTGCCAAGTAATACTCCATTGTATATACATAACACATCTTCTTTATCCATTCATGCATCGATGGACATTTGGGGTCTTTCCATACTTTATTGTCGATAGTGCTGCTATAAACAAGGGGGTGCATGTGCCCCTTCAAAACAGCATACCCGTAGCTCTTGGATAGATGCTTAGTAGTCCAATTGCTGGGTCATAAGGTAGTTCTATTTTTAGTTTTTGCAGGAACCTCCATACTGTTTTCCAGAGTGGCTGCACCAGCTTGCATTACCACCAGCAATGCAAAAGAGATCCTTTCTCCACATCCTCGCCAACATCTGTTGTTGTCTGAGTTGTTAATGTTAGCCATTCTGACAGGTGTAAGGTGGTATCTCATTGTGGTTTCGATTTGTAATTCCCTAATGATGAGTGATGTTGAGCATTTTTCATGTGTCAGTTGGCCATCTGGATGTCTTCTTTGGAGAAGTGTCTATTCATGTCTTTTGCCCATTTCTTCACTGGATTATTTGTTTTTTTGGGTGTTGAGTTTAAGTTCTTTATAGATTTTGGATACTAACCCTTTATATGATACGTTGCTTGCAAATATCTTCTCTCATTCTGTCGGTTGCCTTTTAGTTTTGCTGATTGTTTCTTTCACTGTGCAGAAGCTTTTTATTCTGATGAGGTCCCAGTAATTCATTTTTGCTTTTGTTTCCCTTGCCTCGGGAGACGTGTTGAGTAAGAAGTTGCTGTGGCCAAGGTCAAAGAGGGTTTTGCCTGCTTTCTCCTCAAGGATTTTGATGGCTTCCTGTCTTACGTTTAGGTCTTTCATCCATTTTGAGTTTATTTTTGTGTCTGGTGTAAGAAAGTGGTCCAGGTTCATTCTTCTGCATGTTGCTGTCCAGTTTTCCCAGCACCACTTGCTGAAGAGACTGTCTTTATTCCATTGGATATTCTTTCCTGCTTTGTTGAAGATGAGTTGGCCATACGTTTGTGGGTCCAGAACCAGATTCTCTATTCTGTTCCATTGATCTGAGTGTCTGTTTTTGTGCCAGTACCATACTGTCTTGATCATTACAGCTTTGTAATACAGCTTGAAGTCTGGGATTGTGATGCCTCCAGCTTTGGGGTTTTTTTTCAAGATTGGTTTGACTATTCAGGGTCTTTTCTGGTTCCATACAAATTTTAGGATTCTTTGTTCTAGCTCTGTGAAGAATGCTGGTGTTATTTTGATAGGGATTGCATTGAATATGTAGAATGCTTTGGGTAGTATTGACATTTTAACAATATTTGTTGTTCCCATCCAGAAGCATGGAATCTTTTTCCGTTTTTGTGAGTGTCTTCTTCAATTTCATTCATAAGCTTTCCATAGTTTTTAGTGTATAGATTTTTTACCTCTTTGGTTAGATTTATTCAAAGGCATTTTATGGTTTTTGGTGCAATTGTAAATGGGATCGACTCCTTGATTTCTCTTTCTGTTCATTGTTGGTGTATAGGAATGCAAATGATTTCTGTGCATTGATTTTATATCCTGCAACTTTGCTGAATTAATGAATCACTTCTAGCAGTTTTTTGGTGGACGCTTTAGGGTTTTCCATATAGAGTATCATGTCATCTGCGAAGAGTGAAAGTTTGACCTCCTCCTGGCTGATTTGGATGCCTTTTATTTCTTTGTGTTGTCTGATTGCAGAGGCTAAGGCTTCCAATACTATGTTCAATAACAGTGGTGACAGTGGACATCCCTGTCTTGTTCCTGACCTTAGGGGGAAAGCTCTCAGTTTCTCCCCATTGAGCATGATACTAGCGTTGGGTCGTTCATATATGGCTTGTATGATCTCGAGGTATGCTCCTTCTATCCCTACTTTCTTGAGGGCTTTTATCAAGAAAGCATGCTGTATTTTGTCAAATGCTTTCTCTGCATCTATTGAGAGGATCATCGAGTTCTTGTTCTTTCTTTTATTGATGTGATGAATCACGTTAATTGTTTTGCGGATATCGAACCAGCCCTGCATCCCAGGTATAAATCCCACTTGGTCGTGGTGAATAATTTTTTTAATGTATTGCTGGATCCAGTTGGCTAATATCGTGTTGAGGATTTTTGCATCCATGTTCATCAGGGAAATTGGTCTATAGTTCTCCTTTTCAGTGGGGTCTCTGTCTGGTTTTGGAATCAAGGTAATTCTGGATTCATAAAAAGAGTTTGGGAGTTTTCCTTCCATTTCTATTTTTTTGGAACAGCTTCAAGAGAATAGGTGTTAACTCTTCCTTAAGTGTTTGGTAGAATTCCCCTGGAAAGCCATCTGGCCCTGGACTCTTGTTTTGGGGAGATTTTTGATTACTAATTCAGTTTCTTTTCTGGTTATGGGTCTGTTCAAATTTTCTATTTCTTCCTGTTTCAGTTTTGGTAGTGTATATGTTTCTAGGAATTTGTCCATTTCTTCCAGATGCCCATTTTATTGGCATATAATTGCTCATAATATTCTCTTATTATTGTTTGTATTTCTGCTGTGTTGGTTGTGATCTCTCCTCTTTCATTCTTGATTTTATTTATTTGGGTCCTTTCCTTTTTCTTTTTGATCAAACTGGCTAGCGGTTTATCAATTTTGTTAATTCTTTCAAAGAACCAGCTTCTGGTCATTGATCTGTTATAATGTTTTTTTATTTCAACAGCATTAATTTCTTCTCTAATCTTTATTATTTCCTATCTTCTGCTGGTTTGGGGTTTTATTTGCTGTTCTTTTTCCAGCTTTTTAAGGTGTAAGGTTAGATTGTGTATCTGAGATCTTTCTTCCTTCTTTAGAAAGGCCTGGATTGCTATATACCTTCCCCTTATTACTGCCTTTGCTGCCTCCCAGAGATTTTGGGTTGTGGTGTTATCATTTTAATTGGCTTCCACATACTTTTTAATTTCCTCTTTAACTTCTTGGTTAGCCTATTCATGCTCAAGTAGGATGTTCTTCAGTCTCCAAGTATTTGTTACCTTTCCAAATTTTTTTCTTGTGGTTGATTTCGAGTTTCATAGCGTTGTGGTCTGAAAATATGCATGGTATGATCTTGATCTTTTTGTACTTGTTGAGGGCTTATTTGTGTCCCAGTATGTGGTCTATTCTGGAGAATGTTCCATGTGCACTGGAGAAAAATGTATATTCTGCTGCATTAGGATGAAATGTTCTGAATATATCTGTTAAGTCCATCTGGTCCAGTGTGTCATACAAAGCCTTGTTTCCTTGTTCATTTTTTGATTAGATGATCTGTCCATTGCTGTGATTGGGGTGTTGAAGTCCCCTACTATTATGGTATTACTATCCATGAGTTTCTTTATGTTTGTGATTAATTTATTTATATATATGGGCGCCACCACATTTGGCACATAAATGTGTACAATTGTTAGGTCTTCTTGGTGGATAGACCCCTTAATTATGATATAATTCCCTTTTTCATCTGTTGTTACAGTCTTTATTTTAAAGTCCAGATTGTCTGATATAAGTATGGCTACTCTGACTTTCTTTTGTTGACCATTAGCATGATAGATGGTTCTCCATCCTCTTACTTTCAATCTGAAAGTGTCTTTAGGTCTAAAGTGGGTCTCTTGTAAACAGCATCTAGATGGATCTTGTTTTCTTATCCATTCTGTTACCCTGTGTCTTTTGATTGTAGCATTTAGTTCATTGACATTTAGAGTAAGTACTGAAAGATATGAATTTATTGCCATTATGTTGCTTGTAGAGTTGGAGTTTCTGGTGGTGTTTTCTGATCCTTTCTAATCTTTGTTGCTTTTGGTCTTTATTTATTTGTTTCTTTTTTTTTTTTTTTTTTTTTCATCTTTTCTCCCCTCAGAGAGTCCCACTTAAAGTTTCTTGCAGGGCTGGTTTAGTGGTCACAAACTCCTTTAATTTTTTTTTGTCTGGGAAATTTTTTATCTCTCCTTCTACTTTGAATGACAGCCTTGCTGGATAAAGAATTCTTGGCTGCATATTTTTCTGATTCAGCACACTGAATATATCCTGCTACTCCTTTCTGGCCTGCCAGGTATCTGTGGATAGGTCTGTTGCAAACCTGATCTCTCTTCCCTTGTAGGTTAAGGACTTATTTTCCCTTGCTGCTTTCCTTGCCTGAGTATTTTGTGAATTTGACTATGATATGCCTTGTTGATGGTCAGTTTTTGTTGAATCTAATGGGAATCCTCTGTACCTCTTGGATTTTGATGTCTGTGTCTTTCCCCAGGTTAAGAAAGTTTTCCACTATGATTTGCTCACATAACCCTTCTACCCCTTTTTCTCTGTCTCTTTCTCTTCTGGGACCCCTATGATTCTGATGTTGATCCTTTTTTAATGAGTCACTGATTTCTCTAATTCTTAAATCATGCTCTTTTGCCTTAGTCTTCCTCTTTTTTTCTGTTTCATTATTCTCTATAAGTTTGTCCTCTGTATTGCTGATTCTCTGTTCTGCCTCGTCCATCCTTCCTGCGGCTGCATCCATCTTGATTGCAGCTCAGTTATAGCATTTTTAATTTTATTCTGGATATTTTTTACTTCTTTTATCTCTGCAGAAAGGGATTCTAATCTATTTTCGACTCCAGCTAGTATTCTTATTATCGTGATTCTAAATTCTGGTTCAGACATCTTGCTTGTATCTGTGTTGGTTAAATCCCTGGCTGTCGTTTTTTTGTGCTCTTTTTTGGGGGGTGAATTCCTTCCATTTGTTGTTTTGAAGGGAGAAAATGAATTAATGAGATAGAAAAATTGAAATAAAAAAATTAAAATTAGAAAAATATTAAAATTAAAAATTAAACACATACACACACACAAATCGAATAGATGATGCTAGATCCTAGGTGTGTTTTGTTCTGGGTGTTGAAAGTGGTTTGACAGATTAGAGAAAAAAAATGGGGGGGGGGGGGAAGAAAAGGAAATCGTTTGAGAATTTGGAAAAAAATGAATACACTGAAGTAGACTAAAATGAACTGATAGAAGTAAAATAGAATTTCCAAAAATTTACACAAAAGTAAAAAATATAATAGAAACAAAATTAAAGAAAAATATATTTAATCAAAATTGAAAATAAAAATGAGGGGCGCCTGGGTGGCTCATTCGGTTAAGCATTCAACTTCGGCTCAGGTCATGATCTTGCGGTCCATGAGTTCGAACCCTGCATCGGGCTCTGTGCTGACAGCTCAGAGCCTGCAACCTGTTTCAGATTCTGTGTCTCCCTCTCTCTGACCCTCCCCTGTTCATGCTCTGTCTCTCCCTGTCTCAAAAATAAAACGTTAAAAGAAAATTAAAAAAAAAAAGAAAAGAAAAATGAATTTTTCCTCTTTCTGTATTCAAGAAAAAGAAAAGGAATGAAAAAGAGTAAAAAGAAAAAAGAAAAGAAAGAAAACTGAATAGATGGACCAGCAAACAGACTGAAATACGAGTGAAATTACATTGTTTTCCCTTAGAAGTCAAACTATGAAACACTTTTATAGTCCATTTACAAAGCAGGCAGAGAGACTTGTGTTCCTGAAGAGTGAGGTTGGCCCAGTTGGGTGGGGCTTAGTGTAATGGCTCTGTCTCCACTAGATGGCCCTACTAGCCTACTGGGGTAGATTGTTGTGGAGCTTGTAGGTGCGTATGCGTATGTGCGGGAGCGGTACAAATGTTGTCACCCAGCTTCCCAGTCTATAGTATCAGAACTCTGTTCTCCCTGATCAGCAATCGCACACCTGTCCTTCATCTTTGGCTTCTGTTCACTCCCCACTTTTACAGTCCATTGCCAAGCCCCAGGCAGCACCTCCCTTCTGGGTTTTGTCTTAGATGTGGCTCTTTTTCCCCAACCCCTTACTTCTGAAGGACTGCGGCTTTGACCCATTCTGCCCCTCTGTGGGAGGGTCTCACCGAGAAATGGCCAGGTGCTGGCCTCACCTAGGAACGTTTGCGGGACCATGCTGTTGCTGATGCCCAGAGACTGTGGCCAGTTGCCAGGCTGCTCCAGAAAAGTTCACGAGATAGTGTAGCAGCAGCATTTCAGGGATTATGGAAAATCACAACACACATCTGGCACCGGCTTCATCCTTAACGACCTTGTTCTAGCACCAGTGAATGTGGTTGTTCTCCTGGGTCCACTGGGGCCTTGACTTTGGGGGACCAACACAGCCTCTACCAGGTGTTCTCCCAGCAGGAGAACTGCCTCTCCCCATGTGGCCTGAAGAACCCTGGACTCCACTCTGCTCCTGGGGATTTGCCCTTCCCACCAGAGCACCACCAGGTATCGAGCTGAGGAATTTCAGATTCTGCACTCCCTCTGCTTATAGTCTTAATGGAGTTTAAATCCTCTCCTTTCTCCTTTCTCCCTTTTTAGTTCAGTCCCTGTGGCTGTTTCCACTTTTCCACTTTCTCTCCAGCTGCTTTTGGGGAGGGGAGTGCTTTTTCTGTATTCTCCCCTCCATCTCCATCCTCTCCCCACATGCAAAAGTGGCTCCCTGCCCTCCGTGGTTTCTCCCTCCTCCAGTTCACCTCTCTGTGCTGAGGACCCTGTGAATTCTGTGGTTCAGGTTGTGCAGATTGTTGTGTTAATCCTCAGATCAGTTTTCTAGGTGTGCAGGATGGTTTAGTGTTGGTCTGGCTGTATTTCATGGATGCAAGACACACAAAAACTTCCATACTGTTCTGCCATCTTGGCTCCTCCCTAAATTGGATGATTTATAGAAAACTATAGGCTGTGTCCAAAATGTATATACTATACCTAGAATGTTTGCCCTAACCAGTATATTGGAACTGATAATTATGTCTCATCTATAGATTTATATGAAGGTCTTTGGTGAATAGCCATGGAAGAGGTATCTAGGTGGCAACATTTATAACATCAATTGAGATGTTGGATTTAATGAGTTCAGTTTGGACCAAGAACTATGTTTATATCTTTATAGAAGTTGGTCAATGTAATATACAAAGGACTGACCATTTTCACTATGGCCTGTGTTCCTAAAATTGCCCTATTCATTGATAGTGTAAAGGTACCTGTGTCATCTCAAATTGTAACTCATAGCAGAGTCCAAGTTAATCTTGTGTGAAACTTAGTCAGTACCAGGCTGCTTCTTAGACCCAAAAATGGCAAAAGAATAAATGAAAAAGTCTCACCTTGCTATTTTCTGGCCAAACCACACCTAGAATATTGTGTCCAAATTTTATTTCCCACAATTACAAAGGGAATTTAACAAACAGTAGCATGTTCTAAGGAAAGCAAAATTTCTGAAATCCATCATGGATGAGGTCCTCTTAGATGACTGAATGAAAAGCAAAGATTTAGAGACAAGCAAAGCCTGTCCTTAAATGTTCCTCAGGTTGGCAAAGTATTCAGACTATTTTGAGTGGTCCCAGATGAAACAGCTAGGATACTTGGGTAAAGGTAACACATGGAAAAACCTCAAATCACAATAGGAATTTTAAAATGTTTTCTAATGCTTAAATCTGACCCATATAGTATAGGCTATCTGGAGAGTTGGTAAGTTCACCAATACTTAAGGTGTGCAGGTAGCATCTAAACACCCATTTTCAGCAGTGCTATTGAAGGGATTTATGTATAGTCTGGAGAGTTGTTTGTATGACTGATAAGGTCATCCAGCTGTGACCTTCTGTGCTTCCCCAAAAATTGCAGCTCATGAGAGGCAGTGTGGCACAGTAATCAAGAGCATGGTTAGGGAGAGATGTACACCTGGGTCCCAATCCTAATTCTGCAAACTTGGCCAAGGTTTTTAACATCTCTAAGCCTCATTTTTCATTTATAGAATAAGGCTCATAATAGTACCTACATTCTACTGCTTTATAAAAATTCAGTTAACTATATTGAGATCAGTATATTAATAACATCTCCAGAAAAGATAAAAACATGTCTTCCTCACCAGTCTGACAACTTTGGACCTTTTTTACTTGTATCCAAGGATGAGTTAGATGCTGTGTCTTATTGCATTTTGACTTTTTTTTTTTAATAAAAGCATGAGAACTTAAAGCAGGCTACAAACACATCCAGTAGAAAGTAATCTTCCAGGGGAAATACTGGCAATTGTTTGGGTGTCAGGAAAAAACCTGTCTGCCTATTTGGAGTCAAGTGCTTACTCTCTGTATAGATCATCAGCAGAATTCCCAACACCCTGCCACATGGGGTGTGGGGACATCAGACCTCACATTCGGTACTCAGACTGCTAGAGATGAAAACAGCTGGCAGAAGGGCTTTCTTGGCTACAGAAGGGAAACAAACTGACCTATAGCAGTTCTCAGACGCAGCCAAGAGAATAGTGCACCCTGACCTTTTCATGAGATGACAGAAGAATTGTGTAGGAAGCATGTAGTGAGGGTTTCAGGGATTGTGAAGGGGATAAAAAGGAATTATTCCACAATTAAGTAAGGAGGGAAGGGAAGAGGTGAATTTCCAGCTACACTGCCACGCTGACCTCAGTCATATTGAGCCTCAGTTCTCTCCCTTGTCTAGGAATAGGAAACCTCCAGCTTATTCCTCGTATCAAATTCCTGCTGGTGAATAAAGCAAGCTCACAGCTCCTAATTGAGAGAAAGCAGCCTCACAAGGCATACCAATAAATGAATATGTACTCCAACATACTGATGCATCTCTGAACTTTGATTTCACTTCTCAGGAGCCAAATTTCATTATAACCATGTGCTCAATTCTGCAGAAATGCCATAGAGGGAAACAATGAAATTATACCCCCTTTGTTTGGATTTTGGTGGCATCACAAACCATAGAAACTTTCCATGATATAACCTCCCCTTAATGTGAATATTTACTGCCTGTGTCCCTTGAGTAATATCTTCTTTCTTTCACACTCTGTTCAATTTCAAGTTTCAATTTCAGTAATTTTATTGACATGACAACGTATACAAATGCTGCTGGAGTTAATCCAGCAATGCTCCATGTCGGGGCCCATTTTATGTCATCTCTGTCTTTCCTATTATTCTCCATTTCTCATTTGGTGATAGGCTGTCACAGAGTGGGGAGGTTATCTGGCTGTCCTTATTTTCCCTGAAAGTTATGGAGAATTTTTCCTTCCATCTTAGAAGGCAGTCTATTTCCCTTTCAGACAGTTTGATAAAAAGTGCACTATCTATTTTCCTGACACAGGAGGTTCCTCTTCCATCTCCCAAACTCCCCTGATTACAAAGTCTTATCTTGCCTAAGTTTCAAATTTTCTCTGGTTATTTGTGCTTTGTTGGTTTTGGCTGTTTCCTTGTTGCTTTTTTTTTTTTAATTTTAATTTTCCATTTTGCATTGGATCTTACACTTGTTAAAGGTCTGGAGGGGCGCCTGGGTGGCTCAGTCGGTTGAGCAGCTGACTTCGGCTCAGGTCATGATCTTGCACTCCGTGAGTTCGAACCCCGCGTTGGGCTCTGTGCTGACAGCTCAGAGCCTGGAGCCTGTTTCGGATTCTGTGTCTCCCTCTCTCTCTGACCCTCCCCCGTTCATGCTCTGTCTCTCTCTGTCTCAAAAATAAACAAACGTTAAAAAAAAAATTAAAAAAAATAAAAATAAAAAATAAAGGTCTGGAGCATGGATTAGTTTCTTGAATTGCCATAATAAATTACCATAGGCTCAGATGGCTTAAAAGAACAGAAATTTATTGTCTCTAGTTCTGGAGTCCAGAAGCTGGAAATAAAGGTACTCTCTCTGAAGTCTCTAAGGTGGGGTTCCTTCCTTACCTTTTTCTAGCTCCTGGTGGTTGTAATCCTTGGTGTTGCTTGACTTATATAGATGCACCACTCCAACTTCTGCCTCCATAGTCACATGACATTCTGTGTGTTCAAATCTCCCTCCTGTTAAAGACAACAGTCATTGGATTAGGGCTGACCCTATATTTAGTACAACCTCATTTTAACTTGATTACATCTGCAAAGACTCTGTTTCCAAGTAAGGTCACATTCACAGGTACTGGGGCGAGGACTTGAACATATCTTTTAGGGAGATACAATTCAACCCATAATAGGGCATTTGGTGGAAATAAAACAATCTGATAATGTGACTCTTGGGTGCCCTGTTCTGGGACAATAAAGCAGCACAATCACACTCTGTGGCTTACAGCCTGAATTTTAGAACATTCTTACAAGAGCTACTTAAGTCTGGAAGTGACACCCCTCCACCCCTCCAAAAAAAAATCCTCAGACATTCCTATGTGAATTGTTTGCTGGAGTCCAAATGTACAGAAGCTGAGACAATATCAACATGGATGTAGTGAAGTGTTAATAGCTATGAAATTCACCTCTTACTGTCTTCTGCATACAAATACAGGCACCCAGGAGATACAAAATCACCAGAAGTTAAAAGAGAAATATTGCACCATAGAATTCCCTAAAATGTGTGGGGCGTGTGTGTGTGTGTGTGCGCACATTCTTTTTTCATTAGCAAGCCTGGTTTTTCTATATAGAATAATTTTTGTCTATATACAATAATTAGCTATCCTTGTGCCAATAGCTCTGATGGCTCAGAAAGAGTTCTTGATTCTTCCCCATGAAGGTCCAGAAAGAAGCATGAAGGTCCTAATAAGCATCTCTGTGGATGCTGGGGTGCACTGGAGAACATGTCCCCCTTGTTTAGCTGGCATGACAATCCTAGGCCATCCCCATCAACCTTAGTCACAGCAGCAGAAGTCCCCAGGTTCAGACACCTTCCTTCACCTCTCACATCCAGCTGGTCTCCAAGACCACCTTTTTCACCTCTCTCCCGGGTCCTCTTTTCTGCAGTTCCTCCATTTCTGTACCACTTAGGTCCTTGCTCTCACCCTCATTTCCCATCTGGATAGTTTGAATGGTCTCCCATCTGGTGACTGCCACGAGGTTCATCCTTTCCAAGACTCCTTCCACACTGCTGTAAGAGGGTCTTTTTAAAGTCCCGACTTTTCAATGCCCAGAAACCCGCCTTGGCTCCTCAGCCCTGAAAGCAGAGATTCTAATTTCTGTGCACATCAGAATCAGAGCTTGTTAAAATTAAGGTTGCCAGCCATACACCCTGAGTTCCTCATTTGGGGGCCAGGGTGGGACTTGAGAATCTACATTTCTAGCCAGTTCTCAGGCGATGCAGATGTTGCTGGTCCAAGGAGCACACTTAGGCAAGCACTGGCCTCGGGAATCGAGTCTGTACTTCTAGGAATACAGGACAGTCTGCCCAGTCCTGCCCATTTCTCCATTTCAGATCCTTTCACTCCTTCCACTGATTGTTTAAACTCCAGCAGAAACATCTACTTGTTTTTTCCAGCAGACATAATGCTGTTTCCTGTGGCTGTCATATCCCATTCATCTCGCTAGCAATTTACTTTCCACTTTATCTGTCTTCAGAACTTTGCTTCAGCATCACCGCCTCAGTGAGGTCTTCAGTAAGGTCTTCATTTGTCTCCCATCAGGTGCCTTCTACAAAGTTCTATTGTTTTTCTATTTTTGTATATCCCTCAATCCTTCCGTAACTAGACTATGGGATACTTGAGGGCTAGATTCACACCCTTTGCCCTGCTGCCCACAATACCCAGGATATGTTCCGTCAACGCTTGTACTTCTGCACTCAACCAGGAAAACTGGTCAAAGAAGTCTGGCAGCCAGTTGTCTGGACTGTTCCTTTGTGTGGCTTGTGAACCCTCCATTTCATCTGCAAATAGGAGCTCTCTTAGCATTCTACTTGTGGTCATCCAAACTTGGAAGATGAAGAAATGTACAGCGGCGTCTGTCTGTGTCTAGTGCTTTTCCTTCATAATCCCTTTATCGAAGGAGAATAAAAGGAAATATAAAAGTATGTCTAAAAGAACTGTGGCTGTAAGCAGACATAAACCAAGAAACAGACTTCTGTCACAAAATTAAAAGTATAAAGATAGTGGAAAACAACTCAGGTTGGATTAACATCAACTGAATGAGAAAGGACTTTCTAATCACAGAAGCCCATCATGATCTGCATACAACTCCAAGAAAGCCACCCCAGCTCATCACCACAAAAGGGATATACATGTCAGGAGGCTGAGGGAAGCAAGCACCCACCCCCAAGTGATGACAGAAAAGCTGAGCAGGGCCAGGAGGGAGACCCGAAAGGGAGGATTTCGGTTTTGTGTTGCACAGTTGGATACCACTGGGGTTTACCAGACCTGCCACTTCATCTGCTAATTCTGGTGAGCTCAGTGTAGATAGTAATCATGGGCATAACCATACCACCTTGGCTTTCTGCCAACCAGGCCTCATTGCTGCATGCAAGAAACCAGGGGCTGGCAAAAGTGAGAGTTCCCTCTCTTAATGCCCAGGACTGTGGGAATGGGACCAGACCACCCAGGCAGCCTGTTGCTTGGATAAGTCTCCTTGTCCTAATCTCTGCAACCTGCCCAGAAAGAAAGGAAAACAGAGAGCAGGCAGGTATGATTTCCTACATTTGGGAAAAAGAGAATCTGAGGTCACACTTAAGTTAAACACTGAGAGTAAGATAACTTTGTGCTGGTGGTCAGCCCAAACTTGTCAAAGGGAGACTTTGATTTGTAACATTACTGAATTCTGTCTCTCCAAGTAAGAGAAAGCAGGTTACTCAATTATCATTTTAGGCCCTCTTCTGACTAGGTAGAAGGAAGAAACAAGCCAATAGAAATCACACATTCCTTTTTTTGTAATGGTCTTGAGAATATGAGCCAGGAAATGGGGGAAGATCTAACTGTAAGGAAGTCAAAACTTATTAGAACAGGTGCTGGTGTGGCAAACATTTTCTAGGTTCAAAGACTATGATGGTGTATTGGTCTCATTACACCCCATTACTATAGGCCAGTGGTTCCCAAACTTTAGTGGACATCAGAATCACTGGGCAGACCTATTAAAACACAAATTGGGGCGCCTGGGTGGCTCAGTCGGTTAAGCGGCCGACTTCGGCTCAGGTCATGATCTTGCGGTCCGTGAATTCAAGCCCCGCGTTGGGCTCTGTGCTGACAGCTCAGAGTCTGGAGCCTGTTTCAGATTCTGTGTCTCCCTCTCTCTGACCCTCCGCCATTCATGCTCTGTCTCTCTCTGTCTCAAAAATAAATAAACGTTAAAACATACTTAAACACACACACACACACACACACACACACACACACACACACACACATTACTGGAGTCTGCCCCAGAGTTCTGATTCAGTAGAGAATTTGCATTTCTCCATGTGATGCTAATTCTGTTATTCTGGGAAATCACCTTTGACAAACAATGAACTGTAATCCACTGTCATGCATAACCTTCGAATAGCCTTCCCAGAAAACCATTAGGAACAACGTCAAGCACAATATATATTTTTTAACGTTTATTTATTTATTTATTTATTTATTTTGAGAGAGAGAGACAGAGAGCAGGGGAGGGAGGGGCAGAGAGAGACAGAGAGAGAGAGAGAGAGAGAGAGAGAGAGAGAGAGAGAGAGAATGAGAATCCCAAGCAGGCTCCCCGCTGTCAGCACAGAGCCAAACTTGAGATCATGACCTGAGCCGAAACCAAGACTCAGAAGTTTAACCGACTGAGCCACCTTGGTGCCCCAAGCACACATATTTTTTAAGGCTTTAATGAAATTTTAAAAAGCCAGCCCTCTCTTACAATTCCTATAATTATTATTGTCCCTATACTATGCAATAGCCGTGGTTACCACATAGTACAACACCTCACTTTCTACCTATGCTTTACCCCAAGTAAACCTAGGAGAAAACGTTCATCATTATAAAGCCGCTGTCTCCCCATGTTATTTCTATCCCACTTATTGCTGGCATAGAGGTTCTTATTCCCATCCAACTGGTGAACAGCATAGCTCCAAAATGCCAGTCAGGGGTCTGCTTTCTAGGACTACTGCTGGTACCAAATATTAAAGCAGAAAAGAGAGCCTGAGGCAAGGGGCTTTTGCATCTTACTTGATTAGGGAATTTGATCTGAGGAGGTGGGAGTGAGGGGCAAAGGAAATAAAACTGGGCAGGAGGAGGCACACATTTAGGAGTATCAGACTTGCCAGCACTAGTGAGTCTAGCTGCTTGTGATCCTGCACCCCCATCCCTGCAAAGCAGCACAAGAGCCACATACCAGGAAGCAAAAAGAGGCAGAATTGACCCACTGGATCCCACCTCCCATTAGAAAAGGTTCATCTCATAAGGAAAACCTGCACTTCCACTTAGCATATGCTGGTTGATGGGGATCTTACAGCAGCACTAAAAGTAAAAACCCTAGGACATGAAGGACCAGATGCAGGCATGAGACAGGACATTGACAGGTTACTTCTCTGTAAAATCCAGTGGAGCCCATGCATGTTTAGTCACCAAAGTGACAACTAGCACAAGAGACAAAGAAGCCATGTAAGAAATATTCAATACAAATAGTGTATAAAACAAAATGCCTGCTCTCAAGAGCTTACTTTATACTGGCAAGAAGGTGTGAAATTTCACAACTTAATTAATATATTTATAATGTGTAAGATGGTGGTCAGTACTGTATATATTAGAGAGGGTCCATTAACAAATGCTCACTATTTACTATAGATATTTTTTAAAAACACAATCCCTTCAAAAAGCATGTTCAAGGAATATTAGCTTTGATGTTACCATCTGTTGCCACTAAAAGGCACAGACTCTTTTTGGGGTCACTCTCTTATGAAATGCTCAATCTTAGGCAAGTCACTTAACTTCCCTAGTTATCAGTTCTCTCAGCTTTAACATAGGTGTGGCAATACCCTCTAATTTTTTTGACAGCTTTATTGAGGTATAATTATCATACAACAGACTTCCAATATTTAAAGTATACAGTTTGATGAGTTTTGACGTGTGTATACCCATAAAGCTATCACCAAAATCAAGGTAATAAACATACACCTCACTCCCAAAGGTTTATTCTTCCCCTCTTCCTCCTACCCTTTCCAGCCCTCCCCATCCCCAAGCAACTGGTGATCTGCTTTCCAAAGATTATTATGCATTTTCAGAATTTTATATAAATGGAGTCATACAGTATGTATTCGTGTTTGTGTTATGATTTCTTTTGCTCAGTGTAATTATTTTGAGATTCATCATGTTGTAGTGTGTGTCAATAGTGCCTTGCTTCAGTAGTCTCTATGTTTCATTTTAGATCATTTCTAGTGTTCACGTTCACTGATCTTTTCTTCTGCAATGTCCAATCTGTCTTTAATCCCATCAGTGAATTTTTCATCTCACACATTATAGTTTTTAGTTCAATTTCAATCTTTTTAATATTTTCTATGTCTCTACTACACTTTTTGTCCTTGTCAGTGTTAGTTCTGAATTGGTTTCAGTTGATAAATTTTTCTTCTCATTATGGTTCGTAGTTTCCAGCTTCTTTGTATGTCAGGCAATTTTTTTATTTGATGCTGGACATTGCAATTACCTTGCTGGGTACTGAATATTTTTGTATTCTTATAAATATTCTTGAGATTTGCCTTAGGATCAATTAAGTTGCTTAGAAATTGTTTGATCCCTTCACATCTTATTTTAAAGATTTGTTAAGTGGGACATAGGTATCTAGGACTGATTATTCTTACTACTGAGGAAAGATCCTTCTGAAATCTGTATCTAATACCCTGCACACCATGATATTTTCCATTCTGACCATTGGGAACAGGCATATTCCCCATTCTGTATGAGCACTGGGCACTGTTAATGCTAATCCTTTTGAGTGATTCTTTTCCTAGGCCTGGTTATTTTCCTTACATTCATGCACTGATCAGTAGTTGAGAGAGACTCTGCAGATCTTGAGACTTCTTTCCCTGTGCATGTCTCTCCTTGTTGGCACTACATCCTATAAATTCTAGTTGTCTTGGTCTCTCCAGAATCTCAGTCTCCTTAACTTGGGGTGTCTGCTGGGCTCTGCCTGGGTACCGCTTCCCTATACCATGGTTGGTAAGCTGAGGCAATTATAGACTCACCTTGTTCACTTACCTTTCAGGGATCATTGCCCTCTGTTGCCTGATATCCGTATCTTAAAAACCATTCTTTTTTACATTTTGTCAATTTTTTGTTGTTGTTATTTCAAGCTGCTGGGTAAATCGGGTCCCTTTTATTCCATCTTGGCCCAAAGTGAAAGTCCTTTGTAATCCTTCTAAAAACTAGTAGCAATATATTTGAGGTTCATAGCCCAGTTTCCGGCCTCTTGTAAGCATTCAATAATGGCAGTAATGATGGTTGTGATGGTGGTGGTGGAGGATGGTATTATTGTTGATGTCCTCATTATGATTATTGTAATAAAGTTTCCCCAGAACTCAACAGCGTATATGTATGTATGAGGTGATATTAGTAGCAAAAAACAGATTTCTGTCCCGCAAAACCTCTCCTGCAAAACCAGTATCTCTGGGTGGCTCCAGAGAAATTCAGGAATGTACTCACAAAGAAGCATTCTTCCATTAACACTGTTCTTCCTGACTATTCATCTTGGTTCTTCTCACTACCCCTCAGAGCATTGCAAACCCTGCATCTTCCCCATCACTGCTCTGCTGGGCCCATATTTTCATCTGCATCTCTGTTGAGCATCACGATCTCTGTCACCACCCCAACAGGCACTGTGGTCTCATTTCAGCTCTTCTGGGCCCAGAGATTTCTGCTTGGTTGGATATAACCTCCCCCTCATGCCCCCACCTGGAAAGTACCACCAATACCCCCCAAGCCCTCATGGTGCCAAAGTGCCATAGTAGTAAGGTCCAAATTATGGGGAGGCCATTCTCCATTTGACACCTGGTTATAAAGGGAACTGCGTATGCTCCAATGTCTGCCAGACAGTTTAGAGCACCAACTCCTTCAAAATTTACTCTCAGCTACCCTAATGTCCTTAGGATATGCACACTCATTGTCTCTGTACTGTTCACTGCTGCAATTCCACACATAACACAGTGACAAGTACATATTAATGCCTCAATAAAAGTGTTTTGGATGAATGTATGAGTCCAATGGTAACTGGGCTAGGAGAAAATATGAGTACTCTGCCAACAACTAAGGCTTTTGTTCTGGATACATGAACTATGCCTGGCTCCTTCTCCCATCAGGGTGAGTTCACACAGGAGGCTCATCAGTCTCCATTACACACAGCTATCTGGCAGGAAAACCCCTCCAATTTGCCAATCATGCCAAGGAACCTCAACTACATCATCAGGCAGTAGTCCAAGGAGTCACTGCTATCCTGTTTCCCATCTTAAATAATGTCCAGCCATGTCATCCAACCAAGCCTGCCAGACAGTGTTAAACAATATGCAGCAGATGATAACTACATAGTCCAAAGAACACAATGCTTGCAAAATAAAATGCCCCAAACTGGCCCATAAAATTTAACATTGTTTTCCTTCTCTTTTTTCCAAGTCCATCCCTTGTTGATGCAGAAAAATCCAAAATGTAAAGAAATCAATTTCCTATCCCCTGTTGCCATTGGTAAAAATTTTTAAATATATGCAAAAACCTTTCTTTGACCACTTGCTTTCCTTTTGGCTCACCCAAGCCAGAGTGGTAACACTCAAGGCAGAGCTATCTCTGGGTTCTTTCTTCAGCAGCTGTGATCTGTTGCACCTTCCCCTGGGAATGAGGATACACTTCCTTCTCTACCTTCCCACTCAGTCTCCCATGTGTTCCATTTCCTCAAAAATCTAGGAGATTGATGTTGAACGTCTTTTCATATGTCTGGTGGGGGGATAGGTTGAATAGGTGATGAGGATTAAGAAAGGCACTTGTTGTGATGAGCACCAGGTGTTGTATGTAAGTGTTGAATCACTAAAGTCTACACCTGAAATTAATATTGCACTCTGTTATCTAATTGGAATTTAAATAAAAACTTGAAAAAAATCTAGGAAATTACCAGGGATATATAAGAAAGAATACTACTTCACCAGTTCTGTCCCATAAAATGGTAAAAATACGAGCAAATATCCATATTAAATGTAGTTACTGCCACAGCTCATAATTTAATCCCCAAAACTCTTATGCAGTATTATTTCTCAAGGAAGAGCAATAATGTCTCCAGGGTATCTGCATCTGTTGAAACCTAAAATCACATCGTCATCACCACACTGCAGGGTCATGACACAGGATGACTCTTTGCTAATCACAATCCTGAAGGTAGCCTATTGACTCTTTGAATAAAGTCAGTGGAAAGCCTTCTGGTTGCCCACTGGCAGAGTTAACTGCTCCCTGATGCTCTAGCCACGTTGAAGATGATGGTGTTCCCAGAGACATCTTCCCTGGGCCCTCTATCTGGAGTGCAACCCCTACCTGTCTTCTGAAGCCTACTAATGTATGTGGACACAGAAGATCTTGGACATCATTCTCATGGGCCTTAAGTTTTGGCCTCTCTTGATATACCCCTTCTCTGTTAAACCTGCTCCCTCCATCCTGCATTGCCAAGCAATGCAAGCTGTGCTTTGGCCACTGGGAGCTCTTTTAGCCAGCTCCTGTGTCCCTGTGACATACTCCATTATTGTGTTTTTGAACACTTTCTTATTTTCTGGCACTACATGATGCTCCAGGCTCATCCTGTGTATTCCCTGCTCCAGCCTTATAATAAACTATTTCTCCAAAGCTTGGTTTCTTTTATCAGAGAATGGCATTAGAAAGCAAGATTAGATTCTGGGTACACTCATTGCTCCTTCAGTGTCCTTGTGTCTTGGCCCTCTTCACCTGACAGAACAAGAAAATATATATGCATACATAACCCATTTACATATATGTATCTAAAAATATTTCTCTATATATTCATTTGTACCTATAGTAAACTCAACAAGATCATAGATCAATGTCTCCTATTCTAACCTGGTACCACATGGGTCATTCTAGCCTCCCCTTGTCTATGACCTACCACTCCATCAGAGAGTGTATGGTGGTTTCAGAATTGCTAACCTATACTCACATGGGAAACACCTTCGCCAGCTACAGTACTGTGTGCATAGTTCCTTTTGTTTTTAGTCTTGAATCCTTTGACTTTAGTCTTAAACAGTGACTAAAGTCATTTCTAAAGTTACTGAGGTTAACATCTTTTCCCCTACACCCTTCAGGGAAGCCTGGTAGCACTGCAAATCTATTTCCTTAATGCTCTGTCTTCCGTTGACTTTGTGGCTTTCTCTCCCTCAGGTAAGATGGGAAGGCTGGAGAGAAATTCCTTTCCCTCAGCTGGATAAGTTTCTAGTATTGTGCTCCGGCAAAGCCCTTTCTCATACAGAGTAGCTTTTGCTACAGGAAGGTTCTGGGCAGGTTTCACGATTGCTCCTTTCCCCTGCCAGAGCCATGAGAGATCTCTCTACCATCCTCACTGTGAAAATATGTTGGGATTACTGGTGTGAAAGTCTATAAAACTGTGGGGGATCACCTAAGACAGTGGCCCATAAGGGTCTGTCACTGTCACACTAGTAGACACTCAGCCTCCAGCAAATGACCAAAATTACCATTAAAATGTTCCTACAAGGGGCACCTGGGGTGGCTCAGTCGGTTGAACGTCTGACTTCAGCTCAGGTCATGATCTCACAGCTTGTGAGTTCAAGCCCCACATCGGGCTCTGTGCTGACAGCTCGGAGCCTGGAGCCTGCTTTGGACTCTCTCTCTCTCTCTCTCTCTCTCTCTCTCTCTGCCCCTCCCTGCTTGTGCTCCCTCTCTCTCTCTCTCTCTCTCTCTCTCAAAAATAAATAAACATTTAAGAAAAAAAAATGTTCCTACAAGTGTGTGGCTCTAGTGGCTTCTTCTCTGATGAGCATCTCTGGATGGTCCTGTCTCTCTAGATTTTAGAGTGCTGGTTTGCCTTGCAACCACAGACAGTTCTTAATGAGTCCAAGAAAAGTTGATTTTCAGTTTGTCTAGCTGTTTCTTGTTCCATGAGGATGGGACTGATGACTTTTGAGCGCTTTAAGTGTGAGGACTGAAACTGGAAATTCTCTCTCTTGTCATCGAGAGATTGCCTTTCCTCGCCTGGTCACCTCACCCGTCTCCCAACCTGCAAGCCCTACTCCATCCTTCCTCTCTTTCAAACGTTGTCAAGCCAGCCCACAGGACTTCTCCCTCCTCTCAACCCTTATTTTAAGATATATTCATTGGACGTTTACTCATGAGCTGACATAGACCTTTTTCCATGTCTTAAGCGATTAATTATTATTAAGCTAATATGATGATACTATTATTTTTCTCACATATAAGCTGAGTGTCCCCTGGGATGACCACTTATAGATCCTGGCCAAGGTAAGGTCACTTTAACACTGTGGCCCTGATCTGTCAAATCAATGGCCCCCACTCATCAAATGTTAGGTTTTCTCAGTCCTCCCTCTCTCCTATATCTCTGGGGAAGGCCCTGGTGGGTGGGGAAGGAGGGGTCACATGTATGGTTCAGGCTGCTGCCTCCTCCTCTGGGTCACCCTTTCTTAGCTTCCTGATGCTCTGGCCAAGTTCCCTGTCACATCCAGTTGAATATCCCTCCTTGATCTCTGAGGCATAAATAGTTCTACCTATTAAAGTCCATTACTGATCCCATGATTTACTGGCCTCGCACTTTTCCACTAGAGAAAATCTGTATTGTTCTTGAATTCCAAGCACTACTTTTGAAGGCAGAGGGCACCATGGCAAGAGGGATACTTGCCCTGGGGCCCCAAGTTTGGTTTTATTTTGTTTCCCTCTCAAAAGAGACTTTTCTTATTAATATGTTTGCACAATAGAGAACACAAAACCTACAAAGTATGCAGTCCATTTGCCCATTTTTAAATATACATGTCCCTTCAGTAGTTCCGTGGTGTCAGACAAATATTTCTTTTTCTCTCTCTCTTTTTCTCTCATGCTGAATAAAAGCTGACTGCAGTTCTCTGATGCCAATTTTTTTTTCTTATGAACCCAAGTTGGTCAACTGTAGTGCCGGATTTAGGAGGTACAAATATACATACCCCAGTTAAATGTCCATGCAAATCAAACTATTTCCTTTTTTGGTGGCCCTTTTTATATTAGCTTCACATGCTAACTAAACATCCATAGGTGTCTTGGAAACAAGATATAGCTGACACTCACATTAGGCACTAGATCACCTTTATTTATGCTGATCTATTTCACCTCCCTTGCCTTCCTAAAATTACTAATCACCAAGCCCCTTATATATATTATGTATATGTCCAATTTTTAGTTTAATATTTAATTCTGTGATGCGAGCACAACACAATTTTCAGTTTTGATGCCCATTCCTCCCCTCCCACCCAGGAGGTAGATTGGAATGGGTTCAGATACAGCCTCACATATACCTAAACAGTTTGTCCCCTGCCATACTCAGTCTCTGCTGCCAGGCCCAACACCTGTGCTGGTCACTCCTTTACTCAGAGAGCTTGTTGTCCATACTTGGCATACACTGGGGCCCAAACAAACTTGTGTGCAGGTTTCTGAACCATAATGTGAACAATATTCAAGTTCTGTGCTTCTGGGTCACCTGTAAATCAGAAGAGATGGCTTGATTATAGAAGGTTCCCCTAACCCCATGGGCTGGCATACCTGAACCTCAGTACTGATCCTGCTGGGACTCCAATTCTTTTGTTTTGTTTTGTTTTCAGTAAACTCTGAGCTTCTTGACACAAGGACTGAATCTCTTTTCTCTCTAAATCCTCACTATCTGGCATAGGCCTGGCACCCACACAATATGTTATTTGAATTGATTTCATCATATTTATGCCAACTTCATTTTATTATGTGGCATGATAAAATAAAACTTTATTATTCACTCCCCACACCCCCATCCAAGAATTAGAGAGAAGCAAGTTTGAACCCTAAGCTGTTTCTTGTCAAGTTAATGCAGAATTCTTTGTGATAATCCATATAAGGAAGGGGTGGACATTATTAGCATAAGAAGGCCACGGTATTAGTTGGCAAGAAGTAGAATCAAATTTGGGCTAATATGCAGAATATGAATTTCTTTTATAGACCCAAGAAGGTCAGGGAGAGGTTTCAGAAAGAAATGAATCCTCACACTGGAAGCATCCATTTTGTCTTAGTTACAGAAGCGGAAAGTACAAGAAGAGACTAGTTCCAGGCCCAAGTTCCATTCCTTACTCCCCCCCATGCTCCCTGTTTTCCCTACCAGAGAAACAGCCACACTAACACTGAGCCCACTCTACCCCCACTGCATCACCTCGTATGGGTGACTACAGAAAAGATTAGTTGTGTAGGGGCAGAAGGCAGTTGAGGAGTGTCATTGAACTTTGGGGCAAACAGGAAGGGAGTGAAAACCCAAATGGAGAAGAGTAAGTGAAAGAGAAGAAATCAAGGAAAAGAGGGGAAAAGGGTGAGGTCACAAAGGCTATCCACACACAGGACCCTGACCCCACCCCCACCTCCCCAGGAGGCCCAAGTGACCTCCTAGCCAGTCAAGATATCATAGGCACCTGGGCTGCCTAGGGTTTATCATTGTGAGTCTCCAGTGCTCACCCATAATGATATTAAAGATATATTTTTTGCTGAAAAAAGTGAATGCTATATTTCTGAGGCAAGTAGACTCAATAAGCCAAGAGTAAAGAAATATATGAGTTAGGGGTATAAATGTACACATCGAGTGACCTCAAATCAGAAATGAGATGGCTGGCTGAATCCTTCTGTCTAATTGAACAGGACCAAAAAAGCTTAGAAAAGACTTAGTAAAGCTGCCTTTGAAAAAAAGCATCAAACAACAACCAATCAAAGTTCTAGGAAGATTTTTTTTAAGGAGTTCATAGCAGAGATAAAAAGAATTTAAGGATGATCTTAAGCAAACATGAGCTATAATGAGGAACAGTCTAAGCCAGAAAATGAGGGAGGTGGGAGGCAGGCCAGCTGGGATGAGTGATTACAACTTACAGATGAGACCCAAAACAGTGGGATGGGGCATCTGAGGCTTCAGTCAGCTAAGGTGGAACAGGAAATGCAGGTCCAAACCAGACAAAATTAAAGGTCTGTCCATGTGTGAGATGTTCCCACATGCAAAGGGGTTGCACATGTTGAAGAATGAGATAGATGAGGCCCTAAGATGCCTGTGTTAAAATGCAGATGGAATGGGGGCTTTGACAATCTATTGACTTGGAGAGGTCAGGAACAAGGAGCCTGGTTCTTGCTCTTGTTCTTCTGTGACCTTGGGAGGTCATGTGGCATAGAAGGCTGAGAGAAGTTTTGGAATCAGCAAGTCATGGGTTCAAATCCTGACTCCACTGCTTATTAGCACTATAACTTGAACACGGATCTCATTTTTCAGAGCACTGCTTTTCTCATTGGAAAATTCCCATAAGGTTCTGGCAAGACTACGTGAGAAATAGGCACATGGTCCCTAGCATAGGGATAAGAGGTAGTCAATAAACATGAACTCTTCCCATCTCTGGGGTCTGTTGCTTCATTAAAAAATGAGAGGAGACTAGAACATTTATAAGTTCCAGATATAAACCTCCTTGATTGCATAACAGAGGACTATGGGAAAGACTTGTGAAATGGGGACATAAGACCTACAGCAAGATGTTTAACCTCTGTGTGCCTATTTCCTTCTGTATACAAACAGAGAAATGATAACAATACCACCAATATCAACCTGGCAGGCTGTTGTGAGGACTCAATGGACTAATGATGAATACATGTTGGGTACACAGTAAGCCTCAACAAACATTACTAAAGATGGAAAGTAGAATGATGAAGCAAAAGCCAAAGAAACTTCTCTTGTGAAAGTCTACCCAGCTTGTCATATTGCCAGACCCCATGGACATTTGGAGTCCTCACCTTACTTGACTTTTCAGCAATATTTGAAATTCTTGATGCTCCCTCCCTCTTGAAGCAGACTCTTCCCTCTAACTCCACAACACCACACTTCTGGGTAACCTTCTACCTCTCTGGCTGCTGCTTCTTAATTTCCTCTGCCAACTCCTCCTCTTCTACCCAGAGCCTGGCTCTACTCCCTGCCTTCTCCTTGCCCTGCCCTCTTGTCTCTGAGAACCTTGTCCAGTCCCCTGACTTTCCACACCATCTGTAACCAATCCGGATCTCTCCTTAGAGGTCTAGGCTCATAAATTCAACCGCATGCTTGACTTCTATATTCAGAAATCTCTCAAGAATTTCAAAATCCCCATGCTCATCACTGCACTCTAAACTTCCAACCCCAAACACATTCCTCTCACAGCAGTCTCTAAGTTGTTGTTCAAGCTATAATCCTGTGTTCCTCCTTCACCATCAGCACCTTGCCCCACCAACTCATACACAAGTCCTGTGACTCTGATTCCAAAACATACCTCCATCCCACTCACTTATCTCCATCTCTACAGCCACCTCCTGCCTGTGGCCTGGACTACTGACCTACCTTCCAACAACATCATCCCTATCACAAACATTCCCCTCTGACCTCATCAGGCAATGGTACATACAGTTATATAAAACTTTTAAATGACTTCCTATTGTTATGAGAGCACATTTTTCTTCTTTTTTTAATAGGCCCATCGGTCTGCATTACCTACATCCATCTACTTCTTCACATAACTCCCCCCCCCCCCCCACTCACTAGGCTTCAGTTCCTTGATATCAACAAAAGTCTTTCCCTTCTTAAAGCTTTTGCACATGCTCTCACTCACTCTTTTTGGAATATCCTTCCTCCACATCTTACCAAGAGCATCTTCCCATGCTTTCCTTTCTGCTCCAAGGCTCCAGTCTAAGTCAACCTTCCTCATTATCCCCTCTCACAGTTGCCTGTTCTTTCCCTTCTCAGCATTTATGACAATTCTTAATTATGCAAGTGACAATTGACTCTTCTGTATCCACACTGGACCAGGACTACTGCTGTGTTTACCATTGTATAATGGTAAATATGCATGGTATATTTTTCATAGTAAGTATATTATAGTAGGTGTTCAAATTGAATGAAAAAATCAATAAACAGTTGTTATACTGGTCGTTGAAGGTAAACACAGGATCTAGGGCTAAGGATGAATGGGGTAGCCCTCTGAACAAATGAGCTAGACAAGACAGCTACAGAGCAATGAGAGACATGATTACTCAACAAGGAATTCCAAAATGATGGGAAGATGTGGGGCAGTCAGGAGCACAGCTTGGTTGTCAGCCAGAAAGTGGGTACATGAGAGGGCTAGAAGGGTAGGAGAGACTCATTAGAAAGGCAAGAACCCAGGCCTCTCTCTGCAGGGATTGGGTGGTGTCTGGGTGGAGAACAATGGCAGAACAGTGAGACTACTGCCCTACACTGATGCCCAGCGTGATATCAAGCCTTGGGAGAGAAACTGGGTGGAGAGATTATGATAAAGGTCTTCCTTCCTGGGAGTGGGTCAAGTGATGGTACAGTGGAGATACAGTGGCCCAGATCCTGAACTCACCTTCTGGTACATTCTGCTCAACTTGCCGCCAGGGATCTGGACAGCTCCCAGATGTTCTGTGCTAAATGGGGGATGATCTCTCCTTCACACTGTATCTTCAATGAGTCTATTTCCCAAAAGGTCCCATTCAGAGGTACTAAAGGTTAGGACTTCAGCATACCTTTCCAGGGGACACAAGTCAACCTGCATGTGGGAAAGGCATTGTGTCCCTGAGGACTCAATGATACAGATGTCCCAATCCAGGAAACGTATAGCCCGGGAGAAGGGAGGGATGGAATGAGGCAGAGTGCATTAGTGGGGACTGCGGAAAGAGAACCAATGAGGAAAGGAAGGGGGGGGGGGGCAGAAGTGAACAGGGTAGATGGGAACACCTACCTGGAAATACCTCTTCAGTTTCTGGCCAAGCACAGCACAGAAGTGACCGTGTTAGCAGAACACAAGAAAAGCACAAAGAGCCTCAGACTTCTGTGGCAAAGTGAAGGTGACCATGGGCCCCATCCCTGGCTTCCTTCCTCCACAGCTGCCTCCTTCCCTTCTTGTGCGGCTCTGGCTGCTGCAGCTTGACTCTCATAATGGGGAAGTTAATGAGACCTTCAGTAAATGGATCCCAGATTTTCTTTCCACCCCAAGTAATTATAAAGCTCAGCAATTTTTTTCCCCTAACTTGCTGCTGATTTTCTAATTACTCTTGCTCCAAATAGGACAGTTAGCATTAAAATGAAACCATGCTGAGGTTGTGGGTTCACTCACATCTGCTTGGCTTATTTCCTTAATTTGACAGCATGGCTTTATGGACAGAGAGCAGCAGGTGATCCCCACATTTTATAATGTGAGGCTTATGCCCCAAAAACACGGCAAACCCTCAACAGGCACCAAGGTAAAACTCTCCTGTAGGAAAAACTCATCAAGACATACCCACCAGATGGAGTTTAATGAGTCTTAGAATACAGCAGCCTCCTCTCTGGAAGGGTACCAGAGAGGGCGTTTTCCTTCACTTCTTCCCAGTGAAGGAAGTAGAATGGTCCCAGAAACTTGAAATAAATTTCTGAACATGAGGGAGCTTCCTTTCACATAAGAGCAGGCATACCATAAGAGGGGTGAAGGGACAGGGGGTCCTGGGATTGGGGAGAAGAAAAGAAGTTTCAGGTATAAGGAATAAGTAGGCTGGAGCACCTGGGTGACTCAGTCAATTATGCATGTGACTTCAGCTCAGGTTATGATCTTAGCGTTTGTGAGTTTGAGCCCCATGCCGGGCTCTGTGCTGACAGCTCAGAGCCTGGAGCCTACTTTGGATTCTCTCTCTCTGCCCTTCCATGTTCATGCTCTGTCTCTCTCTCTCTCAAAAAAATAAACATTAAAAAAAAAAAAAAAAAGAGTAAGTAGGCAGTAGCAAGTAGGCAGAAAAGGTTAGAAAATACTTGGGTCAATGCAAAAAAATGCTGGCAGGGGAACGTTTGGAGAAATCTTGCCAAGAAAGCCCCACCTTTAAGCCAAACTGCCCCAAAGTTATATTAGACTGATTAATAGGCATTTTCCTGTTGCAAAATTCTACGACCTCATTTGAAGAAGCAAGAGAAACTTTCCAAGGAGATGTGATTAAAGGGACCAACGACATTTAATCAGGACATTTAATTGGGAAGGAACCCTCACTGTAAGTCTTCCGTCCATATATCTAATGTAAAAACACCCCGTGGCAAGTCAATCTCGTCTCCTCTTGCCTTCATCTCAGCGGAAGCTGTGGAGGAGAGACTGTTCCCCTGGATTCTGAACCAGTGCTTGAAGATATCTTGTCCCTCTCTGTCTTCTCACCTTCTTGATTGTTCCCCACCAACACCTCAAAAGTCAGTTAGGAGACAGGAAGAAGAGAATCTTGGGATTCCTATAGCAAAGGGAGTGTGACTTCAGGTCCTTTTTCCCTACCCTGTAGTCATGGGTGCTTGATTCCTTTTCCCTCCATGTTCTGTCCACATTCTGCTCCTTGTTTGGAGGGAAAACGAGTATCTGGACTCAGGATTCTGTAAGTGAAGGGAAGTGTGGACTTGATAGTCTGATAGACCTGGGTTCAGATCGTGACAACACCATGGACAAGCACATGTCCTGGGTAAGGTTCATTTCTCTCAGCCTCCCCTTCCTGCCCTGCAAGCCAGAACCAGCAGCCTTCATCTTCAGGTTTACTGGGAGAATCTAACATGTAATTGGTCTCTGGTAAACATTAATTCAATAAGCGCTTCTTTAGAATCTCAGCCAGGAAAGGACACTGGATGATACTGTCACTGTCCCTACAATGCACGGGGTTCTTTGTGCAATGGCACCTTCACTGCTGCCCTGGAATCGTCAGTTTCTTTCTTCTCTACACCACTCTCAGTTCTCAAAGGAAGTGCAGGACCGAGCTGACATGGCTCGAGGGCCCAGTTCATCTTGCTTCCATACCATCTGGCCTATGACCCACCATTAGTCCTTTTATGCCTCCTGTCTAAAGAAATGTCTTGTATTTTGCCTACGGAAGATGGTTCCCTAATGAATGTCAAATAACAATAAAACTTAAGTGTTTTCATCAGACACTTGAGCAGGCATCTGTCCTCCCAGCAGTAAAATATGCTAGGATTCTGGAAACAGCTAAGAAATTTGAAACTGGGTTTCACCCACTTGGAGGAGAGGTACGATAATTTCAGCCACTGACTCAGAAGAAAATTCTTCATGAGGCTACGACCAAGATGCAGTGGCTCTTGACATGAGTCTTACCCATGGAAGGAGAAAGAGGAGTGTGCCAGGGAGAAGGAAGTATGGGAACCCCCTGCAGCCCACTGCACTAGCCAGGTAGGGTAGGGCAGGGCAGGCTCCTGGGGGGGCCATAGCTCTCCTGCTGTCTCTGCTGCAGTCCTAGCCCCAGGCTCCGCAGACACTGGCCTCCTAGGCACCCCCACCCCCACCCCCCCAGAGCAGCATGCATTTGGCAGTCCTGGTCTTCCCTGAGCACCAGAACGTGTGCTTACTGGGCAACAGGGGCTTAAAAGCACAGAGAGAAAAAGAACTTCTCAGGTAGCAGCCCACTCTATCATGTGAGTTCAGATAATCAGGAGCAGATGAACCACACCCAAAGGCCCTGAAAAAATGTGCAAACCAGTGATCATGAAGCTGTCCTCCAGTTTTCTATGGACTTGGAAAATGAAGGCAGTACGATTAGGTTTGGAACCTGATGGTTCTAGGTTTAGATCATGGTACAGCCACTGGTCAACTGTGTGGTTTGAGGAAAGTCATTTGAGCAATTTGAGTCTCATTTCCTAGAAATAAAGGTTAGAGGTAGGCGTGGAATAGGGGAAGAGAGGGACTTCGTATTTTTTCTCCGGAATTGATGAGGGGATTAGAGATAAAATAACGCAAATCGCCTAGAATGCACCTGGTGCTCAATAAACAACAGACAGAAAGCAATACTCAGAACCTATGGAAATGCCTGTGTCCCCTTCTCTAAGGACAAAGAAATGGAGTCTATTTATCCCTAGTGAGAATGATCAAGGCAGAGGTCACTAGTGGCTCACCAGGAACACCAAAATTGGGCAAAGTTCAACAATCAACATACTCAAGGTACATGGTTTCCTTCAAGAGCTCTGAAAAAGACTCTTGTAAATATGGAAAAATGAAGCTTGAACAATAGCAGCTGGGTGAAATCACCCCAAAGATCACCCCTTTTCACATGGAGGAAGGCCTCCACAGATGCCGCCATAAAGGTCTCCAGCGTGTTTGGTATGGTTATCAGATAACTCCAATGAAGCAAGAGTAGGCATAGTTATTACACTTGTGAATGACACAAAGCTAAGAGGGCTTTATGATAATTAGATTATAGAATTAAGATTCAAAAATATCTCAGTGGTCTTAAATTATGAACTCAAAGGAAGAAGTAGAAACATAATTGTCAAATTCTTCCTCTGGGTTTGCACCGGTAGCTGGGGGTGAGGCCTTCCCACTAAGTGCAGCATCATTCCTGGTTTAAGTTGGAGATAAAAGCAGGAAGTATGAAGGGAAGAGAGAGAAAACTATTCCAAATCCAAATAACCCACCCACCTGTAGAAGTCACATGCCACATACAGTGGCCAGCAGGGGTGGTTTGCAGGACTGACAGCTTCTGTTGCACAGGTAGCTCCCTTGCTTCCCTTTGGGATTTAAGTCTACTCAGACCTCTGTATTTTGCCTCCAGACCACATTCTGCTGTCTGTTCAGAAGCAGGCAACCACCTCAGCAAACTGGCTCGACTGAGCCAAAGACAAGGTCAGTTGAAGCCCACGCCTCCCATTAGAGCTGCCTTCTTTGTGGGAAGGGTTTTATATTTACTTTCTTACATGATCCATTTACTCCATTTCTGCTGGCAGGAGGAAATAAAAGCACACTTAGTGTGCCTCCAGCATAGGAATCCCCCATAGTGGTTTCTTCCCAGTCGGTGTATTTGTGCCCATCAGAGCCATTTCTCAGACTTAATCTTGTCCCTTTGGAAACCACATTGGCAAAATAGCTAAAGCGCATCAGTTCTATTTTGCTATGTTCTCTACTTTCTGTTACTTTATATACTAGGATTTATTAGTTGCAGCTAATTCCTAAACGGACTGGGCCTTTTTCTCTGCCAAACACTCGATGTGCAGTAAAATGGAACTGGACACATTTGAAGCTAATGGCTTCTCACTTCCTTCCTAACAATGTTGAGGCACCAGCAGCAGAGCGACCTCCCCATTCCCCTGATAACATCCCATTTGTGGGGAAGGTTCATGCTGCACAGCCGTCCCCCCACCACCGCCCCGCACCCCCCACCCCCCCCACCCCCTGCAGGGCTGGCCCCATGTGAGAACAGAAAGAATTAGGGAACTCTGCAAGGCACTTTTATGACATCATGATGTAGGTTCCAGAGCAGGGATAGATTTAAAATGTTTCCCCCTTGTGGTTTTGACCCCAAACCAGAACAGCAAGGGTGATTTTTATAGGTTACCCGGGGAGTATTTGAGAATAATTTTATTTCTTTTCATAAAAATAAAATGATTTTCAAGAAACTCTACCAGTGTCTGAAAGTCAAGCCCATGCTTACCTACAAAAATACTGCTCTAAACCCTGCCACATGAGTTTGCTTATCTGACTTGCATTTGCCTTCAGAGAATTTCAAGGAATAATAAATATTGGAATTTTACAAGTCAGAAATGAATGAGATGAGACCCTAAGACAATGAGATAATTTCTTAACACCCAGACCCATGTTCTTTTCCCTCTTCTTTAGTAATTTATCTCAGACTATAAGAAATTCCCTGTGTATTATATCAGCATAAATTCATAAAGTTTGTTTTTAAAATAAAATTATATTTTCATACAGGATTCTGAGGGGCTTGGCATAGTATGGGCTTTTTGGATTGTATTTTAGACCCGAAAGTGTTAGAAAAACCATATTTTTCCATCTTTTGCCCACAATGGTAATGCATATTTAATTAGCATTCAAAGCTTGTCTATTTGCTTTTGTTACATTCCTAGGGTGTCTTAGGGGTCGCCAAAAGCAACTATTGACCCATAGCCCAGGCTCCCCTTCCCAGATCACACAGGCTATTTCCAAACTAGGCTTCCAGAACTATTGTCTGCCCAGAGAAGTCCGAGAAGGCCCAAAAGCAGGAGCTCAAGGCTACCTCAGGGGTCTGCTGTCATCTCCTTGGTCCCTGCTGTGCCCTATCACTTCCAGGTATACTGGCTGCCCAGCTCTGTCCACTCCCCTTAGACTGGGCCCAGCTCTGCCAGACTCACAGGCCTGCTGGCATTCAGGTCTGCTTGTCTGCCCAATTATGGTACTCGCTTCTCATATTGAAGCCATCCATCCCTGCCAGTCCCTGGGCCCTTAGCATCTGCTGGCCTTTTCCTAACCCTTGACCCCTTCCATCCACTGATACCAGGCACTGATACCAGACAGAGTGGCCAAGAAGCCCTGATTTATTCAGTGTGGTTTTGTCTCAATGCAGTAATATTTAGGAGCTTCATCAGGATGAGTATTGAGTTTCAGAGGGCAGTAGACAGAGCTTCTCTGGCGACTGCCCAAGTAAGCAAGAAACCCAGCAATGAGCCAAGCCTCGCTGGAAACATGAAGGCCAAACTCCAAATCTGAAGGAACAAAGGCCCTAGAAAATTGAGGCAGAGATCAGTCATGGAGCTCAAAGTTCACAACTGAGAAGAGATTTTACCTAAATTTAGAATGTATGGGGTCCCAGGGAGGAGGGTCTTGGGGGGTGAGAGGAGAGGGAAGGGGTGACTATAATACCAGAGTGAGTCCATAGGTTGTTTCCAGGCCTGCGTGAGAGTGAGGTGAGTGGGTCGTGCTGTGCTCAGGGACAGAGAAGGCACATATTCACACCACACGCTGAACAATCTGATACACTAGAATCCATATTTAGCAATGCTTATTCCAGCAACACTCCAATAATTTTATTGGAGACTAAAACCTGTGATTTTAATTAGATTAATTTCTCTAGGTTTACTACATTTTTAATGTATTTTTATTATGCCTTGGGGTCATTTCCCTGAGTGGAACCATTCCAGTTTTATAATTAAAAAAGGAATCAACATTTTGAATTTAAAATACAGATTTTTCAGATTTCACTTTTCTGGATCAAAGTTATACCATAAAAATTTGACCACTCAGAGCCTTAGGTCTATAAATGTGTCACGTGGCAATTTTTTTCTTCTCACCTGGATGAAATATAACTAGCTTTTACTGACCAACACTGGGAAATGTCTTGGCCTGTGGATTCTTGGTAAAGATTCCAATGTCTCTTGTGGCGAAGGTAAGCAGGTTGCCTCAGATCCGGCTGCAGAGCACACGCAGGTGAAGTGGCTGCCTTTCCTGGCAGGCAGGAGGTGAAAGCTGTCGCTGGATTCTGCTACCTCGGCCCCATGCTGACAAACAACACACTAATAGGCAAGGAACTAGACAACTCTATCTAGGAACCCAGCATGGCTCTTGGCAAAATGGCAGGAAGGTTCTGGTTTCCAAATAACAAAGTTTTGTCAGAGCCAGAGGCCCAACATCCCCCTGCCTACATGGACTCTCATGGTCTCCCAGCTCCTCTCATCAAGTCGGCCTCTCCTTCACCAACAGTCTATGCGCCATGTGCTGAGCTGGATCCCACAGTCTGTGTTGTCCAGTCCTGCTGCCAAAGGTGGATCTTTCATTGAGTTTCCAGTAAGGGTCAGGTACTGTGTGAGGCATAGTGGGGAACATCGTGATTCTCATTTTAGAGTCCAGGAAACCGTGCTGGTACTCCAAAAGATGAAGTGATATGCCCCGAACCATATGGCTGGCGGAGCAGAATCTATTTTGAACTCAGGTCTGTCCAGCTCCAAATCCCACACATTTTCCACCCCACCAAGCATCATCCTTTCCAGAAGCTATAGGGTGTCTATGTGAGCAAACCCCACCATGCTGTCACCTCCCTGTGAAGAGCAGAGGTCTCCTGCAGATCCCTGCCATTCTAACTTGGTATCACACCTATAACATAAGGGCTAAGGCTTCTTACATCCAGCACAATGGGTCCAGAACAAATGCCTCCTCCCTCGAATTGGAATACCCCCAGTCCCTAGTCTCTGCACCCTGCCCACCACTCAGCCTTGTCATCCCTGCCCAGCCCTGACCTGGGGATCCAAAAGAACATCATCAAAACCAATAACCCTGCTACTTATACAAACTGTTTTTATGTGAACTCATGGTGATGCACTTTCCTCCCTCATCTTGAATGTGTCCAAAGAGCCACAAACATCTCAATGCTTATGAAAATGAAATTATCCAGATGTCTTTGCAGATGTTACAAATGGCCATCCACTACAGTATAAATGCAAAGAACATCTCCTCTATCCCATGGGAGTGTTTGCAAATGAGACGAGGAAAAATGACAAAATGCACACTAATTCCTGATGAAGGTGACTTTTCTCTATCCCTGTGGTTAGAACTTCTATTTCAAAAAATCTTAAAATTCAAAATTTGAAATGTTTTCAGTGGTGATCAAAGTTTACTATTTGGTGGTTATTACGCTGTTATTAATTGGGGGCAAAAACAAAGGAGGTGCATTGAGGTATGGAGGATGATTACATTCATGTCCCTTCAGGGTCAGGGAGGAGGAACCGCTTGTTCACTTATGTCTGGAGGTAGGGAAGGAGGGGGAGTGAGGAAGGATGGGAAGTTCAGCTGGAGGCATGGAGCTTCATGGTGGAGATAAAACCCTGGCTTATCACAACTTGTCTGGCCAAGATGGAGGAGGTCAAGGTTGAACACCTTGACCAAGAACAGGGGATTGGGAATGGGCCATACCTGTCTGAGGACTGACTCATAGATCATTTTGACAGGAATTGAACAGTAATGGTAGGGAAGGAGGCAGGGGCCAGACCCTGAGGGTCCTTGGGTGCCAGGCTGATGAAGCCTGGACTTATAACTTTGAAGTAAAAAGCAGCATTGGAATTGTTCAAACAGGGGTGTGACACAATGGAAGGAGAGATTTAGGGAAACTATCCACGAAATAACCAGAAGGATAAACTGAAAGGGAAACTGTTCATATATGCACCTGTAATATTTTTACCCCACCTCCTTCAACAGAGAAGTTGAGGACTCCAAAACTGTTGTCATCCAGGGTTAGGAGAGGGACATCCCTTCTGTATCCAGATGTTTTCTGCCTACCATAGGACAACAGGAGCCTGGAGCTGGCCAGGGCTGTGCATCCTTCTCATTGGTGGCTGGTGGGGCTGGTGTGGCCGTGGTCTGGCCAACAGACAAGACCTGCTGAAGCCGCTTCCCACCCAGCCCACATTCTGCCCTCCTATCTCTGTTCCTGGCCGCCTGCCGCTCCCTCTGATTCCTAAATTAAGTCAATAGCTCCAGGTCCTGCGGCTGCGTCCTTGAGCTTCCCACCAACCTGGGTTTTGGCTTGCCCGCTCACAATCTGCCACAGCATAAACCAGCCTCCAGGCAGCAGCCATTCCCACTGTGGGCCCCAAGGCTCAGCAGAGAGGAGGGCCTCTCCAGGGCCAGCTAAGAGGTGGGTGGAGCCCCTTGGGAAGGACCGGTGAGGTGCCATGTGTCCTAAATGGGAAAGGGAGGGAAGAGGAGTGCCCTTGGTCTTGAAAATCCTCCTGGTTCTTCAGGTGCTGTCTTCTGTCCCTCGGATGATCTTATTTAGACTGAGAGCCTCAGGCCAAATGTTCAAGTGGGCAAGATATGAATGTAATCTCTTAATCTCCTTTATTTTTCTAAAACAGAATTTCATTACTATTTCAAGCTCCCAACTCCCTGGGGGATAGAAACCATCTTAGTTATAATGGGGCCCCTCCTGAGCAGGGTTGTGGGGTTTCCTTATGTAGTGCCGAGGAAATGGTGGAAGAAATCCTCCTGTCTCCTTGCTGGCACCTGCTAAGCTATCCTCATGCCATCTGGCCTTTGGTCATTTGTTCATGCAGGTTGCTTCAGGTCACCCCTCATTCCTGACCCTGAGGCCTTCTCAGATCCAGCTCTGTCTCCACTACTGCCATGCCCCTTCTATCCCAGACCACACAGGACTGAGAGAAGCTCCATGAAGCTGAGTCCCCGGGTGCCAGGCAATGTCAGGAAGCCATTTCTCCTCTGGGACCTGGAGGACTCAGGGGGGTTCTGACAAGGCATGGGGGACAAGTTCCCTCTGCTTTGGATTCCCCAAACTTCTCTGGGAGGTTATCATTCCTTCCTTGGGCCACACCTTTCTCAGAGGCTGTGTCAGTTGGTGCCCTGGAAGCAGACCCTGAGGTGAAGTTAGGAGTTTGAGAGGGTTGTTGCAGGTGGGGTATGAACACCTGTGAAAGATGAAGGGGGAGCAACCAGGATAGGACAGGAGAACTTCCACTGCCATGAAGATCTATAGTCCCCACCCACCCATGGGGCTCCAGAGCAAAGACTGCCCAGCAGAGGGATCTCACAATGGGCATGAAAGACCAGGCCCTGGTTCCCCAACTCAGTCATGATTTGCTAAAGCTGCCCAGGAGGAGTGTGGGCTCAGCACAAATGCCGTGGTGAATCCTGAAGGTGCTGCAGCTGGGCTCCCAGCTGACAATGCTCCTCCCAGCTGGAGGGCAGGGTCTTTGCAGAAGGGAAAGCCCAAAGGCACACCTCCATGGCTTCGTGCCTCCACAGGGGCGACCCCCACACTGGCACAGTCTCCCTCAGCTCCTACCTTGCCCAAGAGGGGGGATTTCTGTCTGCCCTGAGTCAGGCAGAAACTTCCAGGACACCTCCAGCCTCCTAGAGTTCTTTCTGGGCGCCACTGAGGACTCACTTTTAAAACCTAAAAACCAGAAGTGGATCTTGTTTTCTCTTTTGACATTACGAAAGCTTTCTCCTTAGAAAATAAACCTGGCATAGCCTAGCTTGACTGGGAAGAGGCCATGGGGACAAGGGACACATGGGAAGGCCAAGGAACACCCCCGGTTAAGTTTTGAAATGTCATCCTGGCACATGTCTCCTCTTAATGCATCTCTGAACACCCACTACAGACATTTACTTATCACTTCCCTCCCGTCCAAGAAGGAAGGAACTCTCTCTCCATTTCGGCAACTGCCTCAGGCAAACCATGTCCCGCCTGTAGAGTAATATGGCTCCCAGGATCTCCCCAGATGATGAGGCAAACTGACATACAGACGAAGCTCTCTCCCACTCCATGTGGTGGTGTGGTGTTCTTCCAGGAGCTTCTATCCTCCCAGCACTGGCCCCATCTTCAGGTGATCAATAAAAGAGAAACAGCTAAGGATGATACAGGGCTTACCACAGGCACTGTTCTAAGCACTGTTATGACTCATTTAAGCCCCATAGCAAACCCATGAGGCAAATGCTACCATTATCCCCATTTTACAGATGCAGAGACTAAAGCACAGAGAGGTCAAGTAACTTGTCTGAGGTTATACAGCCTCAGGACCAAGATACAAATCCAGGTAGTTTGTCTGATCCCAGTGTCAGAATGCCAAATCTCTACAGTTAGTTAGCTGCCTCACTATCAAGAGCTAAACTTAAAAAGGGGACAATAACATGAGGTAAAAGGAACTGACCACACACACAGATACCAGCAAGCAGAATACAAGACCATGGAGTCATAGCTCTCAGAAAGTAGGAAAAGACAACTCCCTCAATTTATAGATGGAGACATGGGGGACTAGAGAGACTGAGCAATGCAGCCGGTGATACGTAAAGCCTGCATGCAAACCCAGTCTCCTCTGACCTTAATGCTACAACCCATCCTCATTACCAAGAAAAGAATTACCCAAGGTCCATGTCCTGGAGCAGACAGCCTGCCTCTTCCTTGGTAACACTTCCCATTTGTGACTCGGAATAGCACAGAGGCATTTAGTGGGTTAAAGAAAACAGTAAAGCAGCAGTGTCACATGAATGGGGCGGTCTTGTATCTTTCCAGGAGAAAGATGAGCCCCCACTCAGTATTTATGATGAGAAGTCATTTACTCAACCTATTTTATGTGCAGCACGTCCCACAGTCAAGGATGTTACCTTTCAAAGAAAGTAATTTATTACTTCAACAAATATTTATTGAGTATTTACTACGTGCAAGGTACTAGACAAACTTGCGGGGATGAAAAAGACAGGATGTCATTTGAGGGGCTTACGGTCTAATGCGGGGAACGTGGCATGTAGGCAAATCATCATGATAAAGTAGAAAGGGGTGGCATCCATGCTCTTACCTAATGATCACAGTACGGAATATTTGAGAGTTTACAGAGCATTTATGTGTAACGTACCTAGAATACCAGTCTATTCCTCCCCCCCCTTATCCAGCAGCAAACTCCTTTCCACACTGCAAAACCCCACTCTAATGTCAACTTCTTTGTCTACTTCATCCCCAGGCAGACTCCTTTTTTCCTTCCTTCCTCCTTTCCTCTCTTCTATTCCTTCCTCTCTCCATCTTTCTACCCCCATTTTCATAAGAACAGAGAACACTTTTCAAGCACTGCCTATGCTAAGCAAGGTATAAGGGCACTCCACCATGCTATGACACATGGGTCCAAGAAACAGAACTGTATACAATATTCTCCAACTAGACAACACTATCACCAAGGCACTCTGAGCATGGAGAACTGTGTTCTGGACTTGACAGGCCCTTGGGACTATGAGGGCCCAAAGGGCCACCCATGGTTTCACTCAGCCTGCCATGGACATAGCCCTAAACACCCCTTGGCAGGCTGTGGCCACTGTCCATTTGTTACTCCCCACCTGTGTACTCACCCACTCCAGGGGGCCCCTCTGCCACCTGAACCACTCGGCAACCCTTCCTGGCATCTCGCTAACTGCCCAGATGGCCCAGATAGCTCTGAACAGAGATCCACCCGCTGTGCACCCTGCCCAATCCAAGCTGTTTGCAGCCTCGTTCAGTTACAGACTGAGACCCTGTTCTCCCCACCATCCTCCTTTGCTGCTCAGTGCAGCTGGGAAAAAGGATAGCCCAAGTAAGAAAGGTCCAGAGTGAGGGTGCACAGAGTCCTAGAGAGGTGCCCTGCCAAGCATACTTGGACTTGGAACCAGCTCCTTGAGCTCAAACCCCAGTTCCAACCCCTACTGGTGTGTATGCTCAGGATGAGTTACAGAACTCTCCAAGCCTGGGCCTCATCATCCAGAACACGGGGGCAGCAATAATAGCTCCCACTTCATAAAGTTGTTGAGGAAAACTGAGATACTTCCCACAAGGAAAAAGCACTTTGTAAACTAGAAAGAGCCATTGTGTATGCACTTGAGATATTCCACAGCTATTATTATTACCTGCAATATTATATATTGAGATGTTAGAGCTCAAAGGTTAAGACATGCATTCTAGAGCCTAGTGGGCCAGGGTTCAAATCCTAGCTTTGCCACTTTCTAGCTGTGCAACGTTGGCCAAATTAAAGAACTTTTCTGTGTCTTAGTTTCTTCACCCATAGTGTTTTGGGGAAAGTAAGTAAGTTAATCTACTTAAAACATTCAGTGCCAGGCACAGTCAGCATTCCATAAATTCCAGCTATGACTACTATGGGATTCAAAAGAGGAGTGTATCAGGGCATCTGGGTGGCTCAGTTGGTTAAGCCTCTGACTTCAGCTCAGGTCATGATCTCACAATCCACAGTCTGTGGGTTCAAGCCCCGGGTCAGACTGTGTGCTGACAGCTCAGAATCTGGAGCCTGCTTTGGATTCTGTGTCTCCCTCTCTCTCTGCCCCTCCCCCCCTTGCACTCTCTCTCAAAATAACAAACAATTTTTTTTTTTCTTGTAAAAAGGGGAGTGTATCATTGTCTTAGTTCGGGCTGCTATAACTGAGTTTCATAGATTATGTGGCTTATAAATAGAAAGTTCTCTCTCTCAGTTCTGGATGCTGGAAGTCTAAGGTCAGGGTGCCAGCATGGTTGGGTTATGGTGAGAGCTGTCTCACTCATGGCAGATAGCAATTTTCTCATTGTGTCCTCACGTGGCAGAGAGCAGAGAGCTCTCTGGGGTCCCTTTTATAAGACTACTAGTCCCACTCATGCAGGCTCCACCCTCGTGACCTAATCACCTCCCAGTGGCCCCGTCTCCAAATACTATCATCTTGGGGGTTAGGATTTCAGCATACAAATTTGGAGGGAACACAAACATTCAGTCCATAATAATTACATTCTTGTTATTCCTTATATCATGCTACATATGATTATAGTAACTAATATTTGAGAGTTTATAGTGAGAGCATTTACGTGCTTATTTTTGGAAAGTGCCAAGGGACCCCAAAGCAAGTGAACACTTCCCATCCAGGGAAGTTAATGGAGAAGGTGGCACTTACCCTGCCCCTTGAAGAAGGAGTAAGACTTTGACTGATGGGTGGAAGGCAGAGAGGGGTCCTGCCCACAGGGAGGACCTGCGGTGGGAGCCTCCCCCATCAGGCTGGGCAGTAGAGTTTCTCCACCTCTGTTGTGTAACAGAATATCAAAATGCTGCTACCCAGGTCCTGCTTTGAGAGATTCTGAGAGTCTTTGAGAGTCTTGGGTGAAACCTGGGCATTAATAATAGTAACAGTTCCCAGGTGAAATTAATGTGAAGCTAGGTTTAACGACCTCCAGGCTACCACAGTGGGCCTCAAATTTAAATGCTTGAGAATCACTTGGAAAGCTTGTTAAACCACATATCACTGGGCCCCCTCCCAGGGATTCATGATTCAGTAGGTCTGAGTGGGGCCTAAGAATTTACATTTCCAACAAGTTCCCAGATGATGCTGATGCTGCTGGTTAGGGGCCACACTTGGAGACCTATAGGCAAGCGCATAGGATGCATGAAGACCGGCTTGAGACAAAGTCATTCAGTAGGTTCATGGGAATCTGCAAAGCCACTCCACAGAATTTTCAACCTTATTCTGTTGGGATTGGGATGTTGGGGTGAAAAATGGGCAAAGCTATGTATTAGTAAAATAAACCTGGTAGCAAGATGAAGGAGGGATTAGGAGGGAGGAAACTGAAGACCGAGAAACCAGTTTGAAGGTTTTAACAGCCGGTAGCCTCGATGGGGAAGTGCAGCCTGACTCAGGTCCAGCAGGTGACTGCTAGCAACATAGCTGACATCAACTTCAGAAGACATGAGCTGGGAAGGGAGGGACCAGAAACGAGCTGCCGTGACTCCCAGGTCTCAAGCCTGAGACATGAGCACTGGGAGTCAGGGGCAGGTCCAGGGTAAGAGGTGACAGTCTAACTTTGGACCTCTGCACCCGGGGACAGAGATGGTCCACGGGCTGTTGGTTTCAAGAGTTTAGTCTGAGAATTAAAGACACTTGCCTCAAGGAAAGGATCACAAAAGCAGTGGTGAGAATGCAGAGATTGAGTCCAAGGACAGATCCTGGGGTCACTCAGCCCAGACACCTAGGAGGAAGGGAGCAGAATAAAAGCCAAAGACCACAGGAAAAGAAGGTTAAGGGGAGCAAGGTGGTCAACAGTGTAAAATGCTACAGGGTGTTGCAGTAAGAACTGAAAAAATATTCAAAACAAAAACAAAAGCAACCTAGTGAAAGGACACTGTCAGGGAGAAAGAACCGGCTCCAGTGTCAGAGCCTGCTTGTCCTGACAGAGGGGACAGCACACAGCCCTGCAGAGAGTGATGGTGGGGCCCCTGACTTCCCAGTTAGCTTCCAAACAAACAGCAGGGCCAGCGGGGGCCTTGTTCTCACTCCCCAGCAGTCTGCCCTTCACCCACAAGGGACACCAAATGTGCTGAGAGCGAGACCCCTGGGCCTGGCATTAATGTTTCCTGTCATCACTAAGCTCAGACACTGGCATCTGCTCATCTCACCAAATGCCTGTGCCCTAAGGAGCACATTGTCTATAAAGGCCCAGCTAGGGGACAGAACAGTGGGAAGCAGATGGCATGTGGTGGGACACTTGCCTGTGATCACAGGTCTCCAGTGTGCCTCTGTGATTGGAGATAGATGAGGGCACATATCAAAAGAATGCTTGAGGGACCACATTCTCTCCCACATCCTCAGCTCCCTCAGGCCCTTGAACTGGCTGGGGCAGGAGCTGCAGGCCAGCCAGCAGTGGTGGGCACGGTGGCATGGGAGGTAGGCTTTGATGAGGGCCAGCACATTGCACAAATAACACCAGAGGCTTTCTGAACAACCAAGGACCATCAAGATTAATTGAAACTGCAAGGACAGCTGAGAGAGAGCCGCAGAATTCTCCATCCCTTTAACCCTGAAACACAAGTGGAGACTTTGCCTGGATAATGTCAAGCCCTGCTTCCACTCAGTGGGTGAGATACTGCTCCATCAGAAGCTTTGTTCTCCTCAGGTTGGCCTCACAGTCCTCCATAATAACCCATATGTTCCAGTTTCGCTTATTAGGAAAGAAATAAAGATAAGATTTGCAGAAAGCAGAGACAATCATCTCCCCTTTGCAGAATTGGCCTGTGTCAAAGCTTTCAGATAACCACAGGCACAGGCTAAACTTGACTAAGCTTCCCATGCAGGCTGCAGTTTCCATTTCCAAGCCTTTCAGCTTGCAATCCTGGGGGAAGGGCTGGGATTGACCCATCAGATAACATTACTTTGAATTGCTGAGCAAGTAGGGATCCCTGGCTCCTTCCCTGGGGCTGACACAGGGGTGGGTTCTAACAAGTGTTGCATTCAGATTCATTTGCTGGGCATTAAAAGCTCTGTAAATTGTCTCATTGGAGTTTCCCAACTGGATTCTTGATACTGGGGCACTGTGAATGAAGGCATAACTGGTTTTCATGCAAACTGGAGATTTCTGGAACATCTTATACATGGTGTCTGGACAGCAGATTCTTTACTAAAGAAATCACATTGTAGGGGCGACTGGGTGGCTCAGTTGGTTAAGCCTCCGACTTCGGCTCAGGTCATGATCTCATGGTTCCTGAGTTCGAGCCCCATGTTGGGCTCTGTGCTGACAGCTCAGAGCCTGGAGCCTGCTTTGGATTCTGTCTCCCTCCCTAAGGCCCTCCCCCACTCATGCTCTGTCTGTCTTCTCTCTCTCTCTCTCTCTCTCTCTCTCTCTAAAAGACAAATACACATTAAAAAATATTTTTTAAAAAGAAATCATATTGAGACATAGAACATTCTTATGAAATGGTTCAGGAATGGTGGCAAGAGTCTTTAAGTACCAAGTCTTATGCTGGTAATGCAGCTACCTGGATCCTTTGGGGAAGAAGGATTCTGAGCTATTCCACCTGAGAAGGAGTATAGGAAAGAGGAGTAGGCCAGAAGCACTGTTTGCTACCCTGACTGCTTCATGTACGAATGAGGGAAGTGAGTCCAGAAAGGTAAGTGGCTAACCCAGCCTTAGTATTTCTATGGACACTCAGAAGTTTTATGCTGCACTGTGTGTCTTCTAAGATGTCATTGTGCAAATCCCTTCCCCAAGAGCCCCTGCAAGGTTGAGAAGGTAAAGCACTTCCATGAAAAGCTAAATGGCAGTCCCAGGAGCTGCTGTAGCTTCTGAAGTAGCAGGTGAACGTCTGTAGAGCCCACCAGCCTGCAGTGAATCCAAGGGAAGACTTCAAGCTGGCAGAGGGGAGGGGTGAGGAGGCCAGGCCAGAGAAGAGAGAGTCTGTCTTGTGTGCACTTGAGTGTCCTTCCCTCTCTCCTGTTCCAGCACTCTCTCACCTCTATCCTTGGGGTTTGGATGGTGCTGCCCTTCAGTGAGAAGCTGGCTCCTGACCCAAGACTAACCAGGTCAAGGGTTTCACACCCCTGGCTACAGTGACTGGCACAGAGATGAGCATATGGTCCATCCTAGACCAATGAGCATCAAAGCCTGACTTTGAGCATCGAAGGAGGAATTAAGGGGGAAGCTCTCTTTCTGCTGGCATTATGGGACAGGGTAAGAGCCTGGAGCGGCTGGTGGCTCATGCCTCCACATGCCAGGAACCCAACCAAGAGGAAAGCAGAGTGAAAAGAGTTAAAGATGCAAATTTCTGATCTGGGGGAGAACTAGCATTGAACCATGCTTAGCACCAACTCTACCACTAACCTTTTAGTTACATGAGCCAGTAAATTTCCCCTTTGGTTAAGGCAAGTTGATAGCATTTCTGACACTTGCACAAAAAGCATTCTGGTCTATACACCAAGGAAGAGCACAGTCTTGGGCTTAAAGCTCAAGCATTTCTCAACTCAAACTAAGGCACTCTGCATCACTGTGAGAGTAGAATACAATGACATATGTGTGTGCCCAGCACAGTCTCTGGTGACTGGTAGGTGCTTGACGCTGTCCTGAGCCTGTGAGTGAGTAGAGCTAAAGAAGATACCACCCCTGCCCTGGGGCACATACCCACAGGGGGAGAGACAATCAGCTGCAAAGAAATGGGACATATGATAGGAGCACTAATAGAGATGTGATCAGGGTGCCAGGGGAGCAGGTAGGAGGGGAAGAGGCACCTCATGGCTCAGCGCAGAGCACACCTACTTGATTAAATTGAGTTGAATGTCACTGGTCTGTCTACACCTATGAAATCATGAAGTGTTAAAGCTCTCATCAATTGGCAAGGTAGGAGGAGATTGAGGGGAGACTATCAGTTATTGAGCATCCACTATGTACCATGTACTAGATTTATTTTCTCATTCAACCCTCTCAGTAACCTGATGAAGTGACTATGTGCCTTACTGGTTTACACACAAAGAAATCAGGGATCAGAAAGGTTCACATTCCCAAAAGAGAAAAATCCAGCTGAAGGTGTAACTTCAGGAATGGCTTGATCCCCGGAATCAACATCGTGAGGCCCTGGTTTCTTTCCATGACTCACTTCTTCCTTCCATTGTGGCTTCAGAACCTTCATCCTGGGGGTTCATGGAATTGCCCATAGGATACAGGCTCATGTTATCCTTTCTGCCTGGAGTAACTAGCAAGAAACATAACTGTACCCCAGCAGTCCCAATTATTGTACATTATTGGCTCTGATGGAATCACATGCTCATCCCTGAACCAATGAATATGATACTTTGAGTGCCCAAGATGAGTCAAAAGTTCACTCCTGGAACAGAGAGATGACTCACCTCCCCCTACTGCATATGGATGGACAGTGGAGTTGACAGTGGATCCTCAGGAGGAAGTCAGATACTAGGTGGCAAAAACAATAAGATCCAGGAGAAGAATCTTCCCCTGCTATCTTCTTCAACATGCTTGACTTTACGAACACAATTCATACAAACACGTGGCCGTGGCAATAGGTAGCAGGTCATGATTTACAGTAGTCAAGGAGCAAGTTACACTGGCTTTGGTTCTTCTATGGTCCCCCAAAAGAATACAGATGTAGTGGCATATGAGACACAGACTATAACTATACCTACATTTATCTCCAGTCTCTAACATCCTGTTTAGCATCCCTGTCCCTCAGCTCTAAAATTGCACACAGGGTAGCAGTCCTCAAGCTGTCTGTGCATCAGAACCACTGGTGGGCTTATACACACAGAGGCAAAACTGATAGGAGCACAGGGCACAAATGTTATTTGCAAAGTTGGTAAATGACTCATTGGCTTCCATTTATTCTGGACAAAGGATGAGAGGCAAAGAAAAGTGATGAGAGTTTGATAGTTATGAATGAAGGCACAGCATTTGGTTGGAACAGTCATTCCCAGTTAGAGTTCGGGGCTACCTGTCTGAATCCTCACTTCCTCTTCCCCTCATGGAATCCCCTCTGTTACATTCTTCCAGAAACATGTTTTTTGATCTTAAAATCTACACAAAAAGCTTCAGCTCCCCAGCAAAAAAACCTAGATTCCTGATGGAATTCAGAGGGTGGTATGGATATTCCAAGCATTCCTCACCCTGCCTCATTTACCTAGGGAAGCCAGTCTGAAATCAAATCGCTGTTCAAGGAACTACTACCAACAATAACCAGATCACCATACATGTAACCATTGTGCTTGCTATATTCTAGAAAATATTTTTACAAGAAATTTTATATATTTTGCAGCAACACCATGAGGTGGGGATAATAGGAAAATTATCCCCTCAATATGTCCTCTCAGAATTAAGGACTGGGAAATCATTTCTCTCTCCTCCTGATCTGATATGCATCCTTTATTAGACAGTGAAAATCAGATCTCCTAGGTATTTCCATTTATGCCTTAGCTTAGTTTCCAAACCTCCAGGACTAATTTAGCACTTAGTTTTTCATAGCCAAATTAGGTTAGGGTTTTGGCATGATTCTTTTTCCCCATCCTCAGTGCAGTGTCTGATCTATTGTTTCAGTAGTCTTATTTTAAATACACTCTTCGCTATAACCTATAAAAATCTTCTTTGGAAATAAATGACGTAAACATTATAAATGAATAGAGGTATGTGGTACTTTACTTTTCCTATATTCTCCGGCCAGAGAAGACCTCTGCTTTAACTTGTTTCCATACCCTTCCTACTGTCTCGGCTAATTTGTTCATAACAAGTGAGCCGTAAGCTCTGCACATAGCCTAGCAAAGTTGCCACTTCCCTTCTATCAGCTCCTTTCCCCTTCTTTCCCTGTCCAACTTGTGAGGTAAACTTTGCTTGAGGAAAACCCTGACCAAACACCTCATTTCCCTCTGCATCCTAGAAGAGCCTCAGATCAAACAGAACAATTAACTCAGCAAACAATACCATTAGCAGAGCTCCCTCTGCACCCACAAGCCCTAAGCCGAACAAACACCTCTTGGAGCATATGGAGACAGGGAATTGCAGGCAGGGATTTTATGGGCCTCTCAGCAGGCCTACTCCAGCTCTTTGGGAACCCGACAATTTAGCATATGTCACTGTTCCCAGCCGCCTTGGGGCCTTGGCTGGGGACCACAGGCTTCTGTACTCAAGTGATAGCATGCAAAGTCAGGTGGGACTGGGGCTGCTTTCATGGCACTGCATACCCAGAAGCTACCATGGTAGGACCCAGGCTCCTTGGGGCCAACCACTGACAGAACCCTGGTGAAGAGCACACGGGAACATAATCACAAGGAAAAGCCTCCCCCAGTTATTCCAGAGCCTGGCACATCATTCACTTGCAGCTCAGCCTGGGAAACTTCTTGGGTACTTACACAGAAATTGAAATTCATCAAAAATCTCAATGTACCATAAGAACAGTAGTTTTTACAAAAATCAGAGACTAAAATGACCTATTAAGGTGTCTTGTCCACCCCCTATCAGCACAGGATTGGTCCCTGAAGAGTTTTGATGGTTCATTTTTAAATAACTCCAGCAATGAGCTTTCCATCACAGAACTCCCCAGGAGAAACCATCCTAATGGATCTCATTCTTTGGAAGTGTACCCAAGATCCATCCTAATTTCTCCATTTCATAAGCTGCTCCTTGTACCATCCAAAATGACTCCAATAGCTCTTGCTGTGTTCTCTCAGTGAGGCACTTGGCTGTAGCAGCCTTGTCTGCATGTAGTTGGTAATCCTTCCTTATTTTGGAGGGGCTAATTGATAGGTTTGAAATTTGCTAAGTGCTTGATTGAAATGAAATATAGACAGTCTCAGAAAGCTTTGCTTTGTGGTGAAAGCAATCAGCAATCAAAGAGTTAAAGCTGCAGCAGGCAGAAGGTAAACTGGAAATCTGAGAAACAGTATAAAGTAGGGGTGCAAAGTTCAGGCTTTAGAGTCTGACCAGCCGGTGTTCAAATCCTGACTCTGCCACTCACTGAGAGTATGACCTGGATACATGATAACCTCTCTGAGCTTCCCTATCCTCATCTATAAAATGGGAATAATAATATTGCCTACCTCAGAGGTTTCTTGGAGAGACTAGGTAAAACATCAAGGGATCTGCCATAGTAACTCATTAAGTAGTATCATTCTTATTTACTATCAAAAAGGTTTAGATGCTAGAAACATACAGTAAGAGCAAGAATTCAGAGAAACTCTTCCATATCCAGGATAGAAAACCACAAACAAAATAAATGGCTTCATTCATTCTTTTATCCTGAACAAGCTATATAAATTTACAGGAATATGCCGGACTAAGGAGGAATTAACCGAGGAGATGAGATGCTCTCATATTAAGAGTTACACACTGTGGCAACAGCATGGCTCTGTAGAGCCACCTCAATGCCAAGGAAGTGGGAAGAGGAAGAACTGACTGAGAACTGAGCCCACAGGGGTTTCACCTGGATCAGTCAGGGAAGTTCTGATGTCCTCCAAGCCAGAGGTCGACTCAGAGCCCTCCATGCACAGTTTTAGAGACAGCTTCTAATGTATCCTTGTGATACTCACTCTAAAGGAAAAGATCAATGTGGTATTAGATTGTCTGTTTAATCAAGTGGTCAGTCCCACTAGCCCTGTGTTAGGGCTCTTCAAGTAGTGATTGAAACCTAACTCTAAACCAGCTTAAGTCAAAAAAAAAAAAAAAAAAAAGGCGAATTTATGGATGATTCTGGGGAACTTCCAGAATAATGAAGCGTCAGGAGCCCAGAGATTGAGAATGATCCCAAACTGGAGAGAGGTACTTCTTGAGGACCTGCTCTTTCAGAGCTGGAAATGTGGAGAAGAGGTAGGGGAGTGGTGATCGAGAAGGCTGGAATATATCCAGTGGCAAAGAAAGTGGAGGAGAAGCTGATTTCACTGCAGAATCACACACAGAAAGCCTCAAGAATTGGAAGCACCAGCTCCCTCTGAAAATGGCGGTGTGGGTAGAGTTTTTTCTGTTGAAAAAAGTAAGATGGGCTAAATAACTTTATAAGAAGCATTCTGGCACTCCTCCCTACCTCTGCCATAGTAGAAAACGAAATGTGTATTCTCTGTGGAGGGTAACCTGACAGCTTCTGGACTGGGGGACTAGAAGGGCTGAGGGCGGGGGCGCTACAGTAAAAACAGAGGAATTAAGTGACAGTTGGCATGCTCAATCAGAGCCCAAGTCCCCCTTCCCATACTTGGCAATGGGGTGGGAGGGGATGGGGTGCTACACTGCTCCTTCTCATTATATGTCTTTAGTGTTCATTTTCTTACACCCACCCACCCCCACACACATCTATGTCTACATATTTATTTATATATGTATATAGATATATACCTTTATCTACAAAATTTTTGTTTAACAGGCCAGTTTGGCATCAGAGATACCTACATTTGTATCTGAGTCCTAGAACTTTCTAGCTGTGTGACCTTAACCAAATACCATCCCCTCTCTGGATTGCTCATCTTTCCAGAGGACAACAGACTTAAGATAGCAAGAAGCACAAGGCTTGAAACAGTTCAGATAGTTCCTTTCCCCACCCTATTTACCTTCATGATCATCCTCATTTTCCCTACCCTCTGTCATCCCTGGCCGGTCTGCTATCACTTAGCGGCACCCACCAAAAGAATTTGAAAGGGGTCAGAATTCTGAGAGCAAAGACTCACCTGATGGCAAGAATGGGAGGAAGGGCTGGTGTGGGTGGGGCCTGAGGCAGAGGGAGAGAATGTGTTCAAGACAGCTTCTTTCCTGTGGAAACCGCCACCTGAGATGCAGTGTTTACAGCACAGGGTTTTATTTGGAGCTTGAGGACAAGAATGGGCTGAGGGAGAAATTGTTAAATTGTCAGGAATTTCGGAGCCAGTTATCAAACACATAATAATTATTTTTTAATTATTAAAAATGAAATTATAAAACTTACAGTGCAGTAAATCACATTAAAAACAAAAGTACAAAATACTGAAAGCTCAATACTTCCTAGTTATTTGACTATATTTGACTATAATCTATGTTCTTGAGGTTATCTATTGTGTCTGTTATTATCTTTATTTACGTGTAGTGTTGTCAAGCTGGTAGCCAAAAGTCAGCCTTCGTGAAAGATTTACATCACAGAAATCAATAAATGCTATAAATCAAGACCTCTTTGTTCTCAGAAAGATGGTATTTAAACAACTTTCACTAGCATACCACTGGCTGGAGATCAGGAACACCAGAATCCAGAAATCTGGCTTTCCCAAGGCTCAATAAAAACATATGTTTTGGCACCCTCCTCAGAAAACTCTTTCACCTCCGTGAATAGGAAGGTCCCTAGTTATCAACAAGCACGTGAATGAACAAACTGTAGGGGACAAAACACTTTTTCTCGAACCCTTTTCATTTCTGTAACTGGTGAATGCAAATTAAATTGACAAAAGACAACAGAATAACATACATTTTATGTGATGTTAATATTTTTACATGCACAAGGGCTTTATAGGAAAAAAAGAAAAGAAAACCCCAAAAGAACAGACTCAGGGGCTTTTGTACCATTTGAACAACGCGTGATAAACTGTGGAGGAGTGACAAGACAAAGGAAAGGGGGCTTGGGCTTGTAAAGGACATAAGCTGTGGGAGTAAATACACGGGGTGGGTGGGGGGAGGCAGAGGTAGATGAGGGTTTGTTTATGTAGACTCTTCCCAGTGCTACCCTCTATCTCCAGTGTAAAGGGTCACTGTCCTCATCTGGGTGAAGGAAGTGGGGGGCAGAACTCACCACCTTCACAAAGAGAAATGTATGCCCTGCTTTTAGGCAGACAGGGGAGGGCAGAGAAATCTTCCCATATCTTTTTTTCAGTTCCCTCCGGTTAAAAAAAATCCTTATGCCAAAGGGACATATTTTGGGGTGACATTCTGATATCCTTTAGAACAAACGAACGAATATCCAGAAAGCTGTACTTAACACTCAGAACTTTCTTTAGCATATGAAACAAAATCTTAAACCTTAGGACTCAAAAAGTGGTCCCTGATCCAGCAGCATTGGTATCACCTGGGAATGTGTTAGGAAAGCAAAATCTCAGGCCCCTTCACAGGCCTACTGACTAGGAATGTGCATTTTAACACAGTAAAGTTTGAGAAGCATTGCTATGAATGTCAGCCCTGGCCAAAATACTCCCCACTTAGGCAGAATGCTTTCCCTTCCTTCCCCGCCTGAGATTCTCCCAATCAGAAATCCATCGTGGTTAACAAGGCTTTAAAAAGGCAAATACCTCTGAGTGGGTTAATGGCCCAGCCCTGAGGAGAATGTGTTCAAGGAGATTGCTTTCTTCTCTTGGAACCTTTACCTGAGATGCACAGTGCTTACAGAACGGAGGTTTTATTTGGAAAAGTTAGAGGAGAGCAAAAGGGGGAATACTTCAGTGACTCCCCAGGATCACTGCAATAACCTTCTAACTTTTGCTTCTCACTTCCTCCCTCACCCCCTGTGGTCTAGTCTCCACTTAGCTGCTAGAGGAGCCCTCACAAATTCAGATCAAGTCACGGAATTCCCTTCCCAGTGCATTTAGAATAAAATCTGGATTCCTGATCTGGACCAAAAGACCCAGGAAAATCTCCCCCAGCATCGCCAAATCCCACTCCTGTTCTCACAAGCCCCAGCTCTGCTGACCTGCCTCCTGTCTCCGAGCGCTTTCTCTGCCTGCCTTATTTGCTGTTCCTTCTGCCTGGAAACCTCTGCCTCTCGATCTTCCTTGACAGGCTCACTCAGTCTCTGCTTAAATGCCTCCTTTCTGAGGGGCCATTGCTAAGCAAACCCCAGCTGTCAGCCTTTCACATTGCCTGCTTTCTTTTCTTCACTATGTAAACTCGTCAGACTTTCTCATTTGCTTATTTATTTTCTGTATACCCAACACACACACACACACACACACACACACACACACACACACACACACACACTCATTCACAGACCTGCACTAGATGCAAACTCCATGAGAACAAGGATGATGTCCCCACCTAGAATGCTACCAGCACGCAGTAAGTGCTCAATAAACATTGTGGGGCAGATGCAGGTGTGAATGAAGGTGACTGCAGGGCAAGGTGCTCCACCATCCACCGCTACCACCAAGACCAGCCCTGTACCCTGAGAAGGAGAAGAAACTGGTCCATCTCCCTTATTCTGCTCCCTACACTCTGTGGCCTGTCCCCCTCTCCCTTCCAGGACACAGCCTTGCCATTGGTACTGTGGGTGTTCAAGTGTGAAGAAGTTTACAGAGGGCCCATGAAGTCAAGCTTGTCTGAGGGCTTGGAAACCCCAACAGTGGCAGGTCCTGGGTCTGACCTGGGGAATGCCAACCACACCTCCAGAAACTCATAAAGTTGCCAGATGTCAACTTGTTAAACTCTAGATACTCATGAACCCCTGGTCAGGGCAGAGCCTTCTGTGGAAGGCTACATTACTAAAAGCTGGCTTGATAAGTGGGAAGTCTAAGTAAGAAGGCTTTATGGATGCAGTGCCTGGCCCCAATACACGCACCCCTACACACAAGGCAGATGGGATGACTGCCGGGGAGGCAGGGCAGCAGCAGGATAGGCCCTGGTGGGTGGGTGTCTGTCACTCCTCTTCATCTGCACTGTTAACCAGGAACCAGCCTAAGTGCTGGGTCATTTTCTAGACATGGGTTCCACACGTTCAATCAAGACCAGGAAGTTTCTTTGCCAACTCTGTTTCCTACACAGGTCTCCCCTGTGGACCTCAGACATCTCTCCAAGATAGCCTCAGTGGCCCCTTTTCTAGGTGCCTGGAGACATCTTCTGTGGCTCCCAAAGACCAGCTACCTGGGCCACGGTGGGACCACTGGTCTTTTGTATGATGCCATTAGAACCCATCCTCCACTTTGTTTTTACGGGAACAAGTACTCTGGGCTCACAAAAATCCATTGACAGGACAACTGAGGGGCTGCTGTCTTCTCACCATACCTGTTAATAATGCATCTCAGAGGAGGAAGTGCTGTGGGGCTCCTTCCTTCTTTCCCATTGAGTATCCTTCACATCCTCTATTTTCATATTTTACCTTTGTCATAAAGAGTGTGGACGGGGCGCCTGGGTGGCGCAGTCGGTTAAGCCTCCGACTTCAGCCAGGTCACGATCTCGCGGTCCGTGAGTTCGAGCCCCGCGTCAGGCTCTGGGCCGATGGCTCGGAGCCTGGAGCCTGTTTCCGATTCTGTGTCTCCCTCTCTCTCTGCCCCTCCCCCGTTCATGCTCTGTCTCTCTCTGTCCCAAAAATAAATAAAAAACGTTGAAAAAAAAAAATTAAAAAAAAAAAAAAAAAAAAAAGAGTGTGGACAATCCACTTTTCCTTCCTACAGACCTTTCTGCCTTTCAGGCTCTGTCTTATGAAGCATAATAGTTTGGGGAGTGTCTGCATAGCCCCTGCCTCTTCCCCCTCTTTTCATGATTATCCTCTATTTACTGGAATGGCCCCTGGAGTAACAAGAGGAGGAGGAGGAGGCCGCATGAGAGGAGACTGCAAAACAAAGTAAGGAATGTCATCCTGCACCTGTGGCCTCCAGCGCCCATCTCTCCATTGCTAGGGATCTTGCCTGTCTTGAGGGCCACCTGTCACTACATATCCAGTAGTAATGACCCCATTCGAAGGGGTTTTCTTCACATGACCAGAACCAATCTAGGAGACTTTGCTTCCTCATCCTCTGCCCCTCCTTGCTTTGACTTACTTTTTATGCCTCCTATTCATTCTCCCTCGGCCCTCTTCTGGTGTTTTTTGCAGCCCCTCTAAGACCCCTGGGGTCGGCAGGTCAGCCAGGGTATCCTTACTTCATAGGTCCTAGCTGCCAGTGGGCTTGAAGCAAAGGCCTGGGATAGAGGGATCAGGAAGAGGTGGCTGTGGGGTCTTATGCCCAGTCTTGAGGGGGGTCTTTGCCTGCTTGGTGGCAGGTGGCAGATCTAGAAGACCTAATGTACCCCACATACTGAATTCAGTGGCAGGGGCTCTGGGGTATGGGGAAGGGAAGCTGCTCACCTGGAGGCCAGGCCAGAGGCAGACCACCTTCTCCTCAGTCCTGACCCCTCACTCCTGCTCCCTCCCACCTCAGCTCTGGCCTCCAGGCCCCTCTCGTCATTGGTCACCCTTTCATCTCTATCCCAGATCCCTTTAAACATAAGCAGAAACAAATTATTTATGAAGAGCCCTCATTTACAATGCATCCATAATGCCTGGGAAGACACTGATAATTTATTTAATGAGCACAGACATGATGATTCACAAAGCTGGTTTCAGTCAGAAATTAGCTTCATTAATTTGCTGTGAGCCCTCTGCTTGATTTAGAGCCTCAGGAGTACCCAGACCCACAAATCTCAGCATCACTGTTGCTCCTGCCTGAGCCTGGCCAACGTGAAGCTCCAGCAGGACCAGCTTGCATCCCTGCCTTCCCACCTAGCCACGCCTTGTGGTCACCCCACTTCCTGCCTCTGGGTCACCCAGCTCTGCTCTGTAGGAACCTCCCCAACCCGCTGTGCAACTGGCCTACCTGTATACAACAACAGAAGAGTATCCCAAGGCCGGGCATTGTGAGGGCTCCGAGGGACCACAGATGCCCACCCCACCCACAAGTGATGGCCATCCTGAGGTTTATGCAAGGTGCCACAGCACCAAGACAGGTCACAGACCTGGAAGCTGCTGACACAGTCCAATTCTAGGAAGCTAACAGGCATAGATGTTTTCTAGCTGAGTAGACATGCACTCTGTCCACATGCATTAGGGTGCTTGGCTGGGGAGCTGGGGGCAGCTGCAGACAATAAAAACTCTCCCCAAGTCTCCTCCTCCCAATATACTCAGTGACCTCATCTTTATTATCTAAGCAAACATGGATTTCAGTTTGCTGCCCGCATGAATTTTAATTATTTTTATTTTTTAATTTAGCTATTTTTACCCATTACACAAACACATGGGTGAAAGAGACAAACAGTTCCACAAAGCTTGTATTCATAGAATAAACAGTCCCCCCTCACCATTCCCATTTTCCTTTGGTATGTATCTCCCTGTCTTGAAAAAATATGTTTAGATTATGACTTTGGGGTTTTTTATTTTCAATTTCAGGCATTAACTCTTGGCTTCCCTGTATAAAATATGAAGGCTTCATTCTGTTTCACCTCACCTCCTCCTCTACCCACATATGCTTACAGTCCAAATGGAGCAACAATGGCCCTTGGCTGCCACCTGCTTTTGTAAACAAAGTGTTATTGGAATACAGTCACAGCCACTTGTTTATGTGTTGACCATGGCTGCTTCAGTGCTATAACAGCAGAGGTGAATACTTGGGACAGAGACCATATGGCCCACAAAGCCTAAAATATTCGCTATCTGGCTCTTTTCAAAAAATCTTGCCAACCTGTGTCAGACTTCATGTCCTATCCGCACAGTTCCACTGAATTTTGGTGACAGATCAACCCCCAGGGTGTCCATTATTATAACTATCTAAACACAATGCTCAACTGAGCCACATAGTATACTATGAGAACTTTTTCTTTCCCGTACCTTTTGCCTTCACTTGAATTTACAACTGCCTTTTTTGTTTCTTTCGATGTCTTTGTACTTAGTGTAACTTAACAAATTCTTCACCAGATGTGTAAATCTGCTTGAACATGTTAAAGTATCAAGTTTATCCACTTGGAGATACTGTTTTAAGAACCTGCTGACCTGCTCCAATCTGAACTGGTCACTCTCGAGGCCTGCTGCACAGCCATCATGCTGCTGTAAGAGTGGTCCTTTGCCTCTATCCTATGCTCAATCCCCTACTTCCAGGATCTAGGTCATTCAGTTTCCTTATTTACTCTTAATTTTAAAGGGTCATGTAGTCCACTATCATCCCAAGGAAAAAAAATACAGAAGTGGTACATTTTTTGAGACTCTGGATGTCAGAAAATATCTTTATTCTATCCTGACAATAATTTATTGTTAGGCTAGGAATAGAACTAATAGATGGAAACTATTTTACTTCGGAAGTCTGAGGTCATTTTCTTTTATCATTCTTCAGTCAGTCTTACTGTTGAAAAGTCTGACACCACTTTAATTCCTGATCATTTTGGGGGTTTGTATGTTTTTCTCCCAGGAGGATAAATGATCTTCATTTTCCTTAGTGTTTTCAAATTTCACCATGTGTCTTGACTTGGATCAATTTCTATCCTATAGGTAGGGCACTAGGCAGGCCCTTTCAGTCTGGAAACTCACCTCCATCCATTCTGGGAAACTTTCAAATTATTCCTCTGATGATTTCTTTCCAGCCAATTCTCTGTTCTTCCTTTCTGAAATTCTAGTTGTCTGGGTGGTGTATCTTATGAACTATCCTCTAACCTTATTATTTTTTCTTTCTTATTTTCTATCCTGTTGTGTTTTTGCTTTATGTTCTGGGATATGAATATGAACAGACAGCTAAGAAATATCAGTTAACTGAGGAAGCAGCTAACATGACAGACTAGGACCAAAGTACATAAACCTAAAACTACTAGGAGGGAACAGAATATTTGGGAAAATGAAAACTTGGGGAAAATTATTACTAATATGCTCACAGAGACAAGAAGAATAGGAAGCTGTGAAAAAGTGACATTCGGAAAACATAGTAACAGCATAATGATAGCAAAACTAAAATTTCAGCAGAAGTGGGACACTCAGAAACCAAATGGAAGTTCTGGGAGGGCCCAGCCAGCCATGACAGCTTGGCCAGACCACTCTTTGGAGTACCTCTTATGTTTCTGTCTGTGGTCATTCCTCTTGGAATGAGGAGAATCAACAGAGAGGGCAGGGATAAATCTGGCTTCCAGGGGGAGGGAAGACCGGGATATATCTAAATTCAACATGCAAATATTCACTTAATCACCCTGCATTCACAGTGGTACCTCCACATTCAACTGTGCCTGGTGTTATCCCAGGTCAAAGACCTTGTGTTTTTCATCTGTCCAAAGAGAAAATCCATAACCCTCTAATCTGCTGTCTGGCTGTGCACCATAGTGGAGAGGATTGAGGAGGGCAAGGGGTACAGCTTCTAATCTCATATTACAGTAGACTTTCAACCAGTTCTATTTTAACTCTACCGGCAGCCACACTTCCAAGGGTACATGGTACCACCAAATATAAAGACTTGGAGAGTTTTGGGACAAAAATTGAGTTATTTCTTGACTTTCCCTACTGCTGATTTAGGATTTAGCTATATTGTGACCTGGCTGCTAAATCAGTTATCACTAACATAGTCTTCCCAACTGCCTTATTGTTGTAGGCAGTTTTCCTGTTCTCTTTGTTCTTATAAGGATATTTTCTTCTTTTGAGGATCCCTTTAGTGTCTTTTAACTGATACTTCAGTATAGATAAAAACTCAGTGTTTATGTTTAATCTGCCATCTTTCAAAGAAGTTTCTCAATATAACATTTATGAATACCACCTCATTGTCTATATCACTGGTGTTTCCAACAGACCTTACTGCACAGTGCTCATAGCAGCTACTTAGTAAATAGCAGGTTGACCCCAAATGAACACTTAGGAACATTTGTGCAATGGCTGATGTCTCCTCACACTGTCATAATTTAAAGCTTCATCTGTTCTCATCTTTCTTCAATCTTCCTTCCTTCTGTCCAGGCTCTATCCACACTGAGTTTGTACCATGCTGCCCACTACAATAGTCACTAGCTACATGTGTCCGGTGATACATCTCCAGATAAAGTCCCGCCCTCTCCCATATCTGTACTTTTACATTGCTCTTCCTTCCATATGGAATGTGATCTTCTTTGCTCTCAGTTTGAGCTTAAGGTCTTTTCTGGGAAGCCTTCTATAAACCACTCATCCCTCTCCAAAATTCTGGATTAGATTCCTTTCTTCTGCATACTTAGAGAACTATGAATTTAGCCTTTTATAGCACTTGACACAGTTTGTTATAAATATATGTTTACTTATTTTTCTGCACTAGACTATGAATTCATCTAGGATAAGCATTCATATTCTTTATCTCTGTATCCTGAAGACCAAACTCAGTGTCTAGATGCTCTTTGGGGGAGTAAAGAATGAGAGAGGACGTGTGAAAGAAAGGAAGAAAGAAAGAGAAAGAGGAGGAGGAAGGTAGGAAGAATGGGAGGGAATGATCCTGGCATTCAGTTTCATTTGTTCTGAGCCTACATCACAGTTCATTTCTGCTACCATTTGACTTCTTCTTTCCTTTAACTCGTGTGGTAGATTTTATAACAGCTCTCAAGTATATGCTGCCCATCATTATAGGAGGTTTATAGTTCCCATGCCACTGACATCAGATTTGGCTGTGTGACTTCCCTTGTCCACTTAAATGTGAGTGGAAGGGACATATGACACTTTAGAGCTGAAGCCTCAAAGCTGTTGTGTGGTTCAGCCATATTTCCACTTTTTTTTTTTTTTTTTTTTTTTGCCACAGGATCAGTGATGTCCTGGATAGAAGGTGATTCTTCTTCCTGAAAAAGAAGGCAACATGGAGCAGAGTTAGAGTTAGCTTGCAATTGAACTGACCTCCATGTATGGAGAAATAAACCTTGTTATTGTAAACCACCAGTCAAGGGTTGCTTATTATTGGGCAGTAATTTAGCCTAAGCTGAATGACATACAGATATGACTGGGGATGGTCCCATGGGTATACAATGCAAGAAAAGCCATAGGATTTGAGCATACATCAGTTAGAACATCATCCTATTAGCCTCCTCTCCACAGAGAAATCCTTTGAGCAACACCCTGGGCCTTTGAAATTTTGTCTGAACTTCCTTAGTGCCAGGGTAGGAAGCTCATCAGATTGTGTGTGAGTTTATTTCATTGCTGGAATTCAACAATTTTTTTTAATGTTTATTTATTTCTGAGAGAGAGAGAGAGAGAGAGAGTAGGGAAGGGGCAGAGAGAGAGGGAGACACAGAATCCAAAGCAGGCTCCAGGATCTGAGCTGTCAGCATAGAGCCCAACACAGGGCTCAAACTCACAAACAAGATCATGACCTGAGCCAAAGTCGGATGCTCAATCAACTGAGCCACCCAGGTGCCCTTCATTGCTGGAATTCAAATTGTTAAAATATTTTTCAGTTGGTTCTCCCCCACTGGTTCTACTCCTGCCACCTGTAGCCACCCAGATCAATGCACTCTGGATTCCACAGGACTAAACTTGAGTTATTAGAAGTTTAGTCATGTCCACACTAAACACTACCAGTTCTTACATTGTGGGAATTCTTAGAAGTTGACACTGAAGCTATTCTGACTCTTTACAACAAATGAAGATACTCTTTCTAGTCCAAAAATACCATGACTCTTCATATATTCTGCAAATGGAAATGGCACTTCTTAAACAAGTTTTCCCATTTTACAGCTTTAAAATTCACAGAAACACACAATCAATGAGCTTGACCCTTAATAAAATAAATTATCAATATTTTGCCAACATGCTTCCAAGAAAGACTTCTTAAAATGCACATGATTTGGTTAACATATCTTGAAAACAATGAATATTTTAAATGCTTCCAAATAGTCAAGAGGAATGAAGTCCTTTGTAGATGCCACTGCATTTCCAGGAAACCCATCATTGTTCTATTCTAATGAGCTTTTCACTGATTTATGCACTGTGTTGCTTTTAATTACCCAAAGAGACAATCATTAGGAGAAGTAAATTATGAGGAACTCCAGAGGGTAGAAGAAAAAACAGTATGGTCAAATAAAGGGCAGGGGTGGGGGAGAGACTTCCACTTTGAATAAACAGTTTTCTTTTTCTATCATTGATCCTTCTTATTTAATTAAAAAAGTAAATCATGAATACATACGTATTATAAAAAATTCAAACGCTATTGAACTCTACAGAGCACACTGTCCAATAGAACTTTCTGTGATGATGGAAATGTTCTATATCTACACTGTTCAATAAAGTAGCCATTAGCCACCTGTGGCTATTGAGCGCAACAAAAGGCAGCTACTGAAACTGAGGAACTGATATTCATTTTTATTTAATTTCAATTAACTTGAGTCTAAACACTCACATGTGGCTAGTGGCAACATATTGGATAGCACGGATACAGAATAAAAAAGTAATATCACATTCATCTTCAAAGCCTATAAGAAACTATTGTTAATAGTTTGGAATATTCTTTGCATAATTTGGGGGAGGTACACTATATATCATGTATAAATGCATCAGTGGCTTACACCATGGGCTGTAGAATCAGATAGCCTGAATTCAAACCCTGAGTCTGAAGCATACTAGATGTGTGATCTTAAGCAAGCTCATTAACCTCTCAGTTTCCTCATCCGTAAAACAGCGCTAATACCCTTTAGGGATCTACTGAGAAGAATTAACCAACACATGTTAAGTCCTTAGAACAGTTCCTGGTACATAATAAGCACTCAATAAATGTTAGTTATTGTTATTAATATTGTATGCATACTGTTCTGTGGCCTATTTTGCACTTCTTGTCTTAGAAAGCTTTCCATGTCAGAGCATATAGAACTACCTCATTTTCAAAATGTAACATTTTTCAATTATAAAAGTAATATGTGCACATGGTTTAAAAAAAAAAGTCAAAATCAGCTTACTTTCACTTTCTAAAATGGTAGACTCGGTAACTCAGATCAATCATCCCTTAAGATACTATAAGAATTGGGACCTGGTTGCCTGGATGGCTCAGTAGGTTAAGCATCCAACTCTTGATTTCTGCTCAGGTCATGATCACATGGCCATGAGACCAAGTGCCACCTCAGGCTCCACATAGTGGAGCCTGCTTAAGATTCTCTCTCTATCCCTTTCCTTCTACCCCTCCCCTGCTCATGTGCACACATGCACACTCTTTCTCAAAACAAATCAATAAAATAAATAAATAAAAATTTTTAAAAAATAAAGAATTGAACCAATTTTTTTAATGAAAAAACTCCTGCTTACAACTAGAAAACTAACAAAATAGTGAATAATTACCAAGTTAGGATGGGGGTTGGAGAACAGAAGCCCAGGGAGGCTAGCCCAGTCCTGGGCACTGATTTTTTCCTGACAGAATAATAAGGATTCCAAACATGGGGGTTATTGGACAGTGACTTTGAAATAATTGTACTTATGCTCAAGGAAATGAAAGGCAAAATTGAGAATTTCAGAAGAGGACTAGAAACCATAAGAAGTAACCAGATGGAAATCCTAACACCAAAAAATATAATACAATAAAAAATAATGAATTACCCAATGGATTTAAGTGAACAGCTAAAGAGTGAATTTGTGACTTGGAAGTAATAAGTTAGAAGAAAATATTCAGAATAAAGAATGGAGATGTCTCTCCATTCTCTCCAAGGATGGGGGGGAAAAAAACAGAAGAGAAGATGAAAGATATTGAAGATTGTGTAAAGCCTAATTTATGTTAAAATGGATTCTCAGAAGGAGGCCAGACTCCAAAAGGCCATAATATTTGAAGCAAAAGTGGCTGAGAACTTTGTGAAACATATGAAAGGCATCAATCAGTAAGTTCCAGAAGCCCTATGAACCACAAACTAAAGTAAGCAAAAAGAAAACACTAGACACATCATCATAAAACTACCTCAAAGCAAAAACAATAAGTCTTAAAAGCAAATGGAGAAAAATGTTAGATAAGCTTCTAAAGAGCAATAATAAAACTGGAAGTTAATTTCTCAACAGAAACAGTGTAAGCCAAACTTCAGCTGAATGTTTTCTTAAAAGTGCTGTAAGGAAAAAACTGTCAACCTAGAATTTCAGTGAAAATACCCTTCAAAAATAAAAATAAAAATAAATAATAAAATATTTACAGAAAAAAAAATCTGGGAGAATTCATCACCAGCAGGCTCTCAAAAATGAAAATATTATGAGTGCCCTAGAGGCAGAAGAAGAATGATCTCTAGTGGAAGGTTAAAAATGTAGCAGAGAATGAGTATCAACAAAAATGGGGATAAATCTATATTAATGTTGAGTATAAAACCAGATACTAAAGTCCAAAGAGGCTTTAAGTACATTTAAATTAAAACATATTTATAAGTCAGAGAGGGTAAATGAAAATTAAAGTATCCTAAGTTCCTTTCACTATTTTACAAAGAAGGGTGCCAATTAATATTAGGTTTTTGTAAATTAAAGATGCAAGTTGCAGGCCGCCTGGATGGCTCAGTTGGCTGAGTGTCTGACTTTAGCTCAAGTCATGGTCTCACGGGTTCGTGAGTTCGAGCCCCATGTTGGGCTTTCTGTTGTCAGTCTCCCCTCTCTCTGCCTCTCCCCCACCTTTCAAAAACAAACATTTAAAAAGTCTTAAAGATGGAAGTTGCAGTATCTAGGAGAACTATCCCTCTATTCCCAACTAACTTAGTTTTTATGATAAATGGATTTTGAATTCTATCAAATGATTTTTCTGCATCTTTTGAGACTACAATAGTCCCCCCTTGTCTGCAAGGGATACATTCCAAGACCCCCAGTGGAGGCCTGAATCCATGGATAGTTCCAAACCCTATATATGCTGTTTTTTCCTATACATACATCCCTAAGATAAAGTTTAATTTATAAATTGGGCACAGTAAGAGATCACCAACAATAACTAATAATAAAATACAATGTCTGACAATATAATCTAATAAAAGTTAAGTGAATGTGGTCTCTCTCCCTCTCTCAAAATATTTTATTGTACGGACTTATCCTTCTTCTTGTGATGATGTGAGATGATAAAATGCCCACGTGATGAGATGGAGTGACATGAGTGACATAGGCATTGTGTTGGAGCGTTACTACTGACCTAACCATACCTCAAAAGGAGGATCATCTGCTTGTAGACTGCAGATGACCACAGGTAACTGCAAGTGTGGAAAGAGAAACCGTGAAGAAGGGGGCACTTCTTGTTTTTACCCCCTGAATCATTAATGTAGGGAATTCATCAATAGAATTTATAACATTAAACCAACCTTGAATGCCTGGAAGATAACATTTGGTTATCATCTATTTTATGATGTTTTACATTGTCTAGATTCAGGTTGCCAATATTTTGGTTGAGGAGTTTGTTTTATTTTTTGCACTTTGGGTTCATGAGGCAATTGCCTGTAATTTACTATTCTTTTACTCACTCTAACTTTGGAACTATGGTTATTTCAGTATTATAAATTGAATGGGGAGTATTCTATTGTTTTCAATTATCTAGAAGACTTTGTATAAAATTAATCTCATCTGTTACTTTAAAGGTTATAAAACTACATGTGTTTGTACATTTTGTGGAAAGATTATTTCTGTTTTCATTGATCTAGTTTTTTTTTTATATTTCTATATGTTTTTAGAAAGCTTTTAATATTATGACATGTAATATTAATATAATTATTATATTATTAATTAATATTAATATAATTTTCATAAAATATTATAATATTATAAAACTATGCTTTGTGTGTGTCTTGAGCTTTATCATTTTTTGGGTCCATTTCAAAGAACCAATTCTTAGTTATGTTTATCTTCTTTATCACATATTTCTTTTTTGTTTCTTTAGTTTCTGCTCTTATTTTTATTAACTCATTACTTCTTTTTTTGTATTTCTTCTTTTGTTCTTTTTCTAAGTCCTTAACTTTAACACTTAGACCATTAAATGACAGCCCTTTTTTCTAATATTGGTTTCTTTTTAATGTTTATTTATTTTGAGAGAGAGAGAGAGAGAGCCAGAGCGTGTGCATGTGAGTGGGGGAGGGGCAGAGAGAGAGAGGGAGAGAGAATCCAAAGCAGGCTCCATGCTGGCAGTGCAGAGCCTAACACAGGACTCAATCTCATGAACAGTGAGATCATGACCTGAGCCAAAATCAAGATGCTTAACCAACTGAGCCACCCAGTAACCCCTCTAAGTTTTTAAGAATACTTATGTAATTCCTCTTTAAGTACCATCTGAGCTATCTCACAATTTTGGTATACAGTTTTCACTACTATTTAATTCTGAGTATTGATTTTCTTGCCCTTTATGGTATTTCCTCTGATCAATTTAGAAATACCTTAGGTTTTCCAAAGACTTGAGTTTGTATCGCAAGTTTTGTATGTAGGTATGCGTGGAGGGGTTGTAATTGTCCTTAAATTGTGGACACATAATGTAGAGTGTATGACATAGATTATTTGGTATTACAGAGTTTTTTTGCAACCTAAAATATGGTTAATATTTGTAAATGCTGTGTGCTTGAGAAAAGTATGTAGTCTGTCATTCATTGGTAAAGGTTTCTAACTACATCTATACTAAGTATAAAAGTATATTCTAACTACATCTATAATACGTATAACAAGTATAAAACTTGTTTTAAAAATAATTTACAAACTCAACTGCATTTCTGTACATCAGCAATAACAGAAAACAGAAACCAAAATTTTTAAATAATACCAACCACTTATAATAACAATAAAAAAGTCAGGTACATTACAAAATATTGTAGAACCTGTGTTAAAAATTACAAAACTTTACTGAAAGACAGTAAGTAAGATTTAAATAAACAAAGACAGATACTTTGTCATAGGTTGGAAGACTCACTGCAGAGAAGTCAGTTCTCCACATTGTGTGTGTATGCAAATCAACAAATGACTCTAAAGTGTATACAAAAGTACAAATAACCCAAGAACATCCACGACAGACGTAAAGAAGAATCAAACGTCAAAATTTATTATGGAACTATGACTATAACAATATGGTACTGATGCAGGAAAAGACAGATTAATGAAACAACACAGAAACCTGGAAATAGACCCATTCATATATGTTTACTTTGTGACAGAGGTGGTACTGTAAATCGACAGAGAAAGTAAAGATTTTTCAATAAATAGAGCTGGATCAATGGGTTATCCTTACAGAAAAAAAGGAAAGAAATGTAACACCTAGTTCACACCATATACAAAACTTATTTTCTAGGTAAATTAAAATCCCAAATGTAAAAGTTTCAACTATAAAACTTTATTAGAAAAATGTCTTTATGACCTCAGGGTAGACATGGATTTATTAAAAGAAAGAAAAGACAAAAAGTGAAATAAATGCAACTAAATTAAAATACAAAATTCTGTTAGTCAAAATACAGCATTGAGAAAATGATAAGCCACAAACGAAAAAAGATATTTGCAATATATATACACCAATAAAGGATTTGTACATTCAATGTATAAAATACTCTTATAAATCACTAAGAAAAAATAAAAACCCTAATGGAAAAATGAGCAATAGATGCATCTTTCACTTCACAAAGAATGAAATCTGAACAGTCCATGAACATGTGGAAAATTCCCAACCTCATTAGTGACAAGAGAAATAAAATTTTAAGCCAAAAGTGTACCCAAATATCCATTCGACATACTGACAAAATTTCAAAGTCTAACAGCACTAAATGCTGGTGAGGATATAACACAAAGGGAATACTCACATATTTTCAGTAGACATAAAAATTGTTTAGCCATCTTTGACAACTGGATTTTTTTTGTAAAACTGAACATGTACATATCTCATGACCCAGCAGTGCCCCTCCTACACCTGTACCCCAGAGAAACTCTTGCACATGTGCAGCAGAAGCCATGTGCAAGAACATTCATCACAGCTGGTATACCATGCAAATGTGCACTAGTTTGGGAATGGCTGAATAAACTACAGTACAGATCAATAATATTTTTTTTAATTTGAATTCAAGTTAGTCAACATACAGTGTAGTCTTGACTTCAGGAGTACAACCCAGTGTCATTGCTCACACATGACACCCAGTGCTCATCCCAAAAAGCACCCTCCTCAATGCCCATCACCCATTCACCTTTTATCCAAAACACTCAGGACAGGTTTTCTTTTTTTTATTTTAGAAATACAAAGAATAAACACACACATATATACGTATGTTTACATGTATATACATACACATATCTATGATGTAACACCCCAAATTCAAACATGTAACATTTTCAGAAGTAAAAGCACAAGTTTTTACACTAAACTGGATCAATAAATACTGTAAACATCAGTTCAAGTCAAGATTTTTTTACTTTCAGAATTTCAGAGAAAGGACGACACACATTCACCTGATGAAACACTACAGGGCAAAGAAGATGAATAAACTACAGTAACATCATCAGCATGGATGATTCAGGAACATAATGATAAGTGAAAGGAACAAATCAAAAATAGCAAAACTAGCAATATATTAATCAGGGATACATGCAATTGTGGCAACACTGTGAAGTAAATAAAGCAAGGATATTATTAACTATTAATTATTATTTCTGGAGGGAATAAGGGGATGTGATCAGAGAGCATTGGTTACTCCCTTAATTTTAAATTGTATATATACATTTTAATTACATGTACACACACAAATATACTTTTGCATATATGATGCATTCCACAATAAGAAGTTAAAGATAAAAAAGCTATTGATTTTTATATATTGATTTTAGAACTAGCCACCTTATTCTTTCATTGTTTCTAATATTTTTTCCATCAATTCTCTTGGTTTGTATGTGGAAGTATCAACTGCATATACTGCTAATTTTGTTTTATTCTCTCCAATATTGAACTTATTTCTTTTTTCTTATAATTGCATTGGCTGTTGCTTCTAGATCAATGCTAAAATAACACAGAGAATCTTTTTTTCTCACACCTTTCGTGGATCACCTTCTGCAGTGTTTTACCACCAAATGGACAAAGAGCTTTTGCATGATCAGAACTGTTTCAGGATGCCAGGCCACGCAGAGAGACAAGCAGTGAACCTCTGTAAACTAGTGTTTCGCTCTGTTGGCTGTTTGTCACTGCACAGAATGTGGGGACCCTGACACCACCCCATGGCCCTCCATGGGGCCAAGTGGAAGAGGCCAAAGTGGAAGGAGCACTGCCTGAATGCAGGAGAGGGGATAGACTGTCACTGGTGAGCTCACACAGAGGCCAGGCAGAGCAGCTTCCCGGAGTGCTCAGGTCGGGCTTAGCTTCAATTACAGAATTGGCTGGCTCACAAACAGGCTGGAGGGAGTCCTCCGTCTCAAACCAGACACCTGTGTGCCTGTGACAGATCTGTCCCCACAGGCCATTCTCTGAGCAGAGCACAGCTGAATCCAGAACAAACACTTCTCTCAAAGGGCCTGTGTTTCATTTAATAGAGTTCAAATTGACTGTCCAGAAACCTTGATGCTTTTTTATTTCTTCAATGCCTTCTGCAGCAGCTGAAGGGATTCCCTGGGCCCCCATCCCGCCCACATCTCAGGACCTCCTCACCCGTGAAGTCTGCTGCTACTGCAGCTTCCCAGTTGTTCTAAAGCAGTGCCCAAGATGAGTTACTGAAGGGCTGGCTGAAAATCTGGGGGCCTGCGTAGATAACACATCTACAGAACTTCTGGGCAGGAGCAGTATTAATAATTGCTTCTAGGGCCTGCATGGGCCACAAAACTAAAACTTTTTAAAAACACAGATTCAAAAGTCCCACCCTGGGCTAATGGAATTAGAATCTCAGATAATAGGGTCTGGAAATGTGAGGTTTTTAACCACGTAATATTAGTCAGCTATTACTACATAACCCAAAACCACCCCAAAACCCGTGGCTTAAAGCAGTAAGCATTTATTATTTCCCATAAATCCACGGGTCATCTGAGCAGTTCTCCTGGTCTCAGCTGGGTTCATTTATGCATCTGTGGTCACCTGTAGTTTGGGTAGGCCATTCTACTGACCCAGGCTGGGCTCCCTCCCTTTTGCCAGGGGGGATGGGGGTCAGCTGGCTGAAGGCTAGTCTGTGATGAGCTTGGCTGGGATTGCTGGGCCCCCAACCACATGGTCTTTCCTCCTCCAGGAGGCTAGCCTGGCTTGTTCATAGGAGTTCTGAGAGAGAGCTAAAGCAAGCAAGACTTCTTGCCTAAGCTTGGAATAGGTACATTGTTATTTTCACCTCATTCCACTGGCCAAACCAAGTCATAAGGCCAGTCCAGATTCATGGGGGGAAAGGGAACAGACTCTACCTCTTCGTGGGAGAAGCTGCAAAGTCCCACAGCAAGAATCATGGGTACTGGGAGAAATGAAAATTGAGAACATTTTTGCAATCAATCTGCCACATATGTCCCCTGGTGAGCCTAATACAGGCAGCCTGGCATTCATCTATAGACCATCTGTGTATTCCAGGGATAAATGGTGTCATCTCAAGATGCCTACAGAGAAGGCCACTCAAGGCCTCCCATTGTGACATTCATCCATGGGGCTTAAATAATTCTCACATCCCAGAGTCTGTGCTTTGTTAGCGGGACCACAACCTCAATCTTGTCAGCACTGCAAAGGTAATCTTGGGCCTGGCTGATCCCACCAAACTTACAAAAGCCTCAGTTCTTACTAACCAAAAGTCAATTGATTCATTGGCATAGAACCAACTGCCCAGACATTTGGGTCAGCATTCTTTTTCTATAAGCAGGGACATGGGAAGATAAATCAGAACCAGAAGTTTGCTCTATGTATCAGGTAGGATGTTTTCAGTTGTCACTGACAAAAATCAACTCAACTGACTAAAGCAAAGAGAGAAAGTTCACACATTTGTATAAGTCTGGCTATAGGCCCATCTTGATCCAGGAGCTTAAATAATACCTTCAGACTGGTCCTCTCCACCTTTTGGCTCTGCCTTCTGCTACACAGCTGCATTAGAATACTCAGCAAACCCAGGCTGACATCCTCACAGGCTCAAGACCAATTGAAAAAGAGAATGTGGATTCCCCCAATATTCCAGCAAAATCTTGTTTCTTCTTACTGACTCTGTGTGGGTCACTTGGCCATCTCTAAACCGATCACTGGGGGTGGAGAAAGTGATATTCCCTATCCTCATGAGGATGGACTGACAATAAATAAAATAAACAAGAACTGAAGTATGTCAGATGGTGATTAGTATCATGGGGGAAAAATACAGTACAAAAGGAGAACAGGAAGTATCAGAGTAGGGGCTCAAATATCACTGAGGTGGCCAAAGAAGACATCACTGAGAAGTACGGATCAAACACAGGACTGTGCAGATGCCTAGAGAAGCACATTTGAACCAGAAGGAAGAGCCAGTGCAAAGTCCCTGAGGCAGGAGTAGGGTAGTCTCATGGACTCTTTGCTCCCGTACATTCAGAGACACCCTCCTGCACAGGGGACTGTGGATCAGTCATCCAGTTTCATCTCTTTCTAATATAGATTAAGCCAGAGATGCTTTAATCCACAATTTTCTTGTTTCTGTCATGACATTGACATTTTTAAGACCCATGGGCCAGTTATCTTGCAGAACATACCTCAAAATAAGGCCAGTTCGATGTTCTTCAACGTTAAGTCCAAATCACACATTTTGGGCAGAGACACTACATAAGTGATGCTGTGTCCTGCTCAGTGTGTCATATCAAGAGGCCCATGATGTCAATGTGTCCCATTCCAAGATGTTAACTTTGATCACATCATTAAGACGATGTTTGCCAGGCATCTCCACTGTAACATTTCTATTGTTCCATTTATCACCCTAAGTATCTTGTGGAGATACTTAAAGATTATGTTAATAGCCTATCAAAATTTCACCCCCTAGTTTTGACAGTTGTTTTTATTTTTTTTTTAACAATTTCCAGCTAAGTCAGATGTGCAGCCAGGGCTGAGAACATTCTCTGGAGCTTCCCTCATCCTGGGTCTTTTAAAACTAGGAGAAAGAGATACCACACAGTCTTTCCACAGGACTCGCTGCTCACTGTGGGCCTCAGAGGGAAACAAGCTATGGCAGCATTGCCCACTGTGGCCATGAATGAGGTGAGGGAGCATGGAGAAGGGGGTGGGGGTGGGGGTGGGGGTAGTATCTGAACCATCCAGGGAGGGCAGAGTCAACACCGAGCAGAGTCTACAGCAGCTCTGGCCCGATGGCTCTTAGCCTGGGATGATTCCTCATTCAAGTCTGACCTACTGCACAAGAGGCCCTCTGTTCTCTGCTCACTTCTCACCATACCTCAAGACCTCGGGCCCCTCTGACTGCAGCAGATGAAGCAGGAAAGTGCAGCCAGAAGGTGGGTTCCACGTAGGGTGACCAACTGTCCTAGCACACCTAGGACTGATGAGATGCCCTGGACACAGGACTTTCGGAGCTAAAATAGGAAAGTCCCAGACAAACAAGGATGAGTTGACTACCCTAGCAAGCCACTATAGCTTAGACATACCTGGTACTCAATAACCAAGGACTATACCCAGAAGTGATCCAAAAAAGTCAGGTTGAAAATAACTGACCTAAGAGATTGGGAGGACTCAGACTTGTTAGTGTCAGGCGTTGTGCGGGGTAAAGATAGGAGTTAGAGTCAAAAAGAATTTTTGCAGTTTAAGGCTTTATTGGGAACTAAGGTTCCGGGCGAGGTTCGTGACTCAAGGAGGGAGTCAGGGAAGTCGCGCCCGGGTATGGTGGGGTAGGGTTCTTAAGCTGTAGCAGTTCCGGGTTTAGGCTCAGGTGGGTCTTTCTCTCATGCCATGTTGTGCTGTTGCTCGGTGATTGGCTGACCTTCAGTTTGTTCAGGCGCGCTGGTGAGAGGGCCGTCCCCTTCCAGGGACATCCTAACAAGACTGATCTTTAAAAAACTGAGGGGCACCTGGTTGACTTAGTCGGTTAAGCATTGGACTCCAGCTCAGGTCATGATTTCACGACTTGTGGGTTCGAGCCCCATTGTCGGGCTGTGCTGACAGCTCAGAGCCTGGAGCTGCTTCGGATTCTGTGTCTCCCTCTCTCTCTGCCCCTCCCCTGCTCACGCTCTGTCTCTCTCGGTCTCTCAAAAATAAATAAACATTAAAAAAAAAATTTAAGAAACTGATAAGCCCAGGGCCACCTGGGTGGCTCAGTTGGTTGAGCATCCAACTTTAGCTCAGGTCATGATCTCACCGTTCATGGATTTGAGCCCCGTGTCGGGCTCTGTGCTGACAGCTTAGAGCCTGGAGCCTGCCTCAGATTCTGTCTCTCTGCCCCTCCCCTGCTTGTGCTCTCTCTCAAAAATAAATAAATATTAAAAAAAAGAAAAAGAAAAAAGAAATTGATAGGCCCAGAAAGTACATAGCAAGATTGCAGGGAGGGACAGAGGGGTTCTTTCTGTATTGAATACATTTGAAGCACAGAGGTCAGGTGGGGCTGAAAGAAATCCATAAACCAAAACTAGCTGATGACTGGTGTGAATGAGAAAATGGAGATAAAGTGTCTTCCTTTGCTCCTTTAAGTTCCCATAAGTTTCTCTCCTTCAGAGCTCTGACAGCTGTCAGACGATTTAGGCACTAAAATGATTATGATATCCACCCCTCTGCCCCCCACTGCACACATATACACAATATATAATTCCAAAAAATAAAATGTAGGGAATTCCAATATAATTCGCATCCTGCTTTCTCACTTTGTTGATAACCTCCTCTGTTGCTATTCTAACAGTGCACCTGATCTGGCTATGGGGTCATCCGGCTCCTCACATGGCTATTCCCTGCTGATCTGGAAGCTCCCAGAGGGCAGAAATTTTGCCCAAAGCATCTCCATACTCCCAGCCAGGGTTGAGCACAAGCACCAAATAGATGGCATTGTCAAAGTAGGCAATTTGAAGAGTGTCTGATAAAGGGCTATTCACAAAGATACGGGCAAGGTTTAGGATGATGACTCTCTACCTTGTTACACATTAAGTGTCCTAGAGAGTCTTAGAAATCACTGCTTCCTGGGTCTCCTCCCCAGAGAATATGATGCAATTAGTCTAGAGTTGTATTGTCCCATAAGGTAACCACATGTGGTTACTGAGCATTTGCAATGTGGATGGTCCAAATTGAGATGTTTTAAATGTAAGACAAGCAGATTTTGAAGGCTTAGTACCAAAACCAAGAATGTGAAATATCTTACTCATCATATTTCAGAGTGATTTCTTATTGAAATGGTAATATTTTAATACAGGGATAGATAAAATATAGAAATTAACTTCATCTGGTTTTTTTACTTTTAATATAATGTGACTACTAGAAAATTTGAGATTACATATATGGCTAAATTATATTTCTGACAGACAGCACTGGTCCAGAGCACAGCCTGGCATCAGATTAGATTTTTTTTAACAACTCCCCAGATGGTTCTAATGTGCAACCAAAATTGAGAATCACTGGTTCAGAGAAATCATAAGACATAATGCAGTAGCCTGTGACTACCAACAGCAGGTGATTATAGGAAGATAGTGAGAGTAGCTCTGAAAAGAGAACTGCCTGGCAAGGACAGTGGTCTCTTGTAGAAGGATGAAGTAAACTCAACATTCAGATGTCTCCCTCCTCCTGCCTTTGATCCCCCGTTAGTGATCCACATTGGCTGAGCCCAACTGATAGCCAAATGATGAGCGAGCCTAGTTGATGCAGCCCATGCCAGTCAGGCTCCCTGGGCCCAGAGAAAGGCTAAAAAGGATTGAGAGTGAATTTGAAGAAGCAAATGGAAGACATCCAGCTCAAGCACTTAATGAATGTTTTGGGAATAAATGAAGAGCCCGCAGATATAACACATAAACCCTTAGAGTAGTAGCATCGACCACAGGTAGGTTGTATACCTTCCATCTCTCCAGTCCTAAGCCTTGAATTAATATCCAGTGAGCAATGCAATCAGCAGCATTTGAGTTGCCCAGAATAATTTCTAAAGCTAGGAAACTCCTAGGCATCCTTTTTACTCACAAACAGTAATTTTGAAGTCCTTGGGTACTTCGATTCCAACAGGAAAAGAAAAAAAAAAGTTGAATCAGTTCCTGCAGAAAAAAAATGTTGAATAATAATACTAATAACCAATAAGTTTCTATTCATTGAGTGCCTACCATATGCCAAGCAAAATGCTTGCATGTAAAGTGGTTCACATAAATTGCAATGCAGTGTGGCTCTGTGGGTTTTTTTCAGTTTCACAATAGAAAATATATATCATGTATCAGGATATAAAAATGGAACTATTTTTGTCTCAATTCCTTCTGAGGTCCCAAAGATGAAAAATAAAAGCATTTAATGCCAGTTATTCCCACACTCCAAAGGATGGCATCCAGTGCTTTTACAGGATGTAGTAAGGTATCATTAAGTGGGCCCTACCTGCATTCTGGCTGAAGGGACAGTGGCTACCTGAGGCATGACCTTCTCCCTGCAATCACATGAGTACAAGAGACCAGGCCAAACCACGCAGGCACTCATCAAGCTCTGTTTGTGTCATAAGTACTATCTTTTATTGGCCAAGTCCAAAATCAATGGGGTAGCAAAGTGCACCTCACCGATTCTAATGCATTGAAATAGCACATGACACAGCTAGGTAGTAAAGAATTATGGTCAATAACCAATCCAAATAATCACAGTAACAATCCAATAATTCAAAGAGAAAAGAAGCAGTTGATATCCCCTCTGCCACGCCAGGCTTCCCAGCCCAAAACAGCCTGGGAATACTCACAGAGAGGAAATGCTTTAAACTTGGTAAGAGCGCGGAGTGATACAGTTATAGCACTGGATGGGACATTTTGTCAAAATGAGAACTTTCTTGAAACTAGAACTGGTCAGGAGACATTTTGTTGCCTAAGAGTGACCTAAAAAAGGTTATGAATTGGGGCACCTGGGTGGCTCAGTCGGTTAAGCATCCAACTCTTGATTTTGGCTCAGGTCACGATCTCACTTTGTGAGTTTGAGCCCCACATTGGGCACCGTGCTGGCGGTGTGGAGCCTACTTGGGATTATCTCTCTTTCCCTCCCTGCCCCTCTCCGGCTTATGCTTTCTCTCTCACACACAAAAATAAATAAACTTAAAAAAATGTATGAATTTACCCCAAATTCCATCTAAGACCAGGAAGAACACATCTGCATGCTGCATTGAGATGCCCTGTAGGTAGAAGGATGAGTCTACTTCTAGAACCCCCACTGAGTCCAGCTCATGCAGCAAACCAACTCTATATGCTTTTTGCCAACCTACAACTTGCCCATTTATTTGACATTATTCAGATAGAAAAAACCAACACCTTTGCCTTTAGAATGTTTATTTTGCTTAATATGTTGTAAATACAGTTTGAAAACTAGTATTTCCAAGAGAAGCATTTAAAGATTGTCTTTACCCACCTTCAAAATATTTACAGAAAAGATGAAAATCAGAATGTTTCAACTGTACCCAAAAGAAATCTGTTGTGCTCTAGTTAAGATTCACAGAAGGGGAAAGCAAGTCTGTCACAATTAAATACAAAGCAAAAAACATACTGTTCGGAAGCCAGCAAGCCTGAGTTCATTCCTCATGGACTTGAGGAAACATCCCCTCCTCAGGAAAGCTTTCCTAGGATAAAAGGAACTGAAGGCATGATTAAAGGTATTTTCTTAATGTTTATTTTTGAGAGAGAGAGAGAGAGAGAGAGAGAGAGAGAGAGAAGGGGAGGGGCAGAGAGAGGGAGACAGAGGATCCACAGCAGGTTCTGTGCTGACATCAGGAAGCCCGATGAGGAGCTTGAACTCACGAGCTGTGAGATCATGACCTGAACCAAAGTCAGACACTTAACCAACTGAACCACCCACGCGCCCCATGATTAAAGGTATTAAATGGACTGATGTTTTCTTCTGAGATGTCTTATCAGACATAGACAGTGAGATCAAGTTTACTGGGCCATTTCTCCATGCAGACCTGTGTACATACAAACACCTTCCTCACATCCCTTCCCACCGTGCCAGGACAACTGCCCTGAGGGACAGGCCACACTAAACAGTCCACTTTGCATCATATCACAAGTAGCATCATGTAAAAATGTTAGCAGTCAAGGTAGTTAACCTAGTAAGTTCTGGAAGTCACCAAGCCCATTCCTCAGCAGATTCCACCTATAGTCTTGACCTGTTAAAATCAATTCACTTTTCCCTTTCCAGCCCAAACCACGGGCAAATAAACACAGCTCATTTGTTAAAGAATTTTGCTTTTCCATGTGATCTTGCTCTCTGAAAAGTTGATAAGCTGATGCCAGCCAAGCTGATATTTTCTTCGATCTGGAAATGACAGCTCACATTCCCCAACTTCCTCTCATGAGAGGCAGCTCTGCCATTTCTCAGATAAAAGTCAAGTTATCTCATCACCGAATGGAGCTTCCCAAGGACAAATAACCTCATCTTATTCATTTCTGGGTCTTCGGTCCTTGGCACAATGCCTGGCACTGTATACATTTGATGTTGGAGATTATGTAAATAAATAAAGGATCCTAGGGTCACAGGAGATTCCTGCATGAGTAGTTAAGGGAGAACCAGAGGGAAGAAGGACATGACTGACCACGGGGCATGATGTGATTTCTGTATGTGCTTCCTCCTCCTTTCCCCTGTCGCCAAGAGCTGATAATAACCAGTAGGAAGAGTAAAGAAGTCTATGGGAGGACGGCTTCGAGCCACTGTGGTCGCTGCTTCCCCATTTATAGTCAGGGCTGGTTTCTTGGGCTTGTGACCAGAGCAGTTGGCAGGGCCCCATGGTCAGAAGGCTCCCACACTTGGTTTCATGCTCGATGTTGCCTTCTTGAACTCATAATAATTTTTGAATATGGAGTCCTGCCCTGCATTTTCATTCTGGAAGTCTTATAAATTATATGGCTCTAGTCTGCTTATATTATAATACAGGGAAGTGAAAAATGAGGAGTAATAAATGCTAAGGTTCCTCCCAACAAGGACATTCCAAAACTCTGTTGCCCTCACTGATTTCCTAAGAACAAATACAGGCGTCCTCCAGGGGACATCTTCAGCTAGGTACCACCTGCCTCCCTCAGGCTTGAACCCCAGAGTCATTTTCAGCATCTGACTCCTAAACCCATAGGTCTGAAAGGAGAACTAAGAAGTTGATCTACCTAACCTTCAACTTTGCTGTTTAAACTTATTATAATTATTTTCCCTTCTAAATAATAATATCCTATTGGAATTTTTAAGGTCAAAATATTCTCCCCAAAATACATACGTAATATTCACCCTCAAAATTTCCATTTTTTGTTAAACATGACCACCAACCCCACTTTTCCTGAATCTATTTTGATTTCTTCTTAGAACTGTCATACACAATTCTAAAATAAAATTTGTTCATCTTCAGTAATTCTTTGTTCTTTAACTGTTGCTTCAGAGAATCATATTTCCAGGGCAATTTCTTAGGTGGTCACACTTACTATGATGTAATCAATCAAATGAAGACTCACAGAAAAATTTATTAACTCCACAGAGAAAAGCCTCCTGCCAGGTGCTTAGCTGAGTTATTAATATTGGAAATGAGTGCTGAACTGATGATCAGTAGAAAAACTTCTAAGTAGACATTGGTTTTAAAATTTGATTTCCCCATCCCTAATGAAAGAACTGCTTATACTATATTTCACTGTATAAAAATGTGGTGGAGCTCTCCTTCTATTCTAATATCTGATCTAATGAAAGCCTGATATGTCTTTATTAACTCTGAAGGGTCTGAGCACTGCTTTTGTAATATATCAATCTGAAATCAGAAACTACATATTTAATATTTGTTCAAAAATCATTGTTGCCTTCACTTGTGCTTTCATTCAGTTTAATGTGCATAATAAATGATTGATACCGACAATAAGCAATATCACACATTTGTTTCAGTGAGTTTTTCTCTACTGTTCTTCGGCTGGTGTTGTGAAGGGTTGTAGCCACAGGCAGGAGGCCATGGAACTTTGTTGAGCCATCTCTCCATTGCCAGGTCTGATCTGTCAGGAGATTCTAGCCCTTGCCTCCTTGATCTTTTGTCTATTAGTGGCAGCCAAGGTCTAGGGGCAGGTAGAGCAAAGTGGGTCAAGGCCAATGAGGCCACCTGCCTGGAGGAGCATGGCACTCTGAGAGAAGGCTCTGAGAAAGGAGGAGGGATGCCCTCCTTCAAGTTCACTGCCCTCACAGTAGTCCACGTCTAAGGGAGGGACTGGACAGATTTGAGAGACCACATGACATCTCCCTTCAGTATTTCATGCCAGAGTCTCAGATCCACTCAGTTTCCAAGTCCCAAAGCCCATTTGTACCCATGAGGTTGGTGGTGGGGGGAGTAGGGGGGTTAGGGTCAGCATCCCATGGAAAAACACTTTGGGGAAGGTTTATCCATTTTTATTAGCATCCAGGCATTCCTCCCGCCTCACACATTGGTTATATGACCCACTTATATTGGTCTCACTGTCCCAGTTTTCCTAGCGTAGTTTGAATTCATGGGACTATTTTGTTATCTGTAAAATAGCTGAAGGCTTTCTCTAAGTTTCCTCTTAGCCTTAAAATGCTGTGCCTCGGTGATTCGAGGGGAGATGAAGAGGTTTCTCTGTCGCTTCTCCCTCTCAGGGAAGAGAGGGCAGGCTGGGGTGGAGGCAGCCCCGCCTGGAGAACCTGAAGGGGTGGCTCTAGTGAGAAGAGAAGGGAGGAGCTCTACGTCAGTGGGCACTTTACTGTGTTCCTCCGTGTGCATTTTAACCCAACCACATCAGATGTTCCTCTGGATCAGGGCTTCAGGAGATCCAGTTCTCCAAAAGTTCCCTTCAAAATACCAGGATTCATTTAGCTTTCTTTCAGCAAGAGCACTGAAGCAGCAAGAGTTTTATGAACAAAAGTAATAACAACAATAATTAAGGATTTGTTTTCCACAGAATTTTTTAAGGTTTGACCTTTTTGTCCTTTACCTATGAAACTATGAATTCTAGAACCCCTTTGCTTTGTTCTCTCTCTCTGCCTCCCCTCCCCCCAACACCTCACCATTCCAAGGAAAGTGAGAAAGACAGAGAGTTGTCTAGAACAGGGGTAGCCAGAATTCATTCCCTCTGTAGCAGCTAAGGTAAAGCTTAGAGAAAAGAATCAGAGAAAAATAGGAGCAGCACCCTCATTTCACAAAGGCACTGAGGTTCAGAGAGTTTATTCTTCCTTAAGCACTGTTCCCATCCTTCCCTGCTAACCAGCCTTCCACATCCACATTTCCTACAAATGCAGTAAAAGACAAATGCAAGTCACACATTTGGGGTTCCCTGTGACTCAGCTCTGACCTACCTTCCCAGCCCCTCCCCCGAATACATCCCCCTGACTACATCCCATCATACACCCTTCTGTTTCTCTGGCTAACTTTCTTTCTCCCTATGATTTTTCAGGTACCTATCATATTTTTGTTCTTCCATGCCATTACTTACAGAGTGCCTTCTGCTGAAAATGCCCTTCTTCCTGCCCCATATCCTAAGGTCCCAACTTTGTTCATCCCTCAAGGTCCAAGTCAATGCTTTGTCTTCCATAGACCACCTGTGATTCTGCCAGACTCCCTGGGGAAAGCTCTGCTTTCAATACATGTCAGGCCCAATGCTGGGTTGGTGGACTCAGAGCTAAATTGCATGCTGTCCTCACATGTGACATGTAGGCATTTGCATGACAGGCTACAAAGAATACCAGCTGGGTTCTCAGGAGCCCGTGAAATATCTGTAAAATAAAAATTTTTTAAACCCCTGCTCCACTAGTCTTATAGCAGGGCCCTTTGTGTCATCCATTTACAAAGCAGCTTGACTTCAAAATAAAACCTATAATTCAGTTTCGGCCTTTGTGGCTTTCAATTTGGCCCCCTATTTGGATCCTTTCTCTTGGTGCACGATTGCTGAATACATAGGTCTTGTCTCTCCTGGTCGACAGTGGTGGGGGCCTCTTTGGAACCTCAATGTCAGCTTCTCTGGAGGACGGCTACCCATCGATTCGAAGAGCCCAAATCTGGCTTCACAAAGTGCTCTCTGCATATATTCTGTAGCCTACATGTTAGGTTAAACCATCCCAAACATGCCCTGTAGCAACATAAATTCCAAGCCGCCATGCAGAACTTGAGAGCATGCCTCTTGCCCTGGGTGAATTGTGAATGAGCTCCCGGTGCAGAGGGCCCACAGAAGGCTTCCGTGGATCGCAGGCATACGTACTATCTTGGCATCAAAGCACCTGAAAGAAAACCTGCTGCCATTCAGCATATTCAGGGTGCAGCCAATAAATGGGTTCTTGTTACTTCACAGGCCACCAAGTATTCCATTTCAGTTTCCCTCTCAGGGCCTGAGGTGCTCATAATCCCAGGACGTTGTCACTAGTGATTTTAAGTGGCAAACCAAGTTACCCACCATGGCCTCATTTGGCTCTTTTTTCTGGTCAGGTTTTTTTTTTTTTTTCTTTTTCCTTTCTTTCTTTGTGCTTCAAAGAAGAGAGAATGTAGGGCTGGTATTACTCCTCTTGGAAACCCACAGGGACCAGAACAAGCCTCCCTCACCTGTGTTCCATTGCACGGAAAAGGGGTGTGAAGGAATGACCTGTAAAAATACATGCATACTCTTTTTTTCAAATTTGTAAGAAATGTTCATGATTTTTAACCATAAGATGGCAAAATGGGATAAGGTGATAAACAATGCAAACAGTACCATACCTGTTAAAGAAGAAAAGAAAGAACGAAATGCAAAGAAAAAAGGAACTCATCACTAGGAATCGTAAATTCTGAAGAAAGAGTTCAGAAAGATCTAACGGGAAGAAAAGGGCCTTCCAACTGTTGTCATCCTGCTATTGTGACCTGAACCCCTCCCAAGTTTTCAGACTCCAAAATCAGATCTAATTAAAAGAAAATGGAAAAGGACTTGGAGCCTTTTCAGCTCTAGAGAACATGCAGACAAATAAATTAAAAAGTGGGAGAAGTGGAACTAACCCAATAATCCGTGAAAAGCTCATTTCCCTCCCCGCCGCCACTGATGCAACAGTGTCCTTCCTCCCTCCCCGTTCTCTGGTTCAGGGGCAGTGAGTGAAGAAATTGGCTAACAAGATCAGAAAATTTAATTACAGTTCTTCAGTCCCCTTCCAAGAAGTTGGCTGTCACACTTCTTTTTTGCCAATCTTCAGAATGTGCTGTCTCTGACGAGCTCCCCCTCTGCTCCAGTCCTGCTCATCTCCCTACCTCTGCTCAGGACAGTGGACACAGATGCTTTAATCTGGGGGGTTAGGAGGATTAGATATAAAGATTAAAAGGGATGGTTGGAAAAGACAATATCATTATCCCTTCATTTCCTTTGGTCTGCCTAGCAACTTTTGGGTCTTATCCCAAAAGAAGCATCCCAAAGGCTTAGCATCCTGGCATTCCAGACCTAAGGAAATCCTAAGATCCTTTTGAAGAGGAACAGAAATCTGCATTCAAGTGTCTTTTTTTCCATGTTGACTCAGAGATAGAGGAATGGCTTTCTTAAGCAAGGTTTCTAGCAAGATTCTGAAATGCTTTGGGCTCAAAACACATGTGCAAATAAAAGAATAATGTGATTGAGTCACAATTTCCACCAAGGGAGTAGAAGGAAGAATGGTGTCAAAAGAATCATGTATTTGCCATTTTTGCCCTAGGACAGCCAGAGATTGTGACCAAATCTAGTATGCGAAACCACTGAAGAGTGACATGGAACAGGTGTCTTCAAAATTCGAAGTTTAGCTAATTCAAAAAAGATTGCTTTTCTGGGTAAAGCAAGGTAGCCAAACTGTGCAGAGGTTCCTGGTATCCCCGTGACTGAGATGCTATTTCTCTTCATAGAATGCAGTCGTTTCCTACATATTTGAGCCACCACAAACCACCTCCTAGATTAGGGCAAGACATATAAGCCTGGAAAAGTGACTGTGGTAATAAGGGACAGCCTGCCTGCTGGGGCAACAGGGATGCCTTAACTTGGCCCACTCAATGCTAGTGGGAAGACAGTGCAGCGGGAGGAAAAGGAGCTAGCCAAGGACAGACAGGTAGGAATTCATCATTATGAACAAGAAAGATGAGAGATTTTCTTAGACTGTCTTTCTTAAGAAATTGTATCAGTCTGGATTACATTTGGCTGCATGCAATGGAAACCCTCCTCTCACGCAACAAGGAGTCCAAAAGTAGGTGATCCAATGCTACTGTGACAGCTTGAGGATGCTTTCAAGGACTCAGGCTCTTTCCAGCTCTCTACTCTTCTACTTTCAGCTTGTGATTTTCATCCTCATAGTCACAAGAAATAGCCCAACCTCTGTGTTCCAGACAGAAAGAAGGGAAAGGGCAAAGGGGAAAGGTGAATTGTTTTCTCCATTGATTGGGAATAAAATAGCTTTCCTGAAAGTCCCAACCTATAGGCTCTGCTTACATCTCATCTACCAGAACTGGGTCCGTGGCCACCTCTAACTACAAGGGATATATCTAATTAGACACATTGCTGCCTTGCACTAAATGGGGATCCTGTCAATAAGGAAAAAGAAGAGGATGGACGTTGAGCAGATAACTAGCAGTGTCTGCCACTGAGTGGTAGTCAAGAGTGCCAAGAGAAATGAGAAATAAGAAAACCAATAGAATATGTCAGCCAAGGCATAGGTAGGCATCTAGTGCAGTTGCCTATGAGCAGCAAGGAATGAGCAATGAAGCAACCAAGGCTGTGATATAAACCCTGCATTCCAGAAGCTTAGATCTATACATCTTAGCATACAGATCTTCCCTGGCCGCAAGCAACATAGACTGTATCCTGGACGTTGTATCCCCAACCCAGCTGTATCAGCATATAGAGGCCTTTTTTGTCCCAGTGAAAGAAAGCAGAGCTGGTGAAGATTCTGACTGAGCTGGCATATCATGGCAATAGGACTTCCTCTTTCCCTAGAGAAAGTCCTCGGGGTTGGGCTTCAGGTCTGGAAGGGCATCATCTTGGAAGACATGAATGACAGTAAAAAGACAGAGAAACCAAAGTGAAAGGATCATTAAACAGATCTTCAAATTCCCCTCAACCTCCCCTTAGCCTCCTCAGACCCTTGCACCAAAAGCACTTATGTGGCTGGGATAAGGTCTGAAGCAAAGGCCTGCAAGTCCAGGAATGGGCTCCTCATGGCAATCTTGGGGCTGGAAGGGCCACTGTGGGAGGTCTTCTCAAGGAGCCTACATCTCTCATCTTCTCTCTTGTTGTGGGAGCAACTGTACAGCCTACTATTCTCATGCCCAGTGGCTCAAACAGCATTTGGGCTTCCCGTCACTAGGGAGATTTGCCTCCTGAACCACCTTAAGTATTTGTGCACTGGGAAAAGAAAACACGAGTAGTGCTTTATTTTTCAAGAAATTGACAGAGAAGCATAACAGCTAAATATGAACTTCAGGGAGATGTTCTTCTGATTCTTTTCACACAGGTAAGAGGGGCACAGGGTTGACTTCTTCCATCCACACTCACCAGGAAATGGACTCAAAACCGAGATCTCATCAAGGAGTGGTTTGTTTGCACAGCCTAGATTCATTCAACACTGTCCCAGTGTTCGTTGCACATCAACTGGGTTTGCTGTGTACTTGACAATAGGCTAAGGGCTGCCAGATGGAATTCAGTTATGAGACTCCATCTAGATTCATTCAACACTGTCCCAGTGTTCGTTGCACATCAACTGGGTTTGCTGTGTACTTGACAATAGGCTAAGGGCTGCCAGATGGAATTCAGTTATGAGACTCCATCCTAAAGGGGTTGTTCATGGAAGTGCCCAAGGACAAACCATTAATAGTATTGATCCCTTAGGTCCTTAGTATACACAGAGTGTTTGCAAATCCAGTACCTCATTCATTAGGCACCAAAGCCCTGTGAAGTGGTCTGAAGAGATAGCATCATGTGGTGGATCCACACTGTACAGAGTCAAAGCCTGGCTCTGCCACTGACTAGCAGTGTGACCTTAGGCAAAGTTAATCTCTCTAAGCCTCAGTTTCCTCATCTGTAAAATGGGAAGAGAAACAATTGCTATCTAATAGGATTATTGGGATAATAAAGCACGTTCAGGGCACCTGGGTGGCTCAGTAGGTTAAGCGTCCAACTCTTGATTTAGGCTCAAGTCATGATCTCATGGCCATGGGATCAAGCCCCACATTGGGCTACACGTTGGGCATGGAGCCTGCTTGAGATTCTCTCTCTGCCTCTCCCTCTGCCCCTCCCCCACCCACTCACACTTCTCTCATTCTCTCTCTCTCTCTCTCTCTCTCTAAACAAAAAAATTCAGGTTCAACAGTGCCTGGTACACAGTCAAATTTTGCTATGTGTTAGTATTATGACTCCCGTTTTACAGACATAGGGACTACATGATTCTCAGTGTGGAATGTTAGAGCTAAAGGAATCTTAGTTATCATCCTTTATGGACAAAGAAATTGGGGCACACCATTCATCAGGGGTATAGTCCAGGCCAGTGCTTTACTCCTCAGGGTGACAAGCAGCAGGCCTAGATCCCCAGTCTGCTCCCTCTATCAAGTGTTCCTCAGTTCAGTCTGAGCCAAAAGGAAGCCATATAACATGGCTTCAATTAGCAAATGGACTCCCAAAAGTACCTGCAATGGTTAATTGTATGCTTCATCTTGGCTAGGCTCTTGTTCTAATTGTTTGGCCAAATACCAGCCTAAGTGTTGCTGTGAAGGTATTTTTTTTAATGTTATTAACATTTAAATCAGTAGACTGTGAATAAAGCAGATTACCCTCCATAATGTGCATGGGTCTCATGTAATCATTGAAGGCCATAAGAGCAAAGACTGAGGTTTCCTGGAAAAAAAAAAAAAAAAAAAAAAACCTGCAACATAGGAACTCTACTTGAATTTCCAGCCTGCTGCTCTATGGAACTTGAACTCAAGTGTACATCAGCTTTTCCCTGAATTTCTAGTCTGCAGGCCTATCCCATGGATTTCAGACTTGCCAGCCCCCACAATCGCATATGCCAATTTCTTAAAATATATCTGTATCTATCTATCTATCTATCTATCTATCTATCTATCTATCCTAATACAGTGCCCTTCCTAAGGGGACACAGCAGTAACTTTGCCAGGCTATTTTTTATGCTCAGAATGCTATTGGTGATGTCTGTTAATTCTGCAGCTCTTGCTGCTGCTTAGACATAATAACATATCAGTGAACCTCAAAATATGTACTGGATGCCCAAGATGTTTCTGTCTTTGCTAGACCCCATAAAGGACATGAAGGCTCTGTGGAAGTTATGATGCCCTTATCCCCCACCAAAATACTTATACACTAATTAGGTAGTTAGGGACTGGGAGCATCACGGATGACAATGGACATGTCCAACTGTGTAGTAGTGCTAACCCGCTCAGGAAGGTCAGGGAAGGGGTAACCCCGTATGTAAATCCCTCAAGGAAGAGGGATTTACAATGGGCTTTGAAGTCCTAAAATGAGGGATCTTATCTCAGTCTGGAGGCCACATGGAGATTCAGATGATGTGAGTCCTAGACTAGGAGAAGCCAAGCATGAAATTTACCCTTGGTTCCATAGGCAAAAGGAAGATATGGTATATTTTAAAGAAATGTTAGGAAGGAAATTTCAATAAGGGTAAGTGTAGGAGCCATGTACTAGGAAGCCTTAAACTAAGGGGCTCATCTGGGGAAGGGTGGACGTGTGGTATGACGCAGTCAGAGCTTGGGACTGAGTCTTCAGAGAGGAGGGAGAGGAAGAGGAGCACAGGCTGAGTCAGGTTTTGGCATCTCGTTGATAGGTTTGGGTATTTCATCATTGAAAGATAAAAGGATGTACACAGGGACATGTCCCCAGGAATTCCAGGACCCGGTAAGAAGTCAAGGCTAGCAACGTAAACTAAACTGTGTGGAAGTCATGGTTTAAACCTCAAGAATGATAAACGCACAGAGTGCATACAGAGAAGAGCACAGGACCTTTGTCACTCCCATAAACAGAGGGCAAGTAGAGAAAAAGAAGATGCAAAATATGGCCTAAGAGGAGAGGAAATGGGATGCCACTGGCACTGGAAAGATGACAGGTACAGGAAAGGATGAGATGGGAGACAGCATCACAGGCACACTGCTGTGGTTATGACCAGTCATTCACAAGTACATTGGCATCCTAAAGACTGGTAGGTTCTGCAGTAAAGAAACTTGTTTGATTGGTTTAGCACCCCTTTGTCCAAGCTCACTGGACACAGTATTCTCCTTACAAGATTCTCGGAGCACATTCAGAAACACTGGTCTAGCCCAGCCTCTAATGCCCAGCAGAACCACAGTAACGTCCCAGATCCCCCAACAATTAACGCAGTGTTTTCCAATGTATCACACTGAATGCCTTAAACTCAGCAGGGGAAGAGCATTATATAAATCTAAATGTCGGGAATGTTAAACATCTTAGACAGCTGGAGCAAGAAACAACCATGAGGTCAGCCCACATCTGGTCTGTCTCAGAGCCTCCAGGAGCAGGCTACCCATGGATCCCACCCCCACCCCGGCCCTCTCAGGAAGAAGGGCAAAGAGATAAATAACTCCTTGAGAGCATTCTTCCCTTCTCCACTTCTGTTGTCTTTCTGCCTCTTCTCTCTCAGGGCTTTACTTGATGAATACACCATGTGCCTCAAATTATTTATTTCTCTTTCTAGCATTTCAACAATGGATGGATTGGAGCACCACATTTTTAAACAACAACTCTTGAAATGCCAGAGGTCAGAATCGTTACATGTTGCAACAAAAGACAGGGCCAGAGGCTAAAGAAGACTTGCACTAGAAGTCCCGGTGAGTTCTGGACATGGGCTTCAGCCCTGCACTTTGCTGGCTACCTGGGTCTGGGTGGCCTGTGTGCATTCACCACCCACCTTACCCACCACCTATCCAAGATAAAACAGTCCTTCCCAGCTCCTCCTTCTGGTAGAAGTGGTGCTGGCTTTTGTTGTCTGGACAAAAGGACCTAAGGGTAGAGACTTCCCAGCAGCCATCTACCCATGATGACCTACCCCGATCCTTGTAGGACTTACAGAGCTATATTTAGAAGTACCTAAGAGAAACACACGGTGAAGACTCAGAAGAGACATCACTGTTTATTGACTACTTAGAGCAGGAGTCACAAACTATGGCCACTGGGCCAAATCTGGCCTGCCATTTGTTCTTGTAAATAAAGTTTTATTGGAACACAGTATGCCCCAGCTTTTACATATTGTCTATGGCTGCTTTTGCCCTATAATAGCAGTGTTGAATAGTTGCTACAGGAACCATATGGTCCATAAAGCCTAAAATATTTACCATCTGGCTGCTTACAGAAAAAGTTTATTGACCTTGGGCTTAAAGGACATGGCTTAGAATATTTCCCTTGCCCTTGTTCCCCCCCCACCCCCCCAACACAAACACACACACACACACACACACACACACACACACACACCTGTCCTCCCATCTTTGTACCATGACTTAACTTTGGTTTTAGTCTGGGTCTCTCTGTGTATCTCCCAACCCCTGTGTGTCCCTATCAGTCCTTACTTTTCTATCTCTGGCCCTCCCTGGGTTGGTTTTTCTCAACCCCTCCTGCCTTAGCTGTTTCCATTAATAACTGATTATGTATAAACAAAGGGGTGTTATTTTCTCATTTGTTGAACTTACTGAGGGACCTGCTCTAATTATGAAAGTGAATGAGTAGGAGCTTTGTGTTTCTCTAGGAAAAGAAAAAAAGAAAAGAAAGAAAGAAAATCTAATTGCTCCTTAGCTCTGTGGTCCTCAGTGTTTTCCCTTTGTGGTTTAATATCCCACGGTAGAAAGGTTCCTCCTACACACATATCCCTATAGCTTTAAAACCATCCTTAAAGAATGTCATTGTGCATAGTCCCTAGTCCCAGTTACCTGAGAAACAGTCCGCAGTGACCCTGAGATATTCTAGCCCACATTTGTAATCCAAGTTAGGAGACATTAATTGGAGGCATGATTCTGTAATATCTTTGTCTGGGAGGGTTTCAGTCACTTGAGAGGTTTTTCACAAGTGAGCAATTATAGGGTCACAGGAGAAATTTAGCAACAGTGGTTCCATTTATTATAGCACTCTTCACAGTCTGACTTGTATGATAATCATGAAGTTGTGAGCAAATTGAGAACGGAGAGTATATCTGAGGCCTTGCCTGGCAGCCAGCACGTGGCGATAATGAGCTACTGTCAATTAGAGTTGCTTCTCTGTGCCATGGATGTGTTGAGTGATTTATATTCACTTTCCATTCTGACAACTACTTTGGCCAGGTAGAAGTTACTAGTCCCATTGCAAATGAGGAAACTGAAGTTCAGAGAAGTTACGTAGCTTGCCCAAGGCCTTATCCTTCCATGGCAACCATGGCAGGGCTTTCTGATAGGAGTCTGGCTCAAGTCCCTATCTCTGGGTCCCCATGTCATATCTGCCCTCGATGGCCTGACATTGACCCTTGCTTCCCCCATCACACACACCCCTGTATGTGGCCCAGCATCAGCTTTACCCTACACATATCTCCTACTCCACAATCGTGTCACTCCTGCTCTGGATCCTTAGAGAGATGGGTACCTCTGGGTCAGCCAAACAGCTGCTCAGCATGGCACCACACCACTGCCCTGACAGAGACTGTCATCGCATGGGAAGGTATGGAAACATGCCTTTTGTGTACATTTCTGGGAGAAGGAAAAGGAGGAGCTGGAGTATCACCCTGGATTAGCCATCTGGGGGCACAGCCTTGTGAGGTTTTCCCAGCCCAGCTGACAACAGTATGCTCCATTATAACTTGATCCATTCTTCTTTGACTTTTTGGAGAAGATGGACATCGCAGAGACATGACAAATTCCACCACTGAGAAAGCACCTCTGGGAAATATTCTGCTTCCCAGGGGTTAACCTCACTGCTGCCACCCATGCTCAGCCACCAATCCCTCTGTGCCCTATATGAACATGACCCTGAAAATGATGGCCCTGTATGTGTCCTTGGTATCTTCCCTACTCCCATCCTAGCAGTTCTATCCAAGCAAGGTCACATGGAGTCCCAGGGTGTCAGCTGCTAGGAGCATACCATGCAGGAAACTCATGGGCCCCCAGATGCTGGCAGCAGATATTTTTGATATCTCCCACCCACCGCTGGCTTAGCTGCAGCCAACACTGGTGCATGCCCAGTCTCCAAGGTGTTCTTCCTTCAAAACTGGCAGAAAACACTGCCTGCTCTCACACCTGCCGTCCCCATGCCCAGAGAATCTGAAAATGGTTTACAGCTCTCATCAATCTGTATTCTTGCATTCCAGTAGCTCGTTTCAAGGTGATGTTGCTGCCAGGGCCAAGCACTTGGGGTTCTGGCTGCAGACCCTGGCTTCCATCATCAAGTGGATCTACCCCAACCAGTTACCAGCTACCAGCCCTCCCTTCCTCCATCTTTCCCACCCCTTCTCTATAGATGAGGCAGAGAAACTGAAATTTGGAAGGAATTTCCAAACCACCTAATTCTGAGGTTGTAAACATAAAATCCATGGATGGATTTTCAAGAGTTCATGAGTCTCCTAAAATCATATGGAAAAAACTACCTAAACATACATATACACACAATTGTGTACTGTTTTGGAGCAATGGTCCATAGTTTTCAATAGGTTTTCAGAGAAGTTAATACCAAAAAGGAAGATAAAAGTGCTAAGAATGAGCAATTTAATAAGACCTCCCTCCTCATTTTGCAGATGCAAAAGCTAAGACCGCAAAACAAGTTGCAAAACTTGTGATTCACCAGAATTCTCCAGCTATCTTGCCCTTCCCTTTTTATTCTTACCTTTGGTGTCAAAAAGGGATGCAACAAGAGAGTATATCCAAATCAGGGTCTGAGCAGAAGCTATACCTTCTGTAAGGAAGCTCCTGAATCCTGAAGTAGGTTCCAAACCTCACGGTTTGGTGGTCATTACAGTGGTTGGTCCCTGATCCACTTGCTTATTGGACTACTTGCTTATTCTGCCAAATGACAGAAACTCAGTTCTCTTGTGCATTTCATGGGTGACCTCAAAGTGGGGATGGAGAATTCTCATATGTTATTTACACTGCTGTCTGCATCTCCCTGCCTTCTGCTCCATCTGTTGTCACTCCTTCTTGGCTATCATCATTGGGGTCACTCTCCTTTTTGTTTTGATTCTGCCTACATTTGCCCACTGCACTGTCAATGCTCCACTTGACCAATAAAGCCCCAGGCCATCTCTCTTTGCAGCCTCCCAGAGGTCCTCTCCATCCACCCCTCGATCTCCACCACCCTAACACCTCCAGTACCAGTCTAATGTCACTATTCTATTAAGGTGGCCCATACTGGCTGGAACTCAGCTGCGACTGCTCCGAGCTCTCCATGCCTACACTCTATGTTCAGTGAGGTTGCCAAAGAAGGTGACCAATGGCCCTGGTTTGCCTGAGCCTAAACGGCTTCCTGGGTCATGAGCTTTCCAGTGCTCAAACTGGGACAGTCCCAGGCAAATCAGGATGGTTGGTTACCCTGTGAGGTCAGACAGCAAATGGCAGAGCTGGCATGCAAACACATGCCTATTCAGCAGCCAAACCTTCGTTCTTTCAAAGCCTCAGCCTGCAAAACACCGTATATGTGTTCAACACACAGAGTAGAAACATGTAAGAGAGTGACACTAACATGAGACCTGCTTTCCTCTGAAGAACATGATGGGAGGAGTGAGCCTATTCCACGGACTTCTAAGAATTAATTGATAAAGTTAATATATTACCTTAGGGTAACCATATGTCCTGGTTTGCCTGGGACAGACTCGATTTACACCTGTTCTCTCAACATAATTATTAATAGCACTCTCTTTTTGGTCTCAAAAGTGTCCTAGATCGGACAATAAATTATATGGTCACCCTCACCATCATATCACAGAACCAGCTGATTAGGCTCTTGATTAATAGAGTCCTTCCCCATGACTATAACTAAAACCCAGGCTGGCTTTCCCTGCTATTGACAGCGCATGTTCATTCTGCAGACCAGTCACCCTGAAAAAGCAGCTTTTTTCCAGCTCCATCTCTTCTCGGCTGACTAGAGCTTGCCTAGTCAAAGGAGCAGACCCTCCCCACCTTCCAAGCAGAACCCAGCCTGAGGAATCAGTCCTCACACCGCTTCAAAGAAGCAGACCAGGCATTAATTGGCACTCTGCAAAGATTTATGCACCATATATCATTATCTCCTGCTGAGAAACAAGACAGATATAGGGCATACGGCGGGTCCTTTAGAAAAAGGTGTCTTGACAGATCTTTGAACCTAAAATACCTTAAGTAATTGGGACACCCACTCAGGGACATGCAAGATAAATGACCTGGTTTGTAGAGTACCCATGCCCCTGGCTGCCTGCCCCTCCCCCTCCTCCATTTCCTCCTCTTCCTCTTCCAGGCCTCCTTAAGAGCCTCCTATGGCTTCTCCCCACTCATTAGTAGCTCCACAAAGAGACAAATTAGGGCAGGGAGAAGAAGGGCATATTAGTCACTTGGAGTAGGCTGGATTGGAGAGGAGGTGGAAATGAATGAGTTGAATGAAGTTTGAGTCCGCTGGTAGATTTCATTTATTAAGACTCCACCTATCATCCCAGTTCTCTAATTAGCAGGGGCTAGAGCTTTGGAGGTAACGTACCTATGTGTAAACTGCCTAGTGTGTGGCCCAGAACACAGTGGGTATTCAATAAATGGTGAGCAGCAGTGGTGTTGAAACCTGTCTGCAGTTAAGGAAGTACCAATATTGGAAGAGTCCATTGCCCCCAGTACTGAGGGTCACTTGAGGCCCAGTTCAGTTCAGCTGCCTTATGAGAGTATTCAGAGCTGAGTCACACACACACACATCTCTGATCCCCCCACACGCTCCCCTGCCACACACATTTCTGGCCCAGGGACAGTAAACTCAGCAGATAGCCTGAGGCAGGGATGGGAAGAGCTGTCCTGGGGAGTCCCAGTGTTGCTCCCACTACAGTTCAATAAGTATTTTGGCCATAGGATATCGTGCACAGGATACAAAGATGACAGATCAGGACACTGTCACCGTCTGCTGGGATCTCACAGTGAGGTGGGAAACATATTCAAGTAAATCTCCCATCTCAATCTTATCTCAAAAACTAAATGATAGAGGTGAGCTCAGAGTGCTGGGGGAATGCAGAGGCTGGGCCTCCTGAGTGGAGGTCAGGGAGGACTTCCTGGAGGAATGGAACCCTGGATGAGCCTGAACGCCTGTAACAATGAACCAGAAGAAGGGTAGCAAACCAAACACCAAGACCCAGAGGTGGGGCCTAAGGAAAATCAACATTCTACTTGTGTTTGAAAATTAACCTAACAGACATTCTTATTTTTTAACTTGTAAGATGTTTTCAAAGAGAAAAGCCCTTAGGCACATTCCTGATTCTAAGAAAACCTTTTATACTGGTTGAGTTCATTATAATTCAATCAATAAGGTCATGGTCACAAGTTAATTATCACAAGGGTGGTGAATAAAATCCACTTCCTATAGCAATCATAAATTACAACTTTAAAGAAATAAATTCAGTGTTTTACAGTAAATGCTCTGACATTCTAAATGAATATTTTTTTTCAAGGTTACCAGTTACAAGTCAGCAGGCCTTAAGCGTATTGAACAAACCTTTTAATATGATAGGAAAGCTCGTCTTTGCCTCTTTCAGTAAATACTTATGAGAAACTCAACTTTATGACAAGATTCAGAGTAAGTACAGATAGCTTAAAATTTTTGGTAACTGGCACATAGATATTCACTAATCATCTTTCTTTCTGAATGAAGAGCTGTAGTTTATCCATTGATTTGCATTTTCAAAAACACTTCTACCAACAGCTTCTCACCTTCTCAAAGTTCCTATTAAAAAATTCTGTCCACTAGCAGAAACTTAATTTTAATCAAAGGTGAATCAAAGATTTAGGGGACATTCACTAACTTATTTCCACAATTTAAACAGGGCACACCTGCTCTCTTGCGTGGCCCTCTGTTTCCTCTCCTGTGAGCTAGAGAACTCTCGGCATCTTCCCTCCTTTCTAGAGGCTTGTGATGATCCCAGATGCCTTGACATATCAGCTTGAGCTCGGCTATCTCCTTCACCCTGATTATCTCCTTGCCTTATGCTAGGAGTGGGGAGAATGTCCTGTGTACAGTGTGGGCCCTCACTGAGAAAGAAGGGGCAATTCTACGAACAGGAGAAATTCCAGACGGCTATCTTCTTGACTCCCGGTGAAAAGCCACTGAGCAGCCCTCAGCCAATTCCTGCTCTAGACCCAGACTCCTCTCTCCCCACCATGGACTGATCCCTTCCTTCTGCCTCCTCATCCTTAGTCCACTCCTATGGCTGACAGCCTCCAACAAGCCTCCTCCCTTCTGAGTGCTCCTTACTGCCACAACCCTGCTGCCTTTTCCTGCCTGTCCTGAGGTCTCTTTTCAGAGGTCTTCAAAGAGAACTAATCCAGGGCACCTGGGTGGCTCAGTGGGTTGGGCTTCCGACACTTGAGTTTGGCTTGGGTCAGGATTCCAGTGGCATCCAATCAAGCCCCACATCGGACTTCACACTAGTGTGGAGCATGCTTGGGATTCTCTGTCTCTTTCTTTCCCTCTCTTCTCTCTCTCCCCCTCTGCCTCTATCCCCCTCCCCCACCCTCACTCTCAAATAAAAACAATTTTTAAACAAATAAAGAGAACTAACCAAATCTCCAGCCCCACCCCTTGAGTTCCCAGGTGAATGAGCTCAGTCCCACTCGGTGCCCATATATTGGAGCCTTTAGCTCTTAGAATCTGGGCATAGCAAGTTGCTGTGTTCCCAATGCCACCCTCACCACTCACATCTGTGTGGAACTGGGAGCCTGTGCCAAGACGTGATTTGTTTTCATAGTTCAGAGCCTGGGGGAGCCTGAAAGTCTGGAGAAACCTCCAGGTAAGAGGAGATTCACTTCTCTGCACCTTTTCCATAGGCCTTTACCCCTTGGCCAATGAAATCTTTCCAAGGCCACGGAGGTTAGTTTCTAAACTGAAGACATGGGGACCCAGAAAAAGTTTTAGAAATGAAAAATAAAAAATAAAATGGACAAAATGGAGGAGAAATAGGTAGATACAACATGGATCACAGCAACAGTGGAAACGGCAATTGGAGAAACATGCTACAAAAGATGGAGAAAGAAACCACAACTGGAAGAGCACAGTAGGTTGGGGGTTTTAATAAGGGAAGCCAAGCCAAGTGGCCCAGGGCCACGCTGAAAGCTGGACACCAACTGCCATACTGTCAGGTTTAAAGGCTGACTATAGGCACTGAAAATGTTTTTACCAAGATCAGAACAAAAACACTGCAAAAGACGCTGGCTTTGAGAAAGCCTACAGCTGTTTCCATGGCTAACTTCATTAGCCATCCTGAGTGGTTCATGAAAACAATTCTTAGTTACTGGTGGACTCAAAGGTATCTCGTGCTCCCGTATGCATGCCCCTATAAGAAAACTATCCTTATTAGAGGATATCATCATCAGATCGGAGACAAGTTTGCACTGTGTGGAAGAGATACAGCATAATCTTTCTCTCAGTCATGTCTTCTTTCCTGCATAAAGTAGGATCAGAGGTGAAAGAGCAATTTAGAAACCATCTAAGGAATGGAAGCTACATGCAGAGGGAAAGATGTTCTGTGTGCTGGGCAAACAAGTGGGACTCTTACACCTCCTGGAAACGGGGCCCCTTGTAGAGCTGTAACCAGCAGGGCAGGGCAAAAGCATGGGCCTGAACACAAAGCCAAGCTGGCATGTGGCAAGACTTGGTGCTCTGCTTGGACAATGTATATACAGCCTTCCCCACCAGTTCCACAGGATATAATCACTCTCCCCATACTCCACTCCCCCACAAAACTTTTTTTGTCTCTTCTTTGAGGCAGTAGTTCTCAGCCTGTGTCATCATATATCATTAGGTACTGTCAGTTACCAGGAAAGTAGAAAGTATTTTGCCACTCATATTAAAGTACCAAGTTTTCTTAAAATATTATGGCTATTTCCAGGCTTAGGCAGTTAAGCGTCAACTCTTGATCTCAGCTCAGGTCATGATCTCACAGTTCATGGGTTTGAGCCCCACATCAGGTTCTGTGCTGATGGTGTGGCACCTGCTTGGGATTCTCTCTCTCTCCCTCTCTCTCTTCCCCTCCACCACACTCATCCCCCTCCCACTCTCTCAAGTAAATAAACTTAAAAAAAAAAACCCAGTAAAATTAGATAAGCTAATAACATTCATAAGAGAGCTGTGGCTATAGACTTGTAGAATAAGTATGTCAAAAATAAAACAATAAAAAATGGAACTTTTAAGAAAAAAACAAGACACTAAAAATACTAAATTTTTATAAGAATTAAAAGGAACGTTTGGAAATGAAAAATACCATTTAACAGTTTTAAAATGGGTTAAACAACAAATGAGACATAGAGAGAATTAGTTAACTGGAAGATAAATCTAAAGAAATCACCCAGAACAGTACACAGGAGCTGAAAAGTGGAAATATCAGACATTAAGAGAAATGGAGATAAAATGAGAATTCCTAATAAAGCTCTAAGTAGAATAGCATACCTGAAAAGAGAGAATAGAGAAAGGCAATACTCAAAGAGATCAAGACTTTGAAAGTTCTAGAACTGATAAACACATTAAACCTCAGATTTAGGAAACATAATTTATCTCAAGAAAATTTTAAAAAATGAACCTACAGGCAGATACATCAAAGGGAAATTGTAGAACAAAAGAAATAAAGATCTTAAGACAACCAGAGAGAAAAGACAGGTTATTTTACAGAAGCAAGCAAAAGTATGCTGACATTTCCCAACAGCAATAAGCAAAGCCAGAAACAATACACTAGTATGTTCAAGGTGCTAGAGGAAAAATAACTATCAGTCTAACATTTTGGACTATGTTAAACTCTGTCAATGTCCTTTAGCCATAGACCTCTGGGAACATATTTGCAGTTGAACACACTGGGTTTATTACTTATTGCAGTGAGAGGGAACCATAGTGTTTCAATAAGAGGGTGCTGGAAATAATCTCTTACAGGATTTAGGCTTTGGTTGGGTAATCTTGGGGAGGGCCTAAGGAACCAGAGGACTCATTCTGGATGAGGGGTTTTCAGAAAGTGAAAGCAAATCTATAATTGTGGATCTCAATAATTATCTCAGCAAGAGAGTGGGATGTTTGGTGTTCTGTGAGTTACATAGTAACCTTGTCTGAATGGAGGTTCTGTAGGGACTGTTTATGTCCAACAAGAGAACAACATGGCTTGGCTAGAAGCATCAGATCTGTCTGTAATAATATGGAGGCCCGACTGTGAAGTTAGATCAGTCCCAGATGTCAGGAGCTGCTTTTTTTTTTTTTTTCTTCCTCAACTTCCATTCACAAATGAGGGTGAAATAAATAAGGATGAATTAGAGAGTTGGACATTCACAGTCCCTCACTGAAGGTAATTCTAAAGGGTATAACTTTGGCAAGTAGGAAATTGAACCCAGAAGGAATGGGATACAAGAGAATAGCAAGCAAAGGAATTGGTAAGCATGGCTATAAATCAAAACTCACATTAACAGTATGAAGCAATAATAACATGTGATGGGAGAGGTTATAAATAAGGTTTAACCACAATACTGAACCATATGTAAAGTAAGGGGGAATATCAGGCCAGGCATTCTATGATCCTTGTATTAAGGAAGAAGGTAGCAATTCTGACGAACTATGAGGCTTTGTTAAGACAAGAATGCATGTTAAAATTTAAGATTAACCATTAAAAACACAGAAATAGACTGTTTGAATTTGGTGGGAGAAGGAATGAAAAGAAATACTAGAGAAATAAAGGAGGAAACAATGATGCCAAGAAAAAATGGGATACATGGTATGTAAAAATAAATCCAAATATATCAGTGATGGCTATAGATGTAATCAGATTAAATTTACTGGTTAATGGGCAAAAAATACCCAAGTAGATTTTTTTAATGAGCTCTGTTCTTTTTCCAGTGGCACACAAAACATAAGGACAAGAAGTTTGAAATTTTTTAAAACGATAGAAAGGAGCAAATATCATACTAACAAAAGGAAGCTGATTTCTCTGTATAACCATAAATCTCAGAGATTCCCCCTACTGTCTCCTCACCACCCCCACACTACCTACACCCCGTTTTATTGTTTAATTCAAAGCAGTTCTTTTTACCCATCACAGCTTGCCCTCAAATGGCCTCCCTTGCCTCTTTTAGACTATGAGCTTTCAATTCCAGAAGCAACCACCAACAAATACCCAATCTTTAAAAAAAAAAAAAAATTATTGGTTGCAATGGAGGAAGGTTTAAACCATTAGAAATATGAGAAGCCTCTGATGAACTGAAGAAGTCTGCTGTCACAGACAATGAGTCTGGAGTTCTCCCTTGTCCAACAAATGAGCAGATGCAAAATTGAATATGAGAGAAGCTAATGTCCAGGAGGAGACAAGAGCCCGGAACAGGGGTTTTGTCTCCATATTTGTTGAGCTCACAAGATCTTCTCCATGTGGTGAACGTGAAGAAAACAAGATCTTACCACGTGGTGAACGTGAAGAAAACAATCAGATAGTAATCATTAACTTGTGTGTGGAAGAAGCAAAGGGTCAGGGGTGGGGTGAGGTGGAGTTTGTGATCAGGCGCCAGATGGAAAACAATTTCCTGCAGGTGATCTAACAAGTTACTCGTGATCCCATTACAGTATCTCTCTAGCTAACCTCAGGTGCTTTCGCCCCATGGTGGCAGCTTTCCGCCCTAAGCTTTTTTCTAACCCATTTATGTAAGTAGAACCTATTTCTCCACAGTCTGCAACTTTGTCAGATGTTTACAGCAATATCATTAAGTCATCAAGAAAAGCTTAAATGATGCCAAGCTGCCCATCAGAGGAATCCCATATTGGACAAGAAAGGACTGGCACTATTCCATAACTCCTGTTCCATGATTCCATATTGGACAGGAATGAGTCTGCCATGCTCATTCACTGCATAGGATCAAGGCATGGACCCAGCTGTATTATGGGGCAGCAGCTGGAAGCTGTCAATCAATTGTATTCCCTGTAGGAGGTTCACAAGAAGGAAAACTGAATGGCATGTCCCATGGCCACCATAGTTCATGACCGGCACCACTCCATGGTCCCCCTGTTCTCTGTAAGAAAAAACTTAGAAAAGAGAGGTTAATTGGATGAACCATAGCCCCCAACATTGCAGTTGATCTCAGGGCCACAACTGGTACTCATCTTCTCCCTTCTACGCTATGCTTTCCAAAATCTCCTCATCCTCACTATTGTCTTGGCAAACCATGGTGGCTCATACATGACCCAAACCTCCATTCTAAAGAGGCCTGGACAAGCCAGTAGTGGTCATACCCTTTTTAAGCTGGAGTTGTTTCATTCACTGAGAAGTACCAGAAAGCACCTAATCAGATCACCTGGATTCCATAAGCAGTGCCTTCTACCCCATCATATAAAAGCAGCCCCCCTAATGATCAGAACCAATTACCCCATCCAACAGAGTCCTCTTCTTGCCTGCCGGTCCTGCAGTGCAAAGAGTCCAGGGTGATTTGGCCACAGTATAACCTGTAGTTTAATTAGACCCTTACTCCATCCCTTGACAAAAGCATATCTCCACTGCCAATAAAGACTCCACTTCTGCAGTGCCCATGGTTCCAGGCACCAGAAGTACAAAATCCCCAAGGGGTCATTGAGAGTGAGTGAGTGGAGCCACTCCTGCTTTCATGCCTTGGTTCCTGGACTCCTGTATCTTTCCTATTGAGGACACAGCACCATATAGAGGTCTCTGATTTAATATATATGCTGCATCCTGAAGGAGGGCATCCCCATGATCCAGTCTGCTAACTGCATTTATAGGGGCAGAGCTCATCACTCATCTATGCTCCCTGCAGCAGGTTCTCTTGAAGAAGATCCAAGTGTCACACCTCCATGACCACTGCTGACAAGGAAGGGCCAAATAGGGATTTAGAGTAGTTTCTAGGCAAACACCTAAAATCTATTTCCACAGTTTTTCCAATTATCTCTGGCATTTGCATGACAAATTGTCCCAAAACTTAGTGGCTTGAAACAAGCAATATTATATCTAATGATTTTGAGGGTTAGAGATCTGGGCAACGTTTGCTGGGTGATCCTTCTGTTGCATAAGGGCAGTGATAGGTCGCTGGGTGGTGTCAGCTGGGGAAGGTTCTGGAGGGTCCAAGACAGTTTACCTCACATGCCTTGGTGTGGATGGATGGAAAGCTGGGTTTCACTAGGACTACTGCCCTGAGGGGCTACACATGGCCAGTCCTGCAGGGTGCTCCAGAATAGTAAGACTTTTAGGTGGTGGCTCAGGACTCCAGTGAACACGGCAGAAGCTACATGGCCTTTTCTGAGCTAGACTCAGAAGTCACAGAGCATGTCTACGACTGTACTCTATGGGTCAAAGCAGCTAGACTAAAGAGGGAGGGAACACGGAACCCACCTTTCAAGGAGAAGAGGGTCAAAAAATTTGTGACCCGTTACCAGGCTAAAATGTCAGTTAACTACAATAATTTCTTACTCAGAACACCCCAATTGCCAACACTGCCAGGAAAACAGTATATCACAATAATTTACAATACCTATAATTGCACACAGTAAGATAAAAAAAATAATCTGTTCAATGAAAGCATGGATAAATGTTTATTACAATCTGGAAGACAAGAAATGAACTATCTGGAGACACTGATGCCTACCCCTTTCATGACAAGAAACCCCTAGTCCCCTTCTCCTGGTCCCTTGAGTGAAGGAAAGATGGTCGTATCTGGCATCATCCTGACACACCCCTGCCCTGTTAGGGCCCGAGCCTCTTCTGTGACTGTGTGCACAACCCAGACACAACACAGTGGGAGCTTCTGACTCCCAGTCCTCTTTCAGGAGAGGGTGCAGTTCTCAGGTACTCCAGCTGTTGTTTTTGAATTGTTATTCAAATTAGTATTATCTTAATAATTTGAGTGATTATTTAAATTATTTATTTTTCCCAGGAGATAGGTCCTAAATCCCAAAAGGCAGTTTGAAAATGGGGGTGGGGAACATTCTGGTTGTCACAATGACTGGGAGGCACTCCCAGCATTTCGTGTAGGACTGGGTTACTAAATGTCCTACAATGCCTGGGACAGTCCTGCACAAGGAAGAGCTACTTTGCCTGAAAAGCTGATGACACTCTCTTGGAGAAGTACCCTCTGACCTCCCGCAAAGTTCTCCTCATGGCAGGGCAGCAGGATTGTTGTGGGGGGATGAGAAACTCAAAATTAGCCAATTGACAGGTTTTTCCACCATCTATTCTGCTGGTTGCTGACCGCATTTGGGGAGTACATGTTCCACGTTATCACTTCCTTCCCTTCCCCTTTTCATCTCCAAAATGGTGCCAGTATGAGGAGAGCAGGGCTGATTCAACCTGTAGGTGTAGGGGAGAGAAGATGATCTACCTGAATATGCGTGAAAAAACTCACAGGCCTTGCACATGTGAACATGTTTTCACGTTGCCCTTACACTTGAATGTAGCTAAGTTGCACCTGTGTTCCTCCTGAAGCCAGCCCTGGGATAAGGATTTGAGTGTAGGTAAGTTTATTTGCCAGGTGATCCTCACCAGCAGAAATGAGGGTGGAGCCATCTCAGGGAAGGGAGGAAAGTCTATATAAGGGTGTGTTATTCAGGCAGGTCCTGAAGTCAAAAGCTCCCTTCTGCCAGGACCTTTTGATCGCTGTGTAGAATTACCTTCTAGAATGGTCCCCCTGAAGAACACTGGGCTGGGTGGTTTTCTACCAGCTCCTGTCACCGATTGATGGGGAGGTGGGGGGTTGCCTCCAAGAGCATTAACTCACCTCACTGTTGAGGGAGAGCATCAGGGTGGCTATCAGAGAAGATCCTGGAGCAAAAAGAAGAAAAACTCACAACTTGAGCTTAAGGGGGAGGCTGTTAGGTCAGTGAGCTCACAGAGAAATGTTCACTGTGGCCTCCCGGGGATAGGGGAAAATTAGAGGTGGGCCAGGAGACAACGTGGCCACAGCCGTCTGCACAGCATAGAGCTGTAATTTCAAAATATTTCCCCTCAAAAACTAGATGATACCATTGACTTTGAGCTTCCAACATAGCAAAGAAATGTAACACCCATCTGAATACTGTTCCTTTATAGGGAAACTGTTCTTTTTCTCTCCAGAAACTTTTAGTATTTTTTTAAAAAATGTTTTTAGTGTTTATTTTTTTGTGTGAAAGAACAAGTGGGGGAGGGGCAGAGAGAGAGGGAGACACAGAATCTGAAGCAGGCTCCAGGCTCTGAGCTGTCAGCACAGAGTTAGATGTAGGGTTCGAGCTCGTGAATCGTGAGATCATGACCTGAGCCAAAGTTGAATGCTTAACCTACTGAGCTACCCAGGCTCCCCCTCTAATATTTTCTTTTATTCTTGAGATTCTACAATTTCACCAGTATTTATCAAGTTGTGAATTTTTGGTTCATTTTGCTTCTCTGTGAGTCCTTTCAATCTCAAAACTTGTGGGTTTTTTCAGTGGTCATACTGTCTTTTTATTCCATGCTCCTTGGTCTCTCCTCCTGGTTTCTTTTTTCACTCTCTAATTCATGAATTCATTCTTTATCAGTGTCCATTCTGCTCTTCACATCTATCAAATTTTCAAAAATAGGTGGTGATCATGGAATCCTGATGAATTCTTTTTCATACCACTAGTTCTTAATCGATGGTGTACCAGCCCCTTGTATCTGTAATTACACTTATTTTAAAGTTATTTTTCCCTCCCCATAGACATTAGTTACTTTATTTGTTGACTTCGCTTCTTCTTTTTAATGATGCTTGCTTTCCTTAAATGTTTGGGCATTCTTAACTACTGTTTGCACTCAAATTTGAAACTCCTGTTTGCCTGAGCATGTTAAATACTGATTTCAGCTGCCTTGGGTGACTTGGGGGAGTGGAGGAGGGGGAGGGAGTGGAGGAAGGAGGGAGGAAGGAGGGAGGGAGGGGGCAGGAATTGCAAGCTAGTAGCTCGCTCACCTTCTGAGAAGGTGGGGCCCTCCCATCCCAGGAATGTAAGTCCTCTGGAATCGTTTCTGCCCTTAACTGGCTCACCTGCCTATCTGAGTTTCCTGGGTCAGGACTCCTGCTTCAAGACAGCGGTGTTCAGAGTTTATTCTGGCAGGAAATGCATGAATCAGGCACTTTCTTTTTTCTCCCCCCCCCCCCCCACCCTTACATATGTGGGGTCACTTCCAGCTCCGTTCTGCCTCTCTGGTTGTCTCTCCCTTTCTGCAAATTTCCCCCTACATCTAAGCATCACCCATGCTCTCTGCTCATAATGTGTGGGGAAGGAAAGGAGCCTGGTTGGCTCAGCGGTTCCAAATGCGAAGTTTTATTAATTACCCTGATGGTTTCCCCAAAGCCCCTTCTGATCCATTTTTTGACTCTGAACTTTAAATATTTCTGGAATTTCTATTACTTTCACAGTAGTTCTGTTGTCTATGCTGCGGGCTGTGGTTTTTTCCTGCCCTTATGTTTCTGCAGGCTGATCCCATCTGCTTTCTATCGCCCAGGAATTTTACAAAATCTGTCCAGGGATAGATCCCTTTCTTATTTCACAGTGCTGTGGTGGATTCCTTTACCTCCTCCTCCTCCTTTCATCCATGTATCTTATTAACCCTCACGATGATTCAATGAGAGAGGGATTTATTATTCCCTTACTTTTCAGAAGTAAAACTTGAGTTCAGACAGGCTGACTTTTCCAAGGCATCACAGCTAGAACGTGGTTGTGCCAACACTGGGACCCTGATTCATCAAACTCCTGGGGGTGGTACAAGTATTCTTTCCACCTGTCAAGGACCTTTTCTGTATATGCCTCCTAGTTCCCTGTCCCGGGGGCCTGAAAGCTCCTTGCGGGCCCTCTTTGTGTTCCCTGCAGCACCTTCACTGTGCAGATAGCACCAGGAGTGCAGGTCGATAGCAACTTGCCCAAGGTCACATAACTACAAAGTGGCAGGTCAAGATTTGAACCCAGAAAGTCTGAACACAGAGGCCGGCCCCTTAGGCCATCTTCCACTCAGATCTGAGGTGTCACTCTCCAGCTCCCTCCTAGCACCCTCTTACTGGAAGGAAGGCATATCACTAGACTAAGAGCCAATTTATGTCTCAGAAAGACCGCCCTTAGGGGACTTCCACTGCTGTTTCATTACAAACATCATGACACTATTTGACTCTTAAAACCAAGTATTACTTTGATGAAACAAAAGAAGAGAAACAACAAGAAAAGAATATGAAATATGAGCTGTCAAAGCTGTCAACAGACTACACAGACACACCAGACACTGGGAACATCCCGAGTGGTAGAGGGCGTTGCGAGTAGGGAAGGGAGGGAGAATATGGACGAGGCAAGACCAGTCTGTGAGGAGTCAAGAAGCCGTGGTTTGTGATCTGCCACTAATAAATGGCATCACCTTCACAAGGGGACCTCTGGGGGCTTCACTTGTTCTAGTTGTAAGATAAAGTCATTGCTCAGGTCCCTCTAACACTGATATTCGAAGAGTCTAAATAATAATTCACCTCCATCATAACTAAAAATTTATGAGTGTTGCCAGGCCCTCTCCCCTTGTCTTTCAGGGCTCTGAGTACTTCTCCAATCCCACCCTCGTTATTCTTTGCCTCACGCTTCTGCCAACCACCCCACAAACCGAGGCATAGCTTTCTTGTGTAAGCATCCTTGTGTTTCTTACCTCCAAGTCCTTCCCTGTTTCAGGGTGCACCATCCCCTTTCTGACCACACACCTACCCTCCCTTTCCACACACCCATTTGGGCTTAGACCAGTTATATTAAGACTGTTTGGGTGTAATTTCCTCCAGGAAGACCTGATACCCTTCTGCAGGCTGAGTGAGACACCCACCCTTTGTGCTTCTCTCTGCTGCTCAGTGGCTGCTGCCCATGATCTACCACAGCACAAATCTAATTTAAACCTAATATTCAGACAACTGAACGTTAGCTCTGTTTTCACAGATGTGGAAACTAAGACTCAGCAAGACTGAGGAACCTACCCAACACTGCTGGGAGTCAAACCTGGTGTGTGTGCCAGCCACCTTTTGTAACACCCACCTCCTAAATGTGGGGCACAATTGGGATGATGCCCCAAACCTGAAGTTGGGGTGGCAAACTTACAAATGCCCAGTGCACAGGTCATGGTGGCTAGAACAAAGCCATGCTGAGGGACTGATGCAGGGAGCACCTCAGGGCACTGTTGAACCCCGAGTGGGGAGGGAGAACGGACTGCCTGCATGCAAGTCCCACTTCCTGGGCACTGAGCTCATGTGTGCGACTGGCTTCCAAGCCTATAGGCAAAGTTGGGTATACAGACACCTGGAGTGTCCATTGTTTCCTGTGAGTCTTTAGGTTCCAAGTCACTTTGGGATATGGACCTCACACGTGGTCTTTGGGGATTAACTAATGACTGGGCTGGGTGCCATGTTGGTCTGTAGGCTGGTAGAGTTCCACTGGAGACCCTCCCACTTGGGGGCACAGAATATGAATTAATATGGTCAGACCAGAATTGTACTGCTTTCAGCCAAATACTACTATAAAACATATAGAGCAAAATAAATATAGCAAGCTTTTTCCAATAAATTATGAAGATAAAAACAGGGCAAAATAAGAGTAAACTTCTAAGTACAGGATTAGTCAAAATTTTAGAGCAAATTTCATAAACAATTTTCATAAATGTATTTATATATAATTTTTTAACTCCAAAATATTTCATAAAATTGGCAACTTAATATTTTCCTTTTTTTTTTTTTTTTTTTTTTTTTTTTTTTAGAGACAGTGTGCTCAAGCCAGGGAGAGGGAGAGAGAGAATCCCAAGCAGGCTTCACACTCAGTGTGGAGTCAATGTGGGGCTCAGTCTCACGACCGTGAGATCAGACCTGAGCCAAAATCAAGAGTCAGATGCTTAACTGACTGGGCCACCCAGGTGCCCTGGCAACTTAATTTTTAAAATTTGATGGCAACCTGATCTACAAACTCAAGTCCACAAGCAGCATTTCTTCTTCATCAAGGAAACTTGTTTTGCTCTTTCAACTGATTAGACTTTTCAACTGATTGGAAGAGGCCCACTCAGATCATTAAAGATAAGCTCCTTTACTTAAAGTCAACTGATTGTAGATGTTAACCATATCCTCCAAACACCTTCACAACAAAACCTAGATTAATTTAATCAAATAACTAGGTGTACTACAGCCTAGCCAAACTGACACTCAAAATGAACCATTAGGTTTGAGGAAGGGATGCTGGGTTGGAGGAAAGGAAGTTTATCCTAAGCAAAGGAATAGTGTGTATAAAGACACAAGGGAAGCAGCAGAACTGTAAGGGGAGGGGGGGAGTGTGTGTGTACTAGAAGAGCAGAGGGATACAGAAGATGAGTCTACAGGGGGTGGCAAGTAGAACCAGCTTACAGAGTCTTTGCCTGCAATGCTGAGGAGCTTTACCTTACACCATGGCCCAAATCAGATTGATCATCAGAATCATCTAGAATCTCTTAGCCACCATTTTTGGAAACACAGATTCTTTTGTCCCCTCCCAGACCCAATCAATCAGGTTAAGCCAGAAGTTTGTTTTATTAAAGTGCCTCATTCTGTCCTTGAATCTGATGAGCAAGTTTGAGAATCCCTTCTTTAAGCAATGGAAGCCACATTAGTGTTAAATGACAAGGTCCAAATCTTGTCATTTAACTTTCTTTCTCGTTTAAGCATGTATAATTTTCACATGAATAGGATAACTTTTCCATGGTGGCTCCAAACACTAACACAAGTAGAATGTGCCTGGGAAAAACTTGGCTGAGATCCTCCCCGGTATGCTTATCTTTACAGACACAACCTAATTGGGATCAGAAGGGCCAGGGAGCTGAGAGGCAGAGGGATGGAGTTTTCTGTCACTGTCAGCTCCATTTTCATGGAGATCTATTCATTCATCAAGCACTCATTTAAGGCTTACAGAGTACCCAGTCCATGCCAGGCTCAGTGGGGGACAGGGAGACAGCTGAAGCCAGCTTACAATTTTGCAGACACATGTATCTGAAACACAGAGTTTTGAAAAGAGCAGAACACAGAGCTCTTTTAAGGCAATATTTAAGACAAGCATGAAGCAAGATGGTACAGACACAAAGCATCCAAGTCAAAGACCTGGGCTTGTTTAACAAGGCAACTCACACAAAGTACCTAATACATACCTGGCACATAGGCAGCATTAAATGAAAGTCCGTGCCTTGCCTTCCTAAGTTGTTATTAATCCCAACACTCCCTTTTCAGTAGTCATAGTCTTTGGGGTCCTGGAATAAATTTTCAAAAGGAAAAGCATGTCTGGCTTCTAGAATCATAGATTTTATTCATATTACAGTGTTCATCTGGCTGACAGAGAAGACAGGGCACTGGTTGTATGTAGTTGAGCTCCAAAATATTACAAGTAAGGCTTACGTAGGAAATAGAAACTCTTCCCTAGAGACAATGTTTGTCAGTCCTCCCTCAATGTAGATCCCTTCAAGCACAACTAGGGATACTCCAGGTTCATCATCACCACATCCACTCCAGGGAAAAGTGTTTTTCTGGAGGAGACCCTCCTTGTCTGTGAGCCTTCAATACATTGTGATGCTCCACACTAGAGCTCTCCAATCATCCCTCACATCCAGACTCCCATCTATCCTGCATGTCAACTAGGAGAAAAGTAACTCTTCTCAAAAACAGGCTACAGTTTATCCAAAGATGGTTTTTAAGATGATGATAGAGTGCAGGAGCTAAGGACGGAAGTTGGTTTAGCCCTGCAGCAGCTCCGACCCTGGACAATCCAGGCCCAGGGTTGCTCTCCCAACTCTAAAGGAAACCATACTCAAAACTGAGGTCCTACACTGTGAAGTGACCTCACCTTATCTCTGAATTTCCCCATCTTGTACAGAATGTGCAGATCTACCCCGTTCATCCCCCACCCTTAGTCCTACCACCACATACTAGGAGGGATTTCACTCTTCTGTTATTGGGTAGACCAAGCATCACCTTCTCAGCCAACTAGTTTGTAGGCCCATGACCTGTACTGTCCCTCCTCTGGCCATGCTCACATTCACCCACTCCTCTACTTAGTTGTGATTCTCTGAGGGTCCCACACGGTGATTCTGAATTAAGAGAAAAGATCTTGCAGTTCAAGGACTAAATTATAGGACTATAAATCAGGAAATTATGTCAGCTAAAATCTGACATTTAAGAACAGAAGAGAATGAAATCTTGATGAATTTAAAATCTTGATAAATAAACTCTAGATTGTTACTCCTAGAGAGATACACCTTGAAACACGGGAGAATTCCCCCAGTACAATGTGTAGACATTTTGCTAAGATGTACCTTTTATGCCCTGAAGGCTGAACAGAGAGAGGACTCAGAATAGACCCTAGGACTCTAGCACAAACCTCAGGTACAAGTTCACGTGAGCCACATTCTCTTCTCAGAGAAGCAGTTCCTTCGGAGGCTTAAGCCAAGGCCTGCTCCCAAAAAAGGGCCTAGAAACACTTACTTTGAAGGGAACATGACTGGCTAACAACACAGGTGTGGCTACCACAGACTATAGCTGGGTCCTATATTAGGAGTGTGTAGCTGAGCTGAGCCTCACCTCACCCAGAATTTTAGGCTTTGTCTTAAACCCACATTAGACTGATACTTAAAGAGACCTCTGCTCCTGTTGTAGCACAGAAACCCTCTTGCCAAGAACAAATGAAAAAGAAAATAGGAAATAAAAATCTGTTTTAAGGCACCAGAGACCCATCATGCCCTAGGACCTAAAGTTAAGGCCCCAAGATCCCAACATGAAGGGGAAGTCGAGTTGAGTCCTAATATTCTATCCCACTTTTCCCCTCAAGGTACTTGCCATTTCTTAAGTGATGCTGCAAGTCAAGCAGAAAGAAGGTGACAAGTACCAGAGAACCTGAACGGACCTTTCTTTATGTGGTGTCATGAATATGGGTGATAAAAATTGGAGTTCAGGAATACCAAGACGGCCAGGACATCTGATTCCAGAAACCCAGAGAAAAAAGAAATGCAGAGTGAAGCCAACATATTAGGCTCAACTTTTCCACTACTGACTTTGCTGATTCCTGAAGAAGGGAAATTAGGCAGAAAGGAGCACTGAAGAGGCTAAGAAGATAAGCAGAGCATTGGGAAAGTTCATCAAGCTTAGAGGGGAAGGGAGATCATATATCAGGATCTATGCACAGAGGAAGCTCCTTTCAGTTGAGATGCATGAAGGGCTGAGTCCAAGGGTTCAGTCCAGTCAGGGATTAGGCTGTGTGGGGGCTTGGTTTAAGTCTTCCACCTTGGCCAAAAAAAAAAAAAAAAAAAAAAATCCATAATCTCAAAGACGGATCCATTGAAAATATTCAGACAGAAGCACAGAGAAAATATAAATGGAAAATACAGAAAAGAGTGAAATATTATCAGCACACTAACAGAATAAAAGAAACCAATATGATCATCTGCACAGATACAGAAAAGCATTTGAAAAAAATCAACACTAATTCATGAATAAATGAAAAGAGACCTTAAAGGTGTATCCTTAAAGATCTATTGATAATCTACCTCATTCTTCTTAACCTCTGTATGATTTTCATTGTACAGCTTTAACCTCAGCTTATGTACATACTCCCCTATTGTACGTTTAGGTTGTTTACAGTATTATGAGATTACAAATTGCAATATCTACAGTTACCATAATTGTACATGCCCTTTCTGTGCACATGAATGTCCACCTGGGGTACAAACCAAGAAATGAAAAAGCTGGATCAGAAGGTGTCCATTTTTTTTTTCTTTACTAGATATTGCCAGGTTGTCTTCCAAAATTCCCTTGAAGGCAGGTCAAGTTCATTTCAGTATTCTTCAGTGAAAATATTCCAAATCGTTTCTCCTACCCACCATGTAAGGGTTTGCAATATTTAACTTTCCATGAATGCCTTGTCTAGGCTTCAACTGTTAAACCATGAATGCTGTGTCTTCTATTTTTCTGCATTACACACAGCTAGCACTTACATAGGTATTTAATAAATATGGGTATTTATTGAATCAATGAGCAGATATGTTTTGTGTTAATAGTAAAAATAAGTCGGGGAAATAATCATCGTGATTATGGCAACACACAGTAAACATCAAATAAGGATGCCAGTGCACGGACCGATTATTATGGGAAGAGCTCTAGGCAGTGGACATGTTTCTCTAGCCCAAATGACACAGTAATGGTGGTCATTAACTGGGAGCACAAAACGATTGGCTAAGTGCCATTCCTCTTCAGCAGCAATATGTTACCAGAGAGAGAGGGTAGAATTGCACTAGGGAGGGAAGATGGTTCCATTCCACATTAATGGCGCTTTCAATGTTCTGATGATATACAAATGTGTCACATAAAGCATTCCAAAGCTAGGACAGTGTAAGAAAGAGACTTGAGCTTGCTTCTGCCTAAGTCATCTTAAGAAGCAGTGTGTTAGAGCTTGTTGATGAGTCTGGCTTGCTTTATGCCCAGACAGGTAGGCCTTGGGCCCATAACCCATCTCCAAAGTGGCCTCCAAAAAGCCCACCATCAGAACCCACTTCTTTCTAATTGTACTGATTCATAGAAGCCTCAGTCTCAGAGGTAAAATAAACACAGGTAAAATAAACACCAACCATTCAAGCAAAAGAAATGCTACCCTCTCAATTCGGCAAATGTCCATCCCTTCCAAGTTTTTCCAATCATTTTCTCCTTAGTCTCATTCTCACTGTCATTATTATTCTGTTTATGTAACGTCAGTCACTGAGCACCTTCCAGACTCCTTCCCACCAGCGTGCACAATACATTCCAATTATGTAATTATGCCATTGTAATCAAATCATTAAGATTCATATTAAACACGTATTAAAGTTCACAAGGAAGAAACGAACATCAGACACAGGCACCAAGAGGGAGGGAAACAGACAAACATGCTTGTAGTTGCAACTTGCTTCTAATGAGCCCATGACTACAGATTTAGGGTCTTGCAAGGATTTTATAACTGAGAAGAGGTGGTTGATTTCTAAAAATCATTTCTAAAAATGAAAAGCAGAAACTCTCCCCTCCCTACCCTTATGACTCCAGTGAGTTAATCCCTTGATTACAGATGGATTATAAGAAACAACTCAAGACAAGTTGACTACATCTGGGGCACTCACATGCACACATATACATACATACATACACACAATAAAACAAAAGGGCTGTCCAAGAGACTTGCAAGCACTCACTGGCCTACAGGAAATAACACTGTACCTGTGAAAAACTTCGACTGACTTATTTGAAAGGTATGTGAGATCTACATAATCAATTTAGAAATATAAGACCAGACTTACTGATGTTGGTTTTTTACTATTGGAAATGGTTCATACAGTGCTACCAGTGGACAACAGGCAGATGACAATGGTACCCTGAGTTAGGACATGTAAGCCCAGTGGTAAGGCCCACGATTTACACCTCATGTTGAGAACCTTCCTAGAGGAGGGCTTTAAAGTAACACTCAATACTATTGCCCAGGTCTCACTCAGACCTACTGAATCAGAAACCTGGTATGGAGCTATCAGTCTGTTTTAACAAGCCAAGCCCTGCAGGAGATTCTCGAGCACACTAAAGTTTGAGAATTACATGTCCAAGCCTAGACAGTGGAGAGAAGGCACATTTAAGGAGTACCAACCATGCCGTGGCCACTGGACTAGACTCTTTAGATACATGATTGTATTTAATTTTCTATTTATTCAGTCAATAAATATATCCTGCCTCAGTCAAGACCCTGCTAGGTGCTAAGAATATAAAGATGCATAAAACACAGTGCCTACCTTCAAGGAGACTTACAGTAAATAGATAATTATATATATAAAGTGGCCACAATAACTGCTACCATATATTGAGTGCTAACCATGTGTCAAGGACTCTGCCAGGTGCTCCACCCATATTATCTCTAATCTTCAACAGCAACCTTAGGGGAACAGGTGGTGTCACTGCTAGTTCCTATTTGAGGAAACTGAAATCTTTTTTTTTTTTTTTTTAAGGTTTATTTATTTTTGAGAGAGAACAAGCAAGTGGGGGAGGGGCAGACAGAAAGGGGAACAGAGGATCCAAAGCAGGCTCCGCACTGACGGCAGTGAGCCCAATGCACAGCTCAAACTCACGACCTTCAAGACCACAACCTGAGCCCAATTCAGACATTCAGTCGACTGAGTCACCCAGGTGCCCCGAGGAAACTGAAATCTTAAGGAGGTTAAGTAACTCACCCAAAGTCAAACAGCTCACAAGTGGTAAAGCTGGGACTGAACCATATTCTTAAGCACTCACTACTCTAGCAGTCCCTAACCTACAGGCCCAGTTCTATTAAGTACCATCCCTTGTGGAGTCCAAAAAACTTCACACATGCCCAAGCATTTTCTGTAGCCTGATTATAGGGCCAACTCCTGTGCATACAGTTATTTTTCAAGTGTTACTCATGCTATTGGGCTTAATAAAATACTACATAGTAATTATCACATGTGTTTTTCTTTTTTCTAATTTTTGAGAGAGAGAGAGAGGGAGAGAGAGAGAGACCGAGCATGAGCGGGGGAAAGGCAGAGAGAGAGGGAGACACAGAATCTGAAGCAGGCTCCAGGCTCTGAGCTGTCAGCACAGAGCCCAATGCGGGGCTCGAACTCACAAACTGTGAGATCATGATCTGAGCCGAAGTCAGACGCTCAACTGACTGAGCCACCCAGGCACCCCTCACATGTATTTTTCTTAAGGTATTGTAAGTACAATTCCAGGTTGTGGGAGATCCACAAAATGTGGTGTTGTCAGAAAGAGCTCTTATTTAGAAATATTGAGAACCAAATATTTCCATATGGCATTATACCATACAACATTAAGAGAGTATGAAGTATTTTCCAAATGTGAATAATATATAGTGGCAGAGCATTTGACTGCAAATGCAAATAATATATGATTTAATCCCCAGTAAAATGTTTTAAAAAGAGTATATGTGGGGCGCCTGGGTGGCGCAGTCGGTTAAGCGTCCGACTTCAGCCAGGTCACGATCTCACGGTCCGTGAGTTCGAGCCCCGCGTCAGGCTCTGGGCTGATGGCTCAGAGCCTGGAGCCTGTTTCCGATTCTGTGTCTCCCTCTCTCTCTGTCCCTCCCCCGTTCATGCTCTGTCTCTCTCTGTCCCAAAAATAAATAAACGTTGGAAAAAAAAAAAAATTTAAAAAGAGTATATGTATTCCCAAAGTCAATGGCTACTCCAAAAATCTACTTTGAGAGCCACTCTAAAAGTTAAAAACTTTCACATAAGGGGATTACTTGGCGCGTTTTAAGCATGAGTACCAATGTCTTTCCACTTAAAAATGCACTAAAAAAATTACCCATCACAAATATCTTCTAAAGGTCTCTAACAAAGAGACCATGCAAATGATTCAGAACACTCCTATTAGAAGACCCTTATTTTTGTCTGCCTGGGATCTCTTTGAGGATCCATCCCTGTACTCATTTCACTCCTTGTGTTTCAAGTGGTATTGATACTACCATCCTATAGCCCCCACGGGGTCAATAAGGGAATCCCAGACTCTGGTCACAGTCGTGGGCACAGGACAAACCTGTGCCAAGCCAGTCAGAGCCTTTCGCGGGACTTTGGATAGAACTGTTAGAGACGTTCTCTATTTGCTGTGATACCAGCTATGAGAACAACATAAACCAAGAACAAAAGGTGATCATATTTCCACCACATGGAGAGTCTGCTTAAGAATGAGACCAACACTGAGGACAAAATGAGCCAAGAGGTAGAGAAAAATAAACAGAGTCCTGATGATGCTATTTGAATTTCTGGATCCAGCCTCACCAAAGGCCACGTATACCCCTTGTACTTACTAAACATGGGCCAATACCTTCCCTGGACTTTTTTAAAAAGCCATTTTGAACTGTTTTTCTTTCATTTACAACCAAAAGGGTCCTAACCAACGTGTAAGTCAGTACTAGGAGTGGGATGTAATGAGTGACAGACCTACATGGAAGTGGCTGGATTTAGACAGACTGCGGTACAATAAGGATTCCCCTGCCCCACATTCAAGTTGGTAATCCTTTTTATGGGATTGCAAAAGAGCCAGTTAAACTGTCACATGTTATATTTTTGGATTCAGCTGGGAAGAAAAAATATCACGATGTTAGAGTGAGTTGCTATTTCAGTAGAGCAGAAAGGGAAGGCAATAGAGCCTTGCTAAGGGACAGTGGCCAGCAATTGAAGGAGGGCTAAGAGTCACATGTTATCTTCCCAAAGCTAAAGGTAGTATAAGAAAAGGTGGTTAGATGGAAAACACAGAGACAGTTAAGACTGAGACCCAGAAGAAACCAGGAAAGTAGAGTGAGCCTAATGGCCCAGGCCCCTTCCAACACCTCCTACAGTTCGCTTGCTGCTCAAAAAATATGATTACCCCCTTGTAAAGAGCTCCACAGTGAAGGCACATTAGCCTTGCCTCAACCCACTGTTTGAGAGGACAAGATAGAAGCAGTTAACCCAGGGCTAGGAGCTTGCACAGAGCTCTTGAGCCTGTTGCTAAGAGACAGATACTATAAAAATAGGGTCAAAATTCATGGACCATGACTCCATAAGATCTTTGGCTTTAGTTAATATCCCTTGAAGTTTCTGGAAAGCTAACTGACTGGCTAATTGGACCAACTTCAAGTCCTGGAAGAAAAAATAAAAAGGCCTGTGACTGTTCAATCCCTAAGGTCATCTTCAGTGCCCGGGACTCCCTAGAACAGGAAATAAGCTATGACAATAAGTAGAGCTCCTGAAGAAAAAAAAAAAAACACCCACTGCCCATCTCCTCTGTGGTAGTGGAGAACAGTAAATAAGAGGAATGCTTTCAGAGCAGAACAAGGATAACCATGTTTGCCCAACAGGGAACTCCCACCACTACCACATCATGGGGTCCTCTGAATGCTCACCCAGGAGAGTATGGTATGAAACATGACCTCCACTAGTGCCAACAGCATTATTTTCCATGTTTGTTTGTTTGTTTTTCCAAAAAGAGCTATTGTGGCTATATTCTTGTGACTATATTCTTTTGCCTCCACCATTTCCTTCCTGGCATGTTGGGAGTGATTAAATGTGTGATTTGGCCTTGGATTGCATTTGAAGAGGCAGTATATCTTACAGACACAACAACGGGAGGAGATGAGATAGGACTGATATATAAATGGGGCTACAACAGATCTGTAATGCATTATTTCTTTTTTTAAAAGAGTCTGTAGGAAAAAAATTGGGGGGAGGAGGATTTCTTTTTTCATAGTAAAAAATTAAATGTGTTGGTTTACAGGGAGTCCATATGGAATACTTTTAGTATTTTGCTGGTTTAAGAGTCAGACCTAATTTAAATCAAGTCCTTTGCTTTCCCTCCCACACAAAAGGAAACCACTTTTCTTAGATTGACATGTTTTTTCTGTTTTTATACTTTTACTACCTTGGTTCATGTTCATAAATAATATATAATATTTATTTATATTTTTAAAATTTACATAAATGGTATGCTATACTTATCCTTGGGAAACTTGGCTCTCTCACTCAACATCATGTTTTTAAGATTTGTACATTTGAATATGTTCATTCATTTTAATGAGTTGATAGTATTCTAATATATGAATAAATCATCCTTCACTTATCCATTTCCATTCTGATCCAGTATTTGGGGGTTTTTATTAGTCATCATTATAATTTGTTTTTATAAACAATGGGGCAGTGAAGATCTCTGGGAACATCTTTTATGCATGTGAGAATTTTCTAGAGCATATAACCTGTACATGAGCTTGCTGGGTGTAGTGTTTGCTCATCTTCAGATGTACCAGCTCTTGCTAAATTGCTCCCTGGCGTAGTTCTACCATTTGACATTCCTGCCAGTAGTGGATACAGATTCCTGTTTGTGGTGTCTCCTGACCCTGATGTGTGATGGTTTGATTCATGAGGTTTATCTGTTTTTTATTGTGAGCTTCTCTTCATCAAGGGTATTAGGTCTACAGAATTCTGTGTGCCCTGGATTGTGAAAGGATTCCTGCTGAGAAGTTTTATTTTTGCTTTTACTGAGCCTATAGGGTTTCAATGGTCCCTGACCAGGTTACGATAAATTCTCAGCTTGGGTGTCCTACACCAGACAGGAAGTGTAAATTTGGATCGCATACCTCTACATAGTTCAGGCCTGGGGATTAGATTCCTTAAATGATTTTTTTTTCTTTCTGCCTAAATCTCTAGGCAAATGACAAGCTTCCATTTGCTTCCCATGCCAATGGGTGCAATTTTCTAGTCCACATTTTAAGAGTGGGCAGCTCTTTGACTTTACAGGCTGTATACAGGATTCCTCCTCCCTCCATTTCCTATGATCTGGAGGTCACATAACTGCTCCTCACAGGGACACTATAGTCCCAGCTCAATTGTCATGTGGAACCCAAAGCCCCAAGAGTTCCCTGTATCAGCTCTCCCTTACCCGCCCATTATAACAGCATTCACTTCCTTTTCCTTCCCCTACATCTAGAGATTATCTTTTTTTTCTTTCAAGTTAAGCAATGCAATTTCACCAAAATGCCATTGTGTTTTCCTTTTATCTGGAATTTCTATGTATTTGAAGTTAAAGGGGGAATGGTCACATCATTACCTTAGTCTGTCTTGTTACTGACAGTCCTCTGAGGTAATTAAAGTCCCTTCCTATTTTAAAACTCTACAATTTTAATTAAGTACTCTATAAGAGACAAGAAAAAGAAGAGACTCATGTAGGAAGAGCTAAAGAACCATATACACCTGGGTGTAGATAGTGCCGAGTTTTCCTTAATATTCCACTCCTGTCATCTGTCACTTAATCTGACTCTGAGAGTCAGCCATTCATTATAAGCCCACTCTGAGGTCAGAAGTGTTCCCAGGGTGGGACATGACTGTTTAGTCTTTGGAACTCCAGAGTGAAAGCTAATAGCTTGTATCTGCTCCACCTGAACACATATGCACACCCTGCCAGGAATGGTCAGTGAGTAGGGAAATGCTTTATTCAAATGACTCCACACAAGGTCTTCTCTTCTCCTGCAACCAGAATTCATCTTAGTTCAGTGAAGCTGCCACAACTGACTTCCTGCTCTTGTCCTCCCCTGCCGCCCTGATCATATCAAAACAAAGCTTAGAAACATGGGGCCTAACGTGCAAAGATTCTTCAGTGAGTATTTTTGTTCGTTTGATTTGAGAGAGACAGAGAGACTACATGTAGGGGAGGGACAGAGGGATGAGGGAGAGAGGAGAGAGAATCTTAAGTAGGCTCCATGCCCAGCACAGAGCTAGACATGGGCTCCATCTCAGTACTGTGAGATCATGACCCTGAGGATCATGACCTGAGCTGAAATCAAGAGTTGGATGCTTAACTGATTGAGCCACCCAGGTGCCCCTGTTCAGGGAGTGTTTTGACTGCTAACTTATCCTGAATCCTTCTTGTCCTTCATTCTGTCTTTGTAACAGTTATTCACAGGCCTGTCATTTCCCCAACAAGCTGTAAGCCCTTTCACGGTAGCATTTATATCTGTATATCCAACACCTACCACAGTAGCTAATACCCATAAAAGCACAGATCTTCCTTGACTTGCCATGAGGTTAAGTCTCAATAAACGTGTCACTGAAAATATTGTACGTCAAAAGTGCATTTAGTACACCTCACCTACAGAACACCATGGCTTAGTCTGGCCTACCTTACGTGTACTCAAGACACTTTCATTAGTCTACAGTTGGGCAAAATCATTTAACACAAAGCCTATTTTATAATAAAGTGTTGAATAGCTCACGTAGTTTATCGACTACTGTACTGGAAGTGAGAACAGAATAGTTGTATGGGTGCAGATGGTTGTAAGTGTACTGGTTGTTCACCCTCATGATTGCATGGGAGCAGCAGCTTACTGCTGTTGCCCAACATTACAAAAGAGTATCCTACCATGTATCACTTGTCAAGGAAAAGATCACAATTCAAAATGCAAAGTACAGTTTCTACTAAATGAACGGATCACTTTCACACCATAGTAAAGTTAAAAAATCCTAAATCAACAATCATCATAAGTTGGGGACACTGTGTACTCAAATTATTCTTGTGTGTATTATAGTCATTCAGATACCATCAGTTGTGGGGATCCACTTTCTCAATCCCCCTCCTAAGACCCTGGGTGCCCCACTACCCTTCTCATTACCCAGCTGTCTTCAACAGCTGCCAAACTTCAACAAGGGTAAAGCGCTCTTTTAAAGGCATCTGCTACAGCATAGGCACCATTCACAAGATTAATGAAGCTTCTTTGGCTTCAAACTGGGGGCAAATGGTAAGAAATCTATGATGGGAGGCTCTTCCCCAATATAAGAGAGACAAGAAGCCCACCTTTTTGGGAGAAGCAAAAACAAGTGGGAGAATCCAGTGAGGGTGTATGAAGGGTCCTCTAAGATGAGTGGTGAAGACTTGGGGTGCCTGTGTGGCTTAGTCAGTTAAGCCTCCGACTTTGGCTCAGGTCATGATCTCACAGTTTGTGAGTTCGAGCCCCGCATCGGGCTCTGTGCTGACAGTTCAGAGCCTGGAGCCTGCTTCAGATTCTGTGTCTCCCTCTCCCTCTGCCCCTCCCCTGCTCACGCTCTGACTCTCTCTGTCTTTCAATAATAAATAAACGTTTAAAAAAATTTTTTTAAAAAGATGACTGATGAAGATGAAGACTTAGTGGGTACAAGTGCTTTTAGAACCCAACTTCAAATGATGAATCAGGCCCCCTAAAATGTCCATGGGTTTTGTCTGATTATCTGATTTCTGGAAAGAAAACCTAATAAAATAATGCAAAAGTAGAGGTGGGTGGAAAAATAACCTTAAACAGTATCATTTCAATGATATCATGAAAGTTTTTCAATTGCAAACAATCTAAGTATCAAAACAATCAAAGAGTGGTTATGTAATTTTCTTCTCACTGAAGGAAACCATGTAGTCATTAAAAACTGTGGTTATAAAGGACACATAGCACCATGAAAAATGCTCATGGTTGAATGTTAAGTGAAAAAAAAAAAATTCTTGGATATTCAGTAGGATTACAACTACATTTTGAAAGTAGGTGCTTAGCAGAGAGACTAGCAGGAAATAAACCAACGTGCAAATAGGAATTCTGTTACTAGTATTATGGAGTTTTCTTATTTTCCTTCACGCCAACATTTTTGTAATGTGGTTCTATTACCTTTGTAATAATCTACATTATATATAAATGTTCAATTTTTTAACTGGGAAAAGATTCAATCCTAGTTAAGTGTTCCTCTATCCTCACTCACTCCTTTATATCCTTCCTTCTTTCCTTCCTTTTCTCTTTCTTTAATGAGGCAATAAGGAACAATTTGAGTTTAAGAAATTAGAAGAATATTCTATTTTACTAAAAGTGTAAATTCTTGATATAATTCTTTTTCCTTTTCCTATTAACAAAGGTGGAGAGGGAAGCTAGGGATAAATAGGCACTGAAAGAACCAAAGGCAAAACTGTTCAGGGAGATGGCCAGTGGGCACAGGTACAATCAAATGAGTTTTAGGGAAAAGCAGCAATCAGCAGCCTGGGGGAACCAACTTCCATGGGTATGCAAGATGATGGCAAAAGTTAATTTGGGAAAGTGAAGGGCAAACATGGGCTAATCAGCGTTGAACGACCGGGCAAAATGCTATTTACAAAACACTACAGATGCCGTCCTCCTTTATTTAACCAGAGTACCAAAAAAAAAAGCCCCCTCTGAATTTTGCTAGATTGTTGTTAGCAATGAATATAGATTAAAGGATGAAGCAGGGATTGATTGTTATCTTGTCTGAGCCTCATGCTTGTACACATGAACTGTTCCCAGACATTTAGTTCAATCTTTGGTCATCAGTCAGGTCATGCACACACCTGGAAACTGATGTCTGATTAACCGCTCCCTCGTGGTGCTCCCACGAACTCAGCCTGGATGCTTGGCAGGCCCACAACTAAACCCTGGTTGGTTTGGATATTAACTCTTTCCTGCTCATCTGCCTATCAACCACCTGTATGTTCTATACAGCTCCATTCCACGCAGCCTTTCTGCAAAGAGAAAAGACCGCATGTCTAAAGTAGCCTTACCATGACATTTAGGGCCGTGTTTGGGACAGTCAGCCAGAGGTCGTCACCTGGTCGTAAGATGGTAGAACTCTAACAAAGTGGCCAGAGCAGGTTAGATCATTACCATGAGGTCTGGCAGTCCTTTTTTCAGGGTGATAACTGGGAAGTGTAGAGCTGAAGACCGTCACGGAAGGGGTTACTACAGCAGCGCTCTCAGAGCCAAGGATTACAGGTACTTAGCAAAGCTTGGAGCAGAAATTCCTCTGACAGCTGTCTGGGGCCTTTGCTACCTCTAAATTAATGCTTTCCAGCCGTAATCTCTCATATTTTTTTGTTTTTGCTTTTAAAACAACATATAAAAAACATATATACATATATACAAAGTGGCTTTATAATGGAGCCATTTGTCTTGGATAAATACAATAATCTTAACAGAACACTTGGCAACACTCCCGAACACTTGGCACCTGCCACCTGTATCATCCTTGCCTCCTCTTCATGTCGCTGGTTGAGGAGTGCTTCTGACCACAGTCCAGACACTAGTGGGTTGAGCACAATCCTGTGCATGCTGTCAACTGGGACATCTCCCAGGAAGGTTGGTTCTCTCTGAGGGATTCCATGGTGTGAGGCAAAGAAGAGGCAAGAGGCAGAAAAAGCCTCGTCCCAGAGTCCTGGTTCCTGAAAACATGTTATGGCTCAGAGAGAGAACCAGGAACCCAGAGAGGTGATGGTCAAGGTGTCCCTGCCTCCATCTTACTTACCTAAGTCTGCCCAGGATGAGATGGCACCTTAGACAGTTCTGCTATTCACTTCCTTCCAACGTTTCCTTTCTGAATCCTTCTTGTATCTGTAGCTTTTCCTCCCTACCTTTTCCAGCTCTGAGATCATTCACTAAAAGCAGCTACCAACAAATTATCTGTGCTAGCAGTATACACTTTAGTGAGAACTATTTTAACGGTGTTTTTCAAACAGGATGTTTCTTGAACATCCATGGGTATCATTCAGAACTAGTTTAGATGGTGCACAGAAAACATTAATGGTTTACATGTTTATCTTACTATCAGGTAGATAAAATAAAAGCATAACAAACTTGTGATTTCATCACTCTTATTATTAAGCTTAGTAGTTAAAATTATAATAATTTAAAGGAAAGTATTAAATAACATTATTGGTGATAATCCAGAACAACAAATATCATTAAAAAGTGGGACTCGATAACTGAAATTTGGGAAACACCCTATGGATTACCTCCTTTAGGTAATGGTACATTAAGCCTAAATCTGGTTTAGGATGAAAGGATTTGTCCCCTGTTAATTCACATCAAGCAATCCAGGAAGGTGGACCTGGGGAGGACAGCACCCACAGACCACAGCCCACACTGCTGAGATGGAAGGCTACCCTTGTTTCTGCAGCACGATGATTGGGAGTTCTGCCAACAACGAAACCAACTATCCTGCAGCTGGTATCTCATTTGTATGAGTAATATGAAAAATGCAGCACAATTTAATATGCCGTCTAATACTTTTGTTCTTATCTCACCAGTAGGGCAGGTGGTAGCACACATGTTTGAAAGCCAATGCAGATTATTACAGGGGGAGGGCCCCAAGAAATGATGTTAGCTGCTATCCGAGCTGAGTAAAATGATCTGAGCACAGATATTATTTTATAAAGGCAATCTCACTTGTATCTTCGCCAGCGAGATCTTAATCACAGCACGCAATGGGAGTGGATACCTCCTTTCCTGGTTATCTGGGTGCAGGATGACAGCATCGCCATCACCGGGAGAATGGTTATCTGTTATTTCACTTGTGAGAGACCAACGAGAACATTATCGGGGCATTTGTAACCAAACGTGTACAGCTCAGAGTGATAAAAGAGGGAGGAGGCAGCTCATCTCCAAGGATGTGGAGATAATGCCACTTGCAGGGGGAGGAGATGGATGGCATTGTTGAAAGTGGTTTCAAATATTGGGAACTGACTAAGAATCTCTCACAGCAGCTCAAATTTTGGCTCAGGAAAAGAGAGAAATAAATAAGAGGACCTGGGTGAAGAAAGGAAGTCTGGATGAAAGAGTGATCTCAACTCCTTCGACCTTAAGAGAAATGTGGTTAAATAAATCTTTCATGACGCTCGGTATCTGAAGATGAACTACAGCAACCTTCAAACTACTGAGGGACACAAATAATATTTCCCCCCTATTCTCGGGCTTATTTATCTTTTCTTATTTTATTTTCTATTTAAACAACAGGATCTCAAATAAGCCTTCAACAAATAAAGCTGCTAAGATGCTAACAACAACAAAAAAAATCAGGGCACAAATTCTTCATTGTAAAAGAGAGTCTAAAAGAGCCTCACTACTATAATACTCAGCATTAACCCCAAAACAGCCTGCATCTCTAATTTATAAGAATAACGACGTCAGGTTAAAGAGCCAGACTTACAGAACAGCATTTCTCTTTGCTTTTACTGCCTTTGACTTATGACCACTTTTGCCTGTGGTTAAGGAAATCATTGTTTTCTCCCCCATGAGGCTAAAGTCTAAAATGTTAATGCTCTAGCCTGTTTTCTCGCCCTCTCTTTGTCTTTCTCCCTGCCCCCCGCCCATCTCTCTTCCTTTTTTTTTTTTTTTTTACTTCACTTCTACCTCAATGGAAAAATGGTATAACAATCCAAACAAAACAGCAACATACAAGAATGTCAAGTCTTAGTCTTCTCTTGCCCTCAAATTCACCCCCTTGAAGTAATCAATGTCAGTAGTTTGAGGTATTTGTTTCCATAATTCCTTGTTAGGGCTTAACAATATATGCAGATTTACTGTTTGACCTAATTTTTCCCTATAAGACGGATCCTTTCCAGCAGAAAATATAAGTCCAAGCCATGCTTTTTAGCAGTGTTATAATAGTCCATAGCATAGATGTATTGTAAGTTATTCAATCATCTCTGAACCGATGAACATCCACATTACCCAACTCCCTGTTCCTATTTTATACAATCACTGCTGCAATAGCTACTTTTGTGTATTTCTCCCTATGTACTAGCACTTTTATTTCTCTGAAATAGTGGGATTATTTGATCAAAGGGTATATACTTTTTAATTTTTAAACTGGGTTGAAATTACTTTCCAAAAATGTTATCACTATTCACATTCCTACAAACGATGAAAGAACCCATTTCCCCACACCACCCCAAGCTTTGGCAATTCTTCTCAATTATTTTGTTTTGCTGATCAATTGAGTAAAGATGGTGTATCATTCCTTCAATTTGCATTTGCCTGATTTCCAGTGAGGCTGTCCATCTTTTCAAATGTTTACTCACCATGTTTGCCTCCTCAGGTATAACCTGCCTTTGCACTTCCTTTTTTTTTTTTTAAGTTTATTTTTGAGAGTGAGCATGAGCAGAGGAGGGGCAGAGAGAGGAGGAGAGAGAATCCCAAGCAGGCTCAACACTATCAGCATGGAGCCCAATGTGGGGCTTGAACCCATGTACCATGAGATCATGACCTGAGCTGAAACCAAGAGTCGGACACTTAACCACCTGAGCCACCCAGGTGGCCCTGTACTCCCTTTTAATGGCTATATGCCCTTTTCTTAGCATTCTGTACAGCTTCTGAGATACTAACCTTGTGTCTATCATGAGTTGTGGGTATTTTTCCCCTAGTGTTTTGTCTCTAGATTGTGTTTATGGTACCATTTGACATATGAAAGTTTTAAATATTTATCTCATCAAATATGTTAATGTTTCCTTCTTTGGATTATGGGTTTCCTGGCCTATTTTAGAAGGCCTTCTCCACCCCTAGTGTATATATTGTTCTAACACTTCAGTTTTTATTAATTCTTAACTTTACTTTGGTAAATCTATAAAATAGAGAAACAGGATATACCTTGACAGGATCAGCTACTTTTGAAGACCCGGTCTTCTTGATATCACTCTATTATAATCTGGTCCTTTTCAGCCCAAACACACGATCTTTCCATCCCTTAAAACAAACAAACAAACAAACAAAACAAAACAGATTACAAATAAAACAATTGAACTAAAGTATACAATCTTCAGTGAAGATGCGAGAAGTGCCCTCAAAAATAGATAAAGCAAATAGTCAAGAGCCCAGGAAGTTGATACTCAGCCTCCACAATAGTGTTATACCAGATTCATGGCTGCATCCCCACAGGACCTCTCCTAGGTACTTGGACAAACTAAATACTTCAACAAGTGTTCTTTTATTGGTTGGCTGGCTGGCTGGCTGGCTGGCTAGAAGGATGAATGGGTTTCAAATAAGCCTGTAACAAATACACAGCCAACTTGAAAACTAACCAGGAGCCAATGAGAAGGAATGAATGATCAGAATTAAACACCTACAGATACAGTCTATATGCAAATAGTAGTTTACATTTCACTCAACTGTATAATGAAATCTATCTTACAGTGATTAAATTGATTTCAAAGAAATTTTTCCAGCTTCAAGTGCCAATCAAAGAACTCTTAAGTACTAATTCTCTGAAGCAGAAACCATTGAGACCAGAAGAAATCTACTTACCCCTGTCTGGTCACTGGATGGCAAAACTTAGCTGTTCTTGATGCGATTTTCATGGCAATAATTAACAACCATGACCTTACAGATGACAAGAAGCTCTCTCTCTGTTGCCACATCTGATTTTCACACCCATTCTTATAGATAAAGGAACTGAGTTCCAAAGAAGTTAAGTGAATGGCCTGCAAAGCTAAACCAAGATTCAAATCAAGGGTTCTCTCCCTCTAAATCCCATTCTATTGTCATTGGAGCAAATATATTCACCACCACCAGCCTCGTTTTCTAGCAAAGACAGAAAGCAAGATTATGTGACTATGGTCCCCCAAAGGGGCAGTTTTTACCTTCTAAGCATCTACACTTGAGATCTCTTTTTGCTTTTTTATGTTTCATAAAACCCACAGAACTATCTTTATTCTGCACCAGATTCTTCATCTTCCAAGAGACAGGCATAGTTGGATTTTAAGCAGCAGAGATTTGTGCTAAGGCAACGGATCATAAGCTATGGTTACCCCTCCACAGTAGGGAAGGTGGGAGGAAGCTGAACCCAGTCAAGTGAGGGATTCTTCAGAACAGAACTGTAGCAAATAAGAATGTCCATCCACAAACTCCATGTGTGGAAAATTATGACTCTATTTCCATCAATGAGCTTTAAGCAGGATGGGGCTGGGGTGCAACTGTATACCTATGCTGGGATCTCTGGAGACATCTGCACTCCTTCAGGTGCAGATGATCAGGCCATGCAGGTCATTGCTGGGCCATTCTTCACTCCTGACACAAGTCTCCTCTGGAGCTGGCCTCTCTCTTCTATCTCCTAGCACCTTTCTGCCAAACCCACAGTGATGCCCAGGACACTGTGGGGCTCCGTCCCATCCCACCTTTGCCTCTTGCAGCTCTGAGGACCCTAGTGAAAGGATGCTTTCTGTGGCTGCCCTTGGCCCTTCCCAACACACCCCACAGCTGGTCTGAGGGTCTTGCTTTTCCCTGGTTCCTATCCAGGAAACAGAATCCCTAAACCAGTGGTTCTCAGCCAGGACTATCCCATTCCCCGTGGGATATTTCGGAAATCTGTGGATGTATTAATTGGTTGTCATAATGATGGGAGTTAAATTACCCATGAATTTCATTTACTTCAAGATAGTAAATAGGACTTAACAAAATATTTGCTACATAAAGGAGTCATTAAGTTTTAATAGGACTGAGGATCCCTGCCTTTAACTAACTGCCTTTCATTCCTCTTCCCAGGGATAAGTTGATAACCCTAACCCTAACCCTAACCCTTCATTCCTCCCTCCCTTCTGACTCCCCTTTCCCCCTATATCCACTCTGAGGGTTCAGAAAACCTGTGACTCCCTCTGACTTCACTATTTCCCAATGCCCCTTAGAGTCTGTTTTTTACAGCCAAAATCTGGCCAAGGCTTCTGCTGTTACTTCCCTTCTCTGACGCAAGGATGCTACCCAGATAGAGGAAGGGTCACCAGGTAAGGAATGGACTAGGGAGAACACATCTGCTATGATTTCTAAAAGTTCTCCCACCACATAATGAAGAAAGATCTCCTTACAAAGTAGTCATTTGAACCAGCCTCCAGACTGGTTTTGTGACCTCATCACAGCCACAGCACAAGACAGGAGAGGTGGTGGACCTCACTATTGCTAACAGTTGCAGCACCATCAAAACACAGCAGACCCGTGGCACCTGGGTGGCTCAGTTGGTAAAGCATCTGACTCTTGATTTCGGCTCAGGTCATGATCTCAAGGTTCTGCACTGACATCATGGAGCCTGCTTGGGATTCTCTCTCTCCCTCTCTCTCTGCCCCTTCCCCACTCATGTGGGTGTGCATGCTCATGCTCGCTCTCTCTCTCTCTCTCTAAATAAACATTTAAAAAAATACCCCTAAGCAAGAGGGTTCTAGTGAAGCATCTGGCTTACATCTTCCCACCCTCTCCTCCCAGAGAGCTCCTACTCACCTTCAGGGCCTTGCCACAAATTCCCCTGATCCTATTTATGCAGAACCAACTGCTCCTGTTTCTGTACCCCCATGGCCCATTTTACAGATTTCAATCCTAATGTGCTACGTGGGGTCAGAGTTGTGGGTCACTCTGCATGTCTCCCAATAGGCTCTTCCTTTGGGAAGAGACCTTGTCCCATTTACCTAAGTTTGGCACTGTATTTCCAGTTCATCCAAGGCAAAACAAATTTCAACCTAGTACAGTAAGACAGCTCGGCACCCACCCAAAAAAACATGTCTCTTAGTGTTTCTGACCACATAAATCTGATTAAGCCCCATGCACAGGGGTTGATGGGAAATTCTGAAGGACCTCTCTCTAGCTTCTTGGAGTTGCACAGGAAGCCCTGTGAAAGGTTAGGCATCCCAGAGCAATCGGGTTACCTGTCCATTCACAGTACACAGAACCAGATACCTAATTTGTAGAGCCCAGTCAGTGCAAAATAAAAATGCAGATCCCGTGGTTCAACAATTATTATGAATTTCAAGACAGTGACAGCAGAGCATTAAACCAAGTGTAACTGCACAGGCCACATGCCCATGAAGTCAGTCCTGCCAGTAGATACCTCTCCCATGCCCCCAGCCCCAGAGCACAAGTGGTCTGTTTCATAGCCTGTGACTTCCCCGCATCCTTGACTAACTTTCCTGCCATTCCCAGGCTGCATATAAATGGGATACTGTGTAAATAGGGGATGGGTGTCTGTCACACAAGGAATTTGTCCACCCCTTCCCAGAATGAACTCTTCCCTTTCCAGGCTCACAGAAGTCTTCCACCCTCACAGATCAGGTCACTGCCTCCTCCAGCTCGAAGCTGACCATCATCTTCTCCTGTTCAGACCCTTGTTTTGATGAGCCTATCCTTCCAAACAAAGGCCTGGGGTAGGAAGTTTCTTCACAGGACCATGGTACACAAAGAAGTAAGATCTTAAATTTGGGATCTAAACCCAGGGGACAAGGCAGGCAATACAGCCTCATTGTAAGCTGACGATGGGGAGCTATAGATATGCTGGTAAATGTTTAACAATGGGCTCTCTGAAAGAGAAAAAAAAAATCTAATTTGTAGCATTTGCTAGTATTCATGGTATAAGTATTCCCACTATGGCTGATCTTAATGATATCGAGCAACCAATGTGAAGTCACTGAACACAGAGTTGAAGATATGCACATGCTCTCTCTCACAGGCTGGCAGAAGCCAGTACCAGCACACCAAAGAAAGGGCACCCACACAGTATTGCCACATGGTTGGGGTTGGCAGATGAGACTGGAGGCTAAATAAATTTTCAAGTTTTATGCCTCTATTTCTAAGTATTCGCTACTAATTCAAACCTTTTAACAACACTCTGGAAGTCAAACTTCATCAGGCCAAGCAAGAGTCCTGAGTTTGGAATCCTGACCTGGACAGAGAACTCAGGTGGTGATGAGATGCAGAGGGAAATTTCACCTCTTAGACTCCTTCATATCTCCTACATCATGAAAACAGTACATTAACATTTCAGATTGCCCTACCCTCCTAGCCTCTCTCCTGCATTCACCCATCAGCCTCACAGAACATCCCAAGGCTTTCAGTTGCTCAGCCAGAATCATTTCCAGTCACTACCCTGAAAGACACCCATAGTGCTCACTCCAGCAGGACAGACACTAAAATTGGACTGAAAGAGCTCAGAGATAGAGATACTAGCTCTTCACCATCTCCCCGGTGATATCCACAAGGCCGGCAAAGTATAAAAATAATTGATAACAATGATTGACGGTGATGATCGAGGATAATGACGTACTTTTAAAAGCATGAGGCTCCAAGTTTGCTGGGTGCTGTTTTTCCCTTTTCCTCTTCTCCTGTTCTTTTTGATGATGCTTTATGTATATTCCATGTCACTCAGCAGCTACGGGAGATGGATGACTATGGGAGCAAAAGATAACAGGCGGGAGTAGTGAGAATTTTCTCTTGCCTGCAGCAGACAGCAGAATACATTTTTCAAGCCCGAAACATCATAGGAACAGAATGATTTTTTAAATGCCCTTTCTTTTATTTCCATTCATTGGCTTTTTGTGGTTTTTTTAATTGCTCATTTTGCTTAAGGAGCCTCAAGGCAAGGAGCACAGCATAGTATCATTAATTAAAATATTTAAAATGATAGCAGTGGTAACTATGCTCCTGAATAAGCCTAGGCAGCACAGACAGCAAACACAATTATTATCCATAATAACAGCCAAATCATCACCACTGTGCTCTACTCAGAGACAATGCATCCTTCCCAGAGTGCTAAGTGACTGTGACAATGAGTAAATCATGACTACCTAAAATGAGAGTAGATGGGATCTCTGGGGCACTCTCGGTCTGTGCAGAAACCCTGCCATTCCTCCTCCCTCAACCTCACCCCACGGAAGGGTTTTCTAGGCAGAAAACTGCTGCATGACAGCCACTCATGCCCTTTCCCCAGGTTTTCCCCAGGTTTTCCCCAGGAATCTGGGGGATGCTGAGCAGTGAATCAGCCAGGCCCTAGTGTGTCACCTGGTACACCATAAACATCTTTGCACTTTTCTTGTACCTGAAAGACCCCTCCGTAGGAAATTATTCCCATTAAATAAGCCCACTACAGTAAATAGTGATAATTTATGTTAAAGCTTTTAGACACAGAAATACACAGAACATAACCAATGCTATTGCACATGATGAAGACAATTCCTTATTCATTCATTCATTCAAGACTTCTTGAGCACCTACCATGTGCCAGATTCTCTCTGGGTCGTTTCTTCTTCTAGGTACCACAGAGCTACGGGGATGGAAGACCAGGTCCATGTCTCCAGTGGGCTCAGAGTTTAGCAGGAGAGATGCAGACAGTTAAATACAGTGACGTGTGGGTGGGTGGGAGCAAAGTTGAGAGACACTCAACTCACGAAGGGAGAAACAAATGAGGGGCCATGGAGTGCTTCCCAAAGTAGGTGATACCTGACTTGAATTCTAAAGGTACTCACAGAACATGCTATCAGTTCCCCTCCCATATCTCCCTAACATGTCCCTGCAGGCCCAGCCTCCAAGTTCCTACTGCCAAATGCCAGCAACTGCAACTCTGAGGCCAAGGGCTTCCTCCAAGTGTGGTATAAACTCTGCCTGCTCAAGTGGCAGGCCAGAGTGCCTGAGAATTAACTCCTCCTGAGAGCAGCCTCAGCCAATGACAGCTGGAAGTTGGTGGAATCTTGTCGCTCAGGTAGGATAACTCAAAGGCCAGTTCCTCACTGTTCTACACTATTTCCCAGAGTTCTCCAGAGGGAATAAGCCAGTTTCCCATAGAGATAACTTGCTTGACTGCCTTTATTTCCCTATGTCTTACCAATGCACTTCGCTCATCTCTTACCAGCATCTCACAGTGTCATCTAAATGGTCTACTTGCACTAAAAATCCTTGCCTTGAGGTGTGCATCTAGGCCATCACAAATTAAGACTGTGCTCCCATGCAGGAAAACCATAGGAAGCGTCCAGACAGAGGCAGGACATAGTTATGAACTGCAAATATTTAGCTGGGTAAGACTGAAGCAAGAGGTGAGAGAGAAGCTAGTCCCTGCAGTAGTGATGGCCAAGATTACACACCCCCCTCTTAAGGTCTTTTTCAATTTGTGCCTTTCCACAAGGAACTCTCAAACACACACGTAGGTTAAATATACAAAGTTACTGACTTTGCCCCGTATGCCACTCTGGGTCTCATCTTGGCTCCCCTTCTCATTTTATCCTATCTCAATTAAGTGGTCTGGCCTTAAACACTTTATCCTGGCACAAATGATCTCCAAGCCCTGCAGGAGCCTCAGTTGTCTCAATCCCAGAACTACTGGCACAGGAATAGTGTCTGTGATTGCCAATCTTCACGATGGCTCTGAATGACCCCTATTCCACCCCCATATTTACATCTTTATGTGATCCCAACTACTTTGTTTCAGGATTGGTGTGTTATGGCCAGGAAAATACGGGAGAAGTGATAGCATGTGACTTTCAAGGCTAGGTTATCAATGACATTGTGGTTTCTGCCTTGCTCCTGGATCACTTGCTCCATGGGAAGCTGGTTGCCATACTGGGAAGACTCTTAAAAAAGCAGCTCTTTGGTGAAGTCCAGGTGGTGAGGAACGGAGGTCTCCTTCCTACAAGTACCAAAAACCTGAAGTCTCCAGCCAACAACCATGGGAGTGAGATATCTTAGAAATAGGCCCTTCAGACATGTACCCCAATGTTTATAGCAGCACTTTCAACAATAGCCAAATTACGGAAAGAGCCTAAATGTCCATCAACTGATGAGTGGATAAAGAAGATGTGGTTTATGTATACAATGGAATACTACTTGGCAATAAGAAAGAATGAAATCTGGCCATTTGCAACAACGTGAATGAACTGGAGGGTATCATGCTACGTGAAATAAGTCAGGCAGAGAAAGACCGATACCATATATTTTCACTCATATGTGGATCCTGAGAAACTTAACAGAAGACCATGGGGAAGGAGAAGGGGGAAAATAGTTACAGAGAGGAAGTGAGTCAAACTATAAGAGACTATTAAATACTGTGAACAAACTGAGGGTTGGTGGGGGGTGGGGGAGAGGGGAAAGTGGGTGGTGGGCATTGAGGAGGGTACCTGTTGGGATGAGCACTGCGTGTTGTATGGAAACCAATTTGATAATAATTTATATGAAAGAAAGAGAAAGAGAGAAAGAGAGAAAAGAGCCCCTTCAGCCCCAAGCAAGTCTTTGGACTACTACAGTCCCAGACAACATCTTGACTGCAACCTCAAGAGAGACTCTGAGCTAGAAACACACAGATAATCCACTCCCAGACTCCTGAGTCTCAGAAGCTGTGCAAGATAGTATTTACTGTTGTAAGCCACTAAGTTTTGGGATAAGTTGTTACACAGCAATAGATAACTAATACACTGTCATGTGCTCATTCCACATCCAACCTATCTCCACCTCTCATTCAAGGCAGATAAGAAAGGAGGAAGAGATTGTAACAGGAGATGATGAACTTCATTTTAAATGCCATGAGGAACATCCAGGAGGAGATGATAGGAAGTGGGCAACTGGAGATATGAGCCTGATATCTGTGCAGGGAAAAAACTAGGGCTGGGGCTCAAATATATATTAATGAGTTGTCAGGATATGGGAGGTCAATGAAGACACTATTGTGAAGGAAAAGGCCCAAGAAGTGAATGTGTGGTGTAAATTGTCCAAATTCTCCCTCCATAAATACAGGTAGAGTTAGTCAGTATTAACAGTTGGGTTACAAGGAACCAAATATGTGGTAGGTTTTCCTATTTCAAAGGTGAAAAACCCAAAAGTCCTAATCGGGCCTGTACTAGCTAGTACTAATTGCTGCATAAGAAATTATACCATTACTTACTGGCTTAAAATAATAAACATTTATTATCATCTCACTCAATTTCCACAAGCCTGGAACATAGAAGCCAGTTAGATGGGTGATTCTGATAATATGTACAAGAACATTTATCATAGTGTTGTTTATAAGAGCAAAATGTTGTATTTTTATTAAATTTAAATATTAATAAAAATGGTCAAAATGTACAATAATAGGAAACAGTAAAAAAAACTATGCATCTGCTAAAACTGGAGTTAAAGAAACTGCTCTTAATGTCCCCAAAAATGCATGATGTAAAATTATAGAGTATGATTCCAATTTTCTTAAAATGTTCAAATTATATAAAAAGACTAGAATTTCATGTGCCAAAATAGTAATTGTAGTTATATTAAGTTATCCATTAGTAAGTAACAGACCACCCCAAAAATTAATGACTTAAAGCAATAACGATTTACTTGCTCATGATTCTAGTCTGGATAGTTTTTCTGCTGGTCTCTCCTGAGGTCACTTATGCAACTGCAATCACCTGGTGGCATGACTAAGACTGACCTCTAAGAGGGCTTCAGTCACCTGTTTGGCTCCTCCAGCTGGGAGGCCTGGAACAGTTAGGGGTTGCCTGAACCTTCATCTCTCTGTCTCTCCAGCAAAGCAGCCAGATCTCTTCACATGGTAGTTCAAGGCTGAGAGGAGTACACACACACACACACACACACTGACAAGTCTGAAATTGTAGGGCAGGCTGACAGATTGGAAATTAAAATAAGGGTTGATGCTGCAGTCTTGAGTCTGAATTCCACAAAGCAGCAGGTTGAAAACTCAGGTAGGGTTTCATGTTGCAATCTTGTGGAGAATTCCTTCTTGGAAAACCTTGGTCTTTGTTCTTAAGGCCTGCAACTGATTAGATGCGGCTCACCCACAATATAAAGAGTAATCTGCTTCCTCAAAGTCTAGTCTGATTTAAATATTAATCACATCTAAAAAAAAAAAAAAATCAAAGTCACAGCAACACTGACCAAACAACTAGGCACCACAAATTGACAAATAAAATTGACAAAGCCTAGCCAAGTTGACAAATAAAATTAACCATCACACATGACCAAGCCCAGAGTTAATGTGGGAGGGGGCTACAAAAAGGGAAGAATACCCAGAAGCAATGTTCATTGGCAACCACCAACAGAACAGGTCACAACCTCCAGATATATCTGGATGGCAGGTTTTTCTTTTTCCTTTTCTTATCTGTATGTTTCAAATTTTCTGCAAAGAACATGTATAACATTTTGGAACAATAGTTAATATTATATAATGATTCATACTCATTACTTTAAAAGGCAAGACATATAGAAAAGTACAAAAATATGTCAACAAATCACTGGGAATCTCACCAATCAGAAATGAGTAGTGTTAATATTTTGTGATTTTCTTTACATTTTTATTTATATTTATACAGATGTTAGAAAAGAGAGAAAAGGAAACATGAGATAGAGATAGAGACCAAAATGAGATAACTGTATGTAAATTAAAAATTGTAATTTAATTTGTAAATTTAATTATTTTCTTGAACTTAACAGAAGAGAAAGAAACTGAAGGAAATTTAAAAGATCTATAGTACATCAAGTGCTTCTTTACCCCTGAGATTAACTTCTTAAAAATTACTCTAAGATTAATAGCACCTGGGAGGCTCAGTCTGTTAAGCGTCCAACTTCAGCCCAGGTCATGATCTCACGGTTCATGGGTTCAAGCCCCACATCAGGCTCTGTACTGACAGCTTGGAGCCTGGAGCCTGCTTCCGATTCTGTGTCTCCCTTTCTCTCTGCCCCTCCCCTGCTCGCACTCTGTCTCTGTCTCTCAAAAATAAATAAATGTAAAAAATAAATTTTTAAAAAATTTTTAAAATTACTCTAAGATTAAAGAAAATTTTTAAATATTACAAAAAATATTAAGAGGTTACAGTGATATTTTTTAACTAGAATTTTAAGTAGTATTGACTAACTCGCTGCTCCCAACAGCATGGGAGTAATAATATGCTCACATTTCCTCCAGCTTTCCCTCCCTTGCCCCACCCTGCAATGCCTGGGCTGCCCGTTTGGGTTGGCTTCATTTTGCCAAAGTTTTTTATTTATTAATTTATTTTTTTGCCAAATTTTTTAGAGTAGCATTCTATTCCATTCCATTGCCAAAGTTTTTTAAAGTAGCATTCCATTCCATTCCATTCCATCCTATCCTATCCTATCCTATCCTATCCTATCCCATCCTATCCTATCCTATCACCTGACCAAACTTGATCCCATCACCAAAGAGCTCTGGTTTCACACAAGCAGGTATAGTAAGTGCTCAAGTCTGGCTGTGATTTCATGTTTAAGACTGTAACTCTCTGGCTGCACAGACTTTTCTCAGGCCTCACTTTCTAAACCTCAGAACTTTCTAAACATCGCTCCATTTTCTTTGAAATTTACCATGGTGTATTGGAGAACAGCCAAATCTCTCCCAGTGTCAGGGACTACTCTCTGCTTAGATGCCTGAAGAATTCCTTCTTTATTTTGTTAAGTTCAATAGTTTAACCTAGAAAACTTCTTGATGGCAGCCATTCTCAATCTGTCTTCCTACGCATGTGCTATACCTGGCCACCTGCAGATCTGCAGGTTTGCATTTTCTCTGAATTCTTCTTGGAAGGATTGTCTATGGCAGGGATACCCGTTACCTTATTTTGAATCATCTTTGCCTCACTTCTTCTTTCTAATTAATCTCTTTTTTCACTTCTCTCTGCACTGTGATCATCTCCAGCTTTCCCTTCATGCCATTAATTCAGTTTTTAGCTGTGTCTATTCTATTCCTTGCTATTTTATGTTACTTTATTTCAATTCATTTCCTAGGTCTGCGATCTCCTTTTATAACTCATTCTGTAGTTTTATCATCTCATCTTTCAGTTCTTGTTTTATCACATTTATATTCCTACTAATTTATTTTCTAAAGGAAAACATTCACAGGGAAGCTACTTCTATCTCCTGATTTACGTTTCTTCCAGATTTCACCTGACTTTTGACTGATTTTCCTGTGATATGTTTGCCGTGTTGGTCTGATTTTCCTTTACATCTTGCTTGTGCTTAATGTGAGCAACTTTGTCCATAACACTCTTCCCTCCTTGTATGGGGCCAGTTTGTCTGCCAGCCGCCACCCCCCACCCCCCCCCCCACCAACTCTGAGTTTCATTTTGAGGCCTGGGTCTCGTTGGGGTAGCTATTTTCTGCAGCCTGAATGAGGACAGAGCTCAGCCAGCAATTAATTCAGCCTTCGATGAAGAATCTGTGCTCCGAGGTTTCTTCGGAGAGCACTAAACGCCTATCACCAGGGCCCACTCCTCATAGTTGAGGGCATGGCTCACCTCTGTGGACTGCAGTTCATCCTCCAATCTAGCCCAATGTCTTAGAAGATAATAAGTCCTCCACCCTGCAGTGGAATTGCAAACTGATACCAGCTTTCCAGAAAACAATTCGGCAGTAGTATCAAGACCTGTATTTATAACATTGATCCAATATCTCTACTGAGAAAAAAAAAAAAAGGAAAACAAAGATTCATTTGCAAAGAAATTATTTGGAGCATTATATATAATATCAGTAAACTGGAAACAATTTAAATGTTCAATGTCAAGGCACATTGAAGTAAAGTTTGCAGCAGATAAAAATGTTTATGAAGAGCTTTTAAAGATTAGATGCTTTTGATATAATAAGTAAAAAAAACAAAATGCATACAGTAAAATCCAACTTACGTTTTTCAAAATGCATAAGAATCATACCTAAGAAGAACCACTAGATTCAAAACCCCAGGAAGGTAAGAGCCATGACCGTGACTGTTCTGTTCACTCCTCTATAACCGGAAGCTAACATAGTGCTTGGCACATAACAGATGCACAATGAATATTTATGAATAAGTGAATAAAATTAATTCAGCAAAAGAAATTTATCTCATGATTCAATAACAAGAATAATTGTGTTTCTCAATGGCTTTGCTATTATAGACCTTTGATCATGCTCTGACTGGAGGAAACTATAATACATTTGGTCAACTGAGATAGACTTTCATAAAACACATTTTGTATATCACTATCCGATTTCCTCTGCCCTTATTTTTTCTTTGATGGGAATTCTTTAAGAAAAATAGCTTTATAGGCATAATTTGCATAGCATATAATTGACCCATTATAAACATACAATTCAATAATATTCAGTAACTTTATACAGTTGTGCAACCATCACCACCATCTTGCTTTAGAACATTTTTACTACCCAAAACAAATTCCTCAAACCTTATTTGTAGTCAATCCCCATTACCACCCTCAGCTCCAGATAACCACTGATCAGCCTTCTGCCTACATAAATTTGCCTAACTGAATATTTCATATAAATGAAATCATAGAACATGAAGTCCTTGGCAACTGCCTTCTTTCACTTAATGTTTTCACTTAACATGTTGTAGCATACAGGATAACATCCATATTGCACATCATTCCTTTTCATTGATGAATAGTATATTGTTAAATGAATACACCCATTTTGTTTAACTATTCCTTGCTAATCAGTTGATGGACATTTGGGTTCTTTCCAGTTTGAAGCTATTATGAGTAATATTGATAATGAACATTCTCATATAAGTCTTTGTATGGACACATGTTTTAATTTCTCTTGGGTAGACTCCTAGAAATAGAAATGATGGTCCATAGGGTAAGTTGTTTTGTGTTTTTTTTAACTTTTTAAAAAGGCCAAAGCAGCTGTACCACTTTAAATTTCCACGAGCAATGTATGAGGGTTCTAGTTTCTCCACATCCTGGCTAACACTTCATGTCATCTGCTTTCTTGATTTTAGCTGTTCTAGTGATGGTATACAGGTTTTCACATCGTATTGCTAGTTTGCACTTCACTAATGACTAATGTTGATAACTTTTTCTTGTATTTCAGAGCCATGTGTGTGTACTATTTAGTGAAGTTTCTAAGCCTTTTGTCCCTTTTTTAATTGGCTTGTCTTCTCATTACTGAGTTTTAAGAGTTCTTTACATATTCTGGACGGAAATCCTTTATCAAATATATGATATGCAAATACTTTCTCCAAGTCTATAGCTTGTCCTTGAATTTTCTTAATGGTATCTTTTGAAATGCAAAAGATTTTAATTTTAATGAAATCAATTTTTCATTTTTGTTCTTTTTTGCCTTAAGCTTTTGATATCCTATCTAAGGACTCTTTGCCTAACCTAACATCACTAAAATGTTCTATGTTTCTTCCAGAAGTTTTCCAGCTTATCTCTTACGTTCAGGTTTTGATAATTTCAGGTAATTTTTGTGTTTGATAAAAGATAAGCGTCTAAGTTAATTTTTATTTTTCCAGATAGACATTCAGTTGTCCCAGCACCATTTGGTAAAAAGACTATTTCTCATCCCATTAAATTATCTTGGCACCTTTCAAATCAAATAGATTGATTATAAATGTAAAGAGCCTCAATTCTGTTCCATTGATCTATATGTCTGTTCTTATACCAATACAACACTATATTGATCACTGTACCTATGTATTAAGTTTACAAATCAACTAAGTCCTCCAATCTTTTTTTTTTCAAAATTGTATTTCCATATGAGCTTTAGGATTAGCTTGTCAATTTCCCCAAAATTCTGGGGTTATTCAGATTGCATTAAATCCATAGGTCAATTTGGGGAGAATTAAGATGTTAACGATATTGAGTTTTTCAGTTCCTAAACATGGAATTGTTCTCCATTTATTTAGATATGCTTTAATTTCGCTAAGAAATGCTTTCTAGTTTTCATTGAACAAATATTATACTTCTTAACTAAATCTATTCCTAAGTGTTTTATCTTTTTTGGTCCTTTTGTGAATGGTATTAAGAAAATTTTCATTTTTTTGGATTGTTTGTTGCTATGATATAGAAAAATACAATTAACTTTTATATATTAATCTTCTATAACCTTGCTAAACCTGTTTATCAGTTTTAGTAGATTCTGTGTGGATTCCTTAGGATTTTCTACATATGAGATCATATCATCCGTGACTAAAGATAGTTTTACTTCTACCTTTCCAATCTAAATGCCTTCTTTCACTCATTCACTCACTCATTTGTTCATTCATTCTTCATTAGTTTTTGCCCTATTGTACTAGTTAGAACCTCAAGTACAACATTGAACACACATAGCAAGAGAGGACATCTTATTCCAAATTTTATAGGAAAACGTTCGGTCTTTCAGCATTTAATATGGAGTTAGCTGTAAGTTTTTATAAGGTTGAGAAAGCTCTCTTATTTAGTTCAGTATTTTGATCATGAAAATGTGATGATTTTTGTCAAATTATTCTTCTGTATCTACTAAGATAATCATCTAGTTTTTGTCTTGTATTACTATGATAGTATACATTAATGGATTTTTAGATGGTAAACTTGGCATATCTTAGATAAATGCCATTCGATCATGGTGTATAACACTTTTTATATACTTCTGATTTCAGTTTGCTAATACTTTTAAAGTTTTTATTTATGTTCATGAAGGATATTAGGTCTTTTCTTTCTATATCTTTCTCTGGTTTTGCTATGATGGTAATATTTGCCTCATACACTAAATTGGGAATTGTTCCTACCTTCTCTATTTTTTGAAAGGGTTGAATTCTTTAAATATTGGACTGAATTCACCAATGAAACCATCTGGGCTTAGGGTTTTCTTTGTGGAAATAATTTAAATTACTAATTCTATTTCTTTGCTTATTACCAGCCTACTCAGATTTTCTTTCTAAATCAGTTTTCATAATTTGTGTCTTTCTAGGGATTTCTTAATTTCATCCAAGTTGTCGAATTTTCTGGCATTAAGTCATTCATACTGTTCCCCTTATAGACCTTTTAATTTCTGTATGATCAGTAGTGATTTCACCTCTTTTATTCATGACGTTGTGTTTCCTCTCTTATTTTCTTGATCAGTCAAGCTAAGCGCTTGTGGTAGGCAGGATAATGGTCCTCCAAGTAAGTCCACCTCTTAATCCCTAGAACCTATTAATATATGTTATGTGGCAAAGAGGAATTAAGGTTGCAGGTGAAATTATAGATGTCAATCAGCTGACTTTAAGATAGGAAGATTATTCTGGATTATCCTAGTGAAGCCAATGTAATCACAAGACTCCTTAAAAGTAGTAGAAGGTGGCAGAAAAAGAAGAGCCAGAGAGATGGCAGTGTGAGAAGAATCTGGACTGATGTTGTTGGCTATAAAGATGTAGGAAGGGGGCCATGAACCAAGGAAAGCCTCTTGAGCTGAAAAAAGAAAGGAAATGGATTCTCCCTAGAATCTTCAGAAAAGAATCCACCCTGCCAACAGCTTGAGATCCATGTCAGACTTCTGATCTCCAGAACTATAAGATAATGAAATTATGGATTTTAAGCCACAGACATGAGCAACAGAAAATACAGATTTCTCTCAACTTCTTTAATCTTTTCAAAGAAACAAGTCTTTATTTCATTTATTTTGTATTTTCTATTCCATTGACTTCCACTTTGCTCTTTATTATTTACTCCCTTCTGTTTGCTTTGGGTTTAGTTTTACTCCACCTTTTCTAATTTCTTAATGGGGAAACTAAGGTAATTGACTTAAGACCTTTCTTTTCTTTTCGTATACACATTCAGAGCCATATATTTCCCTGTAAGTACTGCTTTATTTTCATCCCATAAACCATGAATATATTGTCTTTCTATTTTCATTCAGTTCAAAATACTTTCTAATGTCCTTTTCAGATTACTTTTTTGACCTGTAGGTTATTTAGAAATATGTCATTTAATTTTCAAACGGTTGCCATTTTCCAGAGGTCTTCCTTTCTTTCTGTGAATTCAGTTACTGTCTGGTGTCACTTCTTTTCAGCCCGAAGGTTTTCTTTTAGTATTTCTTGTAAGGCAGGTCTGCTAACAACAAATTCTCTCAATACTTGTGTACCTGGGAATGTGTTTATTTCACCTTCATTTTGAAGAATACTTTTGTCAGATTTAGAAATGTTTTCTTTCTTTCATCATTTTGAAAATGTCATTCCACTACCTTCAGACTCCATTGTTTCTGATGCGAAGTCAGTGATCGTATTGCTTCTCTGTACAGGAGGAATCGCTTTCCTGTTTTTACTTTCAAGATTTTCTCTTTTGTTTAGCTTTCAACAGTATCGTAATGATGTGTCTATTTGTATGTTTTTTTTGTGTTTATTGTGCTTGGGTTTTATTGAGCTTGGGTTGTTTGTTTGTTTGTTTGTTTTTGACCATTATTTCCTCTTTCTGAGATGACCATTACATGGATGTTGGTACTCTTGATATTGGCTCACAGGTCACTGAGGTTGTATTCATTCATCCTCAACCTTTTTTTCTCCCTGTTAATCAGTTTGGGTAATTTCTGTTGATTTACCTTCAATCTGCTGATTCATTCTTCTGCTATTTAGCCACTCTCGTGAATTTTTCATTTAAATCATTACACTTTTTAACTAAGAATTTTTTTAATAGACACATCATTACGATACTGTTGAAAGCTAAACAAAAGAGAAAATCTTGAAAGTAAAAACAGGAAAGCGATTCCTCCTGTACAGAGAAGCAATACGATCACTGACTTCGCATCAGAAACAATGGAGTCTGAAGGTAGTGGAATGACATTTTCAAAATGATGAAAGAAAGAAAACATTTCTAAATCTGACAAAAGTATTCTTCAAAATGAAGGTGAAATAAACACTACAGCGTCTGCTGTTTATATGCACACTGTATATGGAGAACATATCAAACCTATTATGGTTGTCTCACTTCCAGACCTTCCTGTTAAATTTCTAACCAGTCTGTTAGTTCATTGCATGCCCCAAAGAGACCCACAGTCTTAGACTATCAAAGCCACTAGCCTTCCCTGTTTTCTTGCTGCCAAGATCACCACTTTGACTGATTTGACAACAGTCCAATTCAAGCAAGCTCTTCTGGAAGTGGCAGTAAAACGACTGGTTTTTATGGCCTTCCCACCTACTCTTAATGAACTACTAGTAGACGTGGAGAGGGGATGGGAGGAACCCCAGGTAAGAATACCACAGACTTCTATTCTTAACCCAAATTCAGTAGGTTTCATGAATAAATGCTTTGGTCTATTTCCAGTAAACCAAATGGTTGTTTTTTGATAGTGTTATCCAGTTATAATAATTACTTGGTGGGCGGGGGGGAAATTCATTGGTTCTTTCACACAGGTTTGCTAGAAGTGAACTTTCAAAAATCGGTTTTGTGTTATATGTACTTTTTCTTCACCAAGTCATTTCAAAGCCCTTCTCCAACAAGGCAAAAAGGAAGGACACACACAGGAGGAAGAAAGAAAGGAAAGGGAGAAAGAATTCCCAGAGTAAGAATTTAGGCAAAATTATTTAAAAGGAGATTTCACTGGTTTGTCCTGCTCTTTTTTTTTTTTTAATTTTCATTTTCCCATGTTGTAATTTTAACTTTATATTTTTTGTATTTTGTTAAAATGTTTAATGAACATGGATCAAAAATTAAATTGAAAACTAATATCTATAGTCTACCTTCCAGTCCTTTAACCCATTCATCCATATCTCACCCTATTCTTCCACTGGTCATTTATTTTATTTTTATTTTGTATTCATTGTGTATACTGCCCAAGTTTCTTTATGTAAATGCAAGCATATATGAACATATATTTTTGTTTTTCTCCTTTTTCTAACAGTGAGTCAAAACCTAAAATATACACTGCTCTGCTCTGGCTTTTTTTCACTTTAATAGACCCTGGAAAGCTTTCCATATCCTTCCAATTTCCTCATGCTTTTGTATAGCTGCACTGTATTCCATTACAGATGTAGTATGATTTATTTGATCAGTTCATTACTGATGAATCATACACAGGAAGTCTCTGCCCACAATCTATGAGAAGCTAGGAAAAAGCCCTTCTGCTTTCGATGTTCCTCTAAGCCATTTTTCAACTAGTGGAATGAGGGAATGTCACTCCCTTCAGCTCTTCTCCTAGTCGGTTTGCCTGAGCCCCAAATGAGATCACCAATTAAAATTCGGTAAGAATGGGCGGATTAGAAGAATGTTGAGACCCCACCTCCAATGGTGGAGCACTTCCTCCTGGGAAACCAAGCCAAAGTTGACCTCACTCAGCTCCTGCACTCACCTGTGGATATGTTTCCTGACTCCCAGTTGAAAATAAGGTGCTTATTATGCAGGAAGAAGACATGAAAATATTTTTACCTTTACAATAATAATTTTTAAAAACATGCATTTATTCTCTAAGGTCATAAGTTGAAGGTTAAGTTAGGAGTCTTACAGCAAAGATGTTTTGGGGAGGCTGATACTATCTCCTTCTCTAGCAACTTATCCCATAGTTGACATTGAGGGAAATGGTGGGGTCAGTAGGCTGCTACATTAGCACCACATGTCCTTGGCCACACCCTCCTCTGTCTAATCCAAGAATGGATAACCACCCCCAAAGAGCATAAAGCTTTGACTAGCCAGGAATAAATAAATTTTTCTCAATCACTAACTTATTCCGGAAGACACAAAGAGGATTAAGAATGTAGGGGCCACTCGAACAGAAAAATGATGTACAACATGGCTAGGGAAGGCCTCTCTGCCCAGAAGCAACATTTATGAGCCTAAATTGAAGGAAAATCCCTCTCCTTGATAACAACCTAACGCCAATTCTCCCATCTGGATCAACTTCAAAGCCCTTCTCCATCAGCTGAGGCCACAAATGACCCCAGTCAAAGGGTGTTTGCATGGGTAGCAATGTCACAAGCTGTCATCAAAGAGTATTTGTTCTGAGTAGCAAGATCCCAGCATATCAAGGTCTCCTTAGTTGCAGCCAATATCCCCCACACCACCCCCCAAAAACACCCTCTGACCAAACTTGTCCTCCTCTGCCCTTCAACAGTCTCTCCTTTTTGCTCTCCTTTAATTGTACTTGTTTTTGAAGCCCATAGAATTTATTATTCAGAAAACAACCTTCTCTGCAATATCAACCTTAATTAACTGTGTTCTTTTTCTATCGCCTCCCACCCTTCACTTCATGCATTTGAATTAAGGCACTCCAGAGCCCCTGGCCAGCACCCCTCCCCCATCGCAGACCCATCAGTGTCTACCAGCCAACCATGACCAGATAAGGGAAAATGGAATTCCTTATCTCTGCCTGCCAATGTGAAAGGGTCAAGGTTACCAAGGAGAGACCTTCCAAAATGAAGGAGAGGAAGAAAGAAGCCAAGCCTCTCTGGTTTCCATGGAAACAGAAGGTTGAATCATGGCGCATCCCTGAGAGCCTGGCCCGCTTAGCTCTGCTGACATCTTTCCACTTCATTAGCCTCTTTATCAAGTGGTTCTGCATAGGACTAAGTGTATTTTGGTGTCAGGGTGCACTGTAGATGACTCAAAAACAGAATGACCTTTGTCGTAGATGCCCAGTGCCTTCTGGAGCCACAAACGTCTGCACCCCTCCTCCTCTCTGCACTCTCTATGGCTCCGCTCACTACTCACTCTAATCAAAGCTCCAGTACCACGACGCCGAAGCTGGGAGGTGCCCCTACCCGGCAGCCCAGGATGCCGGGACCCCAGCTGTCAGGGATGCACAGCATCCGAGCCAGGAGGAAGATTAATGACTTTGCCCACAGAAAATGGATAAAACGGGCCCCAAAAAGACAATAAACGTGGCGCCGACTGCGAGGAAGGCTCTGACAGTAACAAATACTGACTGACGTGGCATTGTGTTCCCTTTCTAGATGACTCTGAGCTGCTGGTGGAAACACAGATTCATTTAATAAGCGCTTCAGTGAGACAAAGGGGCCTCTGGGGGTTAGGATTGATCTCCATCGCATGCGTGTGCACACCAACGTTTTGTGTGTGAAAAGGAATGTCCGCGTTCAGTATCTGTCCCTTTGGAAATCCAAGGAGCGTGCTGTAATTTCCCAATCTTGTCTCCACGCTTCAGCAAATTTGTCACTAGTAGGTTCTCTCAGCCATGAAAATTCTCCCGCAACCAAGAGCCCAGGGCTGAAAGGAAATCAGTTAGGGGACTTAAAACACCTTTGATAAGTTTGACCTCTCTTTCAGGAACCCTTACAGGTCGGTGTCCAGGGGAGAGACTCAGTTCCTCTTGTACATGAGCTACAGTGACCTTTACAGGAAGCATGCTTGACGAAGGAGCAGGCAAGGGAAGCCAGGAGCTGTGGGAGTGAGGCTGACAAGGCGATTCTGGGAGGCCTGGGAGCTGCCTTCCTTGTATTTTGTTTCCTTCTTTCCAAAGTAATTCACAAAGGCTGTGTCATGGAAGTCAGGGAATCTGGGTCCCATGTCCCGGTGCCGACACCACCTCCATGTGCTCTCGAAGAGGCCCCTAGAAGCAGCTCTCTCCAGGCCTCACACTGTCATCAGAAGAATGGGACAACTGTACCGCATAACTGCTCAGATCCCTTCTAGCTCTGTTGTGGGGGTCAACCCTAATGTGACCCCGCCCCTCACACCCACACCTCGCACGGCTTCCTAAGGCTCTTCCCAAATCCCATCACCTCCACACTATCTCCACCCTCACCTCTCCAGCTCTGAGCCTGACCAGAGCCTCCGCATCTCCTGCTGGACTAGCACCATGACCCCCTACTGGACCCACCGTCTTGCTCCCCTACCATCCGTTCTCCAGAGCAGCAGTTCTCAGGGTCCGGTCCCAGGCCAACAGCAGCAGCAGCACCTGGGAACTTGTTAGAAATGCAAATTCTCAGATCCTATCCCAAATCAGAAACTCCAGGCTGGGATCCAAAGTCTTGCCCCCCACCCTGCCCCCACAAACCCAGGTCAGAATAGTAAAGCCCTCTTTGACCTGACCCCTCTGGGCCTTTCCAGGTCCTTGTCTGATTACTGCCTTCCTCGGAAAGTATTTACTGTCTAGCAGCACAAACTTGTTATTGCCAAATACACTGTGCTATGTCACACCCGTAGCCCCACAGAAGTCATTCCTTCTAGCTAGGATGATCCTTGGGGCTAAGTCATTCTCAAATTTTAATTCAGTGCAGATGACATCCCTCCAAAAAGACTTCCCAACTTCCCCCACCTCCAAAACTAGGATCAGCATCTCTCCCTATATTCCCAGCATTCCTTGTGTATACCTCCACTTTGCACATGTCACCTTGTGTAGCAGGCAGGATTCTAAGAAGTCCCCTAAGGTTTCCTATCCTATCCTACCCCACCCTCCCGCTAGTATACACACTCTGCATAACTTCTAGGACAGTGAATATGATGGATCTCACTCCCATAATGCTGTATTGCATATGCTATATGGTTGACTTTAAAATAGAGGGATTAAGGGGTGCCTGGGTGACTCAGTTGAGCAATCAACTCTTGATTTCAGCTCAGGTTATGATCCCAGGGTCATGGGATCAAGCCCCACATGGAACTCCACACTGAGCAGAGAGCCTGCTTGGGATTCTCTCTCACCCCTACTTGCACACACATTCTCTCTATATATCCAAAATTTTAAAAAAAGTAAAAAAATAAGAGGGATTAACCAGGTTGTTCTGACCTAAATACAAGAGCCCTTTAAAAGCAGCTTCCTCAAAACGAAGGAAGTCAGAGATTCAAAGCACAAGAGGATTCAACCCAAAGAGGTTCTACATTGCTGAGATGGAGGGAGTGTTTAAGGCAAGGACCTAGAAGCAGCCTCTAGGAACTGAGAATACTCAGCTGACAGCCAACATGGGAATGGGGACTCTACAGGCTCAAAGAACTGCATTCTGCCAACAACAAAGATAGCTTGGAAGTGGATTTTTCCAGATTAACCAGACAGGAATTTAGTCCAGCCAACACCTGGATTTCAAACAGAGCAGATATATTGTGCTGGACCTCTGACCTACAAAACTGTGAGCTAACTTTAAGTCACTAAATTTGGGGAACTTCTGATTCATAGTAGCTTCCCAACTGACTGAGCTCCTTAAAGTAGAAACTGCCTTATTCTTTCATGTATGCATCACCGGCACCTGTCCTGGGCATGCCCAGAGGTTAGTAAATGCTTGCTGGCTGGCTGAATCAATCTTAGAGCACCAGATTCCATTGTACCAGCAGTTGCTTTGGAATGAAGAAAAAGGAATAGAATGTTTAAAAAAGAAAAGAAAATGTACATAAACAATAAAATCAGGATGGAAAAAATGGGGTTTGCCACTTTGTTGATTTTTGCAGCATGAAGATATCTTCATCTGTTAAGAGTTTGTCCTCCATTTATCTCTTGCAGCTCAGTACCTCACAGCACCAGGAACTAAGGATATGTGCCCTGGTGTAGACATCTGCTATTATTCTGTCTAATGCTCCTTCTCTTCGAGGTAATGCTGTTTTGTGTATAATTCTGGTTGGGTACAATGACCAGCCTCCCTACCTAAGAAGCCCAAAGAAGGGAGATTCTGCCTGTCTCAACTCCCTGGAATTTCAGACAGCTGGACTCTCAACCCAGAAGCTAGAGTGAGTGGTATGTGCCAGCCAGGTTTATTCCTAGCAGCTATGGAGGTGGCTAATTCCTGGTGTCTCATGGAAGGACAAGCGGTATCCTGGTGCAGCAAACGCTGCACCCTGGCCCAGTCACCCAGTTATAAGAGGGTTCTGATGCAAGCTCTGGGTTCCTGCTCATATTCCAAGCTGGTTCTCTGGCCACCCATTGAATCTCTGAACCTCTGACAGATTTCTTTTCTAACTAAAAAACTCAGACTTAGTTTCTGTTGTCTGCAACCAAGAACCCTGACTGATACAACCTCTGATCATGCTGGAATGACAGCTGAACACTTTTCCTATTTCTAAAAGTCTCAGAGACTCTACAAGTTCTCTTAGTTACCTGTTGTACCAGTCAAAGCTCTTAACTGCAAACAAAAGAATCCTCTGTCGCTGTTTTAGGGAGAAAATAAATTTATTAAAGGATACTCAGCATCTCTGACAGGCCCTGAAGCCAGGAACAAGAGACAAATCATACCACCCTCCAGATTGCTCCCATGGGGTCCTTGCCAGTACCCCCACTGGCACAGAAACCACAGGTTCCAGCAACAACACTGCACCCAGTGTGTTTCCACCAGAAAGCCTGCCATAGCTGCCCCTAGATGCTCAATGTCTCTGCCCAGTCCTTGGCTAGAATGGATTCCTCCTGATACGTGCTTCCTAGCCTCAGTGGCCTCCTAACTGTAGCCTGACCCAAGTGCATCTGGTTGGGAGGATCTTAATCCTGCAGTCTGTTCAAGGGAAACTGGGAAAGCCCATTTCTGGCTTCTCTCTTGGGAAGGCACAGACTCAGAAGGCAAGAAATTCTTCAAACATACGAAAAGTGTCCAAGAGTATTGGGTGCCCAAGTGACTTGACAGATATCCTCTTAACTACCAGTAGCTTGACTACATCTGTCACAGTGTTAGAAACACCTGGCATCCAAGAAAGCCTTTCTAGAGGCTACCCAAACTCCCACCTGCTGCAAAAAGCACTAATTTAAACCAGAGTTCTCTGTATGCTGCCTTCAGTGGAATTCTACAAGAGCTTGCCACTGCCTTCCAAATATTTGAACACTGACCTTGAGACCCCCTTTTGATTTCATTTTATGCTGGCTAACAAGTAACCATTATTACATCCAGATAGCTAACAGACACATGAAAAGATGCTCAACATCACTCATCATCAGGGAAATACAAATTAGGACTACAATGAGATACCACCTCACACCTATCAGAATAGCTAAAATTAACAAGTCAGGCAACAAAAGATGTTGGTGAGGACGTGGAGAAATGGGGATCCTTTTGCACTGCTGGTGCAAAAGCAAACTGGTGCAGCCATTCTGGAAAACAGTATGGAGGCTCCTCAAAAAATTAAAAATAGAACTACCCTACAACCCAGCAATTGCAATGCGAGGTATTTATCCAAAGGATATAAGAGTGCTGCTTAGAAGGGGCATGAGCACCCCAATGTTTTTAGCAGCACTATCAGCAATAGCCAATAGAAAGAGCCCAAATGTCCACTGACTGATGAATGGATAAAGAAGTGGTGTATACATACAATGGAATATTATTCGGCGATCAAAAAGAATGAAATCTTGCCATTTGCAACAATGTGGATGGAACTAGTGTATTATGCTAAGCGAAAAGTTAGAGAAAGACAAATATCATATAATTTCACTCATGTGGAATTCAAGATACAAAAAAGATGAACTTAAGGGAAGGGAAGCAAAAATAATATAAAACCAGAAAGGAAGACAAACCATAAGAAACTCTTAACTACAGAGAACAAACAGAGGGTGGCTGGAGGGTTGTTGGGTGAAGGCATGGGCTAAATCAGTGAGGGGCATTAAAGAGGACACTTGTTGGGATGAGCACTGTGTGTTATACATAAGTGATGAATCACTAAATTCTACTCTTGAAATCATTATTAGACTACACATGAACTATCTTGGATTTAAATAAAAAAATAAAAAATAAATAAAATAAAAGTTCTTAAAAAAAAAGAGGTAACCATTATTTTCTCCTTCTCTCTTCCTTAGGGCTCCTTGGAGCTTTAGTCACCCCTGAAGCCATTCTCTCAGCTATTCAGACACGTCTCCAGATGCTCTAAAAGTTCCATTCCTTGTACTCTTCTCCACCAGATAACATAGCTGTTTTCATTTTCTCTCTTGTGCTGTCTCTCCAGTTTAGACCCTTAGCTACCTGCTTCACTGAAGAGCATCCCAAGTTGCCTGCGCTCATCCAACTTTACTAGATCGTGCTGTCCTGTGGCCAAAACACATAGGAATTTTGCAGTGACCTGGTTTTATGGGATATTCAGAGCTAAAATCACAACACCCCTTCCACCCCCATGTCACTATGTAGCTACAGTGCATTCCCAGCTCAGAGGTCACTGTGTTAACAGGGGCTCAAAGAAGGTGCAAGTGGGCACATCACTGCTATGGAATGAAATCTTCCCCAAAGACTTCTACCAGCTGTGTGACCTCAGGCAAAGCACCTTACCTCTCTGAGCTTCAGATTCCTCAACTGAAATGTTTAGATAATATTTGCTTCACAGAATAGTTTGGAAGGTTAAAAAAAGATGATACATCTAAAGTATATACAGTAAATGCTCAATATATGCCACCTTAGAAGGATGACTTGGAGACCCAGAGCAATCATGGGTGTAAAAAACATGTAAGAAAAACCCCATACAATTTCAGGTTGTTGTTAACACCATAGTTACTAATACTATTTCACAAACTAAGTAAAAAGTGTGGGTACAACCTTAGTAAAATGCACTTTCTAGGAGGATACTAGTGGGTTTCCATAAATTGCCCTGAGAAGTAAGAACAAGTGTGATGGTTAATTTTATGTGTCAACTTGAATGGCTTCAGGGATGCCCAGATACCTGGTAAAACATTACTTCTGGGTGTGTCTGTGAGGGTGTTTCTGGAAAATATTAGCATTTGATTCAGTAGACTGTAAAGAATGTGGGCAGTCCTCACCAATGTGGATGGGCATCATCCAGTCTGCTGAGAGGAACAAAAAGGCAAAAGAGCTAATTGTCTTCTTGTCTCGAGCTAGGATGTCCATCTTTTCCTGCCCTCAGCCATCAGAGTTTCTGGTTCTCAGGCTTTTGGACATAGAGTGAATAATACCATGGGCTTCCCTGGTTCTCCATCCTGTAGACAGGAAAATGTGGACTTCTCATCCTCCAAAACCATATTAGTCAATTTCTGTGATATATACATACCACAGAATATTTCTGTTTCTCTGGAGAACCATGACTAATACAGTGATTATATATATCTATTACAGACATTCCCAGAATGGTTGAGCTACCCTTGTGATGTATAGAGGCAGGAACTGAAGGCACAAGACATTGCCCAAAATGGTCAGTGGCAGAGATGGTCCTTGAATCTAGTGTTCCTGGCTCAGTCAACAACACCTCGGCAAAACAAGGCTTCCACGTTGACCTTCATGTGTCAGACAGTGCTCCCCATCTCCATTCAGACACTGCAGCCAGGCTTCCAAGAAGCGCCCAACATCCAGCCCACCCAGACCAAAGCTAACCTTCCACTAACCAGAGTTGGTCCCCTTAAACATAATTTGAAGAATCAAGAAAATGTCCACACCAGTAATGCCTCCCCAATTCACCTGCCTTTGAGTCTGAAGTCCCATGCCCTTGTATTAACCTATTTAGGAAATTTTTAAATGCACAGAGCAATTCAAGGTGAATTCTGGAACTGTTATTATGCTGAGAATTAGTCCAGCAGATCCCTGAGTAAGAGCAAAGATGGGAATTTGTGCAGGGAGTGCGTAGAGAGTAAATATAAGTTGACATGAAAGGCAGAAAAATCATACAAAGAATATTTCTGATGTGATAAATAGGATTTCTCCATATTAAAGGCCAATGCAGGGGCCACTGGGAGAAAGCAGGAGTGCTATAAGGCTCCCTGGGGAAAGTGTTAAAGAGTATCATCTCATAGCTGTCCATCCTTCCAGCCCTGATATCTTCTCATTAGGGAGTCTTCCTGGGCCCTCCAGGATTGAGCAAGGCAACTGCCTTCAAGGATTTCATAGCATTCTGAGCCTCCCCATCATGATTCTTTCATTTCCCTAGCTGGGAGCTCTTTGAGAGTAAAATTAGGCTCTGTATCCCAAAAATGCAGCAGAGGGCCTGGTTGGATTTATGGATGGTGCCTCCAGTTGAGTCAACCTGCCTTAGTGCATTTGTAAGCCAGACATAGAGGAAGGGACCCTTAAACCAAGGTTATTTCTTCTGAGATCTAGGACCCTACTGATGTTTCTAATTCTTTCAAATTCAGAGACAGCTCATGAGAGCATCAACTAGGCAACAAAAAGAGAAGCCTTCCTCTCTGGCTAGCCCAGGAGCCAGCACTCAGGAGCAGCAGCTTCCAACACTCTACAGAGGAAGGACAGAGAAGTATGGCAAGCTGGGTGAAGAGGGGCTAGGAGCTCCCTTATCAAGGAGCTGGCTTTGCACAGCTGGCACTCAGTTTTTAATGGGATTACATATTTCAGGTCAATTTTTTTTTAATTTTTTTTTTTTAGTTTCAAGTTTTTATTTAAATTCTAGTTAGTTAGCATATAGTGTAATATTGGTTTCAGGAGTATAATTTAGTGATTCTTCACTTACATATAACACCTAGTGCTCATCACAAGTGCCTTCCTTAACACGTATCACCCATTTAGCCCATCCCCCCATCTCCTCTCCAACAATCCTGTTTGTTCTCTATCTTTAAAAATCTTTTCTTGGGGTGCCTGGGTGGCTCAGTCAGTTAAGCGTCCGACTTCGGCTCTGGTCATGATCTCCCATTTTGTGAGTTCAAGCCCCGTATCCGGTTTTGTGCTGACAGCTCAGATCCTGGAGCCTGCTTCAGATTCTGTGTCTCCCCCTCTCTGCCCTTTCCCTGCTTATGCTCACTGTCTCTCTGTCTCTCAATAATAAATAAATGTTAAAAAAAAAAAAAGTCTTTTCTCCCTCTCTCTCTTTGCCCCTCCCCTATTCATGCTCTGTCTCTCTTGCTCTCAAAAATAAACATAAAAACATTTTTTTAAAAAGGTGGCACCTGGGTGGCTCAGTTGGTTAGGCATCCGACTTTTACTCAGGTCATGATCTCGTGGTCCATGAGTTCAAGCCCCACATCGGGCTCTGTGCTGACAGCTCAGACTGGAGCCTGCTTCAGATTCTGTGTCTCCGTCTCTCTCTGCCCCTCCCCCACTTGTGCTCTGTCTCTCTTGCTCTCAAAAATAAATAAACAAAAAAAATTTAAGTCTCTTATGATTTGCCCCTGACTTTTTTTTCCTCCTTCCCCTATGTTCATCTGTTTGTTTCTTAAATTCCACGTGAGTGAAATCATATGATATTTGTCTGTCTTGGACTTTTTTTTTTAATGTTTATTTATGTGAAAGAGCACCACATCTTCTTTATCCATTCATCAGTCAGTGGACATTTGGGCTCTTTCCATAATTTGGCTATTATTGATAATGCTGCTATAAACATCCAGGTCAATTTTTTAAAAACAAAATTTAAAAATTGTTTTTGTTTATATTTACTATAATGAGAAAATGTCAGTAGTCCCTATCAAAGAATACATATATATATATAATATGTATATAATAGATACATATCACATTATGTATATATAACATGTATATATAGTGCATCTTGGGGATGAGGGAGGTCTGGGAAGCCCCTGGGGATGAAGGGAGGCTGTGCCCATGTCCACCCTACAGAACTGCCAGTTTCAAGGATACCCAACCTGCTGTTCTCCCACTCACTGCCTTTAACTTGAGCCACAAAATGAATCTCCCAGCTCTACCATGGGAAACCCATGGCTTTCACCAAGACCTCACAGCAGGACACAAACAAAAACCAAAGCAGAAAGAAGACACATCACATCCCAACATGGGCCCTTCTGCGGGCCCTACCCTCCACAACTCCAATTCAGGAAGCTGAATATCGATTTTCTATGGGAAAGTGAACTAGGCAAAGAAAAAGCTTGGGGGCAGTCAGGCCCGACAGAGACTAATATCTCATCTCTCTGTGTTATCTTTTTCCACAGTTCAAAAATCAATTAGTGATGAATTTCTCTGGAAACTTCTTAAACAGTGTTATTTCATTAAAGATCTGTGCAAGCGCCATCAGATTTGCTTTCCAGGTGTGAATTAGAAAATTAGCCTTGTCCTTTTAATAATTTCCTCCTTGGTAACGTTACATCAGTCTACACAACATCTAGTACCAGCTGAGCTGAAGCCAGTGGGAAGCACATAATTCCTTTTCCCCTCTAGTAACAGAAATAAAAGCAGGCAGGATGGAAAACATGGGCATTTCCGAAACCAGGAGCAGGAGACATAATACAGGAGAGCCCTGGAGAGGCTGGGAAGGAGAGCCTCAGAAGACAGATCTTCATGGCTACTGGGAGTAACCTGCCAGCAGGTAGCAAAGGAAAGGGGAAGAGGGTGAGCGATTAGGAGGGTGGCAGTACCTAAGAATGGGGCCATAAGGCAAGCGGGGGAAGCGGGCAGCCCGTTGCTCATTGCCCTGTAACGTGCTGCTGGGGCAAGGCCAGCGAGGGCATTTTCTCAGTGTTGTGTAGCTCCCCAGACCTACCCATCTCTATCTATGGGCAGCATCTCCACACATAACAGGCCGAAGACGCAAGTGCTGCTGCGCGAGCAAGGAGGACCGTCACTGTAGCCGGGCACAATGCTAGCCTGACACCACAGCAGGCAACTGCCTCATTCCCTGCTTCCCTCAACAGAGGAAGATGAGCCCTCATTAATTCAGACTAATTTGCTGGAAGGCCAACCTAATAGACAGTAGTAAGATGCTCTTAAAGGATTCCATTTTATCACTTTCATTTACACATAGTAAAAAGAACTAAGTCTGCCTTTGATGAATAGATAAAAATGATTAGTAGTTAGCTCATTAAAGCACAATTTAAAAATAACTAAAATTTTATCAATTGAACAAAATCACATTAAAACTGTGCCACACAGAGAAAATAACCAAGTCACCATCCCTGTCTTCAAGCAGTGTGCAGTCTGGGTAGAAGGTCAGCATCCAGGTCAGTAAATGACTACAACAGAGTAAAATGTGTTATTAGAGGTCAGCTGAAGGTGGGGCATGAAGGGAGCACAGAGAAGCAGCATCTTACCCAGAGGGACCAAGCTGGGCAGTCAGGAAAAGCTTTTTGGAAGGGCTGCTGGAGCTGATTCTTGAAGAATAGTTAGAAGTTAGCCAGGTTGGGGGGAGGGAGACAGAAGAGGGGGAGGGAAAAGGAGGGGAGCCACATGGTCATTCTAGGCATTTATACAGTTAAGTATTATATGGTTTGCAAACCTCATAGTTTACCTCCGTTTTCTCATTTTTGACTTCGGAACAGCCCTGAGAAGTGCTGTTATTTCACCCTATTGTAGATGAAGATAGAGTCCAACTGACTCCCCCAACCCAGCTGGTGAAAGAGGAAGGAACCAAGGAATGCAGTCAAGTCCCCTCCACTCCAGACTCCACACCCTGTCAGAAATCTGATGAAAACCACAGACCCTCTTCTCAGAAAAAAATGCACATATGCTCGCACTCACACAAAAAAATTCATATACGGTTGGATGGCACTCAGAAACCCTCTAAAAAAGCTGGGATCAGCCCAAGGATCCCAGCTAAGAGCTCCTTCTCTGAGCAGGGCTGGGCTGAGCTTACACTGCAGTCACCGCACATTGTTTGCATAAAAATGCAGACTTCTGGGCCACTCTGATGATCCTACCTTCAAGCAAGTAACCGGTCACTCTTCCTCTAAATCCATTTACCTGACTGCTAGTGAGCCCCATGTCCTCGGATCAAGCAGAGTAAACCTGCAGCCCCGCAATATCAGAACAATCTCAGACTTGACAAGACTTGGAGTCACATCTTATGCTATGTCCATCCAAAATGAATTCTGTCTGCTGGGACCCTGGGGATCCAGAGTCACAGGCTCAAATTTTGAAGGGAAGTTCTGGGTGCAAGGGACAGTGAGCAATCCGGTTGAGGGGGCTGGAGGTCAGTAAGAGAGGCAGGCAGGCATGTGAGGAAGGAAGCCTCTCGGTTCCTTCTCCCACCTCTAGGTCTTACAATATCATAAACAATTCCTGGGATGACCTCCTAAGCTCCAAAACCTCACAATTCTCTCAGCAGCAGAAGAGAATTTTGAGTGTAACCACTAACCACTCCCCCCAAGCCCTCACTGCTAGGAGGAAACTCCTCCTCACCTTGACTGCAGGGTCAGGGCAGTGGCACATCTTCTTGCTCACCCCATATGCACGGTATGGCTTGGTCCCTGGCCCATAGCAGGTGGCTACTAAATATATACCGAAGTGATATATGGATGATATTCCATACCTCCCCATCACTGATTCAAAATCATCTCTGGAAGTGACAAAAAAGAAAAAGAATTGAAAAAAATCTCCTCCCCTTGAAGGTTTCATGTCTCCACAGCACATTTTCAGAGGTCCCTCTCTCTTACCTGGATATCCACAGACACGATGTTCTAGTGGGCTTGTTCATGCATCAGCTGCCTTGCAGCCGGACAGCCCTCTGCCCACAGCTAGCAAGGTTCCTGTGGGCCATGTCCACGCTCCCAGGAGGCAAAATGCGCACCCTTGTGGCTTCCGGTGAACCGGCAGCCAGCAGGCCCCACCTACAGCCCTCCTCCCCTAGGGTGAGGACACTAACTGGGAAAACGCAGAATTTAAATGATCCCACAGGAAGGAAATCAACATCTCTTAGAGAACAAATTCTAGGACTGGAGTAGAAACTGAACATTCTGGAAGCGATAATTGGTCTCATTTATCTAAATTTAGAAGGTCTGGAAAGGGAAAGAGTAACTATTAAGACAAGTTATTTAGAAGATAAGCCTTTAATCAAAGAGATGAGTCAAACCCAAACTCAAACCAAAATCCTGCTCAAATCAGGGGTTTGAAATACAAGTTCCTTTGGGGATAAAAGTCAGATTTAATCTAACTTGAAAATGAATAAGAACTTTCACAAAAAGAATAAACTCCAGCAACAAAAATAGGCCATCTGATAACTGTGATTGCCACCAAAAATCATTAGTTGTAAATCAGAAATATTTTGAACAAAGGTAATGCCTGTGTGCTGAGAGACTGGCCAAGCACTGAAAATTCACAGTGCTTTGAAATCACCTGAGAAATCGGTCCAGAACAGGTGGATTAGTCATCCACTGCCTTGCACTCTGGTATCAGCCCCATCCAGCTTGCCCTAGATGACCTTGGTCATGCCACTCACCCTCCAGGGTAGGCTCTTCTCTTACCCTCCTCAGTCTTTTCAACAGCAAAATGGAATTGATAACCACTCACATCTCCTCATCTTTAGTTCAGTTTAACAAATATTTCCTGAATGCCAGTTCTGTGCTTGTAGGTCATGCAGATGAAAAATGAATAAGACACTGTCCCTATTATGCTAGAAACCCACCAGTAATTTTTAAGAATGAGGGCAGGGAGATGTCCAGGGTGCTGAAGTAAGGGACCCAGTCTAAGGCTTGGAGGAAGCACCCAAGACCAGTCTAAGGGCTAAAGAGGAGTTGGCAGGCAAAGAAGAGAAAAGGAGAGCATTCCACTCAGAAGAAACATCAAGAGCAGGACAGAGGGTGGGACATAATCTAGAGCAGCGAATGAGGATCATAGGTTATTTGGTCCTCTCAGACCCAAAGGCAGAACTGCAGGAAGTGGCAGGTGATAAGTCTTGATAGCTGGGAAGGCACTAGGCCAGGAAGCTGGGAGATCTGGGCTAAGCATGTGAACTTTATCCTGTGGAAAGTGGAGTATCGTTTTAGAGTTTCCACTATGAAAGTGACTTAGTCCTTTTGGCGTTTTGGAACGATCATTTTTCCACAAAAAGATATTACAAAGAAAAAAAGTGAAACAAATAAGGGTAGGGGTAAATACGTGAGCTTAAAAAACAAAGTCATTATGAAATTTATTACATAAGTGACCTTACTTAAGGACAGTGATCCCAGTTAATAGTGGCTCAGAGCACAGCCAGTAGGGGTGCAAGCCTGGACTTGGGAAGAAGCTGAGATCCTCCCAGCACTTCTGTCCTCAGCCCAGCTTGTGGCCACTGCAGACCCACTACAGACTCCTACCTAGATTTTCTTTGCTAGATCTTGATGCAATCTGTGGCCCCCTGAATGTACCTTCATACTAAGTTGAACACTTGTAACCTGTGCCTGGTACAGCCTATAGGGCAAACTCAGTGTTCTCTACCAGGTCTTAGCTCATCTTCATAAAGTTCAGAAAGATAACATGCCTCAGGTCTTGTCAAAGGCACCTGAAGTGAGAGGGTCCCAGGAGCTTGGAAAGTCAAGGTCCTGGTCCAGCATGGGACACATCTGCACAGGGCACACAAGACAGGTCTCCAACAGGACCTGCCTCCCCACCTGTTAAAATGAAATTCTAAGTTCTACATTAGTCATTACTTCTACCTGTGCAGCTTCTGGAATTGGACATCTTTCCAGATATAAAATTTAGCCTCTGAATGCTACAAAATGCTTCTCTGTATCTTTATTTATTCCTCTTTACTTTTCTTCATAACACTTATCATAATCTGATGATACATTACATATTTGCTCACTGTCTATCTATCAAACTGTGTAAGAAGAAAAGATTCTTTCTGTTCATTGCAATATCCTCAGAGCATAGAACAGTGTCTGGTCAAGGTAAAGCCTCAATAAATATATGTGGAATAAATAAATGAATGACAATACTACTAATGACAATAGTGCTATCTTCCACTAGCAGCCTTGATCTTTTTTTTAACTGCTCACTATTTCACAGAATGAATAATGGTACAGATTAGGGAGAAGCATGAATGACTGACAGATTTAGTTACTGTATTCATTTCATTAACTCAAAAAAACATTTCTGTAGAATTGATGATATATATGCCAGGCATTTAAAATATCTTCAAAATTTGTGTACAGCTTTAAAAAAAAATAAAAGATCCTCAGATGGTTTTAAACAAAGGGAAAGAATACTTGGGAAATCTGTAGCCTTCAAATTAGGAGGCCCAGATCTCATGCATCCCAGAATGTGAAGGGATTTCACCAAAATTACTTACTCAACCACAATAGCAGATGTGGGGAAGAAAGATGAAAGCTATCGATTGCCATAAATAGCTCTCAAAATCCTTTCTTTCGTAACATCAATCATTTCAAAATAACCGAAAAATTAGGAGAAAGTCCCTAGTCACTACAGAGGATACAGTGACTTTTAAAGAACTAAAATGCCAAGCAAAATTGGGAGCTTTCAACCTGAATACCAAATAGAAAGGTGGTGGGAATACTATTGATGGAATGCATGCAGCTATAAGAAAAGCATTTGATATAGTGGTGTAAAGTGTTACGCTCAAAATTAATTCAAATTGGCTTAGTAAGGAGCGCTGCCACATAAATTTAAAACTGGCTCAAAGTCTGCAAACAAAGGGTGATGACAAATGGCAATGTATGGAGTTGGGGGGGAAGTAGGGTGCACAGGGGTCATCTTTATTAATGATCTGAAAGAGGGAGAGTAAACAGCATGTTAATGAAACTTGCAAATGATGCTAATTTGAGAGGTGTTGCTCTGATCATTGTGGACAGAGAGAGAATGTAAATGAACCTTAAGTGGTAATAAATATGAAGAGGAAACAACACAATGAAATTCAAGTGGGAAAACACAAACGGTGCCCAATGCAATGACTTGCCCACTCCCCCCACCCCCACCCCCACCCCGGCCCTGAGAGCTCTTTGCCCCTTGCATTTGTGGGATGGGGCTGGGGAGGAAAAAGAATGTAACCCTAACCCAAAAGGTTTAATCTAAGTAATCCTCACTTGTGTAATTTTCCTTCACCAGTGCTTTAAATTTCCACAAAAGGCTTTTCCTGGATTCAGAGCAAGAGTGGTGCCTGCCCTTGGATGATGGGGCTCCGTAAATTACAGTGCAAGAGAGGCTGTTAAAACAAGCAAATAATGAAGGGAATGGGGAAACTGATTTATGAGAAATGACCCAAAGGGGTAGACTTTTGTTAATTGATGGCTAAGTAGTAACATGATCATGACCTGCTGAGATCTCTCTATGACAAATAACCAAGGGAAGGAAAGCTTTAGTATCAGACAAGGAGCTTCGTACTGCCTGGCAGACAGTGCCTCCCTGTCCCTTGGGATTTGGGATTGCTACTTCAATACTGAGCTTTACCAGGGCAGTTCTGAGGGGCTTTGCCTCTGAGCAGCCCACCTTCTGGGCCCTCTGCACCCCACCCCTGCCCCACCAGTGCCACAAGACATGCTCTCCTCACTTCTGCCCCTGACTCGATTGACACCATGAATGCAGGGGCCAAAGGGAACTCAAGGAGGGCACAGACATACTGAGAGTAGACACCCATCCCTACAAAAAGGCAGGTGGGGGAGGCAAGGTCTCAAGATGCATTCACAAGCCTCCTTGCACTGCAAGAAAATGAATATAATTGCTCTATGCAAACAGGTATGATTGTATGCAAATGTAAGTGTTGATACTATGTTTATTTCCCAGCAGGTCCAGCCACCCAGATTGGTAACTTCATCCAATGGCCTAGGGGCCCTTTGTGGATGGAAACTGTAACAATGTCTCAAGCTTCAGTTCCACTAGGAATCCCAGGAAGTCAGAGTGGAAGGAGGCTTAGAACCTGTTTGTTTCACTTCCTTATTTTACACATGAAGACTCAGAACTTTGTTGGACACATTTGCACAGAGGCTGCCAGAGGTCATACCACATTGTTTCAGTAAAAACAGTAGTAGCTTAATACATCTGTCAATCCCTTATTAACATTAAAAATAAAAGCCATTTTGCCAACAAAAAACATGGGTTTATTTGGGAATAGCACAGAGTTGCAATTTAGGACATGCAATTTAGGACTATGATGAAACCATAGGCAAGACCAACAAAGGAGGGAGGAAGATTATTTTACAGAGAAGGAGGAGGAAGTTGGGAGGCATTTTAAATGAAAGCCCACTGGAAACAAGCAAGAGTTTGGGGTTATAAAAGTTTCTTCTTGGCTGAGCTGCAGGGGTAGTTGATTTCTTATAGAAGATTTAATGTGTATCTTTTCCTTGATCATTGATCATTCTTTCCTGCTGATTCTTCCCTTGGGTCTGTAATTGACAATTCTTCCTGTAATTGACATCAAGAGCTACAGACTCCCCTTTCTAGCCTCAGGATTCCACCTTAGTGAGGTTTTGCTTTATTAATTTTCACACCACATTTTGGAGAAGAGAAGCTGAATTCTGACCAGTGAAACTTTTGCTCAAGGCCACAGAGCCAGGGTCCTCTGACACTCAGTCAATGGCCTTTCCTCTAACCCCCCTACCTCTCTAGAAACCTGGAAACACTGGGAACTTCTCCTGCAGGAGGAAGGGAACTTTCCCAGTAACTGAAGCAGAGATCTCAAAGTTGAGATTTTTGGACAATTGCTAGATGGATCTGGAATATGGGCAGCTTTGGTGATTTTTTTCATATGCCAACATTAGCACCCACAAGGCAAGCACCATGGCCCTCCATGTCTCCTTCTCTACCCTGGGCTGCACCCTCTTGCCTCTCCTTGGCTCTCCTTGGCCTGGTGTCTCTGGAGTCCTGATGCAGAGAGATACAACTCCCCACACATGGGCCAGCACCACAAAACATTAAAATCGTGTACCAGTTTATCAGCTTCTCTCAGGCACCCTGTGAAGCAAGCAGGGTCGTTGTTAATAACCAACTCCATTTATTTAGTCAATGGTATTTACTGAGCATGTGCCACTACTGGGGACAGGTAATAAATGAAATAAGCAAGGTCCTCAGTATCATTCCATGTGGAGAGAGGTTAGGCAAACAGAAAGTAAACAAGTATGCAAAAAGACAAGAATGAAGGTTTCAGATGGCAGTTATGTGCAATGAAGAAAATAAAATAGGAAAGTAGTGTAAAAAATGACCAAGCAGAGGAAACGGCAGCTTCTTCAGGAAGGAGATCAGAGAAGACTTTCTGAGGGGGTGGTATCCAGCAATGCCTGCATGAGGAGAGGGAACAGGCCGTGCACAAATCCGGAGATGGTACGTTCTGAGAAAGAAAACAGTAAGAACAAAGGCCCTGGGACCAAAATAAAGTCTTGACTGTTTGAAGAAAAGGAATACCAGTGACAAGAAGGTAATGAAGGAGACGTTCTAGTGACAGACGTGGTATAGAAGTGGGTAGAGGCCAGATCATGAAAGACCATGCAGGATATGGAGTCTGAATTTCATTCTAAGTACTAAAAGAAGGAATGAATGATAGCCTAGCCCTCAAAGGGTTTCATTAGTGTCCCAAAACATCACTCAGCTAGGCAATGGCCCAGCCAGAACCCAGGTCCAGGAACCGTGACCAACATTCTTCTCTTACATAATCCCTAAGGGGCTTTCATAAAGCAAGGAACCTTGGCTCTGTCTCAATACCTCCCCACTCCCTCTCCTAGATCTCTCATGGACCAGGAAGCAAGGGGAGGGCTTCCTGACCTATGCCATAAAACCTCGAAAGGAGGCAGTCTCCAAACCAAGCAGGACAGAATCCTTCATAGCTCCCACCAAAATGAAATGAAAAGCGGGGCAACTGAGAGTGTGTACCACCCTCTAAGGAGTAGCCCAGATAAATTCTTATTAAGTTCTAAAAGAAGTCAGTGCCCACATTACAGGGACCACCCAACACCCCCATGTCATCTTTTCATAGCATCGCCACCATGGCAGGCTAAACATGATATTCAAATGCAGCTATCTCACAGTGGTGGGGGTGGGGGCAATGCAGGGAACATGGAAGAAGGGGGATCTTCTGGTCCAGGGATGACTGTCTCGCTAAGACTCTGCCCCAACTAGCTATGCCCTTTAGATCCAGCCATGGAGGCAGCACCTGCCATGATTCATCCTTTGTCTGCCCCACCCCTCCAACTTTCCTCCTGTAATAAGGGCAGAGAGACCCACACACCACACTGCACTCAGCACAGAAAAGCCAGTGAGGGCCATTACCCCTGTTCTCAGATTGTCATCCAGGAAGCCTCTCCCACTGTCCAGCTCTCAGCTTCCTGCTAATTCTTGCCTACCTCACAGATGCCATGACTCTCTACTATATGCAACCTTCATCCTTGTTTGTCTCATTCAGAGTCCCTTCTCTAGCTTCCAGACTTTAGCCCAGCAACTCTACCCTCTCTCCTAATTCTGGACGGAGGAACCTCTTCCCAGGGCCCTGTGCTCAGCCTGATGGGCTTCCTTAGCCACACTGACAGGAGACACACCTCCCCAGCACCATATGCCTTGTGTTTGGCCCCCACCTCATCAGTTCAGTCAGTACCTGAACCTAGAAAGGACCCAGACACCTGGACTGTTGACATAGCTTGGGTGATCACACCTTACAGGCTTTCTCATAGTTCAGGGTCTATAACAGCTCCCTTTGGTGTCTGAAGTCAGACAAGAACCTGAAACCAGGTAGGGCCAGAACCTCCGGTGACATTGTAAATGTCCAAATTTGCACCAGCCTTAGACTGTACAGCAGCCTTGAAAGTCAATGTTGAATCAAAACTGGCTCTTTAAAAATCTGTCCCAAGGTTTGAACTGGATTTGTAAGAAACTGAGAAGATGCCTGCATTCTGGACTAGACTTCTCCTGCAGCTTGGACTTACCTTCACCCAGCCACTTTGCTGGGTCTGCACATCTCCTCCGGGAAGTTAGTGGCAAACCAGGGATAGGGGTTTAGTAATTCTAGAGTTCGCAAAACACAGTTGTCCTCAATGGTGAGCTCTGAGGCTCTAGAAAATCCATTGCAGACTCTCACAATGGTCTTATGAAGCCACCTATGCAGCAGAATCCATTATGGTCAAAAATATCAACCCAGAAGATACAGATATGCTGCTTCGAAGGGGCACACGCACCCCAATGTTTATAGCAGCACTATCAACAATAGCCAAAGTATGGAAAGAGCCCAAATGTCCATCAAGGGATGAATGGATAAAGAGGATGTGGTATATATATACAATGGAGTATTACTCGGCAATCAAAAAGAATGAAATCTTGCCATTTGCAACTACGTGGATGGAACTGGAGGGTATTACGCTAAGTGAAATTAGTCAGAGAAAGACAAAAATCATATGACTTCACTCATATGAGGACTTTAAGAGACAAAACAGATGAACATAAGGGAAGGGAAACAAAAATAAAAACAGGGAGGGGGACAAAACAGAAGAGACTCAAAATATGGAGAACAAACAAAGGGTAAGGCGCATTAAGGAATCTACTCCTGAAATCATTGTTGCACTATATGCTAACTAATTTGGATATAAATTAAAAAAATAAAATAAAATAACTATGGATAAAATGATATATCTTGGGTTTGCTTCAACAGTGATTTAAGAGAGAGAAACGTGGAAGAGGATTTAGATAAAACAAGATGGACTATGGGTTGATAATAATAGAAGTAAAATAACTGGGAAATGGAGGTCATTATACTATTCAGGCTGCTTTTACATATGCCCAAAGTTCTCCACAATAAAGTTGTTTTTTAACTATGTACAATGCATTTAAATATGGAAATAAAAAATGGAACAAATAAATGATACACACTAAAAAGTTAAAAAAAAAATCAGCCCAGAAGCACACTGATGCTATAGGGATATTCAGATCAGATAAGAAGGTCAGCCTCTGGCAGTACAGCCTTGAGCCAAGCAAGTGAGAGCAGTGCAGGCAATAGGCCTGGAGTAGTGCCCACCAGCCCTCCTGGGGGATGGAAGGAGAGAGACCTTGAGCTCTGGGTGTTCCATGAGGTGAATCCCAGGTAAACAGCATCCTCAGCCCTGGAAATGAGGACAGGTTTAAGAATGGCCACCCCATGGCAGAGCTCCTAGCATCATCCACTCCACTTCCCTCTGGCTTGGTCCCGGGACAGATCCTCTGACTTGAGGCTGACATTTCATCAAAAGCCATTTAACAAGTTCCAGGGCCCCTCCTGCAGTGTGCCCATGGCCACCTCACCAGCAAGAGCCTCAGAGTCCAGCTTTGGACCCTGAGCCTTGGCATCTACTGGGAACTTGAATGCCTCATGAATGAATGGGTAGCTGAAATAGCCACTTGTGCATCATGTCTTATCCACACATCCTTATTTGCTTGCTCCCGGTAAGGATGCCCCTGAGTGGTCAGGAATGGTCACACCATCAGGAATGCCACAAGGTCCTCATGATTAGGGAAGCCTGGTTGGAAGGGAAATGTTAGGAGACTTGAGTTCTAACCCTGCTGCTGCCACCTATTACCTGTCACCTATTACCAAGGCAAGTCGCTATCCCACTCTGAGTCTCTGAGGCTATAAGATACTGGAACAAGATACTGTTTCTACAATTCCTGCCCCACCACCGGTGCCCCTCTCCTGTCTGGCCCTTTCTGGGACCTCTCACTTTGGGAGACTGGACAGTTCCTGCAACCTATCTATGGGCTCAATACCGGCTATGAGTTGACAGGTAGAAACTGGCCACAGAAACTGAACTGAGAACCTTCTTTGGATATGGGATCTGATGGGGTTGGTGGCAGCTACAAGTAGAATTTCTCATGTCTCCAAGGACTGAATGATCAGAACAACTCTCAGGTAGTCTCAGTCCCATCCTCCTAGGAACCTGAAATCTGAACAGGAAGGACCTTAAACTATATCACAGGGTCACCAGTACTTGCCTCACAGAATCATCACAAAGATTAAATGAGATACTGCATGCAAATCATGTCACACACACATTGCGAATGATCTTATCATTTCCTTTCTTCCTTCATTTCATGCTACACTTTCTCCAAGTCCCTCCTCTGCTCTTTCCAGCACTCTTGGTCCTCTTTTTTTGTGTATTGTACCACTCCTGTGACAGCATCTGTCTCCTCACACCCTTAGACTTGAGGTTAAGGGCAGCCCCTGGTTCCTCCCAGCACAGGGCCTGGCACTGGATGGTGCTCGGCCGGTAAAGGACACACTCTTTCTTATCCTTGCTCTGCTTTCCACCTACTTCTCCATCTATCATGGCAGAGGAAGGCACAGGTCACAAAGGAGGAAGAAGACCTAACATTTTGGTGATGCATCTTCAGTAGGTGAGAGACACTGTACTTACTAGGTCTTCTCTTGCTCTGTGCTGGGTCCTGGGACTGGTGACCAATGACATCATTATAGTCCTAGACCTAGAGGACTATAGACCTATAGTCTATAGACCTAGAGAAGGTCAAAACCTGCAATGTGACCAGATTAGATGCATATGGACAGCAAATGCCCTTCTGGCAGGCATGAATCTCAATCCACAAATTCAGGGGTATAGAAAATCGTACTCTATTTTCTGCCATTTAACTTAATTTCTAACTTTTCCACCAGGTTAGTCAGATTAGTTTGGGTTTTGCTGCCAGGAACAAATTAACCCTGAGATCTCAGTGACTTAATCCTACACTGGCTTATCTCTCATTTATGCTAGCACAGGTCAGCTAGACAGTGTGCTCTCCATAGTCACTCAGGGACCCAGGCTGTGGAAGATATGTCGTGGGACACGTGTAATCTCAACATGTGGCAGGAGAAGAAACTGGAGGGTCAGAGAGGTGCTTTCCTACACTTCACTATAGAAGTGATTCCTGTCACTTCTACTCATGGCTTAATGGTCAGAACTAGTCATTTGTCCAACCTTAAACACAAGAGGCTTGGAGGTACAGTCTTCCTATGTGCTCAAGAGGAAAAACATAGGATTTGGCTTCTCAAACGCTAAGTAAACCACAGTTCCTGGGACTATTTCCTACTCCCCTAGGTTGTGACAAATTTCCTTCTAAGTGCTTATCCCATGGCCAAGATGTTGAAGAGGGAGAGTCCCACCTGACCCTCGGTCATCTGTATACATTTGTTACTAGTGTCATGGCTACTGTCCCTGTCCACATGGCTCCTTCATCATCTACAGCTGTTTCTGTTCCAAGTGTTGTATATAAGCCTCTTTCGGAAATGTGGCCAATGGCTCAACCTGTACCACAGAGCTGCTTTTGCTGACCCTCACTGTCTCCCCAGGGCATGCCCAGGAAATTGAGTCCAGCTCTTTGTTGTCTGGGCTCCATCAACCTCTTTCCGTCACATTCTCCAGCCTGAGGAACTAAGCTCTAGATTGTATTTGGGGTAGGAATTTCTCCCTGCATGTTTTTCAAAAAACTTTTAAGTTATCCTCTCCCTTTAAGAATTAGACTTCTAGAACAAAGTCCTAGAAGAAATTGTTTTGCTGACATTGCCTTTCACTCTGCCCTGTGCCTTCCTTGAAGCAATGAACACAGAGCAAGTATGAATAGGGAGAAGGAATAGGGGAAAATGCAAGAAGAAAAAGAAAAGCATGAATTAGAGTCTCAAAATCTTATCCAGACACACAAATAGCACCCTCCCGGGCTAGGAAAAGAGAGGCACTGCCCCACATGACAGGCTTGGCTTTAGGAAAGCCTGCCCAACACCTGCCCAGTCCACCAGTGGCCAAAGGCACATTTCAGCATGCTGATTCCAGGGAGTCTTAAACCCACAAATAACAGGAGGCTCGGGGCTCTCCATCATCAAGAAATAGAACACAAAACTCACAACACAACCCCATAAGCTTGGAGCTAGGAGCACAAAGTCAGATTCTCCAAGGAGCATCACCAGCAGTGGAAATCACCATACAGAGATCTCAGGAGTATGAGCTCAGTCCCTCTGCTCAGAAAGGGTGAGGTTTTAGCTGAAACACACAGCTTTGGAACCCCAAACGGGTCAGATGAGAAGCAACTAGGACACATGATGCAAGGTACAGAGTCAAAGGAAGAGCCCCAGCCAGAAAATCTGTGCCCTCTCGCTTGCAAAGACTAGCCCCCCTTCTAGAGGAAAATGATGCCTCCTGTCCACTGTATTCAGTGGTTGCCCATCAGAGGCCCTTTTTCATACTGAATTCTTCCTGCATGCCTGGAAAAGGGATGACTAAATGCACAGCCACTGAGGTATTTCAGCTAAATCTAGTCTGTTATCCTCAAAGGGATTCGATTTCTTGAAAATTCACCTTGGATGGCTTAAATTCCCTTCTCTGTTTTATAGCTGACATTGGGTTCTGGGTGTGGCAATGGCTTTTAATGTTGCTTTGTTTATTTTAACCTCACCACTGGCTTTCATGTGGATTTAAATCGAATCACTCTGCCCAGCAGTGCTCCTCTTTATTGTTTAAAAGCTGATCACATCTCTTTCTGAAAAGCACAGCGTACTTGTTACCTTACTACGAAGCAGCCACAATTTACTGGGCTAAAAATCAATATATGATTGAATCCAACTCATGCTCCTCTCTGGAATTCTTATAGCCTCTCAACTGATGGCCCCACATCACTGTCCCACCCAGGCATTTACCTTCAAAATCTGGAGGGAAAAGAATCCATTTTCCAATGAATAAAAAGAACACTAAAGGAGTGATTTTAAACACCAAAGAGAGATTCAGCATTACTTGGGAGCTGAGCAGACAATCCTTGGGCGAGAAAATAAATGACAAGTTTCAAACTAAACCAGAGGTCTATTCTATAATGTTCAGCTAGCTGGAAGGAGTCGCTGACTGGAAACTACTATGAATTTGCTTTAATGGTGTTTTATCTCTTCTATATGTTTTTAAATACATGATCTGGAAGAATTAGCAACCTTCTATGGAGACATCCTTCTAAAACCCACCTTGTATGGAAAGTGAAGCTGTGAGAACTGCTGCTGTCTCCTCTGTCCATGGATTTCAGAAAGGAGGAAACAAAATAGTCAGGAACTATGGGAACAAGCTCCAAGTGAAAAACATTATGCGCCTGGGGTGTTTCCTGTTGGCTACTGCCATCAAACTGCTTCCCTTACAGAGCAGAACCAGAGTGTCGCCCCATATGCCAGCCAGACTTAAAACAGAGGACCCCGCTCCAAAAAGCACCAATGAGCTGCCTGAGTTGCCTGCCGATAGATCAGGATGAGTTCCCTCTAACCAATCAAAGCGAAGCACTTTTTCCCTCCTTTTCCTTACTAGCCTATTGGACCCAGGTGGGAACCTAAGCAGGGACTTTCTGTATATAAGCAGGGCTTCTGGCTGTTCGCAGAGGCTAATGTAACTACTCTTTGCTAGTTCCCTCTGCTAGGGTTTCCCTTCAGCTGAAGCTGGAGCCCCGATAAAGCTTCGCCAATGCTGTTGAGTTTTGGGTCCGGCCTGTCACAACCCTGAATATATGAAAGAAAAATCACCCACAGAGACTAACTTACAACCTAAATTTACTACCTATATGAGGAATACCAACACAATGAAATATAAGGAGGAAAATCAAGGAATTTGAACTATTAGTCCCGAGGAAATAAATATAATAAAACATCTCTTATGTTTAAAGTCCTTAAAGCGATTTTTTAAATAGCATTTACGAAAATGAACCAGGATGTTATGGAATAAGAGCAGGTACAAATGAAGAAAGAACTAGTGATTATAAAAGTAAAGCCATAAAGGGGCGCCTGGGTGGCTTGGTCGGTTAAGCGTCCAACTTCGGCTCAGGTCATGATCTCACGGTCCATGAGTTCGAGCCCCGCTTCGGGCTCTGTGCTGACAGCTCAGAGCCTGGAGCCTGTTTCAGATTCTGTGTCTCCCTCTCTCTCTGCCCCTCCCCTGTTCATGCTCTGTCTCTCTCTGTCTCAAAAATAAATAAATGTTAAAAAAAAAATTTTTTTTAAAGTAAAGCTATAAAAATAAAAATATAATGAAGAAGTTAAGCTTCCAGCCAAAATGGAGTAGCATGAACCAGATTTACAACCCTCCTCCCAGCTTAAAACTACTAAAAACAGACAAAATCTATAAAATCACAATTTTCAAGACATTGGACATCGGGCAATGAAAGTCAGTGTCCCTGTGAGACAATAAAGAAAGAGAAGGCCAATGAGTACCCACCTTATGTTTTGAGGGTTTCTAGGCCACAGCACAAAGAACACAAGTGATGTCCCAGTCTCCTTGAGTTGAGCACAGAGTTGAAAGTCCTGAAGACTAAGGCAGTCAGAGCTTACAGTATGAGACAGAAGAGAGCAGCAAAAACAGAATGCTGGAGATATGCAGAAGTTCTGCCATGAGTGTTCATCAGAGTACCGATCAGCAAATGCATGTGAGAAAACTACCTGATGCCAGGGAAAGAGCTTTCCAAAAAGATTAGAAAAGGCAGGATTTGATGGACATACAGGGCCAGGAAGTGTCTGAACTGACCAGCCAGACTGGAAAACCTCACATTTATGAAATGTGTGGTAGAATACTCAAAAATCTTACCTTAGCAGTGGGAAAAAAATTAGCCATAGGTTAAATGTTGTTCTGGTTTTATCTGACAAATCTTAAAAACAAGAACAATCAAACTGTTTCCAAGTAATTTAACTACATCTCAGGTAAAGGATAGAAATATAAAAATATCAACATCTAACAAGGTAAATTTTGCAATGTCTAAAATCCAATAAAAGATAACCAAGCATGCAAGGAAGCAAAAAAATATAATAATGAGAAAAACAATCAGTTGAAATGACCCAGAACTAAAGCAGAATTAACTTAGATGGACATTAAAAGAGTTGTTATAACTATATTTCAGAGTTGTTATAATTGTATTTCATATTCAAAAAGCTAAGGAAAAGGTTAAAGAGGGAATATCTTTTGAAGGTCCAAATAAAACTTCTCGAGATGAAAACATCAATGTCTGAGATTTGTTTTATAATAACGCCATATGGGATTAATGGCAAATTATATGTAACAGAAGTAAATACTAGTAAACTTGAACATATAGAAATAGAAACTATCCGAAATGAAACCCAGAGAGAAAACTCAACTTATATCACTAATTATACTAAATATGGATGAGCTGAAAACCCAAAACAAAGGCAAAGACAGATCAGATAAAAATATCAAGAACCAACTATAACTGTCTACAAGAAACCTACTCTAAAAATAAAAAGACAATGAAGTTAAAAATAAAAATTAAAAAAGGAAAAGGATATACCATACTAAGTCTAATAAAAAGTAAGCCGGGGTGACATATTCACAGAACATATTTTTGAGCAAATTATATAACCAGAGATGAACATGGTCGTTTTATAATTATAAAGAAGTCAATTCATCAGGAATAAATAACAAGCCTAAAAATTTATACACCTGATAACATAGCTTCAAAATAGATAAAGCAAAAAAAAAAAAAAAAAACTGGAAATGCAAAAAGAAATAAACAAATCCACAATGAGAGTCAGAGATTTTCATAGCTATCTCCTAACAACAGATAGAAGTAGACAAAACATTAGTAAGGATATAGATACTTGAACAATATTATCAACAAACTCGATCTGACTAACATTTATAGAACTCTCCAAACAATAGCAGAGTACAGACTTTTTGAGTGCATACAAAAAAGTTACCAAGATATTATAGGCTATAGACAAGCCTCAAAACATTTTAAACTCTTAAAATCATATGACGTATATTGTCTGAACAAAATGGAATTAAAATAGAAATCTTTGTATCATTAGATCAGGTAAATATTTCCTACATGCCTGCCCAGAAAAGTAGTGTAGTCTAAGGTCAATGGCTGGAGGACTGGAGTGAGAGTAGTGAAAAGGAAGTACCCACGAGAGATCCTACTAGAGTGGTGACTAGAAAATTAGAAGTATGGCATCATCCTGAGGGGCATGAAAATTGTGAGAGGAGTTTGAGAAAAAAAGACAACTTCGGTTTGGGTCGACTGAGTCTGAGTGAGCATGAAGCCTAAAGGAAGTGCAGCAGTCAGCTAGAAGTACGCAGCTAGAAACTCAGATGTGAGGTCCAGAATTCTAAATTTGAAAGTTATCAGTGTGGCTTAAGCTACAGAAATAGAGGAAACTCCAGAGGGAAGACAATAGGGAGAGAAGAGAAGTGGGCCCAGGGTAAAGGCGTCCAACCACAGCTCCGGTCAGAGAAGCAGTTGCAAGGAGGTAGGCCACATATGCAGATGGTGTTATGGCAAAAGCCAAGGAGAAAGGCAATAATTTCAATGAGCAATGAGCAGGTCAGTAATCAAATAACACAGATCAAGAAAATGAGGGTTGAGAAACTGTTGCCTTTGGGACCAGAGTTCATTAATGTACTTTCAGGAGTTCAGTTTCAATGGAGTGGTGATAACTCTAGAATGCAGAGGGCAAGTGGCAGAGAAAATGGGCCACAGGTGTAGGTCATTCATCCTGGAAGTTTGGCAATGCCTGGAAGAAGCCTGCTGCCAAATACACCAAGCATCTCAACATTCTTTAAACCCATGAGGCACTTTCACTTTTCATTCTCTTCCCACTGCCTGGAATCTTGTGAGGAAACCATGTCTTTCCCTGTTTAGTAAACCTTTCCCATTCTGAGTGCAGAACCTCTTTTTTTTTTATTAGCATGCATGCATCATCATGGACAGAGCAGGTGTTCAAAGGCTGGCACATGACTACATGAAGAGACCATTGGCAGATGGATTTAAATGCTGGAGGACAGCACAGTGTCTCTCTCCTTGTGAGACTGGAAGTAGAAATGAGACAAAGAGGAGAGGGTGATGGAAATGAAGAGACAGAGATGACAGAGATAAAGATAGAGCCAAAGTTACTTTTAGGGGAAAGGCAGAGATTTTCCTAACATTATGTAACCCTTTGTTCCAGCCATGCCTGAAATCACCACTTCTTCCTTATGAGATAAGCTAACACAATACTTTTTTCCCTTGAGTTATTTTGAATTAAATTTCTATTACTGGCAACTGAAAAAGCCCCAGCCAACATATGTCCTCTCCCCTTTCCTCTCCCCTACTTCCTTCACTTAGAAACCTGCTGTCTATCTTTCAAGTCCCCAGGAAAATGTTACTCTCTCTGTGATGCCCCAGAGGTGTGTTGATAAACCAGCTCTCAAAAAAAAAAGTTCCATTTTGTAATGTTTGCTGATTTCCATGATGTGAATGCTCCCACTATGGCCAATTTCAAGTCACTGAACAGAGTTGAGAAAAGATGAACAGAAACAGAGTTACCTCCATCACATCTCCAGATCCTGATGGCAGAACTATAGGATGACAGCTATAAGAAGTTACCTAACCGTTGGTGCCTGGGTAGCTTGGTTGGTTAAGCATCCGACTTCAGCTCTGGTCATAATCTGATGGTTTGTGAGTTTGAGGCCCACATCGGGCTCTGTGCTATCAGCACAAATCTCCTGTCCCCCATTTTCTCTGGCCCTCCCTCCTCCTCTCTCTCTCTCTCAAATAAATATTTTTTAAAATCTTTAAAAAATAAAAGAAGTTGTCTAACCTTGTCAGTACACACTATGTGCAAAAGTCTCTGAGAATGTCCTGTCCTGAATGTCCAACCAAGGCCACTTGTCCTTGCTCTGTTTTCTCAACTGATCTGTCTTTCCACCACCTGTGCTTCTACAAGTCAGTGCTTACTGCTATCCTAGTACAGACACTGCGTATTGGTTACACTTTTGTCTCAGTTGTAAGCTTCTCCATGACAAGAACCATGTCTCCTCCAGGCTGGACTTAGATAAGATGCCAGTCAACACTTGTGGGCTGAGGAAAGTAGCTCTAGCGATTATGGAGCCAAGTGAAGGCAGAGGGGAACCTTTGCATATGTGAAGGCAGAGAGGTTGCTAATGGAAAGGGAAATATTGGGAACTATTTTAAAACTCTGGAAAAGGAAGGAGGTGCTTCAGAGGTTAGGAGAGGTTAGTAGGAGGAGGCAGGATGGGCAATTTGGAAGGGAATGATGACAATCCAGGCATGGCAACAGAAATGTGCCAAAATGAGGAGGAGATAAATGCAGAAAATTGTTCCCCCTTCTTCCAAGGAGGTCAGAGACAGGGATGGGGAGACAGGCAGGGCCTCGGATCAAAGCATGGGGTCTGGATGTGCTGTAGAGATTCAAGACAGGCCAGAGCAAAGCTTTAGCCCAGATAAGGCTGAGCAGCTTCAAATTCAGCCATTCCCACATGTGCAGTTCTGCACTGTGTTCAACCTCATGATTTCTAGCAATGACCCATGAACCATACTTAAAGCTGTAATTACTCTCTGAGAATAAAGGGCTGGGCAGTTATCCTTCTCTTCCTCCAAATATGTCTCATTCTCCTGATTTACTTTTCCAGGGCCATGCCTGACAATGCTTCCGGAGCAAGTACTCAGGGCAGCCATGCCCAGCCAACAGGGCGGCGGGGGAGAATTAAACCCAGCCAACTGCAGCAGGCCTGGAGTTACACCACGTTGCCCTGACAACTAATGGGCAGAGCTCGGGAGAGATAGATAGAGATGGCTGAGGTCAATGGGTAATAAAATCCTAGTTAAAGGCTGGTTTTTCTCTCCTTCATTTCTGCTGATATAAATATGAGAAAAAAAGAAAAAGATAATTGGAAGGCAGATTCCCTTAGAGATGTGCCAGGCAGGAACTGCAGATTCTAAACATAAGGCCTTGGGCTGAATGGAGGGTCAAATGAGGACATATCTAGAGCTTCAAAGATCCTGCCTAGAAACAATGGCCTCAAAACACAAACCAAAGGCATGGGAAGGAAAGACCCAAGCTATTACTGAGCACCTACTGTGTACAGAATATGGCCCTAGGAAGAAGGTGTAAATAAGAAGCTTTAAAGGACAGCACACGTTCTGGCAGTTCAGCCTCAGAGCTCATCTCTGACATTTACTCTGCCCAAGGAACCCAGCCAGGCCAGATACCCGATACCAGCTCTATCTCAGTCTGAGTCTGTGTAAGAGAGATAAAAGTCCGTGTCTCACAGAGTTGTTGGGTGATTGAGGAGATAATGAGTATAAAGGAGGTAGCATAGTCCTGGCTTGTGGTCAGCACTGAATGAAAGGCAGCCCATAATAATAGCTGACATCACTGAGCCCCTGTTCTGTGCAAGCACCATTCTCAATGCTTTATTCACATTTCCTCATAACAATCCTGTGAGATAGCTACTGCTACATATCTTATTTTACAGATGAAATAACAAGGCACAGAGAAGTTAAGTAGCCTGCCCAAGATTACACAGCCAGTGGTGGAACCAGGGCTTGCACCAGGCCATCCGGCTCCAGAACCTGGGCTATACAACCATATCAATAACACAGAATTGTCATCAAAAATGGAGAAACAAAAAGAACATTGACAGACTATTTAATATATCCTTGCAGATGCACACACACACACACACACACACATGAATAATAGCTCTGGAAGAATACATAATTTAAAAATTATAACGTTGCCTGCCACTAGGGAAGAGAAAGGCAAAGAAAGGAAAATTTTTACCGTATATTTACTGTGGATTTTTAACCATGGGAAGGAACTGCCTGGTTTTAAAAATGAATAAATTAAATTAAAATTTAAAAATGGAGGAGTAGGGCAGGAGAGGCCATTTTCAATGTTTATTTCTGCAAGCATTTATCTCTGACATGAGGGTAGAGGAAACATGCCCGTGGACAGGTGACTACAGAACATGGTCACAAATATCCACATATGTGAGTATAATGTGCTCTGCAGGCCCTGAGGAGAATCTGGAAAACTCTCCACATAGTCTGGGAGGCCTCAGAGAGGGGGGAGTTCTAAGATCTTGACAGAACCCATGGTCTGGAGTCAAGTCATACATAAAATAATAGCCCATGTAGATAAGCCTTACTGCCAGGCATTGTACAAGCCCTTTGCACAGATGATCCGTCTGAATTCATGCAACATCCTTTTGAGGTGAGTACCATTACCATCATCTCTATTTTCCAGGTACAGAATTGAGATTTAAAGAGATTGAGTAACTACCCAAGGAAGGATATATGGCTGGGTGATAGAGCTGGGATTTGAAGGTGGCCTTCACCTGAAAACACTGCTGTCACCCTAATCCTCTGGTGCTTCTAAATAGACCAAGGAAAGATGGGGTGTGCTGAGGTGGCCCCTGAACTGAAGACAGACCTAGTCACTGCTGATGAGAGTCTAGGCAGCAGATGGGTTGTGGCCAGGCATGCTGTCAGGGTGGGAACACCAGGTGGAGGGTCAATCTAGTCCTAGAGCCCCCATTGTGTGATGCCAGGGCCCATTTCTCTGGGCTCTAAGTGCTGCCCCTGTAGAGCAAAGAAATGGAAGAGATACTTTCTAAACATTGTCCCTGCTAATCCTATGAAAAATTTTTGGTTGTCTTTGAGGCTTTAAGACTACAGGCCTGACCTCTTGCCTTAGAAAATTCATCTGATCTAGGGTGCCTGGATGGCTCAGTCAGTTAATACTCGGACACTGGATTTCGGCTCAAGTCATGATCTTGAGGTTCGTGAGATGGAGCCCCGTGTGGGGCTCTCCACTGACAGCATGGAACCTGCTTGGTATTCTCTTTCCTCTCTCTCTGCCCCTCCCCCACCTCTCTCTCTCTCTCTCTCAAAATAAATAAACATTGGAAGGAAGGAAGGAAGGAAGGAAGGAAGGAAGGAAGAATGGGAGGGATAGAGGGAGGGAGGTTCATCCTGGGCTTGCATTCTCAACTCTTCACCTAAGCAGCACCTACTGGGTGCCAAGAGCTAGCTAGCTGCAAAAGAAGTAGATGTCTAGACCCTGATCTGGTGGGGAGGAGGGGTTGCCAGGGATTTACTGTCTAATGAGAAAAGAACATCCACAGAAAATACTGCAAAAATCACATGGCTACATGTGAACCCATTCCAAGCTGCACACACAAGGCTGGGGCCAAAGCCCCCTCCATCCTTCCTAGAACACTTGGGTGTTGCTCTACAGAGGAGCTTCATGTTGGGTTATAAAGGTGTGAACCTGGATTTGATGAGAATAGGCAGGAGGACATCACAGGTGAAAATGGGAGTGAGAGAGATAAGAACAAGACCTGGGCCCCATTCTGGGCTGTACCTGAGAGTCTGTTCTGGTTAGGGAGGTGAAAGGATCCTAGTAACATAGGCCTGGGAGGAGGCAGATGGGGCAGCTCAATGCAGGACTGAGTGCTACACGCTCCATAGTAAAGGGAACAGAAAGCCATTGCAGGCTCCTAAGAGAGGGAATAGCTTGATAAGAATCACCTGCAAGGAAGATTATTTCAGAGCTATTCATGTCCTAAATGGATGATAATCAGAATGTCCAAGCTGAAACCCAGGCTACATAATCTAATCACAAAAAGGAATATTTAAAGCCAGGGAAGGGGCATCTGGGTGACTTGGTCCGTTCAGCGTCGGACTTCGTCTCAGGTCATGATCGAGCCTCGCAGTTGGTGAGTTCGAGCCCCGTGTCGGGCTCTGTGCTGACAACTCAGAGCCTGGAGCCTGCTTCGGATTCTGTGTCCCCCTCTCTCCACCCCACCCCTGCTTGTGCTTTGTCTCTCTCTGTCTTTCAAAAATGAATAAACATTTAAAAATTTTTACAAAAAAAAAACCCAGGGAAGTGTACAGTGAACACATCCTATACTTTCCTCCCTGTTCAGGATTCCTCCACCCCAGCACTTCAAAAGTACCATTTGCATAATACTCCTTCCAAAGAATGAAAACAGTTACTACATATATACATTGATATTACATATATATAGGTATTACATATATAATACATAATACATAATGATACATATATATCTCATGTGAGACATACATACAATTATATACACAATTTTAAAAATTAATACTAACTACAAGCCAGACACTATTTTAAGTGATCCACAAATATCCTTTTATTTAATCCTATACAACTAGAGCATGTACCATTAACATTCCCCTTTCACAGATGAGAAAACTGAAGCACAGGTAATGTTAGTAACTTGCCCAAGATCACTATGAAGGAGCACGAGTTTATTCAGGTAAGTCTGGCTCCCAACCCTGTACTCCTAACCATCAGATTATACCACTTGTCACAATTCAGAAACACCAGGTTAGACAAAATTGAACTATTTTCCATCCCAGGAGATTTTTCAGACCCTTTTGCCCATTCTTCCCCACTCCTTCCCACTTCAGCTGTGACCCAAAACCTGTCAAGGGAGCCTCGAGGAGGTTGAGAAAGTGCAGAACCCCACAGGGCACGCATAAAAGCAGCAGGAGACATTTCTTTCACACCCGCAGTCCAGGACTGGCTGCTTCATGGTGAACATTGGGAGTTCGGGAAGGAGAAGGCAGATCACCAGGGGGAGAAGAGGGCTAACATAGCCATTCTGGGCCCATAAGAAGGGATGGGAGTTGTGGGCAGCTGAAGTTGCAAGTATTTCTCTAGGTGACCTCCTCTTCTGTGACTGAAGTCAGATATTGCCCCTTTGGTTGCTGGATCATGGGGACGTCACAAGAGTTCCAAGCCCAAGGACCCTGGGAGGAGCCAGAGTATTGGTAAGGTGGTCAGAGGCAGAAGCTGTTTACTACCCAACACAGAAATGTGTCACTATTTAACAACCAGCCTTGGTTACATTTTACATGTATTCAGCTCCTGACAATATCCAAAGCCCTCTATCTCATTTGATTGATGGGACAATTCTGAGATCTCAGCAGGGCAGACTTCATCATTCTCATTTTGCAGAATAGGAACCTGGGACTCAACTAATAAGTAAGAGAACTGGTTCTAGAAATGAAGCCTGAATCTGATGCTCACATTATTGCCACAATACTAAGATTCCTTCTCACCCCAAGGTTCGTCCTCAAGTGGGGCATGATTGGCAGGAAGCAGTGACCCAAGAGGTATGCAGTTCTACCCCAGCCTGTCACCTTCCAGATGCGTGATCCAACCAAGTCCTTTTAGTCCTCTGAATACCATGCCCTCATCTGTAAGTTCTGTGCTCACTGGCACCCAACTTACAAGGAGATTGTGAAGATGAAAGACATAATATCAGACAGCCCTTGGCCCAGGTCCTGACACGCACACAAGTTCAGTTCCCTCTCTGAGGCACGACCAAGTTCACACAAATTAGAAACTTTCGGTCAACAGGAAGAGGCAGGTTCTGTATCTGTTCAACATCCACTGGCCCCTCTGGCACCAACATTCCAAAGGTCCTTGGAACCTGTCCATTCTCAGGGGTGCTTGACCCCACCCCTGACTCAGAGATGGTCATGTGACCTGAGCAGCCAATTAAAGGTTTTTATCCCAAAGATACGGTGATTGGCTCAGAGATGAACACGTGACCCAAATCCAACCAATGAGATTCACTTTGGGTTTTATATCTAAATTATAGGTAAAAAGTTCTCTTTCTGCTGGGCCCAAGCTGGTAGAGTATAGACTTGGGCATCCCCTCCTAGGACCCACCACCCACCACCACATAGACAGAACCTGCATGTGATCCAACAGCAAGGGTGGTAGAGCTGAGAGACCAAAAGGGCACATCCCAACAGCACTGAGTACTTAAACGTAGCCATGCCTATGAGTTACGTATGTGCTAAAAATGTCCACTTTTACAGAACTCGGTTAAATAAATTCCATAATCCTACATATCTAGGACTAAAAGGAATACAGGGTTAATACTGAGCAGTGTGTGTGTGCTGTTGGCGGGGGTGGAGTAGACAGTGCTTATCCACAGGTAAGAAAAGACAGGATATTAGAAACCCACAACTGGCAATTTTCTGATGCACCTTGTACCCCACCTGAACACACTGCATACTCCCCTACACACCAACACCACATATATCCACAGCCCACGTATGCATACACGGGCACACACCACATCCTCGCACACAATGCCCCGCTTCTGCACGCGCACACAGGCACACGGCTCTGGGCTCGGGGACCACCTTCATGAGGACAGGGCCTTTCCAGCTCTGTTCTGCTCCCCGTCTCATGCTTCCATCCACAGCCCACCACTACAGGAAGGCCACATGGTGTGCTATCCCCCTTCAGGCCCGCGATTCTCCCACTAGAATTCTCTCCCCCTTGCTCCCTGCCTGCCATGCCTCCCCCTCTCTCAGCCCCACAGAACAGCTCTCCTACCTCAAAAAGCTGTCCCTGACTCATCCCACTCCATCCCTGCCAAGTTCCCGTCACCACTTGGCTATTTTGCACTTCCACAGAAGGAATAATTTGCACTTCACCCTGTATGGTTTATACATATTTTAACATTATTTTAGATGCAGCATATTGAGGCGGGTGAAGAGGCTGGAGGCAGACCAGGCTGGGTTCAAATCCAACTGCACCTTCACACACTGCGGGACTTTGGGTAAGTCCCACCCATGCTTTGACTCTCAGGTCCCATCTTACTTCCCTGTGAGCTTCTTGCCAGGAAAGAGAAAGAGAAGGCATGAAAGCTCTCGTTAAACAGAAAAGAGGTGTCTGTGTCAGTGGTGAAGATGGGCATATATTTGGCAGTGTGGCAGCAATGTAACCTCCTGAGGGCTCACTTCTGACCCCTTTCCCCCGCCCTTCTCCAGGTGCTCTCCTCTGCTGGATGTATAGAAGAGCCCATCAGCAGGCTCCCCAGTTAGTAACTGACTCAAGCCACCACATGCTGTGAGCCTTGTGGGTCCAGGGATTAATGACTCTTGGCCACCTGGTGGTGTTAAAAAGCCAAGCTTCCCTCTTAAAGTCTGGGTTGGTCCCTTGGAGCCAGGAATACACACAGGGGCTGAAAGAGATACCTCTACCCTCTGCCTTCACCTTGCTGGCTCTCCATTACTAAGACAGGAATTAGCAAACTGAAGAGAGAATGTGTTTATGTGATTTTGTACTGGAGAGAGGTGGACACACGGCTAGCCAGGAAAATGAAGGCATCAACAATCTACTGCCAGTACTGTTGAGGTGACTGGCTTGTGCTCTCCAGTGGGACAGTGACTAGAGGAGAGTCTTTGGTCTCCCTCCTGGGGAAGGAGCAGACGACCTAAGGAAGACACTGTGGGCCCAAGGAAGGAGGCTTCAGTTCTCAAATGTGTCGACATTTATATCCATTCGCTCACTGATTCCTGAATTTTTTCATTCAGCAAACAAGAGTCGGGTGCGTGCTCTGTGCCAGGCATTGTACTCAGAGCTGGAGGTGCAAAAATCAAATGAAACCTAGTTCTCTATTCAAAGAAAGCCCACATAGAGTGAGGGAGGCAGATAATTAAATCAACTACTGTGAAGTGAGGTGATGAATATTATGACAGAAAGTAGAACACAAGAGGGGCTTACCCTAGCCTCGGGATTCAGGGCAAGGCTTGGAGGGCGGTAATGTTTGAACTGAGTCAGAAGTTGGAGGTGGCAAAGGGTGGAGTGGAAAGAGATATAAAATAAATAAAGAGACTCCTTCTCAGAGGGTATTCTAATCTTGTGAGTAGGAGCTGGGAGATGAGGCAGAGGGCTGAAGACACATCACAGATGCAGGGAAGTATGAAAGGGCAAAATTAACTGAAGATTGACAAGTAGGTTGCGATGCCCAGAGCAAAGGGCCCCAGAAGAGAGGAGGGAAGGAGCTCAGAAGGCTTTGTGTGGTGACCTAAGGAGTTTGGGCTTTCTCCTTAAAGCAAGGGACAGCCCGAAAGGTGGACATGACACGATCACATACAAAATTTCCAAGTAGTGCATGTTGTTCCAAGGAGTGCTGTTAGACTTCACCAAACAGGAAGGCAGAAACAGGATGAGGGCGATCCTCAAGGCCTAAAGAGTGTGGTGGAAAAGCCACTAGGGATAACCCATTTTCCTGGCTTGCTTCCTGCATCGGAAACCTCTCCTCCTCTTTTCTTGCTTCCTCTACTGACCTCTAAATATTGGTTTCCCTTGGGATTCTATCCTGGGCCCTCTTCGAGCCTTACCTCACTCTGCGAGTGTGTCTCAAAGTGTGGGCTGGGGACCAGCAGCATCAGAACCAGCTGGAAAGTTGTTAGAAATGCAGAATTTTAGGCCCTACCCTAGGTCTACAGAATCAGAACCTCTGGAGGTGGGGCCCAGCAATCTGTGCTTTAACTAGCTCTGCAGGTAATTCTATTCTCTCAATTGGTCAGAACCCAGGGACTGGGGATGCTAATGAGCTTTCAAAGAAGAGGAAAAGAACCACTGGCCCAGAGCAGTGCTACTTGGACTTTAATGTGCAAATGGATCCCCTGGGGGCCTTGTTAAAATGTAATCTGCAATTAGACAGGCCTGGGGTGGGGCCCAAGATTCTGCTTCTCTAATGAGGAAATACCAATGCTGCTCCTCTATAAACCTCAGCTTTGAGGTTCATAAGGCCCTTTCCAGTGTCCTTGGACCATCAGCTTCAACTACCACCTGTATATTAGTAACACTCACCACATCTAGTCTCCCTTAGTCTTAAGCTCCAAACTGTAAGAAAGGTTTTCAGCCTCCAACTCAACACTTCCCTAATTGACCTTATCCTGTCCACCCTCCCCCAAAGTTCTGCCTACGCTGTGTGTCCACTATCTCATTGAGTGAATCCAATCACCCAATCCAATCACCCAAACCAGGTAAGATGGTGTCCTAAAGCCAAATTAAGACAAAGTTTTAAGAAGGTATTACTCAAAAAGGGCGATCCCAGAGCCCCAGGCACTTGCCCCACCCCCTTTCCTGGGAATTCCAGCCCCCTGCAAAGGACCCTCTTGTGTTTGTGGGGTTTCCAAGAGAGCCCTTGAGTGTGCTCTGCCAAGTCCTTGGGGGCTCTGTCACTACTCGGGGTGATGACAAAACTAAAGTTCCTTGCATGGGAGAGTGAAAGGATCAAAGGATACTTTGGGGGAAGTTGACGATGACAACTTTCTCTGACTTAATTATACTTCCCGGTGTAGTACTGCCAGCCCTGAGCTCAGACTCCCAGGCTCTGTAGGGTTTCTGAGAGCGGCCTGCAGGTGGCCCCACCAGTCTACCCCTGGCAACGACGAGAGTGCAGCAGTGTCGGTTACATGGCCACTCGGCCCTAATCCCACGCAGGGCCTCCAACCACTCTTCATGCACCACAGTTTACAGGACCTGTCCTCAGGGCACCCTTTTCTAGGGGTTCTTGACTTTGTATCTATATTCGTTTCCTACAGCTGCTGTAACAAATTACCGCAAATTGAAAGACTTAAATCAACAGAAATTTATTCTCTCAGTGTTGCGAAAGCCAGAAGTCCAAAATAAGGGGGTCTGCCAGGCCACACTCCCTCCAAAGGAACGGATTCCTCCAGGAAAGAATCCTTCCTTGCTTCTTCCAGCCTCCGGCGGCTCCTGGTATTCCCTGGACGTGGCAGCACAACTCCAATTTCTGCCTCTGTCTTCACACGACCTTCTTTCCTGGTCTCTCTCTGCCTCTCAAGTCCTTTCCTCTCTCTTAAAAGGACACCAGTCATTGGATTTACAGCTCACCCTAAATCCAGGATGATCTTATCCCAAGTTTCTTAGCTTACTTACATCTGCAAAGACTCTTTTCCAAGTGAGGTCATAAGTACTAGAGGTTAGGACTTGGGCCTATTTTCTGAGGGGACACAATTCAACCCACTACTGTGTCCATCCCTATCAAAACATGGTGACCAGAAGAAAGCTCAATACTCCACTTCCCAAATATGAGTGAATGGGTACACAGGGAGGACCCTCATTTCCTGTGATCTGAATGCCATGTTATTAATGCAGCCTAAAATTGTGTCCCCTCATCCTCACCTCCTGACACCTCTGATGATCTCATTACTGTTAAACTGCATGCAGACAAAGTCTTCCCCACCAGACACTTGTGCACTTGGTGCTTTTGAACCTAAATATAAAAGCTTACATATATCTCTATTAACTTTCATCTTATTGGTTTCAACCCGCATTCTAGACTGTCAAAATCACTTAGAATCGCTCTTGTATTTTCAATTGTAGAATTTTTCTTTCCAACATTCTATTATTTGCAAATTCAATAAGCATGCCTGAGGCATGCAGCAGGGAAGAAGCCCTGGACTTGGACTTGGGAGTCAGCAAGCAAGACACTAGTCTTAACCTTCTACATAACTGTAGGGAAGCTCTATAACTTCTCTAGATCTCAATAAGATGACTTCTATAGTCTCTGCTAGCTCAAAATTCTACAACTATGAAGTATTTAAAAGTCCTAGTCCTGGAAGCAAACAAACCTCTTTGTTTAAAGCCCAGCTCTGTGACTTACAGGATGTATGACCTTGAACCAGCCACATAACCTCCCTGTGCGTCACTTTCCTCACCTGTAAAATGGGTGATGTTATAATTATATAATTATATATATTATATGTTACATATTATATATGGGCATATTATTACAATAAATATTTAAGTATAAAGTATATAATGATAGTATCTACCTCATGAGGTTAATAGGAGAAATAATGAATTCATGTAAGTTGCTCACCTCATGCCTGGCATAGAAATAAACACTCAGTGAGTGTTTGCTATTTCATTCCAGAAAAGTAATTAGTTAAAAAAAATTAATGGGACAGGACCATGATAGAATAAGATAGAATCAAACAGTGAATCCTATAAGTGTTCTCCGGAAATACCGTGGCCAGATGTCCTGATTTTTGAGGCATGGTCCTGGTTTACTCCTGTTGTCCCAGCATAATTGGTAACAGTGCCCTGTAGCAGACTCACGATGCCCACTCAGGGGAGGACTTGCCGGGCCCCTGTAGGGAGCACTTACCTGATGGTCTAGAGTGGTTATGTCCTTCGGGACCACTTCAGCTTCTGAGCCAACCGCACTCTGGCCAGTGACTGAGCAGGGTGGTAGGACGAGGACCCAGCTCTTTCCACTCAACACAGGACTCTTCTGATGGTCAGCATTTTCCTGCAAGCTCCCCACCAGAATGACAGAAACTTGGGCAGGTCTGCATCATAAATCCCACAGCCCCCCCTTCCAATCCCACCTCCCCCTCTGCTTCATTTCTTAGGTTTCACCCTACCCCACCCCCCAGTGAGACATTTGCCTCCTGACTCCTCCTCAGCGCGTGCTTCCCAGAGGACCCAGCTCAAGCTGATGCAAGTCCCTTCTCACTCTCAGAAAATGAACCCATTTAAGATGATAGATTATGTTCTCACACTTGACTTTGCCCCCACTCCACTTCAACCAGCAGAGCCCCCCCCAACCCCCCCGCCGATAAGAGAGTTATGTGCAGCACACATTTTACCATCTTGACCACAGATATATGAGACTGCAAAGTCTCTGCCTTGCTCATGACAGGGTCACACAGGGGGGTCACTTCGGCTGGCCTGTCAATGTGGAGACTGCATTATTCGCTCTGACCCAAACATGAGGGTGGTTTGACAAAGCTCAAAGAATCCGTGGTGTTCAAATGATCCCATCTTTCCTGTGTGTTAACAAACCGGGTATCTAATACTCCACCACAGGAATTGTTCTGGATTCTCGGTCTGTGGCCTTGGTTCATGACTCCCAGTTCTCTCAGCAGGGCGTGTGGTTGCTCAGCTGAAGGCTCACCACTTGCTCACACCCCCCAGTCCTCAACATCATCTCTGTGCCTTCATGTCCGTGCCCCTGTGCTCCTAGCCTGCAGGGAGAACTGCAGAGTCTGGGTTCCAGGATGCACGGTCCATCCCACAGCCCTAACCTGGGCACAGACAGGCCTCCTCTTGATGGATCTTCTCTGTGCCTCCACTTCCCTGAGCCCCTATCTCCCCCCTCCTCCATCCTCTCCTCACTCTGCTCCCCTTCTTCCCTGTCCTTCTGATCATCCAGGCTACTCTCAAGGCCCCGGTCAAGCCCCATCCCTGTTCATGAGGCCTTTCTTGCTTCCATGGTGACTGAATACCATAGATCTATTCCAGCAAACTTGACCATGCCTTTCCCTGCAGGCCACTCAGCATACTGGGTAGCTTCTCTGCCATCCTGGCTGTGTTTGCTGGACTCCCAGTGGTCTCCTGTCAGTCCTAGGCCCTGCTCACCAATGCCAGGCAGCCCACGGGCCCAGCTGGCACCAATAGAAGAATAGTCCAGGGGATGAAGGCATTTTCTACCCGCCCCCAAACTTCCTGTAAGCTCCTTTTCTTGAGGAAGCGTAGCTTGGCTGATGGCTCTTGCAAGGCTAAGTGCTTCCTTTGTCCATACTTGGCACTGACCATAATGTCCTCAAGTCCCACCACACCTAGAGGCCAGAGAGGTGAGTGTGGTACCCTAACTGCCTCCCTGCTGAAAGACACCAAACCATTAGCAGGGACTCTTAGTCCAGAGCACAGGAAGGAGAAGGAGGGTTGGGAAGTTTAATGATCTACTTTCTGCTGAGGTGAAACTACCCCATGAACATAGGGTAGTGTTCAAACATTCCTGCTCCTTTTGTGGCAGGCACTGGCAGTTCTCTCTCCCACAGACTCACTTGCTTTGTCACCCACAAAGACATTCCTTCTAGTCTTCCTAATCTTTTCTCGTCCATTCCCTCATTGTGCAATGTGTTCAACGCCCTCAGACTTCAGCGCCCAGAAACTAACTACTCTAATGACCTCTGGAGGCATCTTGCTGATCTTCCTTCTCCTTTCCAATCTTAAATCGCCTGCTAGCAAGCACATCATGAGACACCCTATCAGTAGAGCCTAGGAGAATTGTTCTTGAGGACAGAGTGACCATGACTCACTAATAATATTCATTTGTTTTTTCATTCAGTGAGTACTTACTGGGTACTTGTTATGTGCCAGGCATTGTGCTGACACCTGGTATACTGCTAACCAAAATAGACATCATCCCTGCACAGACCAGTATCTGAGAGAGATATTAAACAAATAGACCCATGAGTAAGTTTATCATCACAAATGGAGAAAAGTACTTAGAAGAAAATAACAGGCTGTGAAAGAGAGAGAATACAGGATTGGCTGGTTGGGGAAGGTCTCTTAAAGCTGAGACTTGAGGGATGGTAAGGGCAGATGGGGACAAGATGGGGTGACATCTCATTCCCTACCTGCCTTCTTCCCCCACCTTCCGCCATGTTCAGGACCCAGAGCAGAGAGCCTCCCCCAGCCTAGCTGCTGCCTACAGCACTCCCTCCTCCCTTCAAAGTCCTGATCTCAACCCAGGGGAAAAGATTACTCCCAAACTAGGTTTTATGGCATTACTTGTCTTCCAAAGAGCTATCTCATGGCATCTGTGGAAGTGCACTATCAGGCCCGGGAGAGAGGGCTAGCCAGCAGCGGCCCAGCCTCCAGCAGGCCGGGACTGCTGCCCCATCATAGGAGCGGAGCCTCCTTCCAGACAGGGTCTTTGGAATGGCTGCATTAAGAATGATTGTGGCAATAAAGTTCTATTAACCATCTGGAACACTGGCGCACTCTCCAGGGCCAGGCGCTCAGTCGCTGATGGCTGCAGACAGATGTGTGCAGAGAAGGGCTCCAAGGGACAGGAGCTGGTGACTGTCTGGGATGGAGGTCAGGTCAGTTAGAGGGGGACACCAGCGATAGCCAGTCTGAGTGGCAGGGCACCAGAACACTGCAGCCAAAACACCTGGATGAATGCTGTTTCCATCATCATTTAGAAAACAGTTTGCCTTTCCTTGGATAAATGTACACGACACAAATGAAGTATCAGGGATGATTAACAGGAAAGCTCCCTTCTCCTCCCAAGGCTGTTCTCTAACCCTCCCACAAGGGCTACCTCACTTGGGAGTCAGACAAACCCGAATTCAAACTCCATCGTGGCCACGAAACTGGCAGTGTGACCCTGAGGCTCAGATAAAATCTCAGAGTTTCAGTTTCTCATTTGTCAAATGAGTACAATAACCTGTCTCTTCACTGGCTCCTGGATGGAGGAGGTGGAGCACTCAGCCCCTCCCCCACTTCGCCCCATCAAGGCTCCTTTAATGAGAATTATTAGCACTCTTTATCAGCAGCCCTTTCAGGACTACAGTCTTGGCCAAAAGTGGATGTGAATGCAGTTGAGGCTGACAGTGAGGGAGAAGCACCAAGAGCCCTGATGTCCCTGTCCCATTTCAGGTACCTCTCTCCCACAGTTATGGGGACAGTTATTCTTTGGTCGTGTGCTTCCATCCCTCCCCTCACAAGAGTGAATTAACAGGAGCATAAACACAGGTGTCACTATGATTTATGGAGTAATTAATAAACAATTAAGGTGTCTTGGAGCACAATTACATGTTTTATTTCAGCCGCCTTCTGTGGCCATGACTTTGCTTACCCGCCGTCGGGGTAGAAGACTGTGCGTGGCCTGTGGCGGTGGGTGATCTGGAAGGCTATTCGGGTTTTATGTAAAACCAAGGCGTGGGGCAAATGCTGCCTGAGAGGCATAATGTCAAATGAGCTTCTCTCAAAGGCATCCAGCCCTAAACCTGCCTTTTCCAGGTCTCTGCATGGGCTCTGCTCCATCCAGCGGGTGGAGAAGCCTCTCGGGGTGATCTGCTCACGGGCTGCTAGAGCTGACCAGGAGATCCCAAGGCACACAGACCCATGCTGTCACTGCCTGCCACTACCACGAGCATTCTTTCCAGGCTTGTGTGGAGCTCTGTTTCTAAGCTTGGCACCTGCCAAGAAGGGAAGGTACCATCGGTCACCTCCTCTCCTGGGGGCAATGGCCTCCCACACACTGAAGCCAACAAGGCTTCCTCCCTCCACCCCCATTCTAGTCCACTTATTGGTGCCCTCCACTCAGGGGCACTGCCAGGTGGCCTTGCTGGGCATGCTCTCATCACCCTCCTGCCACACCTACTTCACCACCAAGTCCTATCACCCATGCCAACCCCACCACCACCACCACCACTCCACACCTTACAACCTTTACTGACTTCCCACTGACCTTAAGCTTACACCAGCCTGTGTGTCACCCACCCCACTTCAACTGCACGCTGGCGATTCACCTCCCCGCCTCACCCGTGACACAGCCCCGCCCTCCTCTTTATGGGGAACCTGTCCTGTGGTCACTCTGTGTGCCAAACCAAACACAAACATTCTCCCCTACTGGACCAACTCAGCTCCTGCTGTCTCCTCTGAGTTTTGGGGGAGCCCCCTCACCACCCACTTCATGCTTACCCTTGCCACCCACTCCACCAGGCTCCCTCCTTCCACTGGCCCAGGTTGATGTCCTCACTGCTCATTTCTTTTACCATCCCAAATCCAAACCCATCTGTGAGAACAGGGTTTCTGAGTTTCTTTTGCCAAGAAGCCTTCCCTGGCTAATCTGGCCCACCCTGACCTTTCTCACCCTGACCACCTCCAATGTCACAAAGCCTCAGACAGTGTCAGCACTATGCCTTTGGGGCTTTTTTGGTTTTGTTTTTGCTTGCTGCACTTGACTGTGAGGTAGTATGGCAGAGAGGACACAAGCTCAGCTCCCAGGCATAGGCAAACCTGGGTTCAAGTCCTGGCTCCATCACCAGCTATCTGTATGACCTTAAGCAAGCCACTTAAAGTCAGCGGTTTTTTTTTTTTTCCACGTCTATAAAATGGCGATCGTTGTTTTAAAGATTAAATGAGCTAAAGTGCTTAGCATTGTTCCTGGCATGGTAAGTGTTTGGTGAAAATTAGCCATTATTACCACATGCCCATGCATGTGCACACACACAATCTTTATAACGAGATTTTTAGGGGCGACTGGGTGACTCTTGAACATCTGACTCTTGGTTTCAGCTCAGGTCATGATCTCAGAGTTCATGAGTTTGAGCCAAGTCCCATGTTGGGCTCTGCACTGACAGTGCAGAGTCTGCTTGGGATTCTCTCTCTCTCTCTCTCTCTCTCTCTCTCTCTCTCTCTTTCTCAAAATAAATAAATAAACTTAAAAAAATTAATGAGATTTTTAAATGCCACAAACACCAAGACCCATTCAAATATATCTCACACCCAGAGAGAGATGTGCTACCATTCAGAAACCACTCCTCTGGCTCCCATATTGACACTAACCCCATCTTTTGCTTTAAGGTCTCCTTGTTTCCTTCCATTGAAACTCCAATTTTAAGCATCCATCTATAAATGACATCCCAAAGTCCCTGAAAAATGTAGCTCTCCATGGCTCCAGGTTGAAAGTTAAAATGGGAATCAAGTCACCAGGTAAAATACAGGATGCTCATACAATATTTGGGACATACTTATACTGAAAAAAAAATCACCGTTAGTATGAAATTCAGATTTAACAGGGCAACCTATATTTTTATTTGCCAAGTCTGGTAATCATAGGTGGGAACTTCTGAGGGACTTCCAGCCATACAGCACTGTCTCATTTCTCCCATTGGGAACTTCCACTGCAACCAAATTGGTTTCCCTGGGGCCGTCTCATACAGACCTGGGATTATGTTTATCATGGCCAACTCAATTCTTCAGTAAACACATCTAAATGCAAATAAGCATTAAAACCCACATCATGGTTTTAACAGCCTTCCTGACATTCTCTCTCCACTCCCTGCCCTTATGAGTCCCTGCCTTTATCACATTAGGAACACACACACTCACAAAGGAAAAATAAATATGATTGATGGGGGCAAGCTACAATAATATTTAAGGTCACTTCCAATTTTGACCTTGCACGTAGAATGTGGTAGAATGCTCACTGGTACCTTATATGTCCAGAATACCCTAAGAGATGATAATTACCTTGACTGGTAATAGGATTCTTAGTTCATAATCCTTTTCTTTAGATGTTGGTAAATATTGTTCAATAGACTTCTGGCTTCCTGTATTGCAAATGAGTCTAAAGTTCTTTCCTTTGGAAATGACCCATCTTTTTCCATCAACACCCTGTGAAATTTTCTTTCCCTTTGGAGCTCAGTGATGCCACTTGATTTCTGTTTGCAACTATCCTGACAACCTCAGCAAGCCCATCCATACTCAAGACCACATCTTTCTTTAGTCAGGAAACATTTCTTCTGGGATTTCCTTAATTATCATTTTTCCATACACACTTCTAGAACCCTTGGTTTGTTTGGGTGTCCCTTTTATATTTCTTAGTTATATTTCTTAACTTTTTTCCCATGAACTCCACATATTTGTTTTTACTTTGGGAGCTATTTATCCCATATTTTCACCCAGAATGCTAATTTGGTTCCCAGCAGCAACCAGTATCCTGTACAATTTGCCCATCAATTTTTTTAATTAATAAATTGCTTTTTGGGGGCGCCTGGGTGGCTCAGTCAGTTAATCGTCTGACTTCGGCTCAGGTCATGATCTCACGAACCTGAGTTTGAGCCCCGCACTGGGCTCTGTGCTGGCAGTTCAGAGCCTGGAGCCTGCTTCGGATTCTCTGTCTCCCCTCACTCTCTGTTCCTCCCCCGCTTGCACTTTGGCTCCCTCTCTCCCTCAAAAATAAATAAAGATTAAAAAACAATTTTAAAAAAAAGAAATTGCTTTTTGTTGTTTTAGAAAATCAATGTTTTCTCTAGTTTTCTTTGAGAGGTCTTCCTTCTATCCTACTAAAGTTCTCTTCTGCCTCATCATTTTGTTCTACCTAAGTAAAAGCCACCTGTTCTAGTTGTTTACTAAATTCCCTTAAGTGGATGATGAGTTTTCTGTTTCTACTCATGATTATATATTCCCTAGGCACTCAGACAGTTTGGGCGGTGGAGGGTCTCTCGAACAAGAAGGCACCAGTAAGATGGTGGATTTTTGCCTCCCAGCAGGCTGGCAGTAAATAAGCTGTCAAATGATTACCACTCCCCTCTTTTTAGTGGGGGAAGGAAGCAGCTCTTCCCCAACTGTCCCCCCTTACAGGACATAGGGGCAGTCTTCTTCTACCCTGCACCACTGGTCAGCAAGGTCAACCAGCACTTTCAGAGACCACTTGTATCTGGCATTTGCTCTCTGAGGATCCTTTGGGCTCTCTTAACAGCTGGGCCTCTCAGGGGGTTGTAGAATCCCATCTTCTCCTCAGTCCCTGAGAAGGCAGAGCCTTCTCTACCCTGGTCATTCTGCCCTTACCTGAACCAAACTCCCAGCATCACACATGCTTTGGGCTCACCAGCAGACACACCCACCAATCTCTTAGTCCACAGAGGGAATTCCCATGGAAAGCGCTGGGAGGCCAAAGGGCTTGGGGCTATCTATCCTCAGGAAACTAGCTGTCCCCCAATCTCCAGTGTAAATACTACTGTCCTACCTCCTCATCACTGTCCTGGAAAGAAAACTGTTCCTCTGGGATAGTTGAATGAAAGGAATAGTTCCTTTCAAGGCAGAGAGCGGGAGAGCAGGAAATGACCTGAGTTTGGAAACAAAAGTCTTGGGCTTAAGATCCAACTCTAAGCATTGCAAATGTTGAAGTACATATGTCACCATGAATTATCTCTGTAATCATATTACTGACAAGACTCATGCCAGACTGGGGTCCTGAGCAAGGCCCTCCCAGTGCTCTCCCAGGCAACGGTTATTTTTCTGCAGAGCACTCCACTCAACTCTTTAGGGAAGGAGAACCATGATAAATCAAAGACTAAATAACAATAGCAGAGGCTATGCCATATTTTCATAGCATGTTTATGAGGACATCATATGGAACAGAGCTAAAGGGCTTACTGAAGTCAGGATATTTTACGTCTATTGCTTTTGCCTTATCTTCCAGACCTGTCATTCTGACATTGGAGGAAATTAAATTGGTCTGATGTGATTGGTTCCCTGCACAGTCACATTGGTTTTCATCCAGTACCCTCCAGTTTTCTGGTATTTGTAAATTAAGTATTGAATGATTTGTTGCAATATCTCTCTCAGGATAATAGCGCCTGTCATAGCACATGACATTTATAATATGTTTTTGAGTTTCTTAGCAATGTGTGCTAAGTAAATGTAAATTATTATTGTTGGCCTCTATCAAAGGTGTCAGATGATCAGGCATGAGGATGAGTCGACAGGTTGGGTTTTCCTTCTGCAAAGGATATCCCACACATCAAAGAACTCTCTCTGGGAAATGGAGCTGTAAAAAAAAATTCTATCCTCATGTAACTTGTAAGATACAGCCATTTTCCCTTACTTTCCTTCCCTTTTCTCATTCCCTTAATTCACCAGCTAATGTACCTGTCCTGGAATATTCATTCAGAATGAAAATACCTTTGAGCACACCCGATCATTGGGCCCAAGCAAGGTGTGAGAAGTCTCTACCTTGCCCCAACATCTGCCAATTCAGGGATATTAGAAGCCAAAGCCAACTTCTCAATCACGGATATTAGAAGCCAAAGCCAATAAAGTTCAATCACTAACTACAGACAGCAGTCTGTGGCATCTTTAGGGTATGTTGTGAAAGAGAAAGAAGTCAAGACAAAAGTGTCTTGGGCTCAATGCCCCCATAGCTATCTGGGGCAGATCACATTGTCTCTCAGGACCTATCCAATCCTATCCAATGAAGGGACTTAACTAAACATCTTCACAAGATCCTTCCAGAGAGTCACTTGACTTGATATTGGGTTCATAAGACACAGACATAGCAGATGCACTCTTCAACCAAAGGAGAACCAGATTCTCTGAACACTGACCTGAAAGCCTAATGGCCATGCTGCCTGGTGGGAAGCCCCATGGCAACAGGGATGAATTCCAACAAATTTTGAACTGGGCAGTGGAAGTCTTTGATGCTACTACTCCCTGACATTCCCATTCTTTAGTGGTTTTCTGTCCCTTTTTCCTTTCACCGTAGGCTCATGAAACTCCCAGATAAGTGTATCTTCTCTACACAATGATCACTGCTCACATCTTTCACAATATACCTGCAGCCATCAAACTTACTTGTCCTCTATCCCTATAGAAGATCTGTTTGGTCATTCAAACTCATCAAGAAAACAAAATTGGAAATATGTGTGACCAATAGTAGCTTATTGCTTTACATTCTAAGTGAGAACATTGGGATCTTACAGAGGTAATTTTGGGTATGTGACAGGAAAAGTGGTTTGGATACCTCTCCATGCACTCAAAGCTCACCAGGCCAATTGTAAGACATCCTATTTGAACTTACAGCTCATCCTCCCACCAAAGGAAGAGAGATAGGGTGGCACTAAGAAGAAGCTCAAAACTGAAAACTTACCACATTAGAAGTGAGAAAATTCCTGACTCTGCTTTGATTTCTGGGTCCCATGTACTGGAGAAGGCATGATTGAATTAATAGTAACCCTCTTGGGGCACCTGGGTGGCTCAGGTGGTTAAGGGTCCGACTTCAGCTCAGGTCATGATCTTGCTGCTCATGGGTTCAAGCCCCACATCAGGCTCTGTGCTGACAGCTCAGAGCCTGGAGCCTGCTTCAGGTTCTGTATGTCTCTCTCTTTTTGTCCCTCCCCCCGTCTCAAAAATAAATGAATATTAAAAAAAAAAATAGTGACCCTCTTTCCCAGTCTGTCATTTGGAGCTCTAGATTGCTGCAAGGTACATAATGAGACAAGCCCAAATTGGAAAGGAGGAGTCCTGGGGTTCGATTCTATTGTTGCCACTTATGCACTGGGTTACCTTACACAGGATTTTTCTCTTAGAGCCTGCCTTCTATGTTGTAAACCATGGAAGCTGACCGGGGGTCTCTGAAGTCCCTTAATTCTTACATATGTGGTTCTCACCCTCACTTTCCTCCTCCCAAGTGAAGAAATTATAGTTGCAGGATTGGGGAATACTTATTTGGCAACCCCTACTCCTGCTGGCAAAGGATGAATTCTTTTATTCCAGATAGGCCCTTGTACTTTCTATCAAAAGATGTACCCTGGTCTTTAAGAGCTGGTTCCTGCCCAGATTCACTTCTAAGCAGCAGGCCAGGCTTCCTCCCCTATGTACACTTCAAAATAAATGTAACATAAAGGTTTATTTTGTTGTTTCAGCAACAACCTACATTCAGAAGAGGGGAGCCTAGTTGTTGCTTTTGATGATGTGCTCTGCATCCTTAATGGCCTCAGCATTCCCACTAGAAATGTGTCACCTTCACAACCCAAATTCAGCCTAAACTTCCAAGCTAATCAGATAGGAAAATGTCCCTGTGTATGGAGCAAGTGGCTCAGTCAAAGCTCCAGAGCCTTCCTGTTCCAGACCTTATGGCCCATAAAGCTACCAATCCAACATCTCCCAATCACCCCACTGGTTAGCCTCAGGAACGCAACAGCTAAGGAAGTGGCAGTGAGGTCTTCAGAGAAAAGAACTTGCTGAATGATTTCTAGAAGAGTCAGAAATTCTTGGTTCATTGTACCTCTGAGATTTACAAGCTTGTCACTTAACCCCTCTGTGCTTCAGTTTCCTTTTCTGTGAAACAGGGGTACTAACACCTGTCTTGTCTTTTGCAAGAATCAACAGAGATGACAGATGCAAAATAAAACACCTTGTAAACCAATGCTCTTTGGGAAGAGTGGCATTTTAAAAATTTTTTTTATTTTTTAAATTTATATCCAAGTTAGCATATAGTGCAACAATGATTTCAGGAGTAGATTCCTTAATGCTAAAGCCCATGCTCCCTCCCACAATGCATTTTAGTTGTCAAAGAATTGTTTCAAAATAAACATGTCAAATTCCCTTTCCCACTCTCCAAAAATCTAATTTCTCAGATCCAGGGTAGTATCTGGCCATGTATATTCTGAAAAGGCCCCTAGAAGATTCTGGTCCACACTGCCCCATTGTGTGCTTTGTGGATATGAGAGGTGATTAATAGGATATGAGCTTCATTCCTAACCAGTGTCTAGATGACTCTGGAGGAAAATATTCAGGGACTTATGGACTCAAAAATCTCAAATACTCATCCATCTTAGGGAAAGGATCGTTGCCCATGAGCCCTTGGAAGAGGCCGGGCCTTCTGTCCAGTTGGGAACAAAGCTAGATTAGGGCACATGAAGACAACTGAGTCAAGGATGATACATATTGTGAGAGGACGGCATGGATGCTCCAAGCTAGACTTAGTTACCAACAAAAACATGTAACTCCCAGCACTTTCTGATATTTCCTCTCTTTTATTACCTTGCCAAAAGTTGATCCAGTCAGATCTTGACATTCAGACTCCTAAAACAAAAGTCCGTTCCCTGAAATTCAGAGGTCAAAACAGGAAGCCAGATGCACTAAATTTTTGTTCTTCTATCCCAGTTCTGGGATGAGATTCCACCATGCAAACATGTGAATGCAATGGATTAACCACTTCACAGCTGGTCACAGCTGCCAGGCTTGTGGCTGGGCTCCCAGGCCACTCCCCAGCAGAAGCATCAAAACCTGAGTCTTCCTACCTCACTAGGATCTCTGCCAGCCAATTTCAGCTCAATGATAGAGTTTAATCCCAGGCTCTGGACCCTTGACTGTTGTTCACATTGACTAAACCCCTAGCCGACTCATGTGTGCCCATATTTACATATCCATTAATGCAACACAAGGCCCTTAACAGCTATCATTCGTATCCACTATGGCCTTTAGATACCTTCTTAGACACAGGTCCTTTGAAAACTTGAGTACCATTACTCAATTATTCATATTGGTGAATATGTCAGTGATACTATGCAGGCATGCTTACATGTAAGAAGTCTTGTATGGCAGTATTAAAAGATGGCCTCAAGTCTTTAATATTTCTCCAACTAAGAGGAGGAGTCTATATCTCCTCCACTTGAAACTGCACAAACTTATGACTGCTTCAACCAGTAGAGTATGGTAGAAGTGACGTTATATGACTTCCAAGCTTGACCATGCAGCTGCCTCTTGGATTTCTTGGAACACTCACTCTGGCAGAAGCCAGATGCCATGTAAGAAGTTTAACTACCCTGAGATCATCATGCTAAAGAGATCACATGTGGGCACTCCAGTTGACAGCCTCAGGAGAACTGGGGTAGGCAGCAGTAAGTACCAAATGCAACCATGTGAGTGATCCATCTTAGAATTCCAGGCTTATCAAGCCTTCAGATGATTCCAGCCCCAGCCAACTTCTGAAAGTCACCACATCAGACACCCCAAGAAAGAACCACCCAGCCAAACCCTTCCTAGGTTGCTGCCCCACAAAATTGTGAATGAAATTAAGTGGTCGTTTTAAGTTGCTAAGTTTTAGGGTAAGTTGTTACGCAACAAGAATCAGTGAAATATCTTCTAATTCCATACATATAGTGGTGAATATGAGAGGTGGGAATTTGCTCAGATCACTTCATCTATCACAGGCAGGCACTCTCATAGCCTATCAGTGGGAATAAAAGTTGGTAAACCTTCTCAGAAGCAATTTTGGCAACACCCAGCAAGGACTGTAAAACACCCATTCTCTGACCTCTAGGTTGCAATTCTAGGAGTCTGCTCCAGTGAACTGATTATAGATATACACAAAGAATTATCTGAATCAGCTGAAAGGATGCTCATTAGTGTTATCTATATTAGCAAAACACTCAGAATAACCTAAATGCTCCCCTGAGAGATTGGTTAAATAAACTATAATATATTTACACAAGAAAGTACTTTATACATGTTTAAAACCAAGTTTTTTTAAGTATTATTTCAGGACAAAATATTCACCATCTAATGGGAAATAAAATTTGAGATTACAAATGATATTTTCCTTATATAAAGACTACATATATCTGGAAGGAAAAATCTCAAATTATAAAAGTGATAGTGTCTAAATACTCATCTCACTTTCTGGGTTTTTTTCTGTATTTTCTACATTAACTATAATCAAAATACATTACTTTTATTTTTTTAATGTTTATTTATTTTTGAGAGAGAGAGAGAGAATTGGGGAGGAGCAGAGAGTGATGGAGACAGAGAATCCGAAGCAGGCTCCAGGTCCGAGCCGTCAGCACAGAGCCCAACTCAGGGTTCGAACCCCTGAACAGTGAGATCATGACCTAAGCAGAAGTCAGACACTTAACTGATTGAGCCAACCAGGCACCCCAACATACATTACTTTTGTAACCAGAAGAAAAAGATATTTTAAGGAGAAAGAAAGAGCATGCTGCGGAAACTGCCAAGAATGTGAAAAAAAGCCTGTGCATCTAAATACCAGCTACTTGTAAAGGGCTAACAGGACCACCAATCCTAGCTATGGGCAGAACTGAATAGGAAACTGGGGATCCTGAGACTGAAGATCAGAAACCAAAAGTTAAAGTGAAGGTGGGAAAGGAAACAGGATGGAGAACCATCCAGTCCTTTGTCCAACCAAAGCCCCCAGGGCCCTGGTCATATCACAATGAGCAGAAGGTGACACCCATATACAGTTTGCAGAACTATATGGGAAGGTAGGTACTAAGTGTGTGTCCATATGTGGGGAAGGGTAGGAGGAGCTTGAGTGGGGGCCAACGGTTATGAGTTCCTGGGGTGTCCTTGAACACTTGCATCAGCAAAATGCGGGCTCTAGCACTACTACCCATGTGAGCTATTTAAATTTAGATAAATTAAACAAAATTCAAAACTCAGTTCTGTCACACTGGCCACATTTCAAGCGGCTAATGGTTATCGTGTTGGACAGAGCAGCATAGGACTCTTCCATCATTACGGAAAGTTTTCTAACAGACGGTGCTGCTCTAGGGAATTGCTCAACTTGGATTCTTAGATTTCTACAGGAATAGTGACAAATGGTGGAAAGGTGGAATTTGTAGTGAACAGATCAGCTGACACCCAACTCTTGGAGCACCTGCGTAGCTCAGTTAAGCGTCCAGCTCTTGATTTCAACTCAGGTCATGATTTCACGGTCATGAGATCAAGCTCCCTACTGGGCTCTGCACTTACAGAACAGAGCCTGTTTGGGATTCTCTCGCTCCCTCTCTCTCTCTCTCTGCCCTTCCCCTGCTCACATGCATGTGTTTCTCTCTCTCTCTATCTCTCTCTCTCTCTCTCTCTCTCTCTCTCAAAATAAACTTAAAAAAAGTAAAATAATTAAAAAGAAAAGATCCACTCTCATACTTACCAAACGTGAGATCTTGGGCTCATTATTAACCTCCCCAAGTCTCAGTTTCCTTGTCCAGCAGATGGGAATAATATCTACCATATAGTGCCATGACAGAGATTAAATGATGCAAAGACCACAAACTGCTGGACCAGAACTTACACTCAGTAGGTTCTCAAACAGCAGTAGCTATTGCACTAATGAGGATCCCTGGGTCCTTCCAAGAGCATCTCAGTTATCTAAACTAATAAGACCTACTCGGAAACCAGGAATCTTTGCACTCAGAATAAGGCTAGAAATAAGAGGCCCTTTAGCTTTTTAAAAGTTTTTTAAGGTCACTTGGTCTCACACCTAATGTAAGCCCAAGCTGATGAACACCTAGAGAAGCAGGTCATAAGATGCCTGGGAGCTCTGTGGCCATCATTTCTCCCCTTAGCAAAGCCTTTATCCCTATCCTGCAGATGGGGTTCAGCAAGGTTACGGGTGGTGCAGCTGGGTCTCAAAACCAGGTCTCAAGTGACCCACATATTCCCTGTTACCTACTAAAATATCTTAACCACAGTGGCATTCAGGAGGCCTTCTGAATCACAGTCTAAACCCCTCCTTGGGGAGGACAAGCCTGTCAGGGGAGATAAGGGGCCCCTGGATGCCTGGTCTCAGAGGAGTGGACAGCAGGATTCCTGCTATTCCCATGGAAAGATGAAGAACTGGGTATGAGCCATCGGGGGTTAGACAGAGGACACAAAAAGCACTCCCAAGCATTAGTTAGTGAGGGAAGAAAAAGAGAAATAGAACACACAGCTTGTGGAAATGGAATCAAGTGTCTATGCCAATCGGAATTGAGCACCAACCTCAGGAAGGAGGAATGAGGAATAATTGGCCTTCCAGGGGCAGGCAGCGAGTATAAACACAAGTAACGCTATTCCCGTTCAGCTCCCACATAAAGCACAGTTACGGAGTGAGGGAGCCAATTTCAGCATGACAGGAGTGGGCATAAAAAGGATATGTGGAACTGTAAGCCTCTTCCCCAGCACGGCATAACCGCGTTATAACTAGACAAAATGCTCGAATGGGCGCCGCAGCTAATTAACAGTGGCCCCTTTAAAAAGAGAGCTCTGCTTATTTTTATCGACGTGCTGAACATAACTAGTAGGATTTAAAATCAGGCTCTCCTTACTCATTTGTTTTTCCCTATAACTTGAACCGAGTTTTCCCTGGGTTCCAAACTAATGAAATGCTTATTTAGAAGCTGTGGCCATCTGTGGCTGGTGCTGCCGTGTTGGTTTCTGCTCCCTGCCCGCGGGTTGATGAGGTTCTGGGGCATGGGGAATTCCCCACGATGCCCAGGCCTAGGAAGCCCAGTTATGTGGAAAGGATTCACTGGGAAGAAAGATCAGGCCCCGGTACTCCTCTGCTCCAAAGGGGCTGGCTTCCTGCTGCTCTGTGGGGAAATCCTGACAGCTGGCATGCTGGCGGCCTCGCCTGCCACTGGGGCATGTTAAGCCGCACAGGGAACTGGGAGCCTCACTCTAGCACGAGCCATAGGCATGAGCTCTGCACATTGGTATCCCCAGAGGCCGAGGGTACCACTCCCTTCTGCTCCCCACCTTGCTTTCTCCTTCCCTAGATGGGAGAGTGCAAACCTATGATGCTTCATCCTTGCTGTTTGATTCTTTGCTCAGGGATGGCTTCCCTCCATTTACCCATCTGATTTTTAAAAACCAAGTGCACTACCCTCCTCTCAGTTAATACTGTCAGCACCAGGGCCCACCTGCCATTGCTGCTCCTTGCACACTCTCCTGATAATACAACTCCTCCCCCAGCATCTCCTGACCCGTGTCCACTCACAGTGATGGCAGATGTAAACAGCTGGCAGAACACTTGTAGCCACACTTTCGGATGAGCCCTGTGGATGGCAGTCTCCTCATTAATGCTGTCCTTGCAGCAACCTAATCTGCTATACCCCCTCCCCCAGATCCCCCCAGCCACCCACCCAGCCTCAGCCCACAAGATTTCTTTGTTTATGCTCACTCTTCTCCCCTCCCAGTTCTCCACTCTCTGAATGATAACAATAGACATCAACTCCCTTACTGTGCCTCCAACTCCTGTTTCTGGCCCCCTTCCCTGCCCAGCCTCTCTGGACACCACATCTTCAATTCCACTCAATGAATATTTGATGTGAACCTGCTCTGTGCCTGCCATTGTCTAGGCCATTCATCCTCCCTTTTAGCTCCACGAGGGCCAGAGCCCTGCCTGCACTGTCCCTCTCATACCCCTTGCCTGGAAAAGATGCTTGACAAGTAATTTTGGGATAGATGAATACCTGCATAGGAGGAGACAGCCATGCATACAACCAATAAAGCACAATGTGATCTGTGCTATCAAAAAAACTGAGTACAAAGTCCTTTGGGAACTCAGAAAAGAGAGCAATTAATTCTGCCCAGGGAAGGATCCATTCCAGGCAAAGGGCACCAGACATTCAAAGGAATGACACTGCATAAGTAGAAGGGGGCCAGTGGAGTGGTCAGCACTACTGACCATGTTCTTTCTCAACAACGAAGCTATGAAACCACAAGACTGACCGTGATGTCTCTATATGGGGATCAGTGTAAACCGTGGTTGAGGTAGCCCTGCCTTCATGATGAGCACAGAAATGCCAGTCCCTAAGGTCTGCTCTGTGTAGTCTTCTGGAATAGGCTCTGGGGACACAAGGATGAATCAGACCAGTCACTGCACTCAAGTTGCTCTCTGTTGAGTGAGGGAGAAAGATTAGTTGGGAAATTATAGTAAAGTATGATGAGTATGCCTGATGGTTCTGCCAATTCTGGGCACCTGAGCCACACTGGCTCCAACTGCTGTGAGCTCTGAGATGGAGGGAATGGCCAAAAATAGAATATGGAGACACATTTAGGGAGTTAATATCTTGAGGGAATATACTCAAGAAACTGGTTTGTTTTCAGAAGGGCTGAGAAGGCCAGAGAAGGAATGGAAGATGTCTGTCTAGCTCAGGTCCACTGCAACCAGGGAATAGCCTCTGATGTTGTGAAGGGTCTGCACCCCACCCCACCCCACCCCACCCCCAATCCAAAGCTGGGCACAGAGAGAGACTGCATCTTCTGCCGGAAGGCAGACACTTCTGCTGGGCACCAGGTGACCTCATCTGACTCCCCTTCCCCTCCGCCCACAATGGTTCTCTCCCTCATTCTTTCTTTCTGGTCTTCTCCCTCCTGAAAAAAAAAAAATAGAGGCAAAGTAGAAAGAGAAAAGGAATAGAAAGTGAGTCAGGAGAAAAAAAATAAAGAGGAGCAAAGAAACAAGAGGAGGGGAGAGGTGGTGGCATTGTGAAGGCCACTTGGCACTAAATCAGTGCCCCTGCAGGGCTTTTCCAAGCATACAGCTAGCTGGATCCCAGAGACATCTGGTCCAGGGCCAGGCCGGGAGAGAGCCTTCCTAAGAGCCTGCTGAAAGGTCCTGTGGGGGTTAAGGTCACTGCCCTGGGTTCTAGCCTCCAGCCCCACAGTACTCCTTCCCAACACAGGAGATATTCAGCCCTCCAGAGGTACTCTGTACTCCCTCTCTGGTACAGAGAGCCAGCCAGCAGTGAGGGTTTTGGTTCACAAAGGCTCTCTGGATTTCTCCCCTCATTAAGTGCCCTCCTGCACCAGAATTCTAGCGAGGCTGCTGCTCTCGCCTGACTCTGAGGAGGGGCATGGTAGGATCCCAAGACCCAACAGTTTACCGTCTTCTGCTTCCGACAATTCTGCACTTCAAATTGCTTCAGTTCAAACTCCTTGTAGTTTTTCTACAAGGCTGCTGGGAGGAGAGTGCATTGATTCTGTTTTGATAAGGTCAGCAGTGATCAGCTCTGACAGTCAAGTGGGTAACCTGTCCCCTTCCCCCTCTACTAGATATGGTTCCACATGCAGAAAAGGAGGGAGAGAAACAAAGACGGGGAGGAGGAGGCAGTGTCCATTGTCTCCGTCCTTCTGAAAACCTCTTTAAGCCCCATCAGCAAAAGTAGGCTCCTCTCAGATTGCAGTCTTGGAGAAGCGGTAAGGGCACACTTGATCTTTTCCGTGTGCAGTTTCATTTTCCTTTCCCTCCGTGCACTCCTGCCCTGCAGTCTACTCTCCTAGATGGTGACTCACTTTCCTCCAAAGAACCAATTAAGTGCCACATAACAGCAGCAGACTCCCGATGACACTGATTAACGTTCGGAACCTGTAGGATTGTTCAGGCTGAGATGCCTGGGAGGACGGTAGAGAGGGCTCCTCTGAGGTTTCACACAGCTGATTTGAGCTTGATGAAAAAAGTGCTTGCTTGGATCGTTCCCACTTTGCTGAGGTCACGCTGGGGAGGCTGCCTGGAGCTCCCTCTCCAGGAGGAGTCCACAGCTCCACCAAAATGGTGGGCATGTTCCCAACCCAAGCTTGCCAGCCAAGAGCTGACTCTCCTTGGAGACCTCCTCCCAAGTAGCATGCAAAACAGTATCTATGTGCATGTGGATATATGCTTAGAGAGACAATCCAGAAATTTCATCAAATTCTCCAGAAGACCCATGATCCAAGAAAGGTAAAGAATATTGTTCTATAAAATCCTTTCAAAGTTTCCTTAGAAGGTGCCAGGCAGGTGCCCAGCTGGCAGTGCCATGGCAGCTGCCCTAAGATGTCAAAGTCCAGGACAAAGAAGGATGTCTTTTTTTTAATAATAAAATAAAATTCTATGTTCCTCTACAAATGGACCTTGAGAGTTTGTTTGGAGACTAACAAGGGAGCACAGCCACTCATACACCATTGACCAAAGAATGGTCCTCCCTTATCAGGGAAGGTTGTCCTCTTTGAGCGAGCATGCAGCTTCAGGAGGGAGGCACATGGAGTGGTGAGGGAGGAAGGGGATACCCGCCTAGCCAGCCAGATCAGCTCAGTCAGTGGAGTGACAGATGTCACAGCCAGATCACCCTCACATCCAAGAGTGATGTCTTAAGTGGATCTCAGTATGTTAATACAATGCCACTGTCCTGGTGTTCTGAGGGTCAGCTAAGAACAAGCTCTATGACCATTGACTTGATGGGCCTGCTGGCCAGTGAGAAGTGTGAATACGGTACCCACATCATAAGAAGCAATGATGCCCTGCACTGCTATCAGTTGGATACCAACTACAGACCTGTATTCAGATCCAAGTTCCATTGGATTTGAACCAACCTCAATTTGAACCAGCCTCAGAGCCACTAACCAGGATAATAAAAGGTCTGAAATCACAATGTCAAACATAACAGAATCACGGCTACTGCTGAGTGGGAGCCTTCTCTGCCAGGCACAGTGTTAGGTGCTTCAGACATAGGATCTCATTCAATACTCATAACAACCCTAGAATTTCCTATATCTCCATTTTACAGATGAAGATGAGGAGGTTGGGATTCAGGGAGAATGTGTACATGATCTCAAAGCCAGTATGTGGAGATTGTCAGATTTGAGCTGACGACTATGTAACTCCAAAGCCCATGCTTCAGGAACCATGCCATAAAAGCAACAAAGTCAGAAACAGGCAGCTTGGAGAAAAGAACCCATGAAAGCATGATAACAGTGCATGGAGTAAGCTATTGTTACAAAGAGAAGAACTAAGGATAAGAAGGGAAGTTACTAGAAGGTAGATTTTGGTTACCCAGTGTTCTGTCGGGTTCTTTTCCTAGCAACATTAGGCAGCAAGTCAAGGTAACTGCCATGCTCACAGTCCCCTTCCAAGAAAAATGTCCCTACAGAAGCCTCTGCTAAGAGAAGCCTTAGGTTGTTTTTTTAAACAGAGATACCCATGGTTTGTTCTATGTGATCCCTTTACCTGATTGGACCAGAAGTAGACTCCTAATTCTGAATAGTCAAAACTGACAGTAGGAAAACTCAGTGTTAACTGCTTGCTGCTGCAACACACGAGCCCAAACATGTATGATGGTTCAGACCTCATATAGACCTATTTCTTACTTGTGTAAAGTCCTAAATGGATGATCCCAACTGACAAGCAGGTCTCCTCTAAGTGGTGATTTAGGGACCCTGACTTTCCGTCTTGTGCCTCCTCTGCCTTTAACACATGGCTTCCAAGGTCACCATGCTCATTTATATCTAGCCCGCAGAAAGGGAAAGATCTCGGAGAACGCACTTGGGATGTTTTTTTCTAGGCCTGGAAATGGTGCACATCATTTCAGCTCACATTTGCAGGAACTCATTCACATGGTTACACTTAAGTGCAAGGGAGACTGGGAAATGTAGTTTAGGTGTATGGCAGGAAGAAGAGGAGATAGTGTGGCTCAATCTTTGTCAGCCTCTGCTGGAAGTAGAGAGAAGCCAGGCGACACAGCAGAGGTATAGTTCACACGTTATTTCTGGTCCTGTCATAGTTTTGCAATTCTCTCCCTGAGGCCCTCAATAAGGAAACAAGTGTTCTTCTCTAAGACAATAATCCTCCTGAGAACTATGTACCAAATAGGAAGCCCATATGACCCATGGCCCCACTAATAGTGAATCATACAGATGGTCATTTTATAAGTTTGTCCCCAACACTGTAGACCAATAGCCCACACCTGCAAAATGGTAGCAGCTCAGATCTCTCTATTTTGAGACTTTTCTAGAAGCCTCCCAAAGGGACTCGTCATCTCTCCCTGAGACCTGCTCGTTCTCCCTGTTGGCTCCTGTCCATCATCACTCTGCTTGTCACTTTAATGTCTGGCAATGCAATCCCGCCATGTTAACTGCACACTATTCACTCCACCTGCACCAGTTCACTTGGGACCTCCTATGCCCCTCGGGAGCACATCTTCCCCTCCTGCCTGCCTCCTAGAGTATAGTCCCTACTTGCCTCTAAACACCAACCTTCCGGGGCGCCTGGGTGGCGCAGTCGGTTAAGCGTCCGACTTCAGCCAGGTCACGATCTCGCGGTCCGTGAGTTCGAGCCCCGCGTCAGGCTCTGGGCTGATGGCTCGGAGCCTGGAGCCTGTTTCCGATTCTGTGTCTCCCTCTCTCTCTGCCCCTTCCCCGTTCATGCTCTGTCTCTCTCTGTCCCAAAAATAAATAAAAAATGTTGAAAAAAAAAAAAATTTAAACACCAACCTTCCGAGCCACCTGCACCAGGGCTGTCCAGTTGCACAGCCCCGGAAGTCCCATCCACAATGTAGTCTAGGTGAGTGACCACCCCCCCCCCCCCCACCGCCGGCCACCAGAACAGAGCTATAGGCAGCCCTGAATTGGATCCCAGGAGAGGTGTCACTGACCCCACATGCCAACGTCTCCAAGCCTTAGTTATTCCTGTGTTAGGACCTCTAGCACATAGATTCCTCTAATTGTTCTGACTGAAGTTTAATATGGAGCAACTAAGGCAAGGAGAAGTTAAGGGTAACCCTGATAGCACAGAATGGAATAGATTAAATTACATTTCAGTTGACCTGTCTCTTCTCTCCTGGCAAAGTGTAACACTGACCTTAGTTTCAAGGCCAATTAAGGTGTGTGTGTGTGTGTCTGTCTGTCTGACTGTCTCTCTGTCTTAACCTCATTTGACATAGAAATCAAAGTCTGATAAAAACAGAAAAAGTTAAAACTATTAGAATAGAGTCATTTACTGAAAGCACTGGTCTTTAGCCGAAAAAAAGATCTTTATTCATGCTGCCATCCTGGTCCATAGCTATTTCCAAAAAGACTATATCCTCAGGCCCTAGCACATGACAGGCATTCAGTGAATACTTGTTGAATGAATGAATGAATGAATGAAGCCAAGCTTTTACACAACTGTTCAAAACTTCCCTTAATGAAGGAAAAGGAAGTATTATCACTGCTCTTTTTACCCAAAGGATGAAAGTAAACAAAGAATCGTGTAAGTCCAAGGCTGAGTTAGAATTCAAGCAGTTCACACTGATGGCCTCCTGCAAGCCATGTTCATGCTTAGATCCCCCAACTAACCAGAGCCTCCCCCAAGCTATTCTGGTCCCCAAGCACCCCCCAGCATCATCTGCACTCTCCCCATATCCTGCCCCTCCTCCCTTGCCCCAATCCAGGCAGAATTGTATGGTCTCTCACTGCCCATATTAGCTCCCAGGAACTGGTGTAGAGCCCTCAAAAGTCTGAGGGAAGGGTGGTTTAGGAGCAGTTATGAGCACAACTATCTTGGAAACCTCCCCCAACCCCCACCCCAAACAAACAAACATCCTCAATGACCTTAGCCTCTAGGAGCCTGTCAGATCCTCATTTAGGAAACATGTTCCGGGCCCAAAATCAGGCTAAGGATCAGAAATGGCGCATAGGCTGGAGCGTCTGGGTGGCTCAGTTGGTTAGGCGACCGACTACGGCTCAGGTCATGATCTCGCAGTTTGTGAGTTCTAGCCCCGCCTCGGGCTCTGTGCTGACAGCTCAGAGCCTGGAGCCTGCTTCAAATTCTGGGTCTCCCCTCTCTCTACCCCTCCCCTGCTCACGCTCTGTGTCTCTCCATCTCTCAATAATAAATAAATGATAAAAAATTAAAAAAAAAAAAAGAAATGGTGCATAGGCACAAGGATCCACGCTTATACGCTCCAGCTTCATCAATTTAAAATATCAACTCTGAGATGTCACCCCATTTCTTTCCAGACAGAATGTGTTATCCACTCTACAAGATATAGCAGATTAGGAAAGCTAGAAAGGATTGGCATGTCCATTCCAAGTGGACTCTCTGGGGTAGCAGATGTAGAAACTGAAAACATTTCTCTTCCATTTATTGTTCAGTTTTTATTTAAAGGGAAAGTCCCCAAATGGAATTGAGAATGTTTGGGTTGTTTTAAGGGCATCTTTTCTTTCTGTGACACGGTGAGCCTGCTCTCCATTTTTCCAAGCTCCAGAGAGGAACTCTGCTTGCCAACACTTGAGTGATTTCACCTCTAGCGTTTCCATGGTGATACACATCCCCACACAGCCTGGAGAAAAGGTGCAGCTCCAAGTGATGATGAATATGAACGAAGCTCGGCAGCCTCCCTGGGCCTGGGGGGTTCTCCCGGAGGAGCTGGTCTGCATAGAGTGCTAGCTCCGCATGGTCTCTGCCTCAGATAGCCTGAGATGGCCTTCTCCTACCTAAGAGAGTGTGGATGCATTCCCAAAACCTCAGCTGCCAGGGGCCCCAGGGCCTGGGGAGGGGAGAAACCAGTTGTCCAGGAAATGTGGGGAGAGCATCTCCCACAGAGAAAGCTCTAAGCAGCTTGCTGCTCAGAATTATACAGTGTCTCCATAGTCCCTGGAGCCTATGGGGCCTTGGGCTTTCTCCTGGCCCAACCCAGGCTGGGCTACCTGCAGGCTGCCATTACATTATCTAAATGTAGCTATAGAACAAAAACAAAACCAAACAATCCTCAAGAAGCTAAGGCTGATCTCTGCTATTTGGTGAGCTCTGCCAAGCTAAGGTAGGGGTCAGGGTTTGGATGCCCCTCTTGCCCTGCCTCAGACAGCACTGGTAATAAAGCTGCCATTTACTGAACACTCGCTATGTGCCCCATACCACACTAAATGAAATGTATGCATTCTCTTACTTGATCTTCACAATAAAAGCAACTCTATGTGTAGAGTATTATTATTGTTTCCACTTCATAGGTAAAGAAACAGGGGCTCAGAGAGGTTAGTTGACTTACCCAAGGCCACCCAGCTAGTAAGTGGTAAAGTTAATTCAAGTAGTCTCAACTTAGAGCCTGATACCAGGCATTTTCCTCAGCCTATGTGCCTAGGTCCAGGCTGATCCTAACCCAAAAATGAACAATGACACACTGATTTTCAGAACTCACGTTTGTTCAGCCTTCCAGTTTACAATGATACAGCTTCCACTGCTTCAGCATCTTCTATGTGCTAAATATTTATACTTAATCTGATCTGTACAAAAATCTTATAAGTATCGATAGTCCCACATTTCACTTGGAAAAGCTGAGGCCCTGAAAGATTGTTTGCCCAAAGTCTGATGAGTGTCAGAAGCTAGTTTTGAACCCACTTCTGACTCCATAGCTGGCATCTGACTGAGCTTCATTTTTCACATATCTCATTTAATCCATACCTGCCAGGTCTGAGGTTGAGTGCCCAGCTCTCCAAATTTGGGGGAAATCCAGGAGCCTAAGCATCATGGGAACACTAAAGGCAAAGCCACTCCCCTTTTACTGCCGCCTATCTGCTCTCCTTTGGCCAAGTCCCTCAGGTGTAATGTATCTCTCTCTTAGCCCAGTCTTTCCTTCTCCTCTTTAACCAGTGTTAATGGAATATCTACTGTGCACAGGCCCATTGCCAGGTGCCAGGGACACATAGAACAAAAGGCCCAGTCCCTGCGTTCTCCCTCAGTGCCTGTCTGTGCACACCATCCCAACATGCAGGCTCTTACTGAATTCTAAACAGCAGCCCTGTGGGTCAGACCCTGTGATTATGCTCACATCACTGGCAAGGAAGCTGAGGCTTGCCATGGCTCCTTAATCAGTCCACAAGGTCGCAAAGCAAGTAAATTGGAAAGCCAGGACAAGAACCCAGAGTAGCAACTGGGCCAGACAGTCTCTGGAGACTTGGGCCTTGTAACCTATTGTGCCTGGCTGTGCAGCAAGGGCCACGGGCCATGTGAACACTGAGAAGGGAGAAATTCTGCCTGGGGCTTCAGGAGAAAGGTCTACAGAGGATAGGACTTTGGCACAAAAAATCCAGGAGCAAGGAAGAGCAGAGGTTCCTTATTGGGGGTCCATAAACTCCTAAGGTTAATGGCTAAACCCTCAGGGATTTAACAAACCACCTGAAATGAAAGCAACAAATAGGCACCTAGGGGGAACTCTTCCTTTTTCTGAGAAGAATGACAATGATTTTCTTGGATTCTCAGAAGGGGCCCTGATCCCCCAAAATAGATTAAGGACACTGCCTTAAAATGATGCATTTGGTCTGAGGGGTGACTGATGGGAGAAAGCTGTCCCTTCAACAGATGCAGTGTAAGGATCCAGCTCACGAGGCTTCAACGTCCACAAAGCTGCTCCATCAAGCTCAAACCCTTCCCACTCTGTCTCCTGGACCTCATCTTCCTATTACTGGAAGCGGAGGAAGCTGCCACAATGGAAGGGAGGGCAGGGGAGAGGTATCATTCTTTTCAGACCAGGAAGTTACCTTTCTCTGCTCTCTTTTTTATCAGCATCTGCAACCTGGACATTGTTCCTTTGGGCTCTCAGATTGCCTAAAGAGACCAGCCTCCCGCTCTGATCTGATGCATTTCAAGCTGCATGCCTAATGCCCTGTGTTTTCAAATTGAAAGCACCAGTGAAGTGACTTATTTGGAAAGGCTTGTGCCTGGAGCACTTGATGACCAAGTGACTAATTTGGATGATGCCCACTGCAAAGATGGACAAATAAAGGCCTTGCAGGGTTAATCAGTCAGGAAAGATGGTGCAGCAGCAGCAATGGTCTCCACTGCAGAGCTGATCCCCAAGGCAGGCCCTCACCAATGGCATGGCAGAATTATGCCAAGCTCCCAGGAGCACAGGGTCAGACTGCTTAGCTGGGAAAATCAAAGCATTTCCATGATGATTCTGTTTGAACTATGCTCTGCTCACTGCTTATGCACACATTTACAAGGCCAGTCAGACCCAATGCCATCATCCAATTAGCACACACCAGCATCCAGCTCCCCAGGGCTAAAATGGAACAAGCAGGTTGAGATCAAAATCTAGTCCCACTATTTTAGGGCAGATGTCCACAAGGCACAAGAGGATGCAGAATACACCTGCTGCAGGTAGCTGACAGTGTCACTCCAGCCCAGCACCCCCAGTAAAGTCTAGAGCTTGGTACTCCTCCATCAGGACATCATTACTGTGCCCCTTCTCTGGGCCTGGCAATGAGCCAGGCCCCGCAGAGTCAGAGATGAAAGACAATCTCTCTTCTGAATAAGCTCAATCTAGTGGGAGATACAGCCTGGTAAAAAGGCAATTATAACAAAGTAAGATAAGGGCTATGATAGAGTAAAGCATAGAGGACTAGGAGAGTGCAGAGGAGGGGTGCCTGACTCAGCTAGAGAAGTGTCAGGGAAGGCTTCCTGGAGGAAGTAACATATGCATTGATTCTTGAAGATGAATCAGGAGTTAGCAGAGGGAGCCCCATATTTAGCAGGCAAGTTGCTCAGTGTGATCAAAGCAGAGGGGGAAGGGGATCTGCAGACAAACGAGGAAACTAGAAATGTAGATGAATTCCTAAGCCACTGATACTCACACTGTAGTGTGCCTCACCTGAAGAGCTTATTAAATAGATATCTGGGCCCCACCCCCAGAATTTCCGATTTAGTAGGTCTGGGTAGGGGGTTTGAGAATTTGCATTTCTAGTTCATTCCCAGGTAATGCTGATACTGATGTTCCAGGGTCTGCTCTTTGAGACTCTCTTACCAAAACCATTTTGAGATGTTTGGGTTTATCTTGAGGAGTGGGAAGAAAGCTATTACAAGGGACTGATTAGGGGAATGACACCAGATTTGTAATTTAAGATCACTCTGGCAACAACTTCAAGGATGGATCAAATGTGATAGGATTCAGGACAGAAAGACTAGTTAGGAGGCAATTGCAATCATCTCCAGCCAGTAAGAAGGCAGCTCCAGCTGGAAAGGAGACAGTGGTCATATGGCAGGTCCTGGGGGGATCTAGACATGGGCTGTGGATTGCAAGGCAACTGGGAATCAAGAACAGTACCAAAGCTTCTGGAACAGAGATTTAATCCACAGTTGGGAGCCACTTCCTAAGACAGAAAATATGGGAGGACTTTTTTTTTTTTTGCTAGGGGATAAGGGTTTGGGGGTGATGAGTTCTTCTTAGCACATATTCAGTTTAAGATCCCTGCAAGATATCAGCAAAGCAGATATACACAGACTTAAAGATTGAGGAAAGATAGACCTGAGAGATTTCGATTTTTCTACTAGTGTGGGAGGAGAGTGAAAGACATGGAGGAGAATAAGACCATGACCAAGAACAGTGGGTAAATTGAGAGGAAAAGAGAGCCTAGACCAGCACCTTTGAAACAGCATCATTTAAGAAGCCAGTAAAAAGTAATGGCAACAAAAGAGTATAAGGAATATGTCACTTGGATCCTCCAGGAAACAAACATGGAGATAGGAGAGAACAGAAGTTTTGCTGGGAAAAGGAAAGCTGTGAAAGGAAAAGGAAAGAAGCAGGATTAGGTGGGTAGGGGGTCAGACGGACGCAGACCCAACTAAGCCTCCACCACCCAGTGAGGAGCTCGAGAGCAAAGATTTTTGCTAGAGAGTCAGCGCTGTAGGGAAATGTCTGGGCCCCTCTACCACAGTTTTGGTCAGTAATTGGTCCAGGGGCCACCCTAGAAGAGTGAGGTCTTGGCCCAAAGATGCAGGGAATCCTAAGGGAGCTTCACTTAGTCAGTGAGTCCTTTCTCAGAGGGGACCTGAGTGCCGCATCTTCATGACCGCCACAAGGAATAAGTAGGAAAACACCATGGAGAATTGTCACAAAAGCCAAAGGAAGAGCTATTAGGAGGGAGTCATAGACAATTTCCAAAGCCTCCCAGCAGGAAGATACATCACTTACTCCCCACAGCAGTGAGATGAGCTTTACCACCAAGAAACAGCTACAATGGAGGCAGAAAAGCCCTGAAAGGGAGGTGTCAGGAATTGGGAGAAGGATGTAGAGATAGAGGGAGGTCCAGACAGTGGGTGCAGTTAATTCTTTCAGGGAGCTCTGCTGAGGAGAGAAGGAGAGGTGGAAGGTAGAACCGGAAGGAACACTTGGGAGCCAGGGAACAGGAAGAGGACAGAGAAAAGGGGAAAGGTTCAGGACTCTGAGGTAGCTGCTGATCCTACCTCAATGGCCTCTCCCTCTCACCTGGATCCACCTGCATACCTTGGAGGAGGGGGCAGTTGGCTGGCTCATGGCTGGTGAGCAGACGAGGGGACAAGCGCAGTGCCTGGGGAAGGAAGCAGCAAAACCCGGCCAGCAGAATGGCTCAGCCCACGTTCTCTGCCATTGATCCAAGTTCAGCCCCTACCTTCACTCCCTGGAGGTCTCACTGAACTGCACAATCATAAGTCATTGTCCTAATAGCTTTATTAAAGGAAAAAGGCATTAAAACCCAGCTTAATGAAGCCAGGACTCAGAAGGCAGCAGGCAGCACACTCATCACCTCACTTCCTTTGGCCTCTTGGGAGTCCACCAGAAAATGCTTCAGTCTTCCGGACTGGGGCGATTAACCCTTGGACAGAAGTAACGCAAGCCATAAAGATGTTGTGGGCTTGTTTTCTTCCTTAAAGGCTTTATAATAGGAACAAGCATCTCACAGTAACATGTCATCATGGGGCAAATAAAGTCTGGTTGGAGCGAGTGCCTGAAGCTTGCCTCCTCTCAAATCTCTGCCTTGATCAATAAAAGATCACAACGAGGCAGCTTAGAGCTTAATTATTTACTATTTCTGTGCTTTCGTATAAGAGAAATTTTTTCTAAAGAAATCAAACTGCCTGCTCAGTGCCATATGGAGTCAATATCCTGTGCTCTACGAGGTGTTAATGAATTAATTAATCAACTAATGGCAGTGAAGGTCTTCAGAGACCATAGATGCTCAGCTCCCGAAGGGAGCACTTTTCACTCATACTGGCAATAATTTAAAATCATTCTTTATTTCCTAAAAATCCCAGATAATTTCTTAGCCAAGAGCTCATTGGATTGTGCATATTTTCAGTGTTGATTATTTTGATAATGTTTTTCTATTTTGTTTTTCATGTCATTTCCACTTTAGAAAGCCAACTCCCAATTACCTGTGAAAATGGGAGAATGAGAGTCCATGAAGAAAGGAAACACCTCCTCTTAGCCAGTCAGTGGCAACAACATCCTCTTGGTAGAGGCATTATGAGGGATCTTTTCCCTGACTTCTCTGGAGAACAGTGAAATTAGGGAAAATTCAGGAAATGAAAGACAAAGGAGCAGATATCCAGGTCTAAAATATCCCACAAACTAAATTATGAATCCTCAATGTAATATTAATAGTAACCACAGGCAAGAAGGATAGTTTCAGGTCTTACCAGTAGCAGCAAAGGATGCATGGGCTGGACCTTGCTATCAAAGGAAACTATGAAACTTTACTGGAGGATTTTTTTTTAATAAGAAATAAATAAGGTGATAGTACATTGAGTAAGATGTGTGCCAACAAGAGGGATTGAGACAGCTAAGCTGATTTTAAAAGATTCCCAACACTTTCAGAAGCTTTAAGGAAAGAAGAGATTAACCTGGTGGAAGGAAGATTGGCAGGTCTCGAGATGAGAGATGAGGTATAAGGAAAGTTAGGATGGTCCTCACCAAGTGAGATACCAGTTGTGGGAGAGGGGCAGCAGAAATCTCACTATGTTTTAAAGCCACATTTTACTGAATGCTTAAAAAGTGAAGTCCTGGTCCAAGCTTGGATTTAAATAGTCACCAAACCCCTTTATCAAACCTGTGTCAGTGGTTGGGCTATACCCAGGTGGTAAACACAGCAAATGTAATGAGAAGTGTTTGCATTATCTCCAGCTCAACTACCTGATGGGGGGAGGGCGGGTGGGGAGACAGTGGATGGGCATGGCCAGAGATGGAGATAGGCTGTCTGGCAAATGACAGTAAGAGGCTTTCATTTTGGGCCAACCTAGCACACTGATTCATTCTCTCTGTCTCTGTCTCTCTGTGTTTCTGTGTGTGTGTGTGTGTGTGTGTGTGTGTGTGTGTGTGTGTGTGTGTGTGTCTTTCTCTCTCTCTCTCCTATTGAGGAGAAAAATGGGGAAATTGGAAGGGCAAAAGGGGATTTTAGCTGCCAGAGCTGAATGATGTGCTCTTGGCATTGCAATTGGAATTTGGAACATGTTTTTCCATGGAAACATTGATGCAGATGGTGATTGAGACCCATCAGGAGGGCAGGGAGAGTGTGAAAACAACCAATGTGGGGGCCAGAGAGACCACAGGGTCCTGGTTTTACCATGTACATGCTGTGTGTCCTTGGGCAAGCTACTTAAGCTGTCTGAGCTTTGTTTCCTTTGACACAGAGTTGTGAGAATTAAATCATCTAGATAACATATAAAGATGGAGTAAAGATTCAGGCACATAAGAGAAGCTCAGTAAGTGTGAACTGTATTTATATGGTTAGTAAGTGACAAGGCTGCAGCACACTGTGGAATATGTGGGCTTTTGTGGTCCAGATTTGGAACTCAACCACCATTGTTTCTACAAGAAAAAGCATTCTGAATTCAAGCAACCCACTTAAAAAAAAAAAGTTATACTCCCAAATTAATTTACAAATTGAGCACTGTCTGTTCTTGTTTTTTAGCATCCTGTGCAGATCTAAAATCACTTGATACATTTAAGAACATAAAATGTATTATGTATAACTTGGTTGCTCATAAAATTATCATGTTTGATATATTTAGAGATGGGAAGACTAGGGAAGAAAAGAAATTCATAAATATGTGGGGGATTTATTTCCCTGTTTTTCCAGTTTGGGGAAGAAAAGGCAAAGAGCTCTAGGGAGATAAAAATTCTTAAGGTCTTTCCATCTTTACAGTGATCTAACCTCCCCTCTCCTGGGCAAGCAGAATCCTGCAGTGTGAGACAAGATGCCACCAGAGGACCAGACTGGTAGACAAGTGAAAAAGGGCCACCTTGATGTGCTCCACCAAAGAGTCCAAGTCCTTGCCATTCCTCTGAAGTTTCATGAATGTCTTGGTCCACTCTAAAGGAAGAATGGCTCTGGCATTTATCAAGTTTCCACTTCAAAGGTGTTCCTTTGGCCATTGAGGAGGTTACAAAGAAGGTTTGGAGAATCCCAGTCACATGTATGTCCTCAGAAGGGCAGCTGTTGTGGGATCTCTGTGGACACCTGAGTTTTCAAGTGTCATCTATTTATTAAGAAATGAGTCTTTAAAAAAGAAGGTAAGGTGAGGAAATGGGGGAAGGGGTGACAAAGATAGTGACTATATGTCAGCTTGGAATCCTTTCAGCTTCATGTAATGCAAGACAGTTTTGAATAAATGAGAGTAAATCAAATAAGGACACCTAACTCACTTAACATGAAGTTTGGAACAGGAGCATATTCAGCTTAATTCAGTGGCTCAATCATGTTATCAGCAACCCACTTTCTTTCTGTCTTTTGACTCTGTCATCCTCAGCATGTTGCCCTTTATCTTCAGGCTTGAATTCTCATGGTGGCAAGATGGCTGCGGCAGCTCCAAGCATCATGTCCTCAAACAAAAATGTCCAAAGGCCTAGGGAGAGCATTCTTTTCTTGTCTCTTGTTTAAAGAGTATGGAAAACATTCCCAGAAATACCCCTACACACATATTTCACATCTATCTTATCGGCCAGAATTCTATCACGTGCTTATTCCTGACACAATCCCTGGAAAGCAGAATGTAATTAATATGGTTGATTTGTACTAATGGAGATTTATCTCTTGGGGCTGGGGAGAGGCCCAGTGCCTAACAGCTAGAAACCTGAACAAAATCAATTCTGTTTGTAGGCAAGGGATCCATGCAGCACCACTCCCAAGCCATCTGAAATGTCAAGAAAGCTAGGGAAAGACAGCACTCCCTAGGAACATGGCTCCTTCTGTACAGTCACTGTAAAAGAATGGCACTCTCTGAAATGTTTACCCAGGGCAGGAGACATGAGTGGAACCTGAATCCTTACAAGCCTATTCCTCAGACGCTGTCCCTGGTACTATACAATCCGAGGGTCTCATTCAGCTAGAAAGACCCATTCCCTGGGTTGTTCCAGAATCCCTCACCTCAAGCCAAAAAGTCTGAGAGCTTTTAGGGACCAGTGCACAATATTTTTTTCCAATAATCAAAAATAAAATTTCATTCATTTCTTACTAAGGCATGAACTCATTTTTTCCCACTTCTTTCAGACCATTAAATCCTTTGAGACAAGGCATTGGATGGTAACTACCCTCCCTGGGCAGTTTCTGATGTCATTGGCAGGAGCAATACAGGACTTCCAGGCACTATCTTCATTACTCTGATAAGCATTGTGTTTAGGACTATTTCATTGGAATGATATTTCATATCACATTAGGGAATGCACTATATGATCCAAATGTGAAGGCAGTGACGATTTCTGCCCCCCTCTTTTACCTGCTGCTGCAGAATGAAAGGGCGCCATCAACCTGTAAAAGGCAACGACCTCATTCACTTTAATAACCTCTGCCCTTTTGCCCAGGATATGTTCATTCTGTACCAGGGGAGAAGAATTTATGGGCACATTTAGGTTCTAGTCCACCATCACCTTTAGCAATCCTAATTAATCTCTGAGATAATCATTCCCATTTCTTAAAAATGGGCCAAGTTAATTGGCATGAAGTTCTCTTAAAAATTCTCTCTTCCTTCAGATGTTCGACAAGTTTTTGAAGAGAGCCCCTTAGCATGAAAATTAAGATCTGAAGTTTCCCAGCAGGAGGAGATTTGCAAAAGACTCTAAAAGGTAATATATACCCAGATTTACTTTCTTTACAGTTTTAGGTTAGTGCAACACCAAGGATTGTTCGTAGTGGGGAGGGGCTCCAAGGAGACAGCCACCAGCACCCCTGCCAGTAGGATAGATGCAGCAAAGTGGCTGCTGATGTGGTACAATGCCAAGAGCACCAGAAAATCCTTCCAAATATCTCTGCTGCTCTGAAGTACTGTACATGTCTGCCACATGGAGGAGTCATTCCTTCCCAAAATGCAGGTGAGGTTTGAAGAATGTTCTCCAAGAGAGATAATACTCCAACAATGTAAATTAACACTGGGGTGTAATTGGCCATTAATGCAAACAAGTTTTCATTAGGGGAAGGGGTACCATGAGAAGGAGAAAAGGATAAAAAACAGGAGGTGAAAGGCAATAACAAGATTTCCTAAATCCCCTCATGGCACCTAGGCCTGTCTCTAGCAAGATTGAGGACAACGCCAACAAAACTATTCTATTTAAAAAGGCAGGGGCGCCTGGGTGGCTCAGTCGGTTAAGCGTCCGACTTCGGTTCAGGTCATGATCTCATGGTCCGTGAGTTCAAGCCCCACGTCAGGCTCTGTGCTGACAGCTCAGAGCCTGGAGCCTGCTTCAGATTCTGTGTCTCCCTCTCTCTCTGACCCTCCCCCGTTCATCCTCTGTCTGTCTCTGTCTCAAAAATAAATAAAACATTAAAAATTAATTAATTAATTAATTAATTTTTTTTTTAAATTTTTTTTTCAACGTTTTTTATTTATTTTTGGGACAGAGAGAGACAGAGCATGAACGGGGAAGGGGCAGAGAGAGAGGGAGACACAGAATCGGAAACAGGCTCCAGGCTCCGAGCCATCAGCCCAGAGCCCGACGCGGGGCTCGAACTCACAGACCGCGAGATCGTGACCTGGCTGAAGTCGGACGCTTAACCGACTGCGCCACCCAGGCGCCCCAATTAATTAATTTTTTAAAAGGCAGGAAAAGGCCAGACTAAATCCTGTTTCATATTAAATGAAAAAGCCTCTGTGGCATGACTGGGGATAGAGTGATCTTTCATAGACCCTCCTGGCATAGCCATGTTCTTCTTTCCTCCCCCATTGTTGTTGATCTGCTCACCCAGGCCCTTTCTGATCACAAGCCCACTGCCCTATTTACACTCTCTTGTACTTTTATGGTAAGGTGCTGGTAGGAAACACAAGACTGCTGGGTTGGAGATGAAGGACTACTTATTACTCACAATAATAGTAGCCAGAGAATTATCGTTTTGCACTATTCCCTGAAGCCCAATTTCCACCAGGTGATGTGAAGGACACCAGCACATGCAATGAGACATGTTACAGAAGAAGTGTGTATCTTACAGATCTCAAAAGAATCTGAATCTTTGATCCTTAGCAATATACCTTCCTTTGCTCATGAGGAAGATACCTTTCAAGTCTATAAGCAAATGTGTCCTTTGCTTGGCACAAGACACTATCTCTATCTTCCAAGGCCGTTTGCTCTACAAACAACCTTGAATAGACAGTTCGGAACAGTAGGCAATGCGTTCTGTGCTCAGAATATGTGCAGAAATATGACAAACCCATAGAAAATTGTCTCCCAACAGAGTGCAAATTGAGAAGGATTTACTGCACCCAGCCTTGATGGGATGTCAATTAGTGATTTCTGTGACTGACTCTGGAGAATGCATTTGCAGCATTAATGCTACATTCCATATTACATGATTAGTTACCAAAAAAAGATATAAAAGTATAAGAATTAATGAGAGAGTTCAGTGGTCATTATAAAATAAATATGCAAAAAATAGCTTTCTAATATATCAGTAAGAACTAGTGAACTAGTTAGAAAATATAATGAAAAAAAAAAGATGACATTTGAAATAACATTAAAAAATATGAAATATCCAGAGACAAAGGTAACAAGAAATATGCAGGACTAAGTAAAAAGGACCATAGATTTTCAAAAAAGGACATTAAAAATTAGAATCAGTTTAGAAACATCCTATGTTCCCAGGTAGAATTCAGTATAATCAAGATGTCAATTCTCCTCCAAATTCTTCTATCTAGTTAATGTTATTCTAGTCCCAGAGATTTGGGTGTTAGAGTTTGCAGAGGGAGGGGTGATCATCCAGGGGAAACATTTGCTTTTATTGGTTGAGCCCTAGGTTGATGGGTTGTTCCAGTCATTATTAGTTGGCCATCCTATCCAGTTCGTCAAGTTTGCAGAGAAATTTCTTGATCTGCAACTCTCTGAGACTTAGGGAGAAGAACATTAATATGATAGATCCCTTCAAGTTCTGCTTCCTCTCTTGCTAGGAGCAAGTTCCATAGCTGTAGCCTCTGACTCTTTGGCCAAAAGAGTCTGAAGACGAAACTCTCATTTTTAAGATTTGCCCTATTGGACTCTTCCACTGTACCCAAAGTTCTGCAGTTGAGATCTTTGCAGCAGACCATATGTGCAATAAATAAGGGAGCAATAGAAATGGAATTAACTCTATGGTTCCAGCACCAATAAATCTCCAAAAGAGGTTCAATGAGGGCCTTTTAGCAGCTTATCGGTGCCCTATGTTTTGATCTCGTGGTGTCGACTAAAATGCATCAGTAAAGCTGTTCTAATCAGCCCAGCACACACCTACCTATTCCTCAGCAACTTGAGAGTTTTGCTGACCTAAAAATGACCAGGAAATGGGCGCCTGGGTGGCTCAATCAGTTGAGCGTCCGACTTCACGTCAGGTCATGATATCGTGGTTTGTGAGTTAGAGCCCCTCGTCCAGCTCTGTGCTGACAGCTTGGAGCCTGGAGCCTGCTTCAGATTCTGTGTCTCCTTCTCTCTCTGCCCATCCCCCACTTGTGCTCTGTCTCTCTCTGTCTCTCAAAGATAAATAAATAAATGTTAAAAAAAAATTTTTTTTAAAAATGACCAGGAAAAACAATTGAGTCTCCTGGCTCTCTTATTCATAGGATGCTGTCTATTCTCTAGATTCTTCTAATGCTAACACAACAGCTATTCCCACAATTAATTCCATGTCTACCTGCATCCCCTTTGCATAACAGCTAATGTAGATCTAGCACCTGAGACAAGGGAAAAAAGCCCTGGGAGGTGATCACATCACAGGAAATTTACTCTTTCCCCACCCTCTCCACTTACCACAAAGCAGGAGAAATCCCCCTCATCTTTAAAATGGTCATGAAAGCATTTTCCTGCTCCCTGGTTTCCCTGGGCATTATTACCTCACCTCACATAAAAGTTCAAACTAATCAAGTTTCAGGAGCTTCCAAAAAACAAAACGAAAACAAAAACAAAAAACAAAAAAAAATCCGCTTGTGTGGTATGCTTCCAATTCTGATCACATTTATGCAGGACAGCTACATAATTTGTGGGGCTCAGTGCAAAATGAAAACACAGGCTCCCTTGTTGGAAGGTTATTAAGACTTTCAAGACAGCAAAAGTAGAGCATTAAATCAGGGGTGAGGCCCTTCTGAGTACAGGACTCGTGCAATGGAACTGGTTGCACATCCATGTAGCTAGTCCTACATTTACATTTTAGTATTGCCGAGGATTTGCCGCTTCAAGTTGACTCCTCTTTTCTGTAGGTTTTACAAGGTTAAGTCTCAGCTTGCATCAACAGCAAGGTTGTAAACAAAATGAACACTCACACTCCCAGTTTCTCCAGATGAGTTCAGACCTGGGGTGGGTGATGTTGGGTGGAGGGCAAGAGTCTGTGTCCAATGCAATTATTGTTGAAACATCACGTAAGCAATAGCAGGTGGCTGCAGCCATAGCCCTATTGACCCAGCCCTGTTCCAGATTTGAAACTCTGGGGACTTGTCACACTTCCAGAGAGGTAGGACTTAGAAAGGACAATCAGACTATCCTGTGTGGGGTTCACTAGATGATCATGGGGCAGGAGGGCCATACACAGGATTCCTGCTTCAGAGAAGAGTATCCCAGACTGACAGATAACAGACCCCATATAGCCAACAGACACACTTTGTTTGGCTTACCATATTTTAAAAACTCATCCTAAATTCATCCTAAATCTGGATTCATACTTTCATAAATAATCAGAAGAGCTAGAATTTCTGAGCCCACATCTTTGCATGGCAACAACCAGCTAGAGTTGAGAAAACACTACCCTTAGACGATATGGTTTCCGGGTCTCCACGGACCCCAGCTTCCATATTATTCTATACCATCCTGATTAACATATGCATGATACTTTGGTTCCTCATGGGCTATTCCAACTCTGAGAAGCCACTGAGGGTCCAGCCTCTAATATGGACCAACATGGGGCAGAGTACAAGTGTATTACAATTAACTATAATTTCTATAGCTAACTCTCAGACTTTCTAAATGCAACATGAACGTAAGTGTAAAGTACTATTCAAGATGATGATGATGATGATGGTAGTGGTTGCCACTGTTAAGCACTTATCAGGCATAGTATAAAGACTGCATTGTATATTATCTTCTTTAATCATGATAAAAGGTGTGAGCCTTAACACAGATACCATCCAACTTAGGTGTTTCCTACTATCACCCAACTTCAGACACCAGGTGAGATACTTCCTACCCCCATTTTACCGGGGTTCACAAAACTCTGCTATGCCAACAGGACAATATATAATGTGTTGCCTTAGCAGCCAGGCCATTCAGCTTCTGCCACTCTCTTACCTGTCTGGGTTGCCGAGTTCCAGCAACACAGAATCCTGGGTCTGCTCATTGGGTCACCTAGTGACTTCTTTATGATGGAATCTCAGAGCACCACATCCACTGAATAGGGATCTACTTCCCCAGCCCAACTGACTCAGGGACTTGCCCACTGTGGAGTAGGGGCACTTCCAAAGTTAGGTGAGCAGGACCATGGGAAACACCACTGCAAGGAGCACCCAGGAGCCAAACCTGATTGGCATCCTCACCGACCAACTTCCCAGCCTCCAGACCAATGAGAACTTCCCCTTCTCCTCCCACTGTGCCATTTACCTCTCCATCTGCCCCAGGGCCTGACAGTTGTTACCCAAAAGGTATACTACCAGGTTGCCTCCTAAGATATTGCTGTGTCCTGTCAGGTCCTTTCCTTCAAAGCTTCAGGACACTCTAGGCCCAAAGGGACATCCCATTCATCTAGCCTGGTAGGAGGAAGGCTTGTTCCACCTCTGTTTTGGGGCACTAACCTGAGTAAGTTTGAAACCTTCACAATGAGGTTGTGTTTAAAAATGCTTCTGTAAGATTCTTGCTCAAACTCATCCTTTAAAACATCTGTTCTTTGAAGTTTTAGGACTAGGTGGACATGCTGGGTTCCTGGACAAAACAAGATTATGGTCTCTATAAACCACCAAGGTCACATAATGAGAAAGGCTCTTTTTCAGGGCCTCCCATGTATGACTACACCAAACAAGGGACCCAAAGCCCATAATCTGCTCAACATCTGAGCAAGATCAGGGTGTTTATCAGTTTCACCAGAGATGATCAGATGAGTGACTGAACTGTAGGAGCTGAACTCACAGAGACTGATTGATAGACCAATATTCCATATTAGCTCCCAGCAGGAGGGTCCTCACTGAGAGAACCCATGCTGATCATCAGCACTCAGGAGGCCAAATTGCAAGTTCTCTGCTGGGTGAGCTGAGAAGATGAGCCAGGACAGCCGGATGTTCTTTCGGAGAATTACTTTCCACCTCTGGTTGCTTGATGATGAATTGCCCTTCTCCACTGGAGGGATATTTCAGTCTGAGGAACCAGTACAGGTCATCTGAAGTCAGATCACGCTCTCTTCAGGCAACATTAGAGGAAATCTTTCAAAGTCTTAGTCTCCTGTGTTCCTTTCTCAATATTCCTTATCAGTTAACTTATCTTTCAAAGCCACTGCCATTATGTGATCTCATGTTACAATTTCCCAGATTACTGCTTGTTCTACATTAGCTACATTTGTGATGGCTGCTTCCCAGAACAGGAAGGCCATCTCCCAATTATGGTGACTTACGACTTACTGCCCCAAGCCATCATGTTTTCATTCCTGTAGCTTCAATTTCCCAGAATGGCACTTCTTAACCTTGTTCTCCAAAGGAGGCAGGTAGAAGATAATGGAAAAAGACCAGGAACCAGAATCAGAAGACCTGGTAAGACAATTTCCTTGAAAAAGTTCTGTATCCACAGTTGTAAATGGAGATAGAAAGGCCTTGCTTGCATGCCTATCTTATTATCAAAGGAAAATCTCTTTGTAAAACAAAGTGCTAAATAAGCCTTGGGGTTATGGCTTGTCTGGGGAGGTTCAGTGGATTCCAGCTCAAGCACACAGACTCTGGAGCCCCTGCTCATACCACTCTCTTTTACTGCTTCTCTTAAGCCTATCCAGCAACAAAGCATGCCCTCCCCTGCCACCCCACACCATACTCTGGTAGCTGAAAGGGCCACAGGTAGGCAGGGATGGGAAAGAGGGGAGGAGGGGATAGAAATTAAAACCACAAGCCTAGGACTAGCAAGTTCCCCAGTCATGATCTGTCTGGAGAAGTAGATCTCCACACCCCAAGACACAAACAGAAAGTAACAAAAAACAATTGGATGTTATCATCTCTCAAATCTGGGCCCCACTAACTTCTTAGCTTTGAGATCTTGGAAAAGTCACTTAACTTCTCTCAGCCTTATGATACAATAGAGATAAAACACCTCACGGGCCCTTTCTCCTGAGGATTATATAAGTTATGTAAAGCCCTGATCCCTTAGGGCAGCCCTCCCTGATTTAGTTAGAACTGTAGTCTATCCCAAGATCACAAACCCAAGCGTTCTAGTTTCCACAGGCTTTTTCAGCAGGCTCCAGTATCAATTATTTGTAGCAACTATGGACACTCTAAAATGGCATGCAAATTGTTTTGGGGGTTATGAGTGTGTTTGTTTTTCAGGACAAAGGGCCAACAGCCTGTAAAATTGTCCATGAACCATCAAAATGTCCAGAGTCTCTGCTACAGAGAATGTACCCTTCCAGAGAGCAAAAATATCTCTAGCCAGGGAAAGGGTAGACCTTTCTGTTCAGACTTGAGGCTGTGCCACAGACCATCCCACCCAGGGAGTTCTATTTAATATCTTGTCTCTGTGATTTGCAAATTTCCTTAGGTAAATATAACCATGATGACAGATTAGGGTTGTTTGGGGGTTGGTTTGCTTTGATTCAGTTGTTGCTATTGTTTTCTAGCCTCATGCAGTGATGGATGGACTATGACGGCATGCAGTCACATATATTCAACAGAGAACAGACCACATATGTGGACCCACATACATACACAGACTCCCTCTGAGAACACTATGCACTCTCAATTAGAGCAGTGTGAGTTGGGCAAGTGGGAAACTGAGGTTTGGGGTTACATAACTTGTCCCTGAAAACTTCTAATACTATGCACCGTTTATCTAGAGCCAATGCCTCCTGTACACCAGGTACTCTCTCTACAATATCTCAAATTTTCACAACAAACCCTTAAGATAGGTAGGTATGATTCTCTCATCATCAAGGCAACTGAAACCCAGGGGGTTAATAACTTGACAAAGAAGATTTGAATTCCAGCTACTTCCAACTGAACTGGAGGGGAATTTCATTAAAAGCCAGTAAACACAGTGTAGAGTGAGACATTTAAGGGTAAAACAGAAACTAAAAGAGCATGCGAATGGGGAAAAAAATGGAGGTGGACATTGTATAGAGCCTTAAGTGGAGAAAGAAAAAGCTTTTCTTCCAATTACTACTGCTACATAATCAGTAATCTACTGTATGTAGAATACAAATACAAATATAAATCAAATCAAATACAAATACAAATCAGATACAGTAGAATAAAACAGCAGCTATTTTATTATGCTCACAGCTTTTGTGGGTTGGAGATTTGGAACAAGCACAGCAGAGATGGCTTGTCTCTGCTCCAGCATGTCTGGAGCCTCAGCTGGGAAGACTTGAAGGCTGGAGGTGACTCAGTGGCTGGGGTCTGGAACCATCCTCGGGCATTTTCACTCATGTCTGGTGTTGATGTTGGCTGCTACCTGGGATCCCAGCTGGAGCTGTCAACCAGAGCACCTCTATAGGCCCCTCCATGTGACCTGGATTTCCTCACAGAGTGGCAGCCTCAAGGGGGTCGACAGTTTAACGTGGCAGCCCAGAGCCTCAAAAGCAGGTGTCCAAGCAGACCAGGCAGGAACAGCAATGTCTTTTTTGGTTTAGCCTTAGAAATCACACAATGTCATTTCTGGTACATTCTATTAGAAGCAAGTCATAGCCATCTAAAATAAAACCTCACGGCCTTCTATCCATTTTCTAGGATATAAGAAAGATGTAAGAACTAGCACAGAAAAGTGATCTGGGTGGGATTTTGAGTGCTTCAGATTTGCAGAGGCCCTTGGGTGGTGGTTGTTGTAGAGGAGAATGAGTTGGCAGGATGCCAACAAACGTACATAATTCAAACTTTTTTAAAAAAACTATTGATTTGGAAAATCAGAGCACAATAAATTCTTCATAGATGGGACTCACTTATTCAAAATCAGGGCTATCTGACCAAGGCTGAGTTAAAATTTCCTCATGTGCTATCTGTACATAAAGGCTTCCTCAGCAATTTAATCATGTAAACAAGATGCAGGGTCAGGGAGGGTTTGTCTATAACCTACTTAGGAAAAACTGTTCTTAAGAACTTTAGCACTTTAATCACCTTAATTGTTTGCATGCCAATTAATTGGCACTGCTAATTATAAATGAGTTATCTGTTCATTAAAGCAGGCTTAGACGAATGCCAGCTTAAAAGCACTTAGCAGTTAGTGTGGATTGTTGCGTTATCTACAAGCAAAAACCACATTCCTTTAAAAACGTCTGTATTATAAGCAAAAGTTTAAAAAAAAACATAGTTTCTTTTCCACAAATTCTGATTCATCCTACTGGGGTAATATAGTAAGACTGTAGTATATAAAACTGGAACTACAAGTGGTGAGAAAGGCAAATCTTCCAATGAGAAGAACGGAAGACACTCCAATAGACTGACGCAAAAGCAAAATCATGGGAGGAAATGTTTTGAGCTGTGTTTGCAATGAGAGTAAAAGCTTGAAGAGTAAAGAGAGAGAGTGAAAAATAGGGGAAAAGACAAAAGAAGGCAAGTGGCAGTGGGAAGTCATAACAATGAGATCTGGGGTCCCTGTATCATTAGTCTTCTAAAGAAGAAAACTTGTTTGATTCTCTATTGCTGGCTAACACATTACCCACAAACTGAGTGACCTGAAACAACCTTCTTGTTTGCTGTTATTTGGTATAGTACATGAGGAATGCAGGAAGAGCTCAGCTGGGCACTTCCCCTCTGATCTGCATATTTTCCGCTGTGGCAGCTGGGACAGGATGATCCACCTACAAGATAGTTTCTTCACTCACACGTTACCTCAATGTTCCTTGGCTTCTCTCTCCACATGGAGTTTTCTCCTCCAGGTTCTCCCCATGTGGCTTGAGCTTCTCACAGCATAGAGACCTCTCGGTGGTTGGGTTTCTTGCATCCTGACTCAGGGCTCCCAAGAGACCAAGGCAGATGCTACCAGTCCCCTTAGACAGAAGATCTAGAAATGCATGGCATCTCTTACACTCATACTCCATTCATCAAGGCTGTCACAAACCAGCCCAGATTCAACGGCCAGAAAATGGACCTCATCTCTCAATGAAAGGAGTGTCAAAGAATTTGCAGCCATTTGTAATCCACCGCAGGTCCACCATGAATCTGGATGAAGTCATACGATATTTAAAGTAGACAATGAAAACAATGAAGGTATTCTCACCTGGAAGCCTTTTTTGTTTTTCTTTTTATAACAGTTCTAAATTTCTATTTTACCTAAAAAATAAAGTTAGAGTTGTATAAGTGATGACATGTTAGGCACTTATACCCAACAATGAAAAGGCAAGCTTGGGATGTAAGCTAAGTCTTTGGAGGGAAGTTCTAGGTCTTCTCCATTTAAAGGTTTGCTTTGAATATGGCTTCAATACAAACAATCCCCTTTATATGAGCCAGAGTTAGTCTCTCACCTTGACTAAACACCTTGGTGTGCCATATTGAGAGTGAAGGTGTCTCTCCCTCTCCTCCTCCAACATACCCTTAGCAAATTAGTCACCAGGTCACATCAGTTCTTAATTTGTAGGATCTCCTGCAACTGTCTCACCCCCTCCTGTTTCCATTGCCTTGCTTTCCAGAGTCCTTATCGCCATGTGCCTAATATGTCATTAAATTTGTTACAGACCTCCCTACATTCTACAACCCCTTTTCACACTCCTGACAAATTAATACCTCTTCCAGTTTAGAAATTACATATTACATCCCTACTCTTTTAGTATTTCCCTTAAATTTTTAACATGGCTCCTTAAAGTTAATGTAGCTACCCTTCTTCTGAGTAATAAAAAGGACCTTAAATGCCTTAAACTTCTAATCCCCTCCCTTTCTTCCTATGTTATTTCTGTCCAGTAATCTATTCTATGATACTTTCATATTCTTAATCAATACTTTTATTTCTTTACCCAGTCAAGGAATATTTAGATTTATCCACATGTTTAACAACTACTTGGGTTTGTTTTGTTTTTGTTTTTGTTTTGGGGTTTTTTTATTGAAGTATAACTGACATACAATGTTACATTAGTTTTAGGTGTACAAAATACTGATGCAACAATCCTATAACTTACTCAATGTTCAGCACAGTAAGTGTGGTCACCATGTGCACCATGCAATATTATTACAATATTGTTGACTATATTCCTTATGCTGCACTTTTCCTCTCTGTGATTTATTTATTTTATAATGAGAAGTTTGTACCTTTTAATCCCCTTTATCTATTTTGCCCATCCCCCAAGCTGTTTGTGCATCATTATTTCTTGGGCTCAATTTCATTCTTCATGAAGTGCATCCTTTTTATACAAGCGGTTCTCAAAGTTGACATCACACTAGAATCACGTAGGGATATTTTTTAAATCCCAGTTCCCAGTCTGTACTGCAGAAGGATTAAATCTAAACTCTAGGGGTATAACACAGGTATCAGTATTTTGTAAGTGTCTTCTGATGATTCTAATGTGTAGCCAGATTGAGCACCTTCATTTTGGAAAATCCTTCAGCAAAGTTCTCTTAGCGGTAAATTGTCTCTGGTTTTATCTAAAAATGTTTATAAAGACAGTCACCTTCATATGGAATCATAATGAAGCTGAATTTAAAATTCTAGATTGATAATTATTTTCTTTTAGCATGTAAAAGAAGTTATTCCACTGTCCCCTGGTTTCTATAGTCTCTTTGATGAGGTCTGCTCTCAGGCTAATTTCCTTCCTTAGTAAGTAGTCTTTATTTGCTTTATGGTTGCTTTTATATTTTTGTCTTTGTCTTTGAGGTTTTCAAGTTTAATCAATATGTATCTGAACAGGGAATTATTTTTACTAAAAAATAAAAGTGTCTGACATTTATTATATTTCCTGGATTTAGAAATTCATGTCTTTCAACATTTTGGAAAATTCTCAAGGCGTTAGCTCTTCTAGTATTATCTTTCTCTCATTCTTTCTACTGTGTCCTCAAAAAAAATCTTATTTTCCATTTCTCAGTCTTTTTCATTATATTTCCATGTCTCTTAACCTTGTTTTCATATTTTCCTTCTTTCTAATCTCTCTTTAAATATCTTCCAGTTCACTTCCAGTTCATTCTTCATCTCTGCCTAATCTATTTACCCTGTCTTTTGAGTTTTTAGTTTCAGTTTTATAGTTTAATCTCTAGATGTTCTATTTTATTCTGTATAAAACTGGCTGATAATTATATATGCTCTATTTCTTTATTGTATTTTTTATTCTTTCTTTTGTGTCTTTAATCAATTTAAACAACTTTATTTAGAGAATATGTCCAGTAATTCCATTATCTGAAGCCTTAGGGACTTAATTCTTTTGTCCCTTGTAGTGGGTTGTCCACTTGTGGTGGATTGGTTCCTTGCATATATGGTAATTTTGAATCATGATCTTGAGTTTGGCAGGACTTTAGCTGTAGAAATCTTGTGCAATCGAATTTAAGGGATGTCCTTCCAGAGTGGTGCTCCATAGGTGCTGCTAGTCTGGAACCAATTTCATGTTAATTTCTTTTCTTGGATTTCCTGGAGCATGAAAGTAAGGACAATAGGATTGTCCTTATGAATTCTCATGAGACATTTTTCCCCACTAAGCAAAGCCGGCTGGGTATTTTTATAGGGTTCTTGGGGTTTTTTTGCTTTGTTTTTTGCCAGTAACTTTTCAGTCACCATTTTACTGAGAGTTCAGCCCTTTGAAGGCTTTTTGTGGGGAGAGGGGTTTCAGTTCAAACATCTTGCTGTAAGAATGCCCAGGGCCTCAACTTCTTGTGGTCTTTAAACTGAAGTCACTGCTTATTGAGACTGGCAACACATTCCAGGGCAGCTGAACTGAATGTACATTTGCCACTCTAATTTTCTATTTCTTTTTCATGTTTTGGTCCCTGAGTCTTTCCTTTCCTAACCTCCAGAAAATTCTGCAATGCATTTAGGGTGTCCATTCCATTTTATTCCATATTCTAGTGTTGTTTTGTTGTTGTTATTGTTGTTGTTGTTGTTGTTGTTGTCAAGAGAAATTTTTGGCTTCACCAACTAATTAGTTCACCAACTTGCCATAAATGGAAATCCTCATACATATCCCCTCTAAAGTCTGAAAAGAATACATTATAATTTGCACTGTTGTTCATATTATTAGACGAGCAATGTTATTTATTAATTGAGAGTTAAATTAGTAAGGTCACTTTTTTTGTTTACCAAGAGTTTCTGTTTTCAAAGAAGTTACCCAAAAAAAAGAACAAAAAAAAGTTTTGGGCTTGAAACCAAGAAATTCTTTTCAAACTTTTAAATACTGACACAAAACTTTTTGAAAGGGAAATTGTGAACTTTCCTCTTGCCCTTTAGCCTTTAAAAATCCAATAAGGCATCTATTGAGCCAATGTGGTGAAATCACTCACAGAGTTATAGCAACCTAAGAAATGATCTTTGGGCATACATTCTACTCTAGTTAAAATTCATAAAGCTAGAGTAGGTATTTTTTGTATATTTTGTTAATAACCCTCAATTAATAGCTCTGAGAAAATTTAACTTTATATTCCTGATGGTGAGATATCAACCTGGGTAGACTTACTTTGCCTTCCATTTCATAATTCATTTAGTAAAACATCAGAGATACGAATGAAATTTAAAAGGGAAAGTAGTGATATGGGCCAAAATGAAGTTTTATTAATAAAAATCTGTGGATTCCAGTTAGTCAAATTACTTCCAACACAAAGCAGCTTGGCCCAATGGAAGAAAAGTAAAAATTTCCAGTTAGTCCAAGCCTTCTTTGAATTATTGAAATCCCCCCACACTCCTCTTTCATCCTTCTATATACCTCACTATGGTCATACCTTCCCTTTTTATACTATCATATCTTCAACTCCAAATTATATAGGGTTCCCTGCCCCTTTTTCCTTCTGAGATTAGATAGATAGATAGATACATAGATACATAGATACATAGATAGATATGCCAGCCCCAGCACTAAATTAACAGCAAAGATAAAGTGCTAAGGGGCTGTGAAGTTTTACCCTATAGAACTCACATTAAAGTATGGTACAATTATTCTGGTCAGATAAATTCTGTAAAGCATTCCCATGGAGTAGACAAATTGGGAAAATGTGTGCTTCCCTCCAACTGGGTGCAGCTCCATGGACACAAAGCTTGGTCAGGGGGCACTGGTGGGATGTCAGCCTTCTGTTATCACCTCAGTGGGGGAGCTTTTGTGGAGCACACCACCTGCACAATCCCATGTTCAAACCTACAAGTCTCTGATTCCAAACCTCACAGTAAGCTCTTTCCAGGCGCTAGGATTCATGACAATGATTCATGATCACTCAGTGTTTGTCCCTAAAATAGCTGGAATTTCACTTGTTTCCTCTCAGTCATCTCCAAACAAGTTAATTTTTCTTTATGGAGAGCTTGAATTGTCTGATCTTTGGATTATGGTGCCCCACTCTACTCACTCATCAATGTCCACTGCTAAAGAGGACTCCCAGAGCTCTATTTCCTTGACCTCTGAGCCATTCTGGTGAGTGGGACAATCACTCTATTATAACTAAGCAAACCACACCTCCCACCTCTCTAGAACAAACAGTGGCAACATGGCTGCACATCTCCAGCCTTAAACAAGCTCTTGCTAACGGAAACTCTGACAAATCACAAAGCATAAGCAGCAATAGCAGGCACTGGGGTAATAATTTATTTTTAATGCCATGCTGTCTTTAACAGTGCAATTTCCTCTAGGGTGTTTGCTTTGAGATTGCAAGATAATTACATCTCAGAAACCAGGCTAATTACAGTTAACAGCCTGAAAACCAAAGGAACCCTTCCCTCCACCCCCACCTTTTTTTTTCCACTAGAATACTACACAAATTCCAGTTAAAACGTGCAGCATCATTTAGGAAACCAATTTGACTACAGCTTAGAAGTTCATTCTCCCCTCCTAGCCTCACATGTATAACTTGCATTGATGTGTATCAGAGGGACCTGAGTAACACAGCCTCAGTGATTAGAATAAATAACAGCACATAGAAAGGAAACAATGACAGCAATTTTCCAATAGAGATGAAAGTCTAAATGTTTCTGGTGGAAAACCAAGGTGGGAGTGTGGATTCGTGCTGCGAAGAAAAGATTACCTGTGGCTTCTAGATACTCTTTAGGGTCTCCTGGAGTAACCAATCAACCAATTTGGGACATTTGTAGAATTAAGGAGCTGGAAGGGAGGTGAGAAATCATCTGCTCAATTGTCATTATTCCATCAAAAATGCAAAGCATCATGTGCTGGTCATAAAAGTCTTCAAGAATGGCAATTCCATGACCTGCTCATTCAATGAGAAAACATTTTCTATCATCTCATAGACACCATGCTTTGAGGTGGGAATATACAAGTGGATTTTCTGATTTTTTATAATCCTTATGTCAAAAAGTTCTCCCAATCTTAAATTTATCTTGATGCAACCTCAGACCTTTTCCTCTACTGTGTTTTAGCTGAGCTAAAGACTCTCTTAAAGAGATAGAGCTGCCCCTACCCTCTCCTTTGAATGATATAATTTTCCATTCCAAGTACTTCCCAACTTTTTATGCAATATTCCCAACATTTATGCAAATGTGCATATTATTTCCCAACTTGTCTCCAGTTTCTATTAGCTTTTGAAATGTGGAAGCCAAACATTACTAGCTCTGGCTCAGTTTGGCATCTCCTAGAAACTAGGGCCTGTATTTTTTCTTCCATTTGTGGGGAAAAGGGGACTGGACTGGGAAAGTGAAGAGGAAATCCAATATTCTGAACTTTCACATGAAAATTCGTTCCTGTTTCGATAGTGTCTCCAGAACTTGTCTACCTGACATCATAGTCTTAAACATAACATAACTAAAGCCAAGCTCCTTCTTCAGGCTTTTGCACAATACTGGTGGAATTCCTCTCCATCCACATCCTATTCAGAAAAGTGATATAGTGGCCCTTCCCATCACCCTCCTTGCTAGAGGGTCCTAGTTGCTAATAACATAAAATTTGCATGCAAATGGTATCTCTCTTAGTAACAACTCCTTAGCAACACCACTTGACTTCATTCATTCTTTTAACAAACGTGTACTGAATGCTCAGCAAGGGAGAGAAGACTTCACCATTTTTGTTGCTATTCAACTTCTCTTATCAGCTCTCCCTTTAAAGAGAAGGAATTGCTAATCTTATTGATCAGGACAGTCAGTGGGGCCACTTTTTACTAGCAGACAGGATTATTTTGCTCTAAAATCAGCACCCAGGTATAGTGCTCACCTTTTGGCCTCAGACTTATGTAGGTCCTGGTACTAGAAGTGGGTCAGCCACCATAATTTAGTCTTCTTCTTCTACTCTGAGACCTGGCTGGAAAATGTTCTCTGAATCACTCTTGGGACAAGCCACCTTTATCTGCTCTTGGTTTCTATCTCTGCACAGCCATGTCCGAGTATCATGGCTCTAAGATTCAGGTTAGGGGCTGACAGAGAGGTGAGAGATAAACTGGTATTTAGGTTGCTTGCCTGAGGAGCAAACTTAATAGCTTCCCAGGAAGACCTTGGGAAGACAGGGAAGATTGACAGAGCATGATTTGAATACCCAGGCTATCAAATCATCACATTAGCCCAAAACCTCACCTCCAGTCTCTAAAATTGACTATATACCATGCCAGGTGCTAGGCTCCAAGGACACGGTCATATGAAGCACCCTCTCCTCCAGGGGCTTATGATCTAGTGGAACATTTTATCTGTCTTGGAAATTAAGTTTGCATTGTCATTATCTGAAAGAAAGCTTATCCTTGACAAGAGAACATTTGAAATGAAATCTAAGTGTGGTTTAAAAGAGATTTCATTGTGGAAATTTGGGAATTTGTGAAAGTGAGGTCAGAGCACCTGTGTTATGCTCTATTAAGATCCTTACATTTTATGGCTCTGCCTCAGAAACTTTACTAACTGGGAAAAAGGGAAGAAATTAGCAAAAGGATATAGTTCTATCTCAAGCCCAAAAGTCCAGGCACAATTCTGGAGCAATAGAAACAACAGCTGGTGACCAACTGGCTTTTTTTTAATGGGAGAAGAGTTTAGAACCAAGGAGTGTGTAGCTATGAGAACGTTCACATCCAGAAGAGTGTTCTGACGCCCATCACACACAGCATGGTTCCCACCCCCCAAGACATTTCTGCCTCAAAATGGGAAAATCAGAGGCAAAAGTGTGTGAATTAACTCATTAGAGTTAATGAGAAAAAAAGTTCCTACTTGAAAGGAAGCTGTGGGGACAAATGACATGATGGATGTTTAAGGATGCATCCCTCAGAAGAGTTTTCATTACTAACCGTCATCATTTTGAACAACTCTTTAGGGCAGGTAAAGGGCAGGTGTTGCTGAGTAACAAGAAAACCATTTCTGAATTGTTCTCATAAAGTTGGGTCAACAGTCAACCACTGTTACCTGCACTTCCAGGTAACTGGAAAATCCCATTATTGGGGTCTCTGCTGGTCACGTGAAGTGGGCAGGCCACAGCGGGTGGTTCAACTAAACAGTCGAGCTGCAACTTACAAGATTCAGGATGAGAGACAAAGAGTCCAATAACACTCTGGGGATAGAATTCAAGTTGGATGAAATTTTAATTGATAATAATAGGAGGAAAATGATTTGTATAAAATTTAAAATACTCTTAAAGTATCGTATTAGAAATTTGGGGTGTTGTTAATTCTCTGTATGCTTTATCTATTTTAAACAATTTAAAATAGAAATATTGTGCTTTAAATAGGTCTCCTTTGGTCCACATAACTTAGATCATATAACTCAGTTGCAAATCATCCAAATAGCAGCTCACTTTAATGGCACAGAAAAAATGTAAGAAGAAAGCATAAAAGGACTGCATTCCTAAAGTTATAAAGGGATGATAGATGGTATAATTTTTAGGAATAACCTAGCAACATTTTTAGGCAAGGCAAAACCTACCCTAATAACTTATTTTTCCAAAATTTCCTTGATTCACTTATAATTCCCCAAAGAGATGCCCCAGCAAGTAAGTACATCCTGTTATAGAATTCAGTAGTGTAGTAAAGATCTGCCTACACCAGGTTTCTCTCTGATCACTGTCACTGATGATTTTCTATTCATTCATTCATTCATTCAAGAAAATTATTTTTCTCTAATTGGACCACAGATGCACAGAATTGGATTCAACATAATCCTTGATTGATGATCCTCTCATCATAGGTCCATGCCTGAGCTACTTTTATTTAGTTATTTTAAATAATGTGTGAAGCATTCATGAATGCACCACCACCCCCCCCCCAAAAAAAAACGTGGAACTTTGACAGGGATCTAAATCTAACCATATGCTTCCCCCCACCCCTCATTCCATCTTCCTGTTTACTTTCCCCACCTGAGATATAAGCATCTTTTTGAATCCCAATTTCATTCCCTTCCTTTCCTTTCCTTTGTATATAATTTTATTGCATTTACATGTATTATATATGTACATGTAGAATATAAATTACATATACAAAGCATATGTATATGTGCATATATATTACTGTTTTTAACTTTATTTTTAAAAGGGGTATCATACTGTAAGTAACCTTTGGAAGACTACTTTTTTTCTTAACATGATGATAGTTAGATTCATCCATATTGTTGCAAGTTACTGTGGTTCATTTGTTTTTAGATAATAACAGACAATATTATGTCATGGGAATATTTTACCATTTGCTCCCTACTCTACTAATGTTGGGCATTTAGGTTGTTTCCAGGTTTGGGCTATTGTGAACAATGCTGCTATGATCATTCTTGTAGTTGAATCTTGTTATGCATGGAACAAGAGTTTTTCTTGGATACATACCTAGGAAATTAATTGCTGAGCAATAGGAAATGTAAATATTCAACTTTAGAAGACAATGCTAAACACTTTTCTGAACTGATTGCATGTTCACCTTCAGGAGATTATGTCAAACTCTTTCCCAGAGTTATTGCAAGCCTACTTGGCATTGTCAGACATTTTAATTTTTACCCAATTAAATAGATGTGAAATGATATCTCATCATGGTTCTTATTTACATTATTCTGTTCACTAATGATGTTAAACATGCCTTTACAAGTTTATTGGTCATATGGTGATTTTTTTCTATTTGTTTTTTTTCATTTTTCTACTGGTGTGTGTGTGTGTGTACATGCACTTTTCTTAATGATTTGTAGGAGTTATTTACATTTTTTAATGTTAATCCTTTGCAGTTCTATATATTTTCAGTATTTTACCTGTTTATAACTTGTCTTTCAATTTTCTTTAAGGTATCTTTCAATTTTGAATCTATTTGGAGTTGATATAGTATGAAGCAAGAATCCAATGTCATCTTTTTCCATATAAATAGTAGATAAGTACTTTTTTCCAGCTCCATTTACTGATCACTCTTTTTCTTTTACTGTTCTGATATGCCACATCTGTCACACACACACACACACCCACTCCGAGGTTTCATCTGTGGATCCCTAACCTATTCCTCTGGTCCATTTTTCTATCCCCATACCAATCTACATAGTCCTTCCTCCTTGCTCTTGCTTTTCAGAAATAACCTGACTACTCTTGGCCCTCTACCCCTTCATATGAATTTTGGAATCACTTTATCAAATACCATGAAAAACCCTGGGGATTTTATTGGAAATATACTGAATCTACAGATAATAATTAAAATCTTTATGATATTAAGTATGTCTTATCCATGAACATAGTATCTTCCTTTTTATCTAGGTCTGCTTTTTAATGTTTTATTTTTTAGAGAGATGGGGGAGGAGGGGCAGAAAGTGAAGGGAAAAGAGGATCTGAAGCAGGTTCTGTGCCGACAGCAGTGAGCCCAATGCGGGGCTCAAACTCAGGAACTGTGAGATCATGACCTGAGCTGTAGTCGGACGCTTAACCGACTGAGCCCCTCATGGTCTTCTTTAACATTTTTTAATAAGGTTTTATAATTTTCCCCTAGAGATCTTTCACATCTAATGCTAAATTACTCTTAGATACTTTTTTTTAAATTTATTTGGATTTTAATCTATTTTAATTTTGTAGATGTCGTTTTCTCTTTAATTTTGTTTTATAGTTTTTACTGGTAGAGAGGAACGCAACTTATTTTCATATTAATCTTATACCCAGCCACCTTACGAAACTCATATATTTTCCAATAATTTGTGGGTAGAGTAATTGGGTTTTTCTAACTGTTTTATTTCCTCCTCTCTAATCCCTAAGCCTATAATATCCTTTTCTTACTTTATTGAACTGTCCAGAATCATGAATATAGTGTTAAAAAGAAATGGTAACAGGTGCCTGGGTGGCTCAGTCAGTTGAGCAGTTGAGCATCCGACTCTCAGTTTCAGCTCAGGTCATGATCTCACAGTTTGTGAGTTTGAGCCCCACGTCAGGCTGCCCATGCTGGCAGTGGAGAGCCTGCTTTGGATTCTCTCTCTCCCTCTCTCTCTGCCCTTCCTCTATGTGTGTTCTCTAAATAAATAAATAAATAAATAAATAAATAAAACTTTAAATAAACATAAACATTAAAAAAAGAAAGAAATGGCAATAGAAATATCTTTCATTATTCCTTCTCGTTCTGCACTCATCCTGGGTGATCTCTTTTACTCCCATGGCTTCAACTGCTATCTAGATCTCTATCTTGACTCATGCATCCAACTGTGATTTTTGTACTTCTTGATCTGAATGTTCCACAAGTGCCTCAAATTCAATGTGCCCATAACTCACCATCTAGTCTCATTTCTCAACTGATGCCTACTCTTCTTTTATTTTCTAACTTTCTAGTGGTGCTACCATCCATGTGGCCCATACCAAAAAACTTGGAGTCATTTTTTATTCTCTCCTACCACACACCCTCTCAGGCAACTAGTCTATTGGCTCTAGTTTGTTAACCTAACCCCCCTTTCCACCCAGTCTAGCAACCCCCATCATGTCACACCTGTCCTACTGCCGTAAGTTCCTAAACCATCACCTGCATCTGGTCTTGCCTTCAACCAAACCCTCTTCCATGCCAGTCTCTCTAAACTTTAAATCTGGTCATACAGTGCCCAAATTAAAATCCTCTAATGGTTCCCCATAATTCATAGGAAAAACCTAAATGCTTTGCATGGGCAAATGTCCAAAAGCTAGGCCCTTTTTGCTCTGGCCCCCATACCATATCAGCCTCGTCTCCTGTTCTCCTTGCTCTAACACTCTATGCTCCCCACCCCGGGGCGGGGGGGTCTTGCAGTTCCACAAATGCCTGATACACCCTCTCTTCAAGGTTTTGTACCTGCTCTTCCCTCTCTGAATAGAGTGCTTTCCCTTCTCCACTTCCTTCCATCATTTTCTGGTTAACCTCCACTCACCCTTTAGGACTCAGCCTAGACATCACTTCCTTCAGGAAGCCTTTGCCCTACTATAATTGACCTTGCCTATTTTCCCCACTCCTTGAGGGCAGGAAAAAAATCTTATTCATGTTGACATCCCTAAAACCCGGGGTAGTACCTGACATGAGGTAAGAGCTCAGTGAATACTTTGGAAATGTACAGTGAATCAGTACTGCTCCCTTTACCCAAATATCCGATCTACATTTGTTAAGACTCTTGTCTTTCAAAACTCCTTTCAATGCCTTCCTAATCCCCCCCTCTGCCCTCTGGGATGTGCCCCACCACTTTGTTTACATCTCTCCTTAACGCAGGTCTCCTGGGACTAGGGCTTATGCCTGATCCTCTCTACCAGCTGCTTGAAGGTTAAGGTTTTGCCTCATCCATCTTGGTGTTCCTGCCACCTGTAGCCCAGAGCCTAGCACATAACTGATGCCAAATAGATATCTAAAGTAATAAAATTGAATTCCCTCCTGGAGCCACAAACCAAGCGGAGAACGTGCTTTGGATTCTTCTGTGAGCTGAATTCGTGTTCAAAGTAGAAAGATTTCTGCCAGCATCTCCACCTGCACAGCCTTCCGCCTCTACCTCCCCAGTGCTTCTTCAGTTTTATAATGGAAATCTCTGAAACAATGTCATTCATTTTACATAATATTATTCATTTCACAGGCAATGCCTCTTCATCTTTCTATTCTGTGCTTCAAGGTGCACCTGCATGTTTTCTTGGCTTTGTTTTGGACATTTTTAAGGGAAAAGACTTTATATGGCACTTATTCTAGGTTTTCCTTCCTAGAAATATCACCCCACTCCTCCGTAGCTGTTTATGAGTGTCACGCTCTGCCATTTAAATATTAATGTTATGGAAACAGAAGAGAAAAATCAGTCTCTCATCTGACATGTGATGCTGAGGGAAATTAAGATTAATAAATGGTGACAAGCTCTATAGAGGAAATAAAAGTTAAATTGCCTTGGACTATTTTAAGAAGTTGTTTGAGCAATGAGTATTACGTTGAATGCCCCATAACTATGAACGTTCTAAAAGCCTGATTTCTGACTACAGATCTCAAATGAGAACTCAAACCTTAGCATTCCCCTCAGAGGACTTGCATTCTGCAAGTTCACATGTAGGGGAAATCCTTTAAGGGACAAAACTGAGAAATCTCTGAAAATCAGGCTTTCTTTGTCAAATTTCAAGCAGCCACTGTAATTAGGGAAAAACAAATTTTACATCTAAAAATTTAAGTAATAAATATGTCTAGCAGGTAAAAATATAGGAAATTAACTTAAACTTTCACTTCATCGAGATCAATCACATCATAGACACATTGGCTTGGCTCAGCTAACTGTAGTAAGAGGGGGACCTCCGGTTCCTATTTTGGGTTTAGTTTCCAGAGCCTCTGCTCTGCTCAACCTGCTAGGGCTATTGATGAAAATGTAAGGCAGTGATTCCCAAAGTATGGTCCCTGGACCAGCAGCATCAGCATTGTTTGGGAACCTGAGATACAGATCTTCAGGCTCCAGCCCAGACCTACTGAATCAAAAACTCTGGGAGTAGAGCTCAATAGCTTCTGTTCAACAAGCCCTCCAGGAAATTTTGATGCGTCTTCAAGTTTTAGAACCACTGATTCTTAACCCTGGCTGCACATTAGTATCACCTGGGAAATTTTTCTTAAAAAACTGATGGCAAGGTTCTGTCACCCAGAGATTCTCATCAAATAGGTTTGTGGTGAAACCAGTGCACTGATATGTTTTAAAAGTTACCCCAGATGATGGGGCACCTGGATGGCTCAGTTGGTTGAGTGTCTGACTTCGGCTCAGGTCATGATCTCGCAGTCCATGAGTTGGAGCTCCGCCTCGAGCTCTGTGCTAACACCTTGGAGCCTGGAGCCTGCTTCGGATTCTGTGTCTCCCTCTCTCTCTGACCCTTGCCCATTCATGCTCTGTCTCTCTCTGTCTCAAAAATAAACAAACATTAAAAAAAATTTTTTTAATAAAATAAAAGTTACCCCAGATGATTCTAAAGTGCAGCCCATGTTGAGGATTTGATTTCAGGCTCTGATTTCTTACTCTGGTGATGGCAACAACCTCAGAAAAGAGCTTTAGGCTCCCTCCTTCCATCCCTCCCACACCCCTACCCAAAAATGTATCTCAAATCCAAAAGTTCTCAAACTTTATTATGCATCAAAACCTCTCAGGGGGATTGTTAGAAACAGTTTTCTGGGCCCCAACTTTAGAGTTTCTGATTCGGTAGGTCTGAAGGCCTAAGAATTTGCCTTTCTAGAAAGTTCCCAGGTAATACTGAAACTGCTGGTTGGGCTTCTAACCCATGTATTCTCCAGTCACTCTGGCCTTGGTGAGGAGGGAAAAGTTCTTACCGGAATGAACTTACCCTGTAGAACCTCCAGCCTCTTGCAGATCCCCCAACCTCTTCCATGGAGTTTCCTACTCCTTACCAGAAGGCAGTGCAGGGTCATAGTCCAGAGTGCAACCTCAGGGTCCAGACTGCACTATTTAATCCCATAAACTCTCCATGCCTCAATACCCTATAATAAAAAGGGGGATAATATAGGACCTACCTGAAGGGGTGGCTGTGAGGATTACATGCATTAATACATGCTGTATGCATAAAAAGTGTCTATATTTTAAGTGCTCAAAAATATTGTCATTAGTTACAAACATAAAGTTATAATTAGTTATAACTTCTAAGTAGTCATAATTAAAGGTAAAGATAGCTCTTTCTAATTATTGTATAGCCCCTCCCTCTCTAGAGTATAGAGACTAATGCCTGGGTGGTTCATGTACACCGATGAATCAAAAGGACACATATCTTGCCATCCATACTCAGAATCATTTGTACCACTCCACAAAAAAATGGAAGGGCCGTTAATGGACTGCTAGGAGCCTGAAAAGGGTTCTCTCTAGAGAGGCCCCACCCATCAGTCATGCCAAGCACTGCAGCATCTCTTGGAAGCAAGTGAACAGAGCCCCTAAACAAGTTGAAGAACCTTTACTACAGTTCAAAAGGTGAATATGCCCAAAACTATTCCATGATTTCCCACTGTCTTAGGAATAAAGGTCAAGTTTTTTACCATTACTTAATGGGTCCTGGCCCCTTCCCAGCTTCTCATCCTATAACAAACCACTTGGACTTTTCTAAAAACACCCTGCCCCATGAAGTCACTGTGCCTTTGCTCTTGCTATTTCCTCAGCTGCATGCCCTTCTCCCTCCTTGCATTCCTTACATATAAATTTGCTGCTTTATATTTCTTTTTCGTGTTCCCTCAAAGTCACCTCTGCCCTAAAACCTCCCTGACCCACTATGCCCCACTTCCCCGTAGGAAGAGATGATCATCTCCTTTCCTGGATCACCTCCCTGTCCTATACAATCCCCTATGAGTGCCTGGGCTGCCACTAGTTATTTACAGCCTCTCTCCACTGCTAGACTGTGAGCCAAACCAAAGAAGCAGCCATGTTCTTGTGGTCATCCTTGACCCCCCCACCAAGCGCAATCACTAGCCTGTATTAGGTGCTTCATTATTGAGTGAGTGTATGAAATATCCAATCAATTCTATATAAACTGAAGTCAATTCCTGGATAGTTAAAGGACACCAAGAGAGAAGAGATCAGAAGGGATACAGAAAGAGGAAAGTGTGGTGACCACCCGAGGTGACACCAAAAATCATAGGTGCATGGGACATAGAGTTGCTCATCAAGAGGAAGCTTCAAACGACCTTTAGTTAGGGCAATGGTTCTCCAACATCTTTTACTTCTTTATACCCTTATTGACAACAAGTTATTGACAACACCAAAGTGTTTTTGTGTAAATGGTTACATCCTCCCATTTTTAACATTAGAAATTAAAATGGAGAAATTTTTTTAATGTTTCTTCATTAGCTTGTTTAAAAATAATAAGCATGTAAACATAAATAATTTTTTTAAAAAGCTATATTTTCAAAAAAAAAAAACTTTCATTGAGAAGAGTGGCATTGTTTTCTTACCCTTGAAAACCTCTTTAATATCTGGCTTATGTTAGTGTATCCAGCTTCTGCATTCAACCTGGTATGATATTGCTCATCATGTGGCCTCTGGAAAACTCAGCTATACGTTTGTGAAAGAACAAGTGAAAAAGGCAAATAAAGTTTCAGTACGATTATGAAAATAGCTCTAACCTTGTGAGCCTCATGAAAGAGTCTCAGAGATCCCCCCCATGGGTTCCAGGACTACACTTTGAGAACCACTGAATTAAGATATAGGTCATCTGTGGTTGCAGAGAATGAAATAATAGTGACTTGGAAAAGATCAACATATATTTCTATCTTGCCTAAACTTCCAGATGTAAGCAGTCTCTATCAATCATGGCACTCTTTCTGGTTGCCCCACCATCTCTGGTCTAAAATGGCTCCCCAGTACCCCCTCTACAATCCAGCTGGCAAGGAGGGAAGAGCATGCCCTCTTCCTTTGAGTACATGTTCCAGAAGTTGCATATATCACTTCCCCTCATATTCCATCAGCCCAACCTTGGACAAAGAGTCTATTACTGAGCTTCACAGAAGACTGAGAAATGTCTCTAATCTCACTGGCCATATATTCTATCACTATAGATAAAGGTGAGAACAGATATGGGGATAAGTCTCAGTCTTTGCTACATTGACCTTTCTCCCTAGGGTCAGTTGGGAACAGTCCCAGAAAGGAGCTTAGACAAGCCAGGACTTACTTCACCCCTGCCCAGAAGGTCAAGGAAGCTGGTCCTTACAATGAGCAGAACTCACACAGCAAGATCTCTTTGCATCTGTCGCACAAAAACAAGGAAGTCTCAAAGCAGTTGGGCCTTCAGATAGGAAGTAGGAGCTCACATAAACAGCAGCAGACGGGAGCTAGAGATCAGTCACAATGGAAACTTACTAGTTAAGATGAAAACCCTGTGCATCCACCATAAAAGAGACTCTGGTTAGGATAAAGGCCAAAATCATCAACATAGCTCACAAGGCCCTGCATGATCTCAACCCCTTTACCCCAAACCTTATCCCCAGCTACAGTTCATGCCAGTCTCTCCCTCACCTTCCACATTTTGGTCATGTTCAATTCTCCAGTTTAAAGAGTATACCTTAATCTTTCCTGTCTGAGGGACTTTGCAAGTGCTGTTCCTCTCCTGGAATACTCTTTTCCCCATGACTGCCTGGCCCACACATGTTCATTCTTCATTGAGGTTTGTGAAATAAACAAAGACCCACCAAATGAGAACAAGCAAAGGCTATTTATTCAGAGCTTGCTATATCAAGGGAGTCAACCACTATCACTTGGGTTTTGGCAGACTCAAAAGCAGGCAGAGGAGTGGGACAGTCTTTTTTTTTTTTTTAATGTTTATTTATTTTTGAGAGAGAGAGAGACAGAGCACTAGCAGGGGAGGGTCAGAGAGAGAGGGAGACATAGAATCTGAAGCAGGCTCCAGGCTCTGAGCTGTCAGCACAGAGCTTGATGTGGGGCTCGAACCCAGGAACTGAGAGATCATGACCTGAGCCCAAGTCAGATGCTTAACTGACTGAGCCACCCAGGCACCCCAGGAAAGTCTTATAATGCAAAAAGAGAAGGCTTCAGGTGTGCCCTGACTGGAAGCTATTGGTATGAGAAACCAATAGTAGGCAGGATAACTAGAGTGGAACATCCTATGTGATTGGTTAAGTGTACATATTTGGCTTTCTCTGGTTGATCCTAAGTTGGAAGTCAGGACAGAAATTAGGGAAACTGTTTGTTATTAATCAAGTCCCAGCCATTTGTTACAGGGATTATTGTGTGGCTTTCTGGAGTGGGTTGCTAGAGATGGTCTTTCTATAGCCTGACTTACAGATAGCAGGCTGGTTGCCTAAGTTGGTTGCTGTAGATGATGGGTTGGCTTGCTGGGCTAGTTGCTACAGATTATGGGTCAGAGTTCTATTTTATATTTGGTCTGACCATTGTCCATTGGGATATTCAGTCTCTCAGGTCTCAGCTGATAGCATATGCTCCTGGAAACCCTCCCCAAGCCCCAGAAAAGAGTAGGCCTACCTGTAATATGCTCCTGAAGCTCCCTGAACCCCTCTTTGTGAACTTCCAGTAAACTTGTAATTACTTGACCAATAGGCTATAAGTTCTACAAGGGTAGGAACTCTATTTTTATTATCCATTCCTCTATGCTCAGCACCAGATGAAGTGCTTAGCTTGTAGTAGGGGTTCAATAAAAAATTATTATATGGATGGACAAGTGAATGGTCAGGTGTATGTCAAACCTTTGCAGAGCTAAAGGCAGTGTCCTGCTGCTTTTCAACTGACAAATTTCCAGGACCCTCTGGAAACAGTAGCTGAAGACATGAGTTCTGTATTAGTTTTGCACCATGAGTCACCTACCAGACAGGATAAGGTCCCATTCCATATTGAACCACGAAAAGTGTGAGCTGTTTCAAATTTAACCAATTCTCCAACCATGGGTCCAATCTGTCTGAGATCTAACATCTACCTTGGGGTCTCCATCCTAGACTATGTTTCTTCTTAAGCATGGATCACTGACGATACCCTACAAAACATTCTCTTGGGTCTTGGTGTTGCCCATCTCATGAGAAGATTACTTGTCCTGAAGTTCTAGCATAAACCTGCCAGATGTAACATATCTTGCTGGTCTGACCCGATGGTGACCCATGGTGCTCTGTGTATGGGCTGTTTTCTTTTATTTTCCATCCTCTGAAGATTGTCAGAATTCTGCCTGTCTAAGCAATAAATCCATCTTTTCAGGGATCAATTGCCGTGGCTGGCTGCAATGCCTGGAAATCCAATTAACTGAAAAATAAATAAAAAATGAAAAATACACTGAAGCTGTGGCATAAATCAGCTAGAAAATGTTCTGCACATTAAAATAAACAAGGAGAAATTTCAACTTCATTTGTCTTCTTTTCCTTTTTTTAAACTCTGTTATTGATAAATTTAGCCTTGGTTCCAATTTTGTCTTAGCCACGATTTGCTCAAGTATAGATCTGTTGGGATGGCTATCTCCGTTCTAATTATACCCTGCAGGCACTCTCCTTAGAGAAGCCAACTCGGCTAGGATTACCTTGTGCCATATGTAAAACTTTAGGCCCTCTCTCCCTTCATCTTTTTACACCACATGTGTTCTTAAAGGGGCATAAATCTGCTCTAACATTGTGTGGGAAATAGGAGTTATTTTGGCTTTCTGGGACATTTTGAAAAGGACAGAGTTTTCATCAGTTGGCTGAGTGAAAGGCCTTATGCCTCACTGCTACTGGGTCTACTGGGCTGAAGCCATGACACGCAGAGCCCATGGGCACTGGACTACCTTCCTGGTGTGCCTCGCAGCAGTGAACCTCACTCCCAGCTGCATTGCCGGGCTTCCTGTCAATGCCCTGGAAAAGGCCCCACTGGGGTCCAAGGAACCAGGCAACCTGCAAAGCCCACCTGGGAGAGAACTGACCAAGAAAGACACAGAGGGATATGGCTGCTTGAGCTCCCCATCTGTAACTGGAACAATATTTGTTTCCTGTGGGTGTCACTGTAGAGGACAGATCCTTATTCACAATCATGGCTAGGGTCCAGAGTGGGAGGGCTCGACCACTCACTCGCCATATGACTTCAGACAGTCATGAGCTGCTCTGGATGTTTCCTTGTATGTAAAATGAGCAGATTGAAAAAGATTCCCAAGGTCCCTCCAGGTCCCATTGGCCATGATTCCAGGTCTGGTGAATAAAAGCACATTTTTTATTTAAGAAACATTTGATGAACTATAAACTAGTTCTTACATCCTTCCTTCCTTTTTTTCCTGATACCCTACCACTGTCATCACTGAATTTGTCACCTCTGGGTTATGAGCATTACACAGACTACAAGAGTTGGTCAGTTGATGTCACCACAGAAAACAAGAAAACAAGAAATCGACTCTTTCTCAACATTTCTCATCAGGAAAGCAAAATGACACAACATTGTTCCCTCAAAAAGCATACTTTCACTTCATCCTACCTCCAAACACTCCCTGGATTAAACAAATGATATCAACAAATGTGAGAAGAAACCTCTTTCAGGCTTCAAAATGTGCCCATGTGGCAATTTTCAATTCAAACCACAAATTTTCTGTTGTCTTTAGGTGGTTATTGATTTGGTTTTACTAAAAAATATTGCTTTATCTTCTAAACTTATTTCAAAATCCTACTTACCCAAAAACAAAACCAAAAGGAGACAAATTGGATGACAAAAAGTCATAATCATTGGAGACATAGTCATGACTACATAGAGATAGTTCCATGATCATAAAACTACATTTGCTGCCACAAAGAATAAAAAACACATAGGGATTAAGGTCTATCCTTAAGTCAAGCTGAAGAGATCAGACTTATGCAAGGAAATTACTGGAAAACAGTCCCAATACAACAGAGGGATAAATTTACCCTCTTAGTGCCAAGCCTGATCGCTATAGTATTTATGCAATCATTTATTCTACAAATGTTTCCTGGACACTAACTCTATGCCAGGCACTGTGCTTAGCAGTGAACACAACAGTCAGAGCCTGCCTTCTTGGAAGTTTACAGGGGGTGCTGCATATATCCAGGGGTCATGGAAACAATGGGTCAATTTCAGGGGAAACAACCAGTTATTTAGCATGGTGGAGACACAGTATTGTTTTGTTAACTTATGGCTGCATTTTTCTAGTGGTGTTGGCATCAAAAAGGCAGCAGGAGCCTGAGACTCTTATCTTTCCAATCCCTCTTTCTTCTCCAAGGCAGGTAGTTACAAGTACCAAATAAGTTTCTATTCTCACTGTGGGGTTTTTTGGTTTAAAACTGTTTATTGATCAATAAAAAGTAGAAAATCACAAAGTCATTGCCTGGGGAAACTGTACTAGTAATTTTACAGCAGGCTAGATAGTAAGGAAAGATTACAAATGTTAGTAGGCAGGAGACCCAGCTCCTGCTGAAAACAAGTCAATTCTTAGAAATATCCAACCACCTTAGTGACCTTGGAGAGCCTGCACAAGGTCAATAGCAGAGTGAATATGATCATCCTGGTCCTGTTCCCAGTATGTTTACTAGCTCTAGAAAAAAGTGGACAGGCATCATATGTACTCCCATATGCTTAAAAGTAATAAACATTGTAAATAACAGACTCAAGTCCTCAAAGGAATGCAAAAGAGAACATACATAGAATTTAGAACAACATTTTAAAATAGATTTTAAAGTTAATCTTTAAAATAGGACTGTCACTGGGACATATTGTTGCCACTGTAACTATTTATATTAATAACTCTGACTCACCCAATGAGTCTTTGTAAGCTCAGAGTATACTGGCAGTATTCATTCATTCTTTCAGTCATCTCTTCTTCCATCTGCTCAACGAGGACTGCTATGGGTGTGAGCATCCAGAGCTTCCACAGGAATACCATTGCCCTTGTTCTTATTTCTAACAGTGATCTTAAACTTGGCTCCTTTATGGAGAACATTCATTCCAACCCACTCAGTACCTTTCCCTCCACCCACTTGCCTTACTTCTTAAGCTTCTCTGTGCCCATAACCCAGATATTCCTAAATTAACTGGGGTCAAATATTTCCAATGCTCTCCTATGTCTGTTTGTATCCTCACCTACTTCTCCTTCCTCCATGGCTTCCATAGGTCACCATGTTAAGTATCTTATATGTATTTTCAACTCCTCTGTTGCCTACTTAATGAATCCCCAGACTTAATTTCTTCTCTCAGCCTTCCTACTCTAACAGATGGACAATGGTGCCTTTTCAGAGAGATAGCATGTTCTGGGTCTAAACAGTCATCCAACCATAAGTTTTGTTTATTAAGATCCCTGGAGGATGGTGAAGAGGTAAGTGAAGGATTGTCTGTTGATTGTCTCAACAGGCAGGAGCCCCATCCATTCCCAGGTGAGCCATCATTTTCATGTTCATGGTAAGGCTTCAGTCCTGAAACCCAAATGTGGGTATCACCTGCCAGTTCTGACCATATTCCATCAGGAACAGCCAACTGAAGAGATAGGACAAAGTTACTATCATTATTGAACATCTCAGCCAAAAATGGTTCATCTTTTCCGGAAAAGGCCGTATCTTGTTGGAATGGAACCCTGAACAGGTAAAATTTGGTGAGGAACAAAGAAAGAGGATAGGCTCACAACACAGGGCTGTCCATGGCTCATACCAGGTCAGGCAGCACCATCAAGAGTCCTGGAAGACAGGTGGAGCTTAGGGATACACCACCCCTCCAGTAATAGTCATTGAAGGATTGCAGAAGCAGGGAAAAAAATGACAGCCTCATAATAAAAGGTAAGTTCTCCACTTTTCACTTTGGTCAAAGGGAGCCTATCTTGTTTTATGGGAGAGCAGCAATGCCACAGAACTGGGGACCTCCTTCCTCCTCTTCCATAATAGGATATCTTACACTGTGAGTTACAGTGAGGTAACTGAGGGTTCTCCCTTCTGATGTGGACCGCATATCAGGAACTTGTACTCCAGCTTTGACTCCATATCTAGAATTCGTGGGGGTGAAGACTTCAGCTTGAGCCTTAAGACTCAAACCTAACTGATATAGTCATGTGGAGAACTAAGGACCCTCTAGAATAATCTCTATGCTGAGAAAAGAGATAAAGGAGGTACAGAAGTTTGATTCAAGAGTAATGGATTGCAATCAGATGTGACACACTCAATGGTCCTCAATTCCAGGCTTAGGGACCCACAACAAGACCTAGAGCAGCAGTGACAAGAGTCGGCATCCTATTAGAGCTAGAGAGAGACTGCAGGAAAAGCACCAAATGCCTATGTACTGATCATATCTGAGGTTCCCCCAGGAACCCCCAGAGCCATTTTGGGGGTCATGGCATAGAGTCAGAGTGAGAATGCTGGCTTGTTGTCATCACAGGTATGGAAGAAACATGGAGGGGGACTGCCAGGCAAAGAGCCCCAGGTTTTCAGCTCAGTGCATCTTTTCACACAGACATTAGAGAGAGCCCTGGCTGGGATTGGGATAATGGGTGTCAAGAAGTCCTCCCAGAAAGGAAATGTGTGACAAGTGAGTTCTCCCCACAAATGCAGGCCCTCACCTTACACCCCCCACTCCATAGATGCAGCAAAAGATGGCACCACCTGTTTCAAAGGGGCACATGCACCCCAATATTTATAGAAGCACTATCAACAATAGCCAAAGTATGGAAAGAGCCCAAATGTCCATCAATGGATGAATGAATAAAGAAGATGTGGTATATATATACACAATGGAATATTACTCGGCAATCAAAAAGAATGAAAGCTTGCCATTTGCAACTACGTGGATGGAACTAGAGGGTATTATGATAAACAAAATTAGTCAGATAAATACAAATATCATATGACTTCACTCACATGAGGACTTTAAGATACAAAACAGAAGAACACAAGGGAAGGGAAGCAAAAATAATATAAAAACAGGGAGGAAGACAAAACAGAAGAGACTCATAAATATGGAGAACAAACTGAGGGTTACAGGAGGTGTTGTGGGAGGGGGAATGGGCTAAATGGGCAAGGGGCATTTAGCAATCTACTCCTGAAATCATTGTTGCACTATAAGCTAACTAACTTGGATGTAAATTTAAAAAATTTTGGGGGCGCCTGGGTGGCTCAGTCGGTTAAGCAGCCAACTTCAGCTCAGGTCATGATCTCACGGTCCATGAGTTTGAGCCCCGCGTCGGGTTCTGTGCTGACAGCTCAGAGCCTGGAGCCTGTTTCGGATTCTGTGTCTCCCTCTCTCTGACCCTCCCCCGTTCATGCTCTGTCTCTCTCTGTCTCAAAAATAAACGTTAAAAAAAAAAATTTTTTTAATAAATAAATAAATAATTTTTAAGTTAAAAAATAAAAAAAGATGGCATCACTCCCATAATGGCTTCTTTGACTAAAATTACTGTTGATGAACTCTGGTCAAAAAACAAAAAGGCCAAGGGGCCTGGTGAGAAACCAGAAAGACCCATATGACTGAGTTGATTTGATGTAGTTAATTAAGGAAAAGACCAAACATCAAACTCCATCAGACTCTCATTTTCCATACAGTTCTGGCCTGAATGGCTTAAGCTTGGGGCTGAAGTCAGGACCACAGTTCTCCATCCTCCTCTGAAAGGTGACAAGGTCACCTGTGCCTGCCACTTAACCTCACTGATTCTCCATAACTTCAACTACAATAAGAAGAAACTGATACCTGTGAATTTCAGAAGGGGTTTCGAGGACTGATGGCATTCTCCAAATTAATTGGGGGTTAGAGGAGTAGGTATTTTCTGAGTCCCAGGTATTATTACAGCAGGATTTAGCCTTCTTAGACCTAGAAATGTTCCTTTCTCTTTATAGATCCTAGGAAACTGATGCTTAGAGCAGGAAAGTGACTTCTGTGAGGTCACATAGCCAGTCAGTGGCAGTCTCAGAACAAGCAGCCAGATTGCCTGATGCATTTCTTCTACAATTCAGCTGGGGCAACCAGATTGACCTGGTGGATTTGGGGGCAAAGAACAAACACACAAACAGCAAACACAACCTGATCCATTCATTGTGCCTGAAGAATGCAGCTTTCCAGAAAAAAAAGCACCTTCTCAGAGCCCTCTCAACTTTGGCTTTCCTAGCCTTACTGCTACTGAAACTTCTTCAGGTAGGCCCATGCCATTTCTTTGGTCTTTTTTCCCAAAGGAATAACCACTCCTCTCTTCTAATTTCTACTTAAAAATGTTGCAATAGTGAACTTTTTCCTTCCATACTTCCTCATTAAAGTAATGCTGGGTTGGTTCAGAGGAAAGATGATTTGAGGTCCTCACCTTTGTAACCAAGCCCTGGTCTCTAATGGGATCTCCTTGGCAGTATCCCTGTCGCCTGTGGCAGGAAGACTTCTTCAGCTGGGTTATGAATTCTGATGTTTTTATCTTAAGTCTCAAGGACTCCCTACAAATAAAATTTTAATATAATTGGTTTTGGTGCATCTAGGAGCCTTTTAATTACCCTCTGAAAGATGCTTAGGCAACAGCTTGCTATTAGATTAAACAGTGTCAGCATCTGTATTGTAAACACGAACAGGTTTGTTACATTTTGCAAATCAACATTTGCCTTCTATTTTTTTTATCTCTAAGGAGACTCCTTTGGGGGTACAGCTCCAATCCAATGGACAAAGTGGACACCATGTCAATTGGAACACCATCTTTTCTCTTTACTACTCTCAATGTTGGAAACTGGATATTTCAGACACCTTCATAAAACCGTGGGGCACCTTGTAATAATTCAGGAGCAGATTACCCAGCAGGGCAGCTCCACAGGCAGGCCCTCCTCTGCTCTGGCGTTGTGCGCCTGGCTATTTCACTGCTCATTAGCCCCTTTTCCAGAGAGTGAGCAGAGAAAACAAGAAGAGATGAAATTCAAACCCATCCGTTTACCTCCTATTAGCTGCTCTGGTTAAAAGTTTAGTGGAGAAGCAGGCTGGAGTGATTAATTGATATAAAGTTTGAGGAGTATCTCTAAAGCTCATTTTTTTAAGATCTTCCTTCTTCCTGAACCATCTATGTAGTGCAAAATGTACTGGCCACAGGACCAGGCTGAGGCAGTGACCGTGACCTTGTTGGCCAGAGGGAAGATGATCACGGCCAAGCGGCTGAAGAAAGAAAACCAACATCTGACTTTCTTTCTAACAAATCCAAAACTTTGTTATTGCATACAACCTTTTTGAGTTTTTTAATTAAATCCTAGAATAGACTATCCTGTGGCTAGTAAAAACCAAAATAATTGCTTCTTTCTTTATCTATTCCATCTTTAGAAATCTTACTACAGAGAAATTCATACTTTCAGAAATAATAAATCTTAATAATGCCATCAGGAAACTGACATTTAGTGATAAAGAATTTACACAAGATACTAAGCAAACATTGCAGCAAGTTAATCTAGGCTTAAATAAACAATTAATAGTGATCATGCAAGATAAGCCCTTCAAAAAGTAGAAATAAAGGTTTGTGCTTTTCAAAAGGAATATTTACCTGTGGATAGAGAGAAATACATATTAAATTTAAAGAAATAGACAAGCTATATCTTCCATTAAACAAAAAAGATTGTTGTCTCACACTTTAATATTTGTTGGTTTATTCTGAACAGTATTTTAATATTTCATCAGAAAATTCTTTTCCCTCTAAGCATGTGTTTTTTTCTATTATATCCAAGAGTATACCCAAACCTGAAAGGTTTTACAGAAGGAATACATCTCTAATCTTTGAAAGACATGATAAAATATATGACTTTGTGAAATTCACTTTATTATCAAATTTGCAAGAATATACCCAAGGCATGCAATGAGGTTTTCCTGCACATGTGATATAGGCTCTACTTCCCAAGTTATCTTATCTGAAACTCAAGGACAAATCACCCATAGAGCATAGAGAAATTGAGAGACTGAACTGGAATAGAAGTCATCTGGGGTCTAGCCCTGCTTTGTCTCCCATTGGCTGTGGAAACTTGGACCAACCTCTTCTCTCCCTGAGTCTTGACGTGTCCTCTAACTCAAAAATTTTGTGTTCTCTGAGAGGATCACATCAGAAGAAAGCCCAGCTGAATCACAGAAGTGAAAATTCAAGGTTCAGCTAAAGATATAAATGATACTATATGACAGTTTCAGAGCTGGAAACCTCTAATTAACTGGAAATGATAAGGGTGGGGTAGGGACAGCATTCTCAGTCCAGAGTCCGAAGCTCAGCACTGGAGTTTTATGAATTTTATTAATTCACTTAGATATAATCAGACTCTCAAAAGTCTTTTGCAAGGGGTAGGGAGTATTTATAAGCCATAATGCCAATCTATTAACCTACCAATGGGGATAGATATTTATAGTGACTGAAATACTCCTCATAGCTATTTAGAGTGACTGTTCCTGTTATTAAGGTAACTAGAGCCCTGAACCAGTCATCAAAACATTACCCAACAAGTACAGAATTAGTTAGAGCTGAGCTGGTGCTGAGAGAGGAAGGAACAGCATATGGAACTTCTAAGGTCAGATTAAAGAAAGTGTTCATAACCAAGGGTCTCAGACCTAGGTCTGGGCTTTGAGAGATCTGTGGCCCTGCAGAAACAGTATGCAAAACTGCTTATGAATGGGGCCATGTGCATTTTTCTAAGAGTGTCCATAGCATTCATCAGCTTCTCAAAGTGGCCTGTGATCTCTTAAAGTTCATGAACTATTGGGAAACACAGAAGAATACACTCAAGATAGACAGAGAGGAGTCTGAAGCAGCTCTATGGAGTCTGAAACTAGGAGCCAGAGAGGAGTGACAGGGTGAGGATTCTCAGAGAAGGGTCAGGTCAGGAAGGTGGGGTCAAGCAGAGGCCTGGTCCAGGCCAGATGGGATGCTCCAGCACCAACTATAGGGAACCCACAAGAAACCTCACTTATAGGTAAAGCTGCAAGGCCCAGGTCACCAGGGCAGGACTCCTGTACATCCTGCTGAACAGTGCAGCCAATTCTACAGGATTACTCATAAAGAGATAGGAGGCATCAGACTGGTTCCCATTTACCCCCACTTCAGTCTAGCTCACACCAACCCCCTCTAACCAAGCATTGCCCCTCTAGCCCATGTCTTTCTTCTTCCCCTAAGTCCATCCTTTGATTTCTCTATGGGCAAAGGGGACACCTTAGGAAGAAAAGATAGGTCTAACCCCATGGACACCAGTGCAACACACAAGTATTACTTCTCACGAGAGCTTTTGTCAGAGTAGATGGTTGACTCATTGGACCAAGGTAGCCATTCAAATGTAAAGTTTAATTAAAATTAAATACAATTAAAAATTAACTTCTTCAATCACACTAGCCACATTTCAAATGGTCAATAGCTACATATACTCAGTGGCTACTGTTATTGGACAACACATCTATAGGACATCTCCATCATCAGAGAAATTTCTATATAATCCAGCACTAAGCTCTATGACACAAACAGTAATTCCAATAATGATTCAAAGAAAGGTAGAGCCTGAAATGAGCAGAAATAGCTAAAATGCTTCAAGGAGGAAATTAGACTTTCATTGAGCCTCTGAGGATGAAATGAAAGCAAGGGAAGGGGCATTCGTTCAGAAACATGGTGAGAACAAAGGTGAGAAGAAGAAGAAATGGGTATAGGCCTGGCTAGAGTCTGGAGCATGTTCATGATGAATATATACTATAGGGATGAAGGAATGAATGAGTGGCAGGAAACAAGATAAGTGGGCAGGCTGGAGGCAGACTGAATAGGAATTTCAATATCAGGCACTGTAATTTAGGCCTGACCTTAATAGTTACCAACACGGCTACCACTTACTTAACGCTTACTGTGTTTCAAGCTTCATTCCAAGAGATATATATAAATTATTGGTAAATTATTAAAATTTATTATAATTTTATATTATTTATAATAGATAATATTTAATATATGTTAAATTAATATATTAGTATATAACAATTATACATAAATTTATTAAAATATTAGTAAATTATTAAGTTTACTCCTCACAACACCAAGAAGTAAGTACTTTGAACTCCTATGATGGGAATGACAAAACCGATGTTCAAGGAGTCTAGGTCACTAATACCAAGAACAAGCAACTTGGAAATGGGGGTTGTGATTCACACCCTATGTTCTTGTTGCCAGTGCATTTACCCTATACTTTCATGCCCCTGCCTGTCCTCCAAACATTTCTCTTTTTAATTAGGAAGGAGTTTTGCCTTCACCGTTTGCAGTGTATATCAAGTTTCCAAGGCATCCCTTCTGGAAATCACTTTCTCATTTTCTGACACTAACGGGAAAACTCTCTTTACAGGGCCCCTGTCCTTAATTGTTTAGACCATGTGACATCACCAAAAGCAGGAACATGACAGAAGGAGTTTGGAACTGGAAGAGTTTAGTCCTGCCATGTGGATAAGAAATATCTAGACAAAGAGGCTGGGATATTTGAGGCCTCAACAACTTTTCCATTGATGTCTAGGCCAAAAGTCACCTCCCTGACTCCAGAACTCCATCTGCCTATCAGGGATGAGGGCAGGATTCCTGGCTCTGTGGGCTCCTGGCACCTTTGTGGCCCCTTTCATTATCTCTCATTCCTCAGAAAAACCTGCTTGCTACCTTCTTTTGCAGGTTTGGGTTTTGGAGTTTGCACATATGGACTCTTCCCCCTCATAATTATAACTACCAGTTTTGCTGGCTGTTCCTGGAGCATACCTGGCCTTGGATTGTGACTATAGGTTGGAACAAAAGGTTTCCCACAGGAGAAAGAGAAGTTAACATGTTTTTCCATGCCTCCGTGCTTTTTCTATAGAAATAGAATACTTCGTTAAGTTAACAAAGCATAACAATTCATCTCAAATTATTATAGATAAAAATTGATTACAGCATTTAGAGCAAGATTTACACAAATACATACACCTCGTTACTACCTTTAGCAGTCTTCATTCACTGCTTGATCTAATCTTGGCACTTGCTCAAAGCTTAAACTAGAATTCACCCTGTGTCGTTCCTTAGGGTTTAAATCCTGTTTGGGATTGACACTTGGCTCTTTTTTCTTTGGGGTATTAGAGATTTTGGTACCAAAAATATTCCACATGGTTTCTCTCCAGCTTTTCACAATTTTAGCTACCTTCACACAGCTTATCAGTAAGAAGGTGCCCTGCTACAGAATAGCATTCTAATTAACAGTCTTGCTGTCTAATCGCTCTGTTCTCCTCATGACAGGCTGACCTTCTACTCCGCACCATTTGCCAACAGCCAAGAAGAGAAATTACAGTCAAGCCACATAGTATATATGGTGTGGAACACACACACACACACACACACACACACACACACACACACAGTGGCTTTTCTCCTTTTCACGTAAGAAGGTGATTTGACACAAAGAGGAAGACCTTCTTCAACCAGCCTTTCTGTCCACAGTAGTCAACTGTTTATTATTTTCTTACTTGGCTGTTAATTAATAAGGGCTAAAGACCTCCAACTCATTCACAACCCCCGTTCTACCTACATAATATTTCAACAAAGTATATTTTTAAGCCAAGATTAAGAAAATTTTTTCTGCAATCTTATTTTAGTAGGTTGTCAGATATAAGGGTAAAACATCCCTATTCCTATGCACAAAAATAGAATTCAAATTTGTACATAATGGGAATCAGTTCTTTCTGAGTTCTATGAGGAAAGTTGCTCTTATAACAGAATCAAAATTACAGGGAACACCAAATGCCAACTGGTAAATGTGGGGATTTACAGGAGTTGAGAAATCACTTTGTAACCAGCAGGGCAAAGATTGGTTCAAGCAAGAATCATCAAAGTTTGCTAAATCTGGAGGGGAATCCTGATGAGGAGCACAATATCTGCATGGTTTTAAAGGGTCTCCTTAAAGGTGGGTGAATAAAATTAGCATCACCAAAGAGAGGCAGTCAGACTATACATGCCTCTGGACGTGGCACCATCTGAAATTTATCCCTGGAATGCATAACCTGAACCTAACTATTGGAAAACATCAGACAAACCCAAAATGAAAAATATTCTTTTTTTAAAAAATACTGAATTCTTCAAAAATACCAATGTCTTCAGAGAAAAATAATGGCTATAGACATGTTCCAAATTAAAAGTGACTAAAGGGGCATCTGGGTGGCTCAGGCAGTTAAACATCCAACTCCTGATTTCAGGTCAGGTCATGATCTCACAAGTTCATGAGATGGAGCCCCACTTGTCAGGCTCTGCACTAACAACGTGGGGCCTGCTTGGGATTCTCTTTCTCTCAAAATAAATCAATAAACATTTTTGTAAAGTGACTAAAACAGCGTAACAATTAAATGCAATGCCTGATCCTAGACTGGGCCCATTACTAGAAGGGGGGAAATGCTATAAAGAACATTACTGGGTCAACTGAAGAAAAAAGGAATATAGAAGCTAGATTAGATCAAAGTATTGCATTAATATTAAATTAATTGTGTCGTGCATTGTATTATAATGCAAATCAATTGTATTATGGTCAAGAGGCTATTTTAGTCTGAGAAAATACACACTGAGGTAGTTAAAGGTAAAGGCAGTGATGTCTACAACCTTCATTCAAATGGTTCAGAAAAAATTATGCGTGTGTATGTATATGTTAGTGCACAAGCACACACAAACGATAAAGAAAATCCAGCAAAGGGGCGCCTGGGTGGCGCAGTCGGTTAAGCGTCCGACTTCAGCCAGGTCACGATCTCGCGGTCCGTGAGTTCGAGCCCCGCGTCAGGCTGGGCTGATGGCTCGGAGCCTGGAGCCTGTTTCCGATTCTGTGTCTCCCTCTCTCTCTGCCCCTCCCCCGTTCATGCTCTGTCTCTCTCTGTCCCAAAAATAAAAATAAAAAAAAAAAATGTTAAAAAAAAAAAAAATTATTAAAAAGAAAATCCAGCAAAATGTTAACAATAGGTGAATACAGGGAAAGAGTACATGGGCATTCCATGTTCTATTCTTATTCTTGCAACTGTACTATAGGTTTAAAATTATTTCCAAATCAAAAGTTAACAACCAACCACACACACACACACACACACACAAAGCACACACAGAAATTTGTGAAGGAAAATTCCAGGAGAACCAACCATCTCCATCCTTAATGCTCCCCCAGGAAGGACACCTGTCTTCACTTATCTCAGCACCTCACTTCTCTAAGAGAGATGATCTCTGCCAGCATCACAATTGCTTTCGGTGGCATTTATTCTTCCTACCTATCTTGGCTTAAATTTTAATAAGCATCTTTTTTCTCTTGGTCCAACTGAGATAAAGTGAAAATTTTTTTCCAGTTTTTGTCTTTAAAAATTCTTCTGGAGGGGGTGTTTGGGTGGCTCAGTCGGTTAAGCTGACTCTTGATTTCGGTTCAGGTCATGATCTCACTGTTAATGAGTTTGAGCCACACAGAGAGTTCCATGCTAACAGTGCAGAGTCTGCTTGGGATTCTCTCTCCCTCTCTCTCTCTGTCCCTCTCCTGCTCGTGTGCTCTCTCTCTCTCTCTATCTCTCTCTCTCTCTCTCAAAAAATAAACTTTAAAATAAACTTTAAAAATAAAAATAAAAAATTTTTAGGGGAAAAGAAATAAAAGGAATAGAAAACACAAGTACAAATACAGGTGAGGTTACAGGCAGATTTCTCATCTTTAAATTGCCAAATCATTTGACAAAATTTGGCCAGCACCATTTATTGCACTCACCTAAATTCACCACATCTTTTACTTATTTAACTTACCCAAAGTTAGTGCCTTCATCTACTTTTCTCAGCAAAGTTTGGGCCAGATTCACTAGTGACCATGGGACCTTATGGCCAGTGCCATCATTCCAGAATTCTCTTTGCCTCATACAAATGAACTCTCCTTCCATTAACAGTTAGAGTGCTCACTAGTGATCAGAAATGAGGTGTAGCTCTTCATTCCCTGTCCTCAGAGCTCTGTAGGCATCTCAATGTCTCAATGTAATATAGTGTAAGTTGATGGGAGTTTTGCCGTAACCCATGAATTGGTGAGAATGAACCATTAAGTTTGATTGATTGTGGCTAGGTTTTGATGAGGTGAATTTGAAGATTGAATGCCATTTACAGTGCCTAATAAAGATTTTCATTCTTTTAGTTAAAAAAAAAAAAAAAAGAAATCAGTGTTCTATTGAACCAATAAGTTCCTGTTTATGGTCTGTGGAGATGTCTGCAGCTCATTGGCAGAAGAGAGATGATAGAAATGCGCAGAGCCCAGTGGCCCTACCTGGATCAGGCACCATCTCTGCCCACTTGTCCTTGTGCTCCTGAAGACACATTCAGGAGTCATTCCATGCCCCATTACCGCTACCACACTTCCACCACCACCCCCACACCACTCCTTCACCTCCACTGCCAAGGGCACAGCAAAGATGAAAGGCTCTTTTCCCATACAATATCAATGCATACAACCAGAGAGGGAAAGCCATTTGATCATAAACCTCCCCAGTCCAGATGCCTCTTTCTTAGATCCCCATCTAGCCTTGTTCTCTACTTTTGTTTTTTTTTTTTTTAAGGAGACTCCATACTCAACACAGAACCCAGTGTAGAGCCTGAACTCACAACCATGAGATGAGCTGAGCTGAGATCAAGAGTCAGAAGCTTAACTGACTGAGCCACCAAGGCAACCCCTAACCTTGTTCTCCATCCTAGTTCCCTTTGGTCTGGTGTTCCAAGTAGTTTATTTTTTGTCTTTCTGTCCAAGTTGAGTTTATATTAGTTACAGTAGGCTAAATTGCTGTAACAAACTTATTCACAAATAGAATAGCTCAAACACAAAAAGAAATATTAATTTTCCCACATAATTATATGAGGCAAGCATTTCTGAATTAGCAGAAAGCTCTTTTTTTTTTAATTTTTTTTAACGTTTATTTATTTTTGAGACAGAGAGAGACAGAACATGAATGGGGGAGGGACAGAGAGAGAGGAAGACACAGAATCGGAAGCAGGCTCCAGGCTCTGAGCCATCAGCCCAGAGCCCGACGTGGGGCTCGAACTCACAGACCGCGAGATCGTGACCTGAGCTGAAGTCGGACGCTTAACTGACTGAGCCATCCAAGTGCCCCAGGAAGCTCTTCATCACATACTGATTCAAGGACCCTGTCTCCTTCTAATTTGTGGCTACACTGTCTTCTAGAGCCCCATCATCCTCTGCTGTCTCTGTATTCAGCTGGTGAAAAGGAAGAGTTGGAAAAGGTCCACCTGCCTCTTAAAGGCCACAGCTTAAAAATGGTACACATCACCTCCACTCATATTCCATTGGTTAAAACTGGTCACATGGACCCAGCTACTGCAACAGAATTTGAGAAAATGTTGTCTGTGTCTGAGCAGTTCTTCCTATTACTAAATTGGAAAAGAGAGGAGATTTTTGGTGGGCAGCCAGCAGACCTGGCCACAGACCTTAAACAAAGAAAGGGGGAAGGTTTGGTTAATGGAAATCACATAGAAAAACAAAAGAAGGACTCTGATTACTTTGATTTCTGCTTATTTATTTTTAAGGAAATCTATTCCTTAAAATTATGTTCATACAATTATTTGTATTCTTTATTCTTAACTTGTTTACTAAAAGTTTTGAGGCAAGTGCTAGATTCAAAGAAGGAGAATGAATGGTATTGACTTTTGAAAACTTTTTTTAATGTCTACTTATTTTTGACAGAGAGAGCGTGAGTGGAGGAGGGGCAGAGAGAGAGGGAGACACAGAATCTGAAGCAGGCTCCAGGCTCCGAGCTGTCAGCCCAGAGCCCGATGTGGGGCTCAAACTCACAAACCACAAGATCATGACCTGAGCAGGAGTCGGACACCCAACTGAGCCCCCCAGGCACCCCTGGTATTGACTTTTGTTTAAGGCCAATGCAAATATTGTAGGTCAAAATGCTTTCCCAGGCAAAAGATGAGAAAACTCTTGGGCAGTTTGGTTTTGCCAGCGGTCTAGTCCCTGACTACCTCTCCAACATTATTTTCCACCCAACTTCCCCTCGTGCATCACACTCTAGCTTCACTGCCTTGTTTACTCTTCTGAGAAGAATTGAAGCACACTCTTGCTCCATGAAATTTACATTTTCCCTTCCCTCTGCCTGGAACATGTCCTCCAGATATTTCCATGGCTTTCCCCCTTACTTAATTCAAGTCACCAAACAGAGGTGACCACTTTCAAGAGGCATTCCCTGACTTCCCTACACAATATAAAATAGTATTCTCTCCCCAAATCCCACATAACTTCTACCCTCTTACTCTGCTTTATCTTCAAAATACCTATCACTACTGCTGTATATTAAATATTTATTCATTTATTTGCTTAAACTCATCTTCCTCATTTGCTCATAGGCTACATATAAGCAAAGAATTTGCTTTTATTTATTGCCATATCACCAGCAACTTAGACATGCTTGGCACAAAGTAGATGCTCTGTAAGTATGTATAGGATGAATGAGTGTATTTGATAGTTGTGAGCAAAGCCACAGAAAGAAACAGTATCCAAACCACATTAATATTCAAAAAACTCCCAGAAAAGGAAGTTTTGGTGGCTCTAATTTTCTTTTCCTTTATTTACCATTTTTAAAAGTAAATGGGTGATGACTGGATATCCACATGCCAAAGAATGAAGTTAGACCCCTTCCTTACACCATACACAAAAATTAACTTCAAATGGATCATAGGCATAAACATAAGAGCTAAAACTATAAAACTCTTAGAAGAAAACACAGAAGTCAATCTTTGTGACACTGGATTAAGCATTGGTTTCTTAGATGTGACACCAAAAGCAAATTGATAAAATTAAAAATGGGTAAATCAAATTTACTTCATCAAAATTTAAAAAACCTTCATTCTTCAAAAGACACCATCAACAAAGTGAAAAGACAAGCCACACATAATGAAAGAAATGTTTTCAAGTCATATCTGTGATAAAGAACTTATATCTAGAATATAAAGAACTCCTACAAGTCAATAATAAAAAAGCTGGGGCGCCTGGGTGGCTCAGTCGGTTAAGCGTCCGACTTCAGCTCAGGTCACGATCTCACAGTCTGTGAGTTCGAGCCCCGCGTCGGGCTCTGGGCTGATGGCTCAGAGCCTGGAGTCTGCTTCCGATTCTGTGTCTCCCTCTCTCTCTGTCCCTCCCCCATTCATGCTCTGTCTCTCTCTGTCTCAAAAAAAAAAAAAAAAAAAAAAAAAAGTTAAAAAAAAATAATAATAAAAAAGCTAATAACCCAGTTTTAAGATGGTCTAAGGATAAGAATATACATCTCTCCAAAGAATATATACAAATAGCTAATAAGCACATGAAAAGATTCTCAACATTATTAGCCATCAGAGAAACACAAATCATAACAACATGAGATATCACTTAAGGCCCACTAGAATAGCTATAATCAAAAGATAAGGGTTGACAAGGATATGGAAAAATTGGACCCTCACTGCTGATGGACATGTAAATTGTAAAATTTTAGCCACTTTGGAAAATAATTTGGAAATCCCTCAAAATGCTAAATACAGAGTTATCATATAACCCAGCAAATCCATTTCTAGCTATATACCTAAGAAAGATGAAATTACATGTCCACACAAAAACTTGTACATGAATGTTCATAGCAGCATTATTCATAATAGCCAAAAGATAGAAACAATCCAAATATCAATCAACTAATGAATGAATAAATAAAATATGGTTTATATACATACAGTGAAATATTACTAGGCAATATAAAGGAATGAAATGTTGGTGCATGCTACTACATGGATGAACTTTGAAAACATTATACTAGGTGAAAGGAGCCAGTAGCAGAAGACCACATATTGTGTGATTCCATTCACATGAAATGTCCAGAATAAACAAATCTATAAAGACAGAAAATGTTCAGTGGTTTCCTGTGGCTGAAAAAAGTGGGGAAGAATGGGGTATGGTTGCTAATAAGTACAGGGTTCCATTTGGGGTGATGAAAGTTAACTAACAGAGGTATGCACACTGTGAACATACTAAAAACCATTGAATTATGTACTTTAAATGGGGGAATTGTATAATATGTGAATCATAAATTTTTCTAAGTAATAAACCCTTTGTTAGGTTTCTGATTCAAGGACAGAATTAAATCCATATCACACTCACATTGTTGGTATTTTACCTAAACCACTTACCATGCTCTAGAGCCATGGTTTCCAAAGCACAGTCCCTGAACCAGAGACATCAGTATCCCCAGTAATCTGTTAGCAAATTCTTTGGCCCCACTCCAGCCCTACCAAATGAAAAACTGTGGGATGGTACCCAGCAACTTGTGTTTCTATAAGCCCTCTAGGTAATTGTGATGCTCCCTAAAGTACTAAATCCACTTCTTAGGAGGAACCTCAGATCTCTTTGCCTAGGACAAGTTTTGACTATACAAAATTCCTACACCACCCTCACCCTCAAGATATTGAATGGACCACTGTTGTTGTTGTTGTTTTTGTTGTTTTAATAATTAGGTAGGGCTACTCTGTTCTTTTCCTTTCTACTTTCTCCACATGCTCTCCACTACAGCATGCTACATTGTGTCATATTGGGTATTTGATACCCAACTTATTATTGTTCCCAACTAATATTGTATATAGCTCCCCTGAAACTCTGTGGGGAGAAGAGGTGTTTATCCTCCTAGCTGAATGACCTTATAATAATACAAAAATTTCACTTTTAGTCCCAAGTACACACCACCATGACATTTACCATATCTCTAGGACATGTACTACATTTACCCTGCTTACTAACACCTAACCCTCTTATATCAGCCTACTTTGTTTACCCACACTTCCACCTACATGATGAGCATAGTCAGTGAACAGCCATGTATAATTACCTTTACATGCTCACTGAGGCTTGGTGGGAAACTTACAGGCAAGTGTTGTTGGTATAGGGTCTCTGAGAGTCAGTGGCAGAACCCAGTGGTCTTAGGCAACCTAGCTCCAGGCCTACCCACTACAAAAAAGTAAACCCAGGGGTGCCTGGGTGGCTCAGTCGGTTAAGCATCTGACTTCAGCTCAGATCATGATCTCAGGGTCTGTGGGTTCAAGCCCCACATCAGGATCTGTGCTGACAGCTCAGAACCTGGAGTCTGCTTGGGATTCTGTGTATCCCTGTCTCTCTGCCCCTCACCCCTGCTCATGCTCTGTCCCTCTCTGTCTCTCAAAAATAAATAAAAACGGGGGCGCCTGGGTGGCGCAGTCGGTTAAGCGTCCGACTTCAGCCAGGTCACGATCTCACGGTCCGTGAGTTCGAGCCCCGCGTCAGGCTCTGAGCCCCGCGTCAGGCGCTGGGCTGATGGCTCGGAGCCTGGAGCCTGTTTCCGATTCTGTGTCTCCCTCTCTCTCTCTGCCCCTCCCCCGTTCATGCTCTGTCTCTCTCTGTCCCAAAAATAAATAAAAAACGTTGGAAAAAAAAAAATTTTTTTAAATAAAAAAAATAAAAAAAAATAAAAATAAAAACGTTAAAAATTAAAAAAAAATGTAAACCCTTGTCTAAGTGATAAATATAGGTCACTTGCCCTCTCATGGGCCATACCACGGGTAAGGGTGACTTCTATCAACCATGCTAAATGTACACACATAGGTGTGTATATAATATCCAGAGATATGGAAATAAACCCCTCAGCAGCTCTTTCTGCAACAGAAAACAGAAATAGAGAAAAATTTAACAACTGTAAATCCAGAGCTAAGTTATCAGAAACCAAATTAAAGCTGTTGGTATTTTTATCGAAACATCTCTACCTCTGAAATCTAATTTCTTGCAACTTTCCATATAGGATCCTGTGTTGTATTATTTATAAGAAAATTATAAGAACCATTTCACAATATATGTAAATGAAACCATCATGCTGTATGCTTTAAACTTATATGTCAATTATTTCTCAATAAAACTGGAGGGGGGGAAAAAGAAAATAATATTCTGTTCTCCCTTGACAGCATTTTCTGGCTGCAGAAACCACTGCAGCCATGAAGTAACAGAATGATTTCAGTAATGTTTCCATAGCTACCTTGCTTCGAAGTGAGGTTTATTCTGTTTTAAAGTCTATTGACCTATTCACTTTCTTATTTGAAGTATTTTCAATCTAATTTCTTGTCTGCCTATTATTGTCTTGTGATTCCTATATTTAAGGAGGTCCTGGATGCATAAATATATAGTAAGCAGGCTTTCCAGTTAGACATAAAGCGTGATGGATTTTTTTTTTTTTTTTTCTTTTTCTCTGTTCCTTTCCGATCTGGTGTGTGTTCCTGGTGTCCTGCCCTTGCAACGCAAAGAAACGGTCCCGAGGTTTTTGAAGGTAAAGTCTGTTTAAGGTGCGCTGGTGCCCTCTTGTGGTCACTCTGACCCTGTGGGTCGTTCCCAGAAGCCTCTTCTACACATAGACAACTGTCTTGAAAGAAGCTAATGAGAAAGGATCACTCAAAATGCCACTGCTAATTGTCCTTCTGTCCATGTTTTTTGCCCCCTGAAGGCATAAGATCTGTCTAGAAGGATAGGCAGCCTTTCCTGGGTGGTAGCATAACCCTAAGGGTTACAGGACTCTGTTCTTTCCTCCAAAGCCTAGGCCTCATTATTAATGAATGCTGGTCAAGGGTTAAGCAGTGGAAAGTGACCCACGCCCCATCTCAGAGGAAGATGGTACACCAAACAACTCAGAAAGGCTCCGGAATGGAGGCAACCCACAGAAAGGGGAGACAGGATTTTGTTTCAACAGAACATAGCCCATCCTCAGAGGAAAAAGCAAACTTTTTTAAAAGCTAAAAATATAAAGCTCCAGTGCTGCGTGGAAAATCAGTACAAAATAACCAATAAAATTCTAATTGATCCAATGCAACTAATTTTTTTTTTTAATGAACATGAGAGTGAGTCAATGATATATGGTCCCATCATTGTCCAATAGAGCTTCCTGTGATGGTGGAAGGTCCTCTAACTGTGCTGTCCAATACAGTGATCACTAGCTACATGGGCTACTGAGTACTAGTGAAACTGTATTTCATTTCATTTTAATTAATTTAAATACCACATGTGGCTAGTGGCCATGATTTTGGATGACACAAGTTGAGAGGAACATGGACAACTACAATATAAGCAGAGTTTATGGTATAATAAAGTACAAAGAAAGATCCATGGTGAGAAGGATGAGTTGAGATGGTCAGAGAAGATTCCTAAAATATGAGGCATTTGAGCTACACCTTGAAAAATGGGTTTATCTCATTAGGCAGATATGGTAAGGAAAGCATTCCAGCTAGCAGGAATGGCATGTGCAAGGTCACATAGGTGGGAAACTGTAAGTAAATGTCCAAGGAAAAGAGGTGTAGAATGTGAGGTACATGTGGCTGGAAAGAATACTGGAAACATCTATAGAAACAAGGAAATATGAAGCCTAGACTGCCTTGAATGGTATTTCAGTTAAAATCAATAGTCAGTGGAAATTGTAATAATCTCCACAGAGGGTAGGAGGGGAAATGAGAGCCTGTTCTAACACTAGGGCTCTGTGGCAGAAGTCACTGAAGGTTAGCTATTGTTACCAGAGGTCTACTTTAGGCTAATTAGCCTAATGGCTGTGTGTGAAGGGATAACAGCACCAGGGCCTCAAGACAAAGTATCAGCAGGGAACCATTGCAACAGTTGGCCCAGGGACAAACAGGAAGGGTTGGGCTCTGGGTCCCCCAGTTTCCAGCATATGGTATATCAGAACTACCATGCTACTGGAAAACCCAAAAGATTCCACCTAAAAACTGCTAGAACTGATACATGAATTCAACGAAGTCACAGGATATAAAATCAATATGCAGAAATCGGCTGCATTTCTATATACTAATAATGAAGAAGCAGAAAGAGAAATCAAGGAATTGATTCCATTTACAATTGCACCAAGAGCCATAAGATACCTAGGAATAAACCTAACCAAACAGGTAAAAGATCTGTATGCTGAAAACTATAGAAAGCTTATGAAAGAAATTGAGGAAGAAACAAAGAAATGGAAAAACATTCCATGCTCATGGATTAGAAGAACAAATATTGTTAAAATATCTATATTACCCAAAGCAATCAACACATTTAATGCAATCCCTATCAAAATAATATCAGCATCCTTCACAGAGGTAGAACAAACAATTTAAAATTTGTATGGAACCAGAAAAAGACCCCAAACAGCCAAAGTAATGTTAAAAAAGAAAAGCAAAGCTGGAGGCATCACAATCCCGGACTTCAAGCTGTATAACAAAGCTGTAATCATCAAGATAGTATGGTACTGGCACAAAAACAGACACACAGATGAATGGAACAGAATAAAAACCCAGAAATAGACCTCAATACAAATAGACCATACAAATGTATGGCAATTAACTTTTGACAGAGCAGGAAAGAATAGCCAATGGAAAAAGAAGACAGTCTCTTCAACAAATTGTGTTGGGAAACTGTATAGCAACATGCAGAAAAATGAAACTGAACCATTTTCTCATGCCATACACAAAAATAAATTCAAAATGGATTAAATACCTAAATGTAAGAAAGGAAACCATCAAAATCCTAGAGGAGAAAATGCAGCAAGTTCAGCCACAGCAACTTCTTACTAGAAATATTTCCAGAAGTAAGAGAAACAGAAGCAAAAAATGAACTATTGGGACCTCATCAAGATAAAAGCTTTCTGCACAGTAAAGGAAATAATCAACAAAACTAAAAGGCAACTGACAGAATGGGAGAAGATATTTGCAAATGACATATCTGATAAAGGGTTAGTATCCAAAATATGTAAAGAACTTATCAAACTTAACACCCGCCACAAAAAAAAAAAAACAAATAATTCAGCAAAAAAATGTGCAAAAGACATGAATAGATACTTTTCCAAAGAAGACATCCAGATGGCAAACAGACACATGAAAAGATGCTCAACATCACTCATCATCAGGAAAATACAAAATCAAAACCACAATGAGATACTACTTCACACCTGTTAGAATGGCTAAAATGAACAACTGAGGCAACAACAGTTGTTGGTAAGAATGCAGAGAAAGAGGAACCCTTTTGCACTGCTGGTGGGAATGCAAACTGGTACATCCACTGTGGAAAACAGTATGGAGGTTCCTTAAAAAATTAAAAATAGAACTACCCTATGACCCAGCAATTGCACTACTAGGTATTTATCCAAAGGATACAAAAATGCTGATTCGAAGGGGCACATGCATCCCAATGTTTATAGCAGCATAATCGACAAAAGCCAAAGTATGGAAAGAGCCCAAATGTCCATCAACTGATGAATGGATAAAGAAGCTATGGTATGTATGTGTATATACATGCATATACATATATGTATGTGTATACACACACACACACACACACACACACACACACATAATGGAATATTAGCGCTGAAAAAGAATGAAATCTTGCCATTTGCAACAACATGGATGGAACTAGAGTGTATTATGCTAAGTGAAATAAGTCAGTCAAAGAAAGACAAATATCCTATGATTTCACTCATATGTGGAATTTAAGAAACAAAGCAGATGAACAAAGGGGAGGGGAAGGAAAAATAAGATAAAAACAGAGAGAGAGAGAGACAAACCATATGAGACTCTTAAATACAGAAATAAGCTGAGGGCTGCTGGTAGGGTGTTAGGTGGGGGGATGGGCTAAATGGGTGAAGGGCATTAAGGATGGCACATGTTGGGATGTGCATTGGGAGTTATATGTAAGTGATGAGTCATTAAATTCTATTCCTGAAATCATTATTACACTCTATGCTAACTTGGATTTAAATTTTTTAAAAAGATGCTGGTTCAAAGGGACACATGCACCCCAATGTTTATGGCAACACTATCAACAATAGCCAAATTATAGAAAGAGCCCAAATGTCTATGGACTGACAAGTGGATAAAGAAGATGTGGTATGTATATACAATGGGAATACTATCGGCGATGAAAAAGAATGACATCTTGCCATATGCAACAATGTGGATGGAACCAAAGGGTGTTATGCTAAGTGAAATAAGTCAGAGAAAGACAAATATCCTATGATTTCATTCATATGTGAAAATTAGAAAACAAAACAGATGAACATAGGGAAAGGGAAGGAAAAATAAAATAAGATAAAAAGAGAGGGAGGCAAACCATAAGAGACTCTTAAATACAGAGAACAAACAGGGTTGCTGGAGGGGAGGTTGTTGGGGGGATGGACTAAATGGGTGATGGGCATTAAGGAGAGCACTTATTGGGATGAGCACTGGGTGTTACATGTAAGTGATGAAACACTGGATTCTACTCCTGAAACTAATACTACACTGTATGTTAACTAACCTGAATTTAAATTAAAAAACAAAACTACCATGCTACTATAACCATAGTGAACCCAAAGACTCAGAACAGCTTCACACCCTAAGATAATGCCATCTAGCAATCAAAAATTAATTTCAAAATAACTTGAGTTCTGGGGGTGCCTGGGTGACTCAGTCAGTTGAGTGTGTGCCTCTTGATTTTGGCTCAGGTCATGATCCCAGGGTTGTGGGATTGAGCCCCACATCTGGCTCCATGCTGAGCATGGACCCTGTTTAAGATTCTCTCTCTCTCCGCCTCTGCCCCTCTCCCCCACTCATACTCTCTCTCTCTCTCAAAAAAAAAAGTTTTTTAATTAAAAAACATTACTTGAGTTCTTTCTCACATTTCTCAGACACCTTTGCACTGCCTCTGTTCATACCCTGGCTCCCTGATAGCCACAGCACACAAATAAATTCTCTCTCTACTCCCATCTACTTCCCTCGTTCCCCACAGCTGCTCTGACACTTCCCCCAAAAACTATCTGGAAAACTCTTCCATCACTAGGCCCTGTGCTTCCTTCCTCTACTTTTCCTGTCAGCTCTCCAGCTCTCTCTCTATCCCGTAGTCTCCATTTTCTGCCCCTGTAAACTTTTAGGAACTAGTTTCCTCATTGTGTAGGGAAGAGCAAAAAGCAGACTGTGCAAAGCCCAAACAATACACACACACACACACACACACACACACACACACACACACACACACTCACACACAAACACAAGGCTATCCCAGACACAAATGAACATCCTAGAGATTCTGGTAGTTCACTGTCTCCACGCCCCATCTCCCTGCTTTTTTTCATCTTTTTCTGGAGTAACTTCAAAGTGGAAGCCTCAGACCAGCAGCACTGCATCAGCTGGGAGTTCATCAAAAATGTAAATTCGTGTGCCCTAGTCCAAACTACCTAATTACAATCTCTGGGGAAAGGGCCCAGGAAACTGTTTTAATGTGCCTGCAAGGAGATCTTATCACATTAAATGTTAAGAATCACTGGCCTAACAGATTTGAAAGTCATGACTCTCTTGTACCTGCAGAGATGCTGCCGAGTGAACTTGACTAGATCTATCTGCCCCCTCTAATAAATCTTGGGTCTAGGTAATGAGAAGTTTCCCAGACAGAGACATGTCCATATTCACACTTAATCCTTCCTCCCTACAAGAGTCTTGGCTAGGGCAGTGTTTCATGACATCTTGTACATCATAGCTAATGAGGAAAATGAGAGGATTTGGAGGCACACAAGTAAATACAATATCCACCAGAGGTGTGTAGCTCTGGACCATGAGGAAGACTATGTACCTGAGAGTAAGCTGTCACAAGATTTCCCTGTCTGCCTTAAAGGAAGCAAATGTGAGACCATCTCCTAACACTCAAATGCTGGGTTCTATCTCACCCATACTGGGGTCTTGAAACACCGTGAGTGGAAGCCTAAATAGCTGCCACAGTCCTGTTGATGGCCCATTCTGCCACCTAAGAAGCACATTAGAGGGATGCAGTTTCTAGTTCAGACCCTAAGCTGCCTCTGAGGTGGGAGAGGAGTTCTTGACTATGGATACTATAATCTACTTCTTTCCCTCAAATGTGAGCTCATTTGAAGATTTCCTTCGGGTTGTGGATGAGCCATACCCTTATCACTTTCTGCTTCCAAATCCAGCCCTAGGATCTCAGGTCTGTACTTGGTTACTTAATCCTGTTCCATGTTAGCTACTAGGCCAGCCTCCCTTTCTCTTAAAAGAGAAACCAACAAGAAGAACTGGAATGAGTTTTCAAGGTGGTGATGAAGTCCTATATTGTTATCCTGACTAAACCCTGGCCCTTGGTTCTCCTTCCTCTTAGCAGACTACCTGCTGCAGTACTTATTCTAGTAATAACACAGGCAGGACACACTTCTTAATTACTGGTGCATGTGTATGAATCCAGCATGGAAATTATAGTTTTGGTCCACCTTACCACACATCCACTCCTGGGTGTCAGGCAGTCCTGCTCAGTAAAGTCCATCTTTAGCGAGTCTATATTTATCCTCACTTCCTCATTAAGTTGTCAATTTCAAACCACTGCTCTTCATCTCTATGATTTCTTCCTCCCCTCTCTTTTTTCCCTCAGTTATTCTCCCCTTCCATTTTTCCTGTGCTTTCATATTTTTCCCATGAGGGAAAAAAAAAGGTCCACTACATTAGCTGATGTGTACTGGAAAGAGCACCGAACTTGGAATACAGTTCCCTAGATTGAAATGTCAACTCTTTAATGATATAAGATGTAGATAATGCTTTTTCTCAGAGTTCATAAATAGCTACAATGCACTGAGCACTGTGCTAGGTATTGGGGGTGTATTAGTGATCACTAACAATTGTATGCCAACAACTGTGAGAGGTGCTCTGGGAGATGATACAGAGTACCATCACAACATCTAGCATGAAGGTCTGTCCTTTTCAGAAGGAAGCCACAACTGTATGAAAGAACATTGTAAGCTGTAAAATCAGATGGAAATGCAAACTATAACAATTTATATTCTGATCTATTTCTCCTCTTTCTCTCTTTTCCTCATTCCTTTTCTTCTCTTCTTTCTTTTTTTGGGTCCCTCAAATCAACTCTAGATTCTCAAGCAAGATTAAGAACTGCCAAGTACCCAAACTCATCTATAGATTCAGTGCGATCCCTGTCAAAATTCAAACTGCATTTTTTTAAGAAATAGAAAAAATGACTCTAAAAGTTTGTATGGAATCACACACACACACAAAAAAAACCCTAAATAGCAAAAGCAATCTTCAGAAGAACAAAGCTGGAGGTATCACACTTCCTGATTTCAAACTATACTACAGAGCTATAGTCAGCCATTAAAATAGTGTGGGTCTAGCACAAAATCAGACACATTGACCAATACAACAGAATTGAGACCCCAGAGATAAACCCATGCGTGTTCAATGAACTAATATTTGACAAGGGAGCCAAGAATACTCAATGGGAAAAATATAGCCTCTCCAATAAATTGCTCTAGGAAAACTGGACAATCACATTCAAAAGAAAGAAACTAGACCCCTATCTTACTCTGCTGGCAAAAATTAATTCAAAATTGATTAGAGACTTAAATGTACGACATGAGACCATATAACTCCTAGAAGAAAACAAAAGGAAAAATTCCCTGACATTGGTTTCAGCAATAATTTTTTGCATATGATGTGTAAAATACAAGCAATAAAAGTAGAAATAAACAAGAGGAAATAAACAAGTAGAAATAAACTACATCAAACTAAAAATCTTCTGCAGGGGTGTCTGGGTGGCTCAATCAGTTGAGCGTCTGACTTCAGCTCAGGCCATGATCTCATGGCTTGTGAGTTCGAGCCCTGCATCAGGCTCTGTGTTGACAGCTCAGAGCCTGGAGCCTGCTTCGGATTCTGTGTCTCCCTCTCTCTGTTCATCCCCTGCTCACTCTCTGTCTCTCTCTCCTTCAAAAATAAATAAACATTTAAAAAAAATTTTAAGCTTCTTCAGAGAGAAAGAAATGGTTGATCAACATAATGAAAAGGCAACCCACAGAATGGGAGAAAATAATTGCATATCATGTATCTGATAAAGGGTTAATATCTAAGATATATAAGGAACTCCTACAACTCAATGGCAAAATAATAATAATAAAATAATGATAATAATACAATTTTAAAATGGGCAAAGGACCCAAATAGACAGTTTTCCAAAGAAGACATACAGATGGCCAGCAGGTACCTGAAAATGTGCTCAACATCACTAATCATCAGAGAAATGCAAATTAAACCCACAATAAAATATCATCTCACACCTATTAGAAGGGCTATCATCAAAAAGACAAGGAATAACAAGTGTTGGCAGAAATGTGGAGAAAAGATAACCTTGTGCATTGTTGGTGGAATATAAACTTGTATAGCCACTATGGAAAACAGTATAGAGGTTGCTCAAAAACTGTGAATAGAACTACCATATGATCCAGCAATCCAACTTCTGGATATATATCTGAAGGAAATGAAATCACTATCTCAAAGAGATATCTGCACTCTCATGTTCATTGCATTATTTACAATACCCAAGAAATGGAAACTACCTAAGTGTCCACTGATAGATGAATAAAGAAAATGTAGTATGTATATACAATGGAATATTATTCAACCATAAAAAAGAAATCCCTGTCTTTTGCAACAACATGGATGAAACTTCAGGGCTTTGTACTAAGTGAAATAAGACAGAGAAAGACAAATATGGTATGATCTCCCCTATGTGTGAAATCCAGAAAAGCTGAACTCATAGAAACAGAGAATAGAATGGTGGTTGTCAGTGCTACAGGGGTTAGAGGAAATAGAGAGGTGATGGTCAAAGGGTAAAAGCTTCCAGTTATATGATGAATAAGTCCTGGGCACCTGGGTGGCTCAGTCAGTTAAGCGTCCAACTCTTAATTTCTGCTCAGGTCGTGCTAACAGCATGGAGCCTGCTTCGGATTCTCTCCCTCCCCCTCTCTCTCTGCCCTTAACCCACTTGCACTCGTGCTCACTCACTTGCTCTCTCTCTAAGGCACTTGTTGGGATGAGCACTGGGTGTTATATGTAAGTGATGAATCACTGGGTTCTTCCTGAAACCAATACTACACTGTATGTTAACTAACTTGAATTTAAATAAATAAATAAATTTTTAATTAATTAATTTTAAAACTTTAAAAAAATAAGACCAATAAGCCCTGAGGATCTAATGTATAGCTTAGCAACTATAATTAACAATGTACCATATACTTGAAAGTTGGTAAGAAAGTAGATCTTAAAAGTTCTCACTACACACACATGTAAAAGGTATCTATGTGAAGTGATAGATGTGTTAACTAACCTTATTGTGGTAACCATTTCACAATATATATGTGTATCAAATCATCATGCTGTACACCTTAAACTTACACAATGTTATATGTCAATTATATCTCAAAGCTGCAAAAATAAGGTAAAATAAAATAAATAGAACTGCTTTCTATAATCAGAAAAATATATATTTATAGGGAGAATGGGATGGAGAACAGGGTATAGAAATACAAGATGAGGGGCGCCTGGGTGACTCAATTCCTTGAGCGTCCAACTTCGGCTCAGGTCATGATCTTACGGGTTGTGAGTTTGAGCCCCATACTGAGCTCTGTGCTGGCAACTCAGAGCTTGGAGCCTGCTTCAGATTCTGTGTCTCCCTCCCTCCCTCCATCTCTCTCTCTCTCTCTCTCTCTCTCTCTCTCTCTCTCTCTCTCCCCTCCCCTCCCCTGCTCACACTCTGTCTCTCTCTCTCTCTCTCAAAAATAAATAAGCATTTAAAAAATTAGAAATAAAGATGAATCTTCAAGGATTTTTTAAATAAGGTAAGCATTTATTCAGCATCTATTGAATATCCATGTCTGCCAGCTGCAGTGTCAGACACTGAAGACAGAGTTAAAAAAAAAGACATGTGCCTACCCTCAGAGAGCTCACATCTGGAGAGGAGACAGTCGAGCACACAGCACAATCTGACAAATGCTTTGACATGGGAAGGACTTCAGGGGAGTACAGAGGTGAGGCTCCTTAACCTGCCTGGAATGTCAAAGGAAGCTTTGCAGAGGATACAAGGTCCGAACTGGGTCCAGAAGAATAAGTAGGAGTTAGCCAGCTGCTCAGACCAAGGGAAATACATATCACCTCAAAGCAAACATAAAAATAGCCATGGGGCAGTAAAAGTCTTTAGAGGAATATTTAGAGAGAGCATTTCAAATATTCCAAGGACCAGAATGTCCTCTCTCCCTAGAAAAGCCACCGAGGGAGAACACAAGATGGCAGTGGCGCGATGGGATTGCACAAAGCAGGGAGGCCTTGAAGCATCAGACAGAAAATGCAAATCTAATAGAAGTTGACAAGACATGGGCACTCACTTGCCTCTTGGGGTGCGGGGTGGGGGGAGGGAGGTAACACAACCTTCCTGGAGGACAAGGCATTATGTAGTGAAAGCCTCAAAAATGTCCATGGTCTTTGATCTAGTTATTCAAGCTTTAGAAAACGATCCTAAGTGAAGATTTTCACACAAGGATGTTTCTAATGGCATTATTTTCAATTATTTTCCTCAGCATTTATTTACAATGCCGAGGAACTGGAAACAAGCCAAGTAATGGTTAGATGAACTGTGGCACAGTAAAATAACAGATGGCAATTATAATCATGCTCTTAAACAGCACTTAATGATAAGGGAAATGCTCAGGATATGATTTCAAGTGCAAAAAGTAGGATACAAAACTGCATTACAGCATGGTTCATTCATAGTTTACTAAAAATTTATCTAGGTATGTATGTGTGTGTATGCAAAGAAAAAAGACTGGAAGGAAAACATGAAAATATCAGCAGTGGTGGAATCACAAGTTGTTTTTATTTTATTCAAGCTTTTCTTTTTATTCCAAACTTTTATCCTATATATGCCCTGCTATTATCAGAGAAAACTAATAAACATTATAAAAGAAAATGTTAACAGAGGCTATCTCTAGAAAACGGGGTTAAAGTTAATTTTTTAAATTCTTCGTGCTATCCAAAATATTTACCCAGCGTTTCATACTAGGACTGGCTATGACTCTTTAAAAGAAACCATTGAAGAGCCTTTTTTACTAGGAACCCAGAATGCTTAGGGAACAAGCTGCTATTTTAAGAGATTAGTGATTAACTCACCTGCTGAGAACAGGTGTCAGCTTAGCAGAGAATGACATGGTCGTTCCCTCCCCTACCCCCAGCACCAGAGGACCTCCTATTGCCCTTCTACCTTTTCTGCCCCATGCACCTACCTTTGAGAATGAGAAGCCAGCAGGGCTTTTGACCTTGTTCTGTAATATGCTGGTTTAACTCTCTCATGCCTTTTCTCTGTAACCTGGCATTAAGACAATTTGCAGGTGGCGGGGCAAGGCCAGCCTGTTAAGCGTGGCAGATACTCCCATGAGTGCTGGGGAAGGATAGCCCACATAAAGGGGATACTCTAAAATAAGTACTCAAATCCCTTTGTGTAAATATCTCTTGTCTCCTGGCCATACCTCATTTTTGCACCCAATTAACTAACAAAAATTTTTCAGCAAGCACGTCCCTGACAAGCAAGTATTCGGAGGCTGGACCACTTCCCCTACCTTTCCTTCTCCTCTGTATATTAGTTGGGCTCTATGGAGCTTGAAAAGCACTCTCTTGTTGGAGGGGACAGAAACAACACTCAGTGTCATTCTCCCTCAGTCTTTATCATCTGCAAACATTGCACTGAATTCCCAAACAGCAGGCCTACACCTACCATGCTCTACTTCCCCAAACATAGTTTTTTAAAACTCTTTTTCTTGTCTTTACCTTTTTTTTTTTTTTAACTACAAGCTTTGGCTTGTTCTGAGCTTTAGTCTTGCTGACACTCTTCTCACAGGTATGACAGGCCTGGGCCAGCCATTGGTTCCCATTGCACCTCATCTCCATGGGATTATGTTCACCTCACTGTGTAAAAATGTTGAATTCATTTTGTTTCTCAGGTTCTGTACCTGATCTATAGTGCACAGATCTTAAAGCCTAAGGACACTGCTTCTAACCCATTTACTGGATGCTTCCACCTGAAATATCTCTGTTTTCATATTCCTTTTGTGCTATAGTGGTTATCTTCCCTGAAACCTGGCTTCATGGTTTTATTTCTCCCCATTCGTTCCAATTTGGGGTGGAATCTCTCAATTAGGTAGGTGTTTCCTGTCAGACAAGTCTTCCCAGATTTAGTGCAGAGCACTCAGTAATCTCTGCCAGAAGGGCTGGTATCAAAAGCCACCATCTAAAAACCAAAGCCTGCTAGTTGACAGTGGGAGTAGCCAATACGTCAATTTTCATTCCTCATTGCTCTTCACAAGTGGCAACCTTTAAAATTGAGGGTGACATGTTTATAGCTTCTGCCCACCTCTACCCTTAGCCTTCCATAGAGTTTATAAGGGCCTTCAAAGCCAATAAACATATATATGTGTGTGTGTGTGTGTGTGTGTGTGTGTGTGTGTACACATACATATGTGTATATATATATGTATATATATATGTGTGTGTGTGTGTATGTATATATATATATATATATATATATATATATATATATGGCAAGGCTCTTCTACCACCAGTGCTCCCTCCTTCATATATAAAGCTGTAGGTGTGACTGTTGATCAATAGGGTTGATATATACTGGTGGGCATCAGCTACATCCTGCTTGCCTGTGTGCTCCAGCCTGACAATTCACCCCTGCTCTCTGTGTCAGCCCACGGGGTTCCCCCGAAGGGAGTTGGTCACCAACCGCCATGACTCACCTCTTCCTCACTGGGCAGGAACAGCCTTGCTGGCTCCAGCTCCTGCCAGCACCTGTCACTGCCATGCTCTCTGGTTGTTGATGAGAGTGGGGCTGCTGAGCAGAGCACAAAGCTGCCCTCTTGGCACTAGATCTCTTCTGCAGGGCTGGGGGAGACCCCAACCAAGGCTTTCACTGTTTCTGCAGCCAGGGAGAACCCAAGGTGCCTGCAGGATATACTGCTTGCTTATGCGGGAAGCTAAACATGGCATACCCTGCAACAATTCTCTTGGTTTCAGACTTTCTTCGTCCTTTGTGGCTCTCCCTGTTTAAATGTGCTTGTTCACCAGTTCATCCTCTAGAAAATCCTTTCATAGTTCTCTTAAGAAAACAGCTCTTGGGGTGCCTGGGTGGCTAAGTCAGTTAAGTATCCAACATTTGATTTTGGCTCAGGTCATGATCTCATGGTTCAAGAGTTCAAGTCCTGCGTCGGACTCCACACTGACAGCATGGGGCCTGCTTGGGATTTTCTCTCTCTCCCTCTCTCTCTCTCTCTGTCCTCTCCACCACTTGCTCTCTCTCTCTCAAAATAAATAAAATTTTAAAAAAAGAGCTCTTATTGTATGTCAACTATACTACAACAATTTTTTTAAAAAAACAGCTCTTAAACCAGCTTAATCAGAGAAAATCAACTGCCTCTCACTGTTAATAATTACTCTAGCAAGTTCTCAACTTGATTTTTTTAAATTTTTTTTTTAACGTTTATTCATTTTTGAGAGACAGAGACAGAGCATGAGCGGGAAGGGTCAGAGAGGGAGACACAGAATCTGAAGCAGGCTCCAGGCTCTGAGCTGTCAACACAGAGCCCGATGTGGGGCTTGAACTCACAAACTGCGAGATCATGACCTGAGCCGAAGTCAGATGTTCAACCAACTGAGCCACCCAGATGCCCCGCAAGTTCTCAACTTTAAATGTTTAAGAAGCAACAAACTGAAAACACAGGGACAGCTTAAACACACAATGGTTTCCTCACACCTCTTCCCACTCATGCTCATTTCCTGGGTCTTCTGTAACCAGACATTCAATAGGGGTTTCTTAAATGCCCCCACTCCCACCTAGTCCATGTATTCCTTTTCCTTCAAGAGCCTCAAGCTTCATCCCTACAGCTACGGATTTGTTCATATAGAAGAGACCTCCGAGATAATCTCATCAGTCCCATCTTTTTCTGTAGCAGGTGCAAATTTTCACTCACAGACTCAGATGTGAAAAATGTGACTTTCTTACACTATAACTGAACTAAGTGCTTAAGTCTTCATTTTTGCTTAATCTTGCCAATGCAGGGTAATTCAGTCACCTTCAGGTTTTTTCTCTTGGGTCCTTTTGGGTTAATAGTCAACCAGTTCAGGATTCTCTCTCTGTTCTCATCCCCCAACACCCACACACAATCTAAGGTCAAGTGGGGTGTGAGGTACAGTTAATGTTCCATCCTGGCAACTGGAATGAGGAAATGGAGTGTCATAATCCTCTCTCCATGCTAGTCTCTGCCAAGATAACCAGCTTCTCCTTTGATCCTTATTGCCAGGCACTGGTGTCCACTGCTGCTGTTAGGGTTCCTCCAAATTCAATGGGCTGCATTCTCCTTAACTAGGCATACCAGATTTAGCAAATAAAAATAAAGGGGGCAGAAAAAAAATTTATACATATATATATATATATATATATATATATGTGTGTGTGTGTGTGTGTGTGTGTGCGCACACTGTGTGTGTGTGTGTGTGTGTGTGTGTGTGTGAGGTGGGTTAAATTTGAATTTCAGATAAACAACAAACAATTATTTTTTTGTCTAACCAACCACCAGCCCTCTCTCTCAGTACTTTCTTATAAAAAAGAAGTGGAGGGACCAAGACTTCCAGACCTCCCCGACAGAGCCAGGCCTTGACCCAAGTCATCCCTCCTGCTACTATGTGGGTGGAAAGAAAAGCCAGAGAGAAAGCCACCCTATGTGTCTGACATTCAAACACCCTGTGACCTCCTGTAGGAAGCAAGAGCTCATACTCTAGAATCCAGCCCAATTAAAAATCCCTCTTTGGGGGGCGCCTGGGTGGCGCAGTCGGTTAAGCGTCCGACTTCAGCCAGGTCACGATCTCGCGGTCCGTGAGTTCGAGCCCCGCGTCAGGCTCTGGGCTGATGGCTCGGAGCCTGGAGCCTGTTTCCGATTCTGTGTCTCCCTCTCTGACCCTCCCCCGTTCATGCTCTGTCTCTCTCTGTCCCAAAAATAAATAAAAAATGTTGAAAAAAAAAATTAAAAAAAAAAAAATCCCTCTTTGGGGCATCTGGGTGGCTCAGTTTGAAGCGGCAACTCTGGGTTTCGGTTCAGGTCATGATCTCATGGCTTTGTGGATTCAAGCCCTGCTTGGGTTCTGCGCTGACAGTGGGGAGCCTGTTGGGATTCTCCCTCTCTCTTTCTCTCTCTGACCCTCCCCCACTTGCACTGTCTCTGTCTCCCTCAAAATAAATAAATAAGCTTTTTTTAAAAAAGTCCCTCTTCATGTTTAGTAGATACGGAGTTTCACTCTGGGATGATGAAAAACTTCTAGAGATGAATAGTGGTAATGGTTGCACAACGATGCAAATGTACTTAATGCTACTGAACTGTACACGTAAAACAGTTAAAATAAAACAGGTGAATTTTTATGTTGTGTATATTTTACAATTATTCTTAGAAGTAACTCTTCATGGAGACAAGGGTAGTAGGGAAAGGACAAACACTAACGTCCCAAATCATGGATTAAAAAGCAGGGATGCATTCCCCTCCTCTGTCCTCCAACAATGCCCTCCTCTATGTTTTGGGTTACTCCTCAGCTGGAGGCAAGATTGCTGCTACCAGCCTGGCCCTGCAACCATATGAAACAATAGCTGTCGGAAGACAGCACCAGCGGCTGCCAGGAGCTCTCCTAGAAATTGAAGAAGTCCTTCCCCCAAGTCTCAGCAAACCTCTCCTCACATCTCATTGGCTCAAACTGGGTCACGTGCCCATTCCTTTCCCAATCTCTGACAAAGGGGTTGAGAGTCCATTGGACCAATCAGGCCCAGACTTGGAGCCAAAGCAGGAATCAACTTCCCTTCTGCAGCAGATTGTGGGAGAGTAGGTGAGGAAAGGTGGGTTACTACCTAAAAGTTGGCCTGTTGGGAAGGGGGAAAGGGGAAATGGGTAGACAATCCACTACAGGGGGACTAGGTACAGTGGAATTGCACTGTCTGGTACTTATTAGGGTATTCTGAAAGCTTCGAGAGGCAAGAAGCTGAGAGGCAGAAGCCAATTATTCTATTCTGTGACACCTCTCATGCCCACCCTCCCTACCCCCACCAAAGATAAAAATCTTGAGTAAATTCTGTTCAAGTAATTGTTGTGAGCTCTGCATGGCTGAATCTTCAGGTGCTCTAGCCCTGCTCATTGTACCCCATCCCTACCCCAGCCACCATGGAGCCTGTTTTGCTCAGGGATCCCCGTTATTCCCTGATGATACGCCCTGAAGGACTGATGCCTTCTATGTCTTCAAACCAGAACAGGTGTGAAACCAGTAGGCTAGTAAAGAAAGCTCTTTTTAACTCTAATAATGTAAACATGCAATTAGATTGATTCGATAGTGACTAAACTTTTGGAATGAGACATGAGATAAAATTATATGGGTTTGGGAGACCTGAAATGAATGTAGGAAACCCAAATGTTATGACCCACTAATAGCAGTAGAATCACCTGAAAATGAAAGAAGAATTCAATATATAGTATTATTTCAGGTCTGGGGGCCCAGAAGAAAGAAGTTTTGTAAGAAGTTTTGAAAAACCAGAGAAAATTGTAGAAGCTCATCTAATCCAACAGAGATTCTTTCTAAAATAAGAAGTGAAAAGGGTGGCTTTCCTAGGGGAAGGATGGAACCTTTCTAATAATATTTGAGTTTAAGTTCACAGGTGCAGAAATGGAGGGGGGTCTGAAAAAGGTAGTTAAAATTGACATTCTGTGCAACAAACAAAACAGATATGAAGGAATATTTGCCTGAGGACTTTGTGCCCTACCCCCTCCAGTAAATATGCCACACATCATTTGAATACTTTTTAATGTTTAAAAATCTATAATTTTTAGAAAGTGCCTCTTTGGCATGGTAATGCAGACTTATTTGTTTGAGAAAGTGCATTAAGGACTTATTCCACAAATATTTCCTAAGCATCTACTATGTACTAGGAACTGCCTTGATATGTGTGTCTCTCATATAAATATGGTATTATAAATGTTTTAAGAACCATCTGAAGTGAAAATGTTTTTTCCACATTCTTTAAATATGTTTATACCAAGACATTTTGATTAGCTTTACCTGCTTGTTTCTCTATTTGTGCATTGAGAAATTGGACATCAACTTGTTTCTAAATTAATTTCAAGGTTTGTAGCAAAATTATAGCTTTTAAAGACATCAAAGCAATAGCTCAGAGCTATTGTAAAATAAAAGTCAATACACTAAACTAGGAAAAGAATGCCATTTGTAATTGAGTTTTCCTGTTCATTATTAAATATCAGAAAAGGATAAATAATACAAATTCTTACATCACACATTTTTACTTATGAAAATAATTATTGTGATCATCTTCAGGTCTGTCATTGATCAGTTTGATAATCTGGTGCTTTATTATCTTATTACTTGTACTAAGAATTTCTGCATGAACTTAATAGGTATTCCTCCAAAGAAGATCTACAAAAGGTCAACAGGTACATGAAAAGATGTTCAATTAGGGGCACTTGTACCCCAATGTTTATAGCAGCACTCTCAACAATAGCCAAATTATGGAAAGAGCCTAAATGTCCATCAACTGATGAATGGATAAAGAAATTGTGGTTTATATACACAAGGGAATACTACGTGGCAATGAGAAAGAATGAAATATGGCCCTTTGTAGCAACGTGGATGGAACTGGAGAGTGTTATGCTAAGTGAAATAAGCCATACAGAGAAAGACAGATACCATATGTTTTCACTCTTATGTGGATCCTGAGAAACTTAACAGAAACCCATCGGGGAGGGGAAGGGAAAAAAAAAAAAAAAAGGTTAGAGTGGAAGAGAGCCAAAGCATAAGAAACTCTTAAAAACTGAGAACAAACTGAGGGTTGATGGGGGATGGGAGGGAGGGGAGGGTGGGTGATGGGTATTGAGGAGGGCACCTTTTGGGATGAGCACTGGGTGTTGTATGGAAACGAATTTGACAATAAATTTCATATATTGAAATAAATAAATAAATAAATAAATAAATAAATAAATAAAACATGAAAAAAAAGATGCTCAATATCACTAGTCATTTCAGAAATACAAATTAAAACCACAGTGAGATATTTTACCTCACACCTGTTAGAATGGCCATCATCAGTAAGGGGCATTAAGGAATCTACTCCTGAAATCATTGTTGCACTATATGCTAACTAACTTGGATGTAAATTTAAAAATAAACTATTTAAAAAATAAAAGATAAAAGATAAAAAAATGGCCATCATCAAAAAGACAAGAGATAACAAATGTTGGTGTGGATGTGGAGAAAAGGGAACCCTTGTGGACTGCTGGTGGGAAAGTAAATTGATATAGTCACTATGAAAACAGTATGGAGGATTCTCGAAGGATGAAAAATAAAACTGCCATATGATACAGTAATTTCATTTCAGGGAATATATCCAAATCAAATGAAAAAACTGATTCAAAAATATACACCCCGTATACACTGCAGCTTATTCACAATAGCGAAGCCATGGAAACAACCTAAGTGTACATTGCTGAATGAATGGATAAAGAAGTGGTGGTATATATACATACAAAGGAATATTATTCAGCCACAAAAAAAGAAAAACCAGGAAATCCTACCATTTGTAACAACATGGATGAAACTTCAAGGCATTGTGCTAAGTAAAATAAGTCAGACAGAGAAAGGCAAACCCTGTATGAGTTTATTTACATGTGGAATCTAAAACAAAACAAAACAAAACAAACTCATAGAAAAAGAGATCAGACTTGTGGTTACCAGAGGCAGAGGATGGGTGGAGGGGAAAATGGAGGAAGGTGATCAAAAGATACAAACTTCCAGTTGTAAAATAAATAATTACTAAGGATGTAAAATGTATATCATGATTATAGCTAATGCTGCTGTAGGATGTATAGGAAAGTTAAGAGTAAATCCTAAGGGTTCTCATCACAAGGAGAATTTTTTTTTCTTTTTTCTTTTCTTCCTATTGTATCTATATGAAAAGATGGATATTAACTCTATTTATTGCAGTAATCATTTCACAATATATGTAAATCAAGCCATCACATTGTATGCCTTAAACTTATACAGTGATATATGTCAATTATTTTTCAATAAAACCAGAAAAAAGTAATTTCTTTACAAACAATGTAAGCCAATTTTCATGTGCTATCTGATATATACTTATAAATAGAAATTTGCTACATTTTAGTGTGCTTGGTAACCTTTCATAAATTGGATTTTTCATTTTCAAATTTAATCAATTCAAATTATTTATGGCTATAATTGTGTTGAGTAAGAAAGTAATTGAAGTTAAGATTTTGAAAAGCTGGCCATAAATTGAGCAACATTAGTTTTAAATGGAACTATTCCATTGTGGATTTTATTATTCAGCCATATGAATGTAATGATAGAAATTATCCATGGTGAGCATAATCGTTTTTATTTAATTGAGTTTTACCTTTGTCAATACACACTCCTGTTAAATATAATACACCTATAAAAAAAAATACTATTCTTTGGATGGCTGTGGTGCAATCGTGCAATCTTTATGCAATGTCAAGGCAGGAAAAACAGTGTGGAGTATTTAATGCATAGAATTTGGGTTGATACTTTGCAACCTGAATAAAATTGTGGGGTCTTGTGGGAAACAAATTTCACTGCTACACCTACATCTTTAAATGTAGTTCTGAGAATATACCATTGGGTCTGGAAATGTGATCTAGCAGAAAGCCAAAGACAGAACAAGAGCCCCAACCTCAGTATCCTTGGAGAAGAAAACATCGCAATCTTATGAAGCCGGTGGTTGGATTACTTAAGGATTCAGTTTTTATCCTCATTTTGACATGTGATTAGTAAGTGATGAAAGGAGATCAACAAAGATCTGTCTAATGTAAAAGGTCTGTGCACTTCCACCATTCGCTGCCTTGGCTTTGTGTGACCAGGAATTCAGTACAGGTCACAGGCAACACGGATTTGGGGTTCACCCTTCCTACTGGCCAGTGATCTTAGACCCAATTTTGGATATTGTGTGTAGATAAGTGTCATTTCCATCTTATATACATAAGATGGAATATATACATATATGTATACACACACACATTAATATATATCCCTCCTACTCTCCATATCTTTCAAATCACCTTCACCTGCCTCACTCCTCTAATTATGTCTAATTCATTTGGAAAGTTAACCCTTCTCAGTTAACATTTCATCAGCAGTGGGGTATGATAGAAAGAGTACAAAATTTGGCTTTTTATCATCAGATACCTGAATTTGGACTTCAGTGCATCCCACTTGATTTTAGGCAACTCTAACTCCCTAATTTACTCATTGACAAAATGGAGATGATGATGATGATGATGATGATGATGACTATGATGATAAATGGGAATAATAATATCACCAGCCTGTAGTATAAAGAAGACCCCATATTCCAGTAACATTGACTTTTGCCCCTACTCTCTGATACTGTGTTCCTGTGTCACCAGATGAAACAGGGAGACTTCTTCAGTTTATTGCTCACCTCATAAGTTTGTATATGGTGATATCTGATACATAGTTTTTTTAATATAAAAAATGAAACCAGAAAAATACAAATATTTAATGGATTTCAGAATTAGGAAGCCTTTTCAAAGCATAAAAGCATCGGAAGGAACAAAAAGGAAATTGCTTTTATATAATCCCTGCCTTAGTAAAGCTAATATTCTAGCTATTCTCATCTCTGTATTCTTCCAAGTAAACTCTAGAATAATTTTGTTGTCATCCTCCCTAATAATCCCATCAATACTTTGACCAGGATCATGTTAAACATAAGTAGCACTGAGATCCAAGCTGAAGCCAACACCTCTTATCAAGAAAGCAAAAGTTTTCTAAGAACCCCTAGCAATTTCTGCTCACATAGCAGAACCCAAAACTGTCACAGAAATGACTACCTTTTTTGGTAAAGGAGGTTACAAAAAGGTGGTTAGCCTCCAGCTTCTAGAATGGAGGTGGGAGAAAAGAGATGAGAATGAATGTTGAGTGACTCACCCGCAGGTGTGTCTGCCACAAAGTCACCATGGAAGAGAAGCTGCAGGAGCTATTTCCATGAGCACCTGTACAAGATCAGACACAAGGACTGTTGCTGTGGGATGCAGGCAACATGGCGCGCACACTGCTGAGAAGGCCACTCTGCCCCTTTTTCCTGTGGGCAGCCAAACAGCTTTGATAATCTGAGGGCTAGGAACAGCCACTCAGGAGAGTATCTGTGACTTACAGACCAAAAAAAGTCCGGAGCAGCCAGCAGAGTGGTGGTCTTGTAAGAGGCGTCTCTCAAATACCTGTGGTATTGCATCTTTGGGCAAATTCTGCTGGCTGCCTACCCAACACCCATTTCCCCTTCTTCATTGCTAATGGAACCACAGTTTTGTTCTGGCAGCCATGTTCCCAGCCATGGATGAATCATGTTTGATCAAAACCCATCATGCAATTGCAGTCCACCTTGGCCTGATTGGTCTAGAGGTGGGCAATATAACACAGCTTTGGACAAGAAGATATAAGGAGAAGTCTGCTGGGAGTGGTTCTAGAAAGATTTGTCTTGCCTGATTAAAAAAAAAAAAAAATACACCATCTTGTGCGAAGAAATCCTTTTCGTCCCTGTTCCCTTCTTCCTGCCTTGAATGTGGTTATATGTAGACATTATGCTTGGAGCTATGGTTCTTCTGACTTACATCCACAAGGCAATAGTCTGAGAACAAGAGAAATTTTCCCAGGTTGGCAAAAGTGGAAACACAGAGCCTAGGTCCTTAGTGATTTTGAGAAAGCCAGTGTGCATCACTCTTAGAACTACCAACCACTGCAAAGATGATGGGAAACAATTAAGTGTCTTTATTATTTAAATCACTGATGGTGGAGTTCTTCTATTACTTGAAACTGACAGGATTTCTGTTCCAGCCCTACAAAAAGGAGAGCAGAGCATTGTGAGTTGGCTTGTTCTTGAATAAAGACCTGAGAGGCAGATGTCAAAAGAAGCAAATGAGCTAGCAAAATCTAGGTATTAATATGAACATGACTTCTGCCCGATACCCACAGGCAGTGAGTCAGCTTATACCCAAAAAGTAATTTGAGAAGAAATGACATTTTTATACAATACAGACTTCATTTTAGGAAGATTAATGTATTTATCAATTATGTGAATCTTTCTATCTCTAAGTTACACATTTTTGCCATGTGTTCCCCACCTATGTCTTGCTAAGTTTATCCCTAGATATTTTGTGTTTGGGGATGTTGTCTCTCTCGAGATGATGGGGTTCTCTAGGGATCTGTCTTCTGCCCTCTTTCCACCCCACAATTACCTTGGATGATACCTCCTCTCCTGGCTCTCCCCTAACTACTACTTCAAGCTGTTCCTTCTCCCTTCTGGGTAAGTATCCTTAACCCCCTAGGTACACAGACTTTTGACTGGGTTGCTTTTTGGAGGTCATCCAACCCTGATTGACAGGAAAAGGTAACATTTGGAATCCAGTGAGCTTGAGGTTAAAACGTGTCATGTCAGCAATTGCTAAACAACAGTACATCAGATTAGGTCAAGAATTTGTGAAATGTTTGTGCCAAGTGAAATGTCAAAGCACAAAGTGTGTGAAAGAAAAAAATATCTGTGCCAGTCAAATGTCATTCTGTCTTCCAACAAGTAATTTATTCCTTTCTGTCTTTATTGCTGTTCTGGTTTCACATGAATTAATGTTGCCTGTAAGTAATTGAAATTAATAGTGGCATTATCAGTGGGTAAGGGCAAAAACTAAACAGCTAATTTAGAATCACTCAGTCAATTTGGGTTCATTTTGAAAATGAAATTTGTTAACCCAACCTTAAAAAGGAGCCCTTACCTGATTGTCCAGAGCATTCACACTGCAGCCATTATTTGTTCTGTTAATTTTGGTAACATGTAAAAACAAGGCACAGAAAATAGTTAAGAATAAGCATTTTTAAATGCTGTATCTGAAAACTTGCAAACACAATAGAAATGCTATAGATATGATCACTAGATCAGGTAGCCCTCAACAAATGGAATCCCAGTAGCTTGTTGAGTTGATCATGAAGCAAACCTCTATAATGTTCGTCACCATTTTCCTACCAGTTTTAATTCTAAATTGGCAGAGCTTCCCAGAAAATGGCTTCTCTCCATCCCATTTGCTTTCTCTGAGAGCAGCTTTCTGTTGCACAGTCCTGGCCAAACAGTGGGGAACAGGTCCTGCTCTTAATGCTACAGCTGCCTGGTTAATAATTTTTTTTAAACATTTATTTATTATTGAGAGACACAGAGAGACAGAGCATGAGCATGGGAGGGGCAGAGAGAGAGGAGGAGACACAGAATCTAAAGCAGGCTCCAGGCTCTGAGCTGTCAGCACAGAGCCAGAGGCAGGGCTGGAACTCACAAACCATGAGATCATGACCTGAGCTGAAGTCAGACGCTTAACTGACTGAGCCACTCAGGCTCAGCCCCATACAGCTGCCTGGTTAATAAACCGAACTGCTTCTCTGTAGGCATCAGGGGCAGACGAGGGCAAGACAATCGAGGTGCTCAGAGCACAGCACTTCAGGAGGCCCTCATTCTCAGTTGCCACCCTGCACTTCTATGGCACTGAGATGAATGCTTCCTTAAATGTGTGCCTTGGGCACCGCACTTGCCTCACCCCTGTCCTGGCCCTGGTAGGCATTATTGTTGCCTTTGGGATTGAAGAAAAGGACCTGGGAGTAAAGAAGAACGCTGTAAGTCTTCTGACAATAACTGAGTTCCTACCCAATTATATTAATTCCACATATTAGAAATTTAACAATGATGAATTTGAAGAGTCATAAGAAGCCCATATTGCTAAGATGAGAGAAATTTCTCAAAAAAAAGTCCAACTAATGGCTCAGAATGGGTCCAAGAGAGTGAAAGGACTGTGTGGGACCACCATGTTCCAGAGTTTGGGCCTCAAGTTTTCAGATTTGGAGCTCAACTTTATCAGCACAAAGATAGATGGTCAGATTGAGGAAAACTAACAAGAGAATTACAAATATTCCAGAACTTCAATTCACTAAGTTAGAGCTGTAGCTATTTTCCAGTGGCAATATCCTAGTGTTCAATGTTCAGGACACCCCTCCCTAGAGTCAGAGGATGTGGAACAAAGTGTTAATCATCAGACTACTGCAAATGAACATGAAAAGAGAACAGAGCAGGGGAGGGGGGCTGTCAATGACAGGAATAATTCATCCAGTCCAGGAAAAAGTCCTGCCTCAATCCAGAGTACTCTGTGTATCCATTCACTCAACAAATACATATTGTGCACCTACCATGTGCTCAGCAAACCCTGTCACCTCTACCTTCAAAATGAATTCTAAATCCAGTACGTCCTGCCATCTCCACAGTAACCATTGAAATTGGTTTTTTGTGGGGAGTGCAATTGTTGAAATGACTGGGTTGAGGGTATGGCCCCAGGAGCACTGAGTGAGGTAGGAATGGAGACAAGACCACACCTGTGACTGGCCAGGGTATCAGACAGATGATCTTTCTTGATATACCCTGGGGCTGACACATGTGTGAGTGACAACATTAGCTACTATTCCCTGAGAAATTCGAGTGTGCCAGACAATCTGTGCTTTCCTCTCCTTTAATCCTCACAACAACCCTACAACAAGCCCAAGAATCAGAGATTGTTATCCTCCAGTTGTTTTCACAAATGAAAAAAAAAAAAAAATGAGGCTCATAAAGGTTCATTAACTAGCTCAGGGTAACACAACAATATGGATGCAGCATTCAGACTTGGGTCTTCTAACCCCCAGAGCCACACTCTTTCCTGTGTCTGTGCCATACCTCTTCAACCTGCAAGCTTTAGTCTGCAACCACAAGTTATAAGTGAGTTTGATCAGGAAGTCTTATGGCTCAAGTTTTGTTTTTTAAGCCTGAGGCAGAAGTCTGATCTGAAAGCTAGATGCTTCAGTCTCCTGAGAGAATAAGACTCTTTTCTCCCTTATAGGTTAGTGTCACTTTGGAGCCTTGAAAAACAACGTAAAAAGGCAAGTCTAGGGGTGCCTGGGTGGCTCAGTCAGTTGAGCTTCTGACTTCAGCTCACGTCATGAACTCACGGTTTGTGAGTTCGAGTCCCACATGAGGCTCTGTGCTGACAGCGCAGAGCATGGAACCTGCTTCGAGTTCTGCGTCTCCCATTCTCTCTGTCCCTCCCCTGCCAGCACTCTGTCCCTCTCTCTCTGTCTCTCAAAAATAAATAAACATTTTTAAAAATAAAGGAGGCAAGTCTAACAGCTATAGCCTGTTAGGGTTTGTTTGCTTCATGGGTAACCTTAGTGGCCTGCCCCAGCAGCTACCTTTGTCTCAGTGTAGCAGGATACCCTTGGAGAATCCTGTAGCAAGAGCCAGGGTACTTCTTGGCCATTTATCACATTGTAACCCCTCCTTCATCTGGAAGAATGTGAGGCCTGATACCCTGTCCCTGGTATTCCCAGAGCATTCAACTGCAAGTCCAGGGTTTTCTATCCCCAGGAAGAATTTCTGCAAGTGATAAAGAAAGAAAGTAGAGACATGAAAGTTTTCACAAAATTCATTTCTTGCTTCAGACGGGAGAAATTTGCATGCATTCTGCTTTGTAATAGTTCTACTAGAGAGCAGAGGAATCCTACCTCTCAGTGTTCCAAATGAGAAAATTGCAGTCGAATGTCATCACTGTGACTCATCTAGACCAGAACCATCCAATAGAAGTTTCTGCAATAAAGGAAATATTCTGTCTGTGCTTTCCAATTCGGTAGCCATTAGTCACATATGAATATTAAATACTTAAAATGTAGCTAATACAATTGAGGAACAGAGTTTTAAATTTTATTTCATTTCAATTCATTTAAATTTCAATTTAAGCCATCTGTGGCTAGTGACTACTATATTGAACTGCACAGATCTAGATTATAAAACAAGAGGCCAAGCCACTTTACCCCTTTGCACACAGTGACCGAGTTCGCCCACAGAACCTTGCCATGAAGACCCTTGCTTAGTTAGTTCCTCCCAACAAGGGAAGGTCTTCACTGCTCACCCCTTCTGAACAAAAGACAGAAAGCCCACGTAACCATATTCTATTACTGCCATAAATTACCATAAGCTTTGAAAATTGGACCAATCCATATTTACTGTCTCACAGTTTATGTAGGTCAAAAGTCCAGGTACACGTGGGTTGACTGGATTCTCTGTTTAGGGTCTCACAAGGCCCAAGTCTAAGTGTTGGCAAGGCTGCATTCCTTTCTGGAGGCTCTGGGGAAGAATCTACTTCCAAGTTCATTCAGATTATTGGCAAAATTCAGTTCCTTGCTGTTATAGGACTGAGGTTTCTGCTTGCTTGCTGATTGTCCTCTGGGGGCTGTCCTTAGCTCCAAGAGGCCTCTCCCTGGTTCTTGCATGTGCCCCCCCCCCCCATCTCAGATCCAGCAATAGTACATCAAATTCTTCTCCTACGCAGAATCTCTCTGCTTCCTCCTCTGCTTTCAGCTTTGAAGAGCTCACGTAATTACATTGGATTCACTCACATAATCTCCCTATTTTACGGTCAATTGGTTAGTAACCTTAATTACATCTACAAAGCCTCTTTTTCAATTAATACAGCATAAGCACAGGAGTATTATCAGGGAGCAAAAATCTTGGGACCCAAATTCTGCCTATCACAATCAGCAGAGAAAACAGCAAGGCAATAGCTAGCAATTATTCAGTGTTTTCTTGCATAGACAGTAAAAAGGACTTGTTGGAAAAAAATAATTTAAAAAATACTCTTTTGACTATTTTCTCTCAGAATCCTGAGTCATTTGTCTCACTTCATCATTACAAGAAATAGGCAAAGTGGTAGCTATCCCTGATCTCTGTCGAGGATCGATCCCCAAACATCTCAGGTTATACTCCTTGGAGGGTCCAGATCTTCAGAATGGCTTCCAGCAGAGAAAACAGAGCTGCTACACCACGTTGGAGGTCATGTCCCATCACAGCAGAACCTACCAGCAATTTTGAGCCCTCTTTCTGGTTTAGCTAGTATTCAGTTAGATATTAAGTCCTGATAAGAACTGGATGCTGTTAATTAATGAACAAACCTTACATACAAACTAAGCTACTCAGCTCCAGTTAGCAAATTCCAGTAAGAAAGTGAAGTGAATGGAAAAATACTTCCTTCCAATTAGCTGAAAAGAGACACTGAGTTTTCAAGTCCTAAACAAAGAGCTGCTTTGTGTTTGCCCTCTCCTGCAGAGAAGGGAGAAAGATATCTTTGAGCTAGGAGTTCAGAGAGAGAGAGAGAGCTGCCAGGGAGGACCAGTCTGCCACCTGAAAGAGAGCAAATGAAGGACGAGCTGCTGCGTTTTCCGAGAGTAAGCCATTGGGTCTGGGGAGTTCCCATGATAATTTGTTCAGGGGGCCACAATGTTGAGAACATGTAAGAACCGAGGCCTGGGCAGAAAGGTCACCAGGACAGTTCCAAGCTGTCTACTTGGTACTCACCCCAAGTCTACCAATTCTACCTTCCTTACATGAGGCTGGCCCATGCTAAAGCACAAAATAACATTACAGCCATGTTCTATCCCTTTGGAGCTTCAGAAAAAGGCATCTGGTTGATGACTAGACCCTGACAGTGGGCAGCACCTAGCCTTGAACAACACCTGACACCCTCTCTGCAGGGGCTTAGAAATCCCTTATGCTGGAAGCCCACACAGACTCTCTAGTCTAGTTAATGCTGTCTTACTCTCCACCACCGGCACAGTTTACCTCCACCCTAAATGCCAGCCCCTCTGATGGCCTGTCTTCCTGGTACTGTCACCTCCATCTTCCCCCTTGGCTCGGCCTCTTACATTTCCCTTCCCATGACCCAACCCTTTCTGCTGGCCTTCTGGAGCCCTCATCCATTGATAAGCTCCCTTGCCTACAATGTTAAATGTTCCTGCTGGGCTCCTTTCTCCTCCTGCCTTAACTGAAACATGACCTGTCTTGAAGGACCCTGCCTTTTGCCTGGGACTGAGGATGCTTATTCTTCCATCCCTCACACACCCCACGTGTATGATTTGGGAAAGGGTGTAGGTACTCTTCTGGCTCCACATTACCACGTGCAAACCCTTATTCTTCATTCAGTTGTAAAAACTCTCCACCCTTCGTTGTGGCCATGGTTTTCATCTGTCCTTCTCTCGGTCCCTTGTTCCACATTCACTGGACCTCAGTGAAACTCTCCTTACACGTGTAGGTTACATGTGACCTCTGCCTCCTCTCCCCTTTACCAGCCACTCCTGTGACTTCACCCTGAATGCAATCATTACCCACAACTGTTCCAACTCTGCCCACTTAAACTCTCATACCCCACAGAAAACCATTATCACACCATTTTCCAGTTCTCTCTTTTAAGGAAAACAAACAAAAACAACTACGCTTTGGCCTCATTTAAAGTGTTATCCCATGAGTTCCTCAATTCTATTCTAATCTATCTCCCATCTGCTCTCACCATCTCACCTACTTATTCACCTACTTATAAAATAAATATTAATAAAATAATACTTCTACTAGTGTTCACATTATCCAGATAATCTTAAGATTTTCCCAGGTGCTAGCTAATATTTAATGACTACCAAGTCTGAACAAAAGCACATCAGATGCCTATAGTTAAAGTCTACTTGGATTTTGATAGAGTCAGAGATGCCACCATCACCTCCCAATTAGATTTTGAGCAGTGTTGGAGCAGTAGAACTTAGAAGATCCTAGCCAGGAATAATTTAAAACTTTATTATCCAACAAATATATTTTCTGTCAGCCCTATCCTGATGCCTTCTCTTCTTAAAGAATGGTCATAATGTCTTCAGGGAATTATCTCCATCTCAACCTAACTCTCCATCCCTCTTATATCACTTTTTTCTTTTACCATAACATAGAAATATATCTTAACGTCAAATTATAAAGTCATTTATAGCCAATATTCTTGCCAAAATGTATTAATGCTAACCTTCAAATCAAATCTCTGGCCATAACAGGCAGGCCTTGCTGTTCAGATGTCAAGCACCATTTTCCTCTTCCTTCTTCCCTTTGAGCCATGGCTCTCTAAAGCTGATAACAAGAACTGTATAACCATGACTGTCAAAGTTTGTATCCAGTAAAGAGTTAGGCAAATGGTTGCTAGGAGATTGTAAAAAAGAATAGGAATGGAGGGCAATAAATCTAGAGATGAGGGAAAAGGGGATCGACAACAAAAGACAAAAATCTGGGCCAAATGTAACAGACTAGGCGTTGTGATGGCGGCGGGGGCGTGGGAATCATAGGAGGAGCCCACTCAAAAAACTGGATCAACAGAGTGAGGGGCTCTGGGTCAAAGAGATTTATTGAGGCCTTTCATTCACTGAGGCACAAGGGCCCAGTCTCAGGAAACAGGCTGGCAGGATCAAGGTATGAAGCAGTCCCCATCCACCTGGCTGACACACAAGGACAAGGCTTTCTACCACCACATACCACTTGGGATGCCAATGATCTGGGCACCCAGGCACAAGAGAACTTGGAAGGAATTACCACCTCCCTGATGGAAGATGACTGCAGAGAGCCTGACACCTCTGCCTGCAGGTTTAAAAGAGCCAAAATGTGGTGAGACAAAAACTATTGGTCTGCCAGTCTCTTTTTGAAAGGGATGGCACTCAAACAGTTCTGATGATTCATTTGGGTAAAGGCTAATAATTCTTCATTCATGGATTATTTACTGAAAACCCAATACATACCAAATGCAGAGCTAGGTGCTAAGGAAACAAATATGACAAAGACAAAAATATTAATGTATAGATATTCACAGCCTCCTCCTCTCCTTATAGCCACACCCTTAGCCCCTGTAAGGAGCCCACATACTAAACTTCTGGAGCCTTGTTGTGCTGATCAAGAGAATGGGTAGAAGAGATAATTGGAAGAAGTCAAAGGAGACTGTATAATAAAGACTTGAGCCACAGATGACTGGAGGAGTGGAGAGCAAAGATCGGAGGAGAGGGGAATGGAGGGAGAACAAATGAGTGAGGTTGGAGTTGAGGTGGTGAGAAAATTGGGAGCATGTGGGTCAATGAATGGACTTGTGAAGACGGATCATTGAAGGCCAGAATAGCATGGAGAGTGTGTGAGGTGTGTGTGTGTGTCTGTTTGTAATTTCTGCCCACAGTCTCTTGGAGAGTTTATGAACTTCTTTGTGATTGGAACTGTGTTTTACTCTTGGATGTCACACAATGATAAAGCTGCTAACAAGGTGACCCAACTTTTGGGGGATTATAAAATAAGACATGGCCTCTTCCCTCCAAGTGCTCAAACATTTAACAGGGGAGAACAGCCATTTAACAGGGGCACCTGAGGGGCTCAGTCAGTGAAGCATCCTACTCTTGACTTTGGCTCAGGTCATGATCTCACGGTTTGTGATTTCGAGCCCCGCATCAGGCTTTGTACAGCCTGCTTGAGATTCTCTCTCCCTCCCTCTGTCTCTGTTCCTTCCCCACTTGTGTTCTCTCTCTCTCAAAATAAATAAATAAACTTAAAAAAAAAATGCAGGAGAACAGACATTTAACATAACACAAAACCTTGCAAGTGGTATGTCACACATCTATATAGGGCATGGGGTGGCAAATGAGGGAGAGGCCACCTAATTTCCCTCTAGCTCAAGGAGAGCCAGATGTTCTCTCCACCGGAGCTTAGGAGGGGATTTTTTTTTAGCTCCCAAATCAATTACCAAGAGCCACCTATGCCTCTGTGCTAGACAAGAAGAAACAGAAAATCCAAACTGCCTCCTTGAACTGATCAGAATTCTATCACCTCTAAGGCTCACCTGGCTGTCAGGCAGCAGCCCACTATGGTTAATTGAGGGCTTCCTTTCCTTTTTGACTAAGAGCTCCTTGGGCTGGACATATCTTCTTTTCCACTCCAGCATTACCTAAACAAAGAAAAACATGTGTAGACAGAGGTGTTAGCATGAGAGAACTCAGTACCAAACCTTGTAAGCATGGAAGGGGAAAAGGGGTGAATGCTAAATGAAGCCTGAAATTCTATAAGTGAAACACAAAGTCAGCCCCAGAGCTGCCACAGTATTATAGCTGAGGTTTGCATTGAGTCTGCTACCCCCAGGCAAAGGGAGGATTTAGAGTTTCCAAGCAGAGCTGAAGCAATCACTTTGCTGGTTTGTGCCAGCCAAGTGACTCACTCTCAAACCTGTTTAATATGAAACAGCATTAGGAGACTGGATATAGCCTCAGGGAGATCAGCTGCTAACCAGCTCAGATTATAGCTGCAATCCCTCAAACACGGCCACTTAAAGTGTCTCCACATGTCTTCAGTGGCACACAACACCGTGCAGGAAAGAGACTGTCCTTGAAGTAGAAAGATCAACGTTCTGGTTTCTATTCTGTAGAAAATTTGTCATGTGACTTGGGCCAGCCTCGTATGAAAAAATGAAGCTAATGCCTAATCCATAAAATGCGGCAATACCTTCGCTGCCCACTCCCTGTGGTAGTTTTGAGAACTGAATGAGAAATATGAAAATTAAGTGAGATGATGAAAATGGTAGAGAGCTATATACCAGGTATTATTATCACACACAAGTATCATAAATCTCCTTTTACACTTTCATTGGTACTAGAGGGAATTTCCTTAAATGGCAGGAATGAGGAAATAAACACAACAAGATTTTTGCTTCGTACTTTAATATCAACAGCACTGAAAGCACCAATTTAGCCAGTTATTGTGGACTTTTGTCATCCAGGCAATAAATTGGGTCTTCACAAGATTAGAGCTCCCCTCTTCAGTGTTATCTGAAGCTATCAATTAGACCATCTCTGATATTTTCCAGCAAGAACTTTAAAGAGATCCCTTTTGGGGTGCCTGGGTGGCGCAGTCGGTTAAGCGTCCGACTTCAGCCAGGTCACGATCTCACAGTCCGTGGGTTCGAGCCCCGCGTCAGGCTCTGGGCTGATGGCTCGGAGCCTGGAGCCTGTTTCCGATTCTGTGTCTCCCTCTCTCTCTGCCCCTCCCCCGTTCATGCTCTGTCTCTCTCTGTCCCAAAAATAAATAAAAAATTTAAAAAAAAAAAAAAAAAGAGATCCCTTTTAGGGAAATTTGTCAAACTATTTCTCCCATTTATGATTACAAGGACAAGAAAATAAACAAAAGGATCTTTCTTTGTTTTCTTTCTTTTCTTCTCCTCCTCCTTCTCCTTCTTGTTCTTTTTTTTTTTTTTTTCTACTCACCCCCTCCCATCCCTATCTCCCAAAGGATAGAGGTGATGTGGGTGAAGTGAGTGAGGCACTTGCCTCAGATGAAAATTTTAATTGAGCAACAAAAAAATTCAAAAAACAAGATAAATATATTTTAATGAATATTTTTAAAACAAAATTAATGCCAAAAAGCCATGATGAGCAAAATATCAAAATTAAAAAAAAATAATCAGTGGCAATGCCATGCCAAGACATATGGAAGCCGCAGGCAAAAGGAAAAATCAGTAATACTGATCCAGTTTTTATTTAAAATTTGCTTTTTTCTTCATCATGGATTTTTGCCTTAATTTTGATGTGTCACAGATAGCAATTTTTTTCTTTCCTGATAGCATCTAAAATTATAATTTGCCTTAGTCTGGATGGCATCTTAAGTTTGGTTAAATGCTTTCCACTTGGTATGTAGAACAAGCAAGACTCCTGGCAGTCAAACTCCACTTGGGTTTGTCTCCCGCCATTTCTAAACATGAATTCAGTAGAAGTCACCTTCCCTGCTCCTAAATGAAAACTCTGTGTGTCCCGTGGCTCTTCCACTCACCCTTAAATAACAGACAAGTCCCACACTCATTTTAAATCACAAACACAGTCTCAGTTTAGTAATTCATAATCCCTGAGATCATCAAAACTTACAACTTTACTTAGTGGTAGATCTCCCCCTCCCCCAGGCTGGGCCTGGCAGCCCTCGGCAGGAAAAGGAAGCAGGGCCTTGTGCTCTCTGCTCTCTCTACCTGTCTTCCTGTCCCACTTGATACCTCCCCTTTTACTCTCCCCCCACCAAGTAGGGACTTGTCAGTGAAGAAAGGAAGGAGATACACCAGTTCTGACTTGACTGGTGGCTTCACATTCTCTGCACCAGGAAGATGGTTCAATGGGGACTCTTTCTCCTTGGGCCTTCTTCACTGGCTCATCAGCACTTCCTTCTACCTTCAGGTATCTGGAGTGTTTGTGTCATTTGGATGGTGGGTACTTGGATGTTTATTACATCATTAACTCTACTTTTATGTATGCTTATATATTCTAAAATTTCTTGAATTTTTTTTAAAGAACTGTGAGAGAAAATAAAAGGGGGAGAATCCTAACTCTACATGAAAACCATCTTTGCTAGATAGAAACTTCTCTCTCTCTCTCTCTCTGTCTCTCTCTCTCTCTCATTTTTCTACCAGCCATTCTTGCTCTCCTGGCCTTCATTTTTATCACCTCTATAGACCTATAAAATAAAAGTTTGTCTAGATGAAGATAAACTTCCATGCCCTGTCACATGTTAGTTTATTTCTCACTCCTTCTGAATAAGCAGAGCAATCTCCCACTGGTTTCTAATTTCTTCAAGAATAAATGGCCCTGGCCAGAATCCAGGCCACTCCTAGTCCCCTGGGAACTCATCAAGAGAACTAGAACATCTCTGCCCTCAACCTCTAAGGCAGAAATCAACAAGAGTCCCACAGCAAGAAAGGCACTGTAAAAACAGTAGTGTCACCAAAGGCAGAAAACACTTCTTGTACTTGTGCACCACTGACAGTCCCACTGTACTGCCTGTCTCCAGGCACTGGAACTGAAGACAGAAGAATGTTGCAGAGGCTAAACCGTTGTCCCCACTTTAGGAAAATAATTGCCTTCATTGTTTAACTTCACAGTGCTGGTGATATATTGTTTATATCCTTGAGCACTCATTTTCCATACCAAGTCTTCAATATTTTGCTTTATTGGTAATATTTAAATACGTGGTTCTACTTTGCCCTCAAGGATCTATGGAGATTGGAACTGGAAAACAATGTGAATTCTCACACATTCCAAAGGGCCTGCCCAGATTCAGGATGTCTGAAGCAAAACCCTTTTCCAGCATGACAAGTTTCAGGATCATAAGGAAGAAAAAACAGCTAGCTATGGGCACATCTTACAGATAAATCCACAAAACCAATTCAGAGTCCCAGAGGGGCTACGGCTGTTTTTCACAGTTGGGGAGATGCTTGCAAACAGCTGGCTGGGCCAAGGAGGCAGAGCACTGAGTGTGGGAGTAACAGAAAGGTTGGGAGGGGGTGGGGGAGAATGACAGACATCCATTCCAGGAACCAAGTCTGCACTCACCTATCTCCTTCACTCCTTCAATCTCCTTCTAATACTCATCCCAGAGGAATTAATAAAAATGAACAGAAAATAGTAATAGGAGAGACAAATTTTAAAATGTGGAAAATGTGGAAGAATTTCAGAGAACAGAAACAGAATTCCATTATGCCACAAACTCAAATGGAGAAAAAAAAATCACATCTTTATTTTCACTAACCTGTGATTGAAAATGTAGCATTCCCTTTGATTATGAATAGAGGCAGTGGGCCAGCCACAGCTGTGTTAGTAGTACTGATGGCTTGGTCGCTGATAGAATTTATAGATATTTTCAATTAATAATCTGTATGGTTACTGCAAATATCTTGAAACATCATTTTTGTTCATCATTACTGTGAAATTATGATAGTAATTAAGTTTGTCATGAGATCTTGATATTTAATAGACAGCAACAAGCATATATAAATGTACCACACATTTGTTTTAATATTTTGCTAACTATATTTCAGTAATTGGTTTCCTTTGTGATCCTATGTGTTTTATGGAATAGATTTTAGAACATTAGTATAAGAAGAGATCCATAGGTTTCACCAGACTGCCAAAGTGGTCTGTAGGGGCAAAACTGTTAAGAACTCTTTCATTAGGCAGTTGCAGACTAGCAGCATTGGGGGAAGGGGGTGCAGAATCCTATCAACCCAAATCCAAAAATGTTTGAAAAAAGGTTTTGGGGGTGGGGGGGGGAAAGTGTTCAAAATATAATTTTAGGTATGCCTAGGGAACTGTGCAATTCACTAGGTTATGCTGAAAGGCATGTACTTAGGGATTCTCTTGGTTAAAAAGCCCAGCTATATAAGAAGAGATCTGACTTGTCAAGGTGTGGTTCAGGAGGAATAATTCTGGATGGTGAACCTAGATCCAGGGCCCGGGGCCCTAACCTTTAACAAGTAACTCAAATCTATAGGTAGATAATGGTCTCACATCTTCTCCAAGTAAATAATGTTATCTCAATCGGGTATACATCCTTTCCACTCTGGGATGGAATCTAGAAATAAAAATAATAGCAGCCTTTATAACCAATTTTCACGTAAATTATTAAGTTAACTAACATTCTCCATTCCTTCTATAAAAACTACCAACTGGTCCTAAGGCATAATGGGCACTCACAGCCAGTGGGCTTCTCTCTAGTATGCTGGCACATTCTCAAAACTCAATAATAAGAAAATACTCAATTAAAAATGGGCAAAACCCACCCAATTCTTAAGGCCTACTAGATAGCTATCCCTCTGACAATACCACACAGTAATCAACACGGTGTGTTATTGGCAAACAAATAGCCAAATGGATCAATGGAACAGAGTAGAGAACCCAGAACCAGAGCCATACAAATATGCCAAAATGATTTTTAAAAATACGTTATTTTTAAATGCAGTTTTTGATTTACAGAGAAATTAAGCAGATAGCACAAAAAGTTCCCATATAGTGCACCCAGTATCCCTCATTGTTAACATCTTATACTAGTATAGTACATCAGTTACAATTAAGCAACAAATATTGATACATTATTATTAACTAATAGTCACTGTGTATTCAGATTCCCTCTATTTTTAGTTGTCATGTCTCCTTAGGTTCCTCTTGTCTGTGACAATTTCTCAGATTTCCCTGTTTTTCATGACGTTGACAGCTTTGAAGAATATTTGTCATATATTTTGTAGGATGCTCCACTATTGGAATGTGTCTGATGTTTTTCTCATGGTAAGACTGGAGTGATGGGTTGTGGGAAGAAAGATTACAGAAGCAAAGTGCCATTTTTATCACATCATATTAAGAGTAAGTGTTTATCAACATGATTTATGATTTTGATATTTTTTTTTTAATTTTTTTTTTTATTTTTGGGACAGAGAGAGACAGAGCATGAACGGGGGAGGGGCAGAGAGAGAGGGAGACACAGAATCGGAAACAGGCTCCAGGCTCCGAGCCATCAGCCCAGAGCCTGACGCGGGGCTCGAACTCACGGACCGCGAGATCGTGACCTGGCTGAAGTCGGACGCTTAACCGACTGCGCCACCCAGGCGCCCCATGATTTTGATATTTAGTTGGGTTGAGGTAAGGTTTATCAGATTTTTCTACTGTGAAGTTACTTTTCCCCTATTTTCAGACTATAGTCTTTGGAAGAAGTCACTATGCACAGCCCATACCTAAGGAGTGGGGATTTATGTTCCTCTCCTTGAGGACAAAGTATCAGCATCAATCATTTGGAATTCTGAGTGAGATATTTGTCTATTCTCTCCCATATATTTATTATTCAATCATTTGTTTCAGTATGGATTCATGGGTATTTGGGCTCTAATCCAATTCTACTTTGTTTTTTGCTCAAATTGTTCTAACCTGGGTCATTAGGACCTCTTCTAGTCATGTTCTGTCCACCTTTGACATACCCCATGCATGTGTTTTTGGTTCCTTACTTTCTAATACTACAAAATGCAACTGTATTATCTTATATATATTCTTCCCTAGTTCTAGAATAAACCATTTCTCTAAGGAGCCATATTCCTTTTACGAGAAAATGATATTAGAAACCACAATGTGGGCTCTTGGGATGCCCAATTGATTTTTTTAATGTTTGTTTATTCTGAGAGAGAGAGAGTATGACCAGGGGAAGGACAGAGAGAGAGGGAGAGACAGAATCCCAAGCAGTCTCCACTCCATCAGTGCAGAGCCCGATGTGGGGCTCGAACCTGCAAAACTGCAAGATCATGACCTGAGCCAAAATCAAGTCGGACACTCAACTGAGTCACCCAGGTGCCCCTCAACTGATTTTTGACAAACATTCAAAAGCTAGTCAATGAAGAAAGGATAGCCACTTCAACAAATGGTACTGTAGCAAGTGGACATTCAAAGGCAAAGAAAGAAAAGGAAAAGAAGGAAGGAAGGAAGGAAGGAAGGGCGGGAGGGAGGTAAGGAGGGAGGGAAACCTCACGTATTTGTGTAAAAAAGTAACTCAAATGAATCATGGATGTAGTATAAAATGTAAAACTAAAACTTTTATTTTAAAAATAGTAGAAAATCTTTAGGATCTAAGGCTAGGCAAATAGTTCTTTGACTTAACATGAAAACATGATCCATAAAAAGAAAAATTGATAAATTGGACCTCATCAAAATTAGAAACTTGCTTTGCAAAAACTCTATTAAAAGAATGAAAAGACAAACTACTACAGACTAGGAGAAAATACTTGCAAACCACATATCTGATAAAAGACTAGTATCTAGAATAAAGAAACCTCAAACTCAGCAGTGAAAAAACAGAGAATCTAATTAGAAAATGGGCCAAAGATAAACAGACATTTCACCAAACATAATATACAGGTGATAAATAAGTACATAAAAGAATGTTATTAACCATTAGAGAAATGAAAATTTAAACAACAATGACATATCACTTTCAGATAAATGAAAACTATGCTCATACAAAAACCTGTATGCAAATGCTTCTAGTAGCTTTTTTCCATAATAGCCTCAAACTGGATGGAAACAATCTAGATGTCTTTCAATAGGTGAATAGTCAGATAAACTGTGGTACATTCATAACATGGGATAGTACTCAGTAATAAAAAGGAATAGATTAATGATACACACAACTTGGAAGAATCTCCAGAGAATTATACCAAGATCAGTGGCTACCAGGAGCTGGGTCTAGGGGGCAGGGGAAGGGAAGATGTGGAGAGATTGAATACAAAGGAGTGGCACAAAGGAATTTTGGGGGCTGACAGAAATATTGTCTATCTTGATCGTGGTAGTGATCTATGTTCTATTTTTGCAAGTGTTTGTCAAAACTCATAGGATTGTTCACTCAAAAGGATACATTTTATTGTATGTAAATTGTAACTTCTAAAATTATGAAAAACAAAGAAGATTTTTAAGCCAACTTTCACTCAGCTCAATCACTAGATTAACCAGCATTCTCCATTCCTTCTGTAAATATACCAGTTGGTACCCAGGAACCTCATAGCTAAGCACTTACAGCTAGTCCTTTTCTAGTATACTGACGTTTTCTGTTCCCATTACTTGAGCACAACACATACCAAGAATCAGGGGCATTTGTTTCCAGATCTACAGATGTTAATTGTGCTTACTACTATAAATATCTAATTTAATGAAATATGACAAAGGACCATGAAATCCAAGTATGGAAAAAGGGTTGTTGTTTCTATGAAAATTAGGATGAATGCTTTGGAAAGACTAACTAATGGCAACTTACTAAAAAAATTCTTAAATCAAAAGTGGACAAGACAGTTAAAGAAAGATTGCAAGGAAATTTAAAAATTGAAAAATCAGTCCACATTTATATTGCTTTGCAAGTAACTTAAACTTTTTGCTCTGTTTTAACATAATCCCAAAATGATGGAAATCCCGAAATAACGGAGGATACTACATGAGAGTGGTTTATGCAGCAAAGATGTCTTGGAACTCCAGTTAACAGACTACTCAAAGAAGGGGTATGGAAAATAAAGTGAATTTACATGTTCTACACTAAACATTTATATGTTCTAAGGATTTAATTTAAAATGTCAAACTATGTATGAACTATTATATATGATTCCTCACTTTTGCTGAATTTTTTCTAGCCAACCTTACGGTCTCCAAATAAGAGTGAAAAAGTGACTCAAACCTACAATTTAACACATTTTGTGTTGAATTCAAGAATAGCTTATTCTTTAATCCCCTTGGAAATTTGAATGTATTTTATATTACAGGTGGGGTACTTGAAATGTTGAGTTTAGACTTGTGATTTTAATTTTAAATGTTTAAAAGGATTTAATTTATAGTAGATTGGGGATTTTAACTTGAGATATGTAAAAGTTGAATTGATTATGATTGGATTTTTCAGAGAATCTGAGGTACTAAATCTATAACTTAAGAGTTATTAGGTTTGTAGATAGAGTTTAAGTGCTTAGGAATATTGGTTTATTAGAATTGTAAGCTTGCTTAGTGAATGTTTGAAGTGCTTTAAATAATCAAATATATTACATTTGTAGTTATAGTTTGAAAAATCTAAGAATCTAATTGAGTTGATAATAAATGTTTAGGTAACTTAATCTACCATATTTATAAACTAATTTTAAGTTATAAGAGAATACATTTATAAATAAAATTATAAAATTTTAAGTTACACTAAAGGTCTAAGAAAAACTAGATTTCAAAACTGGATACCTTTGATAAATTTGACATTTATTAAACAAAAGTAGCTATACATGTTTTCAGGTTTTTTTCCTTTCTGTATACAAAAGCTTGCCATGTACGTTAAAAAACTCAAATGATGGGGTGCCTGGGTGGCTTAGTCGGTTGGGGGTCCGACTTCAGCTCAGGTCATGTTCTCACGGTTCGTGGTTCAAGCCCCGCGTCGGGCTCTGTGCTGACAGCTCATAGCCTGGAGCCTGCTTCGGATTCTGTGTCTCCCTCTCTCTGGCCCTCCCCCGTGCATGCTCTGTCTCACTCTCTCTCAAAAATAAACATTAAAAAATTTAAAAAAAAAAACCTCAAATGATGAAATAAAAAATCAACTTCTCCCACATTCTGGTTCTCACAAAAACCATTCCATTAACATTCAAGCAAAGAAAATCAAACACTTTAAACACAGAGTTACCATATGACCCACAAAACCCACTGCTAGATATATAACCAAGAGAGATAAAGGCATGTGTCCATACAAAGGCTAATAGATGGATGTTCATAGTAGCCTTATTTGAGAGAGCTAAAAACTGGAAGCAATGTAGATGGCCATTTAGAGGTGAATGAATAAATGATCTATAGTATGGCTATACAATAGAATATTATTCAGCAATAAAAAGGAATAAAGTACTGATACATGGTTCAGTAAAACATGGATGAACCCTGAAAATATTATGCCACATATATGAGAGAAGCCAGAAACAAAAGTCACATGTCATATGATTCTATTTATGTGAAATGTCCAGAATACTTATCAATATAAAAAGTACATGAGTGGTTGCCTATGGCTAGGAGGGAGGATGAGTGAAAATGAGAGTGGCTTAAAAGTATGGAGTTTCTTTGGGGTTAGTGAAATGTTCTAAAATTGATTTTGATGATGATTGTACATCTCTGTGAATATACCAAAAACCATTGAATTTTATATTTTAAATGGGTGAATTGTATGGTATGTGACTTAGGTCTTTAAAAAGCTGTTATAAGAAGAAATGAAGGAAGGAAGGAGAAAACGAAAAGAAAATCAAACACAAACTTCAGACTTTTTGGATTTCCCACAGTAACCACATTACCACATAAGGAAACAACATCTCTGGATTCTCTTGCAAATATATCCAATGACTTTATTGTGTTGTGTGGATGGCCTGCTTCTTCACATTGTGACTTTTTTTTTTTAAGTTCATTTATTTATTTTGAGAGAGAAAGCATGTGTGTGTTTACAGGGGAGGAGTAGAGAGGTTGGGAGAGAAAATCCCAAACGGACCCCTCACCCAGTGTGGAGCCTGATGTAGGGCTTGATCCCATGACCATGAGACCATGGCCTGAGATGAAATCAAGAGTTGGAAGCTTAACTGAGTCACCCAGGCGCCCCTCACATTGTGCTCTTCTTAATTATAATCTTATGTGGTACATTTGAGTAAGCCTTGATCACCATACCCTCCTCTAGCTGCAAAGGATGTGGGGAAAGTGAGTTCTGGATCCCACCTTAAGAGTCAGGGCTCCTAACAGTAGAGATTCCCCAAATAAAGGAAAGCTATATGACAGGTGCTGGGAAGCTATAAGAATGTGAGACTGTGCACTGTTCAGCCACATGTGGAGAGTGAGTTAAAAGAGGGCAAGATGGAGGGCAGAGAGACCAGTTAGGTGGCTAGTACATGCCCACAAAGAGACATGGCGATGACCTGATCCACTGATCACAGAGGAAGCAGTAATAGAGGCAGAGAGGAGCAAACAGGTTTGAGAAACAATTTGAAAGAAAAGTCAAAATTTGGATATTTGTCCTATAAGAAAGATGAGGGAGCAAGAGGAGTTAAGAATTTCTCCTAAGTGACTGAGTGGACAGTGAGATCTTGACCTAAGATAGGAAAGGAACACATAAGAAGGAACAGGTTGGGGAATTAGGGGAAGGAGAAGGAAATACACTGAATTCTAGACATGTTATTGGTTTCTAATATAATTCCATTGTGGTCAGAGACCATACTTTGTATGACTTGAATTCTTTTAAATTTATTTAAATTTGTTTTATGGCACAAAATCTGGTCTATCTTGGTAAATATTTTGTGTGCAATGGGAAAGTATGTGAATTCTGTTATTAGATGGAGTGTCCTACAAATTTAAATTAGGAAAGCTGCTTGATAGTGTTATTCAAGTCTTCTATATCCTTGCTGATTTTCTGTCAATTTGTCCTATCAATTACTGGGAAGAAGGTATTGAAATCTACAACGATTGATTGTAGATTTGTCTATTTCTCCTTGCTCCTATCTATATTTTCTTCATGAATTTTGAATATCTATTATTAAATGCATAAACATGTACAATTGTTATGTCCTGTTGATGAATTGATCCCTTCATAATTTGAAATGAAATTATTTACTCCTAGCAATATTCTTTATGTGAAATATTTTCTTTTGGCTAGTATTCTTATGTTTGCATGGTAAATCTCTTTCTATTCTTTTACTTTTAACCTGTTTATGTCTATGCATTTAAAGTGCATTCCTTGTAAACAGCATCTTGTTGTATTTCCTTTTAAACCCAATTTCTGCCTTTTAATTGGGAGTGTTTAGTCCATTTACATTTACTGTGATTATTGGTATGATCTGGTTTAAGTCTATCGTCTTAACTATTTTTTATATTTCCAATCTCTTCTCTGTTGCTCTTTCCTCTTTTTATATCTTCTTTTGGATTAGTTGAATTTGTTGTTTTATTATTGCCTTGTTATTTCAGTAGTTGCTTTAGGGTTGATAGTATAATTCTTTAACTTATCAAAATCTACCTTCAGGTGAAATTATACCACTTCAGGTATAAGTATAGTGTAAGAAACTTATACTATTATGCTTTTATTTCTGGCCTTTTTGCTGTTTTTTGTCATATATTTTAGTTATTTATATTATAAACTTCAAAATTAGGGCTGCCAGATCTAGCAAATAAAAATACAGGACACCCAGTGAAGTCTACATTTCAGATAAACAATGAATAACTTTAAAAAATAAGTGTGTTTCATGTAATATTTAGAGATAATTATACTAAAAAAGTAACATCTATCTGAAATTCAAATTTAACTTGGGATCCTGTACTTTATCTGGCAATCATACTCATCGTACATTGTTGTTATTTTTGTTTAAGTAGTCATTTTGTTTTAATGAGATTTTAATGTCTTTAAAATAATTTTATTTTTTTATATTTTTATTCATGGCAGTTACTATTTTTGTACTCACCCTTCTTTTTTGTAGATCCATAATTCCATCTAGTTTCATTTTCCTCGGGCATGGAGGACTTTCTTTAGCATTTATTGTAGTGCAGGTTTGCTGTGATGAATTATTTTACTTTTTGTATGTCTGAAAAAGTCTTTATTTTGTCTTCACTTTTAAGAGATATTCTAGATGACACTAGAATTCTAAATTGATAGTTTCTTTTCCAGTACTTTAAAGATGTTGCTCTACTATCTTCTTGCTTGTATTGTGTCTGACAAGAGATCTGCTGTCATCCTTTCTTTGTTCCTTTGTGCATAATACTTCCTTTTTTCTCTTTGCTACTGATGTTGAGCAATTTGATTATGATATGCCTTCATGTGGTTTTCTTTATGTTTCTTGTGTTTAGGGTATGTTGAAATTCTTAGATCTGTGAGTATGTAGGTTTTAAAAATTTTGAAAATTTGGGGGAGGGCAGGATGGGTGAAGTAGGTGATGGGTATTTAAGAGTGCATTTGTTATAATGTGAAGCAGGTAATGAAAATAAAAACTTAAAAACATTTTTGGAAAATTTTGACCATTATTTATCCAAATATTTTTTGTCCCATCTCTCTCCTTTGGAGATTCCATTTACATATATATTAGGCCACTTGAAATTGTCCCACAGCTCACGAATGCTCTTTTCATTTTTTAAAAAATCTTTTCCCCCCTACATATGTTTAATTTTGGATAATTTATATTGGTATGACTTCAAGTTCACTAATCTTTTCTCTGGCAATGTCTAACTCACCATCAATCCTATCCAGTGCATTTTTATTCAGACATTATAGTCTTCATCTCTAGAATTACAATTTGGCTCTTTTTTAAGATCTTTCATGTCTCTGTTTAACTTTTTAAACGTTTGGAATACAGTTACAGTAACTGTTTTCATGTACTTGTCTGCCAATTCTAATACCCGTGACAGTTCTGGGTCTGATTTTGAACAATTGACTTTTCTAACTTAATCATGGATTGTATTTTATTAAATATGATCAAGTCTTTAGTTCTATTATCAGTTTATGAGAAGAAAAGAGGTAGAGAAACATGTTAACACCACAGGGGTGAAATCAGCAAAGTACAGAATGTGGGGAACTCCACAGGATAAGCAATCAATTTCTCCAACATATAAAGTGCAAGGAAAGAAAAGGGTTTAAGAGATTTTAACCAAATGCAATGTGAAGAACTTGTTTAGATCCTGACTTGAAGCAACAAACTAAATAAAACATTTTATAAGAAAACTGGACAACTATATGGCCAACTAATCCTCAAGAAAGCAGGAAAGAATACCCAATGGAAAAAAAGACAGTATCTTCAACAAATGGTGTTGGGAACATTGGACAGCAAAATGCAGAAGAATAAAACTAGACCACTTTCTTACACCACACACAAAAATAAATTCAAAATGGATGAAAAACCTAAATGTGAGACAGAAAACCATCAAAATCCTAGAGGAGAACACAGGCAGCAACCTCTTTGACCTTGGCAATAGCAACTTCTTGCTAGAAACATCACCGAAGGCAAGAGAAACAAAAGCAAAAGTTAAATATTGGGATCTCATCAAGATAAAAAGCTTCTGCCTGGTGAAGGAAACAATCAACAAATCTAAAAGGTAGCCTATGGAATGGGAGAAGATATTTGTAAATGACATGTCTGATAAAGGGTTAGTATCCAAAATCTATAAAGAACTTATCAAACTCAACACCCCAAAAACAAATAACCCAGTTAAAAAATGGGCAGAAGACATTTGGCAGAAGAAATGGGCAGAATACACAATTTTCCAAAGAAGACATCCAGATGGCAAACACATGAAAAGATGCTCAACATCACTCATCATCAGGGAAATACAAATCAAAACCACAGTGAGATACCACCTCACACCTGTCAGAATGGCTAAAATTAACAACACAAGAAACAACAGGTGTTGGCAAGGGGTGGAGAAAGGAGAACCCTCTTGCACCTGTTGGTGGGAATGAAAATTGGTGTAGCCACTCTGGAGAACAGTACAGAGGTTCCTCCAATAAGCTAAAAATAGAACTACCCTATGATCCAGCAATGGCATTACTAGGTATTTACCCAAAGTATATAAAAATACAGATCGAAAGGGTACATGCACCTCAGTATTTACAACAGCATTATCAACAATAGCCAAACTATGGAGAAAGCTCAAATGTCCATCAACTGATGAATGGGTAAAGAAAGATGTGGGGTGTGTGTACATATATATATATATATATATATACACACACACACACACACACACATTCATATATATACATATATATGTATATATATGAATGTGTGTGTGTGTGTGTGTGTGTATATATATATATATATATATATATATAATGGAATATTACTTAGCCATCAAAAAGAATGAAATCTTGTCATTTGCAATGATGTTGATGAAGCTAGAATGTATTATGATAATCCAAATAAGTAAGTCAGGGAAAGACAAATATATGATCACACTCATATGTGGAATTTAAGAAACAAAACAGATGAATATATTGGAAAAGGGGGAAAAAGAAGAGAGGAAAGCAAATCACAAGACACTCTTTTTTTTTTTTTTAATTTTTTTTTCAACGTTTTTTATTTATTTTTGGGACAGAGAGAGACAGAGCATGAACGGGGGAGGGGCAGAGAGAGAGGGAGACACAGAATCGGAAACAGGCTCCAGGCTCCGAGCCATCAGCCCAGAGCCTGACGCGGGGCTCGAACTCACAGACCGCGAGATTGTGACCTGGCTGAAGTCGGACGCTTAACCAACTGCGCCACCCAGGCGCCCCAGACACTCTTAATGATAGAGAACAAACTGAAGGTTGATAGAGGGATGGGTGATGAGTATTGAGGGCATGTGTTATGGTGAGCACTGGGTGTTGAATGTAAGTGATGAATCACTGAATTCTACTCCTGAAACCAATATTGCACTGTAAGTTAACTAAAATTTAAATTAAAAAAAAGAAAACCGGGGACACCTGGGTGGCTCAGTCGGTTAAGCGCCTGACTTCGGCTCAGGTCATCATCTCACAGTTGGTGGATTTGAGCCCCGCGTCGGTTCTGTGCTGACAGCTCAGAGCCTGGAGCTTGCTTTGGATTCTGTGTCTCCTTCTCCGCTCTTCCCCGACTTGTGTTTTGTCTCTCTCTCTCTCAAGAATGAATAAACATAAAAAAAAAAATTTTTTTTTTAAAAACTGGGAAATTTTGAACACTGACTAGATGTTAAGAAATTTTTAATTTTTAAAGACATTGTAATGGTTTTGTGGTTGTTATCAAAAATATACTGTATTGTTTAGGGATACATAGTAAAGTATTTATGAGTAAAATAATACGCTGCTTATGATTTGCTTCAAAATAATCCAAGAAGAGAAAGAAAAGGTGAGGTTCAGAAAGAACAAATTGGCCAAGGGCTGATAATTGTTGAAACTGAGTAATGAATATGTAATAGTTCATTATATTATTCTCTTTACTTTTGCAATATTTGACATTTTCTCACAATTTAAACAAATCTGATGTTCTCTTGTCTGAGAAGTCTTGCCCTATGCCGTCCTAATAGAATAGGACACCTAATAGAATTAATTGTGCTCAGGACTGTTCCCATCCAAATAAATTAAACCCTCACTTATCTCCAAATCTTTCTCCCTCATTGGCTATAATCCCTGGAGAGCAAATATTGTGTCTTACTTATTTTATATTCTTTGTATTCCCACCACCAATCACAGAGCCAGGGTGCTCAATTAATGGTAGCAAATTGATAGCTCTCTAGCCCATTTACCAAGGTGCCCATGACAGAAAGACTGACTCCATTCTGTTAAATCAAATTTCCAGTTAGGTATTCTGTCCTTTATAAATTCAAGTCATATTGCATATAAATGTATGGCAAAGGGACCAAAAGAGTCCTTATGTAAAAACTCAGGCACTAAAACTGTCAAGGCAAATCAGGAATCCAGTAGGGATTGGCAGGGTCAGCAATACTGAAACTGTTTTATAGTTTGCTATGTACTTCTTCTTACAGGTATGCATTGCACTGTGACCTTTGCAAAACCCTTCTGTCCTGCCCTGCCTTTCTCACAGGACTGCTCTAAATCTAAAATATGATACCATAATTTAAAGGGGCTTCTTTAAAACTGGAAAGCAGTATAAAGTTTAAATCATTATGGCTTCTTCCCAAGGCATCAAGACATCTCACAGAGGACATCATTTTAGCAATTCGAAAAACTGACCTTAGGTGAAATTTTCAATAGGCAAATCTTTGCGAAATAAGTACACAGCACCTATTTCATGCCTGGTGTTGTTTTAAGGGCCAGTAACACACAGTGAGGACAGCCTAGGTGCCCCGAACCTAATCTTTGGCTCCTAGATGTTCCTTACTCATGCTTTTTTGATTGATATTTGTAACTGAGAATTTTACAAATACATCCTAATTGGAGGTTTCTAATTCTGCGGAAATTTCCATTTGTTCTTGCAGAGGTTATGATTATGGGCAGATGGCCTTTGATTTCCTGTGGTAGTTACCAGGAGGAGAATCTTGGGAGGCCCTTCCAAGGCTATGTCTTCCCTGATATGGATGAACTTTTGTTTTTACCCATTTCACATAGCGTTAAATCTGGGGTGTGATTATAAGGGTGTGTGTCGCATAATTATTTCATTAAGGTGTGCTTTAGGTTTACATGGCTTTCTGCATTTGTGTAAAATTTCACAATAGTTAAAAATAAATCTTCCTTCAAAATTCACACAGGTTGTACTCCTCACAAGGAAACATGGCACAGGTGCGGGCCACAGGGAGTATCAGAGCGACCTGGGGCGTCGGTCGGTAGCAAGGGCTGCGTGTCCGCCATCTCTGGCCTCCCTGGAACCATCCCGTCGCCTCCAGGAGGGGAAAAGAACCCATGAAGATAACAATAACAACGACTATAAAATGATAATCGCAATAAAATCACAGTAGTAACAAATCTGAGCGAGATATTCGCATCTGACAGATAGTAGTAAGAACGACAAATCGCGTCCCCGCGGAGCCGCCGTACCAAAAGACCCCACTGGCGGCGGATACCGCGGCTCTCGCGGCGCCCCTGGCGGGCCCCTTCCCCGCTTCGGTCGGCGGGGTGGGCGGAGCGTGGTGGGCGGGCGGGGAGGGGCGGGGCGTCAAGCCCGCGGCTGAGGGTGGGCACAAGGGGGAGGAGGGAACGGGCGGGCGGCTGGGCGGGGCGCGATCGGGCCTCTGCTCCTCACACGCCGCACTCGCAGCCGAGATCCCGCGCCGCCGAGAGTCCTGGCGGCAAGCGCCGTCTTCGAGCCGAGGCAGCAGCCGGAGGAGGAGCCGCGGGCACTGAGGTAAGCGCGGGTACGTCTGCCGCGTGGCCTGGAGCCTCGGCGCCCCCGGCCCTGCCCGAGGGTTGTGGTGAGGCCGAGGGGCGGCGCGCGGAGGCCCGAGCAGGCGGGGCCGGGGCCTGGGGGCGGGGACGGCCTGGCTGGCGGGGCCGGAGGGGCCGCGCGGCGCTGGGCCGGCGGGCACAGCCTTGGGAGTCGGAGTTTGAGGCGGCACGGGCGCCTGTGCACACCCAGCTCTGTCCCGGGCCGTGGCAGCCCGGGAGGTGTGGAAACCGCCTGCCTCGGGGGCGCCCACAGAGGAGGGAAGGCGGGGGACGGCCTTGTCCCTCCCACTTTCGGGGCTCCCAGGCCAGTTCGCCCGCACAGCCCTCGGGAACTTGTTAACAGGAAAGCTTGGCAGGAAAACAAATGCCAACGTTTTGGAAGAACTGAGAGTCACGTCGTTAGGCGCTGAGGCTTTATTTTCCTTCCCCGCCCCCTCCCAACCTCAACCCGACTTGGCCAAAGAAGGATGTGTCACCAGCTCGGGGCCTCGGGCGGGATCCCCGGCCCGGCTGGAAGCAGGAGTACCTGAAACAAAGGTAAACGGAGGCCCGGCATACCCCGACCCTGCCCTGCGGCCGCCCTCGAACCGCCCCAGTGGGTCTCTCCCGCGCCGACCCTGGCCGCCGCCTCGGAGGGGCTTTCTCCCGGGGGACCTTTCGATGGAAACCAGCTGGCGGGGCTCGGAGTTGATGTTGCATCTGAACTCTCTTGTGCTCACATTATTCCCAATCCCCCAACTCTGGTAAAGCTTAAGGAAATTTTACCCGGTTTTAGTGGTCAGTAAATGTAAGGGAGGATAAATTGCTGTTTGTAAATTATAAGGTATTTTCTTGTTAGCAAATGGTCTGAAACATGAAATAAAAAATCTTAACACGTAAGCAAAAAAGAGCGATTTCTAGTGCTTTCCAAAATCTGAAGAAATGTTCCTCCTCAAATCACTCATGTAGAAAACATCCCCCCAAACCTTTGGTGCCAGGCATTTTTCTTTGTTCTTTATTAGTCTCAGGCCTCAGTTTCTTGTAAACAGAGCACCCAGTGCTGAGACCCTAAGAATTGCCATACTAGGTCAGAGCATGTGCATCCTGCTCAGTAGGCAGCAGGCTTGTGTTGTAGTAAAACACAGTTTGCTTTCTTGGTGATACCGTTAAAATTATCGTAGTTTCATTCCTTTCAGAAATATTCATGACTTTTACTGAAAGCCTTTTAAAAAATCTGTAGACCACTCCTAATTTATCCATAAAATGTATTCACATTTATTGCATCCAAATGGCTCTCCTATCGTTTCTGACAGAACTTGAGATACTGTGGAGGAAACTCGGATCTTTTATAAAAATGGGAGCTCAGAGATTGAGGACAGGGGGAACAAAGTAGTTTTTTAAAATAGAAAGCTTTGAAGAAGTCTTTACCAGAATCAACCTGGCTGATGAGTTCAAAAATAGTTTTATCCAGGAGCAGCCTGAACATTAATCAGTTGAAGGTTTATTTGTATTCATAAGTATTTGCATATTTTAAAATGCAGCTAACATTCTGGAGAGTGAAGGGGCTATCTGACTATATCTTAGTCTGAATTAATTTGAGCTTAATGTTTTAGCTGAAACCAGCTGCCCTAAGAGAATGAAAGTTTTGTTTCAGCAAGAAGGGAATAAAAGAGATGAGTAATTTTGGAGTATGGATTACTTGAGGGGGGCTCCCGTTCAAACCATAACTTTACTTTTAAACTCTTCATAGACTCCTCATTACCTCTAGCAAACATAGTCTCCACTGTTAATAGCCACAGTCACTTTTCAACACACAACCAAAACTTCTCTTAACATTTACCCGCCACTGCTCATCCCCCCAAGAAACCTTACCACCTGGAGTAGTTAATTGCCCTTTTGTGCAGTACCATTGTCTAAATTAGAGGTTTTAATTCATGATACTGTTGATAATTTGGACTAGATAATGCTTTTTTTTAATATTTAAAATTTTTATTCTCAAGTTGGTTAACATACAGTGTAGTTTTGGCTTCATAAGTAGAACCCATTGATTCATCACTTACATATAACAACACCCAGTGCTCATCCCAACAAGTGCCCTTCTTAATGCCCATCACCCATTTACCCCTTCCCCATCAACCCTCAGTTCTCTGTATTTAAGAGTCTCTTATGGTTTGCCTCCTTCTGTTTTTATCTTATTTTACCTTCCTTTCCCCTATGATCAATCATCTGTTAAGTTTCTCAAATTCCACATATGAGTGAAATCATATAATATCTGTCTTTCTCTGACTTATTTTACTTAGCATAATACCCTCCAGTTCCATCCATGTTGCTGCAAATGGCAAGATTTCATGCTTTTTTCATCACTGAGTAGTATTCCAGTGTGTGTGTGTGTGTGTATATATACACATATATATTGTTGATAGCCCTGCTATAAACATTGGTGTGCATGTGCCCCTTTGGATCAACATTTTTGTATCCTTTGGATAAATTCCTAGTAGTGCAATTGCTGGGTCGTAGTGTAGTTCTATTTTTAATTTTTGGAGGAACCTCCACACTGTTTTCCAGAGTAGCTGCACCAGTTTGCATTCCCACCAACAGAGCAAGAGGATTCCCCTTTCTCCACATACTTGCCAACATCTGTTGTTTCCTGGGTTGTTAATTTAGCCATACTGACAAGTGTGAGGTGGTATCTCATTGTGGTTTTGATTTGTATTTCCCTGATGATGAGTGATGTTGAACATCTTTTCATGTGTCTCTTGGCCGTCTGGATGTCTTCTTTGGAAAAGTGTCTATTCATGTCTTTTGCCCATTTCTTCACTGGATTATTTGTTTTTGGGGTGTTGAGTTTGGTAAGTTCTTTATATATTTTGGATACTAACCCCTTATCCAATATGTCATTTGCAAATATCTTCTCCCATTCTAACAGGTGCCTTTTGGTTTTGTTGATTGTTTCTTTGCAGTGCAGAAGCTTTTTGTTTTGATGAGGTCCCAGTAGTTCACTTTTGCTTTTATTTCTCTTGCCTTTGGTGACATGTCAAGTGAGAAGTTGCTGCGGCCGAGGTCAAAGAAGCTCCTGCCTGTTTTTTTTCTGTTGGATTTTGATGGTTTTCTGTCCCACATTTAGGTCTCATCAGTTTTGAATTTATTTTTGTATATGGTGTAAGAAAGTTTGGACCAGATGATTCATTGTTGTGAAGGGCCATCCTTTGCATTTTAGGGCTGCATTTAGCAGCCTTCCTGATCTCTACTAAATGGATACCAGTAGTACCTCCCCCCCCCACACACACACAATTATAACAGTCACACAACCCACACAGTTATGACAATCAAAAATGCCTCCAGATATTGCCACACGTCCTCTGAGAGAACCCCAAATCACCCCCAGTTGAGAACCACTATTCTAAACAGACTGTTGCCTTAACACTAGTGACCCTGTATTGTTTTCATTTGCTTGTGTGTTGATTTTCTACTGTCCTAAACTTGAGGGCAGAGCAGTCGTTCATTTATTTACCAAATATCTGAGGAAAGGCCTACTTTGCCAGCCAGATGCTAGTTTAGGTCTGGCAGTATAGTGGTAAAAGCGACTGCTGTAGTCTTTGTACTCCTGGACATTACAGATGCACCCATGTGTAATGATACAAATACCTCATAAAATTGTGATAAGTTCTGGGAGAAGTACAGGGTGCTCTGAGTACATAAAATAAGGGTCCTGACCTAGTTTGGAAACTAGGGGAAGTTTCCTGGGGAAATGACCTTTAAGTTGAGGTAGACATTAAAGGAAGAATAGAAGTTATAGGGGCACCTGGGTGGCTCAGTCAGTTAAGCATCCAACTCTTGGTTTTAGCTCAGGTCATGATTTCATGGTTTTGGGAGTTCGAGCCCCACATCAGTCTCTGTGCTGGCAGCACAAAGCCTGCTTAGGATTCTCTCTCTCCCTCTCTTTCTTCCCCTCCCCAGCTCACACTGTTTCTGTCTCTCTCAAAACTAAATACTTAAGGGCGCCTGGGTGGCTCAGTTGGTTGGGCGTCCGACTTCAGCTCAGGTCACGATCTCGCGGTCCGTGAGTTCGAGCCCCGCGTCGGGCTCTGGGCTGATGGCTCAGAGCCTGGAGCCTGCTTCCGATTCTGTGTCTCCCTCTCTCTCTGCCCCTCCCCCGTTCATGCTGTGTCTCTGTCTCAGAGATAAATAAAAAAAAAAAAAAAAGTTAAAAAAAAAATTTTTTTTAAAAACTAAATACTTAAAAAAAAAAAAGTTATAAAGTGAATTTTAGGGGGACAGTATTCCAGGCAGAAAGAATAGGGCCTTTCCTGGGACCTCAGAGGCCACTGTGGCTGGAGCAAGGAGAATGATAAGGGCAGGATGATACAAAATGAGTCTGGGAAAGTAGGTAAAGGACTTTTTTGAGCAGAAGTTCTCAGTCCAGCCTGTTCATCAGAATCAAAAGAGGCACTTAATACAGTAGTAGTGCCTGGGCCATGCTCCAGGCCCAGTAAATCAGAATGTCTGCAGTGGGTCCTACTTCCTTCCCCAGCTGCCGTTTTCCCTACACCTTCCAAAGGGATGACCACTGGTACTAGTTTTGTGTATTGTTCTAGACATTTTTTGTGGGCATTCAAGCAAATGCATATTATTCATTCCTCCTGTTATTTACACATATGGTAGCATACTGTACATACTATTATGCTTGTTTTCAACAATGTCTTGGAAGTCTTTTGATTTTAATATATAGTTTCCTTACTCTTTAATGACTGTATAGTATTCCATTTTATGGCTATACCACAGATTATTTAACCATTCTTTTATTGATGGACAGTTAAATTGTTTCTAGTAATTTACTATAAATAATAGTACATGCATATACCAGTTCACATATGTCAGTATATTTGTGGGATAAATTCCTAGAAGTGGAATTGTTGGGTCAAATATGTACATACACACGTGTAAATATTTGTAAAAGATCAGTCTGATCATATTGGAGAGAATGGTTTGGAACGAAATAAGTGCTTATGGGAGATAACTGAGCCTAAATAAGGTTATTTTGTGCATAGAATGAATTTTGTCTCCCTAAAATTAAATTTTGAAGTCCTAGCCACTATGTGACTATATTTGGAGATAGCATCTTTGGGAGGTAATTAGGGTTAAACAGGGTCAAAGGGGTGGGGCCCTAATTCAGTAAAATTAGTGGCCTTATAAGAAAAGGAGGTAGGAAAAGCCATGTGAGCACACAGTGAGAAGGTGGTTGTCTGCAAGCAAGAAAAAGAAAACTGACCTTGCCAGACCTTGATCAGGACTTCTACCCTCCAGAACTGTGAGAAATTCATTTCTTTTGTTTAAGTAATCCAGGCTATGGTATTTTATTATGGCAGCCTGAGCTAAGACACTGTGGAGAGGTAGGAAAGAAAAGATGGTAACTGGGACCATGGTAGTCACACAGAAAATGGAGACAGGTAGATGGATACAGGAGATATATTTAATAAGCATAACTGATAGGACTTAATAATATGCTATAAACAGTAAGAAGGAGAAATAGGTGGGTAGGATGACTCCCAGGGTTTTGGCATGCCCAACCAGGTAAATGGTGGGGCTGTTACCTGAGGTAGAGAACACTAGAAGAATGAATAGTTTTGAAGTGGGTTTAAATCACAGTTCACTTTGGGACTGGTGAGACCTCTAAATGGAGATTGCACATAAACTTTAGATAATTCAAATCCAGAGCTTGGAGGAGTGGGCTGAACTGGGGACACAGATATTTAGGTGTAAATTGAAGGGTGTGGATGGAATTGCCAAGAGCAGAAGTTGTGAATCCAAAGCCCACAGCTGAATCTGGCTTACAGATGTGTTTTGTTTTTCGCAGAGTAGTTTTTGTTGTTTAATTTTGAGTTAGTTGCCAATAATTTAAAATCTAAAGATTTCCCACGAAAATCTAGATTTGGGGCTTTTCTTTAAAAGTAGGAAGATGGGGGCGCCTGGGTGGCGCAGTCGGTTAAGCGTCCGACTTCAGCCAGGTCACGATCTCGCGGTCCGTGAGTTCGAGCCCTGCGTCAGGCTCTGGGCTGATGGCTCGGAGCCTGGAGCCTGTTTCCGATTCTGTGTCTCCCTCTCTCTCTCTGCCCCTCCCCCGTTCATGCTCTGTCTCTCTCTGTCCCAAAAATAAATAAAAAACGTTGAAAAAAAAAATTAAAAAAAAAAAAAGTAGGAAAATGTAGCACTACTGAGCTGGCTTTCCCATATGGGAACAATTGATTGGAGCTAAGTCACCACTGATCCCAGCTGCTTTCTGTTTACCAGCGAGCCCTCCACTCCTTAAAACTTATGCCTGGCCTACTTTGTTTATTTACTTGTCAGACCCTGTAGGCACTTAAGTGTGTAATCCCTGCTTTAGGAAGAGAGTATAGAATAGTGATTCTTATCTTGGCTGCACATTGGAAATATGGGATAATTTTAAAATACTGATGCTGATAACCCACACCAGAAATTTCTGTTTTTGTTTACTTGGTCAGAATTGCAGCCTTGTGGGCTCCTGGGTGGCTCAGTGGGTGAAGCGACCAACTCTTGGTTTTGGCTCAGGTCATGATCTCACAGTGCATGAGTTCGAGCCCCACAGTGGGCTCCTCGTTGACAGCATGGAGCCTGCTTGTGATTCTCTCTACTCTGCCCCTCTCCCCCTCTCCCCCTCTCCCCCTCTCCCCCTCTCCCCCTCTCCACTTGCTTTCATGTCTCTCCTGAAAAAAAAAATTAAAATTAAAAAAAAATTGCTGCCTGGGATTTTTAAAAGCTCTTCAGGTGATTCCACTGAGCAGTAGAAACTGAGAACCATTGACAGAGGTTAAGAAGAGAGCTCACGCCCAGTGTTTCACAGTTGGGTAAAGGAGGGTAGCTCCAGGAAAGGGATGAGAAGTGGCCAGAGAGATAAGTGGAATGGGATCTTGCAGTTAAGGTATGCAAACTTAATCCAATACACTTGAAGATGTTTTTAATTAGATGAGAGAGAATGAAGTTTATTTTGCATGTATACTTACTGTTTGTCTTGTATGTCCTGTATTATATATGCTGTTCATTACTGTGTAGAGTGTATGTACACACAAAAAAATAGCTATACTTTATCTAATGGTCCATTTAAAGGATTTCAAGAGTAATTTAAACTATGCTTGATTTTTGTCTTAGGGATTTACTTTAGAATCTAATTCCAGTTTAAGGTGTGTCATAAAAGGCAAGGGAAGAGCGTATTTAAAAAAGAGAGAAGTTATCAGGTCAAGATGTAGATTGAAAATGACCTATTGAATATAGCCAGATGGAGTCTTTGACCTCAGTGAAACCATTTTAGATTGGAAGAGGCAGAAACCAGATTGAAGTAGGTAGAAAGTAAAGAAATGGAAAGAATGAATGTTGGGGAAATCTTTTGAGTTGACCCGAGAAGGGAGGTGATGAGGGAAGGTCAGGTGTCTTATATGTCTGTATGGCAGGTGTTCAGTCTGTGTTGGTTACCTAAATGCATCTAACTCTTGAGGGAGGTAACTCATTGGTACCTGATTACCCTTCTCCCCATTTTAGAGGTGTCTTGCTTGTATTTGTTTTGGAGACATTGTGCTTTACACTGAGGAGATAATTTTGCCAGGACGTTAGAGACTCAGATGTTAGTGATTAGGCCCTTAGTCTCTTTCTTATCTGAAAAGCCACAGGGCTCCTAAAGGCCAGCAGGGCTCCAGTGACTCTGACATCATCCTCCCATCGAACTGATGAACAAATATCAGATTGTTGGCTTGTTGAAAATGGAATACTCGGCTATGTCAGGGAATATGTATCTAGCTTTCAGATTCCCAGGAACAATTTTTGCAGCTGTACTTTATCCATTTAACTTGATATTATAGCTGGTTTTCCAGTTGCATATATGTAAAATTTCTCATACTTTGAAATAAGTTGGAAGAGGCCCTCATTGAGCTCAAAGAGAAGAGAGCACTGAATAAACTGGTTTCCAAAAGGTTGTGTGAATGCTGGAATGCAGTTACCTTGAAAACCTTGGGTTAAAGTGGCTGTCTAGAGTGGGTTGTCATGCACATGGCCACTACCGATCTGTCTCTTAAACATCTCTGCCTCATTGGCAACTTTAACCTGGCATAGGAGGTTAAAGAGTTTTGATCTACCAGCAGAACAGAAACCAGAACAGAACAGAACCAGCAGAACAGAAACCAGAGCGGTTGGGAAATGCCAAGGATTATTAGTGAAGAATGGTGTTGATTAGTTGAAGACATAAGCCCCATTGCTATACTCTTTTTGCAAACAAGAGTGCCATTCTGTGAGGGATTAGTCTTCACAGCTACTATTATTTGATGTGTTAGGTGGATGTGATGGTTGACTTCTGTATAACGGATGTCTTTATGACATGAATAGCAGACCTCAGTCTACAAAAGTTTATATTGGGTACCTATGATAAGAAAATATTTTGTTTAGAAACTTGTATGTGCTTGGGCAATTGTAGGAATTCTGTCATAAATATAGTTAGGTACTGTGCCTGGATGGTGGTAAAGGGGAAAGGTCATTGCCATTGTGGTCCAGAGCTTCTTTGGTTTGCAGAGGAAATAGGATGGTTGAGTGGATAGAGGATTTGGAGTCTGTTCTTGCATGTGAAGCCATGATGTGTCAGGTGTCAGCTGTGTGATTTTTGTGTGTGTGATTTTTTTTTTTGAGTTAAAGTTCACATAAAATTAACCAAGTTAACCATTTTAAAGTATACAATGCAGTGACCCTCAGTACATGCACAATATTATGCAACCATCACCATTAACTCCGGAACATTTTTAACACCTCAGAGGGAAACCCTTTACCCATTAAGCATTCACTCCCCATTCCTGTCTCTCAGTATTCCCTGGAAACCACTGATCTGCTTCTTTCTCTGTGGAGTTGCCTATTCTGGACATTTCATATAAATGAAATCATACAAATGTGAACTATTGTGATTGGCTTCTTTCATTTAGCATAATTTTGTAAAGGTTTATTCATATTGTAGCATGTATTCCTTTCCTTTAATAATCATTGCTTCCTTTGAATAATTCAGTTATATAGATGTACTATATTTTATCCATTTATCAGTTGATGGATATTTGGTTTGTTTATACCTTTTGACTATTGTAAATAGTGCTAGGAACATTTATGTACAAGTTTTTGCTTGAATACCTGCTTCAGTTCTTTTGTGTACACACAAAGGAGCAGAATTGCTGGGTCATATGGTAATTCGATGTTTAACTTTTTGAGGCAGCATCAAAATGTTTTCCATGACAGCTGTACCATTTTACATTTCTACTAGCAATGTTCTGAAGTTCCAGTTTCCCCATATCCTTGTCAATACTTGTTATTTTTAAAGTTTTTAATTCCAGTTAATAAACAGCGTAATATTAGTTTCAGATGTGCAGTATAGGAATTCAACGAGTCTATGCATCAGTGCACTCCTTAATCCCCATCACCTATTTAACTCAACCCCCCACCCTCTGTTTTTTTGTTTGTTTGTTTTGTTTTGTTGGTTATAGCTATCCTGGTGGGTGTGAAGTTGTAGCTCGTCATTTTGATTTGTGTTCTCTTAATGACTAATGATGCTAAACACCTTTCATGTGCTTGTTGGCCACCTGTATATCTTTGGAAAGATGTGTATTGAAGTTCTTTGTCCATTTTTTCATTGGATTGTTTGTCTCGTTGGTGTTGAGTAGTTGTTAAGAGTTCTTTATGTATTCTGGATACTAGACCCTTGTCAGATGTATTATTTGCAAATATTTTTTCCTGTATTGTAGGCTGCTTTTTCATTTTCTCGATAGTAGTTTGCATATAAGCATTTAATTCTGATGAAGTCAAATTTATGTCCTTTTTCCTTTTGTTGCTTACACTTTTTTTAACGTTTATTTTTGAGAAAGAGCAAGCACATAGGCACATGCAAGAGAAGGGGAGAGGGAGAGGGAGGGGTGGAGTGAGGGGCGGAAGAACAGAGAGAGGGAGACAGAAGATCCAAAGTGGGCTCAGCGCTGAGAGCACAGAGCCCGATGTGGGGCTCAAACTCACGTGAGATCATAACCTGAGCCACCCAGGTGCTGCTGTTTCTTAGACTTTGGGTATCATATCTAAGAATCCATTGCCAAATCCAGGGTCATGTCAGTTTACCCCTATTTTTCTTAAGAAAAAATTTTTCTATTTTTCTTAAGAGTCTGTAGTTTTCTTAAATTTAGGTCTTTGATCTATTTTGAGTTAATTTTTGTATATGAAGTAGGGTCCAACTCCATTCCTCTGCATGGATATCCAGTTGTCCCAGCACCATTTGTTGAAGGGGCATGTGTTCTCAACCCTACATTTTTCATTTGTGAAATGAAAGTGATAAAAACACTTGTGTCACAAAGTTGTTGTAACATTAAAAAGAGAGGGTGTATATTGAACAGTAAAAAAGTCACTAAAATACTTGTGACTGTTATTGTTCTGCCACATACATATCTCACTTGCACAAGGCCTCTATAAGTTAGTGTCCTTCATCAACCACCAGAAGTCGTCCATGTAGTGCATAGTGAGTCATGACATAGAGGACTGGGGATCATGTTGTACCCGGAATGCAAAGTCACAGGGTCGCTGATGCAGGAGGTAGTTGGAGAGATTGAACCTATCCAAAATTGAAAGTCTCTTTCCTTGTAGAGTATTTGTCAAATTCTGTTGCTGTTCCTCTCAAATTTAGGTGTCCTGGGTGTGTAAGCATAGTTTTTAAAACTAAGGAGTTTTTAGGCATCGTAGAAGAATAAAGGCAGTTCTTTTTACTGGACCAGGAATCCTCACATTTCACTATCAGCTTTTAAATGGCTAGAACTGAGACTTTCCTGATTCAGTGGCTAGTAATCTCAGTTCAATCAACAAATATTTCTTGAGTTACCATTATGTGCTAGGCACTGTACTAAATAATAGAGATATAATGTCTTATCATACAAGACCAGACTCTCTTGACCCTGCATCCCTCTTTAAATCTGTTCCTTTCTACAGTTGTCTAACTTGCTGAGTCTAATTGCTTTCTCCTAGTCCCTCTTGAGTCCCTGCTAATCACATCTTTACCTCCCCTCCCCAACCAAGCCCTCCACATTGTAACTCCATCCAGTGAGTCAGTTCTCAGTCTTTTACTTGATCTTTCAGCAGCATTTTACACAGTTAAGATTGTTCTTCTTTCATTTAGCTTCCAGAACAGTGCTTTCTCTGGATTTCCTCCCACCTTACTAGAGGGTTTTTTCTCAGTCTTTTTGCTAGTTCCTAATCATCTTCCTGATTACTAAAAGTTGGGAGTGCTGTTTACTCCTCAAACCTCTGTTCTTCGTTATCAACCCTATTTCCTTGCATTTCACTTGGTCTCATGACTTTAAATACCATCTATACGTCATCAGCCACATTCCAATGACTATGAGATTTTATCTCCAAGTTAGACCTCTCCTCTGAATCTTATAGTCTGATATTAAAGTGCCTGCTTGATATCTCCATTTGGATATCTAATAGACCTCTCAAAACTGAACTGATTTTCCCCTCCAAAGCCCACTCTTCCTGTAGTCTGTCCCATCTTGTAAATAGCAGCTCCCTTCTAGTAGCCCAGACCAAAACCCTTGAGTCATCCTTGGTTGTTTTTCTCTTTCTTCCCACAGTCTGTCAGCAAACTCTGTTGGCTCTACTTTCAGAATGTATCTAGAATCGGTCATATACCACTATCTCTCCTGCTTCCACCTTTTCCAAGCCATCGTATCTCACCTGAATAATTGCCATAGCCTAATTCTTTCTTCCCTGCTTTTGTCTTTGCTCTCCTACAGCCTGTTCTCAACACAGCAGCTTGAGGGACCCTATTAAAAGTAAGTTCTTCACTCAGAGGCTTTATGCTTACCTACAAGACCCTACAGAATCTAAACCCCCACTTACCTCTCTGGCTTCATCTCCTGTTCTCCACTGTGCTTACTTTGTCCGAGTCACAAATGGCACCTTGCTCTTCTTCCAACAAACCAGTTATGTTCCTGCCTCAGGGACTTTGCTTTCCCCTCATATCTACAAAGCTTTCTCCCTCACTTCCCCCAGGTCTTTGCTAAAGTTCACTTTCTCCAGTACTCCCTATCTCCTTCCCTTTCAAACTCTGCTTCCCAGAGCTCTCTTTAGTCTGGGTGCTCCTCTTACCCCACCCCCTGAGACTGAGCACTAAAGCTATTCCTCTCCCTCCTGTTTGTCTTTAAGTTTATAGTTGAAGAGTCTCTTCAGTTAAAAAAGCAATTTGAAAACTGCTCGTCTGTGAGGTTAGAAATAAAAAGCAGAGATTAGCGGCCATGAATGGAGAGGGACTTAGCAAGGGCACACTTATCCTTTCCATTTTGTGGATCAAAGGCATGGTCCCTATTTTACAGTCTTGGAGATGGATACTGTAATACTGTTCTGATGAACACAATGCTCCTATTGTATCAAGCCTTCCCCGCAAGTACTGTGGCTCAGGTGTCAGTATTTTGTCTTCCTTCCACATAGTACATCTTGGTATTCTGGCAGTTCTGTTGGGACCTCTTCCCCATGGTAGGCCCTGCTCAGTGAGTGGAAGAGGCTCAACTGGTACTGGTAGCAGTATTGGGATCTACATATTAAAGGCAGTTAAGAGTTACATATAATGGAGAGAGAGTGTTGATTCTACTGTGAGATGTCCAGACCCTAAAGAAAAGGGCAAACAGATCACATCTAGTGCCAGTCTCCCTTGATAGCAAGTTCAGAGGCTTCATCAGTTTTTCAACCTGTCTGCATTATCATGGGTTATTGTTAGTATAGCCTGGAATGGTGCTTGTTTTGATATGCCGTTTTTAAAACACAGTGCATTATTTCTAATGAATTTTTAACCAGCAGGTATTATATAAGTATATTCTTCTTGCCTTGGCTCTTTTCCTAGATAAGCTGATTTTCTTTTTTAAAATTTTTTTTAAATGTTTATTTATTTTTGAGAGAGACGGAGACAGAATGCGAGTGGGTTGGGGCAGAGGGAGAGGGAGGCACAGAATCTGCAGCAGGCTCCAGGCTCCAAGCTGTCAGCACAGAGCCTGACACAGGGCTCGAACTCACGAGCTGTGAGATCATGACCTGAGCCAAAGTCGGACACTCAACCGACTGAGCCACCCAGGTGCCCCAAGATGAGCTGATTTTTCTAAATGACAAATGAATAGATAAATTATACAATTTCAGGTAGTGGCAATAGTGCTATGAAGAATATTAATGTCCCATAATAACAAACACTTGGATCATTTCCGATTTTTCTCTCTTATACAATACTGCGATGAACAAACATCTTTGTACTTATGCAGATGTGTGATGTTTGTATTGCATAGATCTGAAAGATGGAGTTGCTGGATCATCTAATCATATAATCAAAATTTTAAAAAATACTACCAAATTGGTCCCCAAAGTGTCTATACTAATATTATAAACATAATTAAAAACAGTAATGTGTTTCAGTTTTTCAATAATATTTCCTTTATTTTTCAGTCACAGTAGCAGTATTGAGTACATTTCTTTATTTAAAAAAATTAACGTAAATCTAAAAATCCTCATGCCTTCACTAATTAACAAATTTTTGCCTCTCTTAAAAGTTTTAAAACCTCATGCCCCCTTGTTTTCACTTTTATTTCTCTGTGGTTGAATATCTTTTCTCGAGGTTTTGACCATTTATATTTCTTTTTCTGTTTTTTTTTGGTTTTTTTTGTTTTTTTTTTTTGGATAGCACAACAAAGACTGTTAGTTACCTTTTATGATCTGTTCTTCCTTCATCTTCAGTAGTGGGAACCCCAGCTTTTAGCCAAGCCCATTGATGCCCATTCTAGAAGACTACATTCCTTGGTCTCCTAAGAGCTAAGTACAACCATGTGAGTTTTAGCTGATGGTACACAAGCAAAAGTGTTTGGTGTGATTTTCTGAAATCTCCTTAAAGGGAGAAGGCACTCTCTTCCTCATTCCTCACCCATCCTGTATTGGAACACAGATGCAGTGATGGAGCTCTAACGGCCGGCTGTCCTAGGAAAGTAGAACTATCTTTGTAGCTCAGTGAGCCAGAAAACCTGGGCCCCTGACCATTTGTTGGAGTCACTGTACCAACTTTTAACTTCTTTTGCATGAGAGAGAAGTTTAACTTCTGTCTTGTTTAATCACTCTTATTTTTGGTTTTTCTGTTATATGTGGCATAACAAATACTTGTCTTATTTATTTGTAGGAGTTCGTTGTGTTGCAGATACTCATCTTTAATATAAAAATGGCACACATTTTTCTCCAGTCTGTTCAAGTTCTCTCCCTTTGTTTGTGATAGTTTTTAATTTTGATCTCAAATTTAACTGTCTTTGCTTTTGTGACTTTTGATTTTGCTTTTTTTTTTTTTTTTTTTTTACTATTTAATGGACATTTTTCCTGCCCTGGAGATCTAAACATAGAATCTTATATTTTCTTATACTCTTATAGAAAATTTTAAGTCTTTAATTATATTGAATTTATTTTTATGCATAGTGGAAGGAGGAGTCTTGTTCAGTTGGCCATTCATAACAAGTAGCATGTCAAATTATTAGTTAATAAATTCTCATATGCATAGATTGGTTTTAGAACTCTGTTTAGTTTCATTGATCTTTGGTTCTTTGCCAATAATATACCTTTAGTTACTGTAGTTTTATAATGTGATTTTTGGTGAGGCAAGGTCTTCTTTCTTTGTTCTTTTTTAGAAATTAAAGGTTAAATGGCTGTAGCACAATATTTGGAAAACATGTATAAGGTGAAGAGTATAACAATACAATGAACATTTGCTCAGTACCCATTGCTCAGTTTAAGGGACATATATTGCTATTACTTTGTCTTTGTCCCCCTACCCTAAAATTGTCTTGACTCCTGCACATTTTCTCTTCTGTGCAAAATTTTAGAGTTAGATTATAAATTGATCTTAGAATTAATTCATATCAGTGACGGCAGTAATAGTGTCTTTATTAATAACTGCTTTCTGAAAAATAATAAACTAATTATTTAAATGCTTTTACTATTTAAAAACAATTTGATGTGATGTGAACAGTGGTTATGAGATACTAGTTGAATGTGATTATGAGCTCTAGTAGTTGTCAGTTGAGCATTTGTTTTGGTGGCTTTTGACCATTACACTGTTTTTATTGTTTTATTGAGATATAATTGACATAGAACACCATATTAGTTTCAGGTGTACAACAGAATGACTCAATGTACATATATATTGTGAAATGATCACCACAATGTCTAGTTAACATCCATTGCCACACAGTTACAATTTTTTTCTTGTGATAACTTTTAAGATTTAGTCTCATCAACTTTCAAATATACAATAGAATATTATTAACTGTAGTCACCGTACTGTACATTATATCCCCCAAGACTTACTTATTTTACGGCTAGAAGTCTGTACCTTTTGACTGCCTTCACCCATTTTGTTCACCCTCTACTCTCCACCTCTGTCAACCACCAGTCTATTCTTTGTATCTGTGAGTTTGGGTTTTGTTTTCTTGGGAGGTTTTTTAGATCTCACATAAGTGAGATGACACAGTATTTGTCTTTCTAACTTATTTCATTTAGCATAATGCCCTTAAGGACCGTCCATATTGTCACAAATGGCAGGATTTCTTCTTTTTATGACCGAATAATATTCTCATTGTGTGTGTGTGTGTGTGTGTGTGTGTGTGTGTGTGTGTGTGTGTACCACATTTTCTGTATCAATTTATCCATTAATTGACACGTAGATTGTTTCCATGTCTTGGTTTTTGTAAATAATGCTGCAGTGAACATGAGGGTGTAGATATCTTTTTGAGTTAGTGTTTTTGTTTCCTTCAGGTGAATACCCAGAAGTGGTCTTGTGGGGTCGTAAGTAGTTATATTTGTAAATTTTTGAAGAACCTCTGTACTGTTTTTCATAGCGGCTATACCAATTTACTTTCCCACCAACAGTGCACAAGTGTTCCCTTTTCTCCAGTCCTCACCAGCAGTTGTTATTAGTTGTGTTTTGATAATAGCTACCCTAATAGGTGTGAAGTGATAACTCATTGTGATTTTGATTTGCATTCTCCTGATAATTAGTGATGTTTAGCACCTTTTCATGTACCTGTTATCAAAGAACTTGTTGCCTGTGTTTTCTTCTAGGAGTTTTATGGTTTCAGGTCTTATATTCAATCTTTAATACATTTTGAGTTGATTTTTGTGTATGGTGTAAGATATTGATCCAGTTTCACTCTTTGTGTATGGTTATTGACTTTTCCCATCACCATTTATTGAAGAGATCATTGTTTCCCTCATTGTTTATTCTTGACTCTTTTGTCTAAATTAATTGACCATATGTGGGTTTGTTTCTGGACTCTATTCTGTTCCATTAATTTATGTGTCTGTTTTTATTCTAATTCCACACTATTTTGATTACTGTAGCTTTGTAATATAATTTGAAATCAGGGAGTAATGCCTCCTGATTTTTCTTGTTGCTCAAGATTGTTTTGGCTATTCATGGTCTTTTGTGGTTCCATGCAAATTTTGGAATTGAAAAATGCCATTGGAATTTTGATAGGGATTGCATTGAGTCTGTAGGTTGCGTAGTTATGGACATTTTGACAATGTTAAGTCTTCCAATATATGAGCATAGAATATATATACATTTATTTATTTGTGTCTTCAATTTCTTTCATCAGTATCTTTCAGTTTACAGTGTACAGGTCTTTCACCTCCTTGGTTAAATTAATTCCTAGCTATTTTATTCTTTTTTTTTTTTTTTTAAGAGAAAGTAGTTGTAAATGGTACTTTTTTTTTAAGTTTATTTGAGAGAGTGCACGCACACGCGGGAGGGGCAGAGAGAGAGGGAATCTCAGGCAGGCTCCACATGGAGCCCGATGTGGGGCTTGAACTCACAAACTGTGAGATCATGATCTGAGCTGAGACCAAGAGTCAGTAGTTTAATCGACTGAGCCACCCAGGCACCCTGGGATTGTTTTCTTAATTTCTAATAGTTTATTATTAGTGTATAGAAACACAACTGAGTTTTCTCAGTTGATTTTTGTATCGTGCAACTTTACAGAGTTCATTTATTATATGAGTTTTTTGGTGGCATTTTAGAGTTTTTTTTATATATGTAGTATGTCATTTGCAAACAGAGACAGTTTCACTTCTTTCTTATTTGGAAGCCTTTTATAAAATTTCTTTTTCTTACCTAATTGCTCTGGCTAAGATTTCCAATACTGTGAGAAATAAATGTGGCAAGAGTGGGCATCCTTGTCTTGTTTCTGTTCTTAAATGAAAAACTTTCAACTTTTAACCACTTAGTATGTTGCTAGCCATGGGCTTGTCATACATGGGCTTTCTTTGTTGAGGTACATTCCCCTCTATACCCACTTTGTTGAGAGGTTTTATTGTGAATGGATGTTGTATTTTGTCAAATACTTTTTCTGCATCTTGAGATGCATTATAAGATGCAGATGATTTTAAGTTTTTATCCTTTATTTTGTTAATACGGTATTTCACAGTGGTTGATTTGTGGATGTTGAACCATCCTTGCATCCTTGGAAACGATCCCGCTTAATCATGGTAGATGATCCTTTCGTTGTATTGTTGAGTTTGGTTTGCTAATATTTTGTTGAGGAATTTTTGCATCTATATTTATCGGGGATATTGGCCTATAATTTTCTTTTCTTGTAAGGTCCTTGTCTGGTTTTGGTGTCCAGGTAATGCTTGCCTTGTAAAATGAATTTAGAAGCCTTTCTTCCCCTTGTTGTTTTTTTGGAAGATTTTCAGAAGGACCATTAGGCTGTTTTTAATTGTTGTTTCTTAGTCATAAGTATAGTTTAATTTGTACTCATAATTGGCTATTGCTTAAAAGTGGAACATGTGTGAAACAGATGTCAAAACGTCATAAATTAATGAGCATAAAAATGATAATTCTGAAAAACTATTTCAAGATGTCCTTTATGGAATACATAAGCTGCATTCATCTGATGAAAATTTTTATAAAACATCAAGATGTCTCTAATACTAAACAAGCTACATGATTACAGGAAGCTGGGTAAAGGATATAAGGGAATTCTCTGTTCTATCTTTTCAGTTCTTGAAATCTGTAATTATTTCAAAATAATTGGGTTTTTTTAAATCATTATAATGTAGAAACATTAGCTAGGCATGCCTTATGTTTACAGTTATACATGTATTCATACATGTGTATAACTGGTATTTGCTATTGCCTATTCTTAAAGTCACTCTAGAGAAAATAATTTTGGATCGGTTCACTAAATATAAATAGCAAAGTAAAGACATGCTATTGAATCTCATGAAATATAGAATCAAATTAAGATGGATTGTCAATTGAAAGACTCCATGTTGTATTAAATTAGGAAGAGGTTTGCTTTAAAATTTATCAACTTAACTATACAGTGGTATTGTAGACAGCTGGATGTTTATTTTATTGTAATTGATCTTCCTCTGCTTAGGTATTTAAAATTCTAAAAAAGAAAAACTTAAGCAATTGAAAATGTGAAAAAGGAAAAAATATGGGGTTATTCAATCCAATTTGGCTTTTCATTTATTGGTAAGAAAAATCTACAATGTACTGTTTGCTGAGAACTTCTCTCAAAGTGTAGCATAAAGCCATCTCTCCTATGTTGACATTTTAAAACAACTAGGAGAGCCTTGGTAGCTCAGTTGGTTGAGCATGACTCTTGATTTCAGCTCAGGTCATGATTCCAGGGTCATGGGATTGAGCATGGAACCTGCTTGAGATTCTCTGTTTCTCCCTCTGCCCCTTTCACCTGCTTGTACTCTCTGTCTCTCTCTAAAATTAATTAATTAACTAATTAATTAATTTAAAAACTAACCTTCGACTTACAGAAGAATCTCAAGTATCAGTTTTAAAAATCAGTTTGTTGGGGCACCTGGGTGGCTCAGTCGGTTAAGTGCCAGACTTCAGCTCAGGTCGTGATCTCACGGTTTGTGTGTTTGAGCCCCACATCAGGCTCTGTGCTGACAGCTCAGAGCCTGGAGCCTGCTTCAGATTCTGTGTCTCCCTCTCTCTCTGCCCCTCCCTGGCTTGCGTTCTGTCTCTCTCTCAAAAATAAATAAACATTAAAAAAAAAATCTGTTTATTTTGGATGCTATAATACAAATGAAATTTCAGCCTACATTTCAGTATACTTTTGGTGCTAAGTCCCCATCTTTTAAATTTACTACATTTGGTTAAAAATCCATCTTTCAATTTCTTGATAATTTCACTGGACAACATATGATTTTCTTTACATGATAAAACAGTTCATCAGTGAGTAGAAGTCAAAACTTGTCCTTAGATATTATCAGCATAATTAAAGACTTTACCATGTGAACCTTGTAACAAATCTTTAATAATATGTTGACCTAAAATAGAAAATTTTACTTAAATTTGTTTTATCATGTGTCATACAAAACTTTTTAAATTCCTAAGGAGATTTGCAATATTACTTTAAAAAAAGGGTTTTTTTAATGTTTATTTTTAAGAGAGAGACAGAGTGCAAGGGGGGGGGAGGGGCAGAGAGAGAGAGAGAGGGAGACACAGAGTCCCAAGCAGGCTCCAGGCCCTGAGCTGTCAGCACAGAGCCCGATGCGGGGCTCAAACTCACAAACCATGAGATCAGGACCTGAGCCTAAGTTGGATGCTTAACCGACTGAGCTACCCAGATGCCCCTGCAATATTACTTTTTAAAGCTCATTGGTCAAAAAAGTTTGAGAAACACTGATCTGCACTGAAATTGTGCTATTTGATGTCAGCTTGGGCCTGCCTGGATCCAGAATGGCCAGACTGGAAAAGACATGTACTATCATCACAATGTAGGGATATGAAGTATCCTATGATGAGGCCCTTTAGCTGAAAAGTACAGCATTGCTACTCACTTTCAAGAGGGTAATAATTTCCCCCTTTCAATCCATTTTCAAGAGTGGACAGATAGATGGGCATGTGTATTGCTCAGCTCCCTTCATTATAATCAAAGATTAGAGTGTTCAAAAGATTCTTGGCAGCTAAAAACCATGGTAAGTATTCACTTACATATGATGGGTTTTTTGGTTACAGATTTAATGAAGAGAAAGACCAAGTGAAGGAAGGAAGTAGAGTATTATGAAAGCAAGAGCTTAAAGAAAAATAGAGGATGAAGTTGTATGAGTAGAATCAAGGAAGAATCATGTATGTTTGCATGTCAGAGAAATTTGTTTTAAAGAATAAATATCCAGTTAAAGATATGATATCCAGTTAAAGATATCCAGTTAAAGATATGAAATCCATATAAAGATATGATAAATATCCAGTTAAAAAGCCTGTTTATAATAAAAATACATAGGACATATATCAGTTTGCTCTAATTTTATTAAGTACAGCCAGCTATCATGGAAATGAAACGTGCTTCTTTCTCTCTGTATTATGTCTGCTCTACTTAATACCAGCTTCTCCTGCCATGTTGCTTATAATGGTTGCCCCCAAACAGTGGCCTTTAGTCATCAAATCTGAAGGACCTTTAAGATCTAGGACTCTCAGCTTATTACAGTGTTTCAGTGCTTCAGTTCCAAGTAGCCAGGAGAGAAAATGTAATTGGCCTGCCTTAAGTCATAGGCTCAATGGGGCAGTTCTGTGCATCACATACTTTCCAGTTCCTGGTTACTTTCCTGCTACCACTTCTTGTATGCTTGGCCTAGACTAGGAAAAAGGTCCTCTTTTATAACCAGTTGTGCTCTCTGTCTCTGATTTGTTATAAAGTTGCCTCTCAGTACTAGGGCATTTGTAATGGGGGCCAGGGGTGCTGGTCTTAGGTTCAAAGCATATGCTAAACCTTTTCATCAGGTAAGACACAAGATTAAGCTGAGCAGTTATCAGAAATGTCCAAGAGGACCCCTTCATCCTAGATAGCATCAATCAATTCCTCCTTAAATTGATGATAAAAGATGACTTTTTAACTAGTCTAGGTCTTGGCCAAGGAAACAGAATAAATAGTAGCATATTAGCAAATTGCCGAGCAATTAGCAAATTGCCCCTTTCTTCCTTCTCTTTCTCATTAAATGCTTCCTCTGTGCCAAGCACTGAGAGACAGTGGTGAACAAGCAACAAGTTCCTTGCTTTTGTGGAGTGGACATTGCGTTGTAGGGATAATACAGTATGTGTAAACAATAAATAAAACAGTTCCAGGTAATGATAAGTGCTATATACAGACAGTAAACTGGATAGTGGAGTACAGAGTAATGAGATGAACTTGGTCAGGAGAGAGGAACAGGCTGTTGGAGGAACTGAAAAAAGGCCAGGGAGAAAGCAGTGCAAGGTGAAGTAAGAGAAATGGTAGGCAGATTCTGGAGCTATATTAGGTTGTGGTAGAAGAGTTTAGATTTGTTCAAAATGGAGCATTTGAAACAGGAGAGCAATTCACCGTGTTATTTATCACTTTTGTGCTGTGTGGAGAATAACTGGAGTATGGAAAGGCAAGAGTGGAAGCAGAGGCCAGGTAGAAGGCTGTGACAGTAATGCAGGTGAGAGATGATCATTTGGGCCAGCTTCTAGCAATGAGAAAGTCAAAACTGAGAGATTTTGGAGGTAGGGTTGACCTTACTGAGTGAGTTTATATTCCAGAGATGGCCTATATTTATGGCAGATAGCCATTCCACTTTTATGGACTTCTAAACACCTACCAAGGTACCGGTAAAATGCCCTCAATAACATATTCTGATTGTGTATGTACTGGACTATGAGGTGGTCTGTCTATCCAATAAGTAATTAATAGTAAACCCTTGCTAGGCCTCATCTGCAGAATAAGGAATCCCTCAGTCCCACATGTAGAATGTCAGCTGAATAAAGAACTTTAGGAATGTCTCAGGGGTCTCAGGGTACCTGAAACCAAATGACAAGTCAATGAGGTAGGTTTGGTGGCTTCTCTGACCCTAGACTTGGACTTGTCATTTCAGTCTGACATGTCACATGTATGATCAGCCAATAAAGTCATGAATAAACTTACTTGCTCTATTACAGCAGTTAGCTCTTTATTCTCAACACTCTGCTGTCAAATTTCTGACTCTGTGCTCAACCTCCATACCTGCTTTTGGACTTTTGGTTTGGACTTCTATCATGTCTCTTTTGGGCTTCTTGCAGTTGAGCCTTGCTCTCAGTTCTGCCTTCCTGTCTGATCTCAGTATCCACTTCCCCAGCTCCCCCACTGCCACCCCAACAACACTCCTTTCATATATATTGAATGAAAAAAATTTTTTGCTGAAATCATAACTACAGAACCCCACCAGAGGTAGTGATTCAGACTTGTGCCTCACGGGTGTTTTATTTAGGGACTCCTCTTGAGCCCACAGGACTACAGCCTTTTTCTTTTGCCTGAAACTGTTTTGTAGGCAGACAGTGCTTCATGAGCTCTTCAGTGGGCAAGCTCAGAGACTTATTGGATCAATGCAAAAATAAATTATCTTATTTGTGATAAAGACTTAAGATATGTCAAGATTGATTATTTAGAGGGGATCAGTGGAGCTACAAAATAAAATCCCGAGCTGTATCCAGGGCAAAACATGAAAAGTGGGGAAGCAGTGGGTTCTGTTGAAGGACTCATGTGAGACCTAAAGGGACACATCTAAAAATTGTGAAAGTTGTCAGCTCAAAAGAATCTGTATATCCTTTTTACCTGGAGATATTTCCTTTGGGCTTTTGCCCTGTTCCCCTGCCCCATTTGACGTTTGGGGTAACTCCACAGCATCTGACAGTTCATACATGAAGAAAATATTGTTGGGGTGCCAGTGGCTCAGTTGGTTAAGCATCCATCTCTTGATTTCGGCTCAGGTCATGATCTCAGGGTCATGAAATTCTGGTTCCATGCTGGGCTTGGAGCCTGTGTAAGATTCTCTCTCTCCCTCTCCCTCAGCCACTGTCCCACTTGCGCTTGTGGTGTTCTCTCTCTCTCTCTCTCTCTCTCCCTCTCCCGTTCTCTCTAAAAAAAAAAAAAAAACAAACGCAAAAAACAAAAAAGAAAATATTTTTGAATCCTCTTTTATACTGTGTGCTGGCTACATGTTGGGGAGATGAGGATGTATAAATTGCAGTGGCTTTCTAACCCATCTCTGCTTCATCCCTGATTTATCACACTGCCACCTGAATCCTTTCATCTTCCTGAGAAATGATAGCAGTGCTATAAATGCCTAATAAATACTTTGTGAATAAATGGAAATTACTTCCAAGTTTTTTCTTCTGTCCAGAGAATCTTTGCACTGTGCCTTTGTATTTATGTGTCTTCTCCAAACCAAATCTCTTATTTCACTGTTGTGTTACATTTTTTTTCTTGCCCTGATAATTGCAGTTCTTCCACATTTAAAGTCTTCTGCATTTTCCATTTCTCTCCTGTTGATTTAATCTCACAGGTCACTTGTTCTGAAAAATTATGCTTTATTTGTGGCATTATGGCATGTCTTATATATAATTCTATTTCTGGATATGATCCCTTTTGTGAATATGCTTTTAATTATGTCTGAGTCAATTTTATTGTTGAACAAGCTCATTTTCTTAATTATGATTATAAAGTTTGGTAATATAGGAATATACTTATAGTCTGGTAATACAGTCGGAAGTTCAGATAGGTAGCATTAATATTATTCATTGGTTTTATGAATCTGACTTTAAATTTTACTCCATTAACTATATCTGTTATGGTTTTCTTTTATATGTCTATTTTATGTGTCACAATTTTATCACTCACTAATAAATTTATTAGGTTTTCGAGCTTTCTAAAAAATAAAATTGGGGCTAAAAAAAACCTTGTTTTTGTAATTCAGGTTACTACAATAACTTCAGTGTTCTATATATTTATCTCCTTCCTTCCATTCTTCCTGTCTTCTTTTTTTTTTAATTTTTTTAAAATGTTTTTATTTTTGAGACAGAGAGAGACAGAGCATGAGCAGGGGAGGGGCAGAGAGAGAGAGAGGGAGACACAGAATCTGAAGCAGGCTCCTCCAGGCTCTGAGCTGTCAGCACAGAGCCCGATGCGGGACTCGAACTCACAGAGTGTTAGATCATGACCTGAGCTGAAGTCAGATGCTCAACTGACTGAGCCACCTAGGTGCCCCCTTCCTGTCTTCTTAATGTCTACCAAGATTTCAAGACCATTCTTTTCCTAGAAATTGAGAAATCTGGGAGTATGGCAGGGACCACATACTGACTACCCCAGATCCACTAGTCTTAATATGGATATGCTATAGGACAGAGGGGCTTTGATGTTCGAGAAACCTGGGCCTAGATCAGTATTTCCATTTTAATTTCTCTTAGCCTCTGTTTCTTCATCTGTGGAATGGAGATAATGTTAATCTCAACGTTGGCATAAGAACATTAGATAATACCTTTAAGTGCTCAGCACAATACTTGGCGTTATGCATACTTTAAAAATGATGACGTAATAATGGTAATCTTCCCTTTGAGAGCCCAGTATAAGAAGGGTCAGTAGGCATAGCAGCATGCCTCTGCCTCTACCCCAACCCTTCACATATACCTCTTCCTCTCATCTAAGGAATACAAGCCCAAGATGAAAGGCCAAAAAGAGGAAGCATACCTAGTTCTTCCTTTCTTGCACTCCTTGTTCTCTGTTGTTAATGGTAGCAGAATTGCTGTAGAGGTGGTCTTATGTCTGATGTATATCCATTCCTTTGATTCCTCCAGTGGGGGCCTACAGAGGGATGGTCTTACTCTGAACTCACCAGTAAATTTTTCTTCAGGTATATGGGTATTAAAAGATACTTTTAGATGTTCTAAAAGCTTAAGGTATGACCATGAGAAAAAGTGGCTGAGACACGGTAGAAAACAATATCAACAAAATTATCATTGTGGAGATAAGGTCAAGAAACTAAGAGGCCAGGATATCAGATGGATTATCTATTTGGTGTTGAAATCAATTAGAGTGTAACAAATAGTGTTGGAGTGACAGTGAACTGAAAGCTAAACTCATCAAGGAATGAAAGGGAAACTTAGATACCATAATAAGGAAGGCTAGTGGGTGGTAGAATCTAGTGATACATAACTCTGAGCAGGGGATTTGGGGAGAGGGATTTGGACTGGAAGTTGCAATGAAGAACAAGAAAGGCATTTACCAGGCCTCGTGTTCGAATGGCATGGAAGAGAAAAAGAGTCATCATCTAAGAGGGCTACAAGGAAAGCAGTGTCCTCATGGGGAAAGCCCAGAGCCCAGTTTCAGTTTAAATAAGAAGGCAAAGGAAGCTGAAGAAAGCTTCTGAGAAGAGGTCCAGGATATGAGGATTTTGCTGGTATCTCCCTATGAGTCCCACAGGGTTCAGTGGAAGGATTTCAGGAGATAGGAAAGAGGCTTAGATTCCATCATCAGTATTATCATCTGTTCCTTTCAAACATCCTTAATCCCTTTGCACTTCTCACTTCAGCAGTCTTGCTTGGCTAAACTACAGTGCTGATTAAATCTAATTCTTTGCCTGTTCCTTGCCTGTAAAACCATGCTGCTGAGCTTGCATTAAATTAATGATCATAACTTCAAGTGGACCCATGACATTTGCTGGAAGTCATACTAGATTTCCAGTCATTTTCTGTTTCATCTCCTCCTAAATGACTATTGCATATCTTCGATCTCATCATGTCTTCACTATCTCCTCACCACTCTTCAGTTTCAACTGATGACCATGCTTCCTATTTCAGAAAAGAAACAGGAAAAAAAAGAGCTTTTACAAGCTTTTACCACCACAGATACCTAGTACCTGCAGCGGTATTCATATACCCTACTTTCTCTCCCATTGCTGTGAAAGAACCAGCCTAGCTAAGGTCTTCATAATTCTTTCATATCAATTTACCCCCTTCTTAATCATTGTCTTACGCATGAAAAAATATGCTTTTATTGCTCCCATCTTCAAAATAATCCTCCTTGACACCACTTTCTCCTCTATTGTCTTATTTCACTTGAACTTCACAGTAAAAGTTGAAAAAGAAATGTCTACATTTTGTTGCTAGTTTTTCTTCTCCCATTTCTTTTTTTTTTTTTTTTTTTACCCAAGCCAAACAGATTTCTGCCCCACAATTCCATCAAAACTGCTCTTATCAATATTGCACTATATGTTAACTAACCAAAATTTAAATTAAAAAAAAAAGTTCTTATCAGTTACTAGTGATGTCCATATCTGTCATTTCTCAATAATTATCTGACTTAACATTCAGGAGCAGAGTTATCACTCTCCTCCTTGAAACACCTTCTACACTTGGCTTCTAATATCAAATATATAATATCATATCGCTGTTAAGATCATGCCTTGCTTGTAATGTATGCAGAAACATGAGAGACCTGTAGAGAATTGTCTCACAAGCCCTATCTCTCTGGCCACTTCTTTTCAGACTTCTCCCCTGACTCCTTGTCACTTCTTCAAACTAGAGCTGCACTTTCCAGTACTGTAGCCACTAGATACATGTAGCTATTTAAAATAAATTTTCAGTTATTCAGTTGCCTAGCCATATTTCAAGTGCTCAATAGCCACATGTGGATGGTGGCTACCTATTGAATGGAACATATATATAAATATGTCATCATCACAGAAAGTTCCTTTGGATAGTACTGCTCTGTGTATTTGAGTACCAGAAGGCCCAGCCTTTGGATGTTTCTTCTAACAGAAATTTATAGAATCTTGTAGAATATGATATATTATAGAATAAACATTTCTATATATTTCTTTCTCTTTTCTTTCTATATTCCCTCCCTTTATCATCTCCTCTAGTCTCAAGGCTTTAAATGTGACTCAAATTTGGATCAGCCCAAATCTCTCCCCTAAAGTCTACACTTGATTCTCCAGCAGCATTCTGCATATCTGTACCTGAGTGTCCACAGGCATCTCAAAAGTAACATCCCAAACTGAACTAGTAACCTTCCTTGCCACCACTCCCTCTCCTACTGACAATTCTGTTCTTCCTGCGGTCTTTCTAGTCTGAAAATGCCCGTTCTCTTCTTCCATTTGTTCAAGCAAAACAAAAAAGTAACAGTTTTTAAAAATCAACCCGTAAATTCATCTTGACCTCCCTCTTTTCCACAAAGCTCACACATCTGTTCTGTTGACTCTTGTTTCAGATTCTATTCAGAATCTGACTACTACTCATGCTTCCCCTGCTACCAACTGGTCCGAACTAGCATCATGTTTTGCCTGGATTATTCCAGGTGTATTTGGCTCCTTTTTGGAGTCCCTGCTTTCTCCCTTGTCTCCTGTAGTCAACTCTTATCACAGCAACTAGAATGGTCTTGTTAAAAAGTAATTCAGATCGTGTCATTTTTCTGCTCAGAGTTCTTCAGTAGCTCTGCATCTCACCCAGCAAGAGTCCGAGTCTAGTCACAGTGGCATTCTCATTCTTGTTGAAACAGTTAAGATGTCCTCCCACCTCAGAACACAGAGCTGTTATAGTTGGTTTTCCTCGACCTCCTTTCCCCCCAGCTCATCTCCACACATGTACTTCTTCCCTCATGGTACTGGCCTATTGAACAGACCAGGCCAACTGTCTTATAAAATGATCCATACCTTGAATTTCTCTTGTTTCCTTATGGTAGTAACATATTTTGCTACTGCCCACATTTCCTATAACTGGACATTAGATCTCCAAAGTTGGCTAAAGCTAAATATTTTTGGCAAGAGAACTTCGTAAGTAATACTTTGATCTTCACATTGCATCATATTGAGAGAGGTACATACTATCTGATTGTCCCACAGCTAGTGGTGATGCTGTGTTTAACTAGGGTGTTAAATGGTAACTTTCACATCCCTCCGTTATTTACGTTTTTATATTTATTAACACAATCTGAAGGGTGAACGTTATGTTTCTTTAATCCTGTGTGATTTTAAGTGTATAGTTGAGCTGTGGAACTTTTTTTTTTTCAAATGAAATATTTTTTGGAGATCCAATATATAAAACAGACGAAAGAGAGCTATTCTGGTTGCAGTGGGAAATGCCTAGTATTGGCAGCTTCCAAGGGAACTCTGACCAGCATACTTTGCAACTCACAGAGCCTGCCTAAACACGAGGAAATGGAGGTGGTCTTAAGTCTACCTAGCATCTCACCAGAAAGGCTTAATACACTGTCAGAGCACAATTTGGGGGGCTCTGTCACTTCCTTGGAAAGCTGTGGTTGTGGATGACCGCTAGAATGGCACTTGGATTTTCCCTGCCAGTCCACCCACTGTTTTTAGTTGTCTGAGTACTTGCTTTGACATTCTATCTGTTCTGCAGATGTGAAGATTTGAAATTACTTCATTTTTAGTGTGTGCTGGGTTGCAGTCTCTTTTTTTGTTGTTGTTGTTTCCCTTTTGGAAAGTTTTTATCCACAAAGAATTTCAGATTCAGACATTATTCATCTTATGTCTGGAACACTAAAATCTCATGAGCTCCCATATGTCTTATCTCTTTCCACCTTTAGAATATTCAGAATGCTGCCACAGCTAAAGTCAGTTTTATCATTTTCTTGGTGCTTGCTTTATTTCTATACCTTACTTATTGTACAGGATAATGTGCCTTAGTAGATAATTCAGTAAGTAAATTTGGTATATAAGATGTATGATGTACATTTTTATTTTCATGGAAAGATGTTTCCCTATATTAAGTGGAAAAAGCAGGTAATAAACTATAATTCTTATTTTTGTTTTTAAAAAAATCATATTCATGGGGCGCCTGGGTAGCTCAGTCAGTTGAGCATCCAGTTTTGACTCAGGTCATGATCTCAAGGGTTTGTGGGTTCAAGCCCCATGTCAGGCCTTGTGCTGAAAGCTTGGAGCCTGCTTCGGATTCTCTGTCTCCCTCTCTTTCTGCCTCTCTCCCACTTGCGTGCATGTGCTGTCTCTCTCAAAAATAACCATTAAAACAAAAAACACATTCATAAAAATCCTCATATCTGTTTATGTTGTGTATATATGCATAAAGCCAAAAAATGACATTTACAAAAATGTTCACATTGATACTCTCTCTAGGTGTGTGTTTGTTGTTTTTTTTTTTTTTTTTTTTTACTCTGTGTTAATCGCATGTGTGTACTCTCTATTTTTGCGGGAGGTAAGTTTTATTTCTACAGTTATTACTTTTATGAAGATTAAAACTGTTATTTAAAAAGTAGACAACAGAGGCACCTGGGTGGCTCAGTCAGTTAAGCACCTGACTCTTGTTTTTGGCTCAGGTCATGATCTCACAGTTTGTGGGATCAAGCCCACATCAGGCCCTGCACTGACAGTGCAGAGTCTGCTTGGGATTTTCTCTCTCTGCCCCCCTTTCTCTTTCTCGCTCGCTCTCTCTCAAATAAGTAAGCTTAAAAAAAAAAAAAAAGTAAGCAACAATTTTGATCTGTCAAATCCAAATTGCATTGAACTCAATTCTAAGCCCCCTCCCTGGCTTTCTTACAGCCATGCCATACTTTGGGATTTTCCCCTATTCTCTTATCATCCTATTAAAGTAGTTGTTTCTATTTATTTTACTCCAGGTTCCTGGTCATCTTCTAGAATTGCCCACTTGGCTCTGACAAGCATCTCTGCTCACTTGTACCAAATTTAACTTGGCAGGAAGGGAAAGGAAGATGTAAAAATTATGTTCTAACAGGAACTATCCCTAGAATGTGATCTTCATCAGGGACCAGGAGAGCCTCAATAAATACCTATTGAATAAGTTGATGTATTCTTTTTGTTTCATTTCTTTTATCCCATAAGTTCCTACAAGACAAGAGCTTTGTTTGTTTTCTGTAGTGTCCTGAACATTTTGGGTACTTAATATGCATTAGTGAATAAAATCTCTTAAGATTCATAATTTACTTAATAAAAATGAAATTAAAATCTGTTGTCAACTTTGACCAGAACTTGCCTCGAAGCCTGTCTTCATATTTGATTCTGGAATAATACCAAACTCCTGGTAGCTCCTCACACATCTCATGCCACTTCCTGCCTTGCTTTCTTTGTCCACAAGGCATTTTTCCCTTTCTTCCTGTAGCCAGCTACTTCTACTCTACCCTAGGACTAGACTTTGCAGTCCTCCTTTCTGGGATGCCTTCCTTCATATGAAGGTTAGTTGTCTTCTTTCTCTGCCTACTCGTGTTGTAAGCTGTTTGAGGCAAAAATCACTGAATTCGTGTTTTCCTCATCTTGAAGAGTACCTGTCCCTCAAGTGTTTTTTGCATTGTGTTGAATATATGTTATTCCAAAGTGTCAAATTATTTTTATCAATAGAATATGATTTTATTTTTATATGATCACCTCCAAAATAAGAAAAAGACTTAGAAAAGGAAAATATTTAAATAAAAGTAACGTGAAATACTACTGGCAGAAAGAACTATTGTTGAGTTTTTGAATATATAATAATTTTTAAAAATTATAGACTAGAATAGTAGAACTTTAACCTGTAAATTTTCCTTTCAGAGCCACTAAAGGATATCAGTAGCTTTTCAATTTACATGCGTTAAAAATTAATAGCCAGTTCATTATACTTTTTTCTACATCAAATAATAAAAAAAGTTTTTTAGCAAAATACAGCTATTTCCTAATTCAAAACAGGAAAAAAAAATTTGTTTTTCCTCATGTTCCCTAGACCCCAGAGCCATCTTCTGTCTTGTTTTCCCAGAAGAGAACATCAAATGCCAGTGAAGGAAACGACTTGACCAATTTACTGAGATGGTCAGTACAGAAGCTAAGCTGGGATGAGGAGCTCCTGATCACTGACCTGGCACTTTTCCCCTCAGCCACATTTCCTTTTCTCCACTGGAGTAAAAATAAAGGTAAATTTTTAAACACTTTCTAATTCCCATATGGTCAAAGTAGGCCTGCTGCTGAGATACTCTTGTTTTATCTTTAGTCTTATTATTAAGACATTAGCCCTGAACCTAAAGCTTTAATTGTCTTTCATATTCATGTATTCAGTTTCTTGGAGCATCAGAAAAATCTTGCCTTCTAAGAGATTTCCTAATTTACTTTCTCACCTATTTTTGAAGTGAACATAACATAAAATATTCAGGTCTCCTTTTTTTATCTTCCAAGTAGTTCAATGGTATATGTTTTTGTATTCCTCTAAATTGTTCTCTTGGGATCAGTTTCCATACTGAGTCATCCACCAAATAGTGCCTGTGTTTTCTAGGCAGACTGATAGTTTTATTATTTCTAAATGACTAATTACTTCTGAATCATCGCACCTTGTGTATTCTGTTAAATAAAAAGTTTGTAGGTATTTTTCTATAATTTTTTTCCCTTTTGCATCTTCACGTGTCCCATCTAAATGACGTGGCTATATTAGCCAATTTTCTTTTGTGTCTGTGATTTCTGTTGATCATTTTCTTCCTGAACCCTTTCAGCAGTTGGGATAAACAGTGGAAGTTCTGTACCTCATACTCTCAGCTGCAGATGTTTCCTGAAATAGAACACATAAATAGCAACATAAAAAAATATGTGTAACACCAATCTCTGTTTTCCATCATTACATTTATTTTGTTTAAGGTTTTAATGTCCCAGATTTTTCCATGAAATTAGGGAGAAACACCTATAAAAGAGAAGCTTTGCACACAAAATCTTTGTAATTCAGCATGTTGAAAGAATGAAATACTTTTCTCCCTTGACTTCTGTGTTTTCTGGGCTGGTTTTCTTCCTGCCCTCTAAAAATTCATTCTCTGTCTCCTTCCTTGCATCTTTTTCCTCCCCCTGTACGTGGCAGCCTTCCTCAGAGTTTTGCCTTTGACCCTTTACTCCATGGGTGCCTGGTCAGTGTTGTCCATGTTGTGGCTTTAAAACCACAAAGTCTGGTGCTTATCCCAAATCTTTATTTTAACTCCTGTCTCTTCACTGCCAAGTATATCCTTCTGCATGAGAAATGTCTTCTGGATACTCCACCCAAACCACCATGCCTGAAGCTGCATTCATCTCCCCTGTACCCTTACACACACTCACCTCACCCACCTCATGTTCACATCTCTCTAAAACTCATTTGTAATTTTAAAAATTTATTATCAAATATTATATATTATTTCTCATATTAAAGTATCAGCACTTAAAAGACTTAAATATTAGTTTCTACTCTCAAGTTGGCCCACTCCTCAGAGATAACCACTGTGGATTTGTTCTCAACTATTTCTTTCATTATTTGCCTCCATATTTATAAATGCATATATTGCAAATTTGTTATTCATTTATTTTAAACATCAGGTCTTGCCTTCCTAATATAAATTTCAGTTCTCTTGCCCGTTCATCACATTAACAAAATAAAAGGTAAAAATTATGATCATCTCAATAAATGCAGAATAATGAGTATTTGCCAAAATTAAATAACCATGTGAGATTTTTTAAAAACTCAACAAATTGGAAGAGAACTTTCTCAATCTGATAGAATACCTATCAAAAAATCTGCAGCTATCATACTTAATAGGTGAAAGATAGTATACTTTTCCCTAAGATCAGGTATAAGGCAAGGATTTCTGAACCAACCACTTCTATTCAATATTGTTCTAGAGATCCTAGCCAGTATAGTAGGCAGTAAGACAGTATATATTGTAAAGGAAAAAATAAAACAATCTCTCTTGTCAGACAACATGATTGTCTACATAGAGCATCCCAGGGTATTTACCCAAGAAATACTGTAATAAATGGATTTAATGAAGTGGCAAGTGACAAGATCAATATACATAAATCAACTATGTTTCTACCTACCAGCAATAAACAAATGGAAAATGAAATTAAAATAATAGTATCATTTGCATTAGCATCAAAAATATGAAATACTTGGGAATAAATTTAATAAAAGGCCCATAAACATTGCTGAAGGAAATTAAAGAGCATCTAAAATCAATGGAGAGCTGTGTTGTGTTCATGGATTATATAGATTGGAGACTTGATATTAAGATCTCTGTTGTCAACACATGGAGATTTAGAGTCAATGAAATTTCAATCAGAATCCTAGCAGGTTTTCTTTGTGAAGATTGGCTAGTTGATTCCAAAATTGATATGAAAGTACAAAGGACCTAGAATAGCCAAAACAATTTTGAAAAAGAAAAAAAAATGAGGATTTACATTACTACGGTTGACCCTAGAAACCACATGGGAGTTAGGGGCACCAACCCTCCATGCAGTTGAAAATCTGAGTGTAACTTTTGATTCTCCAAAAACTTAACTACTAATAGCAGTCACTTTTTACTACAGTATGCAGTTTACTGGAGAGAAGAACTACTTTCATAGAGATGATTAGTGTCATATGGCCTTTCAAGTAAATGCTTGTAACACTTGAGCTCATGGCAATAGCAACAGGAGATGGCTACAAAATTATTACAGTAGTACAGTATGTACTGTAGTTAATTTTATGCAGTTATGATTTAATATTGCATCTTTACTTATGTTTATGTTTTTCTTGACTGGGAATGGTGCCATGTATGGTTTGTGTTTGTGTATGTTTTGATAAATTTTAACTTTTCTTAATTGATTTGCATATATTTTATGGTAGCAAATGATAAAGTAGACTATCTACATATATTTTATGCATTCGTGACATACCTAGCTTTTTCTTAGTTTTTTCAATATTTCTAGGATATGGGGTTCATCTGTGAGGTTTTTCAAAGTATAATAATTAAGACAAAATGGAATCGGAGTATATAAAGACAAGAGAGAGAATCCAGAAATAAACCTATGTGTATGACTATTTTTCAACAAAGACTCCAACATGGGGATAGGCTTTGGTGGGGACAGGATAGTCTTTTGAACAAATGGCTACTGGGTGATCTTCAAACTCAACCTATTAACTACAAAAGAGAAATTGATTCATCAGATTATTAGAAATTAGTAGGATTAAGACCTCCTTTTCAAAAGCTTCTGCTAAGAAACTGAAAGCCAAAGACCAGAAGATAATACTCATAGCTAAAATATACAAATGTGCTTCTAGAACTCAATAATCAAAGACAACCTAAAAGAGTTGAATAAACACTTCATAAAAGAATATATATCTAAATTGTTAATAAGCATATGAAAAAATGCTCAATATCATTAGTCACCAGAGAAATGCAAATTAAATCCATAGTGAGATACCACTTCATATCCACTAAAATGGATAAAAGTAAAGTAACCGATAAGTATCCAAAAGGATATAGAGACACTACAGCTCCCAAGTATTGCTGATGAAAATGTGAAATGGTAGAACCACTTTGGGAAACAGTTCTACATGCTTATATAAAATTAAATGTGCAGAGGTTAGAGTGGGAGAGAGCCAAAGCATAAGAGACTGTTAAAAACTGAGAACAAACTGAGGGTAGATGGGGGGTGGGAGGGAGGGCAGGGTGGGTGATGGGTATTGAGGAGGGCACCTTTTGGGATGAGCACTGGGTGTTGTATGGAAACCAATTTGACAGTAAATTTCATATATTAAAAAAATTTAAAAATAAAAAAAATAAATAAAAAAAATAAATAAAATTAAATGTGCACTTGTCATGACTCAGTAATTCCACTGTTAATTACCCAGAAAAAATGAATGTATATCCACAAAGACTTTACTTGAATGTTCGTAGCAGCTTTAATTCATGCTAACCCAAACCAGAAATGACTCAAATGTCCATCAACTGGTGAGTAGAGAAGACAAATTTTGATACATTCATATAGTAAAATATCTACTAAGCAGTAAAAAGGAATATACAACTGATGCATGCGGTAACATGCCTGAATCTCAAAACCATTATGTTAAGTGAGAGAAACCAAACTAAAAAGTATGTGTATTGCATGATTACATTTGTATGAAGACCTAGAATCAGATCAGTGATTGTCAGATACTGCAGATCAGGGGAAATGATTGGCACAGGGATACTTTTAGGATGGCATAAATGTTTTGTCTTTTTTTTACGGCAGTGGTTACATGGTCCTTGTTAAATCTTATTGTACACTTAATATGTATATTTTTATTGTATGTAAATTACACATCAGTAAAGTTGATTTAAAATGAGAGTGAGGCTCCAGAAAGCTGAGAGGAAGCTCTCTGTGGGTAACATTTGTCAATTACTAGACTTCACTGTAATGTGATGTGGTTAGATGGGATTTCTAATCTCTAGTAAAGGATTCTTTAATCCACATTGGTGGATAGGAGGTAGAGGTAATCAGCCTGGTTTCTAGGGACCTAGACTTGGGCAGGGGAAAGTGGGCTTATTCAGAATGTAGACTTACTCAAATTCCAGTCCTTTACCATCCTCTCTGTCTGCCCCTGAGGTTGGTGCTTTCCTGGTTCAAGTTTTTTTTCACCAGCAAATAAACGTTCTCTCTTCCAAAGGGTGAAGGGGTGATTTTATGAGTTTGTGGAGTGAGACTGGGAAGGTCTATTCCTTTGTGGACTTTCAAACAGTCCCCCTATGTGCAGCCCATTTCTTTTTTCTTTTTTTAAAATTTTTTTTTAATGTTTGTTTATTTTTGAGAGACAGACAGAGTGCAAGCCAGGGAGGGGTAGATAGAGAGGGAAACAATCCGTAGCAGGCTTCAGGCTCCTAGCTGCCAGCACAGAGCCTGACCCGGGGCTCAAACTCACGAACCGTGAGGTCATGACCTGAGCCAAAGTCGGATGTTTAACCAAGGGAGCCACCCAGGCGCCCCTATCCTAGCCCATTTCTAAACCTAGACCTTTTTTGTGTTGTTCAGGGTGAATTGGTTTGCTTGACATTAGTATGCCTTCCTCCCCTACTCTGCTAAGTCATTTACTAATCATTCCTGCTTCTGTTTTCTATCTTCAAATGTAGTGATTTGGGGTTACAGGAGTCAGGGTCTTTGAATATGGAATTTACATTCCTGTTTTTATTCTTACTGGTTAGAGGATACCTTAAAACTGAAAATCTATGCTGTACATTTTTAATTTCAGCAATGTCAAACTCATTATAATTCTCCAAACACACAAGGCCTTTTGATATCTCTGTGCCTTTATAGAATTCCTTTTTGAATATAAGGTCTAGTTTAATCCCTTCTTCATTGTAAGCTCTTATCTTTCAAAATCCAGTTCTCTCCCTCCTAACTTTTGTCTGCAGCTTCTGTACCTTTGTTTCACAACAAATCCACTTCATCAGAAATAGCCATATAGCAGTTTTCTATGGAGGAATACATGGAGCCACTGGAAGGTACTTGTGAGACTAATTGTAAACCACTTAAAGTGGAAGAAATAATAAGTGCTGAATGAACTCTGAAATTGGATATGAACCACTTAGGCAGTTTGTTGGTACTAAAGAACCAGGAGAGACAAAAGGCTTGGGAGGTGGGTGAGCAACACACAGACACAGCAAGACCTGAGGTGGAATCAATGTAAATATGCAGAATAATTAACTAAGTTCCTGAGACATCTGTATTCTGTTCTCTACTTTCGATACAACAGATGTTCAGACTGAAAAATTGTGCTGTATATTTCGAGTCAAAGATTGTTTGAAACACTCATTTCATGTGCTATTAAGACAAAACATTCATGGGTGCCTGGGTGACTCAGTTGGTTAAGCATCCAACCCTTGATTTGATTTTGGCTCAGGTCATGATCTCATGGTTCATGAAATCAAGCCCTATGTCTGGCTCTGTGCTGACAGTGCAGAGCTTTCTTGGAATCTCTCCCTCTCTCTCTGTACCGCCCCCCAAAATAAATAAACATTTTTTTTAAAGAAAAAATTCAAAACTATGATACAATGCTTTCTTATCATTTAGAACTTTTTACTAATTGAAAGAGTTTTTTGGACTTATGTTGACAGGTGTTTGTATTTATCACTCTTGTGCATACATTGTCTTTGGGACTATCCCATAGTCTGGAATTTCTTTGAAATCCCACTTGCTAAGGTTACCAGTGATCTTCACATTGGCAAATCCAGTGGGTAATTTTTGTTTTGCTTTCACGTCTCAGCAGCATCCAATACGAGTGACCTCCATTTTGAGTCTCTCCTTCAGCCTCCGTGAGACTGCTTTCTCCTGGTTTCTGTGTTACTTATTGGCTCTTCCTTCTTATGTTTCCTCTAAAAATTCTGTTCCTCTGTTTAACCCAGAAGTGCCAGTGATCCCAGTTCTGTCCTCAGCCCAGAACTTTTCTCACTGTATGCACTCACCCTGAGTAACCTCTCAGGACTGCATTGCCAACCCAGTTCTTTCTGCTGTCCTCCAGATTTTTTTATTCACATGTCAGCACATTCGCCACTTACATATGCCACAGGTACCTCTTCACGCAACACATTCAGAAAAACACTCTATTTTTCTATGGTCACCCTCCCTTAAAACAAAAGCAAAAAGTCTGTGTTGGGAGTAGCAACACTAGTCCCCTAAAACCCAAGCCTTAAACACAAGATTCCTCCCTCTCATTTTCTCCTCCTCCTCTTCTGTGAATTCTTCTTCTTTGACTATCTAATCACTGCCCTCCTCTTTGTTAACTACTGCCACCTACTTGGTTTTGGTTCTCACCACTTCTTGCATGGATTATTACAATAGTTTCCTAATTGATTTCCATGTCTCCATTCAGCTGCTAGAATGATCTTTCTAAAATATAAATTTGATCCTGTTACTCCCCAGCCTAAAAGGTCTTTTACTTATGATTTTCAGAATTAAGTTCAGGCTCTTAATTTATCACACAAACCAGTCTATGGTCTAGTTCCTGCTGCTCTTCTGGTTTCCTCCCCTCTTGCTTGTCTGCACACTCCCCCCCAGTGAAATCAGCTGGAACTACTTGTAGTTCCAAACTCAACTGTGCCCTGTTAGGCCTCTGAGCTTTCACAAATATGTTTTCCTTTGTCTAGAGTATTCTTCTTTCCTTTTTGTCTAATTTTCGTTGATCCTTCAAAACTAGGTACATCCTTCCCTTATTTAGGAAGTCTTGCCTGACTCTTCAGTCTAATTTGGATGCTCTCTTTCAAAATAGACAAGAAGGCATAAAGAAAGGCTTCACAAATGAACACAAAATACAGAATGTCTATGAGGTAAATAAAAGAGTGTTCAGGCACAATTTAAAACAATGCGCTTCCATTTTTTCATCTGTCAAGTTAGCAAAGATTTAAAGGAGTGATGTCTCTCAAGGAGAACATGGGGAAATGGGTCCAATCCTACCCTGATATTGGAAGTATTAATTTGTCATTTTTCTGGAGGAAAAATTGACCTTGTATATCTAAGAATCTTTAAGATGTGTACACATACATACACAACACTGCTTTTGACTTGGCATTCTGCTACTTAGAATATATCTTAAGAAAATAGGGGTGCCTGGATGGTTCAGTTGGTCAAGCATCCTACTTTGCCTCAGGTCATGATCTCACAATTTGTGGGTTCAAGCCCCTCATCAGGCTCTGTGCTGACAGGTCAGAGCCTGGAGCCTGCTTCAGATTCTGTCTCTCTCTCTCTCTCTCTGCCCCGCTCATGCTCTGTCTCTCTCTCTCTCTCAAAAATAAATAAACATTAAAAAAAAGGGGGGACACCTGGGTGGCTCAGTCAGTTAAGCATCTGACTTCAGTGCAGGTCATGATCTCATAGCTCATGAGTTCAAGCCCTGGGTTGGGTTCTGTGCTGAAAGCTCAGAGCCTGTAGCCTGCTTTGGATTTTGTGTCTCTCCCTTGCTCTCCGCCCCTCCCCCACTTGCACTCTGTCTGTGTTTCTCAAAAATAAATAAGTGTTTAAAAAAATTTTTTTTATTTTTTTAATTTTATTTATTTATTTATTTATTTTTTAATGTTTATTTATTTTTGAGACAGAGAGAGACAGAGCATGAACTGGGGAGGGGCAGAGAGAGAGGGAGACACAGACTCGGAAGCAGGCTCCAGGCTCTGAGCCATCAGCCCAGAGCCCGACGCGGGGCTCGAACTCACGGACCGCGAGATCATGACCTGAGCTGAAGTCGGACGCTTAACCGACTGCGCCACCCAGGCGCCCCTAAAAAATTTTTTTAAAAAGAATAGACAACTATGTAAAGTGTATGTATAGAATGTCGTTATTTATTTAAGACAAAAAATAATAAAAAACCCAAAAGTATAGCAGTGGTAGATATCTAAATTATTATATCCATATGGTAGAATATTATATATCCATTAAAATGATCTAGATCTGTTTTGACATGGAATATATTCATGAGATATTGCTAACTTGAAGTAAGTTTTAAAGTACATAGTATTGTCAAATTTTTGTACAAAATACACATTTATAAATTTTCATAAGAAAATGTCGGTATATCTATCCATAAAAATATTAACTGGTTATTTCTGAATGGTGTTATGGGTAATTATGTTTTTTGCTTAAGAACATTTTCTACCTTTTCTGACAAGAAAAGGTATTAATTGTGAGAGCAAATGGGGGAAAACAGAAACCCAACCCTATTGCTCCTGATTCCCACTGTGCTTGATTTTCTCATTGCCCTCAAACAGTAAGTACACTCAGGGCCACTGTAATGAATTATTCTGGGCCTGACTCAGAGTAGGAAATGTTTGATGAGTGAACTAACTATACCAACAACAGCTAACAGTGATGGAGCATTTCTTTTGTCTTAGGCATTGTTCTAAGCATTTGACATGTTCACTTAGGCCTCATGTTATGGGTACTGTTATTATCTCTGTTTTGAGGGTGAAACAGCTGACAAAAATTAACCAGCTTATGTAAGGCCGTTAGTGGCAGGGTGGGGATTCAAACCCATGTAGCCTGACTTTCACTTAGAGACATAAGATAGCATGGGGGTTCTGAATTACAAAGATTATGATCTCTCTGATTGAGACTGGTTGGATTAGATTCCATGTCTAGGATTCCAGCTGAACAATTGGGCATCAGTTAATCGTGGTCTGAATAAAAGGGCAGAATTTGACACCCACAGATCTGAACTAAATACCAGGGAAGTAATCTTGGTTTCTTTAGCATTTTATATAAAAAAAAAAAAACTCAAATCATTTTAGACTGTAAACTTCTCATTCAAATTGGTGCCACCCCTTGGGGTTTGGCTTTGTTATATGCTTCCTCCCTCTTCCAATTACTTCCCTTCCAAACTTTAACTTAGAGAACTAAATTTGCAATTAGTTCTTTAACTCTTCTTCCCACTTTTTTTCTCAGTGAAATTACCTATGGCAACTTCATCATATTGCGTTTTTAAAACCTATCAATCTTCCTTTTTGCCATATATTTTTTTCTTCATGCTTTTCTTTTATTTTTTTAATATGAAATTTATTGTCAAATTGGTTTCATACAATACCCAGTGCTCATCGCAACAGGTGCCCTCCTCAATGCCCATCACCCACTTTCCCGTCTCCCCCACTCTCCATCAACCCTCAGTTTATTCTCAGTTTTTAAGAGGCTCTTATGATTTGGCTCCCTCTGTCCCCCTTCTTTTTTTCCTTCCCCTCCCCCATGGTCTTCTGTAAAGTTTCTCAGGATCCACATAAGAGTGAAAACATATGGTATCTGTCTTTCTCTGTATGACTTATTTCACTTAGCATACCACTCTCCAGTTCCATCCTTTTGTTGCTACAAAAGGCCATATTTCATTCTTTCTCATTGCCAAGTAGTATTCCATTGTGTATATAAACCACAATTTCTTTATCCATTCATCAGTTGATGGACATATAGGTTCTTTCTGTAATTTGGCTCTTGTTGGAAGTGCTGCTATAAACATTCAGGTACAAGTGCCCCTGTGCATCAGCACTCCTGTGTCCCTTAGGTAAATTCCTAGCAGTGCTATTGCTGGGTCACAGGGTAGATCTATTTTTAATTTTTTGAGGAACCTCCACACTGATTTCCAGAGCAGCTGCACCAGTTTGCATTCCCACCAACAGTGCAAGAGGGTTCCCGTTTCTCCACATCCTCTCCAGCATCTATAGTCTCCTGATTTGTTCATTTTAGCCACTCTGACTGGCGTGAGGTGGTATCTCAGTGTGGTTTTGATTTGTATTTCCCTGATGAGGAGTGACGTTGAGCATCTTTTCACATGCCTGTTGGCCATCTGGATATCTTCTTTAGAGAAGTGTCTATTCATGTTTTCTGCCCATTTCTTCACTGGATTATTTGTTTTTTGAGTGTGGAGTTTGGTGAGTTCTTTATAGATTTTGGATACTATTTGGATACTATAGATTTTTGGATACTAGCCCTGTGTCATTTGCAAATATATTTTCCCATTCCGTTGGTTACCTTTTAGTTTTGTTGATTGTTTCCTTTGCAGTGCAGAAGCTTTTTATCTTCATGAGGTCCCAGTAGTTCATTTTTGCTTTTAATTCCCTTGCCTTTGGAGATATGTCAAGTAAGAAATTGCTGCAGCTGAGGTCAGAGAGGTTTTTTCCTGCTTTGTCCTCTAGGGTTTTGATGGTTTCCTGTCTCACATTCAGGTCCTGTATCCATTTTGAGTTTATTTTTGTGAGTGGTGTAAGAAAGTGATCTAGTTTCATTCTTCTGAATGTTGCTGTCCAGTTCTCCCAGCACCATTTGTTAAAGAGACTGTCTTTTTTCCGTTGGATGTTCTTTCCTGCTTTGTCAAAGATGAGTTGACCATACTTTTGTGGGTCCAGTTCTGGAGTGTCTATTCTATTCCATTGGTCTTTGTGTCTGTTTTTGTCATGCTTTTCTTTTAAAGTCTTAGAATTTCTGAAAGCTACATTCCTATTCTGTATAATATGGTGGCTACTTCTATGTGAGTCTAAAATAATTTCAAAATTAAAAATTTTTTAATAAAATTAAAATTCAGCTCTTCAGTTACACTAGCCACATTTAAAGTGCCCAATAACTCCATGTGGCTAATGGGATTTACATCAGAACAGATAAAGAATATTTCCATCAACACAGAATGTTTTATTGGGCAATGCTGGTCTAAAAGCACATGTCTGTCTTAAGCCAGTGTTCTCTCTTCCTTAACTATTTCAAATTCATGTGGTATATACACATGAATACTTGTGTTTTCTGTCATGTTACCTTATCAACTGGTTGTTTTGGTTATATCAAAGGTTAGAGAAATACTTTTTTAATTTCTCAAATTTCAGAGAAATAGTCCTTATGTTAATTTAGGAATTTATCACATATTCATAGGTTTCTGGATATTTAAATTTTCTAACACTCATGTATTTTGCCTCTGAACCAGTTTTATCACCTATATTATCAACTGTATTAGGATATAGTCCTAATATCTCTTACATAATTATCCAAATATACTTTATTGGTAATATCCCTTGTTTTCCTTTCCTTTCATCCCTTATCATTACCCAAAAGCTCTTGAAAAATTTTGGATTTCTAAAAGATGCATAGGTTTTCACGTTTGGTGTTATTTCTTCCCCCTCTTTTGTGCATCTCTTGGAAAGGTAATTCCTTCTATTGCCATGTTCTAATATTTTGTCCCAAAACACCTCTTGGCTTCTTTGCATTTTCAGTTAAGAATTACTGGCCACTTCCTTTACTATGGAACTTCTTTCTGCTTCAGCTTCATCCTTCATGAGAGCTAGTTCTATAGTTTTATATAAGCCACCATCTCAGATTGGAAGGCAAGGAAGTAGAGGAAAATGCAGTAACTGAAGATCTATTCACGTAGCAACAAAGTTAAGACACTGAAGGATAAGAATGAGATGGGTGTGGGGGGGTGACACACCTGAGGAAAACCACAAAGACAGAACTAAAGGAATATTGGAATTAAGATTTAGATCTTCCTGGGTAGAAAATCTGAATATTAATAGTGATGTCAGTGTTTCTTCAAAATAATTCATAAGTTTATTGCAATTGTAATGAAATTGCAATAGCATTTTTTCTTAAAACTTGACAACTCAAAAAATACATCTGGAAGACCATCAAAGAATATTTGGAGTATAAAAAAGACAGTGGGGCACCTAAGTGGCTCAGTTGCTTAAGCATCTGAGTCTTGATTTCGACTCTTGATTTCATGTACTCATGGTTCGTGAGTTTGAGCCCTGCATTAGGTTCCATGCTGACAGTGTGGAGCCTACTTCTCTCCCTCTCCCTCTCTCTCTGCCCCTCACCCCCTTCAATAAATAAATAAATAAAATTAAAAAAATCATAATTAGGGATATGGGAAGCAAAAACAGTAAAACTTAAAACAACCGTAATTACAATAGGGTAGGACTGGCGTAAAAACAGAGTAATCATTGAATCCAGAGAGCCAGGAAATGTACTCTAGCATAAGAATTCAACAAAATAAAAGGTTCTTCATAAGTTAATTGTATGTGTATTCACTAAGTCTCTAATACCTAAATGACCAAAAGATAGGAAGAGACAATTTACCAAAGAAGAAATGTAATAAGCAAAAAAGAGTTTTCTAGGATTGAAGAAATAAAAATGAAATTAAAGTTCTTTTTCTCATTAAGTGGATAAAGATTGTCATTGTTAAAATGCCACTGCTTTTGATGATGTAGTGAAATTGATGCTGTCCTTCATTTCCATCATCATCTCCTTACTATCATTGCTTCACTGCATTATTCTTGGTTTAGTAATACTGCACATCCATCCTTTGCAAATCCTATTTGGCTCTACCTTTGATATAGATACAGCATCTAAACTTCTCCACTATTACTCTCCTGCTCCAAGCCCCCAAGCCTTCTTGCCCAGTTTATTGCAGTAGCCTCTAATTTGTTTCTCTGATGTTTGTCTTGCTCCTTCACAGTTTCTTCTGAATATAGCAGCCAAAATTACCAATTTAAAATGTAAGTCTGATCATGTAATTCCTCTGCTCAGTAGCCATCAGTTGTTTCCCAGCTTGCTCAGGATAAAGCCAAATTCATCATAAGAATCTACATATTCTGCATGATTTAGACTCCCACCTTTCCTTTCTGACCTTACCTTCCACACTACCTCACTTGCATTCTCCGTCCAAGTCACTTTAGCCTCCTTGTCATTCTTTTAGTAAATCAAGCATACTCTCACCTCAGGGCCTTTGCACCTATAGTTAACTCTGTCTGAGATGATTTAGCCCAAAATGCCTCCTCAGTGTGTTCTCTCTTTTCTTTCAGGTCTTGGTTCAGATGTCAGTGAGGTCTTCCCTGACTGCGCATTATAACCCTTCTCATTCTTTCTGAACCCCTGTCCTGCTTCATTTTTCTCCATAGCACATGTCACCATGTTTAAGTTACATGTTTACATACATGTTGTTTTTCTTTTTCCAACTAGATTATTAACTCCATAAGAATAGGGACTTTATTTTATTCACTGCTGTATCCCTAGCACTTAACAAGTGCCTGGCATATAGTAGGCACTCAGTATGTATGTATATATTTATTTTTATGTTGTTTATTTTTGAGAGAGAAAATGAGCAGGGAAGCGGCAGGGAGAGAGAGAGAGAGAGAGAGAGAGAATGAATGAATCTGAAGCAGGCTCCATGCTGTCAACGCACAGCCCAAGAGAGAGAGAGAGAGAAAATCTGAAGCAGGCTCCATGTTGTCAATGCACAGCCCGAGAGAGAGAGAGAGAGAGAGAGAGAGAGAGAGAGAATCTGAAGCAGGCTCCATACTGTCAACGCACAGCCCAACACAGGGCTTGAACTCACCAACCGTGAGATCGTGACCTGAGCTGAAGTCAGTCACTCAACCCACTGAGCCACCCAGGCACCCTAGGCACTCAGTATTTATTGAGCAAGTAAATTGAACCTTTTTAGAAAGTATCCACAGCATGGTTTAAAAGCCTTTTTTTTTTTTAGTCAGGATGATTAAGTAAACTCTGTCCATTTGGTAATAAGAGATCTGCATGTGGCAGGGTCTGAGAGGATAGGATCAAGAGCAGTAATGAAGGCTGTTTCTTTCTTAGGTGGTAAGAAAAGGGAAGATGATGAAAGAATAATTTCCAAGTATAGAGGAAGTTATAGAATCAAGGACAAGCACTGTGTGTTGGCAGTCTTTGAGAAGATTAGGTTGATGGAAGTAAAAGGTTGGTTCAGGGCCATAGCAGAAAATAAAGTTATAGGTGGATGGGAACAGATGTTGAAAGTCTTGAAAATAAGTCAAGACTTATTTAGGATGTGTAGGATGCATGATGGAGATCAGGAGTGTGAATTCTTGAACGGTGAGGGATAAAAAAGCCATCTAAATCTAAGCTTTTTGGTGTTGTGTAAGGTGGCAAGGAGGGTAGGGTAAGAAATATCAACTGGAAGGCAGTTGTAACAAGGCAGAGTTGAGGTAGTAATACTCTCATAGTAAGGAGTACAGGGTGTGATGAAACAAAGACATGAATCAAAGATAAGCAGTGATATGGCAAAGAATAAGGCTTGGTGATTAACTGCAGTGGGGGGGCAAAAGAGGAAATAAAAGAACTCTCAGTATTAAGAAATCGTATTTTTAAAATTCTTTTCTTTTTTTTTAGGTTTGTCACTCACAAAAAAAAAATGGATCATTTAAATCTTTGGAGGACTGAGTTATCACAATACTTCTGTACTTCCAACTAAGATTTATGACAGTAAATTTATGGCAATAAGTTTCTGCATCATAGAACTGCTGAAGAACTAAAAGACGATTTTATAAACTTACAGTATTATGAGATTACTAAATAAAACTAAAGAACACAATTATTAAATTATTAGACTTGCTAATAATACAAGCACATATGTGCAGTAGCTACTGTATCCTGACAGTTACCAAACCTCAAATTTAGATGTTTTTTTCTTTGTGGGAAAGGTCATTTTATTTGCAAGAAACCACTGAACATTGTCATCAAGTATATTTTCACCTGAGTGTAAGTTAAGAGGATTTACTTGAAATAAGTTCTAGAAGATTCCAACTCCCATCACTGAGTGGATTCGATATTATGGCAGCAACTTACAGACTTGTAGTCAGTACTGTGAACCACTACAGCAGTGTGGTGATAGACCGACGTTTTGAGCAAGCTATACATTATTGCACTGGAACCTGCCACACCTTTACACATGGAGTTGATTGCATTGTGGTACATCATAGTGTTTGTGCAGACCTCTTGCACATCCCTGTGTCTCAGTTCAAAGATGCAGATCTGAACTCTATGTTTCTACCCCACGAAAATGGGTTTTCCTCAGCTGAGGGTGACTATCACCAGCAGGCCCTAACAGGCATACCCAGGGTCAAGAAAGGATCTACATTTCAGAACACCTGTAACTTAAAAGACATTGCAGGAGAAGCAATCAGTTTTGCTAGCGGGAAAATAAAAGAATTTTCCTTTGAAAAGCTCAAAAACTCTAACCATGCAGCTTACAAAAAGGGAAGAAAAGTTAAGTCTGACTCATTTAATAGGAGGTCAGTTGATTTTGACTTGCTCTGTGGCCATTATAACAATGATGGGAACTCCCCATCCTTTGGTTTACTCCGGAGTTCCTCAGTTGAGGAAAAATCTTTGTCCCATAGAAACTCACTTGATGCAAACTTGACATCAGTGCTTCTTCACAACTTCTCTGAAGAAGACCTGGTTACTCAGATTTTGGAAAAACATAAAATAGATAATTTTTCTTCTGGAACAGACATAAAGATGTGCTTGGACATCTTGCTGAAATGCTCTGAGGATTTGAAAAAATGCACAGATATCATAAAACAATGCATAAAGAAAAAGTCAGGGAGTAGCATCAATGAAGGAAATGGTAATGATGCAATTTCTAGCTCTGAAACTGTCTATATGAATGTAATGACCAGGTTAGCATCCTATCTGAAAAAGCTACCGTTTGAATTCATGCAGCCTGGGAATAATGATGCTATAGATTTAACAGAACTCGTCAGTAATATGCCCAGTTTACAACTGACTCCCTTTTCCCCAGTATTTGGCACTGAACAACCCCCTAAATATGAAGATGTTGTCCAGCTCTCAGCCCCTGACTCTGGACAGTTTCAAACTATAGAACTGCAAGATGACAAACACAGTTCTAGGAAAACAGACGCTGTAAGTTCCATTCCAAATAACTCTACAAATCCCTTATATAACTCTGAAGTAAATGATCCCAGAACCCTAAAAGATACCCAGCTTCAATCACAGTCATTAACCATGAACCCTTTAGAAAATGTTTCTTCTAGTGACCTAATGGAAACCCTTTATATTGAAGAAGAGTCTGATGGAAAGAAAGCATCAGATAAAGGACAAAGGGCAGAGAATGGACCTGGTCAATTGTTAAATGAAGATAAAGCAGAATTTTCAAACCGTGTTACTCATCTTAAAAAATGTCCTGCCTCTGTGCAAAATGAAAGTGGTAAGATATTTGAGAAGCCAGTTGTTAATCTACCTGAGGAGGATTTTAAATCAAAAGTTCCTAAAGTTGAAGAGGGAGGCCACAGAGATTTTATGAATCTTAACAGCCAGGAGGAGATAGATAAATTGTTAATGGATTTGGAATCATTTTCACAGAAAATGGAGACCTCTCTAAGAGAGCCACTTGCCAAAGGTAAAAGCTCTAACTCTCTAAGTAGTCCTAGTCCATTAACTAGTCAGCTTCCTATAGATCTTGAACCTAAATCTAAAGTCTCTGCAGCCACCGAGAAAGTCTCGCCTTCCTGTCTAACAAGGATTATTGAAACCAATGGACACAAAATAGAGGAGGAGGATCGAGTCCTCTTACTACGAATTCTAGAAAGCATTGAAGACTTTGCTCAAGAACTAGTTGAATGCAAATCGGGCAGAGGTAGCCTATCACAAGAAAAGGAAATGATGCAGATTCTACAGGAAACCTTGACCACTTCCTCCCAGGCCAATTTATCAGTCTGTAGAAGTCCTGTTGGTGATAAAGCTAAAGAAAGTACTTCAGTGGTTTTGATTCAGCAGACCCCAGAGGTGATCAAGGTAAGATCCAACAATCTGGAGTCCTGACAAGTATCCATGGAAATGTTTTAATGTGTGCAGAACTTGTGAATAAATACTATTTGTGTTAACCATTTCATATTCTACTAAAGTTCCTGCCTTACGCTAGGCATGGTCTCATTCAGTTCATTAAAAAAAGAACTAAAAAGCAAGGCTTTAGAGTTAGGCAGACATTTCAATTGCCCTCCTCACACCTTTCATCTCTCTAGCTCTGTGACCAAAGGAAAGTTACTTAGCCTTAATATCCTCATCTGTGTAATGGAAATAATAAGGATCAAGATAACTTAGGTGAAATACAAGCAAGGTGCCTTACACAAATTAGGCATTTAATATTAATCCTTATACTTCCAGTCAGCCATGCATCAATATATGCATGTGTAGACTATAAAGTGCAGTGTGGGGTACCAAAAAAAGGGAGGACATGATTCCTTAAAGACTTTAACATCTAGTTGAGAAAATGAAACTGACATACCGGAAACAGTTCATGAACATGTAGGCCCTTGTCTGAAAATGTTGTTAGTAAAATAGGGTCTTCAAAGAAGGTAAAGACTAGAGTGTATGAGATTTGCTTCTTCATGCAAGTGGGAATAAATACCATTCTAGGGTCACAGGATAGTAGTGTTTTCAAAAGGCTTTGAATCTACCCTGCTACTGGTAGTATAGCTTTAATAATTCCTGAAAGGCAGTTATCTTCCCCCTTGGGTGTATGTGTGTATGTCTTAGCACAACAGTTATTTCTTGTTCGTTTTCTATGTCTAACATGGGTTGGCAGTAGGTTCTGCTCCACCTCACTCAGGGACCCAGGGTGATAGATGCTCTGTGTTCCTATAGCTGCCCCATTGTCCCATCTGGAATACATGACTTATAAGTTCACAGAGGATGGGGAAGAAAGAGATGTTGCTTTTTACTGCCTTATTCCCACATGTGACACACTTCCCATCCACTCACAGTCCAGTGATTTCAGCCCAAAAGCTAAGAAACACAGGGAAGCATATAGAATATACCTAGTGAGCTTTGTCTCTACCACGTGAATGTATGACATATGGCACATATATCCAAATTAACAAAATAAATTGTAAAATGATGATGTGAATTATTTAGAGGTTATGTCATTGTACAAAAACTATGAAGAAATACTTGGACACACCAAATACAATGTTCAGAACAATGATTAAATTAATCTCTGGGGAAAGAAGAGAGATGGAACTGAGGAAGGATGTCCAGGGGACCTCAGTAGTGTTAGTAATTTCATAATCTGGTGGTGGATCATTAGTACTTTTTTATATTATTTTTATGCCATTTTGTGTGTCTTTATAGTAAATTTAAAAAAGAATAATTGGATATTAGAGGTGGCATATATATGACCAAGTTAAAAAGTTAATGTTAATTTTAACATTCTCATTAATATTTTCATTTAAGTAGGAAAAAATATTGTGATCAGATGAATAATTTTTACATTGTATTTATTTTGTGGCTGTGCTATGCACATTTGTAGTTATCAGCGACACTAAAATTTAAAGCTATACGTACATACTTAAGGTTATGAAATGATGATTTGGGTCTAGATATTCTCATTCACTGAGCATTTCTGTGAAATCTGTGAGTCTCCTCATTCATTGATTTACAACTGGTAATATCTTTAGTGAAGTTGGTCTATGCTGGGAGGAGAAACTGGAAATTAATTACAAAAATAAGAGGAAAATGCTTTCAATGTACATAGGCAATAGTGATTTGCTTAATATTTTATAAAGAAAAGAGAATACCTATATAGAAATCTCAAAATGGTAATAATATAAGAGCTAACAGTTCTTGTAAGCTAAGGCATGCTAAGATATTTAGATATATTATCTCACTGTTTCCCTCTCAGTAACCTGTCTGCTCATTAAAAAATAATAATAATAATAATTCACCTTCTCCACTGACCTATTCCAACATCTCACAACCATTATAACCAGAAACTTACCTTAATACAGTGTTTTGAATTTTATTTAACCCTTCTCCCCCATTATCTTCTGTGAGAAAAGAAAAAATTATCTGAAAAGAAAGTAGAAAATGTGAACCTGAGGCCAAGAATAAGTCCCATGTAATACCTCTCCTATGTTCCTGGCTGACAGCTCATGAGCAGGTCCCCTCTGACCCTCCCAATCTAAGCACACCTAACTAAAAATCCCACACTGGGCTCTAAATGAGCTTTCCAATTTTTGAACAAGTATGGACTAAGATCAAATCTTATTAAGAGTCTCCCATCACTCTTTTAAATAAGTCCCATTACCATAAGACAGAATAAAATTTGATGAAATTTCTTGATAAAAGTTGAAAAAGTAATTCATAAAAAGCTAATTTAAAGAGAAAGGTGATATAAAATTTTTAACTCCTGAAGATACTTAACGCAAGAAAATAAAACCATTCTTCCTTGACTCAGATGCCTTCCTACTTGTTCTCTTTTTTTTAAATCTTTCTTTGCTTCCTATGAATAATAATAATAATTTGCACGTTTCAATTAAAATGAAATGACTAGTATTTTAATTATAATAATTATTATTACTATTGTTGTTGTTATTATTATTTTAGAGAGAATCCTAAGCAGGCTCCATGCTCAGCACAGAGCCTGATGCAGGGTTCAAACTCAGGATCATGATCCCAGCTGAAATCAAGAGTCGGATGCTCAACCAACTGAGCCACCCAGGTGGCTCTTATGAATTATTTTAAACCAGGGTTGGTAAATATTTTCTACAAAGGGTCAGATGTAAATATCTAAGGCTTTGTAGGTCACAAGGCTTCTGTCACTTAGACTTCTTTGTTTTTTTTAAACAACCCTTTAATAATGTAAAACTGTTCTTAGCCCTAAGCCTTAAAAGACAGGGAGTGGGCCAAATTTGGCCCACAAGAGTGTATGTTGTCAATGCCTATTTTATTTTATTTTATTTTATTTCATTTTATTTATTTTAATTTAATGTTTATTTTTGAGAGGGAGAGAGAGAAAGCGAGAGCAGGGGAGGGGCAGAGAGAGAGGGAGGCACAGAATCCAAAGCAGGTTCCAGGCTTTGAGCTGTCAGCACAGAGCCTGATGCAGGGCTCGAACCCAGGAGCCGCTAGATCACATTCTGAGCCGAAGTCGGACGCTCAACCGAGCCACCCAGGCGCCCCTGTCAATGCCTATTTTAAACAAATAGAAAAGTATAGTGAATGATAGAAAAAACACTCCTTATTATCACTTATTTTGTCAAATCTTAACATTTTATCATATTTGCTTCAGATCTTTGTTTATTAATATTTGCATTATTATCATCATCATTGTTTAAAACAAAAATCATCCCAGATATAGTTGAAATCCTAGAGGTCCCCTCCCTAGTTTCCACATCCCGTTCCAGAAATAACCACTACCCTGAAGTTAGTGTTTTATCTCCTGTAAGTTTTTACAGTGTTATTTGTCATGTTTTTTATTCTTGAAGAGCATGAACAAACAGTAATAGGAAATAAAATCAGTGAGGTAGGTTGGGGCCAGCTTATGAATGACCTATGTGCTATGCTAAACTCTTAGAGTGGGGAGCTAAAGAAGGCTTTTGTTTTTGTTATGTTTTTTTTTAATGTTTTTTTTTTTAATTTATTTTTGAGACAGAGACAGAGCATGAGCAGGGGAGGGGCAGAGAGAGGGGGAGACACAGAATCTGAAGCAGGCTCCAGGCTCTGAGCTGTCAGCACAGAGCCCGACGTGGGGCTCGAACTCACGGAGTGTGAGATCATGACCTGAGCTGAAGTCGGATGCTCAACTGAGTGAGCCACCCAGAGCCACTCCAAGAAGGCTTTTTTTTAAATGTTTATTTGTTTTGTGAGAGAGTACAAGCAGGGGAGGGGCAGAGAGAGGGGGAGAGAGAATTCCAAGCAGGCTCCCCGCTGAGAGTGCAGTGGATATTTAGACATGGGTCTCAGTCTCACGAACCATGATCGTGACCTGGGCCAAAATCAAGAGTTAGTTGCCTAACTGATTGAGCCACCCAATGCCCCAAGAAGGCTTTTAAGTAGAGGAGTCCCACGGTATTTTTTTAAAGAATAAAACTTTTTTTTTTTAAGAGTAAAAAATGTTAAATTACGCTCTTATTTTTTTAACTTTTGACAGCAAAAATTTACCAATTCAAAACATTTCAATTAAAAGCTTTATGTAATGGGGCATATAGGAGGTGCATTGGTGACTATCCCTGAGAAGAAAGATTGACTTGATGATATTATAGGTCATTAGTATTTTAACATGTGTTTCAAAATAATTTCTCAAGAGGAAGCAGTATTTATTGTCCAAGTATTTTTTTGTCCAGAAATCTAATTCAAACCTGTATTGGGAGAGATAATCAAATAGAAAATACTAATATGATACTGAGGGATTGATAAAGAGGTATCTAGATACTGGTCTAGATCAGGAGTCAGCAATCTGTGGTCCAAGGGCTAAATCTGACCTACGGCCTATGTTTGTAAATAGTTTTATTGGAACACAGCCACACCCATTTGTTTACAGATGATCTGACTGCTTTTCTCCTCCACCTACTAAGTTAAGTAGTTAGAGACCTTAAAGCTTGAAATGTCTACTATCTGGACATTCATAGAAAAAGTTTGCTGACTCCTCATCTAGATATTATTTGATCAAAAGATTTCTTTTTTAGTGAATCAATATGTATTTTAACAAGATCCCCAGATATTCACATTTAATATATACATGAAAATTTAAGAGATACTGTTTCCACCATATCAGACCATTCTTGATGTGATATTTTGTTAAAGGCATTGGAAATCTTGAAAACATCATTAAATACCATTAACAAAAACTAATTATCAATGATAGTCAAATAGTATACCAGTAGAAATAGCAAAATAAGCCCAGAGTTTCAAAATTCTTCATCATGTGTTCTCATCGTGTGTTTTGGTCTACATAGCGTTTCTCCCCTTTCCTCCCTAGTCATGATCCGTCTCTGACTTTTCCCACTTAAAACAGTTTCCTTTTCATCTCTTTCTCACTGTTAAATTATTGATATCATTGACTGGCAAATGAAGGTTTAATACATGCTTTCTTCACAAAGCCTTTAACTGACAGGAAACAACCCTGTAGGTTCTAGAATAGCTGAGGTGTGAAGATGGGCCTAAAAATGAGTTGAACAAGAATAACAGAACACCCTATAGAGGAAGGAAAGGGGGATGTGCCTGAGCTCTCAGAGGGTTTCATTATTTTGGATTAGTGAATTACTGAGGACATGTTTTGACATAGAAGGTAATATAATTTTTTAAAAAACACTTAGAAACTGTACTGCTTTGGTAATTCACATAATAAATGATACCTTAATTCTGTGTTTTATTACCACCAGCAGATGTTATTACAGTCATCTTGGGTCTGTTTTTAGCTGTATGGAGCAATAGCCTGTTAGCGGTTATTCACAAGTTAAAATAATAAAACCTAGTCTCCCTTGAAAATTATCTTTACTTAATTTTAGTAAAAAAAAAAAAAATCCAGGAAAAAATTTCTATTATTGTTTGCCTCAATTAAAAGAATGGAGGGAATGAGGCAGGATTCATCAGTGAAAGAGGAAGAATTTTTTTTAAAACTCCACTATAATATTTAAGTCTAGTGAAACCTTACAAATTTCAACTAATTGTGGGGAAAACTGTCTGAATTACTAAAAAAGTACAAATTAAAAATTTCAGTGTTTTTAAGAAATAACTTTATTAATTTCAAGAGTAAAGAGTAAAACTACCATCAAAGAATTGCAAGCGTGAACGTTAGCTGGACCTATTTCAATAATGAAGATCAGGGTGCCTGGGAGGCTCAGTAGGTTAAGCATCTTTGGCTCGGTCATGATCTCATGACCTCATGAGTTTGAGCCCCGCATCGGGCTCTATGCTGACACCTCAGAGCCTGGAGCCTGCTTCTGATTCTGTCTCCCTCTCTCTCTGCCCCACCCCTGCTCATGCTCTGTCTCTCAAAAATAAATATTCAAAAAAAATTTTTTTAATTAAAAAAAAAGAGGATGTTATAGGGAAATAAAGAACAAGAGCCAAATGGAAAACATCTGATTGGCGAGGGCCACACAGTCAACCTTGTCTAGGTTGAGAAGGCCCACAGTTGGCTTGGTGTTGAAGAATTGGCTGTGTGCGTATACTACATTTCTGGTCAGGTAGAGCTTTTACAGTGCACGAGTTATCTAAGTTTTGCTTTGCCAGGTGGCATTCCTGGCAGGAACAGCTCCATCTTGGGCTTATAAATTTATTTCCAAAGTCCTCCATTTGATCATCCTCTTGACCATTCTAGAGGTTTCATCAAAAATATCAGTCTTAGCATGACTCTGAGTTACCATTGCCTCTTCAGGTCTCCATGTAGTTTTCACAAGAGATGATGTCAGGCTTTTATTCTAGGAGCTGGTTATGTTCTTCTGTTCTCTTTTGTCATTCCAGTCTGAGAGAGACCATCTGTCAGCTGGTCAGTGGCTCTCCACATGTATTTAAACTTTGGAGAATATGCAGCATATTAGGGAGATAATTATTATAATAATATATGAATGTAATATAGTAATAATAATAATTAGCAACAAAACAATCCCATGGTTTGGACAGCACAAATGAGCCAGGGTACCCATAATGCAAACCAGCTAATATCAAATGAGTCAAGAAATGATCCCCAAAGTGGAGATACTTCTTTAAGCCAGTTAACCTGTTTATGTATTTTGTGTAACTGTGTCTCCACTTCCCCAGAAATGTTTATCCAGTGAGCTTGTTTCAGAAAAACTGAGGCACTGGAAATCAGGGAGCAAACTGTAATGGACAGAGAGAACTACAGGATCACCAGCATCTTTGCAAATTCAGCAGGTGGGTGGAGGTTGGATTACCACTTAGCAGTGGCCTGAAATACGTGAACATGGCATTATCTTTTCAGGTTTAGAAAAGGAAAAGGTTGGGCAAAGAATCACAAATACCCTCGTGAGATTTAGGCAAAAGATGATCAAAGAGAGAAGGAAGAAACATTCTTGATCTGATGTCTTGGGAGGAAGCAGTCTAACTCCATGTCAGCTATTTCCTAGTCAGTTGGATTTTGAGGTCTCTGGCATTTGCATAGGACCAGCTGTTGGGTAGATTTTTCCTCAGTTGTGAAGTAGGCACCCAAGGTTTGATACCTTGTAATTTGGCAGTGGTGTTGGTGGTTGAGAGTACTTGGTAAGGCCCTTTCCATGAATCTCATCTTTGCAAAAGCGTCAGAGTAAAACAATAACTATCCATAAATTACAAAAGACTTAAAAATGCCCATGATTAAAGATCTGATGAGAATCCTTTATACTAGAATTGACCAGGAAATTTGATTATTTCTGTGACATACAACATTCTAAGGTAACTGGAATTATGACTGGTAATATTATACCAGGACATATCAGATTTTTAGGAATTTAATAAAATCTAGAACACTTATATTAATAGCATGCAACCATACAAATACAACCTAAGAAGGTTTATTATTACCACATTTGAAAATGTTTCCTGTGTGATTTAACATACCAAATAAACCCAATTAATTTAACATCTCTTTTTTACAAGGTAAGAGACAAGTCCCTTTAGATTTTCCAGGGCCTTTGGCAAATTTTACAGTCATTTTGAGGTTAAAACAAAACAAAACAAAAAAAACTCCATTTAGAATTTGATTTTGGAAAGTTTTCAAAATGTCATAAGGTTTGAACATTAAAATAACTAAGATCACAGTTCATTATGAAATAATACTTGTCTATTTAAGCAAAGTGACAATAGAAAAAATTAAAGATAATTACATAAGGTTACACAGTTGTGAACAAAACTTGGCCCTTTTAATATCAAGAAGATTGGGTTTTCTTAAGTAATCAAAGACCTGATAAAGACAGTGTGAAACATAGTAAATTATTTTGGTAAGACAAAAAATCTTTGCTGACAAGGTAGATTACTTAAAAAGGAAAGAAAAACCCTTGTTTACAATTTTTTTTTAATTAAGAGCAGACTATTAATCTAAGAAAACACTTTGTTCTTTTAACAGAGAGAAAACCAAAATCTAATTTGTATCAGTGCATCAAAGATATTAAAACTTTTTTTTTTTTAAACTCACCTTTTTAACTTAAATAAATCCATTCCAATCTTAGCCAGCTTAACCACATGTAAAGTTCTTTTCTCAGGATTCCTTTCCACACACTTTCCATGACTTTTTTTTTTATATCCATTCAGATTTTGTCCTATTTTTTTTTTTTTTTCTTATTCTGGAACAGTTATTTTACTTTTGAACAAAATTACTTTTTTTCTCTTGCCAAAAAAGCAAAAAACAAAAATTCATGTCCTTCATACCCTATCTAAAAAAACACGTTCTACTTTCCTTACCATTTTTTAATATACAATTGTTTTTCTTTTACCCTTATATTTCAGTAGTTCTCATTGTGTATATTAATTAAAATTCTTAACCTTTAGAACCCTTAATTGCTAGTGAAAAGAAGCAAGCAGTAATGGACTATGGACTAGCAAATTTATAAAAACATTTCATAATTTCTAGAAGTATATGCTTCCTCCTAGTAAAATTTCAGTGTGGCACAAAATGTGTTTACTAACAAACCCAATTATTTTAGTTACTGTGTAAAAGGAAGCCAAAAGTAGATAAACTTGTGTTCAGTAATTGATGTTTCATTAATTTATCTTACTTGGAAATGATCTCCATATTCAATGAATAGCCATAATTTAACTTAATTCAGTATAATTTTAAGGTTTCAAGTTACCAAAAATATTTTGGACACTGTTTTTAAGTACGCATACTATAGAGCATAATTGTTGCTGAAAAGTCCATTTATAAACTTTTGCTTACATCTGTTTAGCTTACTTGTTCTTAACAATTATGTTAAGATTACATGACACGTTAATGAGGCATTAAACATTTAACCATCATCTTAAATTGTCTTTCTTGCTGACAGATTCTGCAACAGAGATAACATGAGCTCTTTTGACTTTTAGTAAACTTAGGAAGAATAAAAGTTGTATGTCTGCATTATATTTAATATTAATAGTCCTAAAGACAAGCCTGTTTCAGTTAAACCAACAAACTTAAATTAGTTTTTCTCCCCAGAGATTATCCTGGATTATGTGAACTTGAAAAACATTTGGGCTAGTTTCTGTATTTCTGAGAATATATACTTGATTCATATAAACACTTAAAAAATTTTAAGCCAGTAGAGCTTCTTTACAAATTAATTTTGGCAGTACTATCTGGAGGTAGAAAAATATCAACCATCCATAACATATAACCATAGACATGCAAAACATACAAATAGACGCAAATAGAGATCTTACAGGTTTTGCTTTAAAATTTTAGCCATGAGACAGGGATGATAATGCAAAACTCACTAGTTTATAAAAGAACAATTGGATCCAATTGCGTTTCTGGCAGAAGGGATAAGTTTTAAGGTTTTCTGCACAGATAGCTTACTAATATTTATGGAGAAGACTTTTAAGATTTTTCATCCACCTAGTTTCTAAGTAGCCCTTCCTCTTTTTTTCTTTTCTTTTCTTCTGTTAAGAATTACCTTGGCTCCTAGAGAAGACCAGGTAGAACATATACATTTCAAAGGCACAGAAAAAGAATGCAAGTTCCTACAAGAAGGACTTCTGGTTCCTAAGGCCAGAATTTTTACAGTACACTCAAGCCTTTTGAGATGAATATGGGAGGTTTGAAGATTGGTTTAAAAAAAAAAAAAAAAAGAGGGGCACCTGGGTGGCTCAGTTGGTTGAGCATCCCACTTCAGCTCAGGCCATGATCTCATGGTTCATGGGGTAGAGCCCCACATTGGGCTCTGTGCTGACAGCTCTGAGCCTGGAGCCTGCTTCAGATTCTGTGTCTCCCTTTCTCTCTGCCCCTTCCCCACTTGCTCGCTTGCTTGCTCTCAAAATTAAATAAAAACATTTAAAATTAAAAAAAAAAAAAGATAGGTGGACTTTCTCTGTTGTTAAAAAGATTTCATTTGTAGGACAGTTGCCTTCTTCAATCCTTAAAGGAAGCAGGTTGTAACCCAGATGATGTTAATGTGTTGACCTACCCATCCAACTATGTTATCATCATTTTGCTACTTTGTATTAGGGACATCTTCAACTAAGCTACAAATCAAAAGATTTCTGTGTTCTAGATTTAGAGCTGTTTTCCTCTTTGGAATGTTTTCCTTCCCCTCTGGATACATAGTTTCATTTAGCCTAGGGGAGAAGATCTAAAGAAAAAGTTCTATCTGGCTCTAAATATCAGCTTCCAATTTGGCCAGCCTCTTTTTTTTTTTTTTTTTTTTAAATGTTCATTTTTGAGAGAGAGAGAGAGAGAGAGAGAGAGAGAGAGAGCACGAGCGCGCGGGGGAGGGGCAGGCGTAGAGAGAGAGGGAGACACAGAATCTGAAGCGTGCTCCAGGCTCTGTGCTGACAGAGCCCGATGTGGGAGTCAAACTCCCACACCACGAGATCATGACCTGAGCTGAAGTCAGACACTTGACCAAGCCACCCAGGTGCCCCTCAATTTGGCCAACTTCTGACCATAGAACTACTTAAAAAATCTTTTCAAATATCTTATCAGGTTTCATCTGGGACAAACAGTAAATATTTCTGGCTGTACTAAACAACCCCTTGGATGCAAGACACATCCCCGAGAGGGTGCAAAAGATAGTACCCTCCCAAGATCCAGAGCCACTTCCAAAGATAACCAAAAGAAAGACAGTTCCCCCTAAGAGCTGGCAGCAGTTGGTAGGACCTAGCCACAAATGGCGTGCAACCCATATTTTTTACAGCCATTCATTGGGCTTCCAATCTGACGATTGACCTGCCTGCATACACAATAACAGATAACCTCTGTGTGCAAGGCAGGCAGAAAGCTAAGCCAAGTTCTGAAGACAACAAGACAAGAAGGAAATAGCTGTCCCTGGGAGAGAAGGGATCAATAACCAATGGATACCCCAAAACCAAATTCACAAGAGTATGCATTTAGAAAGGAGGGGACAGAGTAAAATTTGACCTTCTTTTCTTGACTGAGCACTACAGAGATCCAGAACTGACTATGGTAAGAATTCTCGCCGTTTGCTGGCTTCTGCCAGTTTTCCTAAGATCTGTCTTATCTGCAGGCTCAGGAGCAAATGGTGTTTAAAGTTGAGTGTAGTCCTAGTATCTACTAGAATTTGGCAAGTTTTTTCTTTAATTTTAGTTTCCCCTTAGAGGCTTAAGGGAATAATTGGTGGCAGTTTACCAGAGGATCCCTCAGAGTCCCATTAACTCTGGGAGGGGCCTATATGGGAATTCTCTTTCAGCAGCAGATATGGAGGGCATTTGAATTGGTGTGGAAAATTTGACAAGACCTCTGAAAACTGTCTTTTTTCCCATTCCCATTGATTGCAAATGAGACATCAATTTCTGGGCCACTGTTTTCATGATGGATCCCTATAAGGATATAATGGGAGAGGCCCAAAGTTTTAGGTTTCTGGCCTTGGATCCATTGCAGTTTTAAGGACACTGATTTGGGGGACTTTTGTTTACCCTCTTATATTCTCTCCAGAGTGCAAAGACCATCCAGACACAGGAATACCAGAAAGTTTTCAAATAAAGGATAGAGGGGAGCAGTAGGAGTTACTTCAGTATTCTAGTCTTTAGGAACTTCTCGTGTCTTTAATTTTTCGTTAGCCTTTTGCAGTGAACCTTTCGGTGGAGCTGTTTTGGAATTCTGAAGTCTTTTGGAGGCTCTCACTTGAAATAGGTATCCCCTTCTGTTTGTTTGATTTGAGAACCCTTGTTTTTAAGTGAACTTCTTAAATGAATGATTGTCTAATTGGAATGCCTCCCATAATGGCCAGTGTAATTCTAGGTTGTCTTTGTAAGATGTTGCCATTTTTGTAAATACCTGCAGCTTCTAGGATCACAGTTCTTAGACATAAAATAAGCAGGTGTGTTGAAAGGTTGCATGCTTAATTCTTTGAAACTTGAGAATCCCATTTATTTCGCTAATCTTGGGTCTCTTGGTGCCAAATTAGTACCTAAGAGGGATGTGCTGCTGGATTGGGTACTTTTTGGTGTTTTACAGTATACCTTGTTGCACAGTTTTCTTGAGGTTGGCAGGTGACCTAATGTCAATCTAACCTTTGCCATGACCAACTTCTCCTAGCACAAGAGTCTTAGAGTTAAGTGATGGGTGCTCTAACAGGTTTTAAGTGCTTGCCCTGTGCCCACCAGTTTTGTGGGTTTAGTTTCTGAGATTCGCATTAGCAGTAGATTGAGTGTTCCTTTCCCCAGAAGATCTCTTCATATTGGTGGACACCCTGATGACTTTTAATGGTCTGACTTGTGTCTACTTAGATTTTTATTTTGATGATCAAAACAGTTAGAATTTCTTCTCTTATTTTCCCAAGTCCCCCGGCAGCTTATGCTGTGAACTTGCCTCGAAGCTTTGTGAGTCCCCTAACAGCTGCCACCCATTGTGGACTCCTAATATAACTACCCCAAAACCTTTCCAGAAACAATATAAACTTATATACTTTTTAAATAAAGTTTGTTTGGACCAGAGAGATGGACACAAGGGAGTGGAGCTCAAATCTGAGTGACTTACCCCAGCTCACAGTAATGATGAGAGAAACCATAAACTCAAAGTTCAGCAGGTGCCTTGCCAGTATGACTTGTGCCATAGACAGGTAGCAGTCAACTTCAGATCTCATTCCTTGTCACCAAAAACTGTTAAAAAATTATTGAAGAAGATGATTTAGGTAATACAAACAAACTTACACACTTTGTGAAGTGGACAGTCTCCTTTTGGAGAACTGCAAAATGGGACATAAGGCAAAAAGCTTTTTATAGAATAAAGAACAAGGAAGAGGCAAGTAGAAAACATCTGATTGACTGGGGCCACATAGTCAATTTGCCTGGGGTGAGGAGGCCCAGAGGTGGCTTAGCTTTGGAGGAATGGCAGTGTGAATATACTGTGTTTCTGGTCAAACAGAGCATTTACAGGGATATGTTATCTAAGTTTTAGTTTGCTTACGTGCACCCAGACAGGAGTGGCTCTGTCTTCGGCCATAAATTTATTTCAACATAGTTAATACAGAATTGATATGCAAAATGGAGGTTGCTAAAATACTTTAAAATGCTAAAAATAGCATAAGTATGTACAGCACACAGTAGGAGATAAAAATGAATTAGACAGGACAAGCCTTTGTGGAGCCCACAATCTAATAGGGGAGGTGAGCTATTTACTGTGAGGCAAAGTAGAAAGAATAGATTACATAAGAGACAAATGAAGTACTATAGGAACTCCCAGGAGGGAGAGATACATCCCACTTGGGGAATTCAAGGAAGTTTCCCTGGAGGAGATTGGATTTGGATATGAATACCTTACTCTTATTCAACTAATTTACTTAATTACTTACTAATTTACCTAGTTCTTGGTGTATTACAGTGTCCATGATACTAAGATTAGAGGTTTATTTCTCATAGTGACTTAGACCGGTTCCATTCTATTCCATTCCATTCTAAGATATCAAAACGTACCTTAATCCTTTCCATCTGTCTTACATATGTAAGCATTTGGTCTCAGGGAAGACTAGATGGGTAAATCATGAAGCCATTATTTCTGTCAAACCTAAGCTCTGTAGTAGCCTAATCTTGATCAAGGGTGACCAAAATTGGTTTATCAAAACTTCCTTCTGAGAGAGTATGAAGGGAAATATCAGGTTGGTCTGCTTATATTATTTTGAATTCCCAGTTAGTAGAGTCCACACTAATAAGATAAAGGGTAAGAGGGTGGGACCTGTTTCCTATCAGCTTTCCAGAGTTTTAGAGTCAGAATTTAAGCAAGTAATCTATCTGACAACTCATACATTGCCTTCTCTTTTTCCACTTCAGCCTCCAAAAATGTGATCTCCAGCTCCCAAATGTACACCTAATAAAAATTGAATATTAAAATAGGAATTTTCAGAGAGATTTGAGATTTGTGATTCCCCCTCAGGTTTTTGTGTTTGAGCCACTAGCTTCTGTTTGCCTTTATTTAGCAAATAGTAGCATTAAATAACTATTTGTTGAATGAATAAATAAGTGAATGAATAATCAAATTGAATTATTGCTTGCCTGCTTTGCCTCCTTCTCAAAAGGACACTGCCCTCTTGCCTGAATGCCAGCTCTTTCTCTGTCCTTTGATTCCCAAGGAGGGATGCAAGAGGACCTGAGGTCAGGTCCTAGTATCGTCCTAGGACACGAGGACAGTACCTCAGCAAGGCTCAATATCTCATTCAGCCTCTGTCCTCTTTAATTTCTCTAGCTTTTAACACCTAAAAATCTGTAGTGTTTTGGGAAAGGTCCCATCACCTTTCCTGGCAATAGGGGAAAATCCCATAAGAGTATAGGCCATTTCCCTTTACTGCAGGTTAGAAATCTCTTGATTATAGACTGTAGGCATATTGAGGAGAGGGTGCTTTCTTGTTCACCATTGCACCACCAGGCTCTATTGTAGAACCTCCATACTAGCTGTTTAAATTCCAAAAGTTTATCCTTGCTCTTTAAGCAATACTTACACGTCTCATTGTCCTTTTCCCATTCTTATTTCCCATTCCCGTCTTCTTCTCCCTGAATTTAGGTTGGGGAATAATTTTTCAGACCATTTCGTTTATCAGTACGAGTGGGTTTTTTTGTTGTTGGTTTGTTTCGTTTTTGTTGGGATGCCCAAGAAGGTCAGAGAAAGTTGGGCAGGATTTGTGCTGTTACTAGAACTCTGCTCTCTTCTGACCCTGATCAGGAATTTGTGTCTGAGATATCGTTCCGAAAGAATTAAAGGGCCTTGCTAGGGTAATGATCTAACATTTTGGTTTTCTCAAAGTTTAGATATTGTGTAATTTTGTATATATATTTAAATGCATAATAATTATGAAAACAAACTTAAAAATATAGCAAAGCTCACTTTGGGAACCTTACTGAAAGTTTATTCTGGAGCATTTAGAATAAATGCTTCCCTCTCTTTACTTTCCAGGTTGATATCCATGCCTCCATTGAGATTAACCAGTCCTGTCGTTGAGGGAAAATGTGTCTTCTCCCCTAGCTTTATAGGTACTAATGGTTTTCTTTGGTTCAGCGTTTGGATAGAAATAAAAACACTCAGGGGTGCTTGGGTGGCTCAGTCGGTTGAGCGTCCGACTCGGCTCAGGTCATGATCTCACAGTTGGTGAGTTCGAGCCCTGCATCAGTCTCTGTGTTGACAGCTCAGAGCCTGGAGCCTGCTTCAGATTCTGTGTCTCCCTCTCTCTGCCCCTTCCCCGCTCATGCTCTGTCTCTCAAAAATGAATAAACGTTAAAAAAAATTTTTTTAAGAAGAAATAAAAACACTCAGCAATACAGTTGGAAACCATCTTCCCTCCTATTTAATTTAATCACAGTATAGATTAATAAAAGTAATGGGATCTGGCCAGTGGCAAATACGAATTTGCAGAATGAGTTCAACCTGTATTTCCCACTCCACCTTTAGTGGCTTTTGAGGTCAGGTTGTCTTGAATCTCCATTTTTTCTAACTAATCAACATCAGCTGTCTTGGATATGTCCCCACCTGTATCAAAAAAAAAAAAAAAAATGGTAGATACATATATACTGATGTAGAAAAATGGTCAAGATAAAATAGATGATTAAAAATGTGTAAATTGTAGGGGCACCTGGGTGGCTTAGTCAGTTAAGCATCCCAACCCTTGATCTCAGCTCAGGTCTTGATCTCAGGGTCATGAGTTCAAGCCCTGCTGGAACTTAAAAAAAAGGTAAATTGCAAGACAGATGTTTCAGTGTGATCTCTTTTTATTAATATGTTTGCACACAAAAAAGTTGGGAGTAAACGTGCTTCAAATTATGCGTGTTCCCCTAGAATTCTAGTAAAATTTGAGAGTCAGATATCCAGGCGCTCCTGATGAGTGTCGTCCCTCCACAACCTCCACACCACCCTTGGCAGGAGTGAAAAGGAGCTTCCAGGACTCAGCTTGCTCCTGTTAAGCCCTCATGCGTCCCTCACAGGTCTGCCCAACACTCAACAGCTTCACTCCTCTCTAAGACCATCAGGGCTAATCTGATAGGCTCTTCATCCCTGTTTACACCAGTTACCAGAAGAAGTCCAGGAATCCAGATTGTCACTCTCCTCCTCACTCTCTTCTTGTACACCCTCTTTTCTCAGTCCATGTCCAACCCTCCCAGCTCATGAAATCTTTTCCCCATTCCCTCTTGAACTCATTCACTGGCAGAATCTCTTATGCCATCAAACTCTTTCTAAACATTCCCTTTACCTCCTTGTTTTAACTGACATCCATCTCTCCCCAAGGATAGCCATGTGAAATGTTGGTATTTTTTCTTTCCCATTTCACCACCCCTCCATTGGGTCTGGAGGGGCAGTGAATGTTCTTGCCTTTTATTGCTGCTTCTGGACTATTCTTTTTTCTAACTCCCTGAAACTATCCCCTCCAACTTTGAACTAATGTCATCAGACTCACCCCCCCCCCCCTCCTGATTGCAGTCATCTTCTACTCCTAGGACATTTCCCTTATTTCTTGAAGATTTTCTGTCTTGGCTCTATGACACTTTGCAATACTATTTTTGCTGCAATCGTTGTGAGTTTTCAGTAGATAAAGCATCCAATACACACAAGCTTTTCAGTTCCTTGATCTCTCCAGTGAGCTTGTCCTGTCCTTCACCTACTCATTCTCTGCTTCTGTGTTTATGTCAGTGGTTTAAAAAGAATGACTCCCATCAAAGAGCATCAGCATCACATCAAATCTGATGGAAATGCAGATTTTCAGGTCCCAGCCCTAAATTGAAACTCTGAGGATGGGCCCAACAATTGTGGTTTAACAAGCCCTTCAGGTAATTCTGGTGCATGATCTTGTTTGAGAGCTACTGCCATAGTTCATCATTAAAATCACTCTGCTGAATATACTGTCTACTTCTTTGCCTTACCCTCATTTCATGGTACTCACCTGGGAAACTACAGCTTGGGTTAAGTTGTGTTCTCTATTTTGAGCTTTTATTTGTGCAGCTAACCTTGGCTTGAGAAAAATCACACAATAAAACCGAGTGGTCTTTGCATTAAATTCATGGCCACAAACCTCCAAGAGGCCTTTAGTACTGTCTAGCAGTCCTACTACAGCTCCCTAATCCCTCACTTTACCACTCCGTAAATGACTCATACCTTCTCTCTTTTTGAACATCTCTTCTTCCATTCTTGCCCTTAGTTAATGACCTTATTTGCTATTTTACTAAGAAAACTGAAGCAATCAGAGGGGAGAACTTTAGCCAGCTACCTAGCCATATCAGTACCCATATACTCTCTCCCTTTCTTTCTGTTACTATACGTGAATGATCTGAGCACCTATGTAAGACCAACCTCTGTACTTGTGCTATAGGTCCATTCTCTCCTATTAACTGACGGACTCTCCTCCTTGATTGGTCCTTTTTTTTCCCTCCTGCATTCATCAATTTTTCCCCTTTACTAGGTCTTCCCATAAGCAGATAAACATGCTGCAATTCTCCCATCTTTAAAACAAGACATCTAAAAGGCACTGTGGCATCCAAGAAGCACAGCTCCATCAGCTGTTATATTTGCAATATAATACTCATCACTAGAGTTTTGACCATCAGTGATAGCCTTCTCATTTGACATGTGCGAATTCAGCCTTCACCCAAAATTACTGAGAAGTCTCCCCCTACTCCACCCCACTCTCTCTCTCACACACACACACACACCCCAAAGACACTGGGGCAAGGTATTTTATAGTTCTGTCACTCTGTGTTCATTGACAGGTAACATGGTAGTGTCAGTGGATTGCAGACCTTCTATTCCTTCTAACTTCAGTTTTCTAATACAGGCTAAAATGAATTCTTGTGCTCTATAATAAGCAATCTAATTGAAGTAATTCCTGAAAGAGGGAAAGAAGAAAAGCAGACGAAGGAGGACAGAGAACTCTAGGAACTAGAAATTCTAGTGATCCAAGAATTATTATGCCTAATAATTTTAGACTCTTAATTATCTCTCCTTGCCCCAGATCCTAGAAGAACATCTGCCCCCAAGTATTAGGAATACCAAGAGGCAGAATATTAGATTTGTAGGTTCTTTCTGTTATTAGTCATGAAATATGTTCCTGTCATTTGGAGTCAACTGAAAGAAGACACAAAATGCTTACTAGATCTCCTAGTTTGCTGCATCCTATAAAGTTAAGGCTCAAGGATCAGGCCAGTAGCAAAGATGCCATAGATACTGCCACCAACCTTCTTTCCCCACTTTAGTGTCCATTCTTTAAGATAAAATAACATTACTAACACGAAACAAGCTATTAAACAAGAGAAATCACCAAGTTAGAGCCTAAAGGAGAAGGACATAAAAATTTAAGATTAAGAGTAATTAACTAATTAGCTTATAATCAATTTCTTCTTTTAAAGTTTATTTGCAATGGTATTTTAAACAAAGTCTATGATTCCAAGTTATTACCTCTTTTAACTACTCTGCTAATTAGAGCCAAGTTGAGGAAGTCTTTTTTCAAGATATAATTCACATAGTATAAAATTCACCCTTTTAAAGTGCATAATTCAGTAGGTTTTAATATATTCAGCAAGACTGTGCAACCATCAGCACTAATTCCAGAACATTTTCATCACCCCCCAAAAACCTGTATTCATTAGTAGTTAGTCCTCATTCCCTCCTCCCCTCAGCCCCTGACAGCCACTAATCTACTTTGCGTCTCTCTTGATTTGTCTATTCTGGACATTTCATGTAAATGGAATCTTACGCTATATGCATGGTCTTTTGTATCTGGCTTTTTCACTTAGTATTATGTTTTCAAGGTTCATCATGTAGCATGTGTCAATGCTTCATTCCTTTTAATGGTTAAATAATATTCCATGGTATGAGTATACCACATTTTGTTTATTCCTTCATCAGCTAATGAACATTTAGGTTGTTTTCCACTTTTTTGGCTATTATGAATAACTCTGCTGTGAACATTTATGTACAAGTTTTTGTGTGGACAGAGAAAAAAAGTCTTTTGACTTAGTATTTTAAAATTTTTCAAAACAGTCAGCTAGCTTCCTTTTTTGAATCAGAAGTACCCTCCTGATGAAGCAAAACTTTCTCTTTAATATGTAACTTTTTTTTTTCCTATAGTATCTTCTGAGCAGAATCTTTGGTGTCACTTCACAGTGACTCTGCTGTATTTCTCAACCTTATTCTATTACTCAGCACAACTGAGCTTACTTCCCAGGCTTGTTGTGCTATGTATTTCTGTCACTCAGATTTTCCCAGCTTTGCTGCCTGGTTTACCCCACAGGCCTTCTTCACTCTTGGTTGACGGTATCATCTCAGTCTTCATAGCCATGTTCAGCTGAGGCTGGTGAATGACTTTACAACTTTGTTTATAAAATAGAGACTAGACTTATTTTGGCACAACACACTGTATTAACTGTTTAGTAGTTTTATACAAGTCAGAATAAGTGATTTGCTTATTCAGGAAATTGTTCAAATTTGTCACTGTCCTGTTTAATCCACCCATTTTTTTTAAACATCCCTTAGAGCTGATTCTTTCCAGAGAGAGAATTAATATTATATACCACTATTGTCTTCACTAAAAGGGGAAGGGCAGGAATTAGAATTCAGAAAGCTCTAGAAAACCAATCCTGAGTTTCAGATTAAGCGTCAAAGAATGAATTCTACAAAAATGTAATGTGTTGGGTGTCACACACAGTTTTTTCTCCTCTGTCCTTCCCAGTCTCCCCTTCCTTGAGGGCACAGGCTCTTTCAAGACTGACTTCTCAATGCTGTAGGTCCTTTCAGAACATCGTAAGGAAGTACCTTTTCTTGCTTTTCTTAGAAGGCTATTCTTTAAAACAAAACAAAACAAAAAAACCCTTTGCTTTTTAGGGTGTTAGCAGAGGCCAGCCTCTTCCATCTAACCCTGCCAGGGAACTTGTAAAACCCTGTAGCCAGGAACCCACCCCAGATGGTTCTCCTTGAGAAAGATTTTCATCTGTGCTCAATCACGTTTGCTCTGGGGGAACAAATATAAAGGCAAGAAAGGAACCCCAGCCTAGATGCTGGATTTTGAGGTATCAAGTGATGGATCCCAGTCATCCCCACAAGAGAGTATGAGTCTTTTTCATGCTCTGGTCAAGCTTTCTTAACACAGTGGCCTTGAAGACCCAGGTTGAGCACATTGTCCAGTCAGGACGAACCTTTATCTTCAGACAGGGTATGTTCATGAATAGTCTACAGGTCAAGAAGAGATTCAGGTAACTGTTTAGGAAACACCTACTGTTAGCTAGGTATCTTGTTCGGATGGACTTCATATATGCTGCAGAAGGCAGGAGAAAAGATCTCCTGATTTATTCCAGAAGGACATTGGGAAGACCATTACAGTTGACTCTTTCCATTATAATTGCCCACAGTTCCAACCTTGCTGTGGTTTCAAACTGGATTTGTAAACTACATATTAATAGTTTTCTATTCTTCTTCATTCTGATTAGTCCCTCCAAGGGAAACCTCTCACCCAGAAACACCCAGCCCCATGGATTGTACTTTTCCTATGATCAAGGTAGAGAAGATAGAGTAGATCATAAGCCTTGTTTTGTAGTGAAATTCCTGATACTTGATCATTTCCCAGTAAAGAAGAGGTCACTCTAAAAACCATGTTCTTCGCAACTGTTTTTCGATTATATACTTGTCGAAACTAAGAAGTTTTAAGACTAACACATTCTGAGATCCTTTCTAGGATCAAGCACGTATACTTCCATACAAACACAAATACTTCATGATAGTCTTTTTCCATCAATAACTCCTTGATACAGACCAGTTCTTTCCTAAGCCCTTTGAAGGGCCTGGTCTTTTCTCCCTCTGATTTCTTTGTAAAGCAGTTGAGTAAATAAAAACAGGAGAGCTCACTTCATCAAAAGATATGGAGAAATGTTTTCTTACTTAAGAGTGTAGCAAAGGGGCACCTGGGTGGCTCAGTTGGTTGAGCATCCAACTTCGGCTTAGGTCATGATCTCACAGTTCATGGGCTCGAGCCCCACATGGGGCTCTGTGCTGACAGTTCAGTGCCTGGAGCCTGCTTTGTATTCTATGTCTCCCTCTCTCTCTGCCCCTGGAGCCTGCTTTGTATTCTATGTCTCCCTCTCTCTCTGCCCCTCCCTTGCTCATTCTCTGTCTCTCTCTCTCAAAAGTAAAGAAACATTAAAAAAATTTAAAACAAGAGGTACCTGGGTGGCTCAGTTGGTTAAGCATCCAACTCTTGGTTTCAGCTCAGGTCATGATCTCATGGTTCGTGAGTTCAAGCCCCACATCGGGCTCCGCGCTGACAGCATGGAACCTGCCTGGGATTCTTTCTCTCTCTCTCTGCCCCTCCTCTGCTCTGTCTGTTAAAATAAATAAACTTAAAAAAATTTTTTTTAATTAAAGAAATTTTTAGAAAATGTCGCAGAGCAGGCTTTTAACCACTGTTCTGACTTTGAAACTTCAGAGATTTATGGGAAGTGAATGAAATGAAAATATTTGTTGTCCTTTGCTCCAAACCAGCATTGTACTAGGTATGGTAAGGAAAAGAAGAGACCATTTATTTATTATCTCCATACTCTCAGTACCCAGCAAAGTGTCTGCATATAATAAATGGCTAGAAAAATATTTGTTGAGTGACTATAAAATTGACCTTACCCTCAAGAGTTTACATTCTTTGGAAAATAATTCTCAGATTATAAAATACTGCAATAGAAGCACTTTTTACTTGAACATTATTGGGATTGATAGTTACTCAGTAGAGTATCACACATTTTATGTGTATGTACTATAAAGCATGTATATATTAAACATTTTTTTTAACTCAAAACAATTTATTCACATCTTTTGATAGAGGGCCAAAGCCTTTTCTTTGAGTGTTATGATTGGAAGTTGAAGTTCCATGACATCTTTCTTTAATAAATCACACTCAGTACATTTATTGATTGATTTTCAGCTTCAGCTTCTTTAAAGTGACGAAGGAACTTAAGTTAGTAGTGAAGCAATTCCAATATGGACTCCTTCTCAATTTTAATGATTTTGTTCTTTATCTCACCTTCACCTAATTTTACAGCAAAAAAATTTTAGTAATAGTTTGCCTTTACTGAATCTATAAAACAGTTCAACTTAGAGGTTTTATTTTCAATTTTAGGAATTTTAGAAACAACTTTTTTTTTTACACAGTCACATTTCATTAATTTATGTAACATGTAATTGAATTGAATAATTACTGTAAAAATTACAACCAGTATAAACAAATGGGTACAAGCACAACCAACTCTTAATAAGCATACAACTCAACTACTGCGATAAGATATATGAGAGCATAACAGAAACTGTTAGCCATGAATCAGTGTGTTCCAGGCGTTGGGTTCTTCCTTTTAAAGGAGAAATGGGGGCGCCTGGGTGGCTCAGTAGATTAAGTGTCTGACTTCAGCTCAGGTCATGATCTCATGGTTCCTGAATTTGAGCCCTGCATTGGGCTCTGTGCTGACAGTTTAGAGCCTGGAGCCTGCTTTGGATTCTCTGTCTCTCTCTCTCTCTTTCTGTCCCTCCCCCACTTGTGCTCTGTTTCTCTCTCTCAAAAATAAACATTAAAAATAATAATAATAAAGGAGAAATGGAGATCATTGACTAACCCAAAGAAAAGGTTAAGTGGAGGTCATTTAAGGGTAACGCTATTTCATTAAGAGAATTGTAGTAAGAGGGCTTACATAGTCAGGGAAGCTTTCATGAAATAGGTAAAATTTGAATTGGATTTTGAAGGGTGGTTAGAGTATATATCATTTGAGGAGGAGCATTCTCAGGAAAGGGATGAAAAGCCACCCCTCTAAGGCCACACATTGCTGCTGGGAAGAACAGAGGGAATGTAATTTAAGATGTGGTTATTTGAAAAAGTGTTAAATCATAAGTCCAAGACCTAGTGCCATTCACAACACACTTTTTTTGATGTTTTAATTTGGAGGTAAATAATGAAGGAAAAGATCATTCTAGGCAAGAGTATAAGAGTATAGGAAAAAAAATCAGAGAACACTGGAGAGCTCAGAGTTAACATGTAAGCCCAGTGATAGGAAATGGGGGGAGAAGGAAGGGCCCAAGTTAAAGCATTAGACTAATGATTTCAGTTGTAATCTTCTGTCAGCCATACTATATATTGAAAGCTTTCATGTATGATTTTGTATGAGTGGAGGATTCCCACAGCTTGAAAGAAAAAAATTTGAAAACCACAGGTTTAGACTTTTAAGCCCAATGTACACATTATCGAGTATTGTCAGAATGTCTTGAAAGGAAATCAAGAAAAAAGGTAAGTTGTAGGAAACAGTGGAAATCCAAAGAATTTAATTCCCACTAAATTAGACAAAAGTTCAGGAGAAGACAGTTGTGAGCTCTGTGAGCTATTTTTGGTTTAGGGGGTTATTTGGTGATATTTGGTTTATATTTTCTAGAAATAGAAAGTAAATATTGATTGAATAATGTGATTGAAAATAAATATTGAAGAGGATATTTGAAGATTTATTTGTAAATGACTAAGGCAGATATTTAGTATATAATAAAATAATAGAATATTTTAAAAATTTGCGATTTCTTTAAAGGTCCTTGAAAAAGAATGTCTCACAAATTCAAGACATATGTCATTGCCATTTGATCATTTTTTGTACCTTTATCGTAGCTAGGTTTCACTCACATGTATCTAAAGCTGCTTTCTTATGGCATCCAATTGTTCTACTTTTTAAAAAAATTTTTTTAATGTTTATGAGAGAGAGGAAGAGACAGAGTGTGAGCGTGGGAGGGGCAGAGGGAGAGGGAGACACAGATTCCGAAGCAGGCTCCAGGCTCCAAGCTGTCAGCACAAAGCCCCGTGTGGGGCTTGAACCCCTGAACAGCAAGATCATGACCTGAGCTGAAGTCGGATGCTTAACCGACTGAGCCACTCAGGCGCTCCCACTTTTTTTTTAATGTATATTTCTTTATTTTGAGAGAGAGAAGGAGCCGGGGTTGGGGGGGGGGGGGGTCGGGTGGGGAGGAGAGAGAGAGAGAATGAGAATCCCAAACAGGCTCCTCGCTTTCAGCGCAAAGCCCAATGGAGGTCTCAAGTCATGAACCCATGAGATCATGACCTGGGTCAAAATCAAGAGTCAGATGTTTAACTGACCAAGCCAGCCAGGAGCCCTTCAGTTGTTCCACTTTCTTAACCAATACTTTGACAATAAATTTCAAATGTGCCCAGATCCAGAATCACTTCCAAAAAGGTATATTAGATAACTAAGATAGTTTTCTACACACAAGCCAGGAAAAAATGATCTAATTTTAAAATATAAGACCAACAGATCTTTCTGTATTAACATTTCAGGATGGAAGTTTGTTTTTCTCCATATTTTAACTGGATATACCTAGAGGGTTTGGGATATTTGCTTCCCTTCAAATAAGAAAAAACTATTCTTAAAATTATAGATTCAAATTTGAAGTGCAGCTTGTTCTTTTTTCAAAAAATACCAAATAGCAAAACCAAAAAAGCTTTACATGTTCTTTTTCTAATAGTTTGAGGAGAAACTGATTTACATGGATTGACACCTCATATACTCTGAGTTTAAGAAGTTAGCATTATCTGAGAAGTTGCTATTTTTAGGTCCAACTGTAATGTTTCTAACTTTGGTGCTAGAGTAGTGGGTGCTTGCTTCCTTTCCCAGAAGGCTCTGTATTCTCAACATGTGCAGGTCAGTTTGACACAAAGCTATCTACAAGGAGCAACAAGCCCATTGCAGGCGTGTTTCTAACTTGAAAATTATGAGCAGGTATTGGGAGCCACTGGCTATATTTGGGAACCAGCTGCATGTCAGTACAAGCATGGATTATGGTCCCTGGAGACTGGGAGAGCACAATGCTTGAACTTAATTTCTTTTGGAGATAAGAAGAAAATACCTTTCTACCTGACGAGATTGACAACTTACTAAATCTGACTATCTTCAGAAGTGTGCTGGACAGTTGCTAAGTAAACATCCACTTTTCAAAGATGATGATCAAGGAAACATCTCTACGAAGGGACCCGGATTTAAGGGGAGAGTTAGCTTTCCTGGCAAGGGGCTGTGATTTTGTTCTCCCATCAAGGTTTAAGAAGCGGCTGAAGTCATTTCAGCAGACACAGGTTTGGAACTTAGGTGTTTCTTTTAAACTATTTTTATTACTAATAAAACCACCCAGTGAACTAACTTACAAATAATTTTACAGCTCACTTGATATTAGAGCAAGGAATTAATCTGTGTCCTCTATTCAGCTATTTGCAGAAAGCTATTTGTAGAGAGATTCCAACAGGTTTAAAAATAGACCTTCTGGACCTGAAGTACAGTACTCACATTTTTCTCTTGTAGAGAGGGAATCTAGTTTTAGAGACAATAAATACACCTTAACAAATATTTTACAGTTTACAAATTTTAATAGAAATCTCTTTGAGAAATTAGAATTTCTTGTTGGCACTTTGAATCGATAAACTATGTTTGTATTAACATACTTACATCTGTAATGAATTGTTTTTAAAGTATCAGTCCTGGTTATCTCTTTTTTTTTTTTTTTTTTGAAGGAAGAACTAGTTATATATATAGACAGTTGTGTGGGTGTGCTATAATATATGTGGGTAGCAAAGGACGGCAATTAATTTCTGGGTTGTCCTCCCTCAGCACGCTGTGATAGTAAGTCATTTCTGCCTGTGATGACAACTTTGTGGAACCCATGCTTATTTGCTTATACCCATAAGGCCGGTGTTTTACCAAACAACTTGCCTCACCTTGAATACAATACAAATCAAGGGTCATATAAGTGATGGTCACCCAGAATCCAACAAGAAACCATAGTTTTATAGTTATTCTGATCCAGGGTACTTTCAAATTGAGTGAACCATATGAAGTTGCTTTAAAAAAAAAAAAAAGTCAAAAATGGTCAAATATTGGAAATGCTACAATGACATAGTAGTGTAAGGATATCTAAATGATACTATGTTTATAGGCTAAAACTGAAATGTAGAATTGAGATATTTTACCTAGCTAGTTCTATATTAATGCTGTTTCTAAATTTGAATGATACAGTTTAATTCAAAATGAGCAGATGCTAAACTTGCCAGTAAATCTGACAACTTTCGCATTACTGTCTTTTAATCTATAATATTTATAAAGGGTCAGTTTTATTAAACTAAATTATGTGTCTTTCATTTAATTCAGTGGAAAGAAAATTGATAACACATAAAAGTACAAAATAAATGCATTTTTTCTTTTCCCTTTTAAATATTAACATCAATTTTATTAAATATGGGATTAACCTATGAATTGATAAATACTTGCCAATCAGTGAATTGCTTCATGTTAAAAAGTACAGTAAGGAGAAGAAGGTACCTTATATAACTGAATATTTCCCCTTTAAATAAAAACCGTGACAGGTAGCCAGGGTTTGTTCTCAATTGTTACTTATTTCTGTCAAAGTAAAAGTGTAGAGTTAATATAGAAGGTCTTGTTCTAAACCTTCTCCACTAGCATGTGCTCACGAAACAATTGGGCTTCATCCACAGTGGCACCAGTGGTCTTAATCCTATGGTTATAACTTCCCAGGATGTCACACCATGGGAAACATTTTGGGGAAAGAAAAAAAGAATTTTCATGATTGTATACTTGTAGTCTCATAAACCTCTTTGAGCATAGAATAACAGAAAGGGAATGACAGTGCTATAAATGACCTATTTATATATAAATGTAAAGCCCCCTGAAGAATTATATGCCTTCTTGTAGAAGTTTAGGAACAGTGTCTACTGTTGTTGACTCCTGGGACTGTGTAATAATATTTACAGATTTAGCATTAAAGCAGAGAGAAATGTTTACTTAGAATAGATTATCAATTTGTTAAATCAGAAGTGGCTTGTAAACTTTAAAGTGTTTTACAAATGTAAATGATTATTTTATTTATTATTGAATCTGAAGGATCATGCTAAATTATGTTTAATCTTTTGAGAATCTCATGCTTTGGCCTTATGACTCATTTTCTTAAATAAGGACATATCTATGCCTAGCACTGTTCTGGACCTTTTACCTATGTTACTTCCTGTAATTTCCTGTAATCTTCACAACAACTTCTAAGAAGTAGGGGTTATAATCTGCTTTATTACTAAAATTCTAAAAGGTAAAGTAACTTTCCTGAGGTCACAGAAGCTAAGCATCACTGTTTTCTGTTAAGCTTTTCATATTTCATGAGCCTCACTTCTCTCTGTGCCATTTCTTCCTTGACTTTGCTTTATAGGGGTGACATTCTGATACTGCAGTAAAGTCTTGGTGTGACCAACTGGACTTTAATGTCCCCAGTAGTAGTAATGTATGAGCAGACTCCATTCTATGTATTAGTGTCAGATATTAACCTGAGACGGGCCATGTATGACAAAAGCAGATTAAATCACATATTTGTGTGAATGAAGTTTATCTTCCTCTAATACTCATGCTTTTCAAGGGTAGCCAAGATTTTTATCCTGAATGTAAAGATCATGTTATGAGCCCATATGTCAAAAGGAAATATGATATTCAGATCTACTACTTCAGATAAATCATTATTCAAATTTTAAGAATGGCATTAGCACAATTTAAAGAAAATGAATATTTGAGTAATATTTTGTGTTCATGGTAGTCAACAGTCATGTCCATCTCTCATACTTCATGTAGTATATAACACAATGCCATGCTCATGCGCCTTGATAGATAATTTGGTCAAAATTAAGAGAAGAAATTAAAACTCTGAAAATCTTCATGGAATCTCTTTTGCTTTTTCTGTTAGGAAGCTCAGAACTAAATTTAGTCCTCATTGGTAAAGTAGTCCTCTACCTGAATGTTAGTGTACCTCCCCTCCCCTAAATCATGGATAATCTTAATCTCCTCATTGCCCTCCTCCCTCCCCTACCTCACTTTTATGCTCTCTCCTTTCTCATGTCTCCATATGGCATAACACCTCAAATCCTTTTTGGAAAAAGGAATGATATAAACTATAAGTGAGGTAATAAGCTATGAATGGGGTTTGGCCGTGATGAAATTAATGACCATGATCCTTGCCTCTTAGAGGTTACCAAAAATGAAAGTAATGTGTATCATGGAAAAAAAATGGCATGCCCCAAGGGGCAAGTAAATCAGTCTGGTGGAAGATATCCCGAAACTAAAATGCTTTAATTTTCTTCACAAGACTTTTCTCTGCATCATGAACTGGCAGTGATTTTACCTAGACAAAGTCAAACTAGAGAGAAAAAGGTAAAAGGATACCCCCGACCAATACATTTTAGATTTATGTATTTTGAAAGAACTTATTCTGTCTGCCTGTTGAAGGAGAGGTAGAAATATGAAGAAAGGTGAAGAATAGTCTTCAAAAAGGATTTATTATTTCCTTTTCCAACAGACTAAGAATACAGCTTGAGATTCTTAATGTGTCAACTAACATTACTCTTAAATATCTGGCACATAATTGATGGGAAATGTACTGTAGGATTTTAAAAGCATAAATCTGTGTAAATTCAGGTATTGACAGATAATTAATGTATTTATTTAGTATGGATAGGCATTCCCTAGAAGCACACTTATCATCCTCTACAGTAGAGTGAGCTCTTACTGTCTCTAATTGTGGCTGCTTGTATTTATGCCCAACTTCTTGTTACTGGTGAGGACTTTCAAGAAGTATATGCTGTTTAGAATTTCTGTGTTTCATAATCACATTCTCCTTCCAGATTCAAAATAAACCAGAAAAGAAACCTGGAACACCACTTCCACCTACAGCCACCTTTCCAAGTAGTCCCCGACCTCTCTCCCCTGTTCCTCATGTGAATAATGTTGTGAATGCACCATTGTCCATAAACATTCCACGGTTCTACTTTCCTGAAGGACTCCCAGATGCCTGCAGTAACCATGAACAGACTCTAAGCAAAATTGAAACTGCTTTCATGGATATTGAAGATCAGAAAGCAGACATCTATGAAATGGGAAAAATTGCAAAGGTAATATAACTACTAAATAATGTATAATCTCTCTTTCTCTAGCAATCCCAGTCTTCCTCTCTTCAGTGCCTCTTTGCTCTCCTTTTAAGCATGGCTAGGTTTTTTCCTATGTTGAAAAAATGTATTTGATCCTGATATATCATCTGTGGTCCTATTTCATGGAACTCATAAGTTTGGAAAAATCTTAGTGGTCTTCTAGTCCATCTTCCCATTTAAGATAGGAATTCCACCCATGACATCATTAACACATAAATTCATTCTCTGCTTGAATGCTTTCAGTGACCAGAAGCTCACTATCTTGCCAAACAACCTGTTTCATTATTAAATATCCTTACTTGTTAGAAAATTTTTCCTCGTATTGAATATGAATCTTTTTTCGTTCTTACCCATTAATCATAACTCTTCCCTGAGCCAGGCAAGGAATGATTGGGCCAGCTCAACACTAATTCTACTCAGAAATAAATGGATTTTCCACTAGGAACCAAGTCTTTAATATTTTCCAGTATACCCACCTGCTTCTAATTAAGATCTTAGCCTCTCATGCTAGGACAACTGAATATCTTCAGTAACTGGATCCTCCATCTCCAGTCTCCTAGAACAATTAATACTGAGCACAGAATCAGATTTTATTTGATCATGCCATTCCCTAGCTCAGCAGTATTCAGGGATTCCTCCCATCTATAGCAGTACTTTGTTTTGTTTGGGTTTTATTTTTATCATGCATGTAAATTGAAGAGTCAGATCATATCTCAGGATTTAGCAGTGGTTTCAGGTGGTGCTGCAAGAGGCAGAAGGATTTAGTAGACTAAGGTTTGCATGTGGGCAAGTAGGAGACCAAGTTGAAGGTCCCAAGACCCCATGCACACTTTCACAGTTCCCCTACTTTCAGGAATAATATTTTAAAGTTTGGAAACTACTGATCTTGAAGATAAAGCCCAAACTACTATTACCTGCATGAGCCTGACCTACTTGCCCTCCCACAGGCATGCCTCTGCGTTTCGGCTCTCATACTTCTCCCTTCCATAATGGGCTTCCACTCCTGACAACCCCCGCATAACCCATCTTTTAAGACCTAACTTCTATCATGTCTTTGGAGAAGTCCCCAAATCCCTACTCCAGTCATGCCATGTCCTTTTCTCTACCTGCTGTCAGAACATTTGCTACTACTATTAAATAATTTGTAAATAGAGTGGTTTTAGGGGAAGTGAAAAGGAATTCTTTTATTCCCCCTTTGTTCACCCCCCCCATCTTAGAACTTGCTTGTTGATCCCTTAGATGTTTCTAATGAAAAGTAAACTGACATTGCAAAAATAAGAACTCACCTATCTCTACTTATTTTAGACATGAGGAAACTAAAGTCCCATGAGTACCTGAAGTCACAGAACTAGCACACGTCAGGAGACAAGTCCTCCAACTCCTGGCGTTGTGCTGTTTATACCATATGTTATCTCCCCTGAACATATGCTAACATACCATTAGCAAACTTCCAGTCAGTATCCACCCAAATAAATCACAGGTTCTTTCAGGGCACTGCCATTTTCTTACCCAAAGCTTTGAGAGATGGCAACTCTATGAGCCAAGATGGTAAATTATCTGAATGGGCTGGAACCATGAATCTAAATCCAAAAGACAGAATTCAGCAAGGCTGAATGAAATCTACGTTTAGAGATAACATGTTAACTGCATAAATGCCAAACGGTTATTTCTAACCTGGAGACTGTGAGAGAGAAACAGGCAGTTACGTGGACTGTTTCAGGCAGGCAGACAAGGAGAAACTGTCCAGATTAAGGGACATAGTAGTTCCCTGGTGCTGTGCTGGGCTCACCACATCTGGAAAGCCAATCCAGATGGCATTTAGTGCCTCACTGACAGAGACCTATAGCCTGTTCTGTTTGGAATACAAGTCCTGTAGGACTTCAGCCTTCCTCTGAATATTCCCAACCCCTGACTGAGGGTCCTATTCTCCTCTGCCTTTCTGTTGCCTTGTCTCCCCACTCCTACTCTGGTCCTCCCACCCCTGTATTGTGGTAGCCCTTGCCCTGCTCCATGGTTCAGTGAGAAGAGAGCAGAAAAGCTAAGGACTCCACAGATGGTCAAGAGAGGTGTAGGAAAGAATGTAGTCCAGTCAGGGTAGGGGTCTGTGCATGCTGGGGAGTCAGAGGAAGGACTTTGCTCTTTCTAGGTAATGAGGATCAATCCGTATGTGATATCAGGAAAAACTGCCAGTGTTGAAGCTGACAACATAGAGAAATTTAAAAATTGTGTTTAGCCCTGGTAATAGTAACATATAACAATGTACCGCTTACACCAAATTGTCATGTGGCACAATAGCCAGTATACATGTACTGTCTGAATAACTTGTCTGAATCATACTTGATTGTAGCCCTCCATTCCCTTCATGAGTACCAGGCATTTGTGTTCATTGCTCTTAGACCTTAATTGTCAGCTCACACATCAGGGTAAATTGGTCATACTTCAAAAAGTTAAAACTAACATTGCATATAAAAATGAAGATGGGTACATAGTAACCTCAGTAGGTATCACAAGTGTATTGGTTTGTCTTGTTTTGTTTTGCCTTACTCTATTAGTTCATTTTATTGGATTTTGCCTCTTCATTTTTTAGATCATTTATTTTTTTATTTTTGTTATTGTTGAGGTATAGCTGCCACATAGTGTTAGATATTAGTTTCAGGTGTACAACATAGTGACTTGACAAGCCTATACATTATGCTATGCTCACCACAAGTATAGCTAAAAATCATTTATTTAAAAAGTTTAGTTAATCATTTCTTCCATTTAGCTAATCCACATTTCATCCAGCATTTAGTTGGCTGTGGCTCTTAACATGCACGAAGCAGTCCTGTTTTCAGTTATTTTTTACTATGCAGATTGGTCTTCTCTGACACTAGGCAGTGGACTCTATGCCTGTAGCACCTGTGCTGCACGTGCTTGGATTCTCATGACAAGCTGGTTGTAGGTAAAGGAGAAGAAAGACAGCCTTTAAGGGACAATGAAGCAAGAGGGGGTTGGAGCAATCAGTGAACACTTCTCTGAATTCTTGTAGTCTATAAAGCTCTTTGGAAGGCCAGCTTGAGTTTGCAATCCACTCTTAGTGCCACTTAAGTGTAGCTGTAGGGACTGGGGTCTTTTTTTTTTTTTTTTTTTGAAGTGCAAAGAAAACACTATGTTTATGAAATCTGCATCTGTTGGTGAAGTTTAGCTCATTCATCTTTGACCTCAAACAGCCTTAGAGAAGTTAATCGCAATTTCTGATTAAATTCTCAGTGTGTAGTTTGTACTTTTTTCCACAGCTCTAAGTGATAACAGAGAAGAAATTAATCTAGAGAATGAATCTAAGAGAAAAGCAGTGTAGGAACATACACTGAAGAACAGTAAGAAACGTGCTTGTTAGAGACTGGGCCAGAAGACTCGCCATTGAGTTTTGGCCTCTAGCAGGAGGTTGAGGAAGAAGAGTGAGGCTGTCTTCTGAACCATACGCTGTCAGCTCCTCTTTTCTGGCTGAGGGAGCACTGCCTTGACCTGTCATGCCTGTGTCCTGTAAGCCAACTTCTCTGTATCATTATTTCTTCATCTCCAGTATGGGCTGAAAATACCTGCCCTCTTCTTCGTGGGGATCATGTGATGATCGAATGAAATAACATTTTAAAATGTTAAAGAACATTCCACATGTGTTAGGTAATCATCTCTTCCTGTTTGACTCATTAAACAACTTGCTTTCAATTCTTTATGTTGTTGGGCCATTCTTCGATCAAATTATAGATGTTCAGTTTTCCTTGCTCCAGCAACTTTGATTACCATAGACTGACTCTTGGTACCTCCCCTAAATCTGAGTTTCCTAACCCCATTTTCTGTATCTCTCCATATCCCCACTTGTCATCCATTCTTTTCCTTTGCAAAAAGTCTTGACACTGACTTGTTCTCTCCTCTGTTAAAGTCTCTGTTCTGCTGCCCTCGGATTAATATCATTTACTTTTTTGGGCTTCTTATTGATCTCCTGGCTCCCTTTATCTTAATTCTTTGATTTTTGAGCAGGTGCAGCCGGCCATACATTTTTTTAAGTAACCAAAGTGTAACATCTGCATTGCATTTTTTTCCTTTGTCATTTTCTCCAAGGACTAATACTCTCCTGCTGCCTAATACATGGCTACTTAGGGTACCCCACTATGAGAAAAATAGGCCAGCCCTTACCAATCTATTTTAAAACATATCCATTCTATACATTATCTCTTAGAATTTTGCCTTTGATTTTGCCTTTGACATAGAAATTTATGTGTTGGTCTCTCTGTCACTTACTACTCCTTAGGAGCTGACATGTATGCATTTTAACAGAAGTCTTCTAGAGAAAAGAGTATAATTCAAGCGAAAGAAAGTTGTTTAATAATGGAAGTAGCCCCACAGGATGTAGTCAGCACACAGCCCCAGGTAGTGTTTCAGCTAAGAATGGTAACCACTTCCTGAAGTTGAGCTAGAAGATTCCTGAGCCCTTCCAATTCTAAAAAATCCGTGAGTGACTATAATGGTGGGAGTTTCAAGCACTTTGGCAAGCCAGTTCCAATCTCTCCCTCTATGTACTTTCTCTGTTTGGGGCTCTGCACTCTTGCCTCTATAATACAGACTGTTCTTTTAAGCTGTCCTAGCAGTTGCCAGTAGCCTGTCATATCTAAGAACATTTTCTTGGCAAACTACCATTCTGCATGAAAGGGAGAATTGGAAAGTGGATTTGACAGTTTACCACCCAAAGGATATTAATTGTGAGCTTTGTACTTTGGCAATCATAATTTACACAATAAACAAAATCCATTTGGTTGCTAAGCAACACCTTTCCCTCATTCCCGACCTCATTGGTGGTATTTGACCTTTGGACTTAAGAAATCTTAAGGTCTACCCTGTTTGCAGAACATGCTTGCTTTAGTGGCCCAGGCAGGAGCAGCCTCTTAATTCTGCCCTGTACTTACCTCCCATGGCTTGAATTTCACCTTCCATATCCTCATCTCCGACATGAATCCAGCAACCTTGGGTGTTCTGTCATCATAACTCAGAGTCATTATCTCAGACGAGATACTCTTCAGGCTTCTGTGGTGATTCCACATGCACTGAGACTTCACACCAGGAACAGCTTCTCTAGAATCCAGTATGGATTCACATCTAGTGAGCCTCCAAAGGAAAAGCTTCCATTTTTAGAATGATGAAAGCTCAACAGATTCTGTGTCTAATATGAATAATAAGACTGTCTTTAATTACAAGATACACCTCTTTGAAGGGGTCCAAATTTGGGAGTATGTTTTATGTGCATATACAAAATTGAGAACATTCAGAGACTATTTCTCTGCTATTATTTACATATTATTACTTGAAAGAATTTTCCCTCTAGGAAAAAAGTAGGTAAATTTGGTAAGAAGTCTTTCTTGTAAGAGTATAATTAATTGAAAGAAATAGCTTTTTATTGAAGAAACAAAATCAACACCTTTTAGAGTATTACAGTTTCATATTCATTCCCAGCACCTCCTAAGGCTTCTATTATATGTAGTCATTTGTGGTTGCTTCTAATATATAAATAAATGATAGTGTTTAGTTTTTATCTTTAATCTTTTACCTGAATTATAACCATTTAAAATAGATGCCTGTCTGCTTTGGATTTTCTCTCTCTCTCTCTCTCTCTCTCTCTCTCTCTCTCTCTCTTTCTCTTTCTCTTTCTCTTTCTCTCTCTACCCCTCCCCTGCTCATGTTCTGTCTCTCTCTCAAAAATAAATAAACACTAAAAAAAAAAAATTGGGTGGCGGCGCGGAGTCGGGGGGGAGTTGGTGCCTTTGTGGCTCAGTTGGTTAAGCCTCTGACTTAGGCTCAGGTCATGATCTTGTGGTTCATGAGTTCGAGCCCCACATCAGGCTCTGTGCTGAAAGTTCGGACCCTGGAGCCTCCTTCAGATAATGTATCTCCCTCTCTCTCTGCCCCTCACCCCCTCATGCTGTCTCTCTCTCTATCTCTATCTCAAAAATAAGTAAATATTTAAAAAAAAATTTTTTTTTAATTAGATGGCTATTTTCTTGAGCAATCTAGACTTTTCCAGTTCTTCCTGACCCTGGGGCTTAATAACATAATAGGCAAAGGAGAGAGGGAGATGTGTGGGAGAGTATATTAATACCAGTGACCAAGTATTAAATGTGGCTGGCTGTAGGACATATACAACCATGACATTCAGTCATTTTTCTTTTTCGAAGGTAGAAAATATATGATGTGAGAATGGTAGGAAGGGAGACTGGTTACTTTATCAGGAAAGGGAAAGACATATCACTGTAGATGATCTTGGAGAAAAGGTCAGATGGATTTCCATTTCCTTCATTAAACATGGAATCTTCTTGTTTCCCCTCTGTCTCTTTCTGAATCTACCATAGCTGATGTATTTGCTTCTGCCCCAGTTTGGCTCCCTCAAGCACCTGTGACACAAAGGCTAAAAGCCACAAAGGCCCATTGTTTGGCTGTGTCATCATTTCAACACCCCTTGGCTTACACTGTATTTGTGTTTTATTTGCAGCTCTGTGGCTGTCCTCTTTATTGGAAAGCCCCCATGTTCCGGGCTGCAGGGGGAGAGAGGACAGGATTTGTGTCCGCACAGTCATTCATTGCCGTGTGGAGAAAGTAAGTATATGACCAGTCACTCCAGGGCTAGGCAAAGAATTGTCTGGTTCTCACAAGGTGCTTTTTAAAGGTCACTTATTTTACACATTCATTAATTTTTCTTTACCCTTTATTTCAACAAGTAAAATTCAGTGATTCACACTTATTTATAACCACACAAATTTTTTCCATAATCTTTATCTACATGTCTCTAATCAGTGAAAGAGATCTTCAAAGATACCTTTTTAGTAACTCTTTGATAGTTTCTTAGTTTTACTTGTTAAATTTGGGTCTTAGAATTTGACTCTGGTAGCAGTGGCATAAAAGTAGAGTCTCCTCAGGGCACCTGGGTGACTCAGTAGGTTAAGTGCTTGACTTGATTGCAGCTCAGGTCATGATCTCACAGTTCATGAGTTCAAGCCCCATGTCAGGCTCTATGCTGACAGTGCAGTTCCTGCTTGGAACTCACTCTGTCTTTCTCTCTCTCTGCCCCTTCCCCACTCCCGTGTGTGCGCTTGCTCGCTTTCTCTCTCTCAAAATTAAGCTTTAAAAAAAAAGTAGACTCTCCTTTAAGGGGAGCAGACCATATGTGTCATGTGAAAAATACAGCTTCCGGGGGCGCCTGGTTGGCTCAATCGGTTAAGTGTCCAACTCCTGATTTCAGCTCAGGTCTATGATGTCACGGATCGTCATAAGTGTACTCTTAATCCCCATCACCTGTTTTACCTCTGACAAGTTTTCTTTCATTTTAACCTTCTTTTTTTTTTCTTCCTTCTTCTTTATAAGTTATTTCTTGATATATTTATACATTTTAAGAGAATGTCACAGCTTGCCCCTTCTACCTCTTAACTGACCGGACTTCTTTACATATGTTTATAGCCTTGTTTACATGTGTTCTGCTCACATTTTTTGGGCTAGATACCCTTCCTGGTAAACTATTGGGAAATGCCATTCACCTGTTATCCTCATTGTCGTCATCATTATTATTACTTAAAATCAACATATAATAGCAGAATTCAGCACACAGATCCCTTCATGCCACCTAAAAAGCCCTTAGCAGTATAATGCTTGAGAATAGTAGGTGATTGATAAGTGTATTCTTATTTTTAAAAATCTAGCAGCAAGTTGAGTTCACCAAGTTCTTTCTGCATTACATTAGAACAACAGCTATAAGAGTATATAGAACTCCTATCAGTTAATGAACTTTTTGTTAAAGAACCATACCAATGCTAACTGTTAAAATGCTTCATGTTGTCCAGGTGAATTTTAGTCATTTTGTTACAGGGAATAGTTCTAAGTTGTCTGAATACCAAGAACTAAAAGGGCCCTAGGAGAATCATTCCTCATACACTATCTAGCTGACACTTCAAAGTCAGTGCCATGATCACCATTCCACGTCTCCTGTAGCAAATAGAAAACTGCTGGATAAAATCTAAGAAATACCTTTTTTTTTTTTTTTACATGTGTTGATAAGTAGTCATAAAAGTCAGGGAATTCATTAGAGGCTAGAAATAGCATAAAAGTGCTAATTAACAGGAGTGAACCAGCAAAAGAATTGGCATTTCCCCTTAGGGTATTTATCATCAGTATTTCTGGCAGCCTAGAACCTACAGGAAGGAAATAGAGCCTAGGGCCTGAACAGTAGAGAAGTCAGCTTGGATTCCCTCTCCTTTTCCCACCAGTAAAGCCAAGACTTTAGCTGGGTGGTCCAATTATGTCCTAATTATTATTGTTATTTTAAATCAGCATGTAACAGTAGCAGAATTAAAGAACTTGAAATGTATACATGTTCTAACTTTTGTTCAGCTAACTTCTTTCACCCTGGTAAATATCAGGCCCTGAAAAAGCCTTAGCTGGATAGAGTATGAACCAAGGGTAGAAAGAATATAGATGCTGCACAACTCTTGTCAGAGGTACCTTTAGCCATTGAGATCAGCATTGTTGGTCATCTAACAATCTGTGAAAGCGACAAGAAGTGAGTTATAATTGTTTCAGAAAAAAACTTTGAATAAGCTGAGAGATTGAAAAAAAAGGAAGTAGTCTATTACAGAAGAGATTAGAGCCAGAAAGAAGTAATTATTTTAGGTCATTCTGAATATTCTAGAACCCTACATTTGTGAGCCAAAGGGTGACTATAGCAAAGGAAAACTGTTAACCAACTTGAGTTACCTGTAGTTAACCACATAATCTTAATAACAGCCAGGTTTTTTGTCTTAAGACTGTGTGTCACTGAAAAGGTGGACATTTATGTTGGTAGGTAGAGCAGCAGCAGCAGCAGCTACAGCAGCTGTGTCCTTTTTTTTTTTTTTTTTTTAATATTTATTCATTTTTGAGAGAGTGTGAGTTGGGGAGGAGCAGAGAGAGAGGGAAACACAGAATCTGAAGCAGGCTCCAGGTTCTGAGCTGTCAGTGCAGAGCCCGATGCAGGGCTCAAACTCACAAACCGTGAGGTCATGACCTGAGCTGAAGTCATAGGCTTACCGACTGAGCCACCCAGACGCCCCTAGCTGTGTTCTTTTATTGAGATGGATCATTTTAATTTTATCTCTAGGGAAAGGATATTTTTACAAAAGGCAAAGGGGAAAAAAGACACAAAGCACAAGTCTTCATTTTAGGTAACTACAGGAAACTGTTTATGAAGTCATACAGCATGACTAACTGTCCCTGTCTTTTTTCATTTGAAAAAACATTTCTGTGACTAGATTAAGTGTATGTCTGTATATTAGTCTTATTTTATGACCCACACTAAAATGGTTGGAGCGCCCTCTAGTGGGAGCTCCTTTCTGCGTTCTTAAAATGCCCTTTTATTTTATTTTATTTATTTTATTTTATTTTATTTTATTTTATTTTATTTTATTTTATTTTATTTTATTTTATTTTATTTTATGTTTGTATGTTTTTATTTAAATTCCAGTTCGTTAACATACAGTGTGATAGTAGTTTCAGGTGTACAACACTACCATTCAGCATGGGCTTATCACAAAAAGTGCCCTCTTTAAACCCCCATCACCTATTTCACTCATCCCTCTACCACTGTCACCCCTGGTAACCATCAGTTTGTTCTCTGTTGTTAAGAGTCTGTATCTTGGCTTTTAAAATGCCTTTTAAGGGATGCCTCGGTGGCTCCGTTGGTTGAGTATCCAACTCTTGATTTTTGCTCAGGTCATGACCCCAGGGTTGTGGGATCCAGGCCTAGGTTACCCTCTGTGCTGACCTTGGAGCCTGCTTAAGATTCTCTCTCTCCCTCTGCCCTTTTCCCCTGCTCATGCACTCTCTCAAAATAGAATAGAATAAAATAAAATAATTAAAAATAGTAATAAAATGCCTTTTAAAAGCAGAGGTGCTTTAAGGGAGACCCAGATATGGCTATTTGGGGAGACTAAGCAGCTGAGCATGATGGTTTGAGTTATCATACTGATCTTGAAGATGTGTGTTTATTTTTGCAATTTTTTTTTTTTTTTTTTTTTTTTTTTTTTTACCAATTTTACCCTTTGCATAAGGTGACTTGGGCTTAAGTATAGTACATTAAAACTTTCAACTACAAAAAAATTACGGGCAAATAATGACATAGAATTTAAACATATTGGCATATGCATACACAAGCTGACTTGCTCCCATAATAGGCTCTTTATATTCTTGAAAAGTGAAGTCACATGTAAAAGTCACAGAATAACAAGAAATAATTTCCCTGCTATCCCAGTACTCATGGGATGGAGGCTTCCTAGCCCTCCTCCTAATGTTTTGAGGATGAACACCTTAATGGGCTCTTGTTCCCCTGCCTCTGCCCTCCCTCCTTTCCCTGCCTTATTGCCCATTTCATATCTATACTCTGATATCTATTTTATTACAGTCAGGACATTTTTAGGGGAAAGACATTGCTCCATGGCTTTTTTGAGTTCCTGGATTACCTGCTTTGTGGCAGAGATCCTCTCAGTCAGTCAAGTAATATTGATCCAGCTTCATTATGCTTTATTTTCACTTACCTTTGAATGTCACTGTATGATTTGTCTCTTAACAGTATTTTGTTTTAAGAGCTCTGAAAGATACCAGTTTAAAATAGCTATGTTTACCTTCTTTCTCCAGCTTTCACAACTTTTATTTATCTCCTTTTCTCTTCCATATAGAGTTTACCGGCCACTATCATCAGCTGGAAATCATAATTCACCTTTTCTTTCTATTTCATGCTTCTGGTCAGAAAAAGCCATTCTTGATTTGCCTTTTTCCTCTCAGAGTATCTCTCATCTGTGCTATCCTTTCTTTATAAAAGTGCTCCTTTACAAAGATCTCACCACCTTTTTATTGTGATCATCCCAACCATTTTCTAATCCTAGGAGGTGGTTCCCATCAGCATTTATTACATACTAATCTTTTTCTGAAATGTATACATGTTTAACTGTAGAGGCCTTGAGAATGCTAAAGAATGATAAGGAGAATTCATATACAAATTATACTATAACTTTAATAATCACAAATGAAGTCAGTTTTTAAGTATACATCCATTAGATCACAAACATTTTTTGAGAATCTTCTGTGTGAAAGTCACTGTGCTGGCTGCTAAGGAAGAAAAAAGACCTGTCTATAACTGTGTCTGCCCTTTAAGTGCCAGTGAAATAAAAACAAACTAATAGTACAATGGTAAATATAATACAATAAATTAAACAGTACAAAGATCAGTAAAGAATTTAGTTATGAGAGAAGGCTTTTTGAAAGACTTGCATTATTAGCTGAACCTTAAAGAATAGCCAGCATTCCAATAGCAAAGTCAAGAGGGATGGTATTCTAGGAGAGTAGAATCATATGAGAAATGGCAAAGAGGCAAGAATGCACATGGCACACTTAGAGAATAATGGACCAGGCCAGCTGTCTGGAGTGGAAGTTTCATTTAGCAAAGTAGTAAGGTAGATAGGTAGGCAGGCTCCCATCTAGTTACAGAGAGCCTTAAATGCTGAACTGAGGCAGTTAGACTATTCGTATAAGTGGTAGAGAGCTACTGAACATTTTTGAAAAAGAGGATTATATAATCAAAGAATGTTTCGGAATGAATTGCCTGTGTTTTAAGGTTGGATGAACACTGAAATCTGTTTTGACCCTTTTCCTTCTGTTGGTCTCAGCATGAAGTAATAAGACCCTTATTGAACTCAAAAGTACACTGGCATTAGAAAAGAGGGAATGGTTGTATAAAACATTTTGAGGAAATATTCCTAAGGACTCCTGTATTCCCATCCTGTATTCCAAGCACTTAGGGATCCAAGCTGGAAACCTAGGAGTCGTTATGGACTTCCCCTTACTTTCATCCCTCCACACCAATCAACTACCCTGTCCTTTTCATTACAACCAGATTTTCCCCTTTGTCTTCATCTCCCACTGCTACTATCCATGCTCAGGCCCATAGTTGGATTTTTGCTTGATATTTTTGAAAAGCACATCTGATCTTGTCACTGTCCAAGTTAAAATTCTTCCATGGAGTAGGCCAAAGCCAAGTCTTCCTGATCTAACATAAAAAGGCCAATCCTATATGCTCATGTCCACTTTTCTTACCACCCCAGTGTTTGTAGCTGCCAAAATATTCCACACACTCTCACACCAGGCATTTGTACTTGCAGCCCTCCTGACCCACAGCATCCTTCTTTCCTACTTACCAGTTCTAGGGAATCTCACTGGCCCTCTTGTGTCCTCCCATGACACCCATGCTTATTACTTCTGTCGCATGACAGAGTATAACCTGAGTATGTCAGTATAATCTTAATGGTGTAGCACTCTCACTAGACTATAAACTGTTTACAGAGCACAGAACTGTGTCTTATTTTCTCTGAATCCAGAGTATCTTCAAGGCTAGACACAAGTGGCACACAGTTAGCATTCACTAAATGTAATGAAGAAAAACAAGAAAATGTGGAGACTAATGGGATGTGCATAAAATAAGGAAAAGAAGTAAGTTTAAAATGACTTCAAATTTCAAGCCCAGATAATTTGGATATTTCTACCTTTAACAAAAATAGATGTCCAGGAAAAGGACTGGCTTTGACGGGAAGATATAAAATTTGTTTTTTGATACTTTAACTTTGTTGTCAGAGTATAGTTACTAAGTGGAAATGTCCAGTATTAGTTGGGCATGAGGAATTCATAGAGCTTAAAGACTTAAAAGGGCATTCATTCATTTTTTTTTTCTTTTTTTATTGGCCCTTCAAAGTCTAATTTCAGAAACCCTCTATCAGGTGGGCCCTGAATATGTCTGCCAAACTGGGCAAACAGAAGTCTTTGTCTTATGTGGTGCATAGTAGTCCAACTGATATATTCTCTCCTGGCTGGCAGGTAGCTCTAGAGTTCTGGGCCTGGATGTCCTGTGCCAACCCTGAATGGACATTTTCCCTCCCCTGCAATTAGTTTAGTTGATCCTGTGGTCTTAGCCCCAGAAACATTTTACAAAAATAATATGCCATTTTGTTATTGAGCTTTTCTTGAGGTGTCCCTTTGACAAAATCAAGAGCATGGAGGGGCTCCTGGGTGGCTTAGTTGGTTAAGCATCTGACTTTTTGATTTTGGCTCAGATCATGATCTCACAGTTCATGAGTTCGAGCCCAGCATTGGGCTCTGTGCTAACAGTACAGAGCCTGCTTGGGATTCTCTCTCTCCCTCTCTCTCTGGCCCTCCCTTCTGCTTGCTCTCTCTCTCTCATTCTCTCTCAAATAAGTAAGTAAATAAATAAATAAATAAACTTTAAAAACTTAAAAGAATGTAGAAAAATTCCCTTTCTTAATCTTTGAAAAGAGAGAACTTGATTCTAGATCTAAATGGCCTTCAGTTCAGGCTGAAATTAGCAACTGTTGATATTGTAGACATTGTTCACAGTAGCCAGACTTCCTAAGCAGTTGTCTCTTTTGTAGGTTGCTGAATAACCATCATGATGATGCCTCTAAGTTTATCTGTCTCCTGGCAAAACCCAGCTGCAACTCTCTAGAACAGGAGGATTTTATCCCTTTACTTCAGGTAATTTTCATTTCCTTCTAAAAATGGATTTTATTTTTAGAGTTTCAGAGGTTTTAAATATTTTTCAGCTGTAAGATATGTCAATTGAGATATACAAATCTAGAAGTCAGATTTGTAGAAGAGTGGCTTTCAAGCTCATTTTAGCAATAAAATCCTCTTGTTAAATGAAAATTAACACAGAACCCATAGTTTTAATAAAACAGATAAAACAGGGCAACTCCCACTGAAGCAGAGAAAGGGGTGCCACTCACCCTCCCCCTTGTCTAACCACAGGAAACATTGAAACACCTTCTGAAACCAGACATTTGGCCTACTTGGCCTAATTGACCTATGCCCAACAGAAAGGGCCCACTTGAGGAGTATTTACATCTAGGCCTTCCAATAAGAATCAGTTACATGCCAATATTGGATCTTTTTTTACTATAGCATTCTTCATAGCCTGATACGTTGCTTATTAATATTCTTAATTTCATGTCTAAATATTTGGCTTTCCTAAGCAGATTGCAAATTCCTTGAAGCTAAGGTCTGTCTTTTCATGTCTGTTGAATGCTTATCATTGTTTTAGTTGTTCCAGTAAATCTTTGTTGACCTGTTCATGAGGATGCCTAAAGAAGGACAGAAAAATACATTAACATAGTTTGTTTTGTTTTGTTTTTTCAGTTGTATTCATGGCTGCCATCATTTTTTGGTAAATTTTTTGTTGAAATATAATATATACACAAAAAACATACAGATCAAAAGTGCACCCAACAATCATGTTTCACATATGAATGAAATTGTATAATGTTTGTCTTTCTGTGATTGACTTATTTCACTTAGCATTATACCCTCTAGGTCCATTCATGTTGCAAATGGCAAGGTTTCAATTCTTTTTTATGGCTGCATAATATTTCATCGTGTGTGTGTGTGTGTGTATGTGTGTGTGTGTGTGTGTGTGTGTGTGTGTGTATACACACATACATATAAATATATACCACCTGTTCTTTATCCATTCATCAGTCAGGGGTCACTTGAGTTGCTTCCATAGTTTGGCTATTGTAAATAATGCAGCAATAAGCATAGGGATGCATGTATCTTTTCATATTAGTGTTTTCATATTCTTTGGGTAAATACCCAATAGTAGAATTACTAGATCATATGGTAATTCTATTTTTAATTTTTTGAAGAACCTCCATACTGTTTTCCATAGTGGCTGCACAAAGTTGCGTTCCCACCAACAGTACACATGAGGGTTCCCTTTTCTCTACATCCTCACCAACACTTCTTATTTATTTTTTTGATTTTAACTGTTCTTACAGGTGTGAGGTAATATCTCACTGTGGTTTTCATTTGTATTTCCCTGACGATTGATGATGTTGAACATCTTTTCATGTGTCTGTTAGCCATCTATATGTCTCTTTAGATAAATGTCTGTTCAAAAACATTAAGTTTTTTTTTAATTTTTTAAATTTACATCCAAATTAGTTAGCATATGTGCAACAATGATTTCAAGAGTAGATTCCTTAATGCCCCTTACCCATTTACCCCATCCCCCCTCCCACAACCCCTTCCATAACCCTCAGTTTGCTCTCCATATTTAAGAGTCTCTTATGTTTTGTCTCCCTCCCTGTTTTAATATTATTTTCGCTTCCCTTCCCTTATGTTCATCTGTTCTATGTCTTAAAGTCCTCACACGAGTGAAATCATATGATATTTGTCTTTCTCTGATGGACTAATTTCACTTAGCATAGTACCCTCGAGTTCCATCCACGTAGTTGCACATGGCAAGATTTCATTCTTTTTGATTTCCGAGTAATCCTCCATTGTATATATATACCACATCTTCTTTATTCATTCATCCATTGATGGACATTTGGGCTCTCTCCATACTTTGTTGTTGATAGTGCTGCTATAAACATTGGGGTGCTTGTGCCCCTTCAAAACAGCATACCTGTATCCCTTGGATAAATGCCTAGTAGTGCAATTGCTGGCTAGTAGGGTAGTTCTGTTTTTAATTTTTTGAGGAACCTCCATACTGTTTTCCAGAGTGGCTGCACCAGCTTGCATTCCCACCAACAATGCAAAAGAGATCCTCTTTCTCCGCATCCTCGCCAACATCTGTTGTTGCCTGAGTTGTTAATGTTAGCCATTCTGACAGGTGTGAGGTGGTATCTCATTGTGGTTTTGATTTGTATTTCCCTGATGATGAGTGATGTTGAGCATTTTTTCATGTGTCGGTTGGCCATCTGGATGTCTTCCTTGGAGAAGTGTCTATTCATGTCTTTTGCCCATTTCTTCACTGGATTATTTGTTTTTTTGGGTGTTGACACTGATGAGTTCTTTATAGATTTTGGATACTAAACCTTTATCTGATATGTCGTTTGCAAATATCTTCTCCCATTCCATCAGTTGCCTTTTAGTTTTGCTGATTGTTTCCTTTGCTATGCAGAAGGTTTTTATTTTGATGGGGTCCCAGTAGTTCATTTTTGCTTTTGTTTCCCTTGCCTCTGGAGACGTGTTGAGTAAGAAGTTGCTGCAGCCAAGATCAAAGAAGTTTTTGCCTGCTTTCTCCTCTAGGATTTTGATGGCTTTCTGTCTTAACATTTAGGTCTTTCATCCATTTTGAGTTTGTTTTTGTGTCTGGTGTAAGAAAGCGGTCCAGGTTCTTCTGCATGTTGCTATCCACTTTTCCCAGCACCACTTGCTGAAGAGACTGTCTTTATTCCATTGGATATTCTTTCCTGCTTTGTCAAAGATTAGTTGGCCATACGTTTGTGGGTCCATTTTTGGGTTCTCTATTCTGTTCCATTAATCTGAGTGTCTGTGTGCCAGTAAAAAACATTAGGTTTTAATAACAGTTCTCTATCCACCCCTTGATCCATTCTTGACCCTGCTCTGACTCCTACAAACTACATATTTTGTGTCCTCTTCCCTGACTAGCTTATGGTTGGGTCTGGTCAGTGGATCCTACTGCCAGGAATGGGCATTTCTTCCCTACTTTGTTTCAGCACAGCAACCATATCTATATGCTACAGTTTTTGCTGAGTGGCCTCTTCTCCACAGTTCTATTGCCTACCTCGCTCCTATAACTCTTTTCCTTGCCTTGTCCCTCTGGCTGTAGGGATTGTAAGGGTATCCTTTTGTTGCTTGTTCCTGGTGCCTCACCGTTCCCTTGTGTGTTCCCTTAACCTGCCCATGACTTTACACGTAGTCCCTTCATGAAAGATTCACATGGGTGAAGTCTTTTTCCTGTGGGGACCCTATCCTGAGTTTTACCAGAAGTTTTAATAAAACCTCTGCCAGGAGTTTAAATTAAATCCATATCAAGAGAATTACAAATAATAATAAAACTGTAATTATGCATTAGTGGACATTTATACTTCCTTTGCTTATTAAGAGAGATTTTATTTTTCTTTAACAAATGGACTTGTGGAATCTTCAGGTAAAGATGACAGACTGAATAGATACATTCTCCTTCCATTCTGTCCCAAACTTCTCTGAAGTTAAAGTCTAGGAGTTTAAAAGAATAAACATATGAAAATAAATGGAATAGTAAAGAAGAATGCAGGAGAAAAAAATTACTGTCAAGAGGTTTCCATATTTCTTTTTTTTTTTTTTTTTAATTTTTTTTTTTAACGTTTTTATTTATTTTTGAGACAGAGAGAGACAGAGCATGAATGGGGGAGGGTCAGAGAGAGGGAGACACAGAATCTGAAACAGGCTCCGGGCTCTGAGCTGTCAGCACAGGGGCCCGATGCGGGGCTCGAACTCACGGACCGCGAGATCGTGACCTGAGCCGATCGGGCGCTCAACCGACTGAGCCACCCAGGCGCCCTGAGGTTTCCATATTTCTTAAGGTAGAAGGCAGAAGGGGCACCAGTCGGTTAAGTGTCTGACTTTGGCTCGGGTCATGATCTCACGGTTCGTGAGTTTGAGCCCCATGTCAGGCTCTGTGCTGACAGCTTGAGCCTGGAGCCTGTTTCAGATTCTGTGTCTCCCTCTCTCTTTGCCTCTCCCCTGCTTGTGTTGTGTGTGTGTCTCTCTCAAATATAAATAAAAACATTAAAAAAAAAAAAAAAAAAAAGAAGGCAGAAGCAAGCTACGGAAACCACAGCCCAGAATGAGGGGCTATGTATGGGCTGCAGTGGAGAAGTGAGCTGCTCTCCTTTATTCTCTCAGCAGGATCCCAAAGTAGCTATAAACTCAGGGTTGGCAGATCTGACGGGAACTATTTAGAAATGGGGATTCATTGAAGGGTGGTATATAGAACAATGGACCAGTTGATTCTATTTGGTTCCCAAAAGTAAAGTGCAGCCTGGCATTTTATTCACAAGCATAAACAAAATAACAAACAAGAAAGCATGCTAAGACAAATTCCAATAGACAAGTATTCTAGATAGTACCTGGCCAGCACTCCTCTGTCAAGGTCATCAAAAACAAGGAAAATTTGTAAAATTGCCACAGCCAAAGGAGCCTAAGGAGATATGACAACTAAGTGTAATAGGAGATCCTGGGTAGGATCCTGGGACAGAAAAAACATATTAGACAAAAACTAAATGTGAATAAAGTAGGGTCTCTCATAATAGTAATATAATATCAACATTATTATAATTGCTTATTATAATAAATGCTAATGTAATGCAACATATATGGGAACTCTCATACTGTCTTCCAGATTTTTCTTTAAAACTGTTCTAAAAAATAAAGTCTTTTTAAACAATTACTATATTCAGAGAGATTATCTAAAATAAGAATAGAATATTATGAAAACAGAATGCTAACCACTGGAAAGAGCTGTTAGAATTTTAAAATGTACCAAAATTTAAAATTTCATCATAAGGCCTAGAAGCTAAAGTTTAGGATATCTCGCAAGGGGGCGGGGGGGGCGGGCAGGGGAGACGGAGGGACGCGACATAAAGACAAGAATTTCAACAACTAACTGGAGTCTGGAGAAGAAAAAAGGACAAAATGGAGAGAAGGAACTCATCACAGAAATAATATAGAATGGAGGGGCACCTGGATGGCTCAGCCGTTTGGGCATCCGACTTCGGCTCAGGTCATGATCTCGCCGTTCCTGAGTTTGAGCCCCGTGTTGGGCTCTGTGCTAACAGCTCAGAGCCTGGAGCCTATTTCAGATTCTCTGTCTCCCTCTCTCTCTCTCTGCCTCTCCTCCACTCGTGTTCCTTCTCTCTCAAAAATAAATAAACATTAAAAAAAAATTAAAAGAAATAATAGAGAATGGAGAGAATTGGAGAGACTGGGGTGATGAGTCCAAAGAGCTGGAACCCAGTAGGATTCCTTGGGATCCCTGTTTCCCTCTTTGGGAGAAACACAACATGCTTGTGTAACTAGCATCTAATCAAAAATAGAAATTGACACTCCCACCCCAGCTTCTCTTGCTCCCTCCATTCTTGCCCACAGAATTAAAGAAATTATATAGAATACAAGCCTTTTGCTTGAAAAAAGCCAAGTACAATGAATAAAAAAAAAGAAACAGACATAAACATATCATCTTGAAATTTTAGAAAAACTGATGAAAACAAGATACTAAAACCTTTCAGAGAGAAAAACGAGGTTCTTTAACAGGAACAAAAATTGAGGTGCTGTTAGATTCTCCTTGGCAACTCTAGGGAAATGGATTTGAAATTAGATTTCCAATATCTGCCAAGCTATCAGTCAGATATGAGGTTTAGAATAAAGACATTTAAAATTTCAGAAAGGGTGGCTTAGTTGGTTAAGTGGTTAAGTGTCTGACTTTGGCTCAGGTCATGGTCTCAAGTTTCATGAGTTTGAGCCCCACATCAGGCTCTGCATTGACAGCGCAGATCTCTCTCTCGAAAATAAACAAACATGGAAAAAAAAAAAAACAGCAGAAAGTTTGTCTGCTGTCTTCTTAGAGTTACTTGAATATATATACTATGTCAAATTAAGTAAACCAAGAAAGAGGAATATATGATCCACGAAATAGTGGATTCAATCCAAAGAAGCAGTGAAGGGAAGACCTTAGATGGCAACTGAAGAGCAGCCAGTCCAGAATAGAAAAGGTGATGGGGTTTCTCTGGGAAGTTCTCAATAAAGGGGAATAGGGAGGGGAGGAGCTACTCCATGCAGTACTATTATATTTGAGAACAGAAACTAGAGGGTATACTGACAGCACAGCATTCTGTATGAACAAGTTAAAGAAAAGGAATTCAAAACTCCCAAGAAAACTGAAAAAAACTATATAAGACAGTCATGTTTTAAGCTTGAAACAAACTGAAATATGGCACGATTATAAACAACTGATGGAGAGTAAGAAAAGAAAATCCATTTAACTTCATTTCTCCTTTGCCCAAGAGACATGATGTTGGACCACTAAGAAAGTAGGAAATTTCTCCTGGAATGGAAGCAGTGGCAGGCTACATTTTCTTGCCCTCCTGCCTAGCTGGCCCAAATGTGGGTGGGTGCCAGTTCTGACACTCTGCATCTTCCTTCTTAGCACCATTTGCCCCATTCTAGCATTAACCCTTGCAGACTTTCCCCAGCAGGCCCCCTCCAGAGTAGCTCCCACCCTGCCACATCCAGTAGGCACCCTAGTCTAGGAATGGCACTTGCCTCCAAAGCCGTTCCCATCCCATCATACATAGTGGGCAGCCTCAGCCAGGACCTGCACCCTCAAAAACTACTCCTACCCGGGGGAGTTGGGGACAGCCCTCCTCACAGAAGTTGTGGCCTAGCCACAAAGGGAGGGAACATGCAGGCCACACACAGTCACCCCTGGAGATCTGGTTCTAGTGACCAGGGAAGACTGTGTTTCTGGGCCCCACAGGATGCCTTCTACATAAGGCCACTCCTTCATGACCAGGAGATGTAGCTGATTTACCTAAAACATAGAAACAAGGAGAGTCAGACAATACATAGAAACAAGAAGAGTCAGACAAAATGAGGAGACAGGAATGTGTTTCAAATAAAAGAACAAGACAGAAAACAACCTCAGAAAAAGAACTTTACAAAATGGAGATAAGCAGTCTAGCTAATAGGGAGTGCAAATAATGGTCATAAAGATGCTCACTAGAACTATAGAGAAGAATGAATGAACACAGTGAAAACTTCAACAAAGAGAAAATGTTAAAGGGAACCAATCAGGACTGAAGAACAATAATTGAAATGAAAAAATACACTAGAGGGAATCAACGGCAGTTAGAGGATGCAAAAGAATGGATCAATGATCTAGAAAGCAGAGTAGTGGAAATTATCCAAGCTGAACAGCAGAGTGAAAATTTTTAATATGAGAATAGTTTAAGGGACCTCTTAGACAACATCAGGCTTAGCAACATTTGCATTAGAGGGATCCTAGAAGGAGAAGAGAGAAAAAGCAGAAAACATATTTGAAGAAATAATAACTGAAAATTTTTTTACCTGAGGAAGAAAACAGACATCTGGGTCCAGGAACCTTAGAGAGCCCCAAACAAGATGAACCCAAAGAGGTCCACATAAGTCACGTAATAATTGAAATGTGAAAAGTTAGAAAGAGGGGCGCCTGAGTGGCTCAGTCGTTAAGCGTCCGACTTCGGCTCAGGTCACGATCTCGCGGTATGTGAGTTCGAGCCCCGCCTCGGGCTCTGTGCTGACTGCTCAGAGCCTGGAGCCTGTTTCAGATTCTGTGTCTCCCTCTCTCTCTGACCCTCCCCCGTTCATGCTCTGTCTCTCTCTGTCTAAAAAATAAATAAATGTTAAAAAAAAATTTTTTTTTAAAAGAAAAGTTAGAAAGAATCTTAAAAAGCAGCAAGAGAAAAGCAGCTAGCTACCCACAAAGGAACGCCCATAAACGTATGAGCTAACTTTACGGCAAAAATTTTTCAGGCCAGAAGGGGGTGGAATGATATATTTAAAGTGCTAAAAGGAAAAGGAAAAATGAAAAACCCACAACCAAGAGTACTCTACCTAACAAGGTTATATTTCAGAATTGAAAGAGAAAGTTTCTCAGACAAAAATTAAAGAAGTTTAACTTCTTTAAGTTTTTTTAAACTTTTTTGAAGTGAACCAGCCTTACAAGAATTGCTAAAAGAACTTCTTTAAGCAGAAAAAAAGGCCATAACTAGAAGTAAGAAAATTATGAAAAAAAAACCCAAAACCCTCACCAGTAAAAGCAAACATACAGTAAAGGTAGTGGCTCAACCACTTATAAAGCTAGTATGAAAGTTAAAAGACAAATAGTAAAATCGACTATATGTACAATAGTTAAGGGATGCACAAAATAAAAAGTTGTAAAATATAACATCAAATACATAAAACATCAGGGGATGTGCAGAGGATTAAAAATATGGTGCTTTTAGAATATATTAGGACTTAAGCGACCATTAACTTAGAATAGAAAGTCATCCAACCACCAAAAAACTACCAGAAAACAATGAACAAAATGCCAGTAAGTACATACCTGTCAATAATTAATTTTTTTTAATTGTTAATGTTTATTTATTTTTGAGAGAAAGAGGGACAGAACGTGAGTGGGGGAAGGGCAGAGAGAGAGGGAGACACAGAATCAGAAGCAGGCTCCAGGCTCCGAGCTGTTAGCACAGAGCCCAACACAGCCCTCAAACTCACAAATCGTGAGATCATGACTTGAGTCGAAGTCAGACACTCAACTGACTGAGCCACCCAGGTGCCCCCATAATTACTTTAAATGTAGATAGACTAAATGTTCCAATAAAAAAACACGGAGTGACTGAATGGATTAAAAAACAAGACCTACCGGACACAGACCGGAAGATGGCGGCTTAGGAGGACGCTGGGCTCACCGCGCATCCTGCTGATCACTTAGATTCCACCTACACCTGCCTAACTAACCCATAAAACCACCAGAAGACTAGCAGAACGGAGTCTCCGGAGCCAAGCGCAGACAAGAGGCCCATGGAAGAGGGTAGGAAGGGCGGAGAGGCGGTGCACGCTCCACGGACTGGCCGGAGGGAGCTGGGGCGGAGGGTGGCCCGCCGGCCAAGCAGAGACCCTGAGTCTGGCTCACAAAAGCGGAGGGGCCGGACGAAGTGTGTTCTGACAGCAAGCGGGACTTGCTTAGCATCTGGGAGGTCATAAGTTAACAGCTCTGCTCAGAAAGCGGGAAGCCTGGAGGACAAAGGGAGGGAGAGTTGCTGAGCCCCGGGACGACAGAGCTCAGTTTGGCAGGGAACAAAGGCGCTCGCCAGCACCATCTCTCTCGCCCATCCCCCAGCCAAAATCCCAAAGGGAACCAGTCCCTGTCAGGGAACTTGCTTGCTCCGCACAAACACCCAACGCGGTGCTTCTACGGAGCCACCCCTCCAGCAGCGGGTCTGACTCCCTCCTGCTGCCACAGGGCCCCTCTTGAAGTGGATCACCTAAGGAGAAGCGAGCTAAGCTTGCCCCTCCTGCCCCCGTGCACCTTGCCTACCCACCCCAGCTAATACGCCAGATCCCCAGCTCCACAAGCCTGGCAGTGTGCAAGTAGCCCAGACGGCCACGCCACCCCACAGTGAATCCCACCCCTAGGAGAGGGGAAGAGAAGGCACACACCAGTCTGACTGTGGCCCCAGCGGTGGGCTGGGGGCAGACGTCAGGTCTGACTGCGACTCCGCCCACCAGCTCCAGTTATACACCACAGCACAGGGGAAGTGCCCTGCAGGTCCTCACCACTCCAGGGACTATCCAAAATGACCAAACAGAAGAATTCCCCTCAGAAGAATCTCCAGGAAATAACAACAGCTAATGAACTGATGAAAAAGGATTTAAATAATATAACAGAAAGTGAATTTAGAATAATAGTCATAAAATTAATCACTGGGCTTGAAAACAGTATAGAGGACAGCAGAGAATCTCTTGCTAAAGAGATCAAGGGACTAAGGAACAGTCAGGAGGAGCTGAAAAATGCTTTAAACGAAATGCAAAACAAAATGGAAATGACGGCTCGGATTGAAGAGGCAGAGGAGAGAATAGGTGAACTAGAAGATAAAGTTATGGAAAAAAGAGGAAGCTGAGAAAAAGATAAAAAAATCCAGGAGTATGAGGGGAAAATTAGAGAACTAAGTGACACACTAAAAAGAAATAATATATGCATAATTGGTATGCCAGAGGAGGAAGAGAGAGGGAAAGGTGCTGAAGGTGTACTTGAAGAAATAATAGCTGAGAACTTCCCTGAACTGGGGAAGGAAAAAGGCATTGAAATCCAAGAGGCACAGAGAACTCCCTTCAGACGTAACTTGAATCGATCTTCTGCACGACATATCATGGTCAAACTGGCAAAATACAAGGATAAAGAGAAAATTCTGAAAGCAGCAAGGGATAAACGTGCCCTAACTTATAAAGGGAGACCTATAAGACTCTTGACTGATCTCTCTTTTGAAACTTGGCAGGCCAGAAAGGATTGGCACGAGATCTTCAATGTATTGAACAGAAAAAAATATGCAGCCAAGAATCCTTTATCCAGCAAGTCTGTCATTTAGAATAGAAGGAGAGATAAAGGTCTTCCCAAACAAACAAAAACTGAAGGAATTTGTCACCACTAAACCAGCCCTACAAGAGATCCTAAGGGGGATCCTGTGAGACAAAGTACCAGAGACATCGCTACAAGCATAAAACATACAGACATCACAATGACTCTAAACCTGTATCTTTCTATAATAACACTGAATGTAAATGGATTAAATGTGCCAACCAAAAGACATAGGGTATCAGAATGGATAAAAAAACAAGACCCATCTATTTGCTGTCTACAGGAGACTCATTTTAGATCTGAGGACACCTTTAGATTGAGAGTGAGGGGATGGAGAACTATTTATCATGCTCCTGGAAGCCAAAAGAAAGCTGGAGTAGCCATACTTATATCAGACAAACTAGACTTTAAATTAAAGGCTGTAACAAGAGATGAAGAAGGGCATTATATAATAATTACAGGGTCTATCCATCAGGAAGAGCTAACAATTATAAATGTCTATGCACCAAATACCGGAGCCCCCAAATATATAAAACAATTACTCACAAACATAAGCAACCTTATTGATAAGAATGCGGTCATTGCAGGGGACTTTAACACCCCACTTACAGAAATGGATAGATCATCTAGACACACGGTCAATAAAGAAACAAGGGCCCTGAATGACACATTGGATCAGATGGACTTGACAGATATATTTAGAACTCTGCATCCCAAAGCAACAGAATATACTTTCTTCTTGAGTGCACATGGAACATTCTCCAAGATAGATCATATACTGGGTCACAAAACAGCCCTTCATAAGTATACAAGAATTGAAATTATACCATGCATACTTTCAGACCACAATGCCCTGAAGCTTGAAATCAACCACAGGAAAAAGTCTGGAAAACCTCCAAAAGCATGGAGGTTAAAGAACACCCTACTAACGAATGAGTGGGTCAACCAGGCAATTAGAGAAGAAATTAAAAAATATATGGAAACAAACGAAAATGAAAATACAACAATCCAAACGCTCTGGGACGCAGCGAAGGCAGTCCTGAGAGGAAAATACATTGCAATCCAGGCCTATCTCAAGAAACAAGAAAAATCCCAAATACAAAATCTAACAGCACACCTAAAGGAAATAGAAGCAGAACAGCAAAGGCAGCCTAAACCCAGCAGAAGAAGAGAAATAATAAAGATCAGAGCAGAAATAAACAATATAGAATCTAAAAAAACGGTAGAGCAGATCAACGAAACCAAGAGTTGGTTTTTTGAAAAAATAAACAAAATTGACAAACCTCTAGCCAGGCTTCTCAAAAAGAAAAGGGAGATGACCCAAATAGATAAAATCATGAATGAAAATGGAATGATTACAACCAATCCCTCAGAGATACAAAAATTATCAGGGAATACTATGAAAAATTATATGCCAACAAATTGGACAACCTGGAAGAAATGGACAAATTCCTAAACACCCACACTCTTCCCAAACTCAATCAGGAGGAAATAGAAAGCTTGAACAGACCCATAAAGCGAAGAAATTGAATCGGTTATCAAAAATCTCCCAACAAATAAGAGTCCAGGACCAGATGGCTTCCCAGGGGAGTTCTGCCAGACGTTTAAAGCAGAGATAATACCTATCCTTCTCAAGCTATTCCAAGAAATAGAAAGGGAAGGAAAACTTCCAGACTCATTCTATGAAGCCAGTATTACTTTGATTCCTAAACCAGACAGAGACCCAGTAAAAAAAGAGAACTACAGGCCAATATCCCTGATGAATATGGATGCAAAAATTCTCAATAAGATACTAGCAAATCGAATTCAACAGCATATAAAAAGAATTATTCACCATGATCAAGTGGGATTCATTCCTGGGATGCAGGGCTGGTTCAACATTCGCAAATCAATCAACGTGATACATCACATTAATAAAAGAAAAGATAAGAACCATATGATCCTGTCAATCGATGCAGAAAAGGCCTTTGACAAAATTCAGCATTCTTTCTTAATAAAAACCCTTGAGAAAGTCGGGATAGAAGGAACATACTTAAACATCATAAACGCCATTTATGAAAAGCCCACAGCTAACATCATCCTCAACGGGGAAAAACTGAGAGCTTTTTCCCTGAGATCAGGAACATGACAGGGATGCCCACTCTCACCGCTGTTGTTTAACATAGTGTTGGAAGTTCTAGCATCAGCAATCAGACAACAAAAGGAAATCAAAGGCATCCAAATTGGCAAAGATGAAGTCAAGCTTTCGCTTTTTGCAGATGACATGATATTATACATGGAAAATCCGATAGACTCCACCAAAAGTCTGCTAGAACTGATACATGAATTCAGCAAAGTTGCAGGATACAAAATCAAGGTACAGAAATCAGTTGCATTCTTATACACTAACAGTGGAGCAACAGAAAGACAAATAAAGAAACTGATCCCATTTACAATTGCACCAAGAAGCATAAAATACCTAGGAATAAATCTAACCAAAGATGTAAAAGATCTGTATGCTGAAAACTATAGAAAGCTTATGAAGGTAATTGAAGAAGATATAAAGAAATGGAAAGACATTCCCTGTTCATGGATTGGAAGAATAAATATTGTCAAAATGTCAATACTACCCAAAGCTATCTACACATTCAGTGCAATCCCAATCAAAATTGCATCAGCATTCTTCTTGAAGCTAGAACAAGCGATTCTAAAATTCATATGGAAACAAAAGGCCCCGAATAGCCAAAGTAATATTGAAGAAGAAGACCAAAGCAGGAGGCATCACAATCCCAGACTTTAGCCTCTACTACAAAGCTGTTATCATCAAGACAGCATGGTATTGGCACAAAAACAGACACATAGACCAATGGAATAGAATAGAAACCCCAGAACTAGACCCACAAACGTATGGCCAACTCATCTTTGACAAAGCAGGAAAGAACATCCAATGGAAAAAAGACAGTCTCTTTAACAAATGGTGCTGGGAGAACTGGACAGCAACATGCAGAAGGTTGAAACTAGACCACTTTCTGACACCATTCACAAAAATAAACTCAAAATGGATAAAGGACCTGAATGTGAGACAGGAAACCATCAAAACCCTAGAGGAGAAAGCAGGAAAAGACCTCTCTGACCTCAGCCGTAGCAATCTCTTACTCGACATATCCCCAAAGGCAAGGGAATTAAAAGCAAAAGTGAATTACTGGGACCTTATGAAGATAAAAAGCTTCTGCACAGCAAAGGAAACAACCAACACAACTAAAAGGCAACCAACGGAATGGGAAAAGATATTTGCAAATGACATATCGGACAAAGGGCTAGTATCCAAAATCTATAAAGAGCTCACCAAACTCCACACCCGAAAAACAAATAACCCACTGAAGAAATGGGCAGAAAACATGAATAGACACTTCTCTAAAGAAGACATCCGGATGGCCAACAGGCACATGAAAAGATGCTCAACGTCGCTCCTCATCAGGGAAATACAAATCAAAACCACACTCAGATATCACCTCACGCCAGTCAGAGTGGTCAAAATGCACAAAGCAGGAGACTATAGATGCAAGGATGTGTAGAAACGGGAACCTTCTTGCACTGTTGGTGGGAATGCAAACTGGTGCAGCCACTCTGGAAAACAGTGTGGAGGTTCCTCAGAAAATTAAAAATAGACCTACCCTATGACCCAGCAATAGCACTGCTAGGAATTTACCCAAGGGATACAGGAGTACTGATGCCTAGGGGTACTTGTACCCCAGTGTTTATAGCAGCACTCTCAACAATAGTCAAATTGTGGAAAGAGCCTAAATGTCCACCAGCTGATGAATGGATAAAGAAATTGTGGTTTATACACACAATGGAGTACTACATGGCAATGAGAAAGAACGAAATATGGCCCTTTGTAGCAACGTGGATGGAACTGGAGAGTGTGATGCTAAGTGAAATAAGCCATACAGAGAAAGACAGATACCGTATGTTTTCACTCTTATGTGGATCTTGAGAAACTTAACAGAAACCCATGGGGGAGGGGAAGGAAAAAAAAAAAGAGGTTAGAGTGGGAGAGAGCCAAAGCATAAGAGACTCTTAAAAACTGAGAACAAACTGAGGGTTGATGGGGGAGGGGAGGGAGGGGAGGGTGGGTGAGGGGTATTGAGGAGGGCACCTTTTGGGATGAGCACTGGGTGTTGTATGGAAACCAATTTGACAATAAATTTCATATATTGAAAAAATAAAAAAAAACAAGACCTACCTGCACTCTGCCTACATGAGGTTGACTTATAAGTGAAGAGATGGAAAAAGATATCCCAAGCAAATGGAAACAAAAAGCTGGAATAGCCATACTTATCAGACAAAATAGACTTTAAAACAAAGACTGTAACAAGAGACAAAGAAGGGCATTACATAATGATAAAGGAATCCAATAAGAATATAACAACTATAAATACCCAATGTAGTGTAGTATTTAAATAAATGAAGCAAATATTTACAGACAATAAGGGAAGAATTGACAGTAATATAAAAATAGTGGGAGGGGGGTATTTTTCTTTTTAAGTTTTCATTTAAATTCCAGTTAGTTAACATACAAGATAATATTAGTTTCAGGTATACAATATAGTGATTCAGCACTTCCATACAACACCACCTGGTGCTCATCACACAACAAGTGCATGCCTTAATCCCCATCACCTATTTAACCCATCCCCTCACCCAGTTCCCTTCTGGTAACCATCAGCTTGTTCTCTACCTTTAAAAGTCTGTTTCCTGGTTTGCCACTGTCTTTATTTCCCCCTTTCCTTATTTCATTGATTAAATTCCACATATGAATGAAATCATATGGTATTTGTCTTTCTCTAACTTATATCACTTAGCATAATACTCTCTAGCTTCATCCATGTCATTGCAAATGGCAAGATGTCATTCTTTTTGATGGCTGAGTAATATTCCTGTGTGTGTGTGTGTGTGTGTGTGTGTGTGTGTGTGTGTGTGTACATATAGTATATACTGTATCCATCTTCTTTATCCATTCATCAGTTGATCGACAGGCTGTTTCCATAATTTGGCTATTGTAGGTAGTGCTGCTATAAAGACAGAGGTGCATATATCCCTTTGAATTAGTGTTTTTGTATTCTGTGGGTAAATACATAGTAGTGCAGTTGCTGGACTATAGAGTAGTTCTGTTTTTAACTTTCTGAGGAACCTCCATACTGTTTTCCAGAGTGGCTGCACCAGTTTGCATTCCCACCAGCAGTGCAAGAGGGCTCCCCTTTCTCCACATTCTTGCCAACATCTGTTATTTCTTGTGTTGTTGATCTTAGCCATCCTGACAGGTGTGAGGTGTTACCTCATTGTAGTTTTGATTTGCATTTCCCTGATGATGAGTGATGTTGAACATCTTTTCATGTGTCTGTTGCCCCTTTGTATATCTTCTTTGGAAAAATGTCTATTCATGTCTCCTGCCCGTTTTTTAATTGGATTACTCATTTTTTGGATGTTGAGTTTGTAGGTTCTTTTTTATTTTTTTTTTTAATGTTCATTTATTTTTGAGAGACAGATATAGCATGAGTGGGGGAGGAGCAGAGAGAGAGGGGAGACACAGAATCTGAAGCAGGCTCCAGGCTCTGAGCCATCAGCACAGAACTGGATGCGGGGCTTGAACTCATGAACTTTGAGATCATGACCTGAGCCGAAGTCGGATGCTTAACTGACTGAGCCACTCAGGCACCCCAGGTTTTTTAAGTTCTTTATATTTTGGATACTAACCCTTTATCACATATGTTACTTGCAGATACCTTCTCCTATTCTGTAGGGTGCCTTTTTTCATTTTGTTGATTGTTTTCTTCACTGTGCAGAAGATTTTTATTTTGATGAAGTCCCAATAGTTTATTTTAGCTTTTATTTCCCTTGCCTCCAGCGATGTTGTCTAGTAAGAAGTTGCTCCAGCCAAGGTCAAAGAGATTGCTGCCTGGTTTCTCCCCTAGGATTTTGATGGTTTTCTGTCTCATATTTAGGTCTTTCATCCATTTTGAATTTATTTTTGTGTATGGTGTAAGAAAGTGGTCCAATTTCATTCTTCTGCATGTTGCTGTCCAGTTTTCCCAGCATTATTTGTTGGAAGAAACTGTCTTTTTTCCCATTGCATATTCTTTCCAGCTTTGTCGAAGATTGACCATATAGTTGTGGGTTCATTTCTGGATTTCTGTTCTGTTCCATTGATTTATGCATCTGTTTTTGTACCTTTACCATACTGCTTTGGTCACTACAGCTTTTTAATATGACTTAAGGCCAGAATTGTGATGCTTCCAGCTTTGCTTTTTCAATGTTGCATTGGCTATTCGGGATCTTTTGTGGCTCCATACAAATTTTAGGATTGCTAGTTCTAGCTCTATGAAAAACGCTTGGTATTTTGATAGTGATTGCATTACATATATAGATTGCTTTCAGTAGTATAGACATTTTTATAATATTTGTTCTAACAATCAATGAGCATGGAATGTCTATTTCTTTCTGTCATCTCCAGTTGCTTTCATCAGTGTTTTATGGTTTTCAGAGTACAGATCTTTTACCAGTTTGGTATCTTATGATTTTTAGTGCAGCTATAAATGGGATTGATTCCTAATTTCTGTTTCTGCTGCTTCATTATTGGTGTATAGAAATGCAGCAGATTTTTTGTGCATTAATTTTGTATCCTGGAACTTTACTGAATTGGGATATCATTTCTAGCAATTTTTTGGTGGAGTCTTTCTGGTTTTCTACAGAAGGGTATCATGTCATCAGCAAATAGTGAAAGTTTGACTTCTTCATTGCCACTTTGGATGCCTTTTATTTATTTCTGTTGTCTGATTGCTGAAGCTAGGACTTCTAGTACTATATTAAATAACAGTGGTAAGAGTGGACATCTGTGTCTTGTTCTTGACCATAGAGGAAAAGCTCAGTTTTTCCCAGCTGAGGATATTGGCTGTGGATTTTCTGTATATGGCCTTTATGATGTTGAGGTATGCTCCCTCTATCCCTACTTTGTTGAGGGTTTTTATCAAGAACGGATGCTGTACTTTGTCAAATGCTTTTTCTGCATCTATTGAGAGGATCATATGGTTTTTACCCTTTCTTTTATTAATGTGTATCACGTTAATTGATTTGCAAATAATGAACCACCCCTGAAACCCAAGAATAAATCCCAGTTGGTCATGGTGAATGATTCTTTTAATGTACTATGGGATTCAATTTGCTAGTATTTTGTTGAGAATTTTTGCATCCATGTTCATCAGGGATATTGTTCTGTAGTTCTCTTTTTTAGTGAGGTCTTTGGTTTTGGAATGCTGGCATCAGAGAGTGAGTTTGAAAGTTTCCCTTCTATTTCTATTTTTTGGAATAGTTTGAGAAGAATAGATATTAACTTATTTAAATTTTTGGTGGAATTTGCCTATGGGACCATCTGGCCCTGGACTTTTGTGTGTTGGGAGATTTTTTATTTCTGATTCAATTTCTTTGCTGATTATTGGTTTGCTCAAGTTTTCTATTTCTTACTGTTTCAATTTTGGTAGTTTATATGTTTCTAAGAATGTATCCATTTCTTTCAGATTGCCCAATTTGTTGGCATATAATTTTTCATAATATTTTCTTATAATTGTTTGTATTTCTGTGGTGTTGGTTGTGATTTTTTCTCTCTCATTGGTAATTTTATTAATTTGGGTCCTTTTTCTTTTCTTTTTGATAAGTCTGCCTAGGGGTTTATTAATTTTTTCAAAAAAACCCAGCTCCTTGATGGTTTCATTGATCTGTTTTACTGGGATTTTTTGTTTCTGTATTAGTTATTTCTGCTCTAATTTCTTTTATTTCACTACTTCTGCTGGCTTCATTTGTTCTTTTTCCAGCTCCTTTAGGTGTAAGGTTAGGTTGCATATTTGAGATTTTTCTTGCTTCTTGAGATAGGCCTGTGTTGCTATATACTTCCTCTTATGACTACTTTTTGCTGCATCCCAAAGGTTTTGGACCATCGTGTTTTCATTTTCATTTGTTTACATGTTTTTCTTTTAATTTCTTCTTTGATTTCCTGATTGACCCATCCATTGTGTAGTAGCATGTTATTTAACCTTCATGTATTTGTGGTCTTTCCAAAATTTTTTCCTTTATTTATTTATTTTTTTTATGGTTGACTTCTAGTTTCATAGTGCTGTGGTCAGAAAAGGTACATGGTATCATTTCAGTCTTTTTGTATTTGTTGAGGCCTGATTTGTGACCTAATGTGTGATCTATTCTAGAGAATGTTCCATGTGCAGTTGAAAAGAATGTGTATTCTGCTGTTTTAGGATTTGAACGTTCTGAATATATCTGTTAAATCCATTGGTCCGGTGTGTCATTCAAAGCCATTGTTTCCTTGTTTATTTTCTGTTTAGATGAGCTGTCAGTTGATGTTAGTGGGGTGTTAAAGTCCCCTACTATTCTTGTGTTGTTCTAAGTTCTTTTATGTTTTTTAGTAATTGTTCTATGTATTTGAGCGCTACCATGTTGAGTGAACAAGTACTTACAGTTGTTATATCTTCTTGTTGGGGCGTCCCTTTATGATTATATAATGCCCTTCTTTGCCTCTTTTTACATCTTTGTTGTAACGTCTAATTTGTCTGATATAAATGTTGCTACTCCAGCTTTCATTTGCATGATAAATGTTTCTCCATGCCCTCACTTTCAATCTATAGGTGTCTTTAGGTCTAACATGAGTCTTTTGTAGGCAGTGTATTATACATGGATCTTGTTTTTTTATCCATTCTGTTACCTATGTCTTGTGATTGGAGCATTTGGTCCATTAACAGTCAAAGTAATTATTGATAGATATGTATTTATTGCCATTTTATTACTTGTTTTGTCATTTTTCCTGGAGATTTTCTGGGATCTTTTCTTATCTTTGTCACCTTTGATCTTCTTTTAAGTCAGAGTCTCCTTTAATATTTCTTACAGGGCTGGTTTAGTGGTCACAAACTCCTTTAGTGTGTGTCTAAACTCTTTATATCTCCTTCAGTTCTGAATGGTAGCCTTACTGGATAGAGTATTCTTGGCTGCGGATTTTTCCCATTTACCACTTTGAATATATCATGCTACTCCCTTCTGACTTGCTCAGTTTTTGATGAGAAACCTCCAGCTAGTCTTATGGATTTTCCCTTGTAAGTTAAGGACATCTTATGTCTAAGTGCTTTTAAGATTTTTTTCTTTATCTCTGTATTTTGCAAATTTAATTAAATTATGTCTTCGTGTTGGCCTGATTTTGATGGAAGTTCTCTGTGCCTCATGGATCTGGATGTCTGTTTCCTTCTCCAGCTTGGGGAAATTTTCTGCTATTATTTCTTGAAATAAATTTTCTGCCCCCTTTTCTCTCTCTTCTTCTAAAACTCCTATAATACAAAAGTTATTAAAACAATAGTTTGATGGAGTCACTGAGTTGCCTAAGTCTATTCTCGTGTTGCATAATTCTTTTTCTCTTTTATTCAGCTTCATTATTTTCCATTAGTTTGTCTGCTAGGTCACTAATTCATTCCTCTGCATCTTCTAGCCTGCTGCTCATTGCATCAAGCGTGTTTCCAATCTTATTTATTGCATTCTTCATCTCTAATTATTTCTTAACTCTTTTATCTGTGTGGTAAGGATCTCACTGATGTATTCTTTTCTCACGCCCTTATTATTGTTGCTTTAAATTCTTCATCAGTCATGTTACTTATATCTGTTTTGCTTAGATCTCTGGCCATGGCCTTATCTTGTTCTTTCATTTGGAGTAAATTCCTCCATCTTGGCATTTTGTCTAAGTCTCTGCCTTCTTCTGTGTGTTAGAAAAACCATGTATGTCTCCTGCTTCTGAAAGTAATGGCCTTAGGAAGAAGAGGTCACTTAGTGCCTAGTAGATACTTCAGGGAGTATCTCCAGTGTGTGCTGCTTTACTCTGCTGTTGTGTGTTGTGTGTCTACTATTGGCTGCTCTGTCCTTCAGGCCAGTTACCTGCAGAGGCTCTCCTTGCCTACTGTGGGCAGTGTTTGGTGCCTGGCATGAATGTGGCAAGTTTTAACTAGGTTGCTCTGGTCTGCTTTTGCAACGAGGCCTGACACCCAACTCCATCAGAACTGAGGCTCCACAGAACTCTCTGGTTGGGAGACATGGTGTGGGCAGGGGTTTGTACTGGTCTTTTGGAGGAGGGGCCCACTGCACTGGGACTGAAGCAGCTTGACTGAGAAAGGCAGTCCTACCAGTCAGAGCACAGTGGAGTGGAGCTTGGTGTAATCAACTTAGGCAGCCAGTGTCAGCTCTGTGCTTCTTCCCACAGGTGGCTCTATGTTTATGCTGAGGGGAAGGGGAGGAAAATAGTGCCAGCTAGCTCCTTTGTTCCTGAAGAGGCATCTCCATGAACACTGCCTGTCAGGTTCGCACTCTAAGAAGAGCAAATAATCTCCCCACTGTGTGCTCCAGGTGTTCTTCAAATTGCTGTTTCAGTACTCTTTACCTTTAGGTTGTTTGCCTGCCTTCTCTCCAGGAGCAGCACAGTCTCTGTTGGCCTCTATCCCAAGCCCTTTGGCCTCTAAAACTCCAGGCTTTAAGTCCTGCTGGTTGCAAGGACTCACAGAATTCAGCCCTCTCGTTTTCCAAGCCAATGGCTTTGGGGAAACCTTCCCCTTATACATCACCCTGTATGCTCTTCTCTCTCTCATCCTTCTCTGCAACCATGGCTCCCTCCCTTCTGCAGCACCTGCAGTCTGTTTCTCCCGTAAAGCAGGTGTGGCCTACCTTCTTCAGTGTAGCCTCTCCTCTCCTTTTAGTTATGGACTTTGTTCTGTCAGTCTTCAGGTTGGCTTCTGGGGCATTTAGGATGATTTGGCAGTTGTGTTCATGTGATGAAATGAGCCTAGGGTCTTCCTACTCTGCCGCCATCTTTCTATCTTACTCCAATTTCTCTTAAAAATAGTAGGAAATTTTAACACCACACTTACATCAATGGATAAATCATCTGCACAGAAAATCAGTAAGCAAACAAGTGAGCTTAAACAACACATTAAACCATATGGACTTAACAGATATATATAGAATATTCCATCAAAAAAAGAGAAGAATACACATTATTTTTCAAGTGCACATGGAACTTTCTTCAGGATAGATTGTGTTAAACCACGTAACAAGTGTCAGTAAATTTAAGAAGACTGAAATCATATCAAGCATTTTTTCCAACCACAGTGGTATGAAAGTAGAAATCAATTACAAGAAAAAATTACAAGACCCATCTATATGCTGCCTACAAGAGATTCACTTCAGACCTAAAGACACATTCAGACTAAGAAAAAAAAAAAAAAAAACACAAACACAAAAAAAAAAAACCCACAAAAGCTAAATAACATAATACTAAATAACCAGTGGGTCAGTGAGGAAGTCAAAGAGGCAATCAGAAAATACCTTGAGACAAATAAAAATGGAAACACAACATTCAGAAATCTATAGGACATAGCAAAAGCAGTTCTAAAATGGAAGTTTATGATGCAAGCCTGCCCTAAGAAACAAGAAAATTTTCAAATGAACATTCTAATCTTACACCTAAAGAAATTAGAAAAAGAAGAACAAAGACTCAAGTTAGGAGAAAGAAGGAAATAATAAAGATCAGAGTGGAAATAAATAAAATAGAGACCAAAAAATGGAATAAAATCAACAAAATTAGGAGTTTTTACTACATGCAATATAATGAAACTGTACTACTATCTTATACCATATACAGAAATAAACTCAAAATGGATCAAAACCTTAATATAAGTCCTGAAGCTATAAAATTCCCAAAAGAAAACATAAGCAGTAAACTCTTAGACATAACTTTTAGAAATACTTGTTTGGATTTGTCTCCTCAAGCAGGGGCAACAAATGCAAAAACACTTGGGGCTGCAGCAAACTAAAAAGCTTTACACTGCAAAGGAAACCATCAACAAAATGAAAAGGCAACTGTACTAAATTGGAGAAGATGTTTGCAAATGATATATCCAATAGAGGGTTAATATTTAAAATATATAAAGAACTCCTATAACTCAACACCAAAACAAACAATCCTCAACTTAAAAAATGAGCATAGGACCTGAATAGACATTTTTCCATGGCAGATGGCCAGTAGACACATGAAAAGATGCTCACTGTCATTAATCAGGAAAATGCAAATCAAAACCATAATGAAATACCACGTCTTGCCTGGCAGAATAGCTGGTCTTCAAAAAGACCAGAAATAGCAAGTGTTGACCAGGATACGGAGAAAACAGAACTTTGTGCACTATTGGTAAATGTAAATGGTGTAACCCCTATGGAAAACACTATGGAGTTTCCTCAAGAAATTAAAAATAGAAAAATCATACAATCCAGCAATTCCACTTTTGTGTATTTTTCCAAAGAAAATGAAAACTCTTATCCAAAAAGCTATATGCACTCCTATGTTCACTGCAGCATTATATACAATAACCAACATATGGAATGAACCTAGTGTCCATTAATAGATGAATGAGTAAAGAAGATGTGGTTTGTACACACAATTGAATATTACTCAGCCTTAAAAAGTAATGAAATCTTGCCATTTACAGCAACATGGATGGACCTAGAGGGTGAATGCCAGAGAAAAACAAATACTGTATGATTTCACTTATATGTGGAATCTAAAGCACAAGACAGAAACATACTCATAAAGACAGTGAACAGATTGGTGGTTGCCAGAGGGGAGGTGGTTGGGGAGATTGGCAAAATAGGTGAAGGGGATTAAGAGGTACAAACTTCCAGTTATAAAATAAGCAAGTCACAGGGATGTAAAGTACAGCATAGGGAATATAGTCAGTAATATATTAATCACTTTATATGGTGACAGATGGTTGCTAGATTTATCATGATCATTTATAATGTATATAAATGTTGAATCACTGTTATACACCTGAAACCAATATAATAGTGTATGTCAATTCAATTTTTAAAAAATCAGGCAAGAAATACAAAATAATGGTTTTCAAGATGCTGGATATCTAGCAACAGAAGATAGTGATTGCTGAGAGACAGAAAACTGTGAACAAGGTCAGCTTTAGGATTGTCCCAGCTTACTGCCTTGAAAGAGTTTTCAGGGCACAGTGTGGGAATGGGGACTCCAGGCAGAGTCCATGGGTTTAGGAGACAGACTCCCTGGTTTTAGGAGACAGAGGTGAGAGCTAGGAGGACCAGGGTGGTGAGAATACTTGGGACAGAGCACCAGGGAGAAAGCTCCATACATCTTTAGAAATACTCCATGAGTATTCAGCAGAGTACTGGTCAGCAGATGTATGTGTGGAAAGTAACCAAAGCTAAAGAAAGAGCTATTCAGGGGCGCCTGGGTGGCTCAGTCGGTTGAGTGGCCAACTTCAGCTCAGGTCATGATCTCGCGGTCTGTGAATTCAAGCCCCGCGTTGGGCTCTGTGCTGACAGCTCAGAGCCCGGAGCCTATTTCAGATTCTGTGTCTCCCTCTCTCTGACCCTCCCCCATTCATGCTCTGTCTCTCTCTGTCTCAAAAATAAATAAACGTTAAAAAAAATTTAAAAAAAAAGCAGCTATTCACAATTAGAGGGAGCAGTACTATACCTTTGGGTCACACACAGAGCCAGGAATAGTATTTGTCCCTACCAGCCAGACTGGAAAACCTCATAATACACAGGACTGGGTAGAATAGTCATGGGAGTCTTACTCCAGTAATGGAGAATAATTAGCCCTAAATTAAGCATTGCTAGGTCCTGCCCAACCAATTTAGAAAGTAAGATCCACAAGAATGAAAGGATTTCAGAGTAACTTAACAGCATCCAAGAGCATAACTTGAGGGGGTGCCTGGGTGGCTCAGTCGGTTGAGTGACCGACTTCGGCTCAGGTCATGATCTCACGGTCCGTGATTTCGAGCCCCATGTCAGGCTCTGTGCTGACAGCTCAGAGCCTGGAGCCTGCTTCTGATTCTGTGTCTTCCTCTCTCTCTGCCTCTCCCCCACTCATGCTCTGTCTCTCTCTGTCTCAGAAATAAATAAACATTTAAAAAAAAGAGCATAACTTGAAAATATTTATAAGAATATGTAAACATCTATCATTCAAAAAGGTAAAATTCATAATGGCTGATGTCATCAGCCATGCAAAAAAGCAGAAAAATACCATAGATAATAAGGGGAAAAAAATCATTTGAAACTGACCCAGAACTGACACAGATGTTAGAATCAGATAAGTACATTAAAACAGCTGTCATAACTGAATTCACTATATCCAGAAAGTTAGACATGGAAGATTTATATTTTAAGAGACCCAAGTTGAACTTGCAGAGATGAAAACTAAGATGTCTGGGGTGCAGAATACACCAGATTGGTTTAATAGCAGATTAAGCATTGCAAATGATATGATTAGTAAATTTGACACAACCACTGAAAATAACAGTTACAGCTAAAAAGCAAAACCTTTTAAATAAAATGTGTTATAAAGAGTAGTCAGTAAACTCAAAAGGAGGAAGGAAAGGAAGAAAAAGGGGAACAAAGAATGAATGGGACAAAAAACATGATAAACTTAAACCTAACCATATCAATATCAATAACACATTAAATATAAGTGATGTGAATACTCTCAAAAAGCAAAGATTAGACAAAACAAGACCCAAATATATGTTGCTTGAAATAAATGTACTCTAATTATAAACACAAATGGATTAAAAGTAAAAGGAGAAAAAGATATGGCATGCTAACACTAATCAAAAGGAAGCTCTTACAAATAAATGGAAAGACATACTGTGTTCATGGATTGAAAGATTTAATATTGTTAAATGCTCATTCTACTGAGAGCAGTCTATCCAGATCAGCTCAAGCTCTGTCAAAATTCCATATGTCCCCTTCCCCCACCCTCTGGCAACCACCATTCTGTTCTCTGCTTCTATGAGTCTATTTTAGATACCTCATATAAGTAGAATCATAAAGATGTTCAGTGATACAGTTTTAGTTATGCAAGACAAATTAAGTTCTAGACATCTGTACAACATAGTACATGTAGTTAACAATACTGTATTGTGCAATTTAAATTGTTAAAAGAATAGATGTTAAGTATTCTTACCAAAACAAACAGACAAAAGAGAAAAAAGCAACAAACTTTTGGAGGTGATGAATACGTTACTACATTACCTTAACTGTGGTGATGATTTCCTATGATGGCTACATATGTCCAAACTCATCAAATTGTATATATTAAATATGTGCAATTTTTTTGTATATCAGTTATTCCCCAGTAAAGTTTAAAAATACCAATGGCATTTTTTGCAGAAATATAAAAAACAATTCTAAAATTCATATGAAATTTCAAAGGACCTGGAATAGCCTAAACAATCCTGAGAAAGGAGAACAAAGCTGGAAGCTTCACACTTCCAAATTTCAAAACATATTGCAAAGCTATAATTCTTGCATATACAGCCAAATGATCTTCAGCATAGGTGCCAAGACTACAGTGGGGAAGGATGGTCTCTTCAACAAATAGTGTTGGGAAAACTGGATATCCACATGCAAAAGAGAGAAGTTACATTCTTATACCACATACAAAAATTAACTCAAAATAGATTAAAGACCTAAACGTAAAACCTGAAACTATAAATCTCCTAGAAGAAAATATAGGGGGAAAACTTCATGACACTGGATTTGGCAGTGATTTAGTTGATATGACCAAAAAAGCAGAAGCAGCAAAAGCAAAACCAGACAAATGGGACTACATCAAACTGTAAAATTTCTGCACAGCAAAGGAAAGAATCAGCATAGTAAAAGGCAACCTATAGAGTGAAAAGAAAAAAAAAAAACTTGCAAACATATCTGATAAAAGGTTAATATCCAGTATATAAAGAACTCCTACAACTCAATAGCAGCAACAATAAAAATAACTTGATTTTAAAAGAGCAAGGACTTGAATAGACATTTCTCCAAAGAAGAGGAAATGTCTAACAAGCATATGAAGAGACATTCAATATCAGTAAATAAGCAGGGGAATGCAAATCAAAACCACGGTGAAATATCCCGTCATACCTGTTAGAATGGATACTATCCTTTTAAAAAAAACTGTTGGTAAGGATGTGGAGAAATTGGAATACTTACACACTGATGGTTAGAATGTAAAATGGTACAGTCTCTATGGAAAATAGTATCAAGGTTCCTCAAAAAATTTAAAATATAACTACTGTGTGGCTCAGCAATACCACTTTGGGGTATATATCCAAAAGAATTGGAAACAATCTCAAAGAGGTCTTTGCATTCCTGTGTTCATTGTGCCTTATTCACAATAGCTAAGAGGTAGAAGCAATCTAAATGTCCATCAGATGATGAACAGACAAAGAAAATGTAGTATATACATATAATGAAGTGTTACTCAGCCTTTATTTTTTATTTTTTATTTTTTTAATTTACATCCAAGTTAGTTAGCATATAGTACAACAGAGATTTTGGGAGTAGATTCCTTAATGCCCCTTACCCATTTAGCCCATCCCCCCTCCCACCCCTCCAGTAACCTTCTGTTTGTTCTCCATATTTAAGAGTCTCTTATGTTTTGTCCCCCTCCCTGTTTTTATATTATTTTTGCTTCCCTTCCCTTGTGTTCATCTGTTCTATGTCTTAAAGTCCTCACAGGAGTGAAGTCATATGGTATTTGTCTTTCTCTGACTAATTTCGCTTAGCATAATACCCTCTAGTTCCATCCACGTAGTTGCAAATAGCAAGATTTCATTCTTTTTGATTGCTGTTACTCAGCCTTTAGAATGAAAATAAATTCCATCACATGCAACAACATGGATAAACTTTGAGGGCATTATGCTAAGTGAGATAAGCCAGGTACAAAAAGACAGATACGGCACTACTCTGCATATTTGAGGTATCTAAAGTAGTCAGACTCCTAGGAAGAATTTCTTGCCAGAGCTTAGGGTGGGGAGGGTGTGTAGGGAGTTGTTTGGTGGGTGTAGAGTTTCATTTATGCACAATTGGAGTGGGAGGGACCTGTCGCACAACAATGGATAAGTGGTTGACAGTATTGTACTATACAGTCAGAAATTGTTGGGAGGATGAATTTTTTGTTATGTTGGGTTTTTTGCCACAAAAAGAAAAGAAAGCCGGGCAGCTGTATTAGTATCAGACAAAGTTTTAAAGTAAATACTGTTGCTACAGAAAGATAAAGGGATCAGTTGATTCATCAGGAACGTAACAATTCATGAAGACCAAAATAAGAATGATACAGGGATCAATTCATCAAGAATATAACAATTCATATATTCAAGAATATGACAATTCAGTATAACAACATGGTGAATCTAAATGTTTATGGACCCACCCAACTCACAGCAGTGGACAGATCATCTAATCAAAAAATCAACAAGAAAACAATGGCTTTGAATGACACACTGGACCAGATGGACTTAACAGATATATTCAGAACATTTCATCCTAAAGCAGCAGAATATACATTTTTCTCCAGTGCACATGGCATATTCTCCAGAATAGACCACATACTGGGACACAAATCAGCCCTCAGCACATACAAAAAGATGGAGATCATACCGTGTGTATTTTCAGACCACAACGCTATGAAACTCAATATCAATCACAAGAAAAAATTTGGAAAGGTAACAAATACGTGGAGACTGAAGATCATCATACTAAAGCATGAATGGGCTAACCAAGAAGTTAGAGAGGAAATTAAAAAGTATATGGAAGCCCATAAAAATGATAACACCGCAACCCAAAACCTCTGGGACGCAGCAAAGGTGGTCATAAGAAGAAAATGTATAGCAATCCAGGCCTTCCTAAAGAAGGAAGAAAGATCTCAGATCTTACACCTTACGCCTTAAAGAACTGGAAAAAGAACAGCAAATAAAACCCAAAACCAGCAGAAGACAGGAAATAATAAAGATTAGAACAGAAATAAATGCTATCAAAACCAAAAAAAACAGTAGAACAGATCAATTGAAACCAGAAGCTGGTTCCTTGACAGAATTAACAAAATTGACAAACCACTAGCCAGTTTGATCAAAAGGAAAAAGGAAAGGACCAAAATAAATAAATAAATAAATAAATAAAACCAAGAATGAAAGATTCAAGAGCTGAAGATGCTGGCATAGGAGGACACTGGGCTCACCTCGTCCTGCTGATCACTTAGATTCCACCTACATCTGCCTAAATAACCCAGAAAGCCACCAGAAGACCAGCAGAATGGACTCTCCGGAGCCAAGCATAGACAAGAGGCCTATGGAAGAGGGTAGGAAGGGCAGAGAGGCGGTGCATGCTACACAGACTGATGGGAGGGAGCCAGGGCGTTGGAGGGGCAGCCCGCCCAGCAAGGCAGAGCCCCCGAAGTCTGGCTTGCAGAAGCAGAGGGGCCAGACTCCGTGAGTTCTGACAGCCAGCGGGACTTAGCATCTGGAATGTTAAAAGTCAACAGCTCTGCTCTCAGAGAGTGGGGAAGATGAGAGGACACCAGGAGGGAGAGTTGTTGAGCCCCGGAAGACAGAGCTCAGCTCAATGGGGGAACAAAGGTGCTGGTAAGTGCCATTTCCCTCTCCCATCCCCCAGATGATATTCCAGAGGGAACCAGTTCCCATGACCAAACTTGGTTGCACCGTGCAAACGCCCAACACTGTGCTTCTGTGGATCCATCCCTCTGCCTCCTTCCGGTGCTGCAGGGCCCCTCCCACAGGGGACCACCTACAGCAAAGCGAACTAAGCCTGCCCCTCCCGCCCCTGTGCACCTTGCAGATCCACCCTGGCTAATAACTCAGATCCCATCGAAGCTGCACCACAAGCCTGGCAGTGTGCAAGTAGCCCAGACAGGGGCCACACCACTCCACAGTGAGTCCTGCCCCTGGGAGAGGGAAAGATAAAGTACACACCAGTCTGACTGTGGCCCCAGCGGTGGGCTGGGGGCAGACATCAGGTCTGACTGAGGCCCTGCCACTAACACAAGTTACTCCGGACGGCACAGGGGAAGTGCCCTGTGGTTTGGAGCCACTGCAGGGACTACCCAAAATGACGAAATGGAAGAATTCTCCACAAAAGAAACTCCAGGAAATAGTGACAGCTAACAAATTGATCAAAAACAATTTAAGCAATATAATGGAACAAGAATTTAGAACAATAGTCATAAAATTAATCACTGGGCTTGAAGAGAGCATAGAGGACAGCAGAGAATCTATTGCTACAGAGATCAAGGGACTAAGAAATAGTCATGAGGAGCTAAAAAATGTTATAAATGAGGTGCAAAATAAAATGGAGTCGACCACAGCTCGGATTGAAGAGGCAGAGGAGAGAATAGGTGAATTAGAAGATAAAATTATGGAAAAAGAGGAAGCTGAGAAAAAGAGAGATAAAAAAATCCAGCAGTATGAGGGGAGAATTAGAGAACTAAGTGATGCAATCAAACGGAAATATATCCATATCATAGGAATTCCAGAAGAAGAAAAGAGAGAGAAAGGGGCTGAAGGTGTACTTGAACAAATCATAGCTGAGAACTTCCCTGATCTGGGGAAGGAAAAAGGCATTGAAATCCAAGAGGCACAGAGAACTCCCTTCAGATGTAACTTGAATCAATCTTCTGCATGACATATCATAGTGAAACTGGCAAAATACAAGGATAAAAAGAAAATTCTGAAAGCAGCTAGGGATAAACAGGCTCTAACTTACAAAGGTAGACATATAAGAGTAGTGGCAGACCTATCTATTGAAACTTCGCAGGCCAGAAAGGACTAGCAGGAAATCTTCAATGTGGTGAACAGAAAAAATATGCAGCCGAGAATCCTTTATCCAGCAAGTCTGTTATTTGGAACAGAAGGAGAGATAAAGGTCTTCCCAAACAAAAACTGAAGGAATTCATCACCACTAAACCAGCCCTGCAAGAGATCCTAAGTGGGATTCTGTGAGTGAAATGTTGCAAGGACCACAAAGTACCAGAGACATCACTACAGGCATGAAACCTACAGACATCACAATGACTCTAAACCCATATCTTTCAATAATAACACTGAATGTAAATGGACTAAATGCTCCAACCAAAAGACATAGGGTATCAGAATGGATTAAAAAAAAAACCCATCTATTTACTGTCTACAAGAGATTCACTTTAGACCTGAGGACACCTTCATATTGAAAGTGAGGAGATGGAGAACTCTCTGTCATGCTACTGGAAGTCAAAAGAAAGCTGGAGTAGCCATACTTATATCAGACAAACTAGACTTTAAATTAAAGGCTGTAACAAGAGATGAAGAAGGGGATTATATAATAATTACAGGGTCTATCCATCAGGAAGAGGTAACAATTATAAATGCCTATGTGCCGAATACGGAGCCCCCAAATATATAAAACAATCACAAACATAAGCAACCTTATTGATAAGAATGCGGTCATTGCAGGGGACTTTAATACCCCACATACAACAATGGATAGATCATCTAGGCACAGGATCAATAAAGAAACAAGGGCCCTGAATGATACATTGGATCAGATGGACTTGACAGATATATTTAGAACTCTGCATCCCAAAGCAACAGAATATACTTTCTTCTCGAGTGCACATGGAACATTCTCCAAGATAGACCACATACTGGGTCACAAAACAGCCCTTCATAAGTATAAAAGAATTGAAATCATACCATGCACACTTTCAGACCACAATGCTATGAAACTTGAAATCAACCACAGGAAAAAGTCTGGAAAACTTCCAAAACCATGGAGGTTAAAGGACACCCTACTAAAGAATGAATGGGTCAACCAGGCAATTAGAGAAGAAATTAAAAAATATATGGAAACAAACGAAAATGAAAATACAACAATCCAGATGTTTTGGGATGCAGCGAAGGCAGTCCTGAGAGGAAAATACATTGCAATCCAGGCCTATCTCAAGAAACAAGAAAAATCCCAAATACAAAATCTTAACAGCACACCTAAAGGAAATAGAAGCAGAACAGCAAAGACACCCCAAATCCAGCAGAAGATAAATAATAAAGATCAGAGCAGAAATAAACAATATAGAATCTAAAAAAACTGTAGAGCAGATCAATGAAACCAAGAGTTGGTTTTTTGAAAAAATAAACAAAATTGATAAACCTCTAGCCAGGCTTCTCAAAAAGAAAAGGGAGATGACCCAAATAGATAAAATCATGAATGAAATGGAATTATTACAACCAGTCCCTCAGAAACACAAGCAATTATCAGGGAATACTATGAAAAATTATATGCCAACAAACTGGACAACCTGGAAGAAATGGACAAATTCCTAAGCACCCACACACTTCCAAAACTCAAACAGGAAGAAATAGAAAACTTGAACAGACCCATAACCAGCAAAGAAATTGAATCAGTTATCAAAAATCTCCCAACAAATAAGAGTCCAGGACCAGATGGCTTCCCTGGGGAATTCTACCAGACAATTAAAGCAGAGATAATACCTATCCTTCTCAAGCTGTTCCAAAAAATAGAAAGGGAAGGAAAACTTCCAGACTCATTCTATGAAGTCAGCATTACTTTGATTCCCAAACCAGACAGAGACCTAGCAAAAAAAAGATAACTACAGGCCAATATCCCTGATGAATATGGATGCAAATATTCTCAATAAGATAGTAGCAAATTGAATTCAACAGCATATAAAAAGAATTATTCACCATGATCAAGTGGGATTCATTCCTGGGATGCAGGGCTGGTTCAACATTCGCAAATCAATCAACGTGATACATCACATTAATAAAAGAAAAGATAAGAACCATATGATCCTGTCAATCGATGCAGAAAAGGCCTTTGACAAAATTCAGCATTCCTTCTTAATGAAAACCCTCAAAAAAAGTTGGGGTAGAAGGAATATACTTAAACACCATTAAAGCCACTTATGAAAAGCCCACACCTAATATCATCCTCAATGGGGAAAAACTGAGAGCTTTCCCCCTGAGATCAGGAACACGACAGGGATGTCCACTCTCATCACTGTTGTTTAACATAGTGTTGGAAGTTCTAACATCAGCAATCAGACAACAAAAAGAAATCAAAGGCATCAAAATTGGCAAAGATGAAGTCAAGCTTTCACTTTTTGCAGATGAAATGATATTATGCATGGAAAACCCAAGAGACTCCACCAAAAGTCTGCTAGAACTGATAACATGATTCCAGCAAAGTTGCAGCATATAAAATTAATGTACAGAAATCAGTTACATTCTTATACACTAATAATGAAGCAACAGAAAGACAAATAAAGAAACTGATCCCATTCACAATTGCACCAAGAAGCATAAAATACCTAGGAATAAACCTAACCAAAGATGTAAAAGATCTGTATGCTGAAAACTATAGAAAGCTTATGAAGGAAATTAAAGAAGATATATGGAAAAACATTTCATGCTCATGGATTGGAAGAATAAATATTATTAAAATGTCAATACTACCCAAAGCTATCTACACATTCAGTGCAATCCCAATCAAAATGGCACCAGCATTCTTCTTGAAGCTAGAACAAGCAATCGTAAAATTTGTACGGAACCACAAGAGACCCCGAATAGCCAAAGTAATATTGAAGAAGAAGACCAAAACAGGAGGCATCACAATCCCAGACTTTAGCCTCTACTATAAAGCTGTAATCATCAAGACAGCACGGTATTGGCACAAAAACAGACACATAGACCAATGGAATAGAATAGAGACTTCAGAACTGGAGAGCATGGCCAAAAGTATGGCAAACTCATCTTCGACAAAGCAGGAAAGAATATCCAATGGAAAAAAGACAGTCTCTTTAACAAATGGTGCTGGGAGAACAGGACAGCAACATGCAGAAGAATGAAACTAGACCACTTTCTTACACCACTCACAAAAATAAACTCAAAATGGGTAAAGGGCCTAAATGTGAGACTGGAAACCATCAAAACCCTAGAGGAGAAAGAAGGAAAAAACCTCTCTGACCTCAGCCGCAGCAGTTTCTTACTTGACCCATCTCCAAAAGCAAGGGAATTAAAAGCAAAAATGAACTATTGGGACCTCTTGAAGATAAAAAGCTTCTGCACTGCAAAGGAAACAATCAACAAAACTAAAAGGCAGCCAACAGAATGGGAAAAGATATTTGCAAATGACATATCAGATAAAGGGCTAGTATCCAAAATCTATAAAGAACTCACCAAAGTCCACACCTGAAAAAACAAATAATCCAATGAAGAAATGGGCAGAAAACATGAATAGACACTTCTCTAAAGAAGCCATCCAGATGGCCAACAGGCACATGAAAAGATGCTCAACATCGCTCCTCATCAGAGAAATACAAATCAAAGCCACACTGAGATACCACCTCACTCCAGTCAGAGTGGCTAAAATGAACAAATCAGGAGACTATAGATGCTGGAGAGGATGTGGAGAAACGGGAACCCTCTTGCACTGTCAGTGGGAATGCAAACTGGTGCAGCCACTCTGGAAAACAGTGTGGAGGTTCCTCAAAAAATTAAAAATAGATCTACCCTATGACCCAGCAATAGCACTGCTAGGAATTTACCCAAGGGATACAGGAGTGCTGATGCATAGGGGCACTTGTACCCCAATGTTTCTAGCAACACTTTCAACAATAGCCAAATTATGGAAAGAGTGTAAATATCCATCAACTGATGAATGGATAAAGAAATTGTGGTTTATATACACAGTGGAATACTACTTGTCAATGAGAATGAAATGTGTCCCTTTGTAGCAACGTGGATAGAAGTAGAGAGTGTTGTGCTAAGTGAAATAAGTCATACAGAGAAAGACAGATACCATATGTTTTCACTCTTATGTGGATCCTGAGAAACTTTACAGAAGACCATGGGGGAAGGGAAGGAAAAAAAGAAGGGGGACAGAGGGAGCCAAATCATAAGAGACTCTTAAAAACTGAGAATAAACTGAGGGTTGATGGGGGGGAGGGTGGGAGGGAGGGGAAAGTGGGTGATGGGTATTGAGGAGGGCACCTGTTGGGATGAGCACTGGGTGTTGTATGGAAACCAATTTGACAATAAATTTCATAAAAATAAATAAATAATAAAAGCTAAAAAAAAAAGAATGAAAGAGGTCCCTGATGAACATGGATGCAAAAGCCCTCAAGAAGATATTAGCCAACCAGATCCAACAATACATTAAAAAAATTATTCACCATGACCAAGTGGGAATTATACCTGGGCTGCAGGGCTGGTTCAATATCCACAAAACAATTAACGTGATTCATCACATCAATAAAAGAAAGAACAAGAACCATATGATCCTCTCATTAGATGCAGAGAAAGCATTTGACAAAATACAGCATCCTTTCTTGATAAAAACCCTCAAGAAAGTAGGGATAGAAGGATCATACCTCAAGATCGTAAAAGCCATATATCAATGACCCAACGCTAATATCATCTTCAATGGGGAAAAACTGAGACCTAAAACCCTAAGGTCAGGAACAAGACAGGGATGTCCACTCTCCAGTGTTATTCAACATAGTGTTGGAAGTCTTAGCATCTGCAGTCAGACAACATAAAGAAATAAAAGGCATCCAAAACAGTGAGGAGGAGGTCAAACTTGCACTCTTCGCAGATGACATGATACTCTGTATGGAAAACCCTAAAGATTCCACCAAACAACTGCTAGAACTGATGCATGAATTCAGCAAAGTCGGAGGATATAAAATCAACTCACAGAAATAGGTTGCATTCCTATGCACCAACAATGCAGCAACAGAAAGAGAAATCAAGGAATTGATCCCATTTACAATTGCACCAAAAACCATAAAATACCTAGGAATAAATCTAACCAAAGAGGTGAAAAATCTATACACTGGAAACTATAAGAAGCTTGAAGACACAAAAAAATGGAAAAAGATTCCATGCTCCTGGATAGGAAGAACAAATATTGTTAAAATGTCAATATTACCCAAAGCAATCTACACATTCAATTGCAATCCCTATCAAAATAACACCAACATTCTTCACAGAGCTAGAACAAATAATCCTAAAATTTGTATGGAACCAGAAAAGACGAATAGCCAAAGCAATTTTGAAAAAGAAAACCAAAGCAGGAGGCATCACAATCCCGGACTTCAAGATATACTACAAAGCTGTAATCATCTGGACAGTATGGTACTGGCACAAGAACAGACATTCAGATCAATGGAACAGAATAGAGAACCCAAAAATGGACCCACAAACATATGAGTAACTAAACTTTGACAAAGCAGGAGAGAATACCCAGTGGAATAAAGACAGTCTCTTCAGCAAGTGGTGCTGGGAAAAGTGGATAGCAACATGCAGAAGAATGAACCTGGACCACTTTCTTACACCATACACAAAACTAAACTCAAAATGAATGAAAGACCTAAGTGTAAGATGGGAAGCCATCAAAATCCTTGAGGAGAAAGCAAGCAGAAACCTCTTTGATCTTGGCCACAGCAACTTCTTACTCAACACGTCTCCGGAGGCAAGGGAAACAAAAGCAAAAATGAACTACTGGGACCTCATAAAAATAAAAACCTTATGCACAGCAAAGGAAACAATCAACAAAACTAAAAGGCAACCGACAGAATGGGAGAAGATATTTGCAAACGACATATCAGATAAAGGGTTAGTATCCAAAATCTATAAAGAACTCATCAGTGTCAACACCCAAAAAACAAATAATCCAGTGAAGAAATGGGCAAAAGACATGAATAGATACTTCTCTAAAGAAGACATCCAGATGGCCAACAAGCACATGAAAAAATGCTCAACATCACTCATCATCAGGGAAATACACATCAAAACCACAATGAGATACCACCTCACACCTGTCAGAATGGCTAACATTAACAACTCAGGCAACAACAGATGTTGGCGAGGATGTGGAGAAAGAGGATCTCTTTTGCATTGTTGGTGGGAATGCAAGCTGATGCAGCCACTCTGGAAAACAGTATGGAGGTTCCTCAAAAAATTAAAAATGGAACTACCCTACTAGCCAGCAATTGCACTACTAGGCATTTACCCAAAGGATATAGGTATGCTGTTTCGAAGGGGCACAAGCACCCCAATGTTTATAGCAGTACTATTAGCAACAGCCAAAGTATGGAAAGAGCCCAAATTTCCATCGATGGATGAATGGATAAAGAAGATGTGGTAGATATATACAATGGAGTATTACTCAGCAATCAAAAAGAATGAAATCTTGTCATTTGCAACTACGTGGATGGAACTCAAGGGCATGATACTAAGTGAAATTAGTCAGAAAAAGACAAATATCATATGACTTGTATGAGGACTTTAAGAGACAAAACAGATGAACATAAGAGAAGGGAAACAAAAATAATATAAAAACAGGGAGGGGGACAAAACATAAGAGACTCTTAAATATGGAAAACAGACAGGGTTACTGGAGGTGTTGTGGGAGGGGGGGATTAAGAACTCTACTCCTGAAATCATTGTTGCACTATATACTAACTAATTTGGATGTAAATTAAAAAATAATAAAGTTAATAAAAATTTAAAAAAAATATTAGGTAACAAAATTTTTAAAAACAAGATAAAAATAAATGTTTGTGGACCTTACAACAGACCTTCAAAATGCATGAAGTAAAATCTGATAGAACTGCAAAGATACATTCACAATTATAATTGCAGATTTCCATGTGCTGCTCTCAATAATGAACAAGTTGAGAGAAATCAATAAGGATATAGAACATTTGAACAATACTATGAACCAACTTGACCTAATTGACATTTATATTACTCTTTACCAATCAGCAGTAGAATACACGTTCCTTTAACATGTAAACAGAATATTTACCAAGATAGACCATATTCTGAGCCATAGAAGAAATCTCAATAAATTTTCAAAATTCAGTTCATAAACTGAATCATCACAGAATAAAGGATTTCTTTGACTTTAATGGGATTAAATTAGAAATCATGAAAGATCTTTGAAAATTCTCCAAATATTTGATAACTAGCACTTTTAAATAACCCATGAGTCAGAGAAGAAATCAAAAGGAAAATTAAGAATTATCTTGAACTGAATGAAAACATGTCAAAGTTTGTGGGATGCTGCTAAAACTGTATTTAGTAAGAGAGTTTGGAAAGTTTACAGATGACGTGATCAGAATACAAAAATCAATTCTCCTTCCATATACCAGCAACAGAAATTGGAAATTGAATGCCATTTGTAATACCACCCAAAAATATTAAATACTTAGAGATGAATCTGACAAAGGTGTGCAAGACCTGTATACTAAAAACAGCGAAACGTTGCTGAGAGACATGAAATAAGATTTATATAAATGGAGAGAGAGGTCTTTACGAGTGGGAGAACTTGAAATTGTTACGATGTCAATTCTATGTTAGCTTTGACTTGTAGAACCATAGTAATGTTCAAATACTCTCCCTCTAAGAAATAATGAATTAAAATCAACCTGTAACTGTGGGAAAGAAACTCAGAATAAAATAATAAACAGTAGCAAATGAACTAAACTGTATTATAACCACATCAAAGAGGATGAAGGAGAGAGCTAACCTAAGTAACCCTGGAAAACAGTATTTTAATTGGATACCATATGACTAACGACAAAAAGAACTATGCACAAATACTGTACTCTCTTTAGTAAATTTGTTTCTCAGTGCAGTATAGATTGGCCGTTGCGTTAAAGTTACAAAGGAAAGAGGGAAGGTTAGAATGAACCTTGTGGTTAGAACCCATTATCTATATGATTACATAGTTTTTAGCATAAATAGATAAATATAGAAAGAAATAGAAGTGTGTATGCGTGGATTAGTATACAGGAGTTCCCCCTTTATATGCAGTTTCATTTATTCAGTTATTGAGGTAACTGCAGTCTAGAAGCAGATGATCCTCCTGACATAATGTCAGTTGGTGAGTAGTGGCCCAAGGCTACGTCACAATGCCTAAGTTAATCACCTCATTTCATCTCACCGTGAGGCATCTTATCATCTCATATCACAAGTTAAAAGGTGAGTACAGTAGTACAATGATATATTTTGAGAGAGAAATCATATTCACATAACTTTTATTGCAGTATATTGTTATAATTATTGTATTTCATTATTGTTGTTAACCTCTTACTGGGCCTAATTTATAAATTAAACTTTATCATATGTATAGGAAAAAACATAGTATATATAGGGTTCACTACTGTTTGTAATTTCAGGCAGCCCCTGGGAGTCTTGGAAGATCTCCCCAGCAGATAAGGGGAGGACTGCTGTACATACATATATTCCTAGTTCTTCCTGCTAAGAGGGTCCAGGAGCAGTGACACCCTAGAAGTAATGAGCACCTCTAGCACCCAGATTTCTACATGGTTTTTAAATACCATTTTCCAATAAAGGACCCAGGGCTCTTTGGGGAAAAGGGTTGATTCCAGGATTGTAACAAGGAAAATATAATATGAGCCTGGACCATGTTGTGATACCAGAAAGTATAAAAGTGCTTGCAAAAGGATGGGGCATGTCAAGAGGACACAGGGGCCAACCTGATCGAGTTCCCAGTGGCCACAGCAATATCAATTTGAGCAACAAAATAAATAATGATAGTGTTGGATTGTAACCCATAGAATAAAGTAAATACCCATGAATCTATACTGATATGAACTGAACAAATAAATATGTGGGAGAGGAGGGATAGCTCTTCCTTACAAAAGAATTCTAGTTAATAAATGTAGAAATAATGAGGAAAATACAAAATAAACACCACAGTATAAATGTCATAGGTTCTACAAATGACTGCTAATATCACTGGGCAAAAATTTGCAGAGAAACAGGATATTAGCAGAGTCTCCAAGTATCTCCCCCTACAAGATTTATTAACTATTGAGGGAAAATAAGATAGCAAACCCAGCAGTCACCATTTCAGCCAAATGTGATCAATATTAACTCTACAAGATATAAGACATAACTACATCATACTCTCATATGACTGAAAAGGACACAATACCACTTCTGTCATATATCTGCTGAAAATGTGTAATCTTAATCTAATCATGAGAAAACAGACAAAACCATGTTGAGAGACATTCTACAGAATAATTGACCAGGACTCATTAAGAATGTCAAAATCATAAAATACAAGACTGAGGAACTGTCAGAGTTCCGTGAGACAGTGAGACACAAGAACTAAACTAGGATCCTGGAACAGAAAAAAACACTAAAGGAAAAGCTGGTAAAATTTGAATAATGTCTGTAGTGTAGTATTGTACCGATGTTCATTTCCTAGTTTTGATCATTATACTATGGTTTGTAAGTTGTTGCCATTATGGAAAGCTGGGAGAAGGGCATAGAAATCTCTAATATTTTTGTAACTTTTCCCTTGGTCTAAAATTATTTCCAAATAAAAAGTTAAATAGTAAGGTCCATTGCTTTGAGACTGTGTTGGTAGGTATGTATAGCTAACCATTCTGAAGAATCGAAGAAAAGCGATAATAATTGATGTCTGTCCATTTATAACCAATTAATAGATTATATCTATGTTGGCATTGCTGTTGCCTCTGGTTATTAAATTAACAGTAATCATCTCCAATAGGTTTTCCAGGTTTATTCAAAGTGCTTTAAAATTTAATTAGAAAATAAAAATGGTTGGGTTGCCTGGGTGGCTCGGTCAGTTAAGTGTCCAACTTCAACTCAGGTCATGATCTCGCAGTTCATGAGTCCGGGCCCTACATCAAACTCTGTGCTGACAGCCCAGAGCCTGGAGCCTCCTTCAGATTCTGTGTCTCCCTCTCACTCTCTGCCCCTCCCCCGCTCATGCTCTGTCTCTCACTCAAAAATAAACAAACATTAAAAAGAAAAAAGAGAAGAAAAATGGTATTTCAGGGTTTTAAAATTCTAATAGTCTTCCACGAGAAAAAGCAGATTTTAAAATAAAACTAAAATCTGGGGCGCCTGGGTGGCTCAGTCGGTTAAGCATCCGACTTTGGCTCAGGTCATGATCTCGCGGTCCGTGGGTTCGAGCCCCACGTCAGGCTCTGTGCTGACCACTCAGAGCCTGGAGCCTGTTTCTGATTCTGTGTCTCCCTCTCTCTCTGACACTCCCCCATTCATGCTCTGTCTCTGTCTCAAAAATAAATAAACGTTAAAAAAAATTAAAAAAAAAATAATAAATAAAATAAAATAAAATAAAACTAAAATCCTAAATTAAAAATAGATTTGTCCACACAGTTATTCTGATGGACATTAGCTGACCCATACAATTTAACATAGATTTCAAACTACTTGGCTACATGGCTATTTTTTTTCCTCAGGTATTTCCCATGTCTCTAGGTTAAGAAAGAATCATTATAGTTGGCTTGTGTCTTGTCACTTGTGTGTGTAAATTTCTCTTAACCACCCCTACCCCAGAATCTGTGTGGTGAATTTCCCTGACATGCCTTGACATGTTAAAATTACATATCTCTAAGATATTTGATTCACAAACCACCAAATATAGTTAAATTACAATTTTAATGTTTTATTGAAGTATACTAGCATATCAAAAAGCACACATAAGTATGCTTGTAATAAAATTTGTATTTAATAAAGTGTTAAATTTTAAGTGCATTGTTCAGTATTCCAAAAATAGCAGGTTTGCTCAACTGGCTACTTACTCTACAGGAAAGAAAAATTCTGTTGGCGTTTAGTTTTTTTATTTTGTTTTTTGGTGTGTTTGTTAATTTGGTTTTGGTTTTAATCTTCTTTAGGATGTGGTAGATACACACCCTGGCCTCACGTTCCTGAAAGATGCTCCAGAATTCCACTCTCGCTACATCACCACGGTAGGCTGCGTCCACTTTTGTCTTAATATAACTCTCCAAGTTTCCTTTTTATCACTGTCTACTATTCAGGTTTTCAGATCTTTATGAAAAAAGTAACATGGACTATAATGATTATTTTAAGTGGAAGGAAGGTACCATAAAATTGAATTCATGATTTATGTCTATTTTCCTTCTTATAAGTACTAAGTCTTAAGAGGTCTCTTGTCTACAAAATTAGAGTAATATATTCATCCTGTCTGGTCTTGTGAGGTACCTTTTTGCTTTGTTATTGATATTGACATTTAGCATTTGCAAATAATACTGAAAAGAAATTTCATAACCCTTTCCCAGAAAAAGATGTGTCTCAAAGTTAGAACCGGAAATGATAATGAGAAATAGCTACATGTAATTAGAAAACAAATCATATAAGAATTTAACAGAACATGCTGACTAGTCATAGGCAAGGCATGAATTATGAGTCAGAGCACACAGACCTGGAGTGCACATTGCAACCACATCGGCATCTTTGCCCAAGCTCCCAGAGTATCTTTAGAGGAATTCCAAAGATGAGCCCCAGGACAAACCCCTCTGTCATAGCCACACTCAAGCGAGATAGCCCTTGTATCTGGCTCACATCTTCAAATAATATTACAAGGCGTCCCCTCTGAGGAGAACCTTCTCAGGGTACTTTTTGTTGACCATGAATATCTTGGGTTCTGTCAAGCTACAGAATACTACCATTTTTCTCCTTTAGGAACTTCATTCTTGGCTTTTACATTGGCTCTCTTCTGTTGTGAAACTTTGTAAGTCTTTCTTTGAGCCAGAAGGTGTCACTGTCTTCTAAGACTATCTCAAGTTATTTTTGACTGTTAACCACACCACTGTACTAAATTCCTGCCACCACAGTCGCCCTGGTACAGTCACCCTTGTTTCTCACTTGGATTACTTCTAATTGGCCTTCCTGCTTATACCTTCATTGCCCTAAAGTCCCACAAAGCAGAGTAATCCTTTGAAAATGTAAGATCATGTCACTCCTCTGTTCAAACCCTCCAGTGGTTTCCATCTCAGAGTAAAAGCCAACATTCTTCCTTGCCAAGACTCTCCCTAATACCACCCCCCCCCAAACCCCTGCCACACACACACACACACACACACACACACACACACACACACACCCTTAGACACCCTTACAACATATGTAATCTCATCTCTCCTATTACCCTGCCCCTCCTTTACTGTGTTTTGGCCATAGTGGTGTCCTGGAACAAACCAACTCCACTGCCTCAGGTGCTTTTTTCTTACTCTTTCCTCTGCCTGAAATAGTCTTCCTACAGATTTCTGCATGACTTTGCTCTTTTACTTCATGCAGCTATATGCTCAGATATTCCCTTATTAGTGAGGCCTTTTCTTCTTCACCCTTCTTCTCCCTCTGCCCCCGCCCCTGTACTCTCTCTTTATTCATTTGTTCTGCTTTATTTTTCTTCTTAGCTCATATATCATCTGATATTTAAATTTTAAATTCTCCTTCTCTGTCGTAGAAACTCCATTAGAGCAGGGAATTTGTCTATATCTTTCACTGCAGAATCTCCAATACCTAGAATAAGGACTAGCACATATTAGATACACAGTATTTATTGAGTGAATAAATGAAATTATATATGCTTAAGAATTCTACACATTAACTCTGGCTTCAATCCCATAGGGAATTATTGGTTCTGATTGTTGATTGTTCTATAAATCCAGGGCATATTAATAGCATAATTTAAAATCTTAAGTGCTGGAAAAGATCTTAGAGATAATCCAGCTCAACCTTCCACCAATTCAGAAAATTCTGTCTACAGAGGAACTCTTTATTGGAATTTATTCTTAGAAAAGATGTTTAAATAATAGAATTGTAAAGTAGAGATAAATTTTCTTTCCCTGCACCTTCTTTTTGTTGAAGTATGATCCTTGGACCCATGATGGTCTGTGGTCATCTATCAAGTGGTCTCCAGGAAGTTTTATAATTTCAGAATAAAAAGCCATGAAACAGTTTTGTTCACATATAATTCATATTTTCCTAGAAATTCTGTCATGTTAATCATTGAACAAAGAGAACTAAATTGGTCACTTAACAGAATACAATTAATTATCTCTGCTCACACATTTTCATGGCATTTGCATATTATTTATATCTTTAAAATTTATACTCTGTTATTATTATGCTTCTTTATCCCCAATTCACAAAACTAAATCCATCATTACTCAGAAATACTGGGGCACCTGGATGGCTCAGTCGATTCGGCTGTGCTGACAGCTCAGAGCCTGGAGCCTGCTTCAGATTCTTTGTTTCTGTCTCTCTCTCTCTGCCCCTCCCCTGCTCATGCTCTGTCTCTCTCTGACAAAAAATAAATTTAAAAAATAAAGAACTTAAAAAAAAAGAATTACAAAAGTATAAAACAATTGTGATGAAATAATGATAACAGGGTGATTCAAAACAGCATCATATCATAAATAGTAAACAAGATCCAACTGAGACTGTAGAATATGAATCTCTGTGTACTAAGATAAGTGCATCTATTGTGATAACTTCATAGTGCCATCTAAAAAAGGAAAATGCAGGGGCGCCTGGGTAGTTTAGAGCCCTGCTACAGGCTCTGCACTGACAGTGTGGAGCCTGCTTGGGATTCCCTCCCTCCCTCCCTCCCTCCCTCCTCTCTCTCTCTCTCTCTCTCTCTCTCTCTCTCTCTGCCTCTCTGCTCTTCCCCACTCATGCTCGCTCGCTCTCTCTCAAAATAAATAAACATTTTTAAAAATTAAATAAATAAAGAAAATGCATATAAAATGTATCACATGAATATCTGGAAACAGAATTTTGTTAAAGGACTGGTTATCTATTCTCCCCAGTGCCTTTTCTATTGGGAAATCTGGTCAAATAATGGCATGAAGTCATTGGAACTTATGCATTACTTCAGAGTACAGTGAGTTTTTCTAGAAGAAATGCAAAATAGGTTTTCTAGTATGAAATTAATGAAATGTTGTTAACGGCATAAAAGTGAATGAGAGAGGCATCATTCTCTATCCTGCTCGTAGCAAAAACTGATCAGATCATGCTATTTCTAAGATACTTAGGAAGATCAAGCTTGAAATTTAAGACAGCTATCTCAGAAAAATCTAAATTAATTTATTGAATGTTATATAATCTCAGTGCCATATGATGTAGAACAATTAGTATATTCTTTTGTTTGCGTGTCAGAATTATTCAGTTATTTTACTTTGTTTAGTTGAAAGAAACTGACACAAAGTATGACTCAAATATTAGCTTATGTGTGGCACTCATATGATGAAGAAAAGTTGGTCAACTTTTTATTTCTATTTATCACTAAAAACCTGTGCTATAGGAAAAGGCTTTTCATTTGTTTAGTTAATTATTTTGCCAGCTGTTTTTAGACGGAAGGACAGAGCACCAACTATGCATACAGAAAAAAGAACATCACTACTCAAGAGAGTGCACCCAAAATTACTCCGTATTCTTTATTTCCAGAGACAAGTTAGCATTTGAAAAATAAGTCTCTTGAAAGTGAATGGAAATGAAAATTGGAAATACTAGCAACTTACAGTCTTGAGTTTGCAGTTTCACATGCCATGCAAAGAAATTACCAGTGAATAAAAGATACTGCTTATCCTAACTGGCATATGCTGACTTCTGAGGGAAGAGGTGCTCATAGGAGTTTTTAAAATAAGCAATGAGATTGAAAATACTTCTGTGTGATATTGGTGCTGGCAGCAAAGACATTCTCTGGCTTCCTCTGATGATGTCTTAGCAATGTATTCAATGTCTTGATTGGCCTGAAGCCATCACTTCAGACCAAAATGCCAGGATTTTAATTGCTGAGGACAAAGTACTGATATTTCCTAAGATGACTAAATTGTGGTGGAGACTGCTGATTACTAACAGCTTGCCTCTTTCCCCTTGAGAACTTCTCCTCTTGACAGAGAAAGGAAGAAATGTGTATTAGATTTTTTTTAAGTCCACATTCTGCAGAAGACCATGAAGAAATACTTTTCAGAGCCATATTAACCAGAGTGGATTAAGAATCTTTTCACCACTTCCTGTCAGGTAGAAGAACCATGCTTCCAGCATTTGAGTCTGTTCATCTGCATTTAGGTTACCTACAATGAGCAATCTCTAATTTCTTTGTCTTCATCCAATCCACTTGTCAAAACCTGTCTGATAGAGCCACCACACACTTACTTGCATTTCTGGTGACCTATACTTGTAAATTAGAGGTTTCCAGCTCAATAGGTACAAAGCAAAAGAAAGGAAACTGATTTAAGAGTCAAACTATCAAGTTAACTGGAGATCCCGTGGTAAAAACAAATTTGTCGAATTTCATTCCGCTCACTGCTAATAAACAATTATTCTTACTATTATTAATTTTTAAATTTTGTTTACTAGTTTTAAAATTGGGATTCATTTCTTTTTTATTTACCTAAGAGTTGTAGAACAAAATTAGGGGGAAAAACAAGGGTAATTGATGTAGAACCAAGCAGCTACATGTTCTCACCACTAGATGGTATCCTTACCTAAATAAGCTAAAATGCTGAATCAGTAATGTGGAAACCAATAAACGTGCTGATGAAGTGGGGCAACTGAATAAAGAGATTTAGACTATGGAAAAGGAATACATTTTTTAATATTATTAGATAAGTAAGTTAGGGGCTAAAAATAGGAAATGCTTAACAGTCAAAATATTAATTTTAAAAATTCTTTCAAAAAATGAATAATAAGCAAAAATAAATACAGATCAAAACTTTATGATTTTAAGTGTAACACAGTACATCCCAAAATAATATATTTGAAGAGTATATAAATATGAAATATTGGTAGGAAACTCAAACGTTAAGAAAATTGATAATCAAAATCAAATAATAAGGATAAAAATATAATCAACATATAAAACTTTGGTGTAATAATATGTATTGAAATTGACTTTTACTTGAGAGAGGAGTCATGGAACTATGATCAATGGTATTCTTAATGTTTATTTTCATATATATAATTTCTGTGCTAAAAAGCCTCCATCTTTTTTATGTGAACTTTTGCCAAGCTAGTGTTAAGAATGCATTGTTGAGTAAGCCACATTTTCTGCCCTGAAGCACCTCAAGTCAGATTCTGAATGATTGGAGCCAATAGAGAATTTACATACCAGCTAGTCCTAGCTTGAATCTAATGCAGGAATCCTGTTTTAAATAATTGTGGTGAGAAGAAACCTTACAACTTTATACAACCCATTGCTTCATAGGGCTAATTTTAGGAAATTCTTACTTATTTTAAAGCATTTTAGTGTAAGGAGTATCCAGTAGTTTTAGTTGTGCTTCTGGTGCAACACAGAGACAAATCAGCTGCTTCTCCCACCTGATAGTCAGCCATTCAGATCATGGTCACAGGTACACTCTAGTCTTACTTTTTCCTCAAGAGTAAAAATTACTAAATTAATAGTATCCTTTACAATAATTTTGAATATAGTTACCCTTCTCTGTTTTATGTTTTCTGTACACTTTATATGCCGTCTATCTATCTGTAAGTCACAAACAACAGTACTGATTTATATGAAATACTAATTAGAGACCTTTCTTGGGTTGGCATCCATCTGCTACTTACAATGCTGACTAGAGTTATTCAACTAGCTACAAATCCAACCCATATGTCTTTATCACAGGTACAATATGAAAGTCTTTGTTACACAACTCTCAAACCTCATTAATTTATCAAGCAGTTTTCTAAGGAAGACATACAGATGGCCAACAGGTACATGAAAAGGTGCTCAACAGCACTAATCATCAGGGAAATGCAAATCAAAACCACAATGAGATATCACCTCACACCTGTTAGAATGACTAATAACAAAAAGACAGGAAAATAACAAGTGTTGGCAAGGATGTAGAAAAAAAGGAACCCTTGTGCACTGTTGGTGTGGATGCAAATTTGTTCACCCACTATGGAAGACTGTATGAGATTCTTCAAAAAATTAAAAATACAATCACTGTATGATCCAGCAATTTTACTGCAGGGTATTTATCTGAAGAAAAAAAGATCCCAACTCAAAAAGATAAATGCACCCCATGTTCATTGCAGCATTATTTACAGTAGCCACAATATGGAAACAACCTAAGTGTTCCTCAGTGGATGGATAAAGAAGATGAGGTATATACATACAGTTGACCCTTGAACAACATGGGTTTGAACGGCATGGGTCCATTTATATGCAGATTTTCTTTATAGCACTGTAAATATATTTTCTCTTTCTTATGATTTTCTTAATATTTTCTCTAGCTTTATTGTAAGAATACAGTTATACAGTACATATACCATGTACAGAATATATGTTAATCAGCTGTTTTTGTTATTCGTAAGGCTTCTAGTCAACAGTAAGCTATTAGTAGTTAAGTTTTGGGGGAGTCAAAAGGTATATGTGGAGTTTCAACTGCACACATGGCCAGGGTTGGCACCCTTAACTCATGAAATCTTGCCATCTGCAACAACACAGATCAACTCTGAAAATATTACGCTAAGTGAAATAAGTCAGTCAGAGACAGATACTGTATGATCTCTCTTATATGTGGAATCCAAAAACACACACAAAAAAAAACAAAGTTAAGCTCATAGATACAGAAAACAGATTGGTGGTTTCCAAAGGCAGGGGGTAGGTGGGGCAAAATGGGTGAAGAGGGAGTTAAAAGGTACAAACTTCCAGTTATAGAGTAAATAAGTCATGGGAATATAAAGTACAGCATGATGACTATAGTTAATACTGTGTATACTATATATAGTTAATAATATGCAGCACAAAAATACAAATATATTGCATATTTGGAAGTTGCTAAGAGAGTAAAGAGTTACCACAAGAAAAAAATTCTGTAACTATATATGGTGATCATTTTGCAGTATATAAATATATGTAATCATGTATACCTGAAACTAATGTATGTCAATTATTCCTCAAATAAAAAATGTATCAAGCACTTATTAGCTATCTGATATATGCAAAGCACCATTATCAGGCACTGGGATGCAAGTCAAGAAAGACCTGGTACTTTGGAGTTTGGAGGTGATGATAGGTGTCTGACCACACCAGTGTGTTTAGAATATAACCACAGGATGAACGGAAGGAGACTCGCATGACAATTGGAGCACAGAAGACAGAGCTCTCTCTACCCTAGTCCCTGTTTTAGGGCTTCCTGTGGAGTTGGCAAGTTGAGCTAGATTTTGAAGGGTCAGGAGTTAGCACTGATAGCAGGAGTAGGATAAGGAAAGCTGGGCAACAGAAATTTGGGCCTTCATTCTGAGGCTGGTATTTCCCTGCTCTGTTCGAGAATCACTGTCTTTGCTAAAGAATCCAGAAGAGGAATGGTGGTGTAGTCCCCCATTACGCCTATTTGGGTAGATGTCCAAATGTCTTCCCTTTTTTGTTCTTCTTGCACCAAATAACTTTTAAAAAGGATCTAATCTTTTCCATGATAAAACCACCAATGATACAGGATTTCTGTTTTATTTGACAATCAAAATCAAAGGCAAAATGTCAAAAACTATTCAAGGTGCTCTTGCTGCCTTTTTTTTTTTTTTTTTTTTTTGAGAAAAGAAAAAAAAACAAAAAAGTAGCTGATCAAAGGGAAATTAAATGGGTGGGCATAACCCCAGGTAAAATTGTTAGGAATACACTGTGGCCTCCTCCCTCCAGGATGGCAGCTTTGTCTTCCTTCTCCAGTACTCTCCTGTACCACAACACACGTTGTCAATCTCAAACACATTTGCAACCCATTCCCTCCTCTCTCGTCCTGTCCACCGTCTTCTCCAGAGTTTCCCATCTGTTGTTAAGCTCTTTTAAAACCCTAGCTAATAACAGAATTGTTCATGGCCAAGCATGGACTTGGTAGGAGATATCCCAGATGTATTTGAGTTTCCAGAGAGAGGCTGGAAGACTGGAAGTCTTTAAGATTCTAGTGAATAAGGCTAAAATAACCAGAATAATGCCCTCTTGAATCAGACTATGTTGGGAGCCATTCTTCTGACCCACCAATTGTTAAGCCAACCCAGTGTGTATTTCCTACCTCATTTACCTTCCGAAAACATCCAGCCCAGTAAGCACTGCTTGAATCAGGCATCAATGTATAAGATGAGAGTTAAATAAAGTGACATGTAGGCAGCTGGAATGCAGACTTATGAACAAAGAATATCTTTTTATTCTTCTTGGAATTATAGGGGCAGATGTAAATTACATGGTTCTAGTTTTTAAAATACAGTGTTAATTTTTATTAGAAATTACGCTTGACATAATCAGAAAACCAAAACATAGCTTTTTGTTCAAGGTACATTCATAAGATGGCTTTTGGTAAAGTAATAGTTATCTTCAATTTTTTTATTTGGTTGTTTTCCTTTTGGAACCAGGTTATTCAGAGAATATTCTACACAGTCAACAGATCTTGGAGTGGAAAAATAACTTCGACAGAAATAAGAAAAAGCAACTTTTTGCAAGTAGGTCTCTCATTGGAATTCATGTATAAAAGCAATTAAGGGGAGCCTGGGTGACTCAGTTAAGTGTCCAAGACTTGATACTGGCTCAGGTCATGATCTCACGGTCGTGGGACTGAGCCCCATGTTGAGCTCTGTGCTGAGCATGGAGCCTGCTTGGGTTTCTCTCTCTCTTTCTCTCTTGCTCTCTCGCTCTCTCCCCCCCACCCCGCCCTTTCCCTGCTTGCTCGCACATGCATGCTCTCTCTCTCTCAAAATAAATAAACCTAAAAAAAGAGCAGTTTAAATAATACTATTAGTTCATTTAACAAGTATTTGAGCGCTTACTGCATGCAAAGCACTTTCACTACTTTCAGTCATTAAGCATTTATCAGATAACCTGAGATGTGTTGGGGGTAACAAAGGTGAATAACCAGAGATTTTTGTATCAAGGCATGTGGAGTAAAAGAAAAGCACACAGTCACACCTGAGGAAAATTTTCACAGAAATGGGTAACAAATATGCATAGAAGGCCTCACAGGACTGACATGTGATCTTGACCTTGGAGGATATTGGGAGTTTATCAAAGTCAAAAATTAGAAGGGGATTCCAGATAGAGGGAGCAGTATAAGCAAAGGCCCATAAGCATGAAAGTGTCTCAAGTCTCAAACGGAACAGTCTACTGGCTGGTGGCTCTGCAGAGACTGACCAGTGATGCAGCCTGGCAGGCTGGGTTAGGAAAGACCTTGCAAAAGGAATAGAGGGATTTTAACGTGATCCTTTTGGCAATGACTCTTTATCCAGCTCCTACTGGAGTGGAGAAAAATATTAAAAATTCTTTTAAGAAAGACACATTTCATTCAATTTTTTAATTTATTTTACCTACTATGAAAGTGTTGACCACTAGTGGGAGCCTTTTACTGAGGTAATCTTCGTGCCTGACTGTGGAAGCTTCTATTAATCTAAAGAATGGTTCATGGTTGAAAGGAAATATTTTATTTTCAATGAATCATACTAAATGAAGCTTAGGGTAATAATACCACCTTATGTACTCTTTATTTTTCCATGTCTTCATCTGAGACAAAGTAATGAAGACTTGGCAAAATGAGCAGCCCATAATACATATACACACCTTTTTTATTCTAAAATGAATAGTAATCATCACAGTGATTGTTAATATTTATTGAACACCTGGTGCCTGCCTCTCTCAGCAGGTAATATGGGATGGGTCAAAATGGCAGTAATTCCATAAAAAAGGCTTCATACCTTGAGAATGATGATAATCCCTCACATTCCTGAAGCACATTAGAGTTTATAGTTTCTAGCATTATTATAATATATATTTTTTTTAACTGATGATAAAATTTGAGGCTCAGATACGGTTGAATGACAGGTAAGATCACACAGCAAGTAAGTGATTGAATTGGAAACGGAACTCAAATGTTCTTCCTAGAACATGGTTTAATTTTTCCCCTTCTCCCCTACCCCTCTCCTTATTCTTCCTATTAGTGCATTATTCATGAATGTATGCTCGTAATGTATATGCTCATGAAGCATTCAAGTATGTGACATATCTAGAATAACCAGCAGAAGTCACTATTTATCTCTTTACGCTGCCATTTCATTCCTTTTCCCAGACAGAACCCACATTATCTGTGGTTTTATTCCCTTGTATGTTTACATGAAGTATACAGTTTTATTTTGTATGGCTACTGTTACGAGGTTTTGTAATATATGAGATCATTATTCTGTTAATTTGTTTTTTTCCACTAATGGTATATCTTGACATTCTTTTCATTTCCATTCATATAAATCTATCTCATTTTTATGATTCTTCTGCATAATCTGTGGTATGGTTCTACCGTAACTAAATTACATACTTCCCTTTAGAAGATGTTGAAGTCATTTTCATATTTTTTCTTTGGAAAGATGCAGTGCATATCCCTGTACTTTCCTCCTGTTAAGAATCTTTCTAGAATAGGGGTGCCTGAGTGGCTCAGTCGGTTAAGCATCCGACTTTGTCTCAGGTCATGATCTCATGGTTTGAGCCCCACGTTGGGCTCTGTGCTGACAGCTCAGAGCCTAGAGCCTGTTTTGGATTGTGTCTCCCTCTCTGTCTCTGCCCCTCCCCCGCTGACCCTCTGTCTCTCTCAAAAATAAACATTAAAAAATTTAAAAAAATTTTTCTAGAATAGACTACTGGAGGGAAAATCCTGGATCAAATGGTATGTACATTTTCAGTCTGATAGATCCTGCCAAAAACCTGTACTAGTTCACACACATTCACCAACAGCAGAAGTCATCTTTTTCATTTTATGACAATCCAGTAGGTTAAAATGAGAGCTGCTTCTCAAGATTTGTTTTAATGTACATATTCTGCTTTATACATGTTAAAGAACATTTTGTAAAACAAAACATTACAAGCCTTGTTTGGAAAACAAAAAAAAATTCCTGTTTTATCACCCTAATACAGCTAATAACATTTTTGTATGTGTTTTTCTTGTCTCATATATATGTGCAGATTAAATGAATTTTACATATTCTTAGTGTGTATAATTTTATATACCATATTTTGCTTTTACCATGTCATGGTTTTCCTTTGTTTCTGTGTAGACTTTATAATTTTTACTGGCAGCAGAATCTTCCATTAAGTAGTTTTAGTCTCATAATTTATGTTCTCAGCTTGTCAGGGCATATTGGTTTCCCAGTATTTACATTTTGGAACATAATTTTTTATCGAAGTAATTTATTTGCACTATGAAATAGTTATCTTTGTTCCTTATAATGTTTTTCATCTTTAATTCCACTGTATTTTCTAATCATATTGACATGTTTTTTTTGTTGTTGCTGTTAAGATTTAGCTAGTAAATATTTGTCTTTTTTTTTTAGCTTTCCTTTTAAATTTTATTTTAGACTTATCTCTTATGGATAGCATATATCTAGATCTGTTTTTTTTTTGGGGGGGGGTTGGTTTTTATACTCAATCTGAAAATGCTTTAATATGGAGACTCAATTCATTTATATTTATTGTGATTGTTGATATATCTGATCTGACTTCTGCCATCTCATTTTGTTTTTTCTATTTCCTAAGTTTCCTTATGGTTTCTTATATCTTTCTGAATTTTTCATTTCTGAAAACATCTCTATTTATCTGCCCACTTGCATGATAATTGTAAGAATTGTTAAGAAGCCTGGGATTAGCATTATTGTTTCTGATGTTTTCCATCAGGGTACACAGTGAATCAGGGGAGACCCCGGTTTACTTCCAGCTTAGGGCCCCGCAGCTCCATCCCCCATACTTTCCACACCAGGCCACTGCACATCAGCACAGTACCATACATAAGTCTCCTTTATAGTAAACTTGATCTCATTACAAAGCCAAACCCTGTATGTAGACTTCCACTCTACATAATAGAGGAGATGCCCAGTCTTCATAATTTTGGAAAGTTAAAAGCAATGTCAGTTCATGACCATCTATTTCAGCCTCTTGTGTGTTCTGGTTTGCTAGTTTGGGGACCTCTGACAGGATACAGTCTCCTTGGTAACAGTCCTTCCCTTTCCCTGCTTTTAAATCCTCCACAGCATCTATCCCTTTGCTAAGCATAATACAGAGTTTGTAAATGCTTATAGATTGGTCAGTTGATTAAAGGTAGGATGAGGTTGCCTGTTACAGTTCCTGGTTTAGTACCAAAACCAAAAATTTTAATTAAATTTAAAATAAAACTTCATTAGACTCTATATAATGGCCAAAGCTGGTTTTCATAATTTTAAAATAAATTAATCCTTCTCTTCATACTTTATTTCAGACTCTAGCCCTTTTGGAAGAAGAGGAAGATATAAACCAAATCACAGATTACTTCTCCTATGAACATTTCTATGTTATTTATTGTAAATTCTGGGAGCTAGATAGTGATCATGACCTCTACATCAGCCAGGCTGATTTATCTCGATATAATGACCAGGGTGAGTGTTTTATAGTTGTTAAGACTTAACTATTTTGAAGAAGGCAAGAGTTGTCTGAATTGTTACATGAATGAGAAATTCCCATTTCTTAAATTCTTTATCTAATCAAGTCCTCTTTTTTAAAATTTTTTTTTTAATTTATTTTTGAGAGCGAGTGGGGGAGGTACAAAGAGGGAGGGGACAGAGGATCCAAAGCCGGCTCCACACTGACAGCAGAGATCCCGCTGTGGGGTTCGAACTCACACCCTGAGCCGAAGTCAGACACTCAACCAACTGAGCCACCTAGGTGCCCCATCAAGTCCTCTTTAAAGAGCCAAGAATTTTTAAGTGGGAATGAGTGAAGGTATCGATTTTTCATTTAGAAGGCAAGTGTAGGAGAAGGGACTTAAGGTAAATAAACAATTAGAGTCTTTGTTTTGATTGTCTTTGATTAATTTAATTAATTAGTATGTTTATTTTAGTTTTTGGGAGAGAGAGGAGAGAAAGAGAGAGCACATGCAGGGGAGAGACAGAGGGGAGAGAGAGAATTCCAAGCAGGTTCTGCACTGTCAGTGCAGAGCCCCATGTGGGGCCCAAACTCAGGAGATTGAGATTATGACCTGAGCCGAGAGTTGGATGCTTAACCAACTGCACCACCAAGGCACTCTGTGATGTTTATTTTCTAGTGATGAGTTGAATTAGATCCATTCCTATGTAGTTTATTTGAAAGAGAGTGTATGTACACCCTGTAAGTTTCCCATTTTACAGTATTTATAAACAGACAAGGATGAAATAATATGCCAGTGTTTTCAAGGACTAATAACAATTTACTTTTGGAATTTAGATCCAGAATAGATATTTTCTCCGCAGATGAATTTTGTGTGTTTTCTTTTATCAGAAAACAAAAATATTAAACATCACATGATACTACTCCTTCTGCTTCATTTTTACCAGTTAATAAACTGATAACCTATTACCTGCAAATATTCTTCCTCAAGCACCAAGATACATTGACTCATTCTTTTCTCATAAGATTGTCTCATAAGATTCTCATAAGATTGTTCTATTCTTAAATGTCTTCTCAGGCACTGCTATTTATTTTAAATCAGCCTTTAGCCCTTTAGGTGTAGCAGAGTACAAATCTTAAATACATTGAATTTCACTTCTGTTATTTGGTATCTCTGTGATTAACTGTTTGCATCTTAAGAAGAGTTTCATTCTATATGATCTTAAGTATCATAGAACTTTCCATATATAAAAAAGAGTCCTTCCTCTCTATTCTCAGGTGCCAACCAGGTATCAAGAGAAAATACTCAGATGTACTTATTGATGAACAAGCATTTTAGTACTATACCTCCCTTCTTCAAGTAGTCATAATCTTGCTGTCACCAGAATAGCATAAAGATGGAGATATTCACAGGCATATCAGGTCAGCTTTATTGGCTGTGCACCTTCTAATCACCGGTGGCCAGATCATCTGTGTAACATGAGGTCATACAAACCTTATGGGCTCTAAAGCACTCTCTCCAGCTGATACAATCATAATTCTCATTAGGTTCCAAAATGTATATATACACATAACAATTCAATAGAGGTATATTAAAGTGATGATGTCCAAATAAGTAGGCATCTAAGCCTGCATGATGAAGAGCCCATCAAAACTACATAATTGGCAATCCATTAGCCTGTCCTAAATGGGACAACATGATCTTCAATTTTAGGGTAAACCTTCCAAATGTAAAAAAGACTTTAGCTTTGGGATTAAATGTCCATGCCTTTCCTATACAGCCCTCTGTTTGTATAGTACAAATTATTATAAACCAATGTTCACCAAAGTCTAGAGGGTCCTTATATAAGCTTTGTGGCCAGGCATGGCTCTACTGACACCCATATTCCCAACATTCTTCAGCCAAATTAATTTTACCTTTAGGTTGACTATACCTAACTGTATGCAGAAGAATTAGATGCTAATAGCTACTGTCTAATAACTTCATCACTTATTTGGAAATTTTAGTGTACATGCTATTGCCTGGGGCACTTCTTAAAAGAACAGATTCTGTCCTCACCAAATCCCTAGGTCTGAGATCTATTGACATAGCCTTTTGGTAAAACTAAAGGCTTTGGTTATTTTGAACCAACAATGAGGTACACTGCTATAGATTCTCTAGGATCTACCATCAAAAGCAACATGCTATCTTAAGATAAAATTGTATGTTATGTCCTGGACTTTTATGGAATAAGAATATATGAAAAGTATGTTTGTGGTATGTTTAGGTATCTTCTATAAAATTCTACTTGAAAGCATTCTCCATTGTTGTACTCAGAGTCCCTTATCTTAGGAGTTGCTGATCAGTTCCCCTTGAATTTAATACAAGGATAAAATTTGTCTTGTTTTAGAGGAAAATTGTCTTAGATACAAGATCAATATAAATCCTATACGTTTTTGTCTTAGTTGTTAGGACGCTCAACTATATTAATACATCACAGCTGTCAGGCATAATCATTTGCCTATTCTTTTTTTTAATGATTGATTATGCCACTTCAAATTCTTACTTTCAAAAATATAAATTACACATAAGTAAAAATTTAAATATTCATATTCTTGTTATAGAAGATTATTATGTTTTAGCTCATAGCTACTGAAAATAAATTTGCCCAAAGTATTGCCTTTATGGAACATGTTCCTAACTAGCTTTGTACTTTCTTATTTGCATTTAGCTTCATCAAACAGAATTATTGAAAGGATATTTTCTGGGGCAGTAACAAGGTAAGAAAAAGCATCTGAGTTTAAAAATGAATTACAGGTAATACTTTAACAATCTCATTTTAGCACAGCTTCATACATGTCATGTATGACATGTATATCATGGCTTCATACAAGACAGCAGTAATTCTTTATATACAGACATTAATCCTTTACCTAAATACAGATAAAGTATTTGATCCTGGTGATTATTTGCATTCAAATTAGAAACCAGACTTCTTTCTTCATACCAGCAAATGTCTTCTGGTTTCACCCTTCTAGGCCTTTGAAAACAGGATAGGTTTTGTAACCTTTGTAAGATTTCCAGCCTTCTAATTTTTTTTTTTTTACTTTTTATTTAAATTTTAGTTATAGCCTTCTAATTTTTTTAACTTAATTTCCAAAGAAGGTGTTGCTTTATTTCTTAGTCTGTCATCCTACTAAATTCATCCAAGTAATTGTTCAGGAAACTTGATAATGATATGTTTTCTTCAGGGGAAAAACAGTACAGAAAGAGGGAAGAATGAGCTATGCAGATTTTGTTTGGTTTTTGATCTCTGAGGAAGACAAAAGGAACCCAACCAGGTACGACTTCTTAAGATTCCTTTGCCAGTAACATTTAACACTTAAACAAAGCTTAAAAAATTGATGATGCATATCCATTGGATGCCATCTTGACATAGGGGTACCAAGATGGATTAGACTTATTCTCTGCCCTCTTAGACTGAATCCATAGTCATAAAATATCAAGAGAAGTATTTTTACCCCCAGAAACTAAGGTGAAGTAACATGTGAGCTGGCTCTGAAGAATAAGTAGGACTTACTTTATACAGAATGTAGGAATATATATTGTGAATTTTGTTGTTTTATGATCTTGATGGTTCAGTAATAAATCAGAGAGAGAAAGAAGAGCAAATTGTGGATGACTGGTATAGATAAATTAGAATCATCTTTCCCTTTCCTTGGCACTCTCAAATGTACCTTGATTTGTAGTTTTGAGTTTACACGTGTGTTTCTTGCCACTAGTCTCATGTTTAAGCCAAAAATCTAGGCCCCTCTCTTCTTTTTATTCCCAGCTTATATAATAACACAATACCCAATACATAGTTTGTGCTTAGTACCAAGGGAGGGAGAGGCTACAGTTTTTGGTGCTCCTTGCTAGTATAACTGACTCAACTGTGTGCATGTTGGTTGAAGTATTTATCTAAATATTGGATATATGGCTTAGAGCTCAGTGAAGGTAGTGGGGCACCTGGGTGGCTCAATGGGTTAAGCATCTGACTTCTGCTCAGGTCATGATCTCGTGGTTCATGAGTTCAAGCCCCACTTCGGGCTCTCTATATTGACAGCTCAGAGTCTGGAGCCTGCTTCGGATTCTGTGTTTCCCTCTCTGTCCCTCCCCACTTACGCTCTCTCTTTCTTTCAGAAATAAATAAACATCAAAATTTTTTTAAAAAAGAATTCAATGAAGTAGAAATCTAAGCTATTTATTAGGCAGCCTATTAGATTATTTTTAAATAACTTTGTTTTCCATTTCAAACAATAATTTATTGTCCATTAGAGACAATTTAGAAAACATGGGTAAGCAGAAGAAAATAAATTTTAATTCTAACACTCAGAATAAGACACTATTAAAAAAGTTGGTATATATTGTATGGTCTATTTCATATATTGTTACATACATGTTAGACATTAAGATTAGCTCCATTGGATTAAGTCTTAATTACCATGCACTCCAAAATTTTGATGGATTGCTTTCCAAAACAATAGTTGCAGCTAAACAGTTGTAACACTCACTACTTTCTTCGTTAAAATAAATTTTCCAAGGGGTACCTAGGTGGCTCATTCACTTGAGCATCCGACTTTTGATTTCACCACAGGTCATGATCCCAGTGTTGTAGGATTGAGACCCTCATTGGGCTCCATACTGATTATGGAACCTGCTTGAGATTCATATTCTCTCTCTCTCTCTCTCTCTCTCTCTCACCCCACCCCCCCACCCCCTGCCCCTATCCCACACTCCTGCTTTCTCTCTCTAAAATAAAATTTAAAAGTTTTTTAAAAATAAGTAAATAAGTAAGTATTCCTAAATGGAATTTTTAGGTTAAAAGGGTATAGATATTTTGGGGGGAATTTATAAAAATTATTAAGTTGGTCTTTAGAAAAGTTTTGTCACTTTATACCTTTATCAACAAGATACAGCATATTACTAACACTAGGTATTTTCCTCTTAAAAATATTTTCCAACTTGATAAATTAAAAATTCAGTATTATGTATATTGCATTTCTTTGATTACTAATGAGGCTGAATTTTTTCATACCATTCAGCCTTTTTTATTTCATTTTAGCCAACTTGCCTTTTCATGTCTTTTGCTCATTTCTGTTTTTATTTTATAACAAATACAAAAAATATTAAAGTTTTTTATATTTAATAATGAAGCTATTAAAAATATATAAAATAAAAATATTTAAACTACATACATTCAAAAACCTTAATATGAAATTCATTCATAATTCCATGACCCATATTTAATATTGGTACATATCCATTCACTCCTCTTTCTCCCTTTCCTTCTCTCCCAACTCTTTCTCCTCCTATTCCTCCCTGCACCAAAAGATATATTATGCTAAATGGTATCATATTATATAGATTTGTGATACACTTTTTCACCAAACAATATAGTTCCATGCTAGTAAGTATGCATGGTTTTTTTCCTCTTTTTTTAATTTAATTTTTTTAATTTACATCCAAGATAGTTAGCATATAGTGCAACAATGATTTCAGGAGTAGATTCCTTAATGCCCCTTACCCATTTAGCCCATCCCCCCTCCCACAACCCCTCCAGTAACCCTCTGTTTGTTCTTCATATTTAAGAGTCTCTTATGTTTTGTCCCCCTCCCTGTTTTTATATTATTTTTGCTTCCCTTCCATTGTGTTCATCTGTTCTGTGTCTTAAAGTCCTCATATGATATTTGTCTTTCTCTGGTGGACTAATTTCGCTTAGCATAATATCCTCGAGTTCCATCCATGTAGTTGCCAATGGCAAGATTTCATTCTTTTTGATTGCTGAGTAATACTCCAGTATGTGTGTGTGTGTGCGTGTGCGTGTGCGTGTGCGTGTGCGTGTGTGTGTGTGTGTGTATGTATATATATATGTATATACACATACACACACCACATCTTCTTTATCCATTCATTCATTGATGGACATTTGGGCTCTTTCCATACTTTGGCTATTATTGATAGTGCTGCTATAAACATTGGGGTATTTCAAACAGCACACCTGTATCCCTTGGATAAATACCTAGTAGTGCAATTGCTGGGTCATAGGGTAGTTCTATTTTTAATTTTTTGAGGGACCTCCATACTGTTTTCCACAGTGGCTGCACCAGTTTGCATCCCCACCTACAATGCAAGAGATCCTGTTTCTCTGCATCCTTGCCAACATCTGTTGTTGCCTGAGTTGTTAATGTTAGCCATTCTGACAGGTGTGAGGTGGTATCTCATTGTGGTTTTGATTTGTATTTCATCATTCCCCTGATGATGAGTGATGTTGAGCATTTTTTCGTATGTAGTATGCATGTTTATAATTTATCATTAATTTATTATTTTGAAAGCTTAGGTTGTTTCAGTTAGATCACCTAAATTTCCAAAGATTTGAAGGCTATTCTTTTTTCTAATTCTTCCCTTCTCAGTGTTCTTTTAACCCTCTCAACAACCTTTTATCTTTCATATTTCCTCAGTTATGAAAAAGCTTTTCTCAAATAATTCTCATCTATATTTTCCTATTTCTGGAACCTTATTATCCCATAAGGACAAATGAAGAGAGCTAGAAATGGTAATGAAGATTAATATAACAAACCACGAATATATAGTTCTTCAGTCTTCTCTCAGCTTCTTTAAAAAACATAAGTTACATAAAGTAATAATTAGACCAGTGTAGTTTTGGTAATATATATATAGTAATGTGTGTGTGTATATTAATTAATATTATAATATATGTATTATATATTATATATATAATAATAGAAAAGTATAATTAAAAGTAATAATTAGACCAGTATAGTTTTGGTAATACATATACTAATTAGTATATATTATATATTATAATATATAATTAATATATATTATATATTAATATAAATATATATAGTAATATATATAGATGTAATATGAATAACAATAGTAGCATAAAAAGAAGAAGGAAGAGAGTTATATAGGAGTAACATTTCAGTATCTCACTGGAATTAAGAATAAATCTGGGGGCGCCTGGGTGGCTCAGTCGGTTAAGCCGCCGACTTCAGCTCGGGTCATGATTTCGTGGTCCATGAGTTCGAGCCCCGCATCGGGCTCTGTGCTGACAGCTCAGAGCCTGGAGCCTGTTTCGGATTCTGTGTCTCCCTCTCTCTGACCCCCTCCCCCCGCCCCCACCGTTCATGCTCTGTCTGTCTCTGTCTCAAAAATAAATAAACGTTAAAAAAAAAAAAGAAGAAATCTGAAGTAGATTATAAGATAAAAATGTATATGGCAAGCCCTTAGAGAAACCACTAGAAAATTAATTCAAAAATGTATAGTGAACAAAATCATTAAATGAATTAGAATGTTACACTTAGAATCACTTAATGTAATCACTTAATCACTTAATGTAAAAGAAAGCAGTAAAGGAGACATAGGAAAAATGCCACACAGATAGAAAACAAAAAGTAAAATGGCAGACATTATTCCAACTATATCAATAATAACAATTTATAAATGTGAATGGATTAAATATTCCATCAAAAGACAGAGGTTTTCCAGACTGGATTTAAAAACCAATATACAATTGGGGCACCTGGGTGGCTCAGTTGGTTAAGCCTCTGACTTCGGCTCCAACTTCGGCTCAGGTCATGATCTCGCAGTTTGTGAGTTTGAGCCCCACATCAGGCTCTGTGCTGACAGCTCGGAGCCTGGAGCCTGCTTGGGATTCTGTGGCTCCCTCTCTCTCTGCCCCTCCCCCACTTGTGCGTGGGCGCTCTCTCCCTCTCTCCCTCTCTCTCTCTCAAAAATAAATGTAAAAAAAAAATACCATTATATGCTGTCTATATGAGACACAGATTTAAAGATCCAAAAGGGAGAAAAAAGGAAAAGGAAATATAAAGATATGTCATGCAAGCAACAACCATAGGAAACTTAAAGTGGTTTTATAAATATCAGAGAATGTAGACTTTAATACAAAAAGAGTTACCCGAAACAAAGGACATTTTATGTGATAAAAGAGTCAGTCCAACAGAAAGACTCTACAATTAGAAACATATGCACCTTACAACATTGAACCCTAAAATACATGAAACAAAACTGACAGAATTGAAATAAACAATTCAACAATAATAGCTGAAGACCTCAATACCCCACTTTCAGTGGGTATTTCAGTGGATGAACAACCAGGAGGAAGATAAACAAGGAAATGGAAGTCATGAACAATAGTACAAACAAAACTATAGACCAAATAGACCTAACAGATATCTATAGAATACTCCACCTAAGAACAATAGAGTATATATGCTTGTCAAGTGCACATGGAATATTCCCGAGGATAGAATATATGACAGGCTGTAAAACAGCCTCAAATAAATATAAAAAGAAGTAAAGTCATACAAAGCGTAGTCTCTGACCATAATGAAATAAAATTAACAATAACTTATAGGAACTTGGGAGTTTACAAACATGTAGAAACAACACACTGCTTAAATAACCAGTGGGAAAAAAAACTAATACATCAAAAGAAATAATTTGAATCTCTTGGTAGATTTTTTTTTTAATTTTTAATGTTTATTTTTTAGAGAGAGAGAGAGAGAGAGAGAGACAGATTGTGAGTGGGGGAGGGTCAGAGAGAAAGGGAGACACAGAACTCAAAGTGGGCTCCAGGCTCTTCACTGTCAGAACAGAGCCTGACACAGGGCTCAAACTCCCAAACTATGAGATCATCTCCTGAACTGAAGTCGGACGCTAAACCAACTGAGCTACCCAGGTGCCCCAAAAGGAAATAATTTGAAAGGAAGGAAAATGAAGGAAAAAGTAAAAAGCTTTGTTTAAGATGAATGAAAATGGAAACACAGTATGCCAAAACTTATGGGATGTAGCAAATGCAGTACTAAGAAAAATGTGTAGCTTTAAACACGTATACCAAAATACAAGAAATGTCACCAATCAATAACCTAACTTTCTACTTCAAAGACACTGGGGGGGCGCCTGGGTGGCTCAGTCGGTTAAGCGTCCGACTTTAGCTCAGGTCACGCTCTCGTGGTCCGTGGGTTCAAGCCCCGCATCGGGCTCTGGGCTGATGGCTCAGAGCCTGGAGCCTGCTTCCGATTCTGTGTCTCCCTCTCTCTCTGCCCCTCCCCCATTCATGCTCTGTCTGTCTCTGTCTCAAAAAATAAATAAACGTTAAAAAAAAAAAAAAAAAGACACTGGGAAAAAAGGAGGAAATTAAGCATAGCAAACACAAGGAAAGAAGAAAGATTGAAGTGTATAAATTAAGTAGAGAATAGAAAAATAATAAAATCAATGGAACCAAAAATCAAGATTTTTTTAAAGAATTAATAAGGCCTTAGCTACAGGACACCTGAGTGGCTCAGTCGGTTAGGTGTCTGACTCTTGATCTTGGATCAGGTCTTGATCTGAGATTTGTGGATTCAAGCCCAATATTGGACTCCAGGATGGGTGTGAAACCTACTTTATGAATGAATGAATGAATGAATGAATGAATGAAGCAAGCCTTAGCTACACTGATCAAGAAAAAAAGAGAACATTCAGATTATTAAGGTCAGAATAAAAGATGTAACATGAATGCTGACCTTACAGGAGTAAAAAGGATTGTCATACACACATATATAACAACTTTATACTAACAAATTAGATAACTTAGACAAAATGGGCAAATTCTTGGAGGGACATAAACTGCTATACTGGTTCTAGATGAAATAACTCTGGCTAGGAAAAATAATCCCAGGCTGAGATGGCTTCACTGGAAAATGAAAGGAATTTCTTTGACCTGATTAAGAAAAACCCAAAGCTAACAACTAGTGAAAGGTGAAAGACTGAAATCTATTTCCTGTGATTAGAGAAAAGATAAGGATGTCTATTCTTTCAACATTGTACTGAAGGTTCTAGCCAGGACTATCAGACAAGCTAATGAAGTAAAAAGCATCCAAATTGGAAAGGAACAAGGAAAACTATCTATTTGAGTATAGTTTATATCAGAAATCCCAAGAAATCGACTAAAAAACTACTAGAGGGGCACCTGGGTTAAGTGTCTGACTTTGGCTCAGGTTATGATATCACAGCTCATGAGTCCAAGCCCCTCATTGGGTTCTGTGCTGACAATGCAGAGCCTAGAACTTGCTTCAGATTCTGTGTCTCCCTCTCTCTGCCCCTCTCCTGCTTGCACTGTCTTCTCTCAAAAATAAATAAACGTTAAAAAAAAAAAAAACTGTTAGAGCTCAGTAAAGGTTAAATAAGGTTGCAGGATATAGTATCAATTTATAAAAAATCTATTTATGCACAAGCAATAAAAAAATTAAGGAAATAATTCCACTTACAATAGCAAAGAGAATAAAATACCTAGAAATAAATTTAACAAAGAAGTATAAAACTTATACTGTGAAAACTATAAAACATTGTTGAAAGAAATTAAGGAAAATCTAAATGAAATGAAGGCATCCCATGTTCATGGATCAAAAAGCTTAAAATTGTTAGAATGGCAGTACTCTGCAAATAGATTGGTAGATTCAAAGCAATTCCTAACATAATCCCAGCTACTTTTTGTTACTTGTTGTAGAAATGAAAAAGCTGATTCTTGAATTCCTATGGAACTACAAAGGGATCAGAATAACCAAAACAATCTTGAGAAAGAACAAAATCTTAGGATTCATACTTACTGATTGCAAAATATACAAAGCTGAACTAAAGAAGACAATGTGATACTGGGATACAGATTGACATGTAGATAAAGAGAATTAAGAGTCTGGGAATAAATCCTCACATTTATGACCACTTGATTTTTAACAAGGATGCCAAGATAATTCTAATGGGGAAGAAATGGTCTCCTAAGAAATGGTGTTGGGAACTGGATACCCACATAGGAAAGAATGAATGTGAACCCTACCTCACATCATACACAAAAATTAGCTCAAGTAGATCACAAATTGAATGTGAGAACTAAAGCTATAAAACTTTTAGAAGAAAATGTAAGAGTAAATTTTTGTGGCCATGGTTTCTTAGATAAGACTTCAAAAGCACAAACAAAAGAAGAAATGGATGAATTGGACTTCAAAAAAATTAAAATCTTTCATGCTTCAAAAGACAACATCAAGAAAGCAAGAAGACAACCACAGCATGGGAGAAAATATTTGTAGATGATATATCTGACAAATGACTTGTATCTAGAATATATAAAAAGTACAACTCAATAATAAAAAGACAGATTAATTTAAAAATGAGCAAAAGATCTAAATATTTCTCCAGTGAAGGTATATACATGGCCAATAAGCCTGTAACAAGATTCTTGATATCATTAATCAGGGAAATACAAATAAAAACCATAATAAGATACCACATCATAGCCACTAGGATAGCTACAATCAATAAGTGTTGACAAGGATGTAGAAAAATCAGAACCTTCAAATGCTATTGGCAATGTAAAATGCTGCAGCCACTGTGGAAGACATTGTGACAGTTCCTCAAAGAGTTAAACATAGAGTTAACATATGACCCAGCAGTTCTACTCCTAGGAAGATACCCAAGAGAAATGAAAATATTCACACAGAAATTTATACACCCATGTTCAGAGCAGCACTATTAATAGCCAAAAGAGGGGACCTGGGTTGGCTCAGTCAGTTAAGCAAGCAGCCACCTCTTGGTTTCAGCTCAGGTCATGATCTTGTGGTTAGTGAGTTCGAGCCCTGCTTTGGGCTCTCTGCTAAGGGTGCAGAGCCTTCTTGAGATTTTCTCTCTTCCTCTCTGTCTGCCCCTACCCCACTCACTCTCTCATTCAAAAATAAATAAATGAACATTAAAAAAAAATAATAGCCAAAAGATAGGAACAGCCCAAGTATCCATCAGCTAATGAATGGATAAACAATTGTGATATATCCATATAATGAAATATTATCCGGCAATTGAAAAAATGTACTGATGCATACTAAAACATGGTTGAATCTTGAAAACGTTATGCAAATTAAAAGACAACAGTCACAAAATAACAACATATTATATAAATACATTTACATGAGTTGTCCAAAATAGGCAAATCTACAGATACAGAAAGTAGGTTAATGGTTGCCTAGGCCATGCTATTATATAATGTGCTTATTTTAATAAAACTGTTTTAAATTCTAAAAAAAAAAAAAAAAAAAATGAGGGACCTAGGGGAAAATGAGGAATGAGTGCTAATGGGTATGGAGTTTCTCTTTGGAGGTGATGAACATCAATTGTAGTGATGGTTATGCAACTCTGTGGATAAACTAACAACCACTGAATTATACATTTAGTATAAATAAAGCCGTTAAAAAGAGTTGGAATAATACAAAATATATTACCTAACCATAATGGAATTGATATAAAAATAAGAAAATAATAAAAATAAGAAAACGATGACTGGAAAATCTCTACCCACTTGGAAATTAACCAACACACTTTTTTTCTTTTAATGTTTATATATCTTAGAGAGAGAGAGAGAATGTGAGCAGGAGAGGGGCAGAGAAAGAGGGAGACACAGAATCCAAATCAGGCTCCAGGCTCTGAGCTATCAGCACAGAGCCCGACACGGGGCCACCCAGGTGCCCCTAAACAACACACTTCTAAACAACCTGTGGCTCTAAAAATATGTCTCGAGAAATTACATAAAAGTAATGACTTAAGTGGACCAATTCCTTTAAAGTCACAAATTAGTAAAACTTATGCAGGAAAAAAAACATAACCTGAATAATCGTTAGGGATTCCACATCCTAGCTGTTAAGGAGATAAACATGCAAACATGCTATCTCATATAACAGACCATACATCATATTGATAAATAGCCCAGGATTTGGAGTCATACAGAAAATTCATAATTCATAATTGAATTCATAATTAACAACGTTCTGAAAAATAAATGTTGGCTCAGATAATTTCACTATTACAGTCTTCTAAACATTTGAAAATGAAATGCCGAATTCTATACCACTTCTTCCAGAAAATAGAAAAAGGGAATAATTCCCAACTCATCTTAAGATGCCAGTGTTATTTTTATACCAAAACCAAACACATGCAAAAAAATAATAAAACTATAGCCCAACATCCCTCATGAAGACAGACTCAAAATTCATTAACAAAATAATAGCAAACCAAAGCTCAGCTTCTCTAGCTCTGCAAAAAATGCTGGTGGTATTTTGATAGGGATTGCATTAAATATGTAGATTGCTTTGGGTAGTATAGACATTTTAAGTGTTTGTTCTTCCAAGCTATGAGTATGGAATGCTTTTCCATTTCTTTGTTTTCTCTTTAATTTCTTTCATAAGTGCTCTATAGTTTTCAGAGTACAGATCTTTTACTTCTTTAGTTAGGTTTATCCCTAGGTATCTTACTGGTTTGGGTACAACCGCAAATGGGATCAATTCCTTGATTTTTTTTTCTGCTGCTTCATTATTGGTGTATAGAACTGTGAAAGGGTCACATGCAACCCAGTGTTTACAGCAGCATTATCAACAATAGCCAAACTATGAGAAGATCCCAAATGTCCATCGATGGATGAATGGATAAAGATGTGGGGTGTGTGTGTGTGTGTGTGTGTGTGTGTGTACAGATAGATACACACACACACACACACACACACACACACAATGGAAGATTACTCAGCCATCAAAAAGAATGAAATCTTGCCATTTGCAACTATGTGGATGGAGCTAGAATGTATAATGCTAAGCAAAATAAGTCAATCAGGGAAAGACAAATACCATATGATTTCACTCATATGTGGAATTTAAGAAACAAAACAGATGAACATATGGGAAAGTGGGGGGGGGGGGAGGAGTAGGGAGGGAAGGAAACCACAAGAGACTTCTTAATGATAGAAAACAAATTGAAGAATTGATGGAGGGAGGTGGGTAGGAGATGGGCTAGATGGGTGATGAGTATTAAGGAGAGTACTTGTTGCCTTGAGCACTGGCTATTGTATGCAAGTGATGAATCACTGAATACTGCTCCTGAAACCAGTATTGCACTGTATGTTAACTAACTAGAATATAAATTTAAAAACAAAAAAAAAAAACAAAAAAAAAACCCTCAGCTTCTCAACCTCTCAGGCTCCCCTTCCAGAATCAGCAGATACCCCAAAGGAAAGATGGTCCCAAATACTAGGCTACTCCTCTCAGGATTTCCTTCTAGACCTGGATGCCATAATTCTTCACTGCCCTGTTAATTTAGTCCACTGCCTTCAGACAGTATTTTTCCTCAAAATTTCATCAATGGGAGGGTTAATCCAAAATACTTAGTTTATCATTGCTAGAAGCAGTACTCTTAAGGTCATCTTGTCATATCGTGATCCATAACTGGATCTCTACTTAAAGGAATTTCACCAAAGGAAGTTTTTAGGATCAGAAGCTTTTTTGTGTGCCCCTTTTCTGCCATGCCTCTTGCCTTTCTCCTGTTTAATAAGCTAACATATTGTTGAGGCTTTATTTTTTGCTAGATGACAGGTGTTTTATATGCAATGGATTATTTAATCCTCATATTGATGAGGTTTTGGGGTGATGGTGGGGTGGTCTAGAGCCAACAGCCAAGAAAGAATTGAAGATGTCTTTGGTGCAAAAAGGTGATTTCATGAAAGCATGATGACAGGACCCATGGGCAGAAAGAGCTGAGCTGGGATTGTGAAGAGTGGCTAGTTATAGACTATGAAGTTGGAGAGGTAAAGTCAAATGGGTGGCCTCCAGAGGGACTTGGATATGCTAAAGAGGACTCCTAAGATACCTGAGCATGGCTTTTGTCAAGCTAAGGTTGTTTTTCCCTCTAGCAAAGCATTAACATTAGGACAGCAAGGGGTTCCTGGAGAAATGTTACACTCTGTATTTGCCTCAAGTATTTGTCCATAGGCTGCAAGCTATAAGGAAATTTAATTTTATCTATATTTCCTTCTTGTTTTTGTTCCCCATATCACTATGGGGTGATGTTGGAGCTCCGGGGAAACTGAGTCTATAGGTTTCTGGAGATTAGGCTATTGATAAGATTGCCTTTTTCTTGTAATTTACTAAGATATTTGATAGAGACTCATGTCATGCAGGACTGTGATCTCTATCAGCTGGCCTTTGGTTTTCTTTCCTTTGCTTTGTCCTTGGGCAGCTGAGAGTGCCTGAGGAATATCACACACATCCAACCTGGTGTGGGTGAGGGAGGCTAGCTTGCGCTTTGTCCTCAGCCCGCCCCACGCTCCCTCATCAATATCACTATAAATTTAGTGATCCCATGTTACCGTTGAGGAAACAAGCTCTGAAACCTTGCACAGCTAATATGTGACCTAGCTTGGATTCAAATCCAGGTCTTTATGACTCAAGATCCTGGGCTCTTTATCACTATGATGTATGGTCTGTTATGAGACAGCATGTTTGCAATGTTTATCTTAACAACTAGGCTGTGGAATCCCTAATAGAGAGTTCTCTTGGTGTCCTGAAATGCTTAAGAGACTAAAAATTTGGCCAGTCGTGAAGAACTCCTCTAATTTTGACTTGTTGATATGTTTCCTTGGCTTCTGTTGGCACTTACTAGGCACCCAGTATGTGTATTGTTAATGCTCATGTTGCCTTACTAAAGCAGAATGTAAGCAAAAGACAATTAAGTCTCACTGTTAAAAGTAACAAGGGAAATGTCTGTATCAAAACCAAACTCTTATGTAACAAAACATAATAAGCAACACTTTGCAGAAATCAAGTTTGTTCCTTATGAAAGATATGGGTGGAAAATTTAGTTTCTTGAAAAAAGTAATGCTATAAACTGTGATGAGTACTGTGTAAAATACTACTTATAAAATTCAGATCTTGAGTCTTTCCTATGTCTGGTTCTGTCAGGGTTAGATAAGGAAATTATCTTTGGATAGATTGTTTTTTGTGAACAGGTTCTTACAACCCTTCTTTTTTTTTTTTTTTTTAAATTTTTTTTTTTTCCAACGTTTTTTATTTATTTTTGGGACAGAGAGAGACAGAGCATGAACGGGGGAGGGGCAGAGAGAGAGAGGGAGACACAGAATCGGAAACAGGCTCCAGGCTCCGAGCCATCAGCCCAGCGCCTGACGCGGGGCTCAGAGCCTGACGCGGGGCTCGAACTCACGGACCGTGAGATCGTGACCTGGCTGAAGTCGGACGCTTAACCGACTGCGCCACCCAGGCGCCCCTTACAACCCTTCTTTTGGTGTAAACTTGAACCATCCTTCTATACTGTTTTTCATTTTTGTTTTGTTTTTTATCACATTCTGCTTATACCTTGGTTTTTTAACTAGGTGTCCTCACCAGCAACTATCTCCTTCACCTTTATGTCTGAGAGGACTAGGCCAGTGCCTTTGAAGTTATAGGCACTAAAATATTTATACTGAATATTCAAAGGAATGTATATTTAGCTAATCCCTATGCAATAATGGAGCTTCCTATAACTTTCCTCTTCAGTGGCTTACAGGAATTATCAGGGGTAAGAAATGTTTGGTCCAGAATTTTATTTCATTCAGCCTGAGGACAGGGGCAGAAAGTAATCTTGTTTATATCTACAGTTGTATAATTTGTCATATAATTATGCTTTAAAACCAAAAATCAGTGGCAAATGTAGTAAAAATTTAACACTAGTTCTCTCCGGGTAGTTATTCCTTTTGTGTGCTTTTCTGTTTGCCCATTTTCCTACAATGGATAGTCATTACTTATAGACTCTGAGAAAATACTACCTTTAGTAGAGAAAAAAAAAAAAATCTGCATTGGAAGAGAAAAAGCTTTAAAGAGTACCTGGTATTTCCAATAAGAAAATCCCCTCAGAACATGTCCTATATGGCTGGTTTAGCCAGCCAGCAGCCTCTGCTGCTAAACTTTCAGGGACAAATAACTAAGGTATGTTGTTCATTTTTCTATCTCTAAGCCTAAAAACATCTCTCTTTTGTACACTGATCCTTTTTATGCTAATATATATTTTTTAACATTTATTTTTGAGAGAGAGAGTGAGAGCATGAACCGGGGACAGGCAAAGAGAGAGGGGTGACAGAATCCAATGCCGACTCCAGGCTCTGAGCTGTCAGCACAGAGCCTGATGAGGTGCTCAAACACACGGACCATGAGATCATGACCTGAGCCAAAGTCAGACACCCAACCAACTGAACCACCCAGGCACCCCTCTTTTTATGCTAATATTCACTGAATTATATCTTATTCATCTATCCATGATACTCTCAAACATTTAAAGGCAGCTGTCCTGTCACTTTGGCAAATATCAAGGCAATAATATATGTCTCTTTGCCTCCTAGCTTTCTTTATCTCTTATGTGTTACAAAGATTTGCTAAAGTATCAGTTTAAGCTTTATCATGTAGACTCTTTTATCTTTGTTCTTAAAGTGCAACTGACTATAGTAGTTTATATTTCTCAGTAAAATAAGTTGCCTTTCACTGCAGTCCTATTAGGTACTTGTCAAAACTAAGAGTCTTCCTTCTGTCCTAGTTTTATTATCTTAAGACAAGTAATAAGTAATTTGAAGACTAAGAGACCTTAGAGACTGGTCAAACCCCTTTTCGTACAACACAAAACATTATTTCTAAAAAAATAATGACACATGGTATAGCAACCACATATTGCCACATTTATTGTAATGCTCTGCTCATGAGATCTATCTCCTCAAGGTTTTTCTGACAATCTGGAAATATTTTAAAGTGGGGTAGTATTCTTTTCAAACTTCTAAAACTCTTAGAGTAGATGTGATATGACTGGATCTCACCACAGCCAAACTATTGCCTCATGTTCATTGTATCCAATGAATGTCCCCTCTGTTCTTTAATGGTATCATTAAACAGTCAGCTGATACAATTTTTAAAAATAGGTTTCCCAAAAGAAATTTGCAAGTATTACTTATTGCAATAGTAGAAAATTCATCTCTCTCAATAAAGGTACACATAGATTTTAGTGTGACTTACTTGAAAGTAATAGTCACAACTTAATTAATTTCACCTTACTCTCCTCAAAAGATAATTTTTAAAACCATTAAATATATCAAGGACTACAAATGAGAATTTAACCAAGAGTTTCCTAGAACCTTATCTTGAAAAGTTTTACTTTGTACCAGGAATCAGTGGTCTTTTAGAAATATTTTTCCCTGTCACCAACTAATGCTGTTGGCTTCATATTTTGTAATTAATTAATGACATGACTAAACTTGCTACTCCAAGTGATAATGCTAAATGATAGTGGCCATAATATAGCATGAATAACTTACCAAGTGAAGATAGCAGTTTAGTTATACGTAGTGCTTTTGGTTCCTCTTGAAATTCCATTAAAATGACAGTAAAGAGAGTTTTTGTAAGTAATAAATTCATGGGGTGCCTGGCTGGCTAGTTGATAGAACATACAACTCTTGATGTCAGGATCATGAGTTTAAGCCCCACATTGGGTGTAGAGATTTTTTTTTTTAATTTTAAGAAAAAAAGAATAAATTCATAATAACAAAGGAAAAAAGAGAAAACAAGTATTTGGAAACTGAAAGCAAATAAAGTTAGCAGACTACCTAAATCCTAAGTTAACAGAGCTAAAGACCAGGAAGCAACTGTATATACCCAGCAAAAACCTCCAAACATTCAGGACTTGGGGGACCTTGGAAGTGGATGGGTGGAATAAAGGTAAAGCCAAAAATCAGGAGAATTTAGGAAGGTTTGTTTGAACAGTTGATCTCCAGATCATCTCTGCCCAGGCAGAAGACTGGTACTTTATTCCCTGGAAAATATAAAATAGAGGGCCTCTAAACTGGGGGACACAATTGAAGGTATGAGTAACATATTGAAAACAGAATAAGTGAGTATATACATACTGAATGCTGGGATGCCCAGTCTTCATTCCTCACTCAATGTACAGAATCCAAGCAACCTGTTCTGAACCTCCATGCAGGTGACTAAAAGATGCTTTTCTGGAGAATCCAGAAACTAAGAATAAAGACCTGAAGATTTGACATTGGATCATTTCCAAGGAAAGAACGTAACCAGATTACTTTATAGTAAAGCTCAGAGTCAAGAAACCCATAGATCAGAACTTCCAATCACCTTTTTAGCATCCACCCTTTTTTAAATTTTATTTTATTTATTTATTTATTTTTTTTTTATTTTTTATTTTTTTTTTAATTTTTAGAGCTAGAGAGCAGGAGCAGGGGAGAGGAGCAGAGAGAGAGAGAATCTTAAGCAGGCTCTATGCTCAGTGCAAAGCCTGGCATGGGGTTTGATCCCATGACCTTAGGATCATGACCTGAGCCGAAATCCAGAGTTGGACACTCAACTCAGTCAGTTGCCCTCGTGTCTATTCTTAAATATGAGCAGAGTACAAAGGATCTCTGAATATCTGAGTGAAACCTCTTACATAAAAGGTAGAGAGACTAGGGGCTCTTGGGTGGCTCAGTTGGTTAAGCATCTGACTTTGGCTCAGGTCATGATATCGCAGTCCATAAATTGGAGCCCCACATCAGGCTCTGTGCTGACAGCTCAGAGCCTGCAGCCTGCTTTGGATTCTGTGTCTCCCTCTCTTTCTGCCCCTCCCCCACCCACACTCTTTTCTCTGTCTAAAACATAAACATTAACAAAAATAAAATAAAAGGTAGAGACCAAACAGAAGGGGTGAAAAGCGACATGGATGAAACAGACAACTTCAGGGAAAAGAAACCTACAGCAGCAATAACAAGACACTGTAATAGAAGAAATTATATTCACAGAACATGAACAAAATGATACTTTTTATAAAAGGAACATTCAAGGAACCAAAAACCATGGAAAATCAGAACTATGATAGCAGAAATTTAAAAAAAACAGAATGTTCAGTAGATAAAGCTAAATAAACCTCTCAGAAAGAACAACAACAAAGATGAAACAACAGAAAATAGAGACAAAATACGAAAATTAGAGAACCAGCCCAAAAAGTTCAAACACAACTGGAAACTGAAATATGATACAAGCCATGCATGTAATTTTGAAATTTAGCTACAAAAGATTGAGGACAGCAAGATGGCCGAATAGAAGTTTCCGTTGCTTGTCTCCTCACGGAAATATCAGTTTGAACAACTATCCATGCACAAAAATACCTTCAGAAGAGCTAAGGATTGCAGGTAAGAGATTGCAGCACCTGGATGGAACACAGAAATAACAAAAGATGAAGATGGCAGAAAGGAAAAACCTCACATTACTTGTGTCACCCCATCTCCAAAGCCTAGGCAGCCCAGTATGAAGAGAGACATGGGGGAAGGAGTGAAGTGAGCACCCAACTTGACTGTGGACCCCAGCACTAGACCCTCCCAAATAAACAGCAACACCAGGCTAGCACCAGTGGACCCAGCCCCTATGCCCACCCCAGTGTCAGGCCAGCCCCCATGGACCCAGGCTCCAGACCCACACCTGTAGTCCCAGGCTCCAGGCTCACTCTAGCACCAAGCCAGCCCTCACAGTTCCAGGCTCCAAACAGACTACTGCAGAACCATCCACCATATTCATTCAGCACCAGGTTGGCCCTTATAGCCATAAGCTTGCCCTAGTGCCAGACCAGCCACAGGCAACCCATCCCCAAGCTCCAGCAAAATGCAGTAGACCTCAACAATGGCCAGTCCCCACAGACCCAAGCTCCAGGTCCATCACTGCAGACCTATATTTCTGACATCACAGACCCATTCCAGCAACAGGCCACTCCTTGCAGACCTAGGCTCCAGACCCACTTAACTACCAGGTCAGCCCCCATGGACCCAGGCACAGGCCTGCTCACCAGCTGGCCTGGGCTTCCTGAGGACTCGAGCCACAAACTTGCCCACAGACCCCATCAGACAGCGTGCCCAGAATTTCTGAGCAGACAAACTGCCAAAGGGCTTTCCTGCCAAAGTCAGTCTTTAAAGACTGAAAGAAGGACGCCTGGGTGGCTCAGTTGGTTAAGCATCTGACTTCAGCTCAGGTCATGATCTCATGATTCACAGGTTTGAGCCTTGTGTTGGGCTCTATGCTGACAGCTCAGAGCCTGGAACCTGCTTCAGATTCTATGTTTCCCTTTCTCTCTCTCTCCCTCCCCTGCTCTTGTGTGTGCGCACACACTCTCTCTCTCATAAATAACTAAATTAAGTAAATAAATAAGATGAAGACTGGAAGAGATACCTACTTCTTCAGATACAGAGACAACAATGCAGTGTCACAAGGATCATGAATAACCAAGGGAATGTGACACCACCATAGGAACAAAATAAAGCACCAGTAACTGACCTTAAAGAAACTGAGATCTGCAAACTGCCTGACAAAGAATTCAAAATAATCATCTTTTTTTTTTTCTTTGAGATTTATGTTGAGAGAGCAAGCAAGAGGGGAGGGGCAGAGAATGAGAGAATCCCAAGTAGGCTCCAGCATGGAGCCTGATGCTGGGATTGAACTCACAAACTGTGAGATTATAACCTGAACTGAAACCAAAAGTTGGACCTTAACTGACTGAGCAACCCAGGCGCCCTTTAAAACAGTCATCTTAAAGATTCTCAATGAACTATAAGACAAAACAGAGAACTAAGCAAAATCAGGAAAACAAAACATGATGAAAATGAGAAATGCAACAGAGAGAAACCATAAAATCCAGCCAAACAAATTCTGGAGCTGAAGAATACAATAACTGCACTGAAAAATTCCACAGAGAGTTTCAACAACTCAAGCAGAAGAAGGAATCTGTGAGCATTAAGACAAGTCAACTGAAATTACCCAAAGGAAAGAAAAGGGAAAAAAAATAATGAAAAAGAGGGCAAAAAGCTTACAAGACTTATGGGACACCATTAAAAGAAACAATAAACACATTATAGGAGTCCCAGAAGAAACAGATGAAGAAAAGAGAGAAAACATATTTAAATAAATAATGACAGAAAGCTTTACTAATCTGGAGAGGGAAATGAACATCCAGATTCATGAAGTCCAAGGAACCCCAAACAGATAAAATATAAAGAGATCTTCACTAAGACACATTATAAGCAAATTCTGAAAAGTCAAAGACAGAATTTTGCTCGCTCTCTCTCTCTCTGCTCCTCCCCCCCCCAAAAAAATAAACAATTTTTAAAGTTTTTTTAAAGGAGTGGGAGTACACCTGGGTGGCTCAGTCAGTTAAGCATCAGACTTTGGCTCAGGTCATAATCTCACGGTTCTTGGGTTCAAGCCCTGCATCAGGCTCTGTGCTGACACTTCAGACCTTGGAGCCTGCTTCAGATTCTGTCTGTCTGTCTGTCTCTCCCCCCTCCCCGTGCCCCTCTGTCACTCACACTCTCTCTCAAAAAGAAAACATTTAAAAAAAATTTTTAAGTCAAAAACATAATTTGAAACAGCAAGAGAAAACCAACTCATCACATACAAGGGAATTCCTAGTAGTAGATTTCTTACTTGACTACCTTGCCGACCAGGAGAATGGGATGATACATTCAAAGTGCCAAAAGAAAACACTGCCAACCAAGAACACTATAGTTGGCAAGGCTGTCCTTCGGAAATAAAGAAGAGATAAAGGCTTTCTCAGTCAACCAAGATCTGTGGGAGTTCATCATAGTAGAGCTGCTTTACAAGAAATGCTGAAGAGAGTTCTTCAAGTTGAAAGGAAGAATGCTAACTAACATGAAAGTATGAGACTCATTGTAAGGGCAAAAATAAAGTCAAATTTACAATAATAGCATGAAAGTGCTTAAATCATTTTTAACTCTGGTTTTAAAAGACAAAAGTATCAAAAAACTACAATAATTAGATACTAGATATACAATATAGAAGAAAAATAAGTTGTGACATCAATAACAAAATGTTGGAGAAGTTAAAGCATACAGATTTCATATGCAATTGAACTTGTTATTGTCAGCTTAAAATAGATTGTTACAACTAGGTTTTAGGTAATCTTCATGTTAACCAAAAAGAAAAGTAGATACACAAACGATAAATTAGATACACAAAAGATAAAGGAACCAAAGTATACCACTACAAAAAAATCAGTGAATGACAAAGGATCACAGCAAGAAAGGAATAACAGAAATACACAAGAGTTGAAACCAATTAACAAAATGGCAATAGTAAGTCCTTACATAAAAATAATTACTTTAAATGGATCAAAATAGCCAGTCAAAAGACACAGAGTGGCTAGATGGATTAAAGACAAGATCCCACAATATGCTGCCTACTAAAGACTCTTACAGCTCTAAGGACACATATAGGCTAAAAGTGAAGGGATAGGAAAAAATCTTCCATGCAAATGACAACCAAAAGAGAGCAGGATGGCATTACTTAATATCAGACAAAATAGACTCCAAGTCAAAAACTGTCACAAGAGACAAAGTCAGTATATAATGATAAAGGAGTCGATTCATCAAGAGGATATGACAATTGTGAATATATATGTACCCAACAACAGAGCACCTAAGTGTATAAAGTAAGTATTAACAGATTTGATGGGGAAAATAGCAATACGATAATAGGGGACCTCAGCAGCCCACTTGCAACAATGGATAGATCATCTAGACATAAAATTAGGAAACAGCAGACTTGAACAGCACTGTAGACCAAATGGACCTAACACGCATATGAAGAACATTCCATCCAACAGCAACAAGATACACATTCACAAAGAGAATTCCCCAGGACAGATCATATTTTAGTCCACAAAACAAGTCAATAAATTTAAGTATATTGAATTATAACAAGTGTCTTTTCCAACCACAATGGTATGAAACTAGAAATCAGTAGCAGGAGAAAAACTGCAAATATGTGGAAAGTAAAAACACTCATGATCAATTAATCAAGAAATCAGAAAAGAAATCAAAATATCTTGAGACAAATGAAAATGGAAATAAAATATATCAAAACTAATGGAATGCATCAAAAGCAGTTCTAAGAGGGACCTTCAATAAATGCCTATAGTAAGAAAAAGATAAACAACCTACCTTTACACCTCAAAAAACTAAAAAAGAACACACTAAACCCAAAATTAGCAGAAGCAAGAAAATAAGATCAGAGAAGAAATAAATAAAATAGAGACTAGGAAAAGCAGCAGAAAAAGATCAGTGAAACTAAGAGTTAGTTTTTTGAAAAGATAAAATTGACAGATTTTTAAGTAGACTAAGAGAAGACTCAAATTATAAGTGAAAGAGGAGACATTACAATCAATACCATAGAAATAATATCACAAGCTACTATGAAGATTTATATGCCAATAAATCAAATAATGTACCAAGAATGGATAAATTCCTAGAAACCTACAACCTGCCAAGACTGAATCGTGAAGAAATGGAAAATCTGAACAGACCAGTAATGAGTAAGGAGATAGAGTCAGTAATCAAAAACCTTCCAAAACAGAAAAGCCAAAAAGACCTGATGGCTTCATAGGTAAATTCTACCAATTAAAGAAAAATAAAATGCAGTGCTTCCCAAAGTCTTCCCAAAAATTGAAGAGGAGGGAACACTCCCAGACTCATTTTACGAGGCCAGCAATATCCTTATACCAAAACCAGATAAGGACACTACAAAAAAAGAAAATTATAGATCAATTGCCCTGATGAACATAGATGCAGAAGTCCTCAACAAAATGTTAGCAAACCGAATTCACATTAAGAGGATCAACACCATGAGTAATTGGGGTTTATCCCTAGAATGTAAGGAGGGTTCAACTACACAAATCAGTAAGTGTCATATACCACATTAACAGAAATGTAAATATTGTATGATCCACTCCAAAGATGCAAAAAGCATTTGACAAAATTCACACTATTTTCATGATTTAAACACACACACACACACTGGGTAGAGAAAGAATGTATCTCAACAAAATAAAGGTTGTGTATATGTTCACAACTACCATCATACTCAGTGGTGAAAGCTGAAAGCTTTTCCTCTAAGATCAGAAACAAGGCAAGGATGCCTACTCTTGCCACTTTAATTCAACTGGGAATTCTAACTAGAATTTTTAGGCAAGACCAAGAAAAGGCATCCAAATCAGAAAGGAAGAAGTAAAGTTTTTTCTTTTTGCAGAGGACATAATATTACACAGTTGACTCTTGAACAACATAGGGGTTAGGGGTACTGACCTCCCACAAAGTCAAAAGTCCACATTTAACTTCTGACTCCCCAGAATTTAATTACTAATATCCTATGATTGACTAGAAGTCTTACTGATAACATAAACCATTGATTAACACATATTTTTTATGTTACATGTATTATATACTACATTCTTAGAATGAGGTAAGCTAGAGGGAAAAACCTTAAGAAAATTATAAGGAAGAGAAAATACATTTACAGTATTGTACTGACCAAGAATAATCCATGTATAAGTGGACCCATGCAGTTCAACCTGATGTTGTTCAAGGGTCAATTTTATATATAAAACCCTAAAGACCACCAAAAAACTATTAGAACCAATGAACTAATTTAGTGAAGCTGTAGGATACAAAATCAACCTACAAAAATCAGTTGCATTTCTACACACTAATGATATCTGGAAAAATAAACCCATGTACAACAGCATCAAATAATTTTTTTTTAATGTAGGAAGACATTTAACCAAGGAAATTAGAGATCTGTACACTGAACTCTATAAAATCTTGATGTAATAATTTGAATAGGACACAAAAAAATGGAAAGCTATCCCATCTTCATGGATTAGAAGAATTATTATAATTAACAATTGATATTATATATATAATATTATATCGTTAAAATACTACCTAAAGCTGTCTACAGATTCAATGCAATTTTTGTCACAATTCTAATGACATTTTTCACAAAAGTGAACAAAACAATCCTAAAGTTCATTTGGGACCACAAAAGACTGAGAAATGCAAAACCAGTTTTGAGCAACAAGAACAAAGCTAGAGGCATCACACTACCTAATTTCAAAATATACTACAAAGCTATACTATTCAAAAAAGCATGGTACTAACATAAAAATATAGACTATTGGACCAGGGTAGAGGCCCCAGAAATAGATGATAGTGGTGCCATGAACACATGGGGATAGGACAGTCTCTTCAATAAATTATGCTGGGAAAACTGGTTATCCACATGCAGAATGAAGTTGGACACTTGTCTCAATTTTAAAAATATCTACTCAAAATGGATTAAAGACTTAAATGTAAAGCCTGTAACTATAAAACTACTAGAAGAAAACAGAGTACAAGTTTCTTGACATTGGTGTGTGCAATTTGATTTTTATAGGACCCAAAAGCACAGGCCAATTAATAATAATAATAATAATAATAATAATGGGATCGTATCAAACTAAAAAACTTTTAGTAGGAAACAATCAAGAGTGAAAACAACCTACAAAATGGAAGAAAATATTTGCAAGCCACATAGCTGATAAGTTAACATCCAAAATATATAAGGAATGTAAATAATTCAACAAAAAAACTCAATTTAAAAATGGCCAAAGGTAAAATCAATGTACAGAAATCCGTTGCATTTCTGTACAAGTATGAAGCAGTAGAAAGAGAAATCAAGGAATCAGTTCCATTTACAATTCTACCCAAAACCATGAGATACTAGAATAAAACTAACCAGAGGTAAAAGATCTGTACTCTGAAAACTATTGAACACTTATGAAAGAAATTAAAGAGGACACAAAGAAATGGAAAAACATACCATGCTTATGGATTGGAAGAACAAATATTGTTAAAATGCCTATATTACCCAAAGTGATAGACACATTTAATGCCATCCCTATCAAAATACCACCAGCATTTTTCACAGAGCTAGAAACAAACAGTACTAAAATTTGTATAGAACCACAAAGACCTTAAATAGCCAAAGCAATCTTGAAAAAGAAAAAGCTGGAAGCATCAGAATTCTGGACTTCAAGCTATATTACAAAGCTGTAGTGATGAAGAAAGTATGGTACTGGCACAAAAACAGACACATAGATCAGTGAAACAAAATAGAAAACCCAGAAATGAACCAACAAATGGTGTTGGGAAAACTGGACAGCAACATGCAAAAGAAAGAAGCTGGGACCACTTTCTTTTTAAAAAAAATTTTTTTTTAATGTTTATTTTTGAAGGAGAAGAGAGAGCATGAGCGGGGGTAGGGGCAGAGAGATGGAGACACAGAATCTGTAGCAGGCTGCAGGCTCGAAGCTGTCAGCCCAGAGCCTGATGCGGGGCTTGAACCCACGAACTATGGGATCATGACCTGAGTCAAAGTTGGACGCTTAACTGACTGAGCCACCCAGGCACCACACTGAGACCACTTTCTTTCACCATAAGAAGTAAACTCAAATGGATTAAAGACCCAAATGTGAAACCTGAAACCATAAAAATCCTAGAAGAGAGCACAGGCAGTAATTTCATTGACATCAGCCATAGCAACATTTTTCTAGATAGGTCTCCTAAGGCAAAGGGAAAGAAAAGCAAATATAAACTTTTGAAACTACATCAAAATAAAAAGCTGCACAGTGAAGGAAACAATCAACAAAACTAAAAAGCAACACACAGAATGGGAGAAGATATTTAAAAATGACTTATCTGATAATGGGTGACTATCGAAAATATATAAAGAACTTCTAAAACTCAATACTGAAAAAGTAATCCAGTTTAAAAATGGGCAAAAGACAGGAATAGACATTTTTCCAAAGACCAAACAGTTGGCTAACAGACACATGAAAAGATGCTCAACATCACTCATCACTCATCATCAGAGAAATACAAATCAGACCTACAGTGATATATACCACTTCATGCCAGTCAGAATGGCTAAAATTACCAATACCAGAAACAACAGGTGTGGTTGAGGATGTGGAGACAGGGGAACCCTCTTACACTGTTGGTGGGAATGCAAACTGAGGCAGCCACTCTGGAAAATAGTGTGGAGGTTTCTCAAAAAGTTAAAAATAGAACTACCCCTAGGATCAACAATTGTTGTGCACTACTAGGTATTTACCCAAAGGATACAGAAATACTAATTCAAAGGGGTACATACACAACAATGTTTAGAAGAGTATTACCAACAATAGCCAAATTATGGAGAGAGCCCAAATGTCCATCGACTGATGGATAAAATGGATGTAGTATGTATATACAATGGAATATTACTTAGCTATCAAAAAGAATGAAATCTTACCATTTACAACAATGTGGATGGAGCTAGAGAGTATTATGCTGAGCAAAATAGGTCAGAGAAAGACACATTCCATATGATTTCATTCATATTGAATTTAAGAAACAAAATAAGTGAACAGGGAAAAAAGAGACAAAACAATAAACAGACTCTTAACGATAGAAAACTGATGGTTACTGAAGGAGAGGTGATGTGTGGGGGGATAGATGAGTTAAATAGGTAATGGGTATCAAGGAAAGCACTTGTGATGAGCACTAGGTGTTGTAAGTGATGAATCACAAGTTCTATGCCTGAAACTAATATTTCACTGTATGTTAACTAGCTAGAATTTAAAAACTGGGGGAGGCGGGGAGGAAGAGATATATAAAAGTAAAAATGGGCAAAGGCTCTGAATAGACATTTCCCAAAAGACCTATAAATGGCCAACAGGTAAATGAAAAGATGCTCAACATCACTAAGAATTGGCAAGAATGTGGAGAAAAGGGAACCATGGTAGACTGTTGATGGGAATATAAATTGGTACACCCATTGTAATAAACAGTATGGAGGTTCTTCAGAAAATTAAAAATAGAACTAAACCATATGATCCAGTAATCTCACTTCTGTATATGTATCCAAAGATGATGAAATCACTATCTATCTTTCTTTTCATTTACCGTTACTGTGCCAAAATGGAAAATATGCTGGTAGCAAATGGGACAATTTCTGAGGCTCAAAAAAATCTATCTTTTCTCAAATTATGACTGATTTATAAGCAAATGTAATGGTGCTTTTAACCACAGTAAATAAGTAAAACAAATTTTTTTCTAACTTGAGGCTCTTAAAAGTACAGGCTGCAAAGACTGACCTCAAATTACTTCACTACAATTCCAACTTCTTTTCTTAAAAAATTATTTTTATATTGAGGTATAATTGATATGATAGTTTTAGATGTACAACATAATGATTTGATATTCATATATATTGTAAAATGATCACTAACGTAAGTCCACTTAACATTCACCATATATATATAGATACAAAATTTTTTTCTTGTGATAGAAACTTTTAAGATCTCTTAGCAACCTTCAAATATGCAGTAAAGTCACCATGCTGTACATTACATCCTCAGGACTTATCATAAATGTAAACTTGTACCTTTTCACCACCTTCACTCTGTTTGCCCATCCCACCCTCCACACTGGTAACCACCAATCTTTTCATTGTATATGTGACCTCAGTTGTTTTTTTTTTCTTAGTTTTCAAATATGAGTGAGATCATAAGAGTATTTGTGTTTGACTTATTTCACCCAGCACAATGTCTTCAAGGTCCATCCATGTGGTCATAAATGGTAGAATTTCATTCCTTGGTATTTTTTTTTATATTAACATATGGTGTTATATTTGTTTCAGGTATACAATATAACTATTTCACAATTCTATACATTTCTCAGTGCTCATCAAGATAAGTGTACTCTTAATTCCCTTAATTTATTTCACCTATCCTGCCAGACCCACTTCCCCTCTGGCAACCACCAGTTTGTTCTCTTTATTTATGAATCTGGGATTTTTGTTTGACTCTTTTCTCTCTGCTTGCTTGCTTTGTTTCTTAAATTTCACATGTGAGTGAAAACATACAAATTTGTCTTTCTCTGACCAACTTATTTAACATTATACTCTCTACTCCATCCATGCTGTTTACAAATGACAAGATTTCATTCTTTTTTATAGCTGAGTAATATTTCATTGTATGTATAAACCACTTCTTCATCTATTCATCTGTCAGGGGACGGATGTCTTCCATGTCTTGGGTGTTGTAAATAACACTGAAGTATACATGGGATACATATATCTTTTTGAATTAGTGTTGTTTTAGGTAAATACCAGTAGTGAAATTATTGGATCATATGGTAATTCTATTTTTAATTCTTTGAGGAACCTCCATACTGTTTTCCACAGTGACTGCACTAGTTTGCAGTCCCACCAACAGTGCATAAGGGTTCCTTTTTCTCCACATCCTCGCCAACACTCGTTTTTTCTTGTGTTTTAGTTTAGCCGTTCTCACAGGTGTGAGGTGATATCTCATTGTGTTTTTAGTTTGCATTTCCCTGATGATTAGTGATACAGAGCACATTTTCAGGTGTCTGTTGGCCATCTATATGTCTTCTTTAGAAAAATGTCTATTCATGGGGCGCCCGGATGGCTCAGTCAGTTAAGCATCAGACTCTTGATTTTGGCTCAGATCATGATCTCATGGTTTGTGGGATTGAGCCCTGTGTCAGGCTCTGCAGAGCCTGCTTGTGATTCTCTCCCTCTCTCTGCCCCTCATCTGCTTGTGCTCACTCTCTCAAAACAAATAAACCTTTTTTTTAAAAAGTCTATTCAAGTCTTCCACCCATTTTTTTAATCAGATAATTTCTTTTTTTATGGCGGAATAATATTTCATTGTGTATATATACTGCATTTTCCCTCTTTATCCATCAATGGACACATAGGTTGTTTCCATATCTTAGCTGCATGGGGTTGAAAATGGGGGGGTAGATATATCTTTTCAAGTTAATGTTTTCATTTTCTTCAGATAAATAACCAAAGGTAAAATTGCTGGATCATATGGAAATTCTGTTTATAATTTTTTGAGGAACCTCAATATTGTGTTCCATAGTAGCTGAATTAATTTACTTTCTCACCATGGTATACATAGGTTCCCTTTTCTCCACATTCTCCTCACCAACACTTGTTATTTCTAGTCTTTTTGATAATAATCATGCTAACAGGTGTGAGGTGATACTTCATTATATTTTTGAATTGCATTTCCCTGATAGTCATGTAGAGCATCTCCTCATGTACCTACTAGCCATCTGGGTGTCTTTGGAAAAATGTTTATTTAGACCCTCTGCCCATTTTTTTAATCAGTTTTTTTTTTGTTTGTTTGGTTTGGTTTGGTTTGGTTTTTGCTATTGAGTTGTATGACCTCTCTATATATACTTGGATATACACCCCTTACCAGATATATACTTTGCAAATATTTTCTCCCATTCAGGATTGCCTTTTTATTTTGTTGATGATTTCCTTTGCATTTGGTGTTATAGCCAAAAAGTTATTGCCAACACTGATATCAAAGAGTTTGCTGCTTATATTTTCTTCTGGAAGTTTTATACTTTTGTTATGTTTTTAATAAATTTTGAGTTGATTTTTGTGTATCGTATATGATAGTGGCCCAATTTCATTCTTTTGCATGTGGCAGTTTTTTCCAACACCATTTGTTGAAATGACCATCCTTTCTCCATTTTTTTTAAAGTGTATTTTGAGAGAGAAAAAATATGAGCGAGGGAGGTGCAGAGAGAGAGAGAGAGAGAGAACCACAAGCAGGCTGCATGCTGTCAGCTCAGAGCCTGATGCAAGGCTTGAACCCACAAAACTATGAGATCACAACCTGAGCCGAAACCAAGAGTGAGATGCTTAACCACTGAGCCACCCAGGCGCCCCTCCTTTCTGCATTTTATATCCTTGGCTCCTTTGTCATACATCAATTGACCGTATATATGTGGGTTTATTTCTGGGCTCTCTATTCTGTTACATTGACCTATGTGTCTGTTATTATGCAAATAACATACTGTTTTCATTACTATAGCTTTGTAGTAGATTTTGAAATCAAGTAGTGTGAAATCTCCAGCTTTTTTCTTGTTGCTCAATACTGCTTTGGGTATTCATGGTCTTCTGTCATTCCATACAAATTTTAGGATTGATTGTTCACTTTCTGTTAAAAAAAAAAAAAATGCCATTGGAATTTCTATAGGGATTGCCCTGAATCTGTAGAATGCCTTGAGTAATATTAACAATATTCTTCCAATCCATGAACATGAACTGTCTTTGCATTTATGCAGGTCTTCAGTTTTATCAGTGTCTTAATACTTTTCGGTGTACAAGTCTTTCACTTCCTTGGTTAAATGAATTCCCAGGTATTGTATTCTTTTGGATGCAGCTGTAAACAGGATTGTTAATTTCTTTTTCTACTTTGTATTGATTTTTGCATCCTGCAGTTTTATAGAGTTTATTACTTCTACACTTTTTTTGGTGGAGTCTTCAGGGTTTTCTGTGTATGTCATCTGCAGAGTTAACAGTTTTACCTCTTCCTTGTCCAATTTGGGGAAAAAAGGGAAATCCTTCCCTTTTATTTCTTTTTCTTGTCTAATTGGTCTGTCTAGGTCTTCCAGTACTATGTTGAATAAAAATGGTGAGAGTGGGTATTTTTGTCTTGTTCTAGATCTTGCAGGAAAAGCCTTCAGCTTTCTACCACTGAATATGATGTTAGCTGTGGGCTTCTCATACATGACCTATTATATGGAGATATATTCCCTCTGTCCCCACTTTGTTAAGAGCTTTTATCAGACATGGATGTTGAATTTTATCAAATGCTTTTTCTACATCTACTGACATGACCATGTAATTTTTATCCTTCATTTCATTAATTTCATCTCATTGATTGATTTGCAGATGTCGAGCCATCCTTGCAACCCCGGAATACCCACTTTATCATGGTTTTTGATCCTTTTAATGTACCGTTGAATTTCAGTTGCTAATACAAGTAAAACCTTGGTTTACGAGCATAATTCATTCTGGAAACATGCTTGTAATCCAAGGCACTTATAGATCAAAGCAAATTTCCCCATAAGAAATAATGGAAACTTGGGGCGCCTGGGTGGCCCAATCAGTTAGGCATCCAACTTCAGCTCAGGTCATGATCTCACAGCTTGTGGGTTCGAGCCCCATGGTGGGCTCTGTGCTGACCGCTCAGCCTGGGGCCTGCTTCTGATTCTGTGTCTCCCTCTCTCTCTGCCACCCCCGCTTTGTGCTCTGTTTCTCAAAATTAAAAAAAAATTTTTTTAATTTTAATAAAAAAATTGAAAACAGAAATAATTGAAATTCAGATTTATTCCACATCCCAAAGATACTCATATAAAAATGATTACAATACTATAATCTGATACAAAATAATAAATGTAAAGAAAAATAAGTTAACTGGCACTTACCTTTGAAAACCTTCATGGCTGGTGTGAGGAAGACAAGAGAAAGGAGGCTTATTGTATAGGATGAATTTCACCTATCGCTAACAGAATCACTGCTGTCTTGGCTCAGTGGAACCTTTTTCTGCATGGGAGCCATTGTATATGCTCACATGGATGCTGACTAGAGTACAGTATTAATAAACTCTTGTCATATACTATATTTAATGTAACTGGCAATAAGGCAGCAAAGGAAAGGGTCTATATCTGCAGGCAGCCTGACCTCGAATGAAGTAAAGCATTCCTAAGCTTAGTCTTGCATGGAAAAGCAAAGGACTGTCCATAGGTGCTTTGTAGTGACAAAAAATACACTAGTACCAACTGTGGGAACCTTCCAACATTCTGAAAAATCATTGATTCCTGCCAAACACCACAACCTGAGACCAAGCATCCAAAAACAGGATACAATCCCACCGAGAGAGGGAGGAAGGGAGGAAAGGAGAGAGAGAGGGAGGGAGGGAGGAAAGAACCATTGGCTCAGTTGTGATCATGTGACATTCGGCATCACGTACTACTCATATTTCAAGACACTGCTCGTTTATCAAGTTAAAATTTATTAGAAATTTTGCTTGTCTTACAGAACACTCACAGAACAAGGTACTCGCAATCCAAGGTTTTACTGTATTTTGTTGAGGATTTTTGAATCTGTATTCATCGGTAATATTGGCCTGTAATTTTCTCATAGTGTCCTTGTTCTGTTATCAGGGTACTGCTGGCCTTGTAAAAGGAGTTTGGAAGTATTCCCTAATCTTCTATTTTTTCACATTTTTCATTCTTTTTTCTTTTTGCTGCTCTGATTGAGTTCCACTGCCCTGTATTCAAGTTTACTGATCCTTTCTTCTGCTTTATCTAGTCTGGTTTCAAACTCTTCTGATGTATTTTTCAGTTCAGTTATTATATTCTTCAGCTCTATGACTTCTGTTTAGTACATTCTTATATTTTTCATCTGAGTTCTGTCTTCATCCATTCATCTCCCAAGTTCAGTGAGCATCTTTGTGACCATTATTTTGAATTCTTTATCAGGTAAATCACTTAACTTAGTTTTATTAAGGAATTTTTTCTGAGGTTTTCTCATTTTTTAATTCAGAACATATTTTTTTGTTTCATCATTCTGCTTGACTGTGTTGATTTCTGTGCATTAGATAAAATAACCACCTCTCCAAGTCTTGAATAGTAGCCTTGTGTAGTAGGTAAACTTTATTGTTCAACCCTGTCCTAGCCCTTGTATCTTAAACCTTTTAATTGTCCAAGCATCCTCTTTTATTTTTAATGGCTTCTAATAGTCGAGGTTGTGCCAAGACCTGTCATTATCCCAGAGGGGAAGATTTCAGCACCTAGATGGAGGCTGGTTGTCATCTTTTAAAAGTATGCACATATATACAGTCCTGTGGGACCACAAACATAAGCCTCACTGGCCACCAGAGCTAGGCAATCTTAAGTATCCCCTGGGCATCAGTCTCCAAAATTGGGGTACCATACAAGTGCATCAGCTCCTTTCTAAAAGATACCAGCAGCTGGAATGAGACAAAGGGAGAACACAAAGATGGCAACCACTTGCCTCCATACCCTGAAAGCAACTCCATAAGCTCCTAGATGTGTGCTAAACCTGAAACCTACCTTTTGGGCTGAAACTCCAACACAAGCAAATAGCCCTCTTTCACAGAAAGCCTGAGAGTATGTTTCAACCTCTTGTCTGTGCAGTACCCCGGATATAGTAGCCTGCTAAGAACTAGGTCTCCTATTGTTACAGTCTCATGGGGCCCAGGAACACAAGCCCCCCTGGCCACCAGAGCCAGGCTATCGGTGAGCATCCCTGGGTGGCAGCTGCAAATACCAGGCAGGGCTCCAGACATAAAAACAGGGCACCAGATGCATGTAAAAGCTCTCCTCCAGGAGATAGTGGCACTGTGTAGTGCAGCAGAGGAGAAGAGTGAACATGGTATCCTCTAGCCTCTGTCCCCAGAGAGTACCCCAGCAGGCCCCTAGATGTGTGTTTTAAGTTAGATGCCTGCCCTAAGGCCAAGGCTTTAAGATAAGGAAATGAGTGTCTTTCACAGAAAGTTTGGGTGTCTATTGGCTGCTTCTGCACTGGTCGCTAGCATGGGTGAGTCCAAGCACATAACCCCCTTACGAGCCATTTCTCACTTAACTGTACCCTTTTGGGTCTCATGGACACAAGCTCTATAGAGATTTCCAAAGCTAGATGTTTTAGGGAGTCATCTTTTAGTTTCAGGTCTTAAGAGTTACGGTGCCCAGTATGAGATTCAAACCCTTCACTCCTTGGAAGAAGTTCCAGGTTTTAAGTTTCCTCTTGATTGTAGGTCACCATGACAGAGGTGGGGATTATAGTGAGATTGTGTGTCAGCCTGTCCTACCCACTTAGATGTGGGGTTTTCTTGTCTGCACAGTGTGTAGGAGTTACTCAGTTCTAAGGAGTCTTTTCAGAAGAACTTGTTCCATATGTAGCTGTAGATTTGGTGTGTCTACGTGGGAGAAAGTTCAGGATCTTCTTACATTACCATCTTGAATCAGAACTCTGAAATAAATATCATGAAGTACCTGCACTCCTATGTTCACTGCAGCATTATTCACAGTAGCCAAGATATGAAATCACCCTAAATGTCCCTCAGTGGATAAATGGATAAAGAAAGTATGGGATACACACACACACACACACACACACACACACACACACACACTAGAATATTATTCACCCTTTAAAAAGAAGGAAATTCTGTCATTTGCGACAACATGGATGATCTCAGAGTACACCATGCTAAGTGAAATAAGGCATGCACAGAGACACAAATACCACATGATCTCACTTACATGTGAAATCTAAAAACTGTCAAACACAAAGAGTCATAGAGTAGAATTTTAGTTAGCAGGAGTCGAGGGAAGAAGGAAATGGGGAAGTACTAGTCAAAGCGTACAAAGTTGCAGTTAGAATGAAACATACAACATGGTGAGTATGGTTAATAATACTGTATTAAATATTAGAAATTTGCTAAGAGTAGATTTCAGGTCTTCTCATCCCCCTCTCCCCCAAATATAACTAAGTGAGGAGATGATATGTGAAATAATTTTACTGTAGTAATTATTTCACAATGTATATATTTTCTCATTGTACCCCTTAAATACAGTTTTTACTAAAAATGTTTTAAAAAACTATAAAGGAAATTTAGCCACAGTAAAGATGTAGAAAAACATAAAGTTAATTGTAATTAAATATCTTATTTAATCCACTATATCTAAAATGTTATTGCAACATCTCATCAATATAAGAATATTGATGTTTTACTTTTTTTTCATATTAAGTCTTCAAAATCTGTTGTGTATTTACACTTCAAGATATCTCAAATTGGACTAGGAACATGTGGATAAGTGGCTACCATATTTGACCATGCAGATGTGAATAACAAGAGTTCCAGAAAAAAAGAATGGATAAGGGTGAAAAGAGGCAGGGAAGAAATAAAATAATTTAAGAAAATTTCCGAGAACTAAAGAATACTAGCTTCCAAATTGAGTAAGCTCTCAGAAAGCCCAAGAAAGTAGATGAATTAGACCCAGACCAGGATACTTCATCATGAGATTTCAAAATACCAAGGACCCAGAGAAACCTCTATAGGCTTCAAAGGAAAAAAAAAAAAAGTTACTATAGTCAAAGGATCAGACATCAGCATGGCTTTAGACTTCTCAACAATAGTGGATAGATAGAAGATAGTGTAGTGAATCACTGCCTTTAAACTTCTGAAGGAAAAGCACCACCAAGGTATAATTCTGTAACCAAAATATCAACCAAGTTAGGAGGCAGATAAACAGTATTTTCAACTATCTAAGATCTCAGAAAATGTATGTGCCTCACTCCCTTTTTTTAGGAAGCTACCGAAGAATATGTTACACTAAACAAGGAAGTCAACCAAGAATGAGGAAAGTGTGAGATACAAGAAATAAGAGAAAGGTGAAAGGAATCCCTGGGATGAAACCATGAATCCAGTCTAGAGAGCAACCAGTGCAGTTAAAGTAGGTCAGAAGGAAGCAAGAAAGACTTCATCAAGAAAATCCAATTCATAGAACCCTGATGAGAATGATTATGGATGTAGAAAACTGGCACATATGGGCACTGAATAGTAACATGTACACAGAAATCTAAGCAAATAAGAGATAAAAGAAAAAGTTGAGTAATTTATATTACGAGGTTCAGAAGGGCATGTAGGTAAAGTAGAAAGAGAGGTAGAAGAGCTAAAACCTCATTTTTCAATGTATGAAATTAATACACAGTTCTTAAAACAGAAATGTAAGGAAGGAGCAATATAGGCATCTTATCTGAAAATATAAAAACCAAAATAATCAGGTATTGAAAGTGGTTGATTCTGGGGAAGGGAAATAAAGGGAAGAAGGGGTCTGGCCAGTTTTTCTAACAAATTTTATAAAACTGTGTCCCTCTAAGTCTCAAGTATACACATATTAACTTATTTTAAAAGAAAATATACACATACTAACTTATTTTAAAAGAAACATGGGCAGTAATAAATCTGGGTGAATAAAGGACCTTACCAGGCCATTGCTAACGAGTGTCCTTATCTTCTAGCATTGAGTATTGGTTCCGCTGCATGGATATGGATGGAGATGGTGTACTCTCCATGTATGAGCTGGAGTACTTCTATGAGGAGCAATGTGAACGGATGGAAGCCATGGGCATTGAGCCCTTGCCATTCCATGATTTGCTGTGCCAGATGCTTGACCTGGTGAAGCCAGCCAGTGATGGTAAGATTGAGTAAAAGACCATCTGCACTACTCACCTATGTAACAGAGGGGGGCCTTTAATCCTGGATTGTCCCAAATTACTGAACTTCCAGAGTCTTCCATACTGGCTTCCCAAATACAGAAATATTTAAGTTTCTCCTTTACCACTAGTTTAGAACCAACAACTAATGGCAAATCAAGTTTAAGAAATTTCCCCCTAGAAACAGAAGGCAGATTAGTGATCGCCCTAGGCTGGGTGAGGAGATGGGGAAGGTCTGCTTGATGAGTACAGAGTTTCCTTTTGGAGTGAGGAAATGTTATGGAACTCGGTAGTGGTAATGGTTGTACAACACTGTGAATGTACTAAAAGCTGCTGAATTGCACACTTTAAAATGGTAAATTTTATGTCCATTTTACCTAAAAAAATGGGATTTTATATAATAAAATTGGCATATTCGTATACTCTTAAACTTCAGTAAAAGTTTTTTTCACTTGCCAAAAAGTTCTTGAAATTTACTGGATTTGTTTTTACATAGGCAAAATAACACTACGAGATCTGAAGAGATGCAGAATGGCACACATTTTTTATGATACTTTCTTTAATCTGGAGAAATACTTGGACCATGAACAGAGAGATCCTTTTGCGGTCCAGAAGGTACTGGTTTTAACTTCCTTTGAAGGCTGCAGTATCAGGGGTTGTGTGCTACAGATAAAAACGGTCTTTCCCTGTGAGAATCTTGTATTTAAAGAGGTAACATTTAGAACATTTTCTCACCTACTGAAAAGAGAGAAAAAAGGACCTAGAGCACATGTCTCTCCATAGCTAATCTTCAAGTTTAGGTAACCTGCATCTGTCTATCACTGAGTGAATTTTGTGGTCTGTATACTTATATATTAGACACTAGTTACAAAAAAGTTTTGAAAAAAATTTGTCCTTCTAACTTTTAAAAAAAATGTATCAATAGAACCATCTGTATTAGAAAGTATATTGGGGTTAACTGTACCATTCATTTCCAGGATTACATTGTAAATAGCTCTCCCAATCATAATGAAAACTAGACATTCTCCATAATAGCCCTCAGATAACAAAACACTTTTTCAAGTGTTAATGACTGTTGTGCATGACTATCAGTTTGAAGTCATTCTACACCTGAATAGAGATGAGCACCCTTACGCGTACACAAAAACCTGTGGACCCTCAAAAAGCCCTGAACATATGGTCTATGTCAAAATAATAATAGTAATAATAATAATAATAATAATAATAATAATAATATCAGCACTTCCCCTTCTCTTGTTTAAAAAGTAAAAATTATGTGGGGGTGCCTAATGGCTCAGTCGAGTTGGTTAAGCATCCAGCTCTTGGTTTTGACCCAGGTCATGATCTCATGGTCCTTGAGTTCAAGCCCTGTGTGGAGCCCCACATTTGCACTGACAGTGCAGAGCCCACTTGGGATTCTCTCTCCCCCACCCCTGCCCCCTTCCTTGCTTGTGTTCTCTCTCCCTCAGAACTTTAAAAAAAATTTTTTTTTAATTCTGTTAGTAGAAAAGGACTGTTTGAGTTGAGTCCTACAGGAATACAACTACCAGAAACTTTCAGTCTTTTTCTTCTACATGTTGACCTAAATAGTAGTAAGAATACAAAGATCACCTTATTATTTTTTAAGTTTATTTATTTGTTTTTGAGAGAGACGGAGACAGTCACAAGTGGGGTAGGGGCAGAGAGTGAGACAGAGAATCCCAAGCAGGCCCCACACTGTCAGTGCAGAGCCGATGCAGGGCTTGAACCCACAAAACTGTGTGATCATGACCTGAGCCAACACCAACATTTAGACATTTAACCAACTGAGCCACCCAGGCACCACATACGTTATTTTTAATTTTTTTTTTTTTTTTTTTAAATTTTAGAGAGCACAAGCAGGGGAGGGGGGCAGAGGGAGACAGAATTTCAAGCAGGCTCCACACTCAGTGTGGAGCCAATGCAAAGGTCAATCCCATGACCCTGGGATCATGATCTGAGCTGAAATCAAGAATTGGACACTCAACTGACTGAGCCACCCAGACACCCCCAAAGATCACCTTCTAAAAACAAATATTCTACGCCTGATCTTGGGGCATATCAAGGCACATTATTACTAGCTTTAAAAAAAAATTTTTTTCCCGGGCACCTGGGTGGCTCAGTTGGTTAAGTGTCCACCTTCAGCTCAGGTCATATCTTGTAGTTCGTGAGGTTGAGCCCCATGTCGGGCTCTGTGCTGACAGCTCAGAGCCTGGAACCTGCTTCCAATTCTGTGTCCGCCTCTCTCTCTGCCCCTCCCCCACTCGTGCTATCTCTCAAAAATAAATAAACATTAAAAAAAATGCCAATTATAAATCTAAGATGTAAGTTTCAAAGATGTCAAAAGGATGGAGTAGGGGTTCTTAAAATGAGTTAAGTATCATAATCATATTGTATGGTCAGTATTTAGGTATTTACATTCTTCTGGGCACGACTAACCTTACATCTGAGGGCAGTGCTAATAACTCATTTTAATTATGGAAAAGCATTTTACCTGGAATATATAATCCAAGATACTGCCCAGGTTGGAGAAGGAAAAGAAAATGTATATAGCCTTTTCCCCCTTTATAAAATTTGTAAGAGATGGCAGTATATCAAGATTTATTCTGATCTGCAGAGAACATTTTTAGTCAGAAAGTGCTCAGTAAATTCCAGTGACTGTGTTGAAGAGACATATGGTCATATAGAGATAAAAAGAAGAGCAAAAAGTAGCAATCGAGCATGTACAGTATAGCAAAGGAAATTATTTGGGGGAGAAGGGCTCTTTCTAGGAAAATAGCACAGATGACATGGTATCTGAGCTGGCTTTTACAGAAGCAATAAAAATATGCCAGGGAGGGGAGGAAGCAATGGTCTGTTTCAGGTGGGCATATGTAAACCACAAGTCACTCCAGATAGCTGGTGTGCAAAGTGCCAGGGAGAAGAGCCCAGACAAAGGTCTCTCATTATAAGGCTAAAGAATCTAGACCTAAAGAATTCACTGCTGAGGAGTTCACTATAATTTTATGATTGGAGGCATACAAATCACTTTAAGAGTGTTACTTTAGCACCTCTCTTAACATGTTAAAATGAAATATTTTCAGGCAGGTCATCACAAATGTTCACTGAAGAAAACCAATCTCCAATTCTTTGTCTTTGATTATTTTTGTTTCCTTTCCTCTTTGCAATCAGGATGTTGAGAATGAGGGGCCTGAGCCCTCTGACTGGGACAGGTTTGCAGCTGAGGAGTATGAGACTCTTGTTGCAGAGGAATCTGCCCAAGCACAGTTCCAGGAAGGGTGAGTGAGGTCCCTGGGTCTTATAGAACTTTTTTAACAGGGGTAATCATATCAGGAATGGTAAAACCATCTTTAAAAAATCAAACTAGTAATCCTTTCTTATTTTTGGATATCCTGATTATAACCAACTTTAGTTGAAAGAATATTTTTCCAGCAATCTTCCCTTCTTCACTAATTTCCTAAAACTCTTCTCGTGTCCCATTTCCTTTAATGGAGTTGTACTTTTCACTGGAAGCTAAGACCATCGTGCAGTCATTCTACTTTGTTAGTGATATCACATGCTGTAAAAACATTTAGCATTTACTAAAATGCTGTAAAAACAGGATGAGACTAAAAGAACTGAAGCTCTTTTAAATAATCAAGGTGACCATGTTTAAAACAAATCTTTACCATACATGTTTTTTTGTATTCAACACTGAACAAGAATTTACTTCTACAACAAATTTGTAATAGGGTATATATAATTCCATAAAGGGATCATGGTAAGAAACTATTCAAGACTTTCATTGCTTAGATCATTTCGGCAACTTTATAATTTGTTGGCTCTTTCCACCATCTTCTAGTGATTTCTTTTGTAGTTCCTCTAAGGCTCTTAATTCTTATTAATGTAATATTTTTTCAATAGGTAATATATTCATATGTTTTAATATTCAAAGAAACAAGGATAGTTTCCTACTGCCCAGTTTTCCTCCCTAGAAGCAATCACTGTGACCTTTTTTTTTTTTTAATATTTATTTATTTGGGGGAGGGTGCAAGCAGGGGAGGAGCAGAGAGAGGGGGACAGAGGATCAGAAGCAGGCTCTGCACTGACAGCACCAAGCCTGATATGGGGCTCAAATTCACGAACCATGAGACCATGATCTGAGCCGAAGTCAGACACTCAAACCGACTGAGCCACCTAGGTTCTCCCACATTTTCTTACGTGTCCTTCCAAAGACACCCTCCCACTTTATTTCCTATACATATATATATATATACACACATACATACATTCATATACGTGTGTATATATAAAAAAGCACATATACATTCTTTTATTTCTTTTTTCTGTACACATATGGTAGCATAGTATATTAATTGTTTGGTACTTTGCTTTTTCCACACTTATGTAAAGTTTCTGTTATAGAAGATGAGTAAGTTCTAGAGATCTGCTATACAACTTAGTGCCCATAGTTAAAAATGTGGGTATTCTGCAGTTTAAAATGTTAAGAGAACAAATCTCATGTCTTCCTACAAAACACACACAAAAAAATACCATGAAATTTTTGGAGGTGAACAGATTTTTGGAGTACCTTGATTGTGGTATCACAGATGTATGCATATATCCACAGTGATCAAGGTGTAATTGTTAAATGCATATAATTTTTGTGTATCAAACCTAAATAAAGACAAAAACAATAACAAAGATTGGGAAGACAGCATGGTGAACCAAAAACACTTGTATTTTACAATTACTGAGGTATAAATAAAGCTTCACAAATATTTTGGGGGCCTTGAGTACATGAAAAAATTTTTAAAAGCCCAACAAATGGGAGATTATTTCATGCATGTATCTGATGAATGTTCTAAGTATTTCTACAGCTGCACAATATTCTACTGTACAGTTATGCCACTATGACAAATAAAATGTTCTAATGAATAATCTTATATACATGTAATTTTATACATATGTAAGACAAATTTCTATAAGTATAGCAAACAGAGGAGGGTTTCAGAGAAACCAACAAGAAATAATGCAGACACCCAGAACTAGCAACAGTGGGGAGCCACTTCCATCCTTAGGTCTAAAAGGACAAGGAGATAAAACCATCATCAGAACCCAAAGAGAGTAAGTATATGGAGAGAGCTGACAGGAGCTGTGACCTTCAGTAATGGAATTTAGTCAAACTATGGCAATCTAGGTGAGAGCTGCTAGAATAAATACCCAGTTTCACTTTGCTCATATCCCTTAGTATCCTGATGGCACTTCTCATTGGTTTCCAACCAGAAACAAGAAGATAAGAGAACTCATGTAGTCTGTTTGGATCAGCCTCCTTATCCACCTAGCTAAGGGGAGAGTAGATCTAGAAGGATAAACATCAAATATCCAGCTCAGTACAAATGCCAACAGAGATTCTACATTTCACACGCTTACCATTAAGTCTTCAATATCTTTTTTGAGAGTACTGAAGAAGCCATCACCAAACTACTTTCTTTAATCTTGAGATATCCTTAATATGCTTACAAAACTGGGGTCTTATTTTTGTGTCATGGACCCAGAAACCCAGAAAAATCATTCATCATTATTTTAAGCCTGACTGAATAAGAAGGGAAGATAGGCAAGTGTATTCATAAGCATAATCTAAAATTTTTTTGGCACTGAGCTTCCTTAGAGTAAGGTTACTTATGAAGCAGCATCACTACTGTTAAGAGCATCTGTGGTTGTTTATAATAGTGAAAAATTGGAAGGTCTGATAGGAAGATTAATAAAATTATCCTGCATATACATAGTATAATTCCATGTAAACATTACAAATCATTTTGTGGACGTATATTTCTTGACTATTATAAAGAAAAAATTGAAATGTGGAGGAAGGCTTTAAAAGATCAAGTAAGGGGGAGCCTAGGTGGCTCTGTTGGCAAAGCATGCAACTCTTGATTTTGGCTCAGGTCATGATTTCACAGTTCATGAGATCGAGCCCCATGTCAGGCTCTGCACTTACAATGCTGAGCCTTCTTAAGATTCTCTCTCTCCTTCTCTCTCTGCCCTGCCCCCATTCATACATGCATGTGGGCACTCTCTCTCTCTCAAAATAAGCAAACATTTAAAAAAGATCAAGAAGGAATAGTAAAGTGTAAGAAAGAAAATTAGGTATACATAAGGAAAACAACAGGGATCTTAGTATGTATTAGACAACAAAGCAAATGGAACACAAAAAATTCAAAGATAATAGAAAAGCTTTTTTTTTTTTTTTTAAATAAAGTTCCTGAAATCCAAAAGGTCAGAAGTCATACAATATCCAGGAAATACTGAAAATTATTGATTCCCAATATATGTCGTGAATTTGCCGGTGTTCAAAGATAAATATTGGATAAAGGGTTAGCATCCAAAATCCATAAAGAATTCACCAAACTCAACATCCATAAAACAAATAATCCAGTGAAGAAATGGGCAGAAGACATCCAGATGGCTAACAGACACATGAAAAATCATCAGGAAAATAAAAATCAAAACCGCAATGAGATACCACCAAACACCTGTCAGAATGGCTACAATCAACTTGGGGAACAACAGATGTTGGTGAGGATGTCGAGAAAGGGGGACCCTTTTGCACTGTTGGTGGGAGTGCAAACTGTTGCAGCCACTCTGGAAAACAATATGGATATTCCTCAAAAAATTAAAAATACAACTACCCTACAACCCAGCAATTGCACTACCAGGCATTTATCCAAAGGATACAAAAATGCTGATTTGAAGGGCACTGTGCACCCCAATGTTTATAGCAGCACTATCAACAACAGCCAAAGTATGGAAAGAGCCCAAATATCCATCCACTGGAAAAAGGATAAAGAAGATGTGGGGTGTGTGCATGTATATACATATAAACACACACACACACACATTGGAATACTACTCGGCAATGAAAATGAAATCTTGCCATTTACAACTATGTGGATGGAACTAGAGGGTATTATGCTGAGTGAAATCAGTCAGAGAAAGATACCATACGATTTCACTCATGTGGAATTTGAGGAACTCAGCAGAGAAACACAGGGGAAGGGAAGGAAAAATAAGAAAAACAGAGGGAGGCAAACCATAAGAGACTCTTCTATACAGAGAACAAACTGAGGGTTGCTGGAGGAGAGGTGGGTGAGGGGATGGGTTAAATGGGTAATGGGCATTAAGGAGGATACTTTTTGGGATGAGCACTGAGTGTCATATGTAAGAGATGAATCCCTGGGTTCTACTCCTCAAGCCAAGACTACACTATGTGTTAACTAACTTGATTTTAACTTTAAGAAAGAAACTCTAATTGGGTTTCTTTTCCACTTAAAAAAGTCAAGTCCTCAGACAAGGGAAAAATAAAATCACCCTCGCCTCAGATACCTCCATGGTAAAAATGAATATTAGAAGATCATAAAACAACACATACAACTTTTTCAGAGAAAAAATTTCTATAATCTCAAATTTTATACTAACCCCAGATGACATTCAAGCATGAAAACACAAGTGGGTATTTTCAACATGTAAGAACTGAAGGGAATATAGCACCCATGAGCTCTTCTATAAAAAAGACAATCATAAAACCAAGAAACAAACCAAAATAAAGAGCCTGGAAATGTAGCAACCATTGGGGAAAAGAAATAAATAGCATTCAATCCATTCAAATGTAGAAAGAATAGAGATCTGGAAAAAAGAAATGTAAAACTAGGATGTAGAGAGGAAGAGGAAATATATGTATAACATCCTAGAAATAACAATTTAAATGAAAATGGGAGGTAGAAAAGAGGAAGAAAGTATGTGTAAATTTCACTGGCAAAACCTCAGTAGATACCCTTTAAAGCTATAAGTCAAATTGAGGGTTTAGGAATACTAATTTAACACTTGAAAAACCAAAGCTAGACTATTCCAATTCAATCAGAAAATGTGTATACAGAAAAGAAAAACACAGACCACAAAGCCTGAAGATGACAGAACTAAGGCAATGAATGTAAATGGAATAAACTCACTTATTAAAAGGAAAGGATTCAATTTTGTATTAACAACAAAGGTTGCATTAAAAACGAATGAATGCTTTGGAGCAGCCACTCTGGAAAACCACATGGAGGTTCTTCAAAAATAGAACTACCCTACGACCTAGCAATGGCTCTACTATGTATTTAGTCAAAGGATACAAAAATACAGATTCGAAGGGGCACATATACCCCAATGTGTACAGCCTCACTTTCAACAATAGCCAAATTATGGAAAGAGCCCAGATGTCCATCAACTGCAACGACGTGGATAGAACTAGAGTGTGTTAGGTGAAGCAAAACCAGTCAGAGAAAGGCAGATATCCTATGATCCCACTCATATGTGGCATGTAAGAACAGAACACATGAACATAGGGGAAGGGAAGGAAATATAAGATGAAAACAAGGAGGAAAACCATAAGACTTAACTATAGAGAACTGAGAGTTCGTAGAGAGTTGGTGGGTGGGGGGAATGGATTAAATGGGTGTTGGGCATTAAGGAGGGTACTTGTTGGGATGAGCACTGGGTGTATATGTTAAGTGATGAATCACTAAATTTTGCTCCTGAAGCCGATACTACAGTATATGTTAACTAACTTGAATTTAAATAAAATCTTGGAAGAAAAAAAAAATGAATAGTCAAAAAAACTATGCATCTGACAGCATCAGATTTTTGAAACGATAACTCCAAAAAGAAAAGGAGAAATTGGAGCCTATTATTGCAGCCATAATAAACTATACCCTGAAAATAGATAAAATACCTTTGTAGGTTTTGTCCATAGGCCATCTACAAAATATATATTAGGCTACAAACAAAACTTCAGTGGACCTCTAAAGAGTAACTGTAATTCAGACCAGCTTCTCATTTTAAGGAGGTAGTCTGAAAGCATACTGTAGTTTTCAGTCTCTCACACCATTTGAAAATACAGAGCACCACTTAAGAGGAGAAACTTTCAGTGGACTAAAAGACGAAAAGGAGATGGGATCCGATTGAAGAGGCAGTCTGTGCAGCAGCATGCAGAAGATAATTGCTACAAATAAAGGAAGCAGCACTTAAGGATGATCCATACCTGAATTTGGCTGAAAACTCCACGCAAGGAGGAGATGAGAAGCAGCAGTGTCCAGGTAGGTCAAACCTTGTATATCTCATCCTATTCCTAAAGGAAAGACAAGAGTGTGGGATCTTGGAACAGAGAAAGCACAACCACTGAAATATCCACACCAGCAGCATGGTCCATCTAGCCCCTCATTCTCATTGAAAACACTAGCAACCTCTCATTGCCCCCTCCTAATAAGAAGCCAGTGCAAACAGAGGGAGCGGTCTGTTCCCAGCTACATAGAAAAGTGGACAAATATCAAACGGTTGGAAGTAATAAAATACTCAACAAATGGAAGAACTTTCACTCTTGGAAGGCGATTTACTACAGCAATAAGAACAAGGCCTCAAGTTGAGTATTATTTACCATTTTTGGAGTGGTAAGAGAATACTGCCCTCTTGAAACAAGACCAGTTTCTTGGAAATTGAAAGAAAAATTTTTAAATGAAAAACACAGTCATTGAGCTGAATAATAGAATGGACACAGATGAAAATTTTTTGATTTGGGATATTATGATACTACAGTAAGAAATCTTTATAGAAACCAGTAGAAATAACAGCCAGATAATTCCCAGAATTCTGTTTAAACAAATAAAAATATACCCAGGGGCCAGCAAATTTTTTCTGTCCAGGTAGTGAATATTTTAGGCTTCACAGTTCTGTTACAACTACTTACCTCTGACATATATATGGCTATAACAGTAGCCATAGAAAATATGTAAGCAAATGAATGTGGCTGTTTTCCAATGAAATTTTACTAATATGCCCTGAGATATAAACTTTATTTTTTCACATGTCATGAAATATTCTTGTGATATTTTTTTTTTTCAAATTTAAAAAGGTAAAAACCATTCTTAGGTCACTGGGCTATACCAAAACAAGTGAAGAGATTTGGCCCACAGACTGTAGTTTGCCAGTCCTGTACTAGAGTGAAATTTCAGAACCTAAAAGATAAAGAAGAACTGAAAATCTATCAGACAGAAAAAAAACAGATTACCTACAAAGTGAATGCAAAAAGAAATGGAGCAATATCATTCAATTACTGCAAAGAAAATAACTTTAAATCTAGAATTCCACTCCTATTTAAATATGAGGGCCCAATAAATACATTTTCAGACATCCAAAGATGCAAAAAGTTACCAACCACAGACTATCTCTGAAAGAAGTATTAAGGGATACTCTTCAGCAAAAAGGTAAACAGATCCTCAAGGAAACAGTGGGATGCAAGAAACAAGCATGAGCAACAAAATTAGTAAAATCTATTCTTAGAACTAAAAAATACTGATCACATACTATTAAGAGTAAAAAGAGGTCAGGGAAATACATTATGAATCTTTATTAGAGAGTATTAACGCTGATGAATTTATATTTCTCTAACAATGACTAGAGAGTTAAAATATGTGTATTAAACATTTAAGGTCAACCACTAATAAAAACAAAATGGAAAACTCTCTAATCATTTTTTTAGAAAAAGACAATAGATTATTAAGCTGAGAAAAATTGGGTAAAGAAAACTCAATCTGCTAAACTCAGTCTACTAGAAGACAAGCGTGTTATCAGCATTGTTTTGGTGGCAAGTATCCTAACCATAAGCCAAAACAAAAAACAAAACAAAAAAAGACCCAGAAATACTGGCTTACAGAACTGAAAAGTCCAGGGGGTAGTACTAACTTTAGAGACTCAGATTTCATCTCTTTCATCTCTTAGATAATATTCTTCTTTCATCTTTTCACACTTAGCAAGTTTTTCATATGTGGCAGCAAGATGATCACTTAATAGCTTCAAGTTCAAATAAATGACAAAATCCCTTTCCCCTAAGTTCCAACCAAAGCCTAGGATTTGTGTCCCTTTGGCTCTAATTGGCTTAGTTTAGGTCCAATCCCTGAACCAGTTCCTGAAGGAGGCCTAGAACCAAGCTTCTACAGGGATCAGGTCTATCCAAACCATGTTTTCCAAAGGGAAATCAGAAAATATGGCCATAGGGGCACCTGGGTGGCTTGGTCGGTTTAGCGTCCAACTTTGGATCAGATCATGATCTCACAGCTCATGAGCTGGAGTCCCGAGTTAGGCTCTGTGCTGACAGCTCAGAGCCTGGAGCCTGCTTCAGATTTTGTCTCTCCCTCTCTCTGCCCCTCCCCCACTCGTGCTGTATCTGTCTCTCAAAAATTAATAAAAACATTTAAAAATTTTTTTTTATTTTTTTTTTATTTTTTTTAAATTTTTTTTTTTCCAACGTTTTTTATTTTATTTTTGGGACAGAGAGAGACAGAGCATGAACGGGGGAGGGGCAGAGAGAGAGGGAGACACAGAATCGGAAACAGGCTCCAGGCTCCGAGCCATCAGCCCAGAGCCTGACGCGGGGCTCGAACTCACGGACCGCGAGATCGTGACCTGGCTGAAGTCGGACGCTTAACCGACTGCGCCACCCAGGCGCCCCTAAAAAATTTTTTTAAAAAGAAAATGGCCATAAAAAAGGAGAATACTATTCCAATAAAGGAACAATGGATGTCCACCATAGTAAGAAAGAAGAGACAAAAAGATAGACAGTACAAAATAAATGGCCAGAATAAGTCCAAATATAGTGTCAATAACAAAATTCACATTGAATTAAAAATCAAACTGTATACTATTCTTTAGATCCATCCCTAACACAGAGTTAAAAGTCAAATGAATAGTAACAAGAATAAATCAGGTATGGTAACATTAATGAGACAAGTAGAATTTAAAGCTTTAAAAGAGACTTCCCCATATTTCAACAGTTGGCCATGAGAATAAATTCATGAACTTTATGCAACATAAAATATATCTGATAGAAATACAAGGCAAAATTGACATCGCAGTCTTGTAAAAACCAACAAATCAAATGGAGAAGGAAGGAAGGAAGGAAGGAAGGAAGGAAGGAAGGAAGGAAGAAAGAAAAAGAAAGAAAGAAAGAAAGAAAGAAAATAGAAATTAGAACGTTTTCAAAGACGTACTCAACAGTATACCTGGTACCCAAGAAATACACATGGAGCCATCACAAAAGTGCCTATTTATTAAGGCATGAAGGAAATTGCAACAACTTAAAATGTAACCTTAAATTAACAACAAAAAGTTAAAATACACATACCTAGAAAGTTAAAAATAAAGTTGAAAAATACTCTAAATATATTTCAAAATAACTGTTAAAGTGGAAGTCAAAATTCAAATTCTAGTCTTTTTAGAACTATGCATTATATATTTATTAAAACATGAGATTTGGACAGGGGGAAATTTGTAACCTGTGGACTAAAATAAATTGATTAGGTTTTACTCTCAAAATGCATGAGAAAGGATGACAGTATAGACCTAAGTACATAGAAGAAGTTAAATAATTTTATTCAAACGAAAATAAATCTATTAATTTATAAACACAAACACACACACACACACACACACACACACACACACACAGCACACTATGTACCAAGCACTAATCTAAATATTGTAATTCATTGAGTGCTCACAAACCCTTTTTTTGTAGATGCTGATATCCCATTTACATATGTGAAAACTGAACCACACAAGATTAAATAAGTTGTCAAATCCACCAGTATATAAAAGAATACATCATAAGTGGGGTTTATGCCAAGACTGCTACAGTGGTTCAACTTTGTAAAGTCTGTCATTAACAAATTAAGGAAAACAAACACAAAATATAAACTGATTCTCTGAAGGCATATGATAAAATTTAATACATTTTCTGGTTTGGAAAAAAATCTTAAAACTAAGCAAACTGGAGATGAGTACCTTGTTAATGATAAAGATGGTTAATCCCACACCCCAGAAATAACCAGTTAAAAATACAATAGGGAAAAATCCCATTCATTAATATCAAGAAGAAAAGTGACTTGGAAAATATATATGAAGAAAATATAAAATTTTACCAAAAGGTGTAAGACAATTCACCATGTTAAAATTAATTCGTTAATTTGATATATTCCCCAAAATATGTTGTGGAACTTGATAAGCTAATTCTAAATAGAACAATAAATATACAAGAATAGTAATGAGTTTAGGAAAGAAAGGTGTGGTGGACTACAGGGCGTGTGTGTATGATAAAGACAGTGTCTTAAATGCGTCATGAAAAGACTAGTCAGTAAAATGTTGCCCTCTGTGGTGGGTGAAAAAAAGTGCATATGAAACTAATGTCTGCGTGTTAGGTAAATAGACTTTCAGAGCTTAAAAGTAATGGGAGAAATTTATAAGGAAATACTTTCTAGATGTGACATTTAGGAAGTGACATTCTGTATCACAACCAAAAGACAAACAAATTGGACTGCATCATATGATCAATAATATTCTTTTATAAATCAGATTCTTCAAGGGGTGCCTGGGTGGCTCAGCCGGTTAAGGGTTCTACTTCGGCTCAGGTCAGGATCTCACAGTTTGTGGGTTCAAGTCCCATGTCGGGCTCTTTGCTGACAGCTCAGAGCCTGGAGCCTACTTTGGATTCTGTGTCTCCCTCTCTGTCTCTGCCCTTCCCCCATTCACACTCTCTCTCTCAAAAATAAATGAACATTAAAAATTATTTTAAAAATCACATTCTTCAAAATCAACAGTAAGAACATGAATATTGACCACTTCTAAAACAGTCAGAAGACAGAAATTTCACCCAGGAAAGAAACAGGAAAATTCCCACTTCACCAACAGTTAAAATACAGTAGCCAAATTATAATAATTTTAAATGTATTTAAATATTGAACAGAATCCCCAAAATATATGAAACAAAAATTGCCAGACAAGTCAGAATAGTTGGAGATTTCAACAACTTCTCTTTCAGTAACTGACAGAACTAGATAGACAGTAAGGATACAGAAGAATTGAACAACACAATGTACTTTAATCAATATATAAAGAACCCTCCACAAAACAATAGCAAAATGGGCATTTTTTTCAAGTGCACATGAAACTTCTCCAGGACATACCATATGATAAGTGAGTAAAATAAGATCCAATAAATCCAAATGGATTACAGTTACATAAATTATGTTGTCTGACCATAATAGAATTAAAGTAGAAATCAATAACAGGAATCAGGGAATCCCAAAATATTTGGAAATTAAATAACACTTTTAAGGACACATGGGTCAAAGAAGAAACCAAAGGGAATCTGAAAATTACTGTGAAATGAATGAAAATAAAAGAACATATGAAAACGTATGAGGTGCAGTTGAAGCAATGCTTAGAGGAATATGTATGCCTCAAGTCTGACATCAATAATACAAGTTTCCACCTTAAGAAACTAGAAAAAAGCAAACCAGAGCTTAAATAAGTAGAAAGAAGGAAATAATAAAAGACCAGAGTAGAAATCCATGAAATAGAAAATAGGAAAACAATATGAAAGAGTTCATGAAACCTAAAGTTGGTTCTTTGTAAAGATTTTAAGATAAATCTTTAGCTGGATTAAGGGGGGGAAAAAAGGCATACATTAACAAAATTAGGAATAGAGGAGGCATCACTACAGACACTACAGAACTTAAAATAATTACAAAGAAATATCATGAACAACTTCATCCCAATAAATTTCACACCTTAGGTGAAATGGAACAAAATCCTAGAAAAAGTCAAATTACCAGGACTGATTTAAGAAGAAATGGAAAATCTAAATAGACTATATATCAACTAAAGATAATGAACTAGTTATTAAAGGTCTTCACCAAAGGTCCAGGTCCAGATGGTTTCACTGTTAAATTCTGTCAAATAGTTAAGGAGAAAAAAATATCAGTGTTTCACAAATACTTTCAGAAAATAATAGTAGAGGGGAACACTTCCAAACTTGCTTTATAAAGCCAGTACTACCCGATACTAAAGCCAAAGATACTACAAGAAATGAAAATTACAAACCAATATCCCTTAAGAGCTTCAATACAAAAATTATTTTTAAAAAAATTAGCACATCAAATCCAGCAATTATACTTTAAGTGGGGTTCATCCCAGGAGCAGAAGGCTGGCTTAACACCCAAAACTCTATTGAATACCATATTAATAAATGATAAGGATGCTTGGGTGGCTCAGTCAGTTAAGCGTCCGACTTCAGCTCAGGTCATGATCTCACCATTTGTTAGTCTGAGCCTCAAGTCAGGCTCCGCGCTGACAGCTTGGAGCCTAGAGCCTGCTTCAGATTCTGTCTGCCTGTCTCTCTGCCCCTCCCCTGCTCATGCTCACTCACTCTCTCTCTCTCTTCTCTCAAAAATAAACATTAAAAAAAATTTTTTTAATAAATAAATGACAAAAGTAATCTCCATAGACACACAAAAAAGCATTTGACAAAATCAAACATCCACTCACAATAATTCTCACTCAAGTAAGGATAGAAGGGTAGAAGTAAGGATAGAAGTAAAGATAGAAGTAAGGACAGAAGGATCCTTAACAGGATAAAAGGAATCTACAGTTAAATCATACTTACGGTAAAAAACTGAATGCCTTCCCCCACCTAAGATCAAGAACAAAGCAGGGATGTTTCTATTCATAATTTCTTTCTTTTTTTTTTTTTTTAATTTTTTTTTTTTAACGTTTATTTATTTTTGAGACAGAGAGAGACAGAGCATGAACGGGGGAGGAGCAGAGAGAGAGGGAGACACAGAATCGGAAGCAGGCTCCAGGCTCTGGGCCATCAGCCCAGAGCCTGACGCGGGGCTCGAACTCATGGACCGTGAGATCGTGACCTGAGCTGAAGTCGGACACTCAACCGACTGAGCCACCCAGGCGCCCCTCTATTCATAATTTCTACTCAGCATTGTAACTTAGGTCCTCCTATCTTCTGCAGTAAGACAAGAAAAAGACACTGAACGTGTTCAGATTGAAAAGGAAAAAGTAAAACTATTCATAGATTATGTAACCTGACAACAGTAAATACTAATAAGTCTACCTGAAAGCTATCAGAACTAATGAATTAGCAGTTAGCAAGATCTCAGAACACAAGTTCAATATGCAAAACTTAGTCGTATTTCCATATACTAGCAGTGAATAATCCAGTAGGGAAATCCAAATAAAAAGAATAATTCTACTCACATTAACATCAAAAAGAACAAAATATTTAAAAATTAACATAACCAAAGAACTATAATACTTGCACACTGAAAACTGCAAAACAGTGCTGACCTAAATGGGATTAGAAAGTTAAGTATTGTTAAAATGTTGGTTCTCCCCAAATTTACAGATTTACCAAAATTCCCTATCAAAATCCCTGCAGGCTTTTGTTGTAGAAATTGGCAAACTGATCCTAAATTTTATGTAGAAGTGTAAAGTACCTAAAATAGCCAAACTCTTTTTTAAAAGAACCAACTTGAGGCACCTGGGTGGCTCAAACATCCAACTCTTGATTTCGTCTCCAGTCACGATCTCATGATCAAGCCCTGCATTGGGCTCCATCCTGAGTGTAGGGCCTGCTTGGGATTCTCTCTCTGCCCCTCTCCTGCTCACGCTCTTTCTCTCTCTCAAAATAAATAAACATATTTTTTTAAATAAAAATAAATAATAAAAGAACAAAATTGAAGGACTTAGGCTGCCTGATTTCAAAATTTACTATAAAGCAAACAATTGAGACACCTTGGCATATTAGCATGTATATACATAGATCAATTAAACACTCTAGAAATAGACCCTATTATGGATGGCAAATTTTTAATCAGTGGAGAAAGAATAGTCTTTCCAAAAATGATGTTGAAATAACTTGATATCCATAAAAAAAAGGAACCAAAATCCATACCTCACAGCATATGCAAAAATAACTCCACGTGGATAAAAGACCTAAATGTGAGAGCAGAAACTCTAACACTTCTAGAATAAAACAGAGGAGAAAATCATTGTGACCTTGGATCAGGCAAAGAGCAATAAAAAATTACTTTTAGATTAAGTGGACTTCCTTTAAAATTAGAAACTATTGCTCTTCCAAAGGCACCATTAAGAAAAGGAAAAAACTGGGAGAAAATATTCCCAAAACATCCTGATAAAGGAAGGATTCATATCCAAAATATATAAAAAGATTTCTTACAGCTCAGTAATAAAAAGACTAATAACCTAATTTTTAAACAGACAAAAGATTTGAATAAATACAATTAGAGATACAAACAGCAAATAGCTATATGAAAAGATGCTCCACACTGTTAGACATTAGAAAAATACAAATTAAAACCACAGTGAGATATACCACAGTGTAGATACACCAGCTAAAATCACTAGTTGGCAACAATGTGGAGAAGCTGGAACTTCATACATTGAACTGATGGGGATGTAAAATTATATATTCTCTTTAGAGAATTTTGGCAATTTCTTAACAAGTTAAACATACACTTATCATATGAATCAGCAGTTGCACTCCTAGGAATCTACCCAAGAAAAATGTTTACCCAAAGACTTGTCCGTGAATGTTTATAGCAGCATTATTCATAGTTGCCCAAAACTGGAAATAATCCAAATATCCATCAAACTGGCAAACTGATAAAATATATCCATAAAATGGAATGCTACTTAGCAAAAAAAAAAAAAAAAAAAAAGGAATGAACCATTGATAAACACAGTATGAATGGATCTCAAAATAAGCTAAGTGAAAGAAGCTAGACAAAAAAGTATAATCCATTTGATTCCATTTATTTAAAATTCTAGAAAATGCAAATTAATCTATCATGACAACAAACTAGTGGTTAACTTGGGGGAGAGGAGCAGTGAGTATATAGGGGCATGAACTTTGGTTGGGAGGCAAGGGAATGGATAGTTTTGTGATCTTGAATGTTGTAATGCTTTTACAGGTATATACAGAAAGTCAAAATTTATGAATATAAGTAACCCATTGTATGTCATTTATATGTCAATAAATAGAAGAACTAATACATGCAGTAACATGGTTGAGTCTCTCAAAAATAACACTGGGTGAAAGAAGCCAAACACTAAAGACTACATATTATATGGTTCCATTTATATGAAATTTCTAGAAAAGTCAAAATTAATAGAGCCAGAAAGCAGATCAGTGGTTGCCTAGTTCCAGGAATGAAAGTGGAGAGTGAATCCAACAGGCACAAAGGAGAAGAGAGGCAGATGGAAGAATGAAAGTGTTATAAAATTAGATTGTGGTATTGTTTGCACAATTGTAGAAATTTACTAAAACACACTGAACATTTAAGATCAGTGAATTACATATGCCATGTACGTTATATTTCAGTAAAATATTTAAAAAGCACAAGTCAAAAAGTTTTTGGCTTATTGGCAACAATTTTTAAAAGATAATTTGTTAAAGGATATTAATTCAGTAAATGATTGCTGTCCTACTATATACTAAGCATTATCGGATATTGGAGAACAGACAGGATTCCTGCCTAAGCAAGGAAAACAAACAGATGCAATTAAAGTATTTTAACTGCTTCTCATAGAAGTATTTTTTCCAGTTGTGGTTCTCAGAGTGCTTCTCACAGAAGAAGCACACCTACAGTAACACCTCACTCTAGGCTCACTGTCCAGTAAGATAAGCACTTTCAGATATTGTTGGTAGAAAAATTGGCCCAACCTCCCTGGAAAGTAATTTGACAATATGTAGCAACAGCCTAAATTTATACCCTTTCACTCAGGATTCCAGTTTGGGGTATCTATTGTAAATAATCAGAAATTTGGATAGAATTGTTCTATCCAAACAACTGGCATTGGCCATTGGTCATTCTAAAATTTAAAAATCAAACTAACACAAATGTACAATAGAGTAGTTCAATAAATCATGTTGTGTATGTGTCATATTATGCAAACATTTAAATTTGTGCTTACACAAAAACTAACATGGGGGGGTTAGAAAATTATAATTTCATTATTACAAATCTGTACATCTATATATACAATCTAAAAGATAAGGCTACAAAATATTAACTCTGGGCTGTGGGATTGCAAGTATTTTTTTATACTGGTCTATAATTTATAAGTTCTTTTAACAAACATACATTACTTGAATAAACAGGAAAAAGAAGTGTTATCTGTTTACATAGGTAATATGTTTAAATATGTGATACATAGGTGATATGTATACACAGCAGAAGAGGTAGAAAATACAGATAAACAAAAAAACTTCATCTAAAATCCACCATCCAGGGATGCCTGGGTGGCTCAGTTGGTTGCGGGTCCGACTTTGGCATAAGTCATGACCTCACGGTTCATGAGTATGAGCCCATTGGGCTTGCTGTTCTCAGCACCAAGCCCACTTCAGATCTTCTGTCCCCCTTTCTCTTGGTCCCTCCCCTGCTCATGCTCTCTCTCAAAAATAAGAAGTTTAAAAAAAATTTTTTTTTTTAGTGATAAAATTAAACCCACCATCCAGAGATAGCATAGCCTGTCCTCCCTTCTAGACATTTGAATGCAGACAGATAATTTGTTTTACAAAAAATGTAATTTATACTACATACTGTTTTGTAACCTGCCACAAAAGGAGAAAATAGAGATAGCAGGCATCACTACTTAGAAGTTTGTTAGTCTAAAAAGAGAAACTGATGGCAGCTAGAGAGTAAATAACTGGCTCAAGCAGAAGTTTTTTCCAGTTGTGGTGCTCAGAGAAGTGTGTCTGGAGGCAAGAGAGGGGAGGCAAAGGGATGCAGACAGAAGTACAGGTGAGGGGTCACAAGAGGAGATGCAGGGACCAGGTGTAATGAAATTTGACCAGTGTATATGAGAGGCTTCTGCTGGACACTCCTCATGTTGTAGCAGATAAGATAAGGCCTCCATACAGCACACGTGGGTGATGAGGTCCTGCGGGCAGAGAAGGCTTACAATAGCCATACCCTGTAGAGTGAGAACTGGAATGTCAGAGGAATAGACGGGTTTACAGTTGTTAATAGCTGACTGATGTGGTTTTCAAAAGTAAGGCCAGACTCAGAATCCCAAGGTTACACCACCTTGAGATGAAGCCCTCAAGAGGAATTACAAATACATCAGGGTGAGTCTGTAAACAAAAATTACCAGACTCAAATATTAGAAATGGAGGAAGAATGGCAGTACTATGGAAAGAGCAGAGGCTTAGGAAGGAGCCAGATAGATCTGGTTCTACCTACCACTCACCAGCTGGACAGGTTATCTGACTCCTGAGGCTCAGTTTCCAAAGACACCAGCAACTACCTTACAAAGTGGTTGTGAGAATCTAAGATAATATATCTAAACACCTGGCACATAGTAGATACCTGATAAATAGTAGCTATTACTACTGTTACTACTCCCTGTATGGGAAGAGAGGAGATATAACATCATGGTTAAGGGCATGGAATTTGGAGTTAGACAAACCTAATAATTTCAAACCCTTGCTCTAGCACTTACTAGCTGTGTAATCCCAGGCATCCAAGCTTCAGCATCATCTATACAATGAGGATACCACCTGCCACACTGAGCTGTTTAAATTGAAGGATTAAATAAATAATGTGTAAATATCTTTATACTTTGCCCTTAGGGATAGTACCTATGTAATCAGTAATAAACAATGGATATTATTACTACCACCTCTGTGATCTTGGCCACATTACATAACCTCTCTGAACTAAAATTTAATCAGCTATAACATCACCATTCCACTACCCACCTTATTCCCGTCATTCCCAGGGCACACAGTTGGCACACAGTAAATATCTGTTACATAAACAATGGGACTATACTGAGGATTGGAGATAATGCATATAATGTATCCAACAATGGCATATAAGTGCTGGAAAAAATGGAGTTGTTTCCCACTAGAACCTGGGCTCCTCCAGGGCAAAGAACATTGTTTCATTCATCTGTTAATAACAGCACCTAGCAAAATGTTAGGGACGTAGGAGATCCTTAGCAAATGTTTACTGAGTGACACAGAAGGCAACAATCATCCAGCAGCCACCCTCACCTCACTATAAGGATAACTGCAGGAGTCCAGACATTTTGACCCTCTAAGTACAACCTGAAATTCTCCATCTACTTTACCATCTAACAAACACCATAAGTAGCCTTTGTGCCAGGAACCTGTACCACCTGATTCAAGGCTGGTACTTAGGTGATGCTTTCAAGAATAACCTAGTAATGACTCCAGATTTCAATGAGGTGAAAGACTGCAAACACAGAAGCTGCAAAAATTGTGAATTATCACTTCTAACACACAACGTGATCACAGCATACAACACCATTTGTATAAATCCAAGGTACTGAATGGTCATAATAGAGGAAACCAGATAGGGTACCAGTTACATAAACCAGTTCAACTGTATGTGCCACCTATATGAAGATAATAGGTTAGGATGCCAAATTTCTTTATAATTAACACTTTTATGATTTCTGCAATAAAGAAATTGCAGAAAAAACTTCAGCAATAAAACAATTATGTAAAACAGGCAAAAGGGTCCTCCATGTTGTTATATTAGGAAACTGAGACCTGTTTTGTGTTTTTATTGATTAGTAGAGAAATATAAGCTTGCTGCACAAAAACTGTAAAATATAAAGAGATTTAAATCACCCTTGGTTCAGTCATCCAGAGATAACCATTATTTACACTTTAGTATACTTCTTTTTGATGCTTAATTCTACTAGGGTGTTCAAAAATATGACTTTTAATGATTCAGAAGTGTTCTCAAGCAGTAACTCACATCCATTTCCCTATTATTGGACATTTAGAGAATTCAGAACTGTGCACTACTGAATATTTTTAAAGGTAGCTTTTCCCCTTATATTAAATATAAATATATGAATTATTCCTTTAAAGAGTTGTTACTTCCACCAGCTTTGGAAAAGAAGGTGCTGTAGGCAAAAAAGGCCAGTCCCAAACCCACCAGATCATCTTCCAGGACTGCAGCTAATAAGAGTCAAGTGTGGAGTAAGGAGTTGTGTGGAGCCTGACTGTCCTCAGCAAAGTGGGAAAATTTAAGAGGAGCAGGCATAATGGGGCAGGAGGGGGAAGGGGAGGTGACAGGTATGTATATTGGGGCATGAGAAGAGAAAAAGGAATTAATATTCTAAAGCATGAGTTACAGCCTTAAAAGAATAGTTCTAAGTTATGTTTTATAGTGCTCATTAAACAGCACCTTTATATAGACCTGAATTTAATAATATAGTTTTAATTTTTTTCTGCATTGAACAAATCAAAGCCCAATTTTATTTCAATAGATATTCACTGGCACTTACTCAATGCCAGGCACTGTGGTTAGTAATAAAAATGAATGAACCCTATTCCTCCCTTCAAGTTCATAATTAGAATATATTTAAACCCAAATTTTTATGCTATCTACACACGAACTAAGTAAGAATAAACAACAGATGGCTTACGACCCTAGGGAACTGCAAGAGACCAAAAAGGAAGTGAGATCAACTTCTGAGGCAAGAAGAGTGGGTAGTAGTACATATTAAGAAACTTTAGCAAGAGTTGGAACAAAATTTCTAGTTACTGAATGGGTCAATAAGGAAATTCATTGATCCAAATGTCCAACTTCCCAAGTATTTCAGTTAATCCATTTTACGTAAGTGCTTTAGGATTTAAAGGTGTAAAGGTAAGATTGATCCACTCCTATTTCTAAAGCATTAGAGACTCCAAATTAAAGAACTACTTAACATTTTATTCTATGCTTATAGCCAACATGTGTCTTAAATTTCCTCAAACCCTGAATCAGATATTCTTGCCCTTTACCCCTGAAAATAGAATCCCAAAAATAGAATCAGACCACAATTCCCAAATAAACCCTGAAACCGCACAAATCCTTTTTCTGACCATATATGTGCCAATCATTATTTCTACTAATTCCAGGAATCAGCAGAACCAGCCTTAATACTTTTGTCCAGAAATTGCTCATCTGAGAGGGAAAAACTTAGGGGAACAGGTTTTTAAAGACAACATATTGCTAGGAAAAATATATGACCATTATTTTTCCTTATACTAACAACACTGTTAATACTAGGTTAAATTTCTTCTCAGTTTGATACGTAGGCTTTCTTTTTTTTTTTTTTTTTTTTTTAATTTTTTTTTTTTTCAACGTTTTTTATTTATTTTTGGGACAGAGAGAGACAGAGCATGAACGGGGGAGGGGCAGAGAGAGAGGGAGACACAGAATCGGAAGCAAGCTCCAGGCTCCGAGCCATCAGCCCAGAGCCTGACGCGGGGCTCGAACTCACGGACCGCGAGATCGTGACCTGGCTGAAGTCGGACGCTTAACCGACTGCGCCACCCAGGCGCCCCTGATACGTAGGCTTTCTAATGAACTATTTGTGAACCCAAGGAGTTCTGCTTCAATCCTCTGACCCTGCTACTCATTCAAAAATAGCCAGTTAACAGAGAATATTTCATAAAATCTTCATTTGTGCCCAGAGGAATCCCAGTTACCTACAAGTAAATCTGGAAGTGGTCATTTAGAAGGAATCAGCTCTCTCTCTCAGGAATTTTTCTAGAGAACAGGATAAAGTTTAGACTCTCACAGTTCTAACTTAAGTGACTTCGAGATGACTTTTGCACTCTCACCATTTTACTGACTTCAGCCTTCCCTGACAACTCAATGTATCATTTCACAAGAGCCTTACTTAGGACATCATTTTTTATTAATCATTTTGAGCATCTAGTGCCAGGCACTATTCTATAGCCCAAGGAAATTAGTGAGTTGGCAAATGGATATTTTATAATCAAGTGGAGAAGACAGACATTTAATTATGTAATTGTGAAGGAAACAGTGAGCCAATAATGGAAAGAGACTTACAATTTAGGGTGCTGAGAAAAATTCCTGAGATGATGAGAACCTACAGGTTAAGAAGGAAATCGCTCTGAAAAAAGCAGGGAGCAAAAATGTTCTAGGGAGAGGGAAAAATATATTCAATGGCTCTGAGTCAGGAAACAGTGTGTTGAGGACATTTTAAAAGGCCAATATGACTGGAATATAATGACCAATAGGGAAATACAGCTGGAAAGATACACAGGAGCCAGATCTTGCAGGGCCTCGGGAAGCTATTAAAAAAGAATTAAGAAAGTAATATAATCCCATTTCCAGTTTTTGAAGATAGTAATCTTCAAATTGCTAGTGGTACAAGAATAGAAGCAGGGAGACCAATAAGGAAGCCATTGCAAACATCTAAATAAGAGATGGTCATGGGGATTAAAGAGGGTGCTTGTGATGAGCACCCGGCATTGTATGAAGTATTTAATCACTATATTGAACACCTGAAACTAATACTACACTCTACGTTTACTGGAATTTAAACAAAAATTTAACAAAAGAGATGGTGGTTACTCAGGCACTGGGAACCAAGAACCTTTTAAATGACCTTTCAGATTAAAAGATGAGAACAAGTTAACCAAAAGGTAAGGTCACTGCAGGCCACAGAAGAACATGTACAAGGGCATTAGGTCCCAAGACCAGAACCCATTTTGACAAGCTAAAAAGCCTGGTATGCCAATAGCAAAGGGTATGTGACAAGAGTGAAGGCATAAGACCAGTTGTTAGAAAACTATTGCAATCCAAGCAATGAAATACAGTGCCCTGAACTAAATCAGTGGCAATGGGGAGAGAGGGGCAGGACTGTGTCCAGGTATTATTCTAAGTGGTATAAGAAACTGGCTGGACTTGAAAAGGGGAAGGCAAAGGAGGGAAGAGAAACTTGGGAATCACTGGATTTCTGGCTTTAAAGGGGTAGATTATGGTGGAGCCAGGGTGTGGGAAGGAGGAGTTCAGCTTTGTATATACAGCCATAATGGAAGGGCCATAAGAGTAGGTAGTTGGATACATGGCAGTCTCCAACTTAGAGGCTGAGGCTGGATTTGTACATTTAGAAACTGCAGGTAAACAAGTGGTGGATAAAGCCATAAGAAAGAATGACCGTCCAGAGAAGTACAAAATAAGAAGAGCTTAGTCCAGAATTCGGGGATGCATTAACACTGAAGGGGCAAGAGTTAGAGCAGTGTTTCTCAGTGCCACTGATGTTCTAAGCTGAATAATTCACTTGTGAGGTGTCGTCTGGCACATTATAGGATGTTTAGCAGCATCTCTGAACTCTACCAACTAGATGTCAGTAGAGAATCCACCCGGTTGTGACCATCAAACATGCATCCAGACATGGCCGAATGTCCCAGGGTGGGGGGAATCGCCTCCATTTGAGAAACAATGAGGTAGAGTACAAGAAGTCTCCAGGACACTGATAAAAAAATTCTAGGGGTGCCTGGGTGGCTCAGTCCATTAAAGCATCTGATTTTGACTCAAGTCATGATCTCACAGTTCGTGAGTTCGAGCCCCTCATCGGGCTCTGTGCTGACAGTTCAGATCCTGGAGCCTGCTTTGGATTCTGTCTCTCTCTGCCCCTTCCCTGCTCATGTTCTCTCTAAAATAAACATCACCAAAAAAAAAAAAAAAAAAAAAAAAAAAAAAAAAATTCTAAATGAGCTCCCTCAATCCAGAAGATTCCTCCAAAGCCTCCATGCATAGTACTGCTCTTGGTGCCTTGAAAGTACAAAAGAAATGCAGGTGGCTTTCCTCTGTATGCAACCCACAGGGCATTAGGATATCTTTATGTACTACATCGGATCAAATCCATTGCTAGAAATCCCATTTCTGGTATGAGGCTACAATGGGAAAAAATACTTCTGTAAAAATTTGTATTCACAAATAACATACACAATGTGACCCTGACCCCTTAATAGGATTAGGTGTCACCATCCTGCTCCAGTAGTAAGCCCGAACACTTCTCTATCATGAAAATAGTAGGTCCTCTCACCCAATCTCCACTTGACCCTTATGAGGGGGTAGGAACTGCTATTACCTCATTAGTTGAGGAAACTGATGCAGAGGTGTTAACATACCCAAAATAACATTAAGTGATCAAACTGAGATTGGAACCTGACTTTTCCAAAGCCCATGCTCTAAGGCTGTAAACCACTTAACCATTATTCCAGATGGCCTCCATTATAGTACAAGCTCGGTAGGAAGGGGCTAGATATTTATTGAATGAGTCTCAGTTCAGACCTCTTGAACTTACTCCCAGATCTGCACTGAGAAGAAAATGTCTTTCACTCTTGACAGGAAATAAGCACAACATCTGACACTGCATTGCTAGAATTAGCTTTTGAGAATTTTGGTCCAGTAATGGAGGCTCAACCATCAACCCTTAAAGCAAAGTTACCCTCCCTTCTGCCTCCTTATCCAACAGATGCCAGTTACACTGAGGCCTCAAGGAGATGGGGAGAAGAGTGGAAACAAAGTATAGAATGGGGTATTTCTGCAAAATGATGTTGTAAGTAATGGTTGATAGGATCATGAATTGGTACTCAAGAAGTTTTCTAAACATCAGCTAGGCTTTTTGTTTGTTGGTTTAATATTCTCTACCCTCTATTCAAAAATGTTTTAGAGTTGAATAGGTACCACCTCTACTATTGGGTATACCTGTCTCACCATAGGTTACATTAGCCAGCCTTGGTACCTTTTTGATGAAAGAACTATTATGTTCAGGAATTTCTGCACAGATCCTCTGTAAAAAGTCCTTGCAAATGGTAAGGTTTTAATAAGCTGGTGATGCCAAATACTGTAACAAACATTGGTAATAACGATCATGTAGATTTCTCTGGGCCTAGATGTAGCCTCAGCATATTATTTATCAATACTTCAAGCAGCCATCATTCCCACTAGATATAATATTGTCATCCCTGCTTAAGGCCACCGTCAAGAATAGCCTGGAAAATAACGGGAACTCAGGGGATTCCAAGAACTTCTAAGGGGAGTAGGCAGAGGGAATATGCTGGGGAGTTCTGTAAAGAACGGAAGGAAATCCATCAATAGGCTTTAACCTACTCTATGTACACACTTGCACATCTAAATGTACTTCTTGGAAACCAAAGAAGCTATAAAGCAATTTGAGCTGAACGTTCCCCACTCTGCATGAAAGCCACTTCAATGAAGGCAGTCTATAATATAAAGTTGTACTTTATCGACCTCACACCCTCCCTAACCTAGTCGCCTCCATAATGCTCTCATTCATACCAACGCTCCTAGGGAAAGCTAGATACAGCACTGAAATTTTCAACAAATCCTAACATGAACTTGGGCTTTAAGGAACACAGAAAGTATGTTTTCTATTCTAGATGAAAGCATGGTCTCCTCCAGCATGGTTCAGTTGTTCACAACTGTCATTTAGCAACTGAGGGTACTTTTGCAAGCTGGTAGTTTCCAGTGTCTAGTTTGCCATATTGACTTCTACCCAAACAATGAAGGTTTTTTTGTTTTTTTTCAATCGGTAACTCACTTTTGTTTGTTCTTTCAGCTCCTTTGAAGATTATGAAACGGAAGAACCTGTCTCTCCCTCTGAAATTGGAAACAAAGGCAATAAAAGTCAAATAGTAACCTCAAGCCTTTCAGAGAAATGTGGAAAGCTTCAGTCAGTGGATGAAGAATAGCTGCCAAGATCTACATGAAAGAGATATGTATTTTAAATCTTTTTCTTGTGGAGATGCTCCAGTTTGCATACTGCTTTTTAAAGGCTTTGATTTCTGCAAGTGTGTATCTGCACTAGGAACTTTAAGACATTAAGCAATAGATCTGGATACACATGCTCAATTTGGGGGACTCCTCCAGTTTGCCTCGAACCCCTTACAAACCTTTTTCTCCAAACAAATACAGTGATATACATCACCTTCCAAAGTCTGTGAATCCGCACTCTTCACCCCTGAATGTACCAGCGATCTCTTGGGGACAGTGCCAAGTACAATTCTCTGCACAAAAGCAGGAGTTGCCTCTGTTGTCCAGCATCCCTGAGGTCCCTCAGGGCTCCTATGGAGCCCAGAAAAAGCCTTCCCTTGCAGAAAACTTGAGTCAGAAAAACTCTGAAACTTGAGAAAGCAGTTAAAAGGCCTCCAGAAGTGACTTACCCCTGGTAATAAAAGCACTGCCAGAACATCTCAGACTTTTTAATATGTGTACTGGAGTTCAAAGATCTTGAACTTATTACTTGGTTTAACGTAATTTCACAATGACCTGCCAAACTGCTAGTCACTTTACATCCTCAGGTATTGTAACCACTGGGCCTTCCAACCTTGCTGGCAAGCTCTGCATAATCTCTCCCCATCCTGACTGTGGATCTTATATAAAATAGGATGAAAAACACTTCTAAGTACAGGATTTGACTCATACTTGAAAAAATTTCCTTTTATCTAACATTTGTGGAGAATTACTGAATGACTTATTAATCTTCAAATTAGTTGATGCCCCCCATCTACATTTCCTATCAAAAGGCCTACTTGAAGACTTAGTGATATATGAAAATTTTTACTAGATGTATTCATCACTGAATATTACACTAAGCCAACAGTAAAGGCCTCAATCTAAACATTATCCATTCATGTTGAAAACAAACTATTTCAAATATTCCATCACCTCAATATTTAGCACAAAAATGGAAGAAAACCATAATGCCACCCATAAAGGAAACCAGTTTCATCTTTACTATATAGTAGATGTGTTCATTACAGAATTCTACCTTTTTTTTAGCAAGCCACAATGCAGCCAAATCCTGCAATATCCTTAAAAACTGAAAATAAATTATTTAAAAGGATGGAAATTTCTAATAGCGTAAGTGAAAGAAACCCCCGAGAAACTTTTTAACAACTATCTCTGTCAAAGTCATCACCTTTTCCCTGGGTTTTCTGCTTTAACCACAGTCCTGAATGTCAGAATAGCTTCCCTTGCCACCCTGCTTTGGTTCCCCCTTACTGGTATGAAAGTCAAACAATGAAATAAACTTTGGGCTATGGTAGGCAAAAAGTAGAGATAAGGGCAATTTAGGAAATGCACCATCAACCAAAAGTTATTTTACTGATACAGTTTGCTGTTATTTTACCTTTTATGATCAGAACTAATCTTCCATTTAACTGTTACAGAAAGCATAAATATTAAAATTTGGTATCTAACAGTTCACAAAGAACTAAAAGCTTAAAAATGACTAAATTTTTAGGAAAAATTATATTCAGTAACTTAAATAGACTAGTAAATTAGGATTAAAAGTTTATGTATTTGTGATACATGAACTTTACCATCTATCTCATCCACCCTTTTACCAGGGAGAGAAAGCAATTTTATTTCACATAAAATATTAAAAATAATTTTTAATTAGCCAAGATAGGATTTAAAGGTTTTATTATCCATAATGGTCTAAAATATTTCTAAGCCTCAACAAAAAGTAAAAAAATTCAATATACATTTTTTTTTTTTTTAATACTATTTGGCTTTTTACCTCTGTACCTTGTGTCTCCTTACTGAAATCCTCTTGCTTTTACTTTGGTCTGTACTTTGTTTCAAAAGTCTGTAATTATAAAAAGTAACAGCTAACAGTATCATTCCATTTAAGATAAAGCTATTTTAATTTAGGTTACCCAAAGTAACGTATTTTCAGACAGAAGCGTTTTACTGTACTCCTAAGAGTTGAATGTAAGAAATGTGAATTCTGAGAACTAGGACAGTATATATATGACTTTCTGGTAAAGATTTCACTAAATATAATCATTACTGCCCAACTGGAAATTTCAAGTTTTTACAATATCTCTGACTCCTTGATAAAAACTGAAGGTTATCATGGTCTTAATGCTAGTCAATGAAAATGAATTTCATAACATTAATTGCCGAGGTAATCAAACTAATGAAATTCCGTGTATTTTCTCTGCATCTTATCTATGTCACCGTGTCAAAGTATTTATAAAATTCTAGAATCTAATGAGGTAAGGCATTTGCTCAGTTTTTGGAAATGTTAAAGTGTGTTTGGGTGGAGAAACCTGCATGACTTGTTTTTGTTTTTCCCTTTTTGCAAAACTAAATAAAGACAAGTTGTCAAATATGAACCATGTTCACGAAGATAATCACTACACACTTTTGGTTTTATTCACCCTTGCAACTCATTTTTATGTTTGAGAGAGTAACACTGTAAATTTGAGTTTCAAAGAATAACTCTGAACCCCTGGGGAAAACTATAAAGAAAGATTTAGAAGGATAACACCTCATAACTGAGAAGGGATTTCCTCTGGAGAGGAATAAGGAAGAGGACTAGATATTGGGAATAAGAGGTTTACAAGGATCAAAAACTTTAGCCTTGTATATAATGTATTCTTTTTAAAAAACTGTAACTATAACTTTTTTAGAAAGGAGGGAGAAAAGTTAAAATATCATCCAAGTATTAGATTCCAACACTATACTTTGAACTCAGTATTCTCTAAAGCATTTTTGTATTTGTCACCTATGATACGGGAAAGAAAATTTTATTTTTCATCTGTTATAAGACTTTTCTTCAAGGTCACCACAGAATTGTTTCAAGAATACTAAGAACAGAGTGAAATAAAAGAAATTCTTTATCCTAGATCCATATTATAGCTCTGCACAGAAATGTAGACTTAATGAAGCTAACCAAAAAGATAAATCACCAGCTATAAAAATTCTCTACCAAATAAGGTGAAAGATCATTTGATCACGTACATTAATAACAAAGACTCAACAAATGAAGATGTGTCATATTAAAAGCTGTTATTGTTTTGGTGGTTTCAAATCCTGATAAAGTAAATCCAGTTACTTCAGTAATAATTTCTTAATCATCCCTAGTTAGCCACTGGTCAGCATTCCTAAATAACTCATGGTATAAAGAAAACCAATATAAAAATCAAGGCACTGTAATTATTCTTCCCCAGATGTATATAATATAGGCCATTCAGAGCATGCTATCCCAAACTCCTCAGTATTCTACAACATAGAATTAGAAAACTAACATTTATTGATAGAATTAAGGTGTAATACAGGTTTCCAAAAATGTGGCAGTGAGAATACCAGCATAAAAAAGAGAAACTTGTGCTAAAAACAACCTGAATTCATCATTGGCAATATTACATAACAATCAAGGCCCTCACATACTAATGATTTCCGCTTTGTCTATATTGCCAACCTCCCATGCATCAAAAAACACAAAACTAAAATTATCAAACTTGGGAAGCAATAAAGTATTCTATGAATTTTAAGATCATAATATTAGGAAAGTTTGGGAGATTTGCAAAATATATCCTAATCATCCATGTGTACAATCTCAGTTCTAGTCATTTTTGCAGTGATCATTAGTGAATAAAGAACAGATTTACAAGTTTATATAGCAGGGCATCTGAGTTCAACACAAAACTGTTACAAACTTTAGGCAAATACATGTTGCATAAGACACTGCTAACACTTAGAGGAATTAAATAAAATTCCAAAACTTGGAAAGCAAATAAAGACAAGACAACTAAGAAGCATTTTCCACCATTTACTCTTGTTATCAAAAATAGTTCAACTCTTCTTGCAAAACAAAAACAAAATAGTACATACTGGACACATACATCACATTTTTCTTCCTATGGCTTTAGCCCACCCCCACCCCACCAAAAGAGACAAAAAAAAAAAAAAAAAAAAAAAAAAAAAAAAAAAGGCCCAACAACAACAAAAACAACTCTACCTGACCACATTCACAGAAAATGACACCAGGATACACTACAAAACAGAAGGAGGTGTCATCTGCTCTGTGTCCAAAGGTTTCTTCTCCATGTCTTGTACTAGGTGAGTAACCATCATTGAACATGCTGTGTGCCAAATCAAAACATAACTTCAACATGTCAGATCTCATCAGAGATGGTGAACGTAGTAGAAATTGGAAATTTTCCAGCAGTATTTTTCTTTAAATAAGCACTGTCAAAGCAGCAATTCTTCTTTTAAATCATAAGGTCATTTCTTTACAACCTAGTCAGTCCTTGTTTTGTTTGGGCTGTGCTCTTTTCAAGCAACTGACTAGATTTCCCTTCAACAGAATGTTTGTACTTGTCTCCCCCATAAAAATTAAAGGGAAGACATGCATTTAAACTGAAACACAGTTTGTGCTTTACATGCAAAAGAGCATTCTAAAAAAAAAAAAACAACCTCCTAGCTTCAAACCTACCTAAATGCACAGGCTTCATAAAAAGGCATTTTTATTTGGCCTCTATAAAGAAGCCTTCATAACAAATAGCACCGAAAGAGAAAGAAAAGAGAAGGAGCATATTCAAAATAAAGGATGAAACTATCAGAGGAACAAAAAAAAAAAAAAAAAAAAATCAAAGAAGTGGCCAATAGCAATAAATACAATGCATAAATCTGGTTAAGTTTTGGGGCATTATTCCAAAATTATTTTAAATAAATCCCAACTTCTAAATAAAAATTTTTATATATTTTTTTTAAATTCTGTCACATTTTATAATCTAAATTCAATTACCTTCAGAATAAAACTGCTCTTCTCCACTTCATTTATCTAATCATAACATTGCTAAAAGTGAAGGAAGGATTTCAAATTTTTTCCTAGAAATGAGTCAGACGTTAACTATAAAAGGGACTCAATTCAGAAGAGTTCTATAGCATAAACAGCTAAACATCTGCAGTCTGACAGAATTTCAGTTTGTTCACTTTTTAAAAGACAGATTTCAACATTCTAATAAGGGGCAAATTTTCTTTCATAATACTGCTGATTTAAGAACTGCTACATACACCAGTAGCCAATTTTCATGATCAGAAATGGTATTACATCAGCACAAAGGTTGAGCTGGACACATCAGCTTTTCAACAGGAGAAACATCAATAGCATCTGAAGGCAGCACTGAGTCTCCTGAACAAACTAATGGCTACTTTTTCACAAAATATTAGCACAATCTTTATGGACTGACTAGATACCACTTCCTTACACTTTAATCATAAACTTTGATTATGCACAAAGCATGACCATAAACAATGAGGTTAATGTTATTTTCCTTGCCAAAGTTCATTTTGTATAAATCAGTTGCATCAGCATTTGTTCTCAAACTATGAGGTTCTGTAAGAACTAAGGACATATAGTTGTAGGGTTACTCCTCCATTATCTGCAAACTATTTCCCCGACACTAACACATATAACTTAGCAATGAAAACACTTGATACAAGTGATCTATATGCAGGAGCTCCGGCAAGTTAAACCAACAAAACCATAGCTGCCGTAAAACTGTAGCTATTTCCCTACCAGAGGTAGGTTTAAAGACCCACTGATTTAACAGTCGAATCTCATGTCTATAGCTTCATCCAAACTTTTATCATCATGTGTACTGGCAGCTAAAAACGTTGTTACTGGGGACCCTGTGACATTAATTACACTGGTGCTGGTACTAGCATTGCGTACAGCAATGCTAGTCACATTAATGCCCAAAGTGAGCCTGGTCTGCTCCAAGGCCTTTTCTGGCACAGCAAATGCCTCCAGCTTCTTCTCCCCATTGGCCATATAGGAGTTTTGGCAGCCACGACATATACAATCTAAGCAGGCTTTGCGGTTAGAGTAGCAAGGGCAGCGTTGGCCGCGGCATGTAAGAACACTTGGATTTTGAGTAGCACGCCCACATTTACACCCTTTCTTTTCCTGGGGTTTTTTATACACAGTCTTGGTAGGACTTCCTGGCATAAAATGGTGACTAGGAATCTTTTCCTTCACTGTTTTGTCTTTTTTAAGAATACCTGGCTTGGTTTTAGAGTGAGATTTCTTGGATCCATGTTCATGACTCTTTTTCATGCTTTTAGTAGATAAAAGTACAGTTTTGCTGATTTTGGGTGTTGTGCCTCCATTGGGAACAGTTGCTATAGGTTGAAGAGAAATTTTGCTCTCTCGTTTCACTGTCACAGGAGCAGATGCCCCCAACGTTGGGCCTCGGATAATAGTAGAAATTGGAAGTGGCTGAACCTTCTCACTGTCACTTTCTGATCTGGATCGTTTTCTATTCAATTTTGCTACTTTCGGAGTTGCTGCCGTACATGATAACCCATGAAGTGCAGGGCTGGTGGACATAAAAACATTATGGCTAAGAGACTGGGAAGAAAGCTGCAGAAAAGGTCCATTGGATACAGTGGCTTCCAAGTTGGGCTGCAAATTAGGGCAACAAACCTCTGTATTTGAAACAGTTTCTAAGCTGCGAAGCACTTCCTCAACACTCAGTAATAAAGAATCACCGGGTTTTATATCTTCACTGAAACTGCAGATATCAATGCCTGTGGAGCATAAGTCAGTGGCTACTGTGTCACAGACAGGTGGCAAGCTGTCGGACAGATCCTCAGTTTTTATGTCAACAGTGTTACATACATCAATTGTGTTTGAATGTTCAGGTGAAGGAATATTTATACCAAATCTATCTATCGAAAGCCCATTATAAGTAGGCAAACCATTGATAACAGAACTGCCAATAGCAATGCTGAGGGTGCTTTCAGATATTGGAGATAAACTAGCTTGAGGATCAGCTGTGGGTTCTGAGGTCGAAGGTAAAGGGGAATGTGTTAAACACAAAGTAAAGGATGAATCTGAGGGTTTTTCTGTCTCCTCACAAAACAATGATCCATCATTAAGCAAAGCCAAAATATCAGAAGAACAGTCGACCGCTTCTATTATATCCCGTGCCAATGTAGTCTGTGTTATATATTCACATAGTTTTTTGTAGCAGTTCACTAGGATGCTTAACTGCTTGTTTTCCTCAAATTGCTCATAGTCTTTGCACCAGCTACATGAAGGTTTCATCATCATTTTCTTGCCTTTACAAGGTTTGCAGACATAATGTTGGCAGGTGGAGTTGGTGGGTGCAATAGGATCTTGTAGCAAATGTCCTAAGAGGGAAAAAGGAGGAAAGCAAAGATTTTAGTAAAACAAACTTATGACTTTGTATACTGAAGTTAAGATGAGATTTTAAGTAATCTATTGAGATGGGTTAAACTCACCAGACCAGGTAACAAAAAACAGATCTTACAGGAAATGGAAAAATACTCAATAGTGTACTTCACTTCCATGCCATATTCCCCATTCCTTTATCTCAAACCAGAATCTTCCTTGATTCTATGTTTCTCTCCCAAACAGTATGTTCTGGTCCACTTTCTTATGCTCTTCTCCAAAGGCTATAAAGAGGTGAAGATCAGTCACCAAAAGCACAAACTAAGCTTAAAACCCTTGGAACTTCAACCTAATGCAACACAATAATGCTACAACGTACTGAACAAAATCATACTGTTTATTTTGTATTAAACATTGGGAAAGAGAGACACTTAGTCCCCACCCTCATTAAACTCTGTTGAAGGGTATTAGTCAGTACCAAGGCATCTTCACCCAAAAAAGTATAATTTCAAACCATTTTACATTATATACACTAATCATAAACTAAGAAAAGATTAAAATATAGTTAAGATGAAAAAGAACTATGTTCATGTATCAAAAGAAAAAAGGAAATACTACACTAAACTCAAATTGTTCTCCTACAGAAAATCAAAATACAGTGACAAAAAAAAATCATGTTTAAATGTTTCAAAAGGAAAAAAGGGGCATATTACCTGACTCAAATTCTTCTGACAAAATACAAACGATCCTAGTCATAAACCACAAATATCTGAAGTAAAGCAGTATCGTATAAAAGTGAAAATAGTCTTCCAACCAGATATAACTCCCAAATTAAAAATGACCTGTGTAGGTTGTGTGTCAGGAAGGGGAAAGCAACTAGATTCAGTCCCTATTTCCATCCTACTCCTCAAAGAAGCAATGTGCTTGGTCCTCAATTCAGGACAAATAGTTAGCAATAAAATCAAAGCAGCACCTATTTTCTCATACAAACTATGTAATTTAAGACTCAGGCATAGGAAAGAAGGTACTTTGAATCATAGGCAAGTGGAATCAGCAAACCTTCTCCCTTAAAAGCAATTATAAACCTGAAAATTTTTTTACAAAATGAGTCATTTTCATTTCCAAAGACATAAAATTATTTGAGAAGCATTTATGTTTGAAAAATGCTTGATTTTTATACTAATATGGATGTAAATTTAAAAAAATAAAATTTAAAAAAAGTTAAAATATTAAAAAATTTTTAAAAATAAAATAAAACAAAATAAATAAAGTAAAATAAAATAAAATAAGCTTGATTTCAACTAACAACATTGAGAATCTGTGGTGTTCTGGTCTGGGGCTGCCCAGTTCTCCCTGACCACCACCCAGCTCCATCAGTGTTACCCTATGAGGACCAGAAGCTGCTGTGATGGCAGGGGACTCACTCCATTTTTAGTGCAGAGGATAAAGCCAAGACCCAGAGACATGATCACTCAAAGTGACTTCTCGGAAGCTACTCAGCTGGAGAAGGCAAACAGCACAGTTCTTAGCAGCCTGAGGCTGCATAAGCCCAGGTTAAACACAAGATGAAAATTCACCCCGGAGCGCCTGGGTGGCTCAGATGGTTAAGCGTCCGACTTTGGCTCAGGTCATGATCTTGCAGTTTGTGGGTTTGAACCCCACGTTGGGCTCTGTGCTGACACCTCGGAGCCTGGAGCCTGCTTCAGATTCTGTGTGTCTCTCTCTCTGCCCCTCCCCTGCTCATGCTCTGTCTCGGTCTCTCAAAAATGAATAAATGTTTAAAAAAAAAGTTAAAAAAAAAAAAAAATTCATCCCAAGTTGATCTATAAATTCAATGTAATCCTTATGAGAATCTCAGGTGAGTTGTTTCGTTTTGTTTTTTAATTGACAGATTGTTTCTAAAATTCTTAGGGAATCAGAGGACCTGGGATAGCCAGAACAATTTTTTAAAACAGCAAAGTCAGAAGACTTATTCTATCAAATTCCAAAATCATCTTTAAAGCTACAGTAATCAAAACAATGTGGTAGTGCCAAAAGGATAAGCATATAAATCAATGGAAAAGAGAGTCCAGAATGAAAATTCTTACATTTATAGTCAACTGATTTGTGCAACGAGCGCCCAGATAATTCAAAAGGGAGAGTATTTTCCACACATCACGTGGGACAATTCAATACTCAAATGCCAAAAACAAAAACCAACAACTGTTCAGATCCTTATCTTACAACACACACAAATATTAACTCAAAATGGATCACAAACACCTAAACGTAAGACCTAAAATTCTAGAAGAAAAACACAGGAGAAAATCATAACTTTGGGTTGGGCAAAGTGTTAGATGTGACATCAATACACAATCTTCAAAAGGGAAAAAAATATAAAATGGATTTGCACAAAATTAAAAATATGTGCTTCAAAAGACACCATTAAGAAAATGAAAAGATAATCCACAGACTGTGAAAAAGTATTTGTAAATGTATTTGTAAATACATTTGTATTTGTATATACAAAATACATTTGTATTTGTATATACAAAAAAGTATTTGTAAATGTAAAGTTGAAAAAGTAAATGATAAGGGGCTTATAACATATTAAAACATTTCATACAAATGAGTAAAAAGACAACTCTATATTAAACATGGGCAAAAGATTTAAAGAAACATTTCACCAAAAAAAATGAATGTCTAATAAGCACATGAACACATTCTCAGTATCATTAAAAGTAAAACCTTACCACACTGCTACACACCTATTAGAAAGGATAAATTCAAAATGACAGAAAGTACACCAACAGTTGGCAGAGATGTGGAGACACTAGAACCCTTCTGTATTGCTGGTGAGAATGTAAAGTATAAATCACATTGAAAAACAGTCTGGTAGTTTCTTTAAAAAGTTAAACATACATTTTACCATATAAACCAGGAATTCTGCTCCTAGGAACCTTCTCAAAGAGAAATGAAAATATACATCCATATAAATGTGAATATGCAAAGCTGCATTACTCACAATAGACAAAAACTGGAAACAATCCAAATGTCCATCAACTGGTAAGATAAACAAAATGTATATATTCATACAACAGAATACTGTTCAGCAATTAAAAGAACCACTGGTATACATGCTACAACATGATTAACTTTAAAAACATGCTAAGTGAAAGAAGCCAGATGTAAAATAGTACATTACTGTATTATTTCATTTATATAAAATATCTAGAAATAACAGAAAAGTGGACAGTGGCTGCCTAGGGCTGGGACCAGGAACCAGGATTAACTGTAAATGGGCACAATGGAACTTTTTGGCCGTGATGAAAATGTTCTAATATCCTGGCAGGGTGATGGTTGCACAACTCTAAAATTAAAAAAACAAAAACAAAAACAAAAAAAACAAAGCACCAGTAGTTATGAAATCCAACCTTCCACTCAATATAAGACTTCTTAGAATAAATACCCTTGAATTTATTTAAGGTAGGATGGGGAAGATATGAATATAGAGATACATATGTATATGCTTAAAAGAATAAGCTGTAAGGTTAAAAGAATACCCTACTTATTGGAGAGAATGAACAAAGCAAACAGGGAAAGAACTACACTATTCTGGGTTTAACCTGTTTTGTAGCTTTTAACTTTCAAACCATGTAAATGTTTTACATAATTATATAACAAACTATTTTTTTTTTTATGTTTATTTATTTTTGAGAGAGAGCGGGAGACAGACTTCTTCAATGCAGGTTCTGCAATATCAGTGCAAAACCCAACATGGGTAAGAACCAATGTGGGTAAGAACCCACGAACCATGAGATCATGACCTGAGCCAAAGTCAGACACTCAACCAAGGCCACCCAGGTACCCCACAAACTAAAATTTTAAAAGAAATCCCTAAAAATGAAAAACAAGTAATTATAATTTTATACCAAATTGATGGTATAACCATTCAAAGATTAACTATTTTAAATGACTTTGTAACACAGAAAATTGACTAATCCTAGCATCCTTGTTTTGTTTTTTCAGTAATCGCAATGTTGGTAAGTGTCAGTAGTTACTGTGAAAGTGTTGATGTCTACTGTAGGATAAAGTAAATGTGGATATCCTTGAAAGTCTGTTTTTTGTGGTTTTTGTAGTAGGAAGAAGTCAGAAGATAGAAAAAGTTAAGCAGAAAATCCTGTAGTTCTGAATTTCAATTGACTTATCAGTATAAATTCATGTTTTCTTCTTAAATATGGAGATTTCCTAGCACTACACACTGAAAAGGCCTGGAAGCAAGGGACTAACCCCAGTAGCAATAAACTCAGATAATGGTACTGAAAAACAATTTCCTATTCAAAGGAATCAGGGCTTCTTGGACAAATAACTGTTTCCAGAACTGTGACATAAATTAAACAAGATGAATTTTCATTACCTTGTTACTAGAAAGCAAGGAAATTATCAAAGATCATAACTGTGTTAAAGGGACTCAGGAGCAAACCTGAAGAGGTTCCTGCTGACCAAACATGAACAAATCTGAACATGCATAAATAAAATGGAATGAAGCATATCTAAAAAGTTCAAATCTCTGAGTTCATGGATGGATTTAAGGGAGGAAGGGAGGGAGGGAGGGAGGGAGGGAAGAAGAAAAGAAGGAAGGAAGAAAGGAAAACTCAGTTTCAGGATGCTAGTGAACCAGCTCATACTTTCAAAAGTGGTAAATAAAGAGCAAGCATTCTTCAAGTATTCTGACTTAACTATATATCAACTACACTACCAAGTAACCCAATCATAGATGAAAAGTTTCTCTTTACAGGAATAATTGCAGCTAATAAATGAAGAACACAAGATATAATTTGAATGTCATCATTTTGTAACCCCTAATAATATGCAAACTGTACAAGCTAAGTGGTAAGGACTGCCTTCATTCTATCACTGATCTTTACAACAGTCACTTCAATCAAAACTCCCCCTGAAATACCAAACACCTTAAAGGATTTATACCTTACACATCTTTGTATCCCTTTCTGAGGTATTAAGAGAGTATGTCTAATACTGAGAACTGAAAATAGACTAGAAAGCATCCAAAAACTCTGATTCAGTATTCCACCACCACTGAGTTCTTAAGAATCTCCATTACCTGGTTTCGTATTACCTACTGGATTGTCCAATCATTCCCCAACAGAAATACTTTGATCTGTAACGTACCATTAAAGATGCCTTTAGGCAATCTTGTTTTATGCACTCAGCTAATCATCCTAACTCCCAAAAGCTTCCCAGAGGGTTCTTTACACTTCACAACAAAGGCAGCTCCAGCAATAGGAGGAAGAATTGAAAAAGATTCAGGGGGTTCTTAGAGCTAGGTAAGTGTTACCCATATACCTATTATATGCCCCCAAGGAAACTCCTCCCCACCATCCAAAAAAAGAAATGTTAGATAACACTTCTACAACTGTAAAAATACATCTAACATAGAAAATAAAATGGATGGGCATTATGAATCAAGGGGAAATGTATCACTCACTGCAGACTCTACTATAAAAACTGAGGAGGAGGGACACCTGAGTGGCTCCAGTTGGTTAAGGATCTGACTCTTCATGCTCAGGTAATGATCTCACGGTTCGTAGGTTTGAGCCCCACAGCGGGCTCTGCACTGACAGCACGGGGGAGCCTGCTTGGGATTCTCTCACTCTCTCTGTGCACCTCCCTGGCTCGTGCACACTTGTGCTCTTTCTCTCTCAAAATAAATAAACTTGGGAGTGCCTGGGTGGCTCAGTCGGTTAAGCGTTCAACTTCAGCTCAGGTCATGATCTCATGGTTCGTGGGTTCAAGCCCTGTGTCAGGCTCTGTGCTGACAGCCCAGAACCTGGAGTCTGCTTCAGAGAGCCTCTCTCTCTTCCCCTCCCCCACTCACACTGCCTCTCTCTCAAAAATAAACAATTTTTTTTAATAAACAAAGTTAAAAATTTTTTCTAAGTTTAAAAAAAACCGGGGAGAATTTGCAAAGTTTAATTTTAGCTTTGATCATATTCCACATAGTTTCACATTCAAGTGCAAAAAATAACTTGCTCAAAAAAACACATCTGATTTCAAAAAATGTATTGTTCGTGATAGAAAAATTTCTCACTGCATTGCCTTGAATCCTGAACCTGCAATATATCACAGGAAATATTTCCTTTACATAATACAAGTTGTCTAGTAACTAAATGAATTTGATAATATGTGCTCTGTTTTAAACATTAAATGATGCTATACTGACCCCAAAAGACTAACGACTCAATACTCATTTTTTACTTCTCAACTAAAAAAAGTTACTAATTGTTTATCTGTTCTCCCTCTTATTAACTGTTCCCATCCCCAAATCAGCCAATTATAATTTGAAACTAAGTCTTAGTTTTAGATTACCACAATGGCAATTCTAGGAATTTCTAGGAATACAGAACTGCAGGTAATTAATTTACTAATATACGTAATACCAGATTTTTTAATGTTCTTAATTTTGTGAAACTTTTTATTACAATAAAATTTTCAGACAAAATCAGAAAATAGTACAATTACCCCTCATATATTACCACCCAAATTTAATAATTATCCAGATTATGCTACATTTGCTTCATATACCCTTTTGTTAAGTATTTCAAACAAGTCCCAGATCGTTAATTCACTTCTCTATATATAAACATCAGTATTAATCACTACAAAATACTTTTTCTTCTAAGCTGCAATGCCATTATCACACCTAAATCAACAATCTAAGTAATTTTTAAGCCATACTTAGCTTTGAGAAAAAACTTTTAAAGCACTAGAAAAGGGCTTTAATTCAGCCATCAAAACATATTTCATAGGGGCGCCTGGGTGGCTCAGTCGGTTAAGCATCTGACTTCGGCTCAGGTCATAATCTCGCGGTCCGTGAGTTCGAGCCCCCCATCAGGCTCTGTGCTGACAGCTCGGAGCCTGGAGCCTGTTTCGGATTCTGTGTCTCCCTCTCTCTGACCCTCCCCCGTTCATGTTCTGTCTCTCTCTGTCTCAAAAATAAACGCTAAAAAAAAATTTTTTAAACAGATTTTATAAATTACACTTTTCTCAATAAACATGCTTTTTAGCCATAAAACTTTCCCACAGATTTAACATACATGACTCAAATCATTACTTTTCAGTATTAGTATATCAAAGCTAGCATTTGGATTGGTTGCCATGCATTTTATCCCTACCACTGAAGAGAATAAATGCATCAAGATTTACAGAGCAGCTAAAGTTTGAAAGACCACCACCACCAAAATAAATAAACAAATTTTAACTAGGTCCCACATCAGCTTGCCCCTTCTCCATTCAAGGAAAAGGCACTCCTCCCTGGCATAAGCAAACAAGAATATCATTAATCTCTGAGCAAACTCTTCTAAACACATAAATGATCCCAATTTTTAAAAAAAGCAACTAACTGGCAATTCATTCACTTCAAAATACCACTGGTAAAAGTAGCCATACTATACATTTTATGTTGACATGCAGACTACCAAGTAAATTAGGTCTTACTCAGGTACAAAAGCAAGATCTGCTTCTCCACTTTAACTGTGACAGCACTTAACTCCACTAATATTTTCACCAGATTACTGGGGGAAATTAAGTTTAGGGAGTGCAGAGAGGGGACACAAGAAAAAGAAAAAGTGGTTATTGCTCAAATGTTTAGCAAAAGTTGTTAATGACTAAAAAATGATCCAGTGAACACTGGAACTGGCAATAACAATAAAATAAAACCTACAATGGCAAAAGCTACTACAGGTTAAAATGTAATATAAACAAATTAGACATGAACAACAGAGGGACTAAAGAATCACTGGTTCTCATTTTAGAGTTTATATGGGAAAAAAAGATCCCAATGTAAGTAATTTCTGTAAAACGAAAACTGATTTAAAAAAATGGAAAATGGTGGGGCACCTAGGTAGCTCAGTCAGTTAAGCATCTGACTCGATTTCGGCTCAGGTCATGATCTCAACTGTTTGTGGGATTGAGCCCTGCAATGGACTCTGAGCTGTCAGTGTGGAGAGCCTGCTGGGATTTACTCTCTTTCTCTCTCTCTCTCTCTCCTCCTCCTCTCCCTGCCTCCCTCCAGCATGCACTCACTCTCTCAAAATAAATAAATAAACTTAAAAAAAACAGAAAATGGTTTAAGGAATTAATCTATCTCAATGGTTTAATTTTGGCATTTGACAAAAATGGATCATATAATTCTAAGTAAAATGGCATATGCACAAAAGAGCATTTATCAGAACCAAAACATTCTGTATTTATCACCAACCCCTCTCCAGAACTCCTCCCAGAAATGCTTCTATTATAGCAACAAGGATTGCCTAATCAATAACCTCAAATAATGCAAGTAATTTTATATAAATCTTACTTGTATCTGAGATGATACTTGAGGATCAGGAAAAATTAGCCAAAGACTCACATGAACAACATCCTGAAATGCCACTATCAGAAAGTGAAAAATGCACACAGGCAGGTCATGGTTAATGATTAAAACCGTAATACCACTTCTCAAGAAGCATTCTTGGAAACTAGAATATTAAACACTCAAGGAATCCACAAGAAGACACAAATCTTACAATACTTATATATATGGGAAAATATCTGGGAAGAGGGGAAAAAAAGATCAATCTTTTTAAATAATACCTCAACCAGTTTTACCAAAATAATGAAAGAGAAAAATTAAAATAGTACAGAACCCATCAATTGTAAAACATGTGGCATTCTACAAAAGACAGGAAGCAGTTTTTTGTTTTTGCTGATAACGCAAGCAACATAAAAACAGAAGAGATACCACAAAAGATACATTCCTATATATTAACTCAGTAAAATGTTTCCCTAACAATCTAGATTTGCTTCCCAACAAATGGACCCATATCAAAACTAATTAGAAAATAAAAAGCAACCATTAACTCTTATTAGAGTTATAAAGCAAAGGGAAGAAAAGAATAAATGACAAAACTTTACTTACTAAAATGAAATCATTATATTCCACAAGATTTTCTTAAAATCATTCCTGAAGAAACTTAAGAAAAAAATAGTACTGGTTATCTTAAAATACTCAAAAAAAGTAGAGTTCTTAAATAGAAAGTTTTCCAGTTTCACGCATATTACTGAATCAAGCAATTACTTTTGAATAAGTTAAGGTACATTTCATCAGCTATTCCTTTCCAAATGGCACAGATAACTTCACTGACCACCTTGAATATGTCTACAGTCACATAAACAAAAAGAAATACTGACAAAGAGAGGGGAGCTTTATTAAAAGCAAGAAGAATGTTGTTGCCAGCCAAATGACATTGCTCTGAAGCTTTTGGATCCAAGACAGGATGGTAACTTATAGCAATGACAAAACATTTGACTGAATGATGACAGGTGGCACACTTGATCTTGGAAAGGCACTCTCAAAATGCTGCAGGCAGAAAATCAAGTATTTTGTTTAGGAATGTAGTCTTGGATTCTGCTAGGCACATCTTTCCTCAACCATGAGGGCAAGACTTTTGTATAGACTCAATCTAACCGTATTTGTTTCAAATAGACTTCATAGACTTCCATTCTCTACAGTATGACCACAAAAGAAAAATTGGCCATATTTTTAAAATTCTCAAGAAAAATCAATGAAAACATGAGTCTGATCTCAAATGGGGTGAAGGTCAACTTTCAATTTACATAGGCAATAAAAACAAGACAGCAGAAATACAAACAATGAATGATGGGAGAAGGAGGGAAAAAGCTAACTAAATGCCAAGATCTTTGTTCAACATGTTTAAGAAAGTATTCCTCTTTTTATCCCATCCTAAAACAAGTCCTAATGATTTTTTCTGTATGTTTGGCACTATAAAATTAAATTTTTTATTACATTATTACACAATTTTATCTTTCAACATTTGCCTGGATATTTCCCAGAAACATGGAAAACTGGTAGATGTTAATCCTTTAAAGTTTGGCAAATCTGTTATAAATCAAAAGAAATTTTAAAGTTCATCAGTGTTGGAAGTCAGGTCCCTAGCCACTCAAACTCTTAAGTGTGCCAGAAGTTTCCCTGGGGCACTCAGGATTACCACTTGCAGAGAAAGGAAGGAAAAGGAAGGAGCTGACGAAGATCAAGTTAGGCTGGGATAGAATCACAACAAAGGCCTCAGATGACCCCACTGGAAGCTCTGAAACTCAGAACTAAGATGGGGCTTAAGGATGCCCTACGTTGAGGCAAGGGACCCAGGTCTTTAATAGACTGGTCTTCAGACACAGGCTACTCCCAGGAAGGGGTGTGAGCTTGACTGAGAGGTTCTCTTCGTCCAAGGGCAATTCCCAGGAAGGTCTGACAGCCCCAGCAACACTCTCAGTGATTAAGAGAATGAAGTCTTTCAATCTTGAGTGGGGATTTGGGTAGTGCATATATGGCATTCATTATAATTAGTTAATTCTGTTAACTGTCCAAATCTGATCAATTTTGAGTAAATATATGTAATGAATAATAATGATGTGCTTTTAAAAGAGATTTGGCCTGAGGTGCCTGGGTGGCTCAGTCAGTTGAGCATCTGACTTTGGCTCAGGTCTTGATCTCACGGTTAGCGGGTTTGAGCCCCGCTGTCAGGCTCTGTGCTGACAGCTCAGAACCTGAAGCCTGCTTCAGATTCTGTGTCTCCCTCTCTCTCTGACCCTCCCCCGCTCCCACTCACTATCTCAAAAAAAAAAAAAAAAAAAATTAAGAGACTTGGTCCTCCATTTATTAAAGCTATAAAGTGACTATCTAGGTTCTTTCCAGTCCTAAAATTTGATGATTATAAGATTTTATGGCAAGACTCATAGAGTGTATCAAAAGTCTTACCATTGGCTATCAATAATTATTGAGGTCACAGAAAGTTCTATCTGGTATGTTGAAATTTTCTATAAAAGTTTCAAAATAAAATCCAATAAATGTTGCAAATTACCAGAGGCTTTACATATTTAAATATTCTCCCTCTTTCCCCACTTCCCACTGTCCTCACACCCACTCCTGTCCAACATACACACACACACAAACACCCTTTTCTTCTTTCCTCCAAGGTAAGTCTTCCATCCTCTACTGCTCTGGCTCCAATCCTCCCTTCATCAGTTACCCACCTAACTATTCATACCTTTTCACATTTCTACTTTCAACCTTCCTTCCCTATAGCAATTTCCCTTCCAGTTGTTCATATACTAAAGTATTTCCCTAGACTCAATCTTCTAAAGGAAGGTAAAAATTGCTGCTCTCAAACCAATGGGCATTTCTTGTTGATCATTCTTCCTTAAAAGGAAGGGTTGCTCTCCTCTGTTCTCTCCTAACACTGTCTCCTCAACGTCTTACATCTTCTTCTTCTGTCGTCTCCTTAATTTCAGTATTCCCCATGTTTCTATATTAAGATCCATCCTTCTTACTTCATTCCAGTGTTCCACAGTAATCTTGGTTCACAGACCCCTTTGAGAATCTCATTATACACACAGGCAAAAAAACAAATTGCTGTATGGAATCTCATAGGGATCATGAATCTTTCTGAAGGAGAGATACGATACCCCAAGTTAAAAACTGCTCCACACATTCCTTCCAGAGTGATTTGCCCATAAAGCTGGTTCAATTACCATTTATAAACTGAATCTTTACCTCTGGCTCTAATCTTCTCTCCTAAGTCCAGACCCATTTATCTAACTGCCTACCAGGAATCTCATCTCTCCTTTGATCACTCAAACTAAACAAGGGGAAATATAAACATACTTCCCCTAACCCCCCACCTAAAAACCTGCTCCTCCTCCTGCATCCCTTATTCTCTTGGATGCTGACATTATTCACCCAGAAATCAAACTAGATAAACTTGATACACCATCTAGTCTCTTCACCAGAATTCCACATCTGGGCTCCAGAGTCTCACTGCATGTTTCTAAGTCTGCCAGGTCCACCCTTCAGGTTTAATCCCCATGACTACTCCTGCCTTAACTGAACCCTCACCATTTCTCACCCTGAATACTGCAAGTTTTCTAGCTTCTCTTCCTGCCTTGACTTCACCTGCTCCAGGCCACCTTCCACACTACCACCAAGTAATCTTTCTAGAACACAAGTCTGATTTTGTCTCTCTTTTCAAAACCCCTCATAAAGACATAAAAAATGTAAAACAAAAAACCTTTAACCAGCCTTTAAAACCTTTAAGCAGCCTTTAAAAATCCAAGGACCTTTCAGAATCTGGCCCCTACCAAACCTCCCCACCCAAAACTTCATACCATTAAGCTTTTTCCATCCCCATTCCATTCCATACAAACTCCATATTCCATCCTCAGCTACCACTGGACACTCCAAAACATGCCATGCTTACTCATTCCTGTGAATTGCTCTTCCTAGAATGTCCTTCCTTCCTTGTGAAGTAAACTATTCTTAAAAATCAATTCAAATATGACCTCCAAGAGGAAGCGTTCCTTAATTCCTACCCCGCAGCTTATTTAAAAAAGCACTCTGCACAGTCGCCTAATATATCACTTCTCACAATATATTGTCACCATTCACTTGGTTTCATTCAAGGCTAGAAACTTATTTAGCTCTCTATTTTTAAGCCCATGTTGGCACATAAGCCAGCACCTAATAAAGTACAATGAATGAATTACAAAAAGCACATTAGAGCTGGGAGCGACCCTGGAAATCAACTTGTGCCATTTTAACCAAGATGGACTTTCATAAGATTACACAGCTTGTTACTGAAAATAAGAAATAGAAGCAGAATCTACTGATTCCCAACCTAGGGTTTTTTCTACTTACCCAGCATCATCCCTACTTCTGCTATTAAGTCCATGACATCCACTGAGACATTTCAGTTTCCTTCATCAAAAAGAATGATCACTGAAACTGGGCCATAGAAGAATCAATTATTAACCATAAGATGTGAAACCTTTTGAAGGGAAAGAAGAAACAGGCATGGGTACTGGCAATAATGGATAGTGGGGGGTGGGGTAGGACAGAAAAAGTGACAGTAAGGGGAGGATGGATGCTCAACAATAGTTTTGTGAGGGTCAGGAAATCCTTACTGCACAGAAACTGAGGCTACAAGAGTCCTGCCTGGATTCTCTATACACCAACTTCAATTTCTAATGAAGTTCAATTTCTAAAGTTAAGCTTACATGTTCCAAGTGAACACATATGCTATATAAAGCACTGCACTATGTTCCTACAAAGAGATTCCAACAAAAAAGCTTAGTCTACGTACCAGTCTAAGAAGTTACATTAGAAACCTTAAGTGAAGACTCTGTGTATACATTAAATGTGTACAAACATATAACCTATCATACAAAATAAGTAAATACATACGTATTAAACTACTATGATTAAAATGAGATAGTCCAGCCTACATTCAGTCTCCAAAAGCAGTATTAATGTACACGTAAGGAGTGGGAAAATACACTTCTAACCAGTGTCAAAAGTCTGACATAAGGTCTCAATAATCCTTCCATAATCCAACCCACTGACCTAAATATCCCCATTCTTCACCTTTGCCAAAGAGTTAACTTTTTAGGCTACCTTCATTTAAGAAAGCATTTCTCTTTCCTCAATCCATTAAACAATTTCTGAGGCCCAGCTACATGACACTTACTGTGATAGATAGAGCCTACCACTCCCATTTAAAAAAGGATTCTATGACCTTTTTTACATCTCTGAATTATAGCACCAAAATTACACTCCAAAACTAAAGATGTAACGAATGTTTTCAAAACAATAACTAGTAGGATATCTCCTAGAAACATACAAGGAAATAATCTCTGGATTCAGTTAAGAACAAAAATGACAACACCATAAGAAGATCATACATATCACTTAACAAATGAACACAAACGAATTAACTGTTTTGGACAATTAAAACTGTTCTTAAAGCCAGTTTTTAGTCTTGCAAAAAAAAAAAAAAAAAAAACAAACCTGTGCCAAATATAGTTTTGCAGGCATATGTTGAAGCCTAAACCTCTTAAAAATCTTTTCATTAGGCAAAATTCATAAGCATGATTGCTACTATAAAGAATAATGAGCTCAAGTCAAAGAGAAATGAATTTCAGATCACAGAACAACTCTCCTAAGAAGACAGCACTATTTTCCTCTTGGTAGAGACTCCTAATCCAGGTCTGTTTTTCTTAAGTCTTTGACTGAAGACTGAACAGCACTTAAAAAATAGGTTCTCTTACACTTTGACACGTTTATTTTAGTAGTAAACCAAAAAGCAAATATATGCCTCAAAATATCAACAGGTTAATAAAATAACAAACTAAGGTTTCAAAAAAAATATTAGTTCTCTTATTCAAGCAGCCACACCCATTAGCTCCCTGGTATGACAAAAAAATATGCATTTTAACTAAAGATAGGAAGGAAAGAATATGACACATATGCATAAATCACTAAAAATGGTGATACAGAGTAGAGTATCTTGGCCAATAATTATAAACTTAACCAACTATTATGAAGTTTATTACAACAATTATATCATTTTAAGTAAGTACTACTACAATGACACGAATGACAGCTAAACATGTATGCCAAGAAAGCAGTGGGGTGAAAAAGAAAAATCTATTTCCGGTTTGGGGAAAGGAATAAAACTAGTTTGCTGTGAAATGAAAACTAACAGTCAAATTTTAAAAGAATGAACGTTACTCAAGCCAAGCTCTTCACCAAATATCTGAGCGGTCAAACTTCAGAATTTCTTGGGGAGCCTGGGTGGCTCAGTCGGTTGAGCGCCGACTTCGGCTCAGGTCACGATCTCGCGGTCCATGAGTTCGAGCCCCGCATTGGGCGCCTGTGCTGACAGCTAAGAGCCCGGAGCCTGTTTCAGATTCTGTGTCTCCCTCTCTCTGACCCTACCCCATTCATGCTCTGTCTCTCTCTGTCTCAAAAATAAATAAACGTTAAAAAAAAATTTTTTTTTAAAAACTTCAGAATTTCTTTAACTTTTATGTCTTTGGTTAACCTAAAACTATGAAAAAATACTTTCTGATACTCTTGGTGATGTCAATAGTTTTTATACAAGGTAAGCTTCACCAGCCAACTACTATCATAAACTAAAAAAAACCCAAACACACCACAGATTATTAAATGAATGATGTATAACCACTCAGACCCACAACATATTCATAAACTCAAGTTATACCTCATTTCATATTCTATTAAGATAAGTGATGTCTGACATTCTCTTTTAATTTTTAATAATTACACGAGAGATTTTTATAGTGTTTTGCAGTTACAGAGCACTCTGGTAATATTCCACTATTTTCGTATTTTAGCAAAGCAATGATGGTCTTTTATTAAATTATACCAGTAAGAACACAGGCTGGTCAATTAGTCACAATTAAGTTGATCAACCAAACATTCACCAAATTAGTCAATATAAATCTAGATCCAAATTCCTCAAACTAGTGTTCCACTGAACCAGAAGACATAAAGAGGTTTATCTTAATAACCTTTGGAGAGTATTCCCAAAATATGTTAGTGTCTTAAAACTGAATACTATCAAGAAACTGGCCTAATACAGCATTGTTACTTTTTTTTAAAGTGCACCTATTAACTGGACATGAAGAGTATTCCAATACACACTACTGTCATCTAGGGGTTAATACTAGAATCACCTATGTGGCCTACTCCAGAATTTCTGGAGAAGCTGCCCAGGAATATACATTTTTTAAAAAAACGTTTATTTATTCATTTTGAGAGAGACCGAGAACACGAGCAAGAGAGGAGCAGAGAGAAGAATTCCAAACAGGCTCCACACTGTCAGCACAGAGCCCCAAGTGGGGATCGATCTCACTAACCCTGAGATCATGACTTGAGCCAAAATTAAGAGTCAGATGCTTAACTGACTGAGCCACCCAGGCACCCCAGGAATGTACATTTTTTAAATCTTCTCAAGTAATTTCCTGTGCACAAACAGAATTGGGAACTACTAAAGATACTTTCACCTTTTTTGCCTTACTGCCATCTTTCACAGTAACAAGAATTTGGGAGGATTTGTTCTAATCATTTAAGTGGGAAATCTGATGAAGTAATTTTGGGGCAAAAAAGTTTTAATTAGGATTTTAGTAAAGACTATGCTATAAAGTTCATTTTAAGAAAACCTACAAATTCTTAACTTCTAACAAAGGCTACATCCTGTTTTATTTAAATTGTGTTACAAAATGCATTTGGGTGACATTTCTACTCTAAAATGATTTATCTTGTCTATAAACTCATGAATGTTGAAAACATATGTTAAAATTGAATACATTATACAAGGATAAAACTAAGAATGTGACTTAGTGTTTGGAATTCTTGTATTTTTTACTAAAAATACTTTTTAACCGTTTCTGTGTTTTGTCACTAAGTGATGAATTAAGAGTGACTTCAGATTGGTATTTGCTAACACTTCAAATAACACACTTCAAGTGTAAGTAATTCTTATTCTCTAAAAATAAAAGGCCACACTGCATATCACTACATTTTCTTTAACATTGCTTTTTGAGTAATTACCAATACACTGTCTATATTATATGCAGGATATTAGAACACAGACAATTTAAAGAACATGAATAATAATCATGAAGCAAATATTTAGAATCAATATTTTTATGCTCCTTACCCAGTATTTCAATACCAACTTAATTTTCTTAATGTTTCTGGTCCCTAACCAGTGGCCCATTGAACGGATATAGGAAGAATTAAAAGAACTAAAACAGTATGACTAAGAGATAACAAAATAACATGACTAACAATTTAAAATACGCATAGCAGATGGAAGGATTCCAGAGAATCATTAACTGGTTACGGCACCACTATTTGGTCCAGTATTCACCTGGCATCTCCTCAACTGCCTTATTTTAAAGGAATAGAAACAGTTAAACCATTTTTTTTTTTTTTTAAGCTTTCCATTTGGACACAGTGATGGGTAAACCGTGTAAGCACACCTTTTTTTTTTTTTTTTTTTAAAACATTTATTTATTATTGAGAGACACAGAGAGACAGAGCATGAGCAGGGGAGGGGCAGAGAGGGAGAGAGAGACACAGAATCCGAAGCACGCTCCAGGCTCCAAGCTGTCAGCACAGAGCCCAATGCGGGGCTTGAGCCCACAAACAGTAAGATCATGACCTGAGCCAAAGTCAGATGCTTAACCGACTGAGCCACCCAGGCGCCCCGAAACACTTCTTTTTTAAATATCAGAAACCTTTTAATACATGAACATTGTGGAACACTTTGTTGAATCCAATTCACTAACACAGATTTGGGGAAATTGTTCTATAAGCATACAGTGGTGAGCTCCAGTGATCTGTTCATAACCCCATCCAGTTAAATGTCTTAAAACCAAAACTTGAGGGGTGCCTGGGTGGCTCAGTCAGTTAAGTGTCCAACTTTGGCTCAGGTCATGACAGGTCAGAGCCTGGAGCCTGCTTCAGATTCTGTGTCTCCCTCTCTGCCCCTCCCCTGTTCAAGTTGTCTCTCTCTCAAAAATGAATAAACATTAAAAAATAAAAATAAAAAAGTAAAATCTTGAAATGAAACGAGTGAAGGCACCTTTCAATGCTCATGAACAAATCCAAGTTCTCTTATTGTAATAGCACTGTCCAGTAGACTTTTATCCAATGATAGGAAATCTTTTATATCTGCAACATTCAGTGAGGTAACCATTACCTACATGTAGCTTCTGAGCACTTTAGATGTAAGCTAACTATAACTAAGAACTGCATCAACTAAATTTAATTTAAATTTACACCATCACAACAGCTGGTGGCTGCTATATGGGACAGCATAAGTTTAGAATATAATCTCTTTTCAGACAAAATGGAATATTTAGATCTATTCTTCTACCTGAAGTAACAAAAAACTGAACACAACAATGGTTTTCAGATACTGGGCAACAGAACAGTTATGGTGAGAGGGTGAACAAACAAGCTGAGCCATACAACTGCCCCAGCTTGCTGCCTGGAGCACTTTCAAGCCACAGAGCAAGGAGGAAAAACCCAGACAAGCCTCATGGTCTCCCTGAAGTGAGAGAACAGAGCTGGAAGGACAAGACACCCTGACTCCTGCAGGCAGAGTACTAGAGATGAGAGATGCACAGTGAAAGAGCACTAGAGATTTATAGAAGGTCTTTCTTTTTTAAATTCCAGTTAGTTAAAATGCAGTGTAGTATTAGTTTCAGGTGTACAATACAGTGATTCAACATTTCCATACATCACCAGGTGCTCATCACAAATCACTCCTAAATCACCATCCTTCCACTTGCCCCCCTTCTGGTAACCATCAGGTTGTTCTCTATAGATAAGAGTTATACAAGATCTCTTTCAAGTCTTCAGCTGAGTACTAACGAGCACATTTGTATGAGGAAACTACCTCAGGCTGAAGAACCCCCAGAAAGGAGCAAAGAGGACAATGCCTATAACTCATAGGCAGCACCTATTCGCATCACCCAGAGTGAGAAAACTCATAATTCACAAGGGATCAGAGAGAGTACAGACGGTTCTTGTCTCAGTAGTATGAAAAAAAATTAACCCCCGAAGGCTGCTTAAAAACAAGTCTCAAAAGGATCAAACTCTTTCCAAGTAATTTAACCTCATCCCAAGAACAAAGCTCATCCCAAGAATAAAGAACAGTTACAATAAAAAAATATCCATCAGTAAGGTAAAATTTTAACAAGGTAAAATTTGTAGTATCTGGCTTTGAATCAAAATTAACTGGGCACGCAAAAAAGTAGGAAAATATGACCCATAATGAGCAGAAAAATCAATACAGCAAACCTAGAAGTAACAGGTGACAGAATTAATAAAAACAGAACATTAAAAATTATATAACCATGTTCCACATATTCAAAATTGTTTTATGTACCTAAAAACAAAGTTTCAAAATACATGAAGCAAAAACTTATGAAACTCCAAACTGACAAATCCATAATTATAGAGATTTCCAACACCTCTCAAAAACGGACAAAATACAAATCAGTAAGGATAGAGAAGATATGGACAACACTATAACCAACTTGTGAAAATGTCTTAATTGTTCTGAAATACTATGAACCAACAAATGTCCTCTGACTGCATAAGATAAAGCAGTCTTGATTCTGATCCAGGTAAGGTTTCACAAAATAATTCAAGATCACATCAGAATTCGATGGCTCAAGATAGTATCTAGGGCACAGTAGACCTTACAAAATCCTCCATTCCTGAGGATTAAGAATCCTAATGCCTATAGCGACAAGCATGCAAAGTTAAAAAAAAATAAATGCAACAAAGGTTAGGCGAGACCAAGGGTAAACTGGAGAGGGCAAACCTCCAACCCCCAAGACAAACCCCCTCTCAACTACAGCCAGTGATGCCATGCCACAAGGTATCTACTGCTGCCAGACTTTACAATTTTCCAGGAGATACCTAAAATTTGGGGTTTTAAGTGAACTCTAGATTTTAAAACGTTGGCCACCAACTCTATAAATTTTTAGCCAAGCTAAAAAATGTCTGGGAGCCAAGTTCACAACGAAATCTCTGCTCTACTCCAACAACTTCATCTTACAAATGAAAAAAGAGAAATTAAATAATTCACCCAACAACTTCACCTTACAAATGAGAAAGAAATTAAATAATTTGTCCAAATTGTCAAAGTAGATAATGCCATCTAACCACCTCCAAAATACTATGGGCATGGACACCAAAATCCACACTTTCAGAGGAAACCGAAACCAGGATGCTTCCAGGACAGGTAATTTAGTGATGCTTAACTTCTCAGGAAAAACATGAAAACTGTCTTCAGTCAGTTAAGCATCTGACTCTTGATTTCTGCTCAGGTCATGATCTCACGGTGACTTCGAGCCCCACGTTAGTGTGGAGTCTGCTTGGGATTCTCTCTCTCCTACTCCTCCCCCAATTGCACTCTTCTCAAAACCAAAACAAAACAAAACAAAACCATCTTCCAAACAGTTGAAGGTCAAAATTTTATCAAAGACTTCCTGAATTGTTCCAGAGAACAAAAAAAATCAGTAGGAAACAATTATAAAAAAGGAGGCTTGGGAAAATGGAAGGAAGAACTTTCTAAAAAGAAAGTTCTTTTTAAAAGTTGTCAATGATATAGTTATTTTGTAGAACAGAATTTAATTCAGCTCCCTACCCTAGAGGTATTCAAGAAAAGCCTTGGATGAACTTTCAAGAATATTACAGAAAAGATTATTTGATGTGAAAAAAATGGCTGTATGATTTGTGGTCCTTTCTGCCTAAAGCTTTGTAAATTGTCATCATGAAGAACAACCTAGTAATATCTTCCTTGTGTGACCGATGTAAAAATTGAGCTGGTAAGCTCAATGACACCATAAAGGGATCCCTCAGAGAGCCCACAGCTTCTGATGAGTAGGACATCATATGTCATACCCTGAATATGTTCAGTCACAGGCCGGACAACCAAGTGATTAACTGTAAAGGGTATTCAGAAATCACAAGGATGCCTGAATTGGAATGCTCCCTTCTAATCCTAGATTTCTATATTATATCTGGCCAGAGTCCCAAATTTCACATCAAGTAGACATTTACATTTCAAAGGAACAGCATTTAGCAAGATTGACTAGGTTATACACTAGACCACCCACCCATACTTTAGGTATGCCTTTAATGGTTATACAAAAAATTTCAAAACCACTAAGCTTTGCCAGAAAATATTATTTCCAAATTTGAGACCAGACATCATTTTAAGTGCACATTTTCTGTATGGACAAAGGCTGATAGCTAAAGTCAGCAACACAAAACACAAAAGCTAGAAAATTATATTAAAACAACTGAGGGGCGCCTGGGTGGCTCAGTTGGTTAAGCATCTGACTTTGGCTCAGGTCATGATCTCATGAGCCCTGCATCAGGCTCTGTGAGGACAGCTCAGAGCCTGGATCTTGCTTCAGATTCTGTGTCTCCCTCTCTCTCTGCCACTTGCACTCTGTCTCTCAAAAATGAATAAGCGGTAAAAAATAAAAATAAAAGACAAAAACTTGAGAAAACCAGATATTCTAACTTCAAAAATTCAAAGTATCTGGAGTAGAAAGGCAATGAATAAAAATAATTCTGCTAAAATATTATGGACTGAGAGCAAATGAAAGATAAGGTATATAGGAATTAATGTAAAATTTTATCTAAATTAATTTCCTGATAAGGGAACAAAATATTAATCTTTAAAAGAGAAAAGTCAAAGGTGACAGTTGGACACGGGAAAATGAGAAACTAGAATAAAATTTTGAAATATCACTTTTTAAAATAAAAGATAAAATTTAGAAAGTACATCAAAACTCACAAAACCTCCAATTAATCATATATAAAAGTAGCCGAGTGGACTCTGAGAGAAGCCAGTATAATAAGGCATTAGCCAATTATTAAAGTCATGCTATGCAAGCACAAAGAAAACAAGGAATGCAAAAAAAGGAGGACAGGATGTTATAATTAATCTGAGAATGACAACGAAAACCTCAAATCTCAGAAGGTATGTTGACTGTTTTACTATATCAGACATATAAAACTATTTTCAAAATCAACGTTTCCAACAAAAATAATATAAAAACAGGGAGGGGGACAAAGCATAAGAGACTCTTAAATATGGAGAACAGAGGGTTACTGGAGGGGTTGTGGGAGGGGGGATGGGCTAAATGGGTAAGGGGCATTAAGGAATCTACTCCTGAAATCATTATTGCACTATATGCTAATTTGGATGTAAATTTACAAAAAAAAAAAAATTAAATTAAAAATTCTGAACAGACAAAAATCAACAAAAAAGGGCACAAAATAAAAAGATTATAAAACAAATACATTGTATTTCTATCCTTTTCTAATTTCCAATACTTCTTTATAACCCCAGTCCCCAGGGATCATCATATTATTCAACAACGTCTCATCCTTCTCAGGCCCACACCTAATCCACTCTAATTCCTATCCTACCTGCAACCTCTCCCAAACACCTGACCAAAATCCTGTATCAAACTGCTAAATCCCTGAAGAATATTTTATTAGGTTGTCTTTATATTATTCCAAACCAGCCTATCTAAATACTTCATGTCCTTCCAAAATCAATGTCCTTCCTGACTTCACTTCTGGTATCTAAGCTACCTTTGCCTCCTTTAATCTTTCCCAAGCATCTGTATTAAACTGCCAGATTTTGTCAGTTCTTCAATACAATTCAAGGCATTTTATCAGGTGTTATGTGAAAGCACTGTGCTAAACATTGTAAATTTGAGGGTGGAAAATGTCTCATTTCATCTATTCACAGTAAAATATGCCTAACCATAGCAAAGTATAATACATACAGAACAAAGAATTCAAATGTTATGATAACCATAGCCGTAATTATCTGATGTTGTTCCTTTTCCACTCGCACCACTATTCAGGCTTCTATCTAATACAAATACATCTGTTATCCTTCGTAATTGAAAGTTTCACCATACTCTAATAATCAATACCGTATTCTACCCCCAAATTAATCTTTCCTAAAACAATTTTCTTTATTGTTTGTTGATTTTTGAGGGAGACAGAGTGCAAGTGGGGGAGGGGCAGATAGAGAGGGAGACACAGGATCTGAAGCAGGATCCAGGCTCTGAACTGTCAGCACAGAGCCCCACGCAGGGCTCAAACCTGTGACCCTCAAAATCATGACCTGAGCTGAGGTCTGACGCTTTACGGACTGAGCCACCCAGGCACCCATCCCAAAACAGAATTTCAAACACAACACTCTCTTTTTAAAATGCCATCTCACAGGCACCTGGGTGGCTCAGTCAGTTAAGTGTCTGACTTAGCTCAGGTCATCACCTCACGGTCTGTGGGTTCAAGCCCCACGTCGGGCTCTGTCCTGACAGCTCAGAGCCTGGAGCCTGCTTCGGATCCCGTGTCTCTCTCTTCCCCTCCCCTGCTCACACACTGTCTGTCTCTCTCTCTCAAAAATAAACATTAAAAAAACATTTTTTTTTAAATGCTGTTTCTCAAATGCTTACAATAGTGATTTGCAAAACCCCCTCCCCATATCAAGATGGTGAAGGTAAAACACAGATTACAAGAACCTGCTCACAGAGTTCCAATTCAATTAGTCTGATATGATAACTTGGAATCTGGATTTTATGGAGCCCTTTAGGTGATTTGATTTAGGTGGCCCACAGAGCATATTTTGGGGGGTATCAGGGCTCATCAAACAAAGACCCCTGAGTCTCAACAAACAGGGCAAGGTCTCTCCTACAAGAATTCCAACTACAGATAAACTTGACTTTCTGCCCTCTAACCTTGCTGAAAATGTCCACCAATTTCACCATTCTTCTTGGCCCATCTCAACCTCCATACTTTCTAGATCTCACCAAACTGAAACAATTTCTACTGCCTAATTCTACAGTACTGTACTGCTTATCTTGAACCATTATTTAAACTAGTATTTATTAACACTTCAGGTGGTTATGTCATACGACAATGAACTGTGGATCAAACCTCTTTTCATCTCTTTCAGCATCTGGAACACACTTACAAGGACTCAGAAGTCCTTTCCCCAAGGCAATTTCATTTTGCATAAACATACCTAAGTAGGAATGAATAAATGAACTAGTTTTTAAAATACCAAAAGGGAAAAGTATAGAAAGATTTTTATTAGAAAAAGAAAACAGTTAAATAAATATATCTGAAATAAAAGTATATCTATCTGCCAAGACAAATTAGTAAATATTGTTCTTCCTTATCAACCTACCAAATAAATGCTCCATAAAGAACTTAAGTCCCAAGAAAAAAAACTGGTAAACCAAATTCTGCTTAACACCAATCAGGTATGTTTAAACTCTGACCCAAACAGGTATTCAAAAAACAAGTTACATGGAGGGAAAAATTCACTTGTGATTAATTTCTGAAACTTTTACACATGCAACAAAAGCTAACTTACAAATGTTCTATTATGATGCTTGAGATTTTGGCATAAGTGACTCTAGCACAACACTTCGGCAGTAATTGTTGGTCTACTCATCTGTCTTCTCCGTAACAATGAGTAACATGGGTAATAACGATGTGTCTTATTCATCTTACTATTCCAGCACTTTGAACAGGTAATTAATAAAGATGTAATGAGTTATCTTTTCAAGATAAAAAATGATAGTGATTTTCCAAAAATAACACTAATGGCCCACAAGCATATCAAAGGATAATCAACATCACTAGAAAAATGTAAATCAAAACCACCACGATATCACCTCATGCCCATTAGAATGGCTACTATTAAAAAAAAAAAAAGTGGGGGTGCCTGGGTGGCTCAGTCAGTGTCTTGTGCTCTCTCTGCCCCTCCCCCCCACCTGTGTTGTCTGTCTGTCTCTCTCTCTCTCTGTAATAAATTTAAATTTTTTTTTTATAAAGTGCTGGCAACGATATGGAGAAATTGGAACCCATGTAGTATTGGTGGGATTGTAACATGATGCAACAACTATGGAAAACAGGAGGTTCCTCAAAAATATTAAAATGGAAATACTATATACACAATCCAACCATCCCATGTCTGGGTATATACCCAAAAGAACTGAAAGCAGGGTCTTGAGAGTTGTTTGCACACCCATGTTCACAGCAACATATTCACAAGAGCCAAAAGGTGGAAACAACCCAAAAGTCCATTGACTGATGAATGGATAAACAATTGTGGTATACAACATACAATGGAACATTAGTCAGCCTTAAAAAAAGGAAAATCCTTGGGGCGCCTGGATGGCTCAGTCAGTTAAGCAACAGACTTCAGCTCAGGTCTGATCTCATTCTATCTCTGAACCATTCATGAGTTCAAGCCCGGTATCCAGCTCTGTGCTGACAGCTCACAGCCTGGAGTCTGCTTCAGATTCTGTGTCTCCCTCTCTCTCCAACCCTCCCCCATTCGCACTCTCGTGTGTGTCTCTCTTTCAAAAATAAATAAACAGGGGCGCATGGGTGGCTCAGTCGGTTGAGCGTCCGACTTCAGCTCAGGTCATGATCTTGCAGTCTGTGAGTTTGTGCTGACAGCTCAGAGCCTGGAGCCTGCTTCGGATTCTGTGTCTCCCTCTCTCTTTCTGCCCCACCCCTGTTCATTCTCTCTCTCTCTCTCTCTCTCAAAAACAAACAAACATTAAATAAACAAACAAACAAACATAAAAAAAATTAGGGGCGCTTGGGTGGCTCAGTCGGTTAGGCGTCTAACTTCCGCTCAGGTCAGGATCTGATGGTTTGTGGGTTCGAGCCCCACGTCAGGCTGACAGCTCAGAGACTGGAGCCTGCTTCAGATTCTGTGTCTTCCTCTCTCTCTGCCCCTCTCCCATTCATGATCTGCCTCTCAAAAATAAATAAACGTAAAAAAAAAATTTTTTTTTAATTAAAAAAAGGAAAATCCTTACACATGCTGTATGATGGATGAAACTTCAGGACATTATATTAGCCAATCACAAAAAGACAAATACCGTATGATTCCATTAATATAAAGTACCTAGAGTAGCCAAATTCAGAGAGACAAAAAGTAGAACGGTGGTTACCAGGGGCTGCAGAGGAGGGTAGTTAGCTGATGAATACAGACTTTCAGATTTGCAAGATGAAAAAGTTCTGGAATTCTGTTTCACAACAACATAAATTTACTTAGTGTTATAGAACTGTACATTTTAAAATGGTTAAGATGATAAACTTTACACATTCATTACAATCAAAAATTTTAATTACACTGACTTTAAGTACAATAAAAATAAGTTCTTACGTATCAAAGAACTAATGCTTGAAAATATGTAAATATAAAACAGCATAAGATCTATGTATAATTATTCAAATGGCCTTTTAATTTAGCTTCCACCTAAGAGATAAGCAGCTTAAAAATAAAATATAAATAGCTTAAAATAAGTCACTCTGGAGGCACCCGAGTGACTCAGTCAGTTAAGCATTCAACTCTTAATTTCAGCTTAGGTCATTATCTCACAGTTCATGGGATCAAGTCCCTCGTGGGGCTCCACATTGACAGCACGGAAGCTGCTTGGGATGCTCTCTCCCCCTTTCTCTCTCCCCCTCCCCTGCTCCACTCAAAATAAATCTCTCTCCCCCAAGATAAATAAGTAAACATTAAAAAAAAAAAAAAAATCACTCCAAGCTGTATGTTCAAATTTCACTGTAGAAGATTCTTGCTAATTATAAATTGTATGCTCAGCCAAAAAGTATTTCTGGTAAAAGAAGACAATTCTGTAACTGAAAAATATTCTTGGGATCATCTACTACACTAATTATAATGTGGGTCCACAAACAATGGCAAAGGAGAATAGTAAGGAAAATTAAAAGTAGTTTTTCATAAAACTAATTTACTTAATTTTAAGGCATATACTTTATTCTGAGACCACATCTCCCCTACTCTGAAACTTTCTTTTGAATGCTAATTTCATCCATTCAACAAAAACGTGTTGAGCCAGTAACTCTCAGGTGCAATGCTGTTAAACTGAACAATAGAAGCAAGGTGCTCACCCTCAGGGAACTATCTCCTTTCTAGTGGAAAATAAGAATAGCAATTGTAAAAGATGATAGGGTTTTTAAGTCTTTAACACTCAAAACAAAAACCTGGTCAGCATAAGTAACCCTATGTCAGTGGGAAACACTAATCTATAGCCCCCTTCCATTTTATAAATGAGAACCTGAATGCCCAAAAGGTTTCACAATTTCAATAAATCCAAAGCCAAAACCACCTTGTTTCTAGACTCTAAAACACCAAACTATCCATGTGACTGAGTAGAGATTCAAACATGATTATTTACAGGACTCCAAATATCTCGGACTGATATTTTTCTACTTACTGTGTCCTTCCAATTCTAAGAGGATTTGATTCTATATACCAACCTTGTATCATTTGTGGACTTACAAGTTTAATGAAAAACTTAAAATCCCTAGGGCAGAATTTATCAAATCTCATGCCAGCCAAAGAAATTCTACTTTCTGATAAATGATAAAGCCAAGTCCAACATTGTAGAACAAGGGGAAAGAAGAGACACAAAAATAGCATCCACAGTAATACTGTCTTGGTCACTGTTTCTTTGGCCTAGAAAGTACAGTAATTCTCTGGAGCACTGCTATCCCATTCACTAGAAGCTTCAGACAGTTTAAATACACAAAGGAACTGAAAAACAAATAGTGATAATCAGCTAATTAACATTTCAAAGTACCACAATAACAAAACTTGTAGTTTCAGTGAATAATCTAGGTTTGACAATAACTGACCTGACAGTACAGTCTCTTCCCTCACCTCCTTCTACCTTTCTCTAGTTCTGTACAAGGGTGGAATACTAAGCTTATAATACGTGCCAGACAACAAGTCCATAGGCTTGTTCTCATGGGTTCAAAAAGTTTTTCTCCACTTAAAAATAAACCCATGTAGAATACAAATTTGGGAGAAAAACTTGAAGGTGTAACTATCCCCTTTCATAAAGGAAACTGAGCCACAAAGTTAGAGACTTCCCCACACAGTAAGTAGAAGAGCCAAGATATGAACCTAACTGCAAAGTTTGTAGGACTCTCATTTTGTTCCCAAATCCGTCATAAACACAAGTGCCTGGATAGGAGAGAGTGGATGAGGCAGGTGAAACACAAAAATGTACAAAAAATAATATTTTTCCCTGAGATATCAGAAGAATTAGATACAAAAACTGCACTGGAAGAGTTCTAAGTGCTTATGACTGGAACAAAGGGTTACAGAGGTTCAAAGGACAAACGACTTTTTGCTTGCAGTGAGCAAGGAAGAATTCAGTGAAGAGGGAGGAAATTGAGGAGTTAGACCACAGAGGAAAAAAAAAGTGTATTTTAGGCAGAAGAAACTTCAGAGAACAAAAGCGGGGTAAAGAGGAGGAAGACATAGGGCATTTATGTTTAGAAAAAGCAAAACAGCCTGGCTGAAGCACAGAAATTATGTAAGAGGGCAGTTAAATGTAAGGCTGAAAAGGTAGTACTAGGTCAGACTTCAGACAACCTGGTGAAACTCCCTATTTACGGCACCAGGATATAATTAAACTTTTACGTATTTGTTACCTTCATGAAATAATACACATGGCCTATTAACTTGAATGAATTTATGATTTTCAGCTAAGAAAAGGAATCTAGGACAGCATCTGATACAAGATGATTAAATGCTGGATCTGATTCAAATAACCAATTTTTTTCTTCCTATCTCTTGACAACTAGAGACTTATGGGGGGGGGGGGGGGTGGTCAGAGAAGGCAGGCTGAACCTACACCCAGATTGCTGAAATTTATGGCAGCTACTCAATATAATTGGGGAAAAAATAGAACCCACAAATCTTTTCCATAGGAAAGCTTGAACAGAAAGAAATAATGACCAAAAAATCCCCCTCGTACTGACAAGAATAGCTTAAAAAAAAAATAAAGCTGCAATTGGATTTTTTTTAAAGTAGATTTATCTTTAATTTCATGTTTTAAAATCCAAGCTAGAATTTGGAAAAATGTTCATTTAGACCACAACTATCCTGAAGCAACTGATAAGAAATTAAAATTCCAAACACCTACTCGATTCAAAACTACCACTTCCCCCTTAAATTAGAGGGTTAAGTCCCATCCCCCTAATAAAAAGGAGGCCTACTAGATCTTTAAGTGTTACCTGGATAATGATATCACTCTCTATTGCTGTTCTAACAGGCCAGGGTGGGCTACCCTTTGCCCTCTCTTTCCCATACAAGAGTAGCGAACCCCGCAAAAGAAAAGGAAGTTATAGCAGCTCTATCTCCTCAGTTCAAAAACTATCAAAAGCTGTTCAGACATAAAAAGAAGCACTCCATAGAAAGTGGAAGTGGAATGGGGGAGTACACTGAAACCAAGCAAATTCTTATTTATAAAATTTAAGTTGAAAGGAAACTTGGAATCTAGCCCAAAGCTCTTATTTTACACGTTAAGAAACTGAGGCCCAAGGCAGTGGTGATTTGCCCAGGGCAAACGCTTCCCTATAAAGGTGTTAAGTGTCTGTTACCAGTCACAGTAGCACTTAATCACATTCTAACACTTAAATGTTTATGAGATTAAGTACCTGGGGTGCAAAAACACAATCTTCATCTCCTCTGCATCCCCTTCAGTGCCTTGCCCCATGCCCCATGCCCCATGCCCCAGAGCTATTCAGAAAATCCTGAAGAATTCTCAAATGAATACCATGTCCTCTTTCTGATACCATAGCTACAAAATTTATTTTATCTAATATAAAGTGAAAGGCTGAAATGCTTAATCAAGTTCTGACTAAATGAGTGGATCAGCAAAACCTCAAAATTTGGGGCAGAATATGAAATAGAATATAGTACTGCTTCTTTTTTTTTCCCTCTTTGATAGTTGCCATTTCCCTTGTATTAATGTTTTTAGTCCAGGTTTTATGAAAAACAACTATCATAGGTGCAAAATTAATCCAAATTATCAGCGCTTTTGAGACATTTCGATTTATTAAACAACTTAGCATATATTCATCTCTCAAAAATAACTTGAAAATATCCTACCCAGCACAAAATAATATTTTCGGGAGGGGGGGGGGGACCTAAAATAACGGTCTACCAGTCCACAACGTATTAAAACCACAAAACAGAAACACTCCTGTAAAAATCCCACCAGCTAAAGAGTACTATCAGTCTTCCTTGGCTCACTGCTTACCGTCAAACTGTCAGAGCATTTGTTGAAGAACACGGGGGAAAGTTCTGCACCGAGTTCACAGCTGTGGGTGCATCAGATTATACTACCACCCACACATAACACCAGTTTGGGGAAATGCAAACACGCCACATGTACATGTTTTAACCAGGCTTAACCACGTTTAACCAAGGTAGGTATTGTCAGCTCTTGTATCAAAGGTTTAAAAAAGGCAGCAATATGCAAACATACTTCAACTCATTTATATCATCACCAGAAATGGCAAGGAATTGACCCGAGACGAATTAAACAGTTCTGAACCTTAAGGCCGCCGTACAAAACAGTTTAGAAGGGCTGTCTTTCTGAAAAGTCGGGCAAAAATCCTTTGACGAGCTTGAAAACTAATGACCATACACTAATGCACAAATAACAAAAGCTTAGTACAAACCACCATGCCACCAAAGCGTTCTTGCTACCACTGCCCAGGTTTTCTAAAACAAGCACTGAAAGGGAACAATAAAAAGCGTCTCACCGCAAACACAGCAAGAGAGGGACTGTCGGAAGTAAGGCAAGAGCCTGTTAATCTCTGTAAACGCCTTGGGGTCTCCGGGGTCGTAGTTGAGCACTAGGCGGCTCGCGGAAATGTAGAGAGCAGTAGCATTCACGGGGTTCATTGCAGACACTTCGACACCGATGGCTCCCGGTTGAAAAAAAATTCCGGATCCAACTTTGTAAGCAGCCAGGGAACAATGGCGAATTTGCAACAATTCGGAGGAAATCAGAGAAGAACCACTGGCCAAAGTAGTAACCAAAATCCGCGCAAGTTTGTGGAGCTGAAGGAGTACTCCCACACATGGGGCCTTGGCGCCCCTCCTCCGTCCCTGAGACTTGCAAACGAAAAAAAAAAGAGAGAGAGAGAGAGAGAGAGCAAGGGAAACCAGCGTTCGAGTTTGTTCCAGTCAGCCTCGGGGCGAACGAAGAATGCAGCAGCTTCGGCGCTCGGGTCAGGACTCGGCGCTCAGTCTAGCCCCGCGGCTCGGCGGGCGGCCTTCGCTGCATCTCCGGACACGGAGGCACCTCCTCAGGGCGAGCTGAGCGGGCGCGGGAGCAGGCCCCGGCCCGGTCCGAGGAGCGGGCACGCTTCTCACGCGCTGCAGGGTCCTTACTCCATCACAGCGCACGACGCAGAGGTAGGGGCGACCGCAAAGAGGACGGCTCGGGCGTCGGCTTCCTCAATCTAGTGCACCAAGCCGCGGCGGCGGCGAACGTTGCAGTTGCGGCTGGCGGAGGCCGCCGCCGCTCTCTCCATATCGGACGCGGGGCCGGACTGCGCCTGGCTCTCCGCCCCGGCGGTTATAGCCCCGCGGTTCCCTGAGGTGGCGAAGCGGGCAGGAGAGTCCCCCACCCGCTAGGGGAGGGCCGGAGAGGAAGTGCGCGGGCCGGAGAGGCCGGCGGCGGCGGCAGCGGGAGGGGGCGGGGAGCAGGCCCGGCCGGGCCGCGGCGGCGCCCCTTGCTCCTCAGTCGCTCACTCCGAGGTCACCAGGCGCAAGCGCCGCCCCCTCACTGCCCAGCCATCTTCTCCGCACCGCGCACACGGAGACCTCCGCCGCCAAGCACGACGGCCGCCGCCGCCCACGGCTCCCGCCCGGCCGCAACTAAGGCGAGCGCTCACACCGCCAGGCCCCGCCGCCGCCCAGAGCACACGGCAAGGCCCCGCCGCAGGCCCCTCCCCCCGTGCCTCGCCGCCCTCACCCTGACTCCACGCGCCACTCTAACTCGGTAGGGCCCAGGCTGCTGCGGCCTTAATGAATCCCGCGGGCTGTGCGGCGCCTCAGGCCCTGCCGGCGACGACGACCGTTACCCCAACGGGCAAAGCCACTGTCATCCCCAAGACTCCCCCGCCGCCGTCGTCGCTAGCGCCCGCACGCATGCGCAGAACACACTCTCACCCCTCCCCCCGCCCTTCCCTTTCCCTTCGCTTCCCTTTTCCCCTGCTTCTCCTCTAAGAGCCCCCTCCACACCCTCCCAGAGCTACCGGCTCGCTCCGCGCATGCGCATTCCACTACCCAGCTCCGCTGCCTTTCGCCCTTACGCGTGCGCTTTGACCGCCCACCCAGAAAACCGGATAAACACAGCAGCCCGCTCACGCCAGCCCCTCCCGGCTGCCAATCCACCCTCGCCTCACTGCGCATGCCTGGCTCTCCACTTACGGCTCTAAGAACTGAGCATGCCCTCTGCAAGCCGCCTGTTCTTTCCGCCCCTCCCCCAAGCGCTCTCAAATTCCCTCTTAGGCGTGTGGGCTGGGGTGAAACATTCGCTGGTTGACCCATCTTTCCACGGCGTGGACTGTAGGCTTCTCGCACTACATTGCTTCCTCGGTGCCCGCCAACGATGAGGCCGGCCTTGGTCGCGCCATGTGGCGCTCCGCCCTGACAGCCTCTCCTCGCCCTGACTGACCACTGTGTGAGGAAATAGTTCCACACTGCCCCAAGCCCCGCCCTCGCGGCCTTTCTCCTAGAACCGCGCTGCCCTAGCACGGAAAGGGCGCTGCCCGCGCCTGTTTGCGCTCCCGGAGAAGCGTAGGCCAGCAGCAATCTGCGTGGCTGCGCGCCCAGCCGGCGTGCAAGCGACATTTGCTAGGTTAGGGTCTCGTCCTGCGTCGGTGGCAGCCTGAGGTCACTAAGACCCCGACAGGCGGTCTGTAAGCGTTGGGGCTCGGACCCACCTCCCCTCTCCTGTCCATCAGAGCAGGGCTCTTCCCGCGGCCTATGGTCTTTGGAGTCGGACGGACGCTAGCGGCCCGATCTTCCGGGGGCGCCGATCAGTACCTCACCGAGCTCCTACGGAGACACTGTCCGGTTCCAAAGCAAAACGAACCCCTCTTTTGGCTCCTTTAGCCGACCTAACCCTTCTTTGTGAATAGATCTGTTGAGGAAGCCACCGTCCTGCTTCAGAACAGACCCAAGTCCTTGAAAGTATTGGGTTTCTTTTAAAACAAGCTTTTGCCTGTTGTTTCTGTAGGAGACCAGGACACATATAAATAAACAAAAGCTTAACGTCGGATTCCCCTCCCCTCAAAAAGTACAAAACCGCACAGGAACCATTTTTTTATCTCTGGATAACACCAAAGCTCTTCAGCATAGTTTTTTGCACAAAATAAATGTGCGTGCACACACGCTTGCAAAGCGAAATTTATGACATATCTTTTGGGGCACAAACAGTTTTAGGGACTTGCTACTTAAAGTAGAAATTGAGAAGCCATATAACTTCCGATAATTTCTAGTGCCACTTGAAGACAGTTTTATTTTAGTATATTATCTGCACTTACATATTAATAAGTAATAATAATGTAATAAGTATAAATAATGTAATAATTACATAATAATTAAATTCCTAATTTTGTTAGGTAGCAAGCAGAAATTAAAGCTGTGCAAAGTATATTTGGTCATCTTGTATCTGGAAACCGACAAGTGTTCTCAAATTCATTCTCTTGTTTAAAAGCCCATCTTCCTTGGGTTGGTTGGTTGATAAGTGATGTTTTCTAAGCTCACCTTCAAGTAAAACTGTCACATTATACATTTCTATTTTTATTTCAGACTCTAACTTCTTCCACAAACCACAGGTTGTTTTCCTCCAGAGGAGCAACGTGGAGAGTAAAATAATCAGTACTGTTTTCCATTCAGACAACATAAATTATCAAGTGATTACTTGCAGGCCCTTAACCTTGCTGATTTTCTCATAACTGGATTTTTTTAATCACTTCAGATGTGCACAACCCAAATTAAAATTAATTTTATTGATGGTTTGTGGGGGGGGGGGACTTAAACCAGTTTTTTTTTAGGGTCTGAAATTGCTTACAACTGGTGATAGTTTATGGCACTGAGAGGCAAAGCATCTCATTGAAATATAGTGCCTGGTTTAACTATTTGGTTGCTGGAGGCTTGCCTAAAAATAAAATAAATGAACTATTTATAGAAAATGAAGTGTTTGGATCAAATATTTAGGAGAAATCATATATAATGTAACTCAAATCTCAAGTTATCAATTGAATATAATTTTTTCATATTTTATGTTTAATTATTATTTGGCAGTAACAATGTTAGGGTTGCTAGATCTAAGGAATACAAGATACCAGTTTAAAAAAATTTAATAAGCTTTTTACTTGAGAACAATCTTTAATTTTCAGAATTATTGTACAGATAGTACAGACAGTTCTCATATATTCCATTTCCCCTATTATTAACACCTTACGTTAGTATGGTATATTTGTCACAATCAATTAACCAATAGTAATACATTATTATTAAACAAAATCCATATTTTATTCACGTTTCTTCAGTTTTTTCCTAAATGTCCTTTTTCTGATCCAGGATCCCTCCAGGATATCACATTACGTGTAGTCATGTCTCCTCAGGCTCCTCTTGGCATCCAGCTAAATATTCATTTCAGACGAACAACAAATACTTGTTTCCTTCTTATTGTCTGTATTTCCTACCTATTTTAAGTTAAACCTCACCTTTTCCATCCTCCAATGTTGCCAACTCCTTGCTGCTTTTATTGCACTTCTCAAACTACATGGCAGTTGTTGGCTTTACCCTGCCTTCTCCCTATCATACTATAACTACTAGAAAGTCAGAGTTTCTCCCTCTTTGCCTTTTATCATCATTGCCTAGCATAGGGCTTGACATATAATGAGTACTCGGTAATTGTTAAAACAATGATAAATTACTAGAAATGCAGTAATGTAAGTAAACTCCCCAGTACAGTATAAGATACAAAATAGGCATGGACAAGTGTTTGCCTTTCCTTAGGGAGATACACAAAATGTCTTATAAATTTAGAGACAGTTCTTATCTCAGCTTGATCAATGTCGATTCTAAGATCCTTAATAAAACCAGAAGTGTGGATTGATTTGAAATACTCAGAATAATCAATCAACAAGTATTTATTGATTGTACTTAAGCACTTTGAGGACAATGAAGGAAATGCATAAGTAGTTGTAGCTATACTTTCAAAGAACAAAGATCAGGCTGGCAGTAAGTCAGAGAGACTTTATGAGTGGTTAGTCTCTTTATAAAATTATGAAATAGTTGTTTGCCTCCCTTTCCCCCCCCACCCTCCTTTCTCTGCCCCCCACCCTTTTTCTTTCTCCACCAAAAGTATCCAGAAGTCATGTTCCCTCTCTCACCTTCCCAGGTTGCATTCTCCCTGACCTCCTAGTATCTCCACTCCACTGCCTTCAGTATTATCTTCATCTCTTATGAACTGAATGTTTGTGCCCTCACCTGCTCCCCAAATTCACGTACTGAAATCCCAGCCCCTACATGATGGTATCAGAAAGTAAGGCCTTTGAGGGGCAATTAGGTCATGAGAATAGAGCCCTCATGAATGGGATTAGTGCCCTTACAAAACACTCCAGAGAGCTTCCTCAGTCTCTCTGCTATGTGAGGATAAAATGGGAAATCAGCCTCATCTTCAACCCAGAAGAGAACACGCACCAAGTGACCATGCTGCCACCCTGATCTCACACTTCTAGCGTCCACAACTGTGAGCAGTGTTGTTGCTGTTAAAGCCACCCAGTTTATAATATTGTATTACAGCCACCCAGGTAAAACACCATCTCTACCAAATTTTAAAAAGCACTTACTGTCATTGTGGAAAGAAATCAATCTGATCAACCTCAATCTATGGGAGAGTGATAATACTTTAATCTAAACTAACAACAAATCTTCAGAGACTGGCCAGAGCAAATACCTCTTTACAGAGAGCAATAAACCAGGGGAAAGTAAATCAGGGCCGAATCCAAACCAGTCCTTTCATTTTTCCCTGACCACTGTTCTCTGTTACCAAATCTTATCTTCTCCTCCTTAGCTGTGGTCATACATCTCCCCTCCTTGGTCTTAGAGCCCCTGAAAAGAACTGCTTCCCTTTGCATATCAACTCCTGTTGATATTTTTTCTGTGACTTTTTTCAAATCTGTACATCTATCCACTTGCTTCATTCAAAAACATTTTTTTAGCAAGTCTAGCACCCACTTTATTAAGTGGGTGCTACCCACTTAAATATTAAGTGGGTAGTAAATATCTCTACCACTTAAATATTAAATTGCCTTCAGCATCTTCCCTACCTCTAGCCCAAACAAAGCAGTTTGCTTTATTGGTCATCTGCCTAATACAGTGCCAGACACTTATTAAGGTACCCACTAAATGTTACTGTTTTTATTCCCTAGCACACTTTCAACTCTATTCAAATGCCTATTAAATTTGTTCATTCATTTATGCAACCAACATTTATTGTCAGTTATATGCCAGGCATTCAGAACACAAAATGAATAATTCAACAGTTTCCAGCCCTCAAAGAGTTCACAGTCTAGTTGAAGTGGCAGCTACGTACATAGCTAATTTATAATTCAGAGTGGTAAGGATTTAGGGATGCACTCAATGTAAATCCAAAATGTCTTAGCAGATATTTCTGCAACATTATGGGTTAAACAAGCTTGTGTGGACTTCCCTGGGAAAATAACTGCAATTATTCATAGCATTGTTTCTAAGGGAAAATGTGTTCTGCATTCCAAACAGTCAATTTAAAATTGAATTTTTGGAACACAGCCCGTTTGTCCCTGGAGGCTATTTCTCCATTATCTAAGGTCTCTATCTGTCTTAGGACAATGTATATCTTTTTACAACTCCCACCTGTTTCCATACGGCCGGGGGGTGCTAGCTGAGGGTTGCTGGTCAACTTACTTTCCAGGGCTCAATACTGCACAACTGAGACTGCTCTGGTCAAGCAGGTTGAGTCAAGCAGGGGATCAAAGGAGGCTCAGTCTTAAATTTGTTCAACATTTTGCTCTTTTACTATTAGGGAAAGTAGGAAAAAAAGTACATTGAGTGAGTGCTGAAAGTTTGAAATTGCTGCAATACGAAATGAGAAAGGGAGCTGCTTAGGGACAGGAAAGGACCTTATCTCTATTTTAAGGAGAGAATCAAGACCTTCTCTACATCAAAATGTTCCATAATTCCCCATCACGCATTCTTCCCTTCTGTTTCTGGATTCCAGGGTTTTCTTCAATGGTTTTCCCAAGGCTTACTTCTTCAGCCTGCCACCCCTCTTGATATATATATATATATCCCCCCTTCTGCCTTGCTATGCCATATGCTTCAAAAACCATCTTTCACATATTCTCTCTTTCTCTCTAATCTGTCAAACTTTTGATAGAGCTCTACCTCATTTCCTTTCTTTCATTAACCATTAATTTCTTGACCTCTTTTAAAAAAGCTTTTTTTTAGGGGCGCCTGGGTGGCTCAGTCAGTTGAGCGGCCGACTTCGGCTCAGGTCATGATCTCAAGATCCATGAGTTCAAGCCCTGCGTCGGGCTCTGTGCTGACAGCTCGGAGCCTAGAGCCTACTTCTGTTTCTGTTGTCTCCCTCGCTCTCTGCCCCTCCTCCATTCGCGCTCTGTCTCTCTCTGCGTTTCAAAAATGAATAAATGTTAAAAAAATTTTTTTAAAAACCTTTTTTAAATATTTATTTACTTTTGAGAGAAGGAGAAACAGAGACAGAGAGACAGAGTGTGAGTAGTGAGCAGGGGAGGGGCAGAGAGAGAGGGAGACACAGAATCTGAAGCAGACTCCAGGCTCTGAGCTGTCAGTACAGAACCCGACACAGGGCTCAAACCCACAAACTGTGAGACCATGACCTGAGCCAAAGTCAGACATTCAACCACCCAAGCCACTGGGGACCCCTTCTTGAACTCTTGAAGTAAGATATCTTTCTCTACCACTTTGCTGAAACTATATTCTTCAAAACTGCAGTGTCCCACTGTTTGACTTATTTATTGTTCAATCACTGCTTTCAAAAATGTTATATTAAAATGTCCTTTCCGGGGTTGCCTGGGTGGATCGGCCCGTTAGGTGCCTGACTCTTGATCTGACTCAGGTCATGAACTCATGGTCCATGAGATGCAGCCCAATGTTGGGCTCCGTGTAGTCAGCCAGAGCCTGCTTGGGATTCTCTCTCTGTCTCTGTCTCTCTCTCTATCTCTCTCTCTCTCTATCTCTATCTCTATCTCTATCTCTGTCCCTATCTCAAAATAAATAAACTTTAAAAAAAAAAAAAAAAGAGGAAAAGGGACAAGTGCAGTAGCATTCTTAGGCCCAGACTAGAAAGGGCAGTTGTGGCAATGCCTTTCTTCCTGTCAAGTTGAGGCGTCCACAGAGGAAAAGAGATTTGCCCAAGACCTGAGAAGTGGTCAAAAGACAGCAGTTGGTAATAGAGATTGGATGTTTGGGTTGAGGTGAGGCCAGTTAGTATCCTTGAAGAATGAGAAGGTGTCAAGGTAGGAAGAGAAGGGAGGTGATCCAGGATTTATGGTTGGCAGACAAATTCTGCCACATTCTGGAGTGAGACTCCAAGGATTTCAAAAATTCTAAATTCAAACCTGGCCTTTCATGTTGTTTTGAAAATATACTTGTCAGAGTAGGAGGATGAAACATATTTTATTTAAAAGTTTGTTAGTTTGATTTATAACTTGTAAATTTGTACACATATGGTATGTGGGCTGCCAGTGGTACTCTTGCCCTGGGCCCTGCAAATGATCAGGTGGACCTGTACAATTGTCTGCTCAACTGAGAAGGACTGCATCTCTCACTAATGGTTGCCACTGCTTGTCTGGCTAATGTTAACTACCAACTGAAGTTCTGAGTGGCAGGCATCCAAGTTCAGAATCTCTCTTAGGGGATGCATCTGCTTTTTTCTAGGACTACTTCTGAATGTTCACTCCCATGTGCCCTCATGTGGGAGAATTATCTCTGGCTTGGCCACTTCCAGAGCCTCTTTGGTTCCCATTCCCAACACTCTATCCCATAGCCTCTTGCAGCTAGGACCCTTTTGTGGTGATAGATCCCTTAAGTGGGGTATTGCCAAAATGGTTCAATCCAAGTTACTTTCGTTAAGGCCCATCAAATAGGAAATACTCATCTTTGCTATGACAAAATGGTGGGACCTTAGACTAGACTATTCCATAGCACACCTCCAATCCCTGCTTGACATCTCTCTTCAGTTTCTTTGCCTTTGCTCAGATCGAGTCACCTGCCCAAGAATATGTTCAATCAGGAATCAGCTTCCCCTTCCCACCCACCTCCACTCCAGCCTCACTTGATGTTGGGAATAGAGAAAAAGCATGGCTTCCCTGTGAGAGGAACCAAAAGCCTCTTGCCATAAACCCACAACCGTAAGGCTGGACTCTGACTATTTCCTCTCTCCTTTTCTGTGAACTGGGAAGAGAGAAAGGGTTGGGGTGGTGGCTGCTGGTGGCAGGGCTAGTTTTATTGTCTCTTGGTCCTGAGGAAGATGGTTGCAACGTTTGAGGTCCTCAGCTTCATTGTCCCTAGCTGCGGGCCCTAAGTTCCAATCCTGGAATAAAGGATTGGCAGCATTCAACAATATCAGCCTAATTTACCAAATCTTAACTCTTACTTTCCTTCACTGCTCTGTCTGAAAAAAAAATTATCATATTACATCTCCCTTCTGAAAACATTCTCCATTATTCTGTGATTTTGCACTGTTTTCCTATTTCTGTGTATTCTCTTTCTCTTTCTCATTTGCAGATTATTTCCTCCCATTTCAGTTTGATATTTAAGATACCCCTAAATTGAAATCAGCTATTTACATCTCTGTCTCACTTATTAGACTGTAAGTATTTTGAAAGCTTGAAATATTAGTTCATTTATTTTTGAATGAATGAATGAGTAGTTGAAAGAATGAATTCAGGCCACAGTCATTAGCCCTTCTTATGTCATACTCTCACTCTGGCAACTCATCCACTTAAATGGTTTAAGCTATTCCTTCTTCTTAAATAACTATTATATCAATATCTCTACTTTGATATCTCTTCTGAGCTTCAAATTCATGTCTCTAACTTCTTGCTTCCATTTTCACCTAGATATTCTGCAGTCACCTTAAAATGCATATATCCAAACCCAAATCATGATCATTTTCCCAATATCCAGAACTTACTTTACTCTTTTCTATGTCTTTTTCACTTTCTCTTTCTCTAAAGCGTATAACCTTGGAGTTCCCACTTTGACCACTCCCCACAAGTCTTGTCAATTCCTTTTCTTAAAAGCAACAGCAAATCACTTTATTACAATTATTATGATTGCACTTATATGAGGTATTTAAAAGAGTTAAACTCAAAAAGACTTAAAGTATAATAGTGGTTGTCAGGAGATGAGGAGAGGGGATAATAGAGAGTTATTATCTAATAGGTATAGAGTGTCAGTTTTACAAGATGAAAAGAGTCCTGGGGATGGATGGTGGTGGTGATTGCACAACAATGTGAGTGTACTTAATACCACTGAACTGGACACTTAAAAATGGTTAAGATGGTAACTATTATGTTATGTGTGTTTTACCACAATAAAAAAAAGTGAAAACAACAAACTACTTTATTATGTTAACTACAAACAATTTACAAACACAAAAGAGACCTATAAACAAACCTGTTAGCAATTTGTTTGTCTTAAGAGACTTCTATTGATGTGTACATAAATACATATATTTTTCTACCAAAATGAGATCATGACTATAATTTTATTTTGGAATCTTTTTTTCAATTGACAATATGCTATAAGCATTTTTCCATGTCGTTAAATTTTCTTCTTCAACAGTGGTTCTCAAATTGTGGTCCTTGGCAAAATCAGCATCATCTAAGTACTTGTAAATACAAATTCATTTTTTAATATTTATTTATTTTAAGAGAGAGAGAGGGCTTGTGAACACAAGTGGGGGAGGGGCAGGGAGAGAGAGAGAGAAATCCAAGCGAAGAGAGGACAAGTGGGGGTGGGCAGAGAGAATTCTTTGCTGTCAATGCAGATCCCGACATGGGGCTCCATCCCACAAACCATGAGATCATGACCTGAGCCGAAATCAAGAGTTGTATGCTTAACAACTGAGCCACCCAGGTACTCCAATGCAAATTCTTGCTCACTGCCCCAGACCTACTGAATCAGAAACTGCAGTAGCTCAGTAGTTTGTGTTTAAACAGACCCTTCAGGTAATTCTGATGCACTCAGAAGTGTGAAAGCCTCTGTTTTACAAATATAACTTTTTTTTTAAGTTGATTTATTTATTTGAGAGAGAGAGAGAGACAAAGCACAAGTGGGGGAGGGGCAGAGAGAGAGGGAGACACAGAATACAAAGCAGACTCCAGGCTCTAATCTGTCAGCACAGAGCCCAACATGGGGCTGGAACCCACAAACTGGGAGACCATGACCTGAGTTGAAGTCAGACTCTTAACTGACTGAGCCACCCAGGTACTCCTACAAATGTGCCTTTTTAAGAGGTGATGGCTATTCCATTGAATAACAATGCCACAATCTACTTAAATATACTGCTATTGTTGGATATTGAGGTTATTAATTTATCACTATTTAAATAATACTCTAGTAAATATTGTTGCAGGTAATTTGTTTCATCTCTACACCTAACGTGGGGCTTGAACTCACAACCCTGAGGTTAAGAGTCACTCCCTCTTCTGACTGAGCCAGCTGGGTGTCCCTGTTGCAGGTAAATTTTGAAGACATCCATGAGAGAGAAATAAACTTTTATTTCATTGAAGCCATTGTATTTAGGGGTTCTTTAATACAGCAACTTAGCTTATACCTTAATACACTGTCTTTACCTCTGCCTTATAATTGACTTCTAACCAGACTCTGTCATCTAAATCTCTCTAACCTGTAATTCATTTTAACCAGTATTTACTTATTAAGTTATCTGAAACTCTATTTTGCACAAACATCACCACCCCCCTCTGCTCAAGAACTACTGATCATTCATTCATGAATTCATTATCTATGGTACTATGCTAAATATGTTTTAGTTGTTGTCCTAAGTGATAAAAAAAGAATAGAAGTATAGACACAGTGCTTGCCCTCATGTGTCTTTACAGCATAGAGAGACTAACACCACTGACATTAATCAGATATTCACACAAATAAATATAAAATGATAACTTTGATAATTACAAACAAAAAGAGCACAGTACTGAGGCATATACAGAAGATCTGATTTTGGTAAAGAAGTAGGGAAGGCTTCTGTAACAAGTGTCACACTGAAATATGAGGTGAGCCTTCTACCTAGTGAAGGCAAAGACCCTGCAGAAGGAGAAAGATGGTGATTTTGAGGAGTTGTCAGAAGACCAGTGTGACTGGAACAGATATTGGGGGATGGTACTTGATGAGTCAGAGCGATCAGTAGGGTCTAGGTTGTGCAGGGTCTTACAGGCCATATTAAGAATGTTTGTCTTATCATATGAACATTGAGAAGCCATTAAAGAGTTTAGGTTTAAGAGTAGCGTTATCATGAAATATGTGCCTGGATATATTGATTAATGAAATAACTAATTAATTCTACCTGTAGACCTCTGCTCTACTCCATTTATATTCTCACTTGGGCAAACCACCCACTTTCAAGTCATGGGAGACTGCACAAAGGAGACTGAGAATGAGTGGCAAATGATACAGAAGGAAAGCTAGCAGTATGTTACATCAAGGAAGCCAGAGGATTTTTTTGGAAGGAGGAAGTAAAACAGGACAGAAGGATCATTAGTTTTTAGTTCTACTGAGAGGTTAGGTTAAATGTAGATCTACTGTCCATGGCTTCCCAATGCCTATAGAATGCAGTCTAAATTTCTTACCCTGCTAATCAAGGTATTCTATATTTACCTACCTCTCCAACATTTTTTCCTAAGACACTGCTAAAATGAGGCTTTTAGATAAGGTGTCCTTCATATAAGGTGCCCTATTTATTTTATCTAGAACACAATAGTACACTCTGCCTACCTATCTATGGTCAGTGAATGTATCTTCTGCCCATCACCGCTTCACTAAATCCTACCTATTTCCTAGGCCCTGATCCTATTTTGCCTCCTCTGTGAAGATTAATGCAGTGGCCATGAAGATACACTTCTCAGATCTCTGAATGCAGTGAGCATAATTGACTGAAGGCCTCAGCTACTACCCTCTGAAATTTATCACTGTGTTTGTGCCATGGTTCTGCTTCCTTGGGCTGCTCCCAGCCAATGACTGAGCATGGCAGATATACTAAAACAGGCCCATTCTTGGGAGATACCAGAGTCCTCTGACAAGTGACTGAGAAATCCCAAATGATCCTGTTAACTTGCTTTAGAACTGCACTGGGATGTAAGATGCTTCCATCCAAACTTCCTTCCTTCCCTCCTCCCTTTCTTCCTGCCTTCCTTCTTTCACTCAGGAGCAGACTTGCATTGTAGTCTCTTGGCTTTCGAAGCCTCCTTTATTTGCCTCCCCATTTTCTCTTATAGGCATTTTCTCTAATAAATTTCTTGCACTGTTAATCTTTTAAAAAAATTTTGTTTATTTAAATTCAAGTTAGTTAACATACGATGTAGCATTGGTTTCAGGAGTAGAACCCAGTGATTCATCCCTTACATATAACACTTGGTGCTCAGTGCCCAGTGCATTGTTAATCTTATCTGGCATCCATTTCTTAGGGACCCAGACAAACACAAGTGGTACCGAGAGTGGTCCAAGAAAAAAGGGGCAAGATAGGAATTTGGACTCGCTCACCTACAGCCCATCAGGCAAAGAGGTTGCCACCCTGGTTAGTAAATGAGACATAGGTACTTCCTGGCACAAATGGTAGCTCAACTGCTGAAGTTTTCACCAGTGTTGACCTGGGAGAATGTCCCAGTGGAGAGGAATGTTGTGGCAGATGTGATGATGCAGGCATTTGAAAAACATGGGGCAGGGGGAGGGACAATGCCTACAAAGATAGTAAAATTGGGTGATCACTGTAAGTTGTATTGACGTCTTGCAGAGAAATCATGAGGGACTGAGGGCCATTAATAAGCAGTTTTTGGTTAAGTGAAAGAGCCATAGGGCCTTTGGGAGAGCTTACAAAGAGACCTTTATCTCTGTCAGGGGAAGGGAATGCACAGCTGAGTGGCAGGATGAAGACCTAATTGTTAGAGCAGCAGAGCTCCAGAGACATTAAAATGCTCAGCCAAAGCAGGTCTAAAATGACCTAACAGCACTGAAGTACAGTACAGAGGCAGCGGTCTGGATTGAGGAGTGGGGCCCTATAAGACGCAGTATATGTTTTTTTTCCAATGTTCATTTTTGACAGAGAGAGAGAGAGAGAGAGCGAGCATGAGTGGGGGAGGGGCAGAGAGAGGGGGAGACACAGAATCTGAAACAGGCTCCAGGCTCCGAGCTGTCAGCACAGAGCCCAACGCAGGGCTTGAACTCACGGATAGCGAGATCATGACCTGAGCCAAAGTCGGACGCTCAACCGACTGAGCCACACAGGTGCCCCGGACACAGTGTATGTTTTAAATTACAGACCTCTATATAGTGCTGTCTTCAATAGTGAGAATACGTGGGTCTGGGAACCAAGAGATAGAAGCAGGAGTGACTCTACTTACTATCACACCAAATGCCCCATGGAGGGATTTTTTTGTGCTTCCTGTCCCCACAACTCTTAACTCTGCAGGATTAGAGGTCCTAGTCCCCAAAGACAGCATAATTTTGCCAGGGGATATGGCAAAGATCCCATTGAATTACAAACCACAGCTGCTGCCGAGACACTTTGAACACCATGTGTCCAGGAACCAACAGGAGAGAAGAATTATCATCCAGCAAGGGTAATTGACCCTGATCAGCAGCGGGGGTTGGGGGAGTGCTTTTATACAATGGGGACAAGGAGGAACACATATGGAAGTCAGGTATTCCACTTTGGTGCCTCCTGGTATTCTCTTGCTTTGTTGTAACTATCAATGGACATAGGAAGCAACTCTGCCTTAAGAAAGGTGTGATTACCAACACCTCAAAACCTTACAGAATGAAATTTTGGGTCACACTACCAGGTAAGTCACCAATACCTGTCAAGGTGTGGGGATTTGAGAATGGATAGTGAAGGACCGAGAGGATGAGTACCAGTTATGACCCTGAAGTCAACTGCAGCAACAGAATTCCACTAAGTACCCTCAGGAAGAAAGGACCACAGGAAGCATGGAGGAACTGATTCCCAAACCTGTGGGAAAGAGGTAGATCTGTGTGAAGCATAGAGTAGGCTATGATAGCCATGAGAATGTACCTCTCAGAACTCCACTTGCAAGAGTAATTGACCAAGGGCCCCAGCTTCAGCGCTCTGAATTTTCATGGCTGGTTCACTCTGAGGCTACATATCTTGCAGGCTGCACCCAGGCAATGCTTGACTGTAGCAGGGAAACTGAAGCAGGCCCTTCCTGAGAGATGTGGGACTCATCTGACAGGTGATTTTGCTCAAGGATTCCCTTGATAGTCTTTTTTTTTTTTCAAGTTTATTTATCTTGAGAGAGAGAGCACATGTGCACAAGTGGGGAAGGGGCAGAGGGGGAGAACCCCAAGCAGGCTCCACACTGTCAGTGCAGAGCCAGATGCAGGGCTGGAACTCACAAACCGTGAAATCATGACCTGAGCTGAAGTTGGACACTTAACGACTGAGCCACCTCACTGCCCCTCCCTGATGGTCTCTTTCCATTTTCCTTAACCTGCTCTACAGTGTAAAATGCTTCCACCCAGCCTGACTTCTCTTCATTCCTCTCTCCTTCACTCAGGGTCAGATTTGCCTTATGTTTGCAGTCTGAAAGCTCTCCCAGACTCCCATGGCTCCCTCCCCATTTTCTTTCACAAGCACTTATCCTAATAAATTTCTTACACATTCAATCCTATCTTGGCATCAGCTTCTTGAAGGACCTGTACTAAACACATGCCCTAAGCTTCCAGCTGTCAGTGATAACTTCCCACTTTGAACCCTTAAAGTGTAGTACTTCCCACTACTTCCCAAATGCTACCCAGAAAACAAAACTTATCTTTTTATGTACGTATCTTCCCAATTAGTTTAGAAGCATTCTGGAGATGGTTACCATTATGTCACCTTTGCTAATCTCTGTGCTTCACCAAGTGCCCTGTACGTAGAAGGATTTCAATTCAACCGTCATGGGAAAGAAGTTGTTAAGGGTGCTGAGTTGTTCAGACAATCCTATACCCTAGAATTAATGTTCCCCACCTACTTCAACTTCGCAGTGTATTATCCCATTTCCCACTCCCCAAATCACCTACTCAAATGGTTCCTCGTCTTCTCAGGGTCCTTTAATCCCCAATTCCCTGCCCTACTCTCTATATATTTTACCATATGCATTGACCCAGCAGAGGCTGTGGCATAGACAGCTATCCACCAACCAAAGGTTAGTGGATCCCCACCTCCCCCCACCCCCCGCCAGCCACAAACTTTCTATAGTGTGGAGTTGTTGCTGGAAAGTGGCTGGCCAGCAAGGGACTACATTCCCAAGCTTGACCCTATATCAAGTGGTAGCTAGGGTGTTTAAGAAGCAGACCTCTTCCTGGGCGCTGGGTGGCTCAGTTGACTAAGCATTTCACTCCTGATTTAGGCTTAGGTCATGATCTTGTGGTTCGTGAGTTCAAGCACTGCACTGGGCTCTGTGCTGACAGTGCAGAGCCTTCCTGGGATTCTCTGTCCCTCCCCTTCTTGCTCTCTTTCTCTCTAAATAAATAAATAAACAAACATTTTAAATAAACATTAAAAAAAAAAGAAGCAGAACTCTTCCTCTACCTGTATCCTTCATGGTCTCCAGTTGAATACAGAGGACTCTAGGGATGGTGAGGCCACAAGATGAGAAAAGCCTGTGTCCCTGAACTCCCACATGGAGGAAAGCTGCCCACTGGAATGTTACATGAGTGAACAGTACTGCCCTACACTGGAATGTTACATGAGTGAACAGTAAGCTTCTCTTATTTACGTTAGGTCACTGAAATTTGGGGTTTTGTTATAGTCGTTAGCATTATACTAAAGAATACAGATATCGTTGTCCTTCTTTTGGCTATTCCCATCTTTAAATTTTTTTTTAACATTTATTTATTTTTGAGAGAGACAGAGCATGAGCAGGAAAGGGGCAGAGAAAGAGGGAGACACAGAATTCAAAGCAGGCTCCAGGCTCTGAGCTGTCAGTGCAGAGCCCAATGCAGGACTTGAACCCATAGACCTCGAGATGGTGACCTGAGCCGAAGTCAGATGCTTAACCGACTGAGCCACCCAGGTGCCCCTTGGCTACTTCCATCTTAACTCCCTTTTATTTAGAAGGAGTCTCCCATTATGGGATTCTTGATGCCAAACGGGTTAGATCCTTCTCAGGCTGGGGTGTAAGCATGTTACTTAGTCTCTGACAATCTGATGCATTCCCAGTCAAAACTATGAATGTGGGAGTAATGCAAAAATACATGACAATATAGAAACTATTCACAGTGGTGGTATGGCCTTGAGAATCCAGGGGCAGTGGCAGCAAGGCCTGGCAACAGTGGTTTTAGGTCAGTATCCTAACCAGACTGTTCTTGTGGCATGAGCTTCTCTGTGTTTTCCTGCTTCTCAATTCACTTGATTTTTTACTTTTTTTTTCCAGCTTCCTTTGACAATTTCCTCCTTCCAATGATTAATTTTCTTCTTCATATATCCAGAACCAATTTCCATCTACACTATCCGTCCCATCTATACTGTACTCTCCTCCCAAACTAGAGTCTCTAGGATTACCATTTATTAAGCACCTAATACATACCTGCCACTGTGATAGGCACTTTACATATGCTATCAAACTTAATTTAATTCTTCCAAGTATTCTATAGTGTCAGTGTTATTATTGCCATTTATAAATATGACAATTATAGCTCAGAGATTGATTTTCCTGGTTACACTGCTTGTGAGTGTCACTTGGCATTCAGTTTTGATGGCATCAAGCATGTTCTTACATTGCACCATAAATGCTTCACCAAGTTTTAAATTACTGCAGTACTTCTTTCTAGGGCTTCTTACAGCCTATGACCATTTGACTCTGTAAGTGAAGACTACATCAGCATTTACTTAATCCCTTCCCTTTCCTCCTTCCTTGCTTTCTTTCTCTCTTACCCTCCCTCCTGTTCTCTGTCCTTCCTTCTCGACAAAATAACAAACCATGTGTGATGGCAGAGAGTACATAGTGGCAATCAGTTCTCTTGCTGACCTTCCTTAGACTGCATTGCAATCTAAGATGTTTCCTCCCAAGCTTCCTTCCTTCTTCCTCTCATTCATTCAGGGCACACTTGCATTAATTATAAGGTTGAAATCTGGGGGGAGTTGGATGGTATGAACTATACCTTGATGATACTCATTACTTTTGATGTTCCCCAGTAAGCGTGCCTCAAACGTCAACAACACCTTCAGAAAACAAGGTTCCCCAAGCCCCATGAGAAAGAAGGTGCCTCTAGTGATGGAGATGAGGGTCAGATCATTTCATTTTTCAAGAGAAACTGGAGTAGGGAGAAACACAATTCATTCAGTGATCGAATATCTTTCATATATCAGGACCCATTGGGCAGTGGAAACATAGAAATATGAATTATAAAATCCTCTAAATTTTTTTTTAACGTTTATTTATTTTTGAGACAGAGAATGAACGGGGGAGGGGCAGAGAGAGAGGGAGACACATAATCAGAAGCAGGCTCCAGGCTCTGAGCCATCAGCCCAGAGCCCGATGCGGGGCTCGAACTCACGGACGGCAAGATTGTGACCTGAGCTGAAGTTGGACGCTTAACCGACTGAGCCACCCAGGCACCCCTAAAATCCTTCCTCTAAAGAAGCTTATAATCCAGTAGAGTCATATCTAGTTAATTTTTCCAGTTCTAGATGTTAATTGTAATTGCTTTAGAACAGCATAATTCATACCAAGTGTTTAAAATCATCTATTGTAATAGAAATGATTGTGAAATTAGTATAATCCATAGAGACTTTTAGAATTGTAGCAGGAATTATGAAAGAAAAAGAAGTTAGGAGGCAAAGGCACTCATTAAAAGAAACATTTATTAATCTAGTATCATGACTCTTAGACTTTTTAAGTAGTTGGAAGAGGGCTAGGAAGGACGAGGGTGAGAGAAAAAGGAAGAGTCCTTGTTGTATCATGGCTTCATTTTAGCTTAAATGTAATATACAATATCTAGAATGCAAAATCCAGTATCCAGAAATGTAGAGAATCACTAAGACTCTTTTGGTTGAGAAGAGAAAGGGCATCCTCAAGGGTGGTAGAATCACTATATTCGAAAGGCAATAATGGAACTGTCCTTGTGAGCTCAAAGACTCTTTGAATCTCCATCCCTTTTCATACCTTTAACCATTGCAGCTAGTGTACCCAGTGTTTCACTGTTCTGAACACATACATCCAAACCTCAGTATAGCTATAAACTATAACGTGAGTGGGAAGGGTGAGGTCAGCAAAACGTGAACAAGCAATTTTAATGCAACATATTAAGCAAGGACTCATAGAAGTAGGGACAAACTGTGGGAAAAAGAGAAGAGTGCACAACTTTTGTGGGATTAAAAGCTGTTGGGTATCAGAAGGAAGTGAACTAATACCTCAAGAAAAGCCAGGAAGGTGAAGAGTATTCTTGGAGAAAGTGAAGGATATCTAGTGGGTCAGGTACAGAGGTTGGAGAAGACCTCCAAGGAAGTACTGAACTGGTGGAGGAGAGAATAAGGAAGCAACTGGTGGCCTAAGGGGCAGAACTATGCTTCACAGGTCTGAAAAAGGTGGGAGACTGAGAGGGGGAAGTAGAGAAGGGGCAGATTGCTGAGCAGAGGACAGGGGAAAAGGAGAAGCTAAGAGGCAGGAGCAGGGAACTGCTTAGGGAAGAGGAATCACTAAAGTTCTGTTGGTTGAGAAAGACAGGGACCTTTAGATAGAGGGACCAGGGCAGCATGTTCAGTGATGGCAGGAGCAACACAAATGATTCTAGCCAGACCAAAGTTTCCAAAGTGAAACTTGCCGATGGGACAGTAGGGAAGCACTTTCTGCAATCCAGGTAGCCAGAGAAAGTGTAAAGCTCTCTTATATAGATAGCACCCATACAAGGTAGAAATTGATGAGAGCCATAAATGAGCAGGGGGTGGGGTGGGGAGCAGATGTGAGTTTAGAGAAAAGAGAAGTTGCTTATAAGGGGAAATAGCGGAAGAGGTGATGTTTAGAATTGGATACATTAGATTTGGATACACAGAGATGGGGTTGAAGAGAACAGCAAGAAATAGCAAGAATCATCAGTGATTTAGTATAGTGTAGTGAATTGTGTCCTCCCCCCCCCAAGAAGACATATTTAAATCCCTAATCCCTGGTGCCTGTGAATGTGACCTTAATAGGATAGAGTTTTGCACATGTCATCAAGTTAATGATCTCAAAATAAATTCATCCTGGATTTGAGGTGGGCCCTAAATCCAATGAATGGTGTCCTAACCAGAAAAAAAAAAAAAAAAAGGAGAGGGAGATCACAGACATGGAGATAAACGGAAGAAGGGTGTGTGAAGATGGACGAGAGATTGGAGTTCCTCAGCCCCATGTTAAGGAACACCAGGAACCTCTGGAAGCTGGAAAAGGCAAGAAAGTATTCTCCTCTAGAGACTTTGAAGGGAGAGTGGCCTTGCCAACCTTTGATGTTGGATTTCTGGCCTCTTTCTAGAACTGTGAGAATAAACTTTGGTTGTTTTAAGGCACCAATTTTGTGGTTATTTGTTGCAGCAGTTCTAGGAAATTAATATAACTGGTATGATTTTTGTGACTTCTGCCAGCAAACGATGGTGTCTCTGACTAAAGTCAGAGTTATCTAAAAGAAGGGTTGGGCCTTCACATGGTGATCATGATGGAAATTCAAGTGTTTGAGAGACAGGAGTGTTAGAGTAGGCAGAGTTTAAATACCTACACAGAAGGAACCAAAGTGTTATATTGAGGGCATGGACCAGGTGCAGTGTGAAGAAAGGGTTTGGGAACAGTAGGAGGAACGGAGGTGGTTGAGAAAAGTGCCTGGTTACAGCTCTTAGAAGTGGAGCAATTTTTAGGGATTACAAGGTCCAGTGTGTTGGTGGCTAAAGTGGAACAGAGTTGAAGGCCTTTCATGTTGAGAAAGCTGAGGAATTCTGAGGCCAGGGAGCCAGGGCATATCAGCATGATGGCTGAATGGACTCTTTAAGAATGGTGGTGGACATGCATCTTTTCCTGCCCTAGGACGTCCATGCTCTAGTTCTAATACTTTCAGACTCAGATGCAGGCTTATGCCATTAACCCTCCTGCTCTCCCTTTCTCAGACCTTTGGACTCTGACTAAATTGCAATGCAGGCTTTCATGCTTCTCCATCTTTTTTAAAAAATAAAACCATCTGATCTTTAATATTCATTGATATATATGAAAAACATGCAATAAACTATAAATATTACAGAGCACTTTTTATTGAGGTATAACTGACATACAATGTTAATTTCAGGGGTACAACATAATAATTTGATATTTGTATATATTGCAAAATGATCACTATAACAAGCCTGGTCACCATACATAGTTACATTTTTTTCTTGTGATGAGATTTTTAAGCTTTACTCTCCTAGCAAGTTTCATTAATGCAATGTGGTATTATTAACCACAGTCACCATGCTGTACATTTCATCCCCATGAGTTACTTATTTTATAACTGGAAATTTTTACCTTTTGACCCTCTTTGCCAATTTCACTGACTCCCCACCCCCCACCTCTGGCAACCACCAATCCATTCTCTGTATCTATGAGCTTGGTTTTATTCTTTCCTTTTTCTTTCTTTCCTTTTCTTTCTTTCTTTCTTTTCTTTCTTTCTTTCTTTCTTTCTTTCTTTCTTTCTTTCTTTCTTTCTTTCTAGATTTCACATATAAGTTAAAACACACTGTATTTGTCTTTCTCTGTTTATTTCACTTTATGCCCTAAAGATCCATCCATGTTGTCACAAATGGCAAGATTTCATTCTTTCTCATGGCTGAATATTTTGATATTATATCTCATAACTTCTTTAGCTATTCATCTGTCAGTGGACACTTAGGTTGTTTCCATGTCTTGGCTATTATAAATAATGCTTCAATGAACATGGGGGTGTATATGACTTCTTGAGTTAGTATTTTTATTTTCTTTGGATAAATGCCCAGACATGGAATTGCTGGATCATATGGTAGATCAATTTTTAATTTTTTTTTGAGGATTCTCCATACTGTTTTCCATAGTGGCTGCACCAAATTACCCTCCCACCATCAGTACACAAGGGTATTTCACATCCTTACCAACACTTGTTACCTCTTATCTTTTTGAAATTAACCATTTTAACAGGTGTGAGATGATACCTCATTATGATTTGGATTTGCATTTCCCTGATAATTAGTGATGTTGAGCATCTTTTCTTGTACCTTTTAGTTATCTGTTTGTCTTTGGAAAAATGTCTATTCAAATCTTCTGCCCATTTTTATTTTATGTTTTTGGCAATTTTTAAATTATTTTATTTGAGAGAGAGAGGGAGGGAGAGAGAAAAAGGGGTAGATGAAATCCCAGCGTGGAGCTGGACATGGGACCCCATACCATGACCCTGGGACCATGACCTGAGCTGAAATCAAGAGTTGGATGCACAACTGACTGAGCCACCCAGGTGACCTGGTTCTGTCCATTTTTAAATAAGATTGATTTTTTTTATTGAATTGTATGAATTCTTGATATATTTTGAATATTAGCCTTTTATTAGCTATATGATTTGCAAATATTTTCTCCCACTTAGTGGGTTGCTTTTTCATTTTGTTGATGTCCTTTGCCACACAGAAGACTTTTAGTTTGATGTAGTTCCACTTACTTTTGCTTTTGTTGTCTTTACATTTGGCATCAAATCAAAAAATCATCACCAAGGCCTATGCCAAAAGCTTACTGCTTATGTTTTTTTCCTAGGAGTTTTATGATTTTTGGGTCTTATATTCAAGTATTTAATCCATTTTTAGTAAATTTTTGTGTATGCTATTTGGTAGTCATCCCAGTTTCATTCTTTTGCACGTGGCTGTATAATTTTCCCAACACCATTTATTGAAGACATTGTCCTTTTACCATTGTATATTCTTGGATCCTTTGTCATAAATTAATTGATCATATGTGTGTGGGTTTACTTCTAGGCACTCTGTGTTTCTTCCAATACTGTACTGTTTTGATTACTATAACTTTGTAATATAGTTTGAAATCAAGGAGTGTGATGCCTCCAGCTTTTTTCTTCTTTCTCAAGAGTGCTTTGGCTACTTGGGTTTTTTCATGGTTCTATACAAATTTAGTATTTTTTAATTGTATTTCTATGAAAAATGCCATTGGAATTTTGATACAGATTGCATTGAATCTACATACTGCTTTGGGTAGTATGGACACATTAACAGTATTAATTCTTCCAACCCATGAGCTTGGAATCTCTGTCCACTTATTATGTCTTCTCCAACCTTACATTAACCTCTTACAGTTTGAAGTACACAGGTCCTTTATCTTGGTTAAAATTATTTTCAGATATTTTAATCTTTTGATGCAATTGTAAATGGGATTGTTTTCTTAGTTTCCAATAGCTCATTGTTAGTGTATAGAAACACAGTGGATGTTTGTATATTGATTTTATCCTGCAACTTTGCTGAGTTTATTAGTTCTAATGTTTTTCATTAGAGTCTTTAGGGGTTTCTCTATATAATTTCATGTCATCTGCAAATAGTGACAGTTTTATTTCTTTCTTTCCAATTTCGGTGCCTCTTGCATATTTATTTTTTTCTTGCCTACTTGCTCTGGTCCGTCTTTCAGATAGCAGAATGCATGACTTCTTAGCCTCCATAACAACATGAGCCAATTCTTACAATAAATCTCTTCATACATATATCTACATATATCCTAATGGTTCTCTTTCTCTGGAGACCCCTGAATAATACAGCAGGAGAGAGGAGGAAAGTGAGCCTTATGTGGAAATCACAGGAGAAGGGAGAGGGGTGTGTGTTGTGGAGGTCAGAAAATGCTGAAAGGTGGCACCAACAGATGGCAAAAACTTCAAAGAAAGAACAGCTCAACAATGGTGGAAGAATGGCCTGGAAGTGCCTCTGGGAAAAGGTACAGAAGAGCTCTGCTCATTTCCCACAGAGCTCAGGGAGTCAGAAAAGATGAGGATTTTGGTGTGTGGTGTGGGAAAACCAGTTTCCAGTTCTTAATAATTACAGTTTCTTTAAAAAAAAATTTAAATGTTTATTTATTTTTGAAGGAGAGAGAGACAGGGCATGAGAGGGGGAGGGGCAGAGAGAGAGGGAGCCACAGAATCCGAAGCAGGCTCCAGGCTCTGAGCTGTCAACACAGAGCCCGACGTGGGGCTCGAACCCAGAGCCGTGAGATCATGACCTGAGCCAAAGTCGGATGCCCAAACAACTGAGCCACCCAAACGCCCAATAATACAGTTTTAACTGAAATTTAAAGACAGGGTTCTTATGACCCAATCTTAGCAGTCCAAGGCACGCAGTCTAGAAAAAAAAAAAAAAAGTAACTAAAGCATTTCATTTTTTTTTTTTCATTAAAAAATAAAACACTAAGGAGAGAAGTACATTCATAAGGCATAAGAAACATCTTAAAAATCCTCTCTTCTCATACGGATGGCAGCTCCTCTCCAAAATTTCCTCACACCCTTTTACTTTCAACCACCTCAAACTTGCTAAGGTGACAAGACACCCGGATTGCATTAAGAGTAATTGACTGATCTGAAATTAATTGCTGCATTTGTACTGAGGCCACACCTCTCATGGGCTGCTACCAGCCAAGCACGGGCAGGAATATTTTGGCTCTAGGACTCCTTACAGCCTTGCTGAACTTTCCTTAAACGTGCACAGTAGTCTAAGGAGCTCCTAATCACCTTTTTTCCTTCCCTTTCTCCTTGGCTGGGGTTCAGACTTGTACTGCAATCTGATAGTTCTCCCAGCCTCTCCCAGCTGCTGCCCCATTTTCTCTCACAGGTTGTTCCCCTAATTGATTTCTTGCACATTTAATTCCTTTCTTGGCAGCTGCTTCTCAGAAGATCTGGATAACACGCTCACCCAAATATGTGTGACCTTTTCCAAATTTACTCCTTCCTTCCATTTCACCCATCTTCACTGACAGTGATCACTGACTAGGATAGAACAGCTAGGTCAGGGTGACTTCTGTTTCAAAATGGAGAAATAATGCAAGCAAGGAGGACTAGGGGCAGGAAAACAGCTCGGAGTATGCTAGGATTCCAGAGGGAAATTACCAGGTAGTTCAACCCTCCTTCTACCCCACCTCCACCCATCCTAGGCTGGGAATTCCATCTGAGGTAAAGAATAACAGTATAGATCTATAGGACTGTATATATAATACCCATGGTAGGGCACTAAAACAGTGAGGAGGAAGAATGAGAGGAGGGGAAAGGGAAAGTGGAGAGAGAGGGAAAAATTGGGTTCAGTCTAACAGTTATTTATGGATCCCTCCTGGGCTTTCTGCTAACCACTGGTTATTGAAAGTTAAATAAGAAAAACTTCCTTGCTTTCCTGAGGGACTGATACTTTCCCTAACCCAGGCAGAAGGGAGATCAGAGTACTGCCTTGAGGAGATGATACCTGAGCAGAGCCTGGAAGGATGCATAGGTGTAGGAAAAAACCTCTTGAGCCACATGCAACTGCCTTTCTGCTAGCTCAATTCAATTCTGCAAATACATTCTGAAGGCTTCCTATGTACAGGGCCTTGTTCTAGGTGCAGGGGCTACAGTGGTGAGCAAGCCAGCCACAGTTTATGCCCTCTGACTTGGGAATCTAGCTGAGAAATGAGCTAACCAATCTTACCACAGTGTGAGATGTGCCACTGGAGAGGGATCTGCAAAGCACGTTAGAACAAGAGTCTCATGGCCCCCAGCCCAAATGAACTCCCAATTTCTGAACATGGCAAAATTCTTCATACTTTAACTCTGTTATTGCTTTGCAGTCTCATTTACCACCATTCCCAAAAAGTGGATGGTAGAACCGTATGGGAATCTTTATATGCTACATGCAGTTACATTTCAGAGCTACTCTTCTTGACACATCCAGCCTTGCCCAAATTCTCCCCTGTGCTACCAGGCAGATCCTTTGTCTCTCTCTCCAGGTTGATGAGGTTCTTAAAGCAGGGACCCAGATGCCAGGCCAACAACATCTACTATGGGGTCAGGCACATGCAGGTAGGCTTTGTCCAGTCACACAACCTCAGACTTTGGACTCTCAGCTTCCTTGCATGCTAGGTGAACAATTCCTACTCCAGGAAATATGAAAAACACTGGCGGTTAGTTCTTGGCACATAGTAGGTGCTCAAAAAGATTTGCTGAATTGAATTAACATCAAAGTCCCAACCCAGAATTTGGACTTTATGAAGGCTCTAGCTGTGAGCTGGAGCTTGGAGGGTTTAATGATCAATTTTAGTAGTTTTCTGTAGCTAAGAATGCAAAATAGGCACCTTGCACTTTGCCTTAAAGAGCTGCTTGTTAGCTGGGGAAACAGATGGACAAGCTCCTAAGAGTTCAGTTCTAAATTCCTAGAGGAGTAGTTCTCAAAATCTAGCAAGCGTCAAAATCACCGAGAGGTCGTCTGGTGAAACAGATTTCTGGCTGCTCCCTCAGAATTTAATTCAGTTGGTCTGGGGCGGAGTATGAGAATTTGAAAGTCTGCATTTCCCACTTGTTCCCACTGCTGGGCCCACATTTTGAGAACTACCCACTAGAGGTTAAGTGCGGCACATAGTTGGTCTGTGTGTCTGAATCCTGGTTCCACCACATCTTTAGTGTTGGCTCTTGATCAAATCACTCTACCTCTCTGTGCTTCATTTGCCTCATCTGTGAAATCAGGATAATAAGCTAATGCACGTGAGTGCTTTAAGCCACACCTGGCAGTGTTTAATACATGTTGGTTAGCTCCTATTACCTACTCATTTTCTGGAGGTGGTGGGACGACCAAATTCGAGGTCAAGGTAGCCAGAAAAGAGCAAGGATTAAATCCATCTTCTGTGCAGCAAGAAAGGCACCAGATCTGAGGACAGTACTATCCTTCTCAGGATGATGTCCCAGAGCGGTAGGGAGTCTCAAACTCTCAGGCTTTTCTCCTAAGCGTGCTGTGACGTCCAGCCCATAGGCTCTCTACGTCCCACCCATGCTGCGCAGGCGCAGAACCCGATGCCCACGCTTGACGCAGAAGCGTACTCAGGCGCAGCGGCTGGGAGCTCGCCGCGGAGCAAAGATGGCGGTGGCAATGCGCGTGGTGGCGGCTGGAGCAAGACTCAGTGTTGTGGTGGGCGGTCTCCGCGGTGCTGTCCGCAGCCTGTGTAGCCGGCCCGTCTCGGTTAACGAGCGCATCGAAAACAAGCGCAGCGCCGCGTTGCTGGGAGGAGGCCAGCGTCGCATCGACGCACAGCATAAACGAGTGAGTCCTAGGGGGACCCGACCATCCCCCTGGCGTTCGCAACCTATTACAGAGTTGCCGGCTCGCGGCGCCCCAGTCCTTTCAGCCAATCCGCGCGATGCCGAGGAGGGGCGGGGACGAGAAGGTTCACCTTGAGAACCTGTAGCCTTTCACCAAATGGCAGGTAAAACGAGAATAAGCACCTTTGTGCCTCATTGCCCTGTGCTTTACTTCTGGATTTTTAGTCGCAGCTGCTCGGCCCCAGACAACTCACCATTTAACTTCTATAAACTTTTGGACCAGTTAATCGCTAGGAGTCAGTTTATTGAAAGGAGAAAATAGTATTTTCCCCCTCACAATCTTATTGGTAGAGCTACAGAAGCGATGACGGGCACTTAATAAAAAAACGAAACAAAACAAAAATTCTGCGTGTTCTTCTCATGCCCGGAGGAAGAGTGGTAGGTAGTATACGGTTCTTGCTCCATCATGGTAACAGGAAAATCGAAGCATATGGTGGGGGAAGAAACTTGGGCAAACTCTCACATTAATCTGGGGTGGGTTGAGCTCCCGGATCTTGTGGGAACTTCTGCCTCCTCAATGCTGGCTGAACGCCTTTAAGATCTCAGCATGCATAGACATGCTGGGTAGGAAAGGCACGACGCGCGACGGAGGCAGGGAGGTTTTTGAGGCGAGAATTACAGCTGGCCTTCAGAGATAAGCTGGGTGGCCATTTATCAGCAGGAGAAACTGAGGCCCAGATGGGTGACCAGGGACTTGGAAATAGGCTCACGCGGTGCGTCACTGACATGTGTGTGAAACTGGACCTTTGTGCTGGGTGAGTTAAATAACCGGGAAGATGCAGAAGTGAAATTCTTAGCGGTGAAGGGCACCGAGGCACATGTCAAGCCTGGGGGTGGTGACTGGGGTGGAAGGCTGGGGGTCTTCAGTGAGGAAATTCGAACTAGTTCTTGATTGGATTCTAGGTGTTGATTTAGATGGAAATCCCCATTTGACAAGAGCATGAAGCTGACCATTCCTTTTTGACAAGTTACTTAATCCTGAGGAGTCAGTTTATTCTAAACAGAAGATAGTAATTCTTAACTCTTGGGAGCAAGATGTATATTTGGTTGTGTGTGGTGCCAGGAGTGCTTTCCCTTCCTCCCCTGGGGTGGCTCTGTCTGGGTTGAAGGAATTTTTACATCATACTTTGGAAAGGCCTGGCAGTGCTCCTGTGCACGCTTTGTATTGGGGCCCATTGCTGAATTCTCCCTGGAACATCACCCCACCTCTTCGCTAGGTGGACCCTACTGGGTTTTGATGCAGGCTCCAGATGTTATTTTTCTTTTGCCAGAGCTGACTTGGGAGGCTGACTTGATTTAAATCCCCCACTCCACCCCCTTTTCAGCAATTTTTGGATGACTTCCATAGGATAGATTTCCAGAAACGGAATCACTGGGTCAAAAGATAGGAATATTTTGAACACTCTAATATATGTTGCTAAATTGCTTTCTGGAAAACTTACTCCACACAACAGTGTATACGCTTGTCTGTTTTAAAACGACCTCACTGGCTTTGGCTGCTTTATTATGGGGGGAAAAAAGAGCCAACTTGAGGTTTTTCCCTGGGGTGGAGAGAGGGCAGAGGACAGTAGGCCTGGGTGTTTGGCTTAGTCTAAGGGCTTGAGAGTCCAAGCAACAGAGGCTCTTGATAAGTTGAAGGTTCCAACCTCCTCTCCAAGAAGCAATTTTTCACTCCTCTCACATGAGCTCTTTACCACTCTGTTTACTCCTTTTCATCTCAGGCACTACCTGCTGTGGGGTTGTTGCCATATTATAGTATCACTGTCAGGTGTGGGGTTTCTAAGCCGAGCCCCAATGTAGGATAGTAGGAGAAGCCATAGAAGAGGCAGAAGAACCAGGAAGTAGTCCTGAAAGTGTCTTTGGGGTTGGACACTAGTGAAGTGAGTTTGTGTGGGGTTCCCTAGAAGAAACTTGTGAATGTGGGGGTGTAGCCGTAGGCCCTTCAGTAAGCCTGATTTAGTTTTCCACCTCCTACTTTTCCATTCTTCTTTTTATTACTCCTTAGGTCTCCAGTAAATGTTTGTGTAACTAGTTATCTTGTTCCAGGGTCAGGCTCTCCTTACCCCCACTTCTCTCCATCTTTTCCTCTTCCCACTTCCTTATTTACCCTCCACAGTTGGTAGCTCCTGGAGTAGCCTGTCTGCCCTGATTTACTTACTGGCTGATATCTACTGATAACACCAGTGTTTTGGGTGGGTTGATGGAATAGAGGCTTTCATGTGAGGTGAAGGGGCAAAACCTGTCTTCGTGGCCCACTCACAAGCACTCCTTGCTTACTGACCTTCTCTATGATGACATGACTGAATGGTTTTTGTTGTATTTTAGGGAAAGCTGACTGCCAGAGAGCGGATCAGCCTCTTGCTGGACCCTGGCAGTTTTGTTGAGAGCGACATGTTTGTGGAACACAGATGTGCAGATTTTGGAATGGCTGCTGATAAGAATAAGGTATCTTTTTACAATGGTGGTGTGAGCCTCTAAGTTGCACTGTCTAGCCGTGGCCCTGCTGACCTACTCATTAGCCTAATAATGAAGGCCATCTGGAACTCAAGGTACATTTAATAGTTTTCAAGTTAGAGGGCTGAAACTGTAAGAGTGCCTCTGAAGAAGTACTATTGGGCCTCCAGATTCCCCCAGTTACCTTTGCAGATGAAGGAATGGAATGGGACTGTTCATACCTTGTGCAGTGTGACTATGGCCCAGTTTCCGGGTCTCTGGTTGTGGGTTCAGAGTTCTCGCAGGTATGGAGTGACAAACTTAGAAGGAAAGGCGAAAATGTCTTGGTTGTGTTCTGGTCCATCTAGGCACCAGAGACCCCTAAAGCAGGACCACTTGCCTCTTTTGACACTTTGACTTTATGGAGTTTTTAAAGTCAGAGTCACCGACACTTTTTTTAATTGGATGTTCTCCATGGTATGCAGAGTTCTCTGGATTCATTTTTGATCAGTTTTCTTCAGGTCTGTATATATGCTGTTATTCACCAAAGATTTGTGAATTTGGCATCGCATCAGCTGGCTCCGTTTGAGTCATTATGGGCTACACAATATTCCAGGATTCCAAGCAAAATGATGGGTTTTCCCTAAGGCTTGGAGGTGGGGTGTGTGGCTTTCTAGAGTTGCCATGTGTCATTATATGCCCTTCTCCTTCCTGTGGCATTTGGTAGCAGTGGCCCTAGGGGGAGTCTTGATTATTTTACTGTTAAGAAGGAAGATGAGGCCTAACTATAGTGTCCGTTACTTCTGTTGATGAACCAGTAGCCTAGTGCTTGCTATTGCAGAGCTGAGAAGGGGAAGGGGAGATTCCTTCATGTTCTTGGTTCATATTGAATTTTAAGAAATTTAGGGTGGGTTATTTTATTTTTTTGGTCTTTCATTCGGGCATAATTGTCAAATTCATTAAAAGATGTATTTGGTTTTTTTAACTTATTTTTCTGTTTTTCTGGTAGTTTCCTGGAGACAGTGTGGTCACTGGACGGGGCCGAATCAATGGAAGATTGGTTTATGTCTTCAGTCAGGTATTTAATAACTCGAATAGGCCGAGCTTTCCTGGAGGGCAGAGCCAGGACCAACTATGTGAGAAGAAAGTCTTGAGGAATGAAAACTTGCCTGTAGTGGGGGCAGAAGAGGGATATACTTTGTTTTTCAGTGCATGTGTCCAGAATATTCTACCATAGTATGTGTTTTTCTCAGAATCCTGAGTCTGTTTTAGGGATAATCACAGGGCAGTAATCATGTAAAAAGTCCCAGGAACCAGGAGTTTATTCTAAGTGAATGAGATGTTTCTTGGTGGGTTGGGTGTGTGCCTGGAGGGCATCCATGTCCTGGGCAATGTGTGGGCCTAAGAGAGTGCTGTGAATGCAGCCTGGGTGGAAGGGACTTGAGTCTCAGGAACATAGGCCCCTCAGTTTTGGGCTTCATGAAACTATTCAAACAAGTTTTGTTAGGCTTCATAAGGACGGATACAGTTTCTTCACACTGAAACCATAGGAAAATATAGTAGGCAGAATAGCTCCCAAAGATGTCCAACTCCTAATTCTCAAAACCTGTGACTGTATTACCTTACATGGCAAAGGGGAATTAAGCTGCAGATGGAATTAGTGTCACTGATTAGCTGGCCTTAAAATAAAGTAGGCTGGGTTACCCAGGTGGACACATATAAACACAAGGGTCCTTAAAAAGAAGGAGAGGCAGAAGAGGAGGTCGGAAGAATGTGCTGGGAAGGGCTTCACCTGCCATCGGTGTCTAAGAAGATGGAGGAAGGAGGTCATGAGCAAAGGAATGCATTTGGTCGCCAGAACAGGGAAAAGGCAAGAAAACAGATTCTCCCTTGGAGCCTCCAGAAAGACATCTAATCATGCTAACCTTGAGAGTAGCTCAGTGAGGCCCATGTAAGACTTCTAAATTACAGAACTGTGAAGAGAATAAATTTGTGTTGTTTTAAACCACTGAATTTGTGGTAATTGTTACAGCAGCTAATAGTAAACTAACACTTTATTATTTTGGGTTTGATTACCACCCCTCTCCACCTCAAGACATGGAAGTATACGTATAATTCTAAATACTTAGTTCCTTTTACAGATCTAAAATTATAAAGCTTGTTAAATATTAAAATTATGGGTTCACTATTAAATAACTGATTAATTTTAAATGTACTTAGTACTCATTCACTTAATGAATTACCTTTGACATGTTTTAAAACTGTTATAAATGGGCCTACCAACTACTTAACTAGAAGAAATTATGAGAGCTAGGCAAAAACTTGTACAGAAAGAAAGATGCAAAAACGTGTACAGAAGGAATTATTAATAAGATAGCTAGAACAAAGTAAGTTATTGTACTTTCTGGACTCAACCTTCTAACTTTTGAGCAAATACAAAATTCATTGAATTGATACTTTTGATTACTTCTTATGCCCATGGGGTAGGGTAGGATGAGGATTGGGGGCGAGGAGAGGGAGATGACTGAGCCAGAGTTCCTGCCCTGAAAAACCTAATCTCATTTTGTAGATAAATTGGGGCAGAACAGGAGATCTGTACAGATGAGGGCAAGAGTGATTCTGGGTAAGTGCTGTGGGCCCGGGACAGTGGACGATCACATTCAGCCTTGAGGAATGCTTTAGGGAAAATGGGGCATTTGAAATAAGCCCTGAAGGATACTTAGGGTAGGGAGTGATGAGCCAGTTTTTTGTACTGATCCCCAAAATGTTAATATCTGCAGTTGTTTTTTCTGGGGATCTTCTGCTTTTCTGTAGAAGCAGCCTTAGTCTCTTGACTGATAATTGTTCATAGGTATGTTCTGGGGGAGGACAATCTATTCTTGTATAGGTTCCTAATCTCAGATGTTTTTAGCCTCACCTTTGCTTTCTTTTGCCACTGGTGATTGTGAATCCAGAGTCCTTCTGGTGAAATTGCTTTAGAGAATAAATGTTTCCTCTTCTCAAGGTGAAGGAGAGGCCCTGTGGGGTCCAACTGCTCCTAACCCAGAGTTTTTATCAGTCTGTTCCCCTGCCCCCCCCCACCCCTTCCTATAGTTCCTGGGTTGTTCCATCCTTGTGGTTACTCCCCCTGCAGTATATAGGCTTCCATTTGCTCCAAGTCAGATATTCTTTTTGTGCGTTCAGTTCCCCTGAGTTTGTTGTTCACTCTCTCCTCTGCCATTGTTTCCTCTTCCTTTTTTGTCCTCCTGAGCTGACTCTGTTTTTAATTACTCGCTTTTTGAGGTGGTTTTAGAAAGGAGGTCCTTCCCACAAGAAGCCCTTTATATCAGAAGGTAATGAAATTCCATAAGCAAGAGGAAGCTGTGAGGGCTCTGATTGTCTTTTTTTTTTAACCTCTTGTCAAAATGGCAAATATTTCTTTTTCTTTTTTTTTTTTTTTTTTAACGTTTATTTATTTTTGAGACAGAGGGAGACAGAGCATGAACGGGGGAGGGTCAGAGAGAGGGAGACACAGAATCTGAAACAGGCTCCAGGCTCTGAGCTGTCAGCACAGAGCCCGACGTGGGGCTCGAACTCACGGACCATGAGATCATGAGCTGAGCCGAAGTCGGACGCCCAACTGACTGAGCTACCCAGGAGCCCCAGAATGGCAAATATTTCTAGTAATAGAATTGCCTGCCTGACATCTATAGAATCTGATTTTTCAGGTTAATTCTGCATGAAAAGTTTTCCTTAGAGAGCTAGGATTCATTTTTGTAGAGCAAAGACTGTCTTTTGCTGTTGACAATACATGAATTCCCTCTAAGGTACAAATTACTCCATAGAATAGTGAATAAAAGACCATTCCTAATTTTTTGAACTCCTGAAAAGCCTTCAAAAACTTTTGACTAAGAGTTTTTCATTTTGTCTTCCTCCTGGCTTTTCATTCCTGGCTAGTGACTATATTTTATTTGTTGATTTGTTTTCTTTTTAGGATTTTACAGTTTTTGGAGGTAGTCTGTCTGGGGCACATGCCCAAAAGATCTGCAAAGTAAGTATTTAATCTTGAAAACCCAGTACTTTCATCAGTCACATAGTTAAATATTGGGGTGCAAGGCAATGAGCTGTGTATGTGGGGTGGGTGCAGACCCAAACATCCCTTTAGTCCAAGGCAGGAATTCTTCACATTTTTTGTATCATGGATCCCTTTGGCAACCTGGTAATGATTTACATGCATAAGATATGTAGGATTACAAAGAATTAAAAAATATTAAAAAAAAATTACAATTGTAATATTCATGCTTTTTATGTTTGTTTATTTTGAGAGGGAGGGAGGGAGGGAGAGAGAGAGAGAGAGAGAGAGAGAGAAAATCCCAAGCAGGCTCTGCACTGTCTGCACAGAGCCTGACATGGGGCTTGATCTCCCCAACTGTGAGATTATGACCTGAGCTGAAATCAAGACTTGGATGCTTAATCAACTGAGCCACCCAGGCACTCCTATTTGTAATCTGTGTGCTTTCAAATTTATCAAATAACAAGATTTAGCTGTGCATTTAAACCTCTATAGTTTCAAAGTAGGCATGAGTGAAAATGCTACTTCAAGATACCTGCAACTTTAGTGTGACATAAAAATATCCGTGGCTTCTATTAATATAAAGTCACAGGTATTTCTCATAAAATAATGATTTTGTTTCCTGTGTTCATAATTAAAAGGTATGTTAAAGATCAGCTAGAGTTAATAAAGGTAAAGATTAAATTTTTTCCCATCCAAGCACTGCATGGACGAAATCTATTACAGACCCCTTGGGATTCTGAAGACTCCAGGTAAAGAGCCCATGATCTAGGTGGAGAGTCCAGGTACTAAAGGATAAAGAACAGTGCAAGGATTATATGATGGTATTTTAAAAACACTGCTGGGGCACCTGGGTGGCTCAGTCTGTTGAGTGTCCAACTTTGGCTCAGGTCGTGATCTCACAGTTTGCGGGTTCGGGTCCCGCATCAGGCTCTGTGCTGACCACTTGCTCAGAGCCTGGAGCCTGCTTCAGATTCTGTGTCTCCTTCTCTCTCTGCCCCTCCCCTGCTCATGCTTTGTCTCACTCTGTTTCTCAAAAATAAATAAATGTAAAAAAAAATTAAAAAAAAAACCTAAAAAACCCCCACTGCTAGTGATGAGATGCTCTGGAGATGAATAAAAGTATAGATCATACTTGGAGAAATGTGGAATTAAAGGTACGGTTGACTGTTAATAGTCAAGCAGTGCTTCCCTGTGTAATGGAAAACCTGGATTCTAGATGTGATCTTGTCATGTATTATTTCTGAAACCTTGGGCCGATCACTTAACTTTTAATCCTCTCTAATTTTTCTTTTCACTGCCTCTGTTATCAGGTTGAATGAGATAATGGAAGCGGAAGTACTTTGTGAACTGAAAAGGGTTCTTAGGAATGTTGCTTATTAAGCCCTCAACTACTGACCCATGAGGAAAATATGCCTTATTGCAAGTGAAATCAGGCTTGGGCCTGGCTCTGGTTAACAGATGGATCTACATGTACTTTCATAAAAATACTATTTTGTTATTGTGCTTAGTGTCAGTTCTTTCAAAAGAGTAAGGGGGGCAGGGGTAGGTGGTGACGCCTGACTGGCTCAGCCAGTAGAACATGTGACTCTTGATCTCAAGGTCATGAGATCTCAAGGTCATGAGTTCTCAAGGCCATGCCCAAGCCCTACGTTGGGCATGGAACCTGCTTGAAAAAAAAAAAGTTGGGAACAAAACTGGATACTGGAAAATATTATAGCCTGGGCCTGTGGCTCAGAAATGGTTGCTATGAGCAGTCTTATCCCCTGCTGGTGGGAAGTGCTTTGGCTCTTGGATGCCTGAAGGGCTTTAATCAGCCCTTAAAATTTTGGTTCTGTTTTCCATGGAGGTACCTAATCATCATGGGGAATGAAGCCAGTGTTAATGATTCCTGTTTTGAGAAGTGTAATTAGGAGTGCCCAAATGGCTCACTTGGTTAAACATCCAACTCTTGATTGCAGCTCAGGTCATGATCTCATGGCTCATGAGATTGAGTCCTGCATCGTGCTCTGTGCTGACAGTGTGGAGCCTACTTGGGATTCTCTCTCTTCTCTCTCTGCCCCTCTCCCTATTCACATGCGCGTGCTCTCCTCTCTCTCTCTCTCTCTCTCTCTCTCTCAGAATGAGCATTTAAAAAGAAAAGTGCACTTGGAACATTTTCCAGAAAACACCATGGTACTTTATAAATTGTTTTTGATAAAAGGATCAGTTGTCTCATAAAAGATTGCTTTGCTGTCTCAGATCATGGACCAGGCCATGACAGTGGGGGCTCCAGTGATTGGACTGAATGACTCTGGGGGAGCACGGATCCAAGAGGGAGTAGAGTCTTTGGCTGGCTATGCAGACATTTTTCTGGTAAGAAACCTGTTAATAGCATTTACAGAATAAAATAATACAAGGCTTAATTTCTAAGCTGTGCCCTGGTTAGAGCTTTCCCATCCCTATTCCTTGTTATCTACCTTGTGTCTGTTCTGTGGCTTCTTCCTGTGTCATTGGGGAAGGCATGGAAGGTGTACAAAAAGCAAGAGAGTAGGTGGAGAGGGTTTACTTTTTTTTTTTATCACAGAGGGCAACTCTTAGGGGAAAACAAAATTAAAGATCACTTATAGGGGAAATCACCTAATTATTTTTCTCAAAAGCAAGGGACATGGAATATTATGAAAGTTTAAAATGAATTGATTTGCTAGAATTAGGAATTAAAAAAATAGTATTTTATTTTGTTTAAAACACAATATCATCATATGAAGTTCAAGTTGTAGTACAAAGAAGAAAAATCAGCCAAATCCCACTATTCAGAAACATTTGATGAACAGTATATCAGATCTTTCTGCTTACTTACAAACTAAAATTACAAAGAAAGAAATGAAAAACACAAAAGTAGATTAGATGTATTACTTGAAGTAGGAAGTATGTTATAAGAAGGTAAAGGAGGTTGGGGTAAGGGAGAGAGATACTGCCAGATGGAAACTTGAGGAAAGGGAGAGGTCTGTATTTCTGGGGAGGGGAGGAAATAGGGAGAAGGCAGGAAAGAGACAGGCAGACATTGTTTCTAATCAGGCCAGCTGTTCTTGTCATCTCCCTGGCCTGCAGGCTTATGAATGTTTTATCCCTGGCTACTGCCCTTTGTGATCCATCAGAAAAATGTGTATTTGTGTAAGCTGCTCTGCTAGTTGTGGGAATACACATGTTCGTTGAGAAGCCACTTTGTGAACCTACTTTTTAATCTTTAATCTTGAGCTCTAGGAATAACCTACTGGGGAGAATTAGCACTTTGGGTGGCATAGTCAGAACAGTTTAGGCCTGGAAAATCTCCTTTGCCCCCTAACCTGGTAGTCATGCCTGTGTTGGAAATGAAGGAAAGAAAGCATGGCCATAAGAGAAGTGGCAGTAAATCCCCACATTTTAGAGGTTATCAGGGTTTTAGAATATCTCCTAGTCTAACCCATCTTTGTGAGTATAGGCTGCAAGTTGTGTTGTGTTTTCTTTTCAGGAGATAGGCTTCAGTGACTTTAATAAATTATTTACTAATGCTGCTTGTCATTTCTACAGCTCCAGCCACTTCCTGCTACTGTACTGTTTAAAATTTTTTTTGTAATTTTTATAAAATTTCAAATTTTACCTAAATTCCAAAAACAGTTCAAGGAACTCCCTGTATGCCCTTTACCCAGATTCACCACTTGTTTACATTTTGCCCATTTGCTCTATCATTTCTCTCCATAAGTATATATTTGCAGGTTATATTTCTCTGAAACATTTGAGAATAAACTGGAGATTGTACCTCCTTTAGCCCTTAAAGCCTTCATTGTGTGTTTCCTGAGAACAAGGACATTCTGTGATAAAATGAGTACAGTAATAGAAATCAGGAAATTTAATATGAATTCATCAATATTTTTATCTATGGCAATTCAGATTTCATCAAGTGATCCTAATAAAGCCTATGGTAGCTGTTCTCCTATACCCCTATGCCCCATCCAGTCCAGGATTAAGTACTGTCTTTAGTTGTCTTACCTATTTAATTTCCTTTAATTTGGGACAGTTTTTCTTTTTCCTCTATGACCTTAACATTTTTTTGGAAGTTTTATAAGAGGTATAATTTACAAACCCTAAAATCCATCCATTGTAAGCATGTAACTCTGAAAAGAACAGATACTACACTTGATCTTAGCCAAAAGGCTGAGAAGCAATGTAAGCATGTAATTCAGTGACTTGTTGAATTCCAGTAAAATTAACAACAGTATTAGTTTCAGGTGTATAATGTAGTGATTTAACAGTGCCATACATTACTCAGTGCTCCTTATTGATAAGTGAACTTTTTTTTTAAGTTTATTTATTTTGAGAGAGAGTAAAAGTGCAAGTGGGGGGGGGGTGGAGACAGGGGGGCAGAGGATCTGAAGCGGGCTCTGCCTTGACAGCAGAAAGCCCGATGTGGGGCTCGAACTCATGAACCATGAGATCATGACCTGAGCCAAAGTCAGACACTTAACTGAGTTGAACCACCCAGGTACCCCACAATAAGTGAACTCTTAATCCCTTTCACCTATTTCACCCATCTCCCTCCCCCAGCTCCTTTCTGGTAACCATCAGTTCTGTATACTTAAGAGTCTTTTTTGTCTTTTTCTTTTGTTCATTTTTATTTACTTATTTATTTATTTAAAAAAAAATTTTTTTTTTTAACGTTTATTTATTTTTGAGACCGAGAGAGACAGAGCATGAATGGGGGAGGGCCAGAGAGAGAGGGAGACACAGAATCTGAAGCAGGCTCCAGGCTCTGAGCTGTCAGTACAGAGCCTGACGCGGGGCTGGAACTCACAGAGCGTGAAATCATGACCTGAGTCGAAGTCGGACACTTAACCGACTGAGCCACCCATGCGCCCCCATTTTTTTTTTTTTTTTTTAAGTTTGTTTATTTTTGAGAGAGAGAGAGAGACAGAGCTGAGTGGAGGAGGGACAGAGAGACAGGGAGACACAGGATCTGAAGCAGGCTACAGGCTCTGAGCTCTCAGCACAGAACCCAACACGGGGCTTGAACTCATGAACTGCAAGATCATGACCTGAGCTGAAGTCAGACGCTTAACTGACTGAGTCACCCAGGCACCCTGCGTTTGTTTTGTTTCTTAAGCTCCACATATGAGTGAAATCACATGGTATTTGTCTTTCTCTGACTTCTTTCACTTAGCATTATACTCTAGTTCCATCCATGTTGTTGCAAATGGCAAGATTTTATTCTTTTTTTATGGCTGAGTAATATTCCTGTGTTTGTGTGTGTGTATCACTTTTATCCATTCATCTATTGATGGACACTTGGGTTGCTTCTCTAATATGGCTATTGTAAATAATGCTCCAGTAAACATAGGGGTGCATATATCCCTTGGAATTAGAATTAGTGTTTTGTATTCTTTGGGTAAATACCCAGCAGAGCGATTACTGGATCATAGGGTAATTTTGTTTTTAATTTTTTTTTGAGGAACCTCCATACTGTCTTCCACAGCGGCTGCACAAGTTTGCATTTCCACCAGTGGTGCATGAAGGTGCTTTTCTCTTCGTGTCCTTGCCAACACTTATTGTTGTGTTTTTGATTTTTGCCACCTCACAGGTGTGAGGTGGTATCTCATTATGGTTTTGATTTGCAGTTCCATGATGATAAGTGATGTTGAGCATCTTTTCATGTGCCTGTTGGCTAAGGATGTCTTCTTTGGAGAAATATCTGTTCATGTCTTCTGCCCAGTTTTTGACTGGATTATTTGTTTTTGGAATGTTAAGCTATATCAGTTCTTTATATATTTTGGGCACTAACCCTTTATCAGATACATTATTTGCAAATATTTTCTCTCATTCAGTAGGTTGTTTATAGTTCCATTGATTTGTTTCTTTCACTCTGCAGAAACTTTTTTATTTTGATGAAGTCCCAATAGTTTATTTTTGCTTTTGTTTCCCTTAGGAGACCTATCTAGAAGAATGTTGCTATGGTCACTATCAGAGAAATTACTGCCTGTGCTCTCTTCTAGGACTTTATTATTATTTTTTATATATTTCTTAATGTTTATTCATTATTTATTGATGAGCAGGGAGGGGCAGAGAGAGAGGGAGACACAGAACCCTCCAGACTCTGGCTGTAAGCACAGGGCCTGACATGGGGCTCGAAATCACAAACTGTGAAATCATGACCTGAGCCAAAATTGGACACTTAACTGACTGAGCCACCCAGGTGCCCCCTCTTCTAGGACTTAAATGGTTTTAGGTCTTTTTTTTTTTTTTTTTTAATGTTTTATTTATTTTGAGAGAGCATAATCAGGGTGGGCCAGAGAGAGAGAGAGAGTGAGAGAGAATCCTAAGCAGACTCTGCCCTGTGAGGGTAGAGCCAGATGTGGAGCTTGATCCCATGAACCTGTGAGATCATGATCTAAGCCAAAATCAAGACTCAGACACTTAACTGACTGAGCCACCCAGGCACCCCTAATGGTATCAGGTCTTACATTTAGGTCTTTAATCCATTTTGAGTTCATTTTTTGTGTGTGGTGAAAGTGGTCCAGTTTCATTTTTTGGCATATAGCTGTCCAGTTTTCCCAACACCATTTGTTGAAGAGACTGTCTTTTTCCCATTGCATATTCTTGCCCCCTTTGTTGAAGATTAATTGACTATATAATTGTGGGTTGATTTCTGGACTTTCTAATGTGTTCATTGATCTAAGTATTTTTGTGCCAGTATCCTATTGTTTTGTTTACTACAGCTTTGTAATAAAACTTGAAATCTGGGATTGTTATACCTCCAGTTTTGTTTTTCTTTTTTATTGCTTTGGTTACTCAGGATTTGAGTGGTTCCATACAATTTAGGATTATTCTAATTCTGAATTACTGTTGGTATTTTGATAGGGATTACATTAAATCTATAGACTGCTTTGGTTAGTATGGACATTTTAACAATTTTTCTCAGTCCATGAACATAGTATATATTTCCATTTGTATTCAGTTTTTTTTTTTTTTTTTTTACCAGCATTTTATAGTTTTCACAGTACAAGTGTTCCACCTCACTGCTATTTTATTCTTTTTGGTGCAATTGTAGATGTGACTATTTTCTTAATTTCTCTTTCTGTTACTTCCATTATAAGTGTATAGAAAAATGCAGTGGGTTTCTGATGCTGATTTTGTATCCTGTGACCTTATTGAGATCATTTATCAGTTCTAGTAGTTTTTTGGTGGAGTCTTTATAGGGTTTTCTGTATATAGTATCCTGTCATATGCAAGACTCAGACACTTAACTGACTGAGCCACCCAGGCACCCCTAATGGTATCAGGTCTTACATTTTCTTCTTCCTTACCAATTCGGATGCCTCATTTTTGTTGTCTGATTGCTGTGGCTGTTTTGTATGCTGTATTGAATAAGAGGGGTGAGAGTGGACATCCTTGTCTTGTTCCTGACCTTAGGGGAAAAGCTCTCGATTTTTCATCATTGAGTATAATGTTAGTCCTGGGTTTTCATATATGTCCTTTATTATGTTGAGGTATGTTCTCTCTGACCCTATTTGTAGAAGTGTTTTTTTTTTTAATTTTTTTTTTTAATGTTTATTTTTGAGAGAGAGACAGAGTGTGAATGGGGGAGGAGCAGAGAGAGAGGGAGGCACAGAATCCGAAGCAGGCTCCAGGCTCTGAGCTGTCAGCACAGAGCCTGATGTGGGGCTTGAACTCACAAACTGCGAGATCATGACCTGAGCTGAAATTGGACACTTACCGACTGAGCCACCCAGCCAACAAGGTGCCCCTTGTTGTTTTTAATCATGGATGGATGTTGTACTTTGTCAAATGTTTACTTCTGCATCTTTTGAAATCATGTGGTTTTTATTCTTTCTCTTACTGACCTTATGTGTATCATGTTGATTTTGCAAATACTGAATCACCGTTGCAATCCAGGAGTAAATCCCATCGATGGTGGTGAATGATTTTTTTAAATGTATTGTTAGACTTGGTTTGCCACTATTTTGTTGAGGATTTTTGCATCTGTATTCATCAGAAATATTAGTCTGTAGTTCTTTTTGTTGTAGCATCTTGGTTTTGGTATCAGGGTAATGCCTCATAGACTGATTTTTGGAAGCTTTTCTTCTTCTATTTTTTGCAATAGTTTGAGAAGAATGGTTATTAACTCTTCTTTAAATGTTTGGCAGAATTCACCCATGAAGCAGTCTGGTGCTGGACTTTTGTTTCTTGGGAGTTTTTTGATTACTGATTTAATTGCATTGCTGGTGATTGGTCTGTGCAAATCTTCTATTTTTTCCTTGTTCAGTTTGGGAGGTTAAATTTCTAGGAATTTTCCACTTCTAGGTTGTCCAGTTGGTTGGCATATGATTTTTCATAATATTCTGTTACAATTATTTGTATATCTGTGGTGTTATTTCTCCTTTTTCATTTTTTTTTATTAGAAAAATTTTTTTTAATATTTATTTTTGAGAGACAGAGATAGCATGAGAGGGAGAGGGGCAGAGAGAGAGGGAGACAGAATCTGGAGCAGTCTCTAGGCTCTGTCAGCACAGAGCCTGACATGGGGCTCGAACTCACAAACTGCAAGATCATGACCTGAGCCCAAGCAAGTCACTTAACTGACTGAGCCACCCAACCATCCCTCTCCTTTTTCATCTCTGATTTTTGAGTCCTCTCTTTTTTTTGATGAGTCTGGCTAAAGGTTTATTAATTTTGTTGATCTTTTCAAAGAACTAGTTCCTGGTTTCATCGATCTGTTCTATTGGTTTTTTTAGTTTCTATTTCACTTATTTCTGCGCTACTCTTTAATTCCTTCTGCTGGTTTTGGGTTTGGTTCTTTTTATAGCTCCTTTAGGTGTAAGGTTAGGTTGCATATTGGAGATTTTTATTTTTGCGGTAGGCCTCTATTGCTATAAATTTAACTATTAAAACAGCTTTTGCTGCATCCCCAAGATTTTGGACTGTTTTCATTTGCCTCCATGTTTTTTTTTTTTTTTTAATTTTGATTTCTTTGTTGACTCATTCATTGTTTAGTAGCATATTATTTAACCTCCATGCTTTGTGTTCTTGACAGATTTTTTTCTTGTGGTTGATTTCATAGTGTTGTGGTTGGAAAAGATGTATATGACTTCAGTTCTGAATTTGTTGAGACTTGTTTTATGGCCCAATATGTGATCTATTCGTAGAATGTTAAATGTGTGCTTAAAAAGAATGTGTACTGCACTGTCTTAGGATGGAATGTTCTGACTATGTATTAGATCCATCTGGTTCAGTATTTCATTCAAAACTATGGTTTCCTTGTTGATTTTCTATTTGGATGATGTATCCATTGATATGAGTTGGGGGTTAAAGTCCCCTGCTATTACGGTTTTACTATAGAGTATATTTGTTACTAGCTGCTTTATGTATTTAGGTGCTTTCATGTTAGATGCATAAATATTTACAATTGTTACATCGTCTTGTTGGATTGTTCTATTGATGATTATATAGTGATGATTATATAGTGTTCAAACTTATGAACCATGAGATCATGACCTGAGCTGAAGTTAGATGCTTAACTGATTGAGCCACCCAGGCACCCTGGTCTGCATGTGTCTTTGTCTGATATGAAGGTAGCATATTGATTGGTCTTGATTTTTTATCCATCTGTCACACTATGTCTTTTGATTGGAGTGTTTAGTCTATTTACATTTAAAATAATTATTGATAGGCATATATTGCTATTTTGTTACTTGTTTTATGGTTGTTTTTGTAGTTCTTTGTTTCTTCTCTTGCTCTTTCATAGTTTGCTGGCTTTCTTTAGTGATATACTTGGATTCCTTTCTCTTTATTCTTTGCATATCTATTATTGGTTTTTGGTTTGTGGTTACCACTGGGTATATAACATCTGCATATAACCGTTTATATTAAGTTGATGATACCTTAAATTTGAACCCATTCTTTACTCCACTGCCCCCCCACGTTTTAGGTATATGGTGTCACACTTTACATCCTTTTACTTTGTGTATATCTTGACTGATTTTTTTTTTATAAATACACTTAATTTTACTGCTTTTGTGCCCCGTACTGACTCTTAGGATATGTCCTTTCTATTCAAAGAGTCCCCTTTAATGTTCCTTGTAGGGCTGATTTAGTGGTGATGAACTCCTTTGGTTTTTGTTTGAGAAACTGTATATCTCCTATTTTGAATGATAGCTTGCTGGATAGAGTATCTTGGTTGCAGATGTTCTTCTTTTTTTTTTTTAATTTTTTTTTTTTAATGTTTGTTTATTTTTGAGAGAGAGGGACAGAGTGTGAGCAGGGGAGGGGGAGAGAGAGAGGGAGACACAGAATCCGAAGCAGGCTGCAGACTCTGAGCTGTCAGCACAGAGCCTGATGCGGGGCTCGAACTCAGAAACCATGAGATGATGAGCTGAGCCCAAGCCGGATGCTCAACTGACTGAGCCACCCAGGCGTCCCACAGATGTTCTTCTTTTAGCACTTTTTTATTAAAAAAATTTTTTTTTCATGTTTGTTTAATTTTGAGAGGGAGAAAAAGAGCAAGGAAGGGTCAGAGAGAGAGGGAGACACAGAATCTGAAGTAGACTCCAGGCTCTGAGCTGTCAGCACAGAGCTGACATGGGGCTAAGACTCACGAACTGTGAGATCATGACTTCAGCCGAAGTCAGACGCCCTACAGACTGAGCCACCAGATGCCCCTCTTTTAGCACTTTGAATACATCATGCCATTACTGTCTGTACTGTGAAGTTCCTGGTGAAAAATCAGCTGATAGCCTTAAGGGGTTTCCTTTGTATCTAACTGTTCTTTTTAAATGCTTTTAAAATGCTCTGTTTATTCCTGCTTTTTGCCATTTTAGTTACAAGGCTTTGGTGTGGACCTCCTTTGCTTGATTTTGTTGGGGACTCTCTGTGCCTCCTTGATCGGGATTTCTGTTTTCTTCCCCAGATTTGAGAAGTTTTCAGTTATTCAAGTAAATTTTTGTCCCCCTTTCTCTTTCTGGGATCCCTATAATGTGAATGTTATTTTGCTTGATGGTGTTGCTGAGTTTCTGTCTCTACGGTTTTTGTATCATTTTTCACTTAACATAATTTTTTTTGAGGTTGATTCAGATTGTACTTTGTGTCAGTTGTCATTTTTTTATTGCTGAATAATGTTACATGGATATATCACATTTTATCTATCAGTTGATGGATGTTTATGTTGTTTCAGCTTTTTGGCTGTCATAAATAATGCTGTGAACATTTGTGTATCACTCTCTGTGCGAACAAAGTTTTTCATAAGAGTGGAATTATTGGGTCTGATAAGCTTATGAGTTTTTAAGAAATTGCCAATTTTTTTTCCAAAATGACTACCAGTTTACATTACCACAAGCAATATATTCAGGGTTTCAGGTTCTTCACATCCTGGTCAACCCTTGAGTATTTCAGTTTTTTTCATTATGGTCATTTTTATGGTATGTTGTAGTAACTCATTGTGGTTTTATTTGTATTTCAATGCTGACTAAATCATGTTGAGCATCTTTTCATGTACATGTTATTCATATGTATGTCTTTTACAAAATATTTTTTCTAATATTTATTTTTGAGAGACAAGCATGAGTGGGGGAGGAGCAGAGAGAGAGGGAGACACAGAATCAGAAGCAGACTCCAGGCTCTGAGCTGTCAGCACAGAGCCTGACATGGGTCTCAGACTCACAAACTATGAGATCATGACCTGAGTCAAGGTCGGATGCTTTACCAACTGAAACACCCAAGCATCTTCCTATGTGTATCTTCTTTGCTGAAATGTCTATTTAGATCTTTTGCTCCTTTTATAATTGGGTTTTGAGTTGTAAGAGTTCTTTATATATTTTGAATATGAGTCCTTTATTAAATACATAGTTTGCAGGTATTTTCTTCTAGTCTTATGGCTCTTCTTTTTTCACTTCAAATGTCACCATTAAGAAAGAAATGTTTTAAGTGTTGAATTCCAAAAACTCAGTTTGTTTCCTTTGCAGATTATACTTTTATTGTCCTATGTAAGAACTCTGTGTAGTAATACAAAGTTATGAATATTTTGTCCAGTCTCTTTTATGTTAGGTCTGTGATACATATAAAATTTTTGTCTATAGTGTGAGGTCAGGGTCAAAATTCATCCTTATCTCACATTTATTGACATGACTATTCTGTCTCCATTGAATTGTCCTGGCACTTTGGTGCAAAATGAATTGGCCATAAAGGTAAAAATTTCAAGGGGCACCTGGGTGGCTCAGTCGGTTAAGCGTCTGACTTCAGCTCAGGTCACGATCTCGTGGTCCGTGAGTTTGAGCCCCGCGTCGGGCTCTGGGCTGATGGCTCAGAGCCTGGAGCCTGCTTCCGATTCTGTGTCTCCCTCTCTCTCTGCCCCTCCCCCGTTCATGCTCTGTCTCTCTCTGTCTCAAAAATAAATAAAACGTTAAAAAAAATTAAAAAAAAATTTCTGGACTCAGTTCTTTTCCATTGATCTATATGCTTATGTTTATAAAACAACCCCTCCCCCCCCTTTTTTTTAATTGAAGTATAGTTGATGTATAATAGTTTCAGGTGTATAGCATATTGATTTAACATTTACATAAATTATGAAATACTTGCCATGGTAAGTATAATTAATGTCTGTCAGCATACAAAATTGTTACAATATTGACTGTATTTGTTTTGCTGTATTTTTTCATCCTTAGGAGTTTATTTTATAATTGGAGGTTTGTACTTCTGAATCCCTTTCACCTATATGGTTCCCCCACCCCCTCTAGCAACCATTAGTTTTGCATGTTAGCATCTGTTTCTGTTTTGTTAATTTAGATTCCATATGTAAGTGAAATTATATAGTAGTTGTCTTTCTCTGACTTAATTCCCTTAGCATAACACCCTCTGGGTTCATCTGTGTTGTTGCAAATGGCATGATTTCTTTTTTTTTATACACACACACACACACACACACACACACACACACATTACCTCTTTAGGCATTCCTTTACCTTAGGTTGCTTAGGGTACTTAAGTTGCTTCCACATCTTGGCTATTGTAAATAAAGCAGTGAACATAGGGGTGCGTATATCTTTTTGAATTAGTGTTTTCATTTTCTTCCCATAAATACTCAAATGAAATTGCTGGATCATATGGTAATTCCATGTTTAAATTTTTGAGAACCCTACATACTGTTTTTTATAGTGGCTGACCTGATGTACGTTCCATCAATAGGGCATAAGCGTTCTCTTTTCTCTATGTCCTCACCAGCACTTGTTATTTCTTGTCTTTTCAATCCTAGCCATTTTGATAGGTACGAAGTGATATCTCATTGTGGTTTTGATTTGCATCAAAAATGTTGAGTATCTTTTGTGTCTATTGATCATCTGTATATCTTCTTTTGAAAAGTCCATTGAGGGGGCGCCTGGGTGGCGCAGTCGGTTAAGCGTCCGACTTCAGCCAGGTCACGATCTCACGGTCCGTGAGTTCGAGCCCCGCGTCAGGCTCTGGGCTGATGGCTCGGAGCCTGGAGCCTGTTTCCGATTCTGTGTCTCCCTCTCTCTCTGCCCCTCCCCCGTTCATGCTCTGTCTCTCTCTGTCCCAAAAATAAAATAAAAAACGTTGAAAAAAAAAAAATTAAAAAAAAAAAAGAAAAGTCCATTGAGGCCCTCTGCCCATTTTTTAATTGGAGCTTGGTTTGGTTTGGTTTTAAATTAAAGGAGTTCTTGATATATTTTGGATATTAACCATTTAATGGATATGTGATTTACAGGTAACTTGTCCCATTCGGTAGTCTTTTTGTTTTGTTGATGGTTTCCTTTGCTGTGCGAAAGCTTTTTAGTTTGATTTAGCCCTAGTTGTTTGTTTTTGCATTTGTTTCTCTTGCCTGGGGAGAAGGATGAAAAAGATAATGCTACAACTGATGTCTAAGAGTTTGCTGCCTTTGTTTTTCTTCAAGAATTTTATACTTTGGGTATTCTTACATTTATGTCTTTAATCTATTTTGAGTTTATTTTTGTGTGTGGTGTAAGAAAGTGGTCCAGTTTCATTCTTCTGCATGTCGCTGTCCAGTTTTTCCAGTGCTATTTGCTGAAGAGACTGTGTTTTTTCCATTGGATATTCTTTTCTGCTTTGTCGAAGATTAGTTGACCATACATTTGTAGGTCCATTTCTGGATTCTCTGTTGATTTAAGTGTCCGTTTTTGTGCTGGTATCATACTGTCTTGATGATTATAGCTTTGCAATACAGCTTGAAGTCCAGAATTATGATGCCTACAGCTTTGGTTTTCTTTTTTAATGTTACTTTGGCTTTCAGGGTCTTTTGTGGTTCCATACAAATTTTAGAATTGTTCGTTATAGCTCTGTGAAGAATGCTGGTGTTTTGATAGGGATTGCATTGAATGTGTACATTGCTTTGGGTAGTATTGACATTTTAACAGTGTTTGTTTTTCCAACCTGTGAGCGTGGGATGTTTTTCCATTTCTTTGTGTTTTTAATTTCTTTCATAAGCTTTCTATAGTTTTCACCATACAGATCTTTTACCTTTTTGGTTAGGTTTATTCCTAGGTGCAATTGTAAATGGGATTGATTCCTTGATTTCTCTTTCTGCTTCATTATTGGTGTATAGAAGTGCATCTGGTTTCTGTATGGTGATTTTATAGCCTGTGACTTTGCTGAATTTATGTATCTGTTTTAGCAGTTTTTTCTTGAAGTCTTTCAGGCTTTCCATGTAGAGTATCATGTTGTCTGCGAAGGGTGGGAGTTTGACTTCTTTGACAATTAGGATTCCTTTTATTTCGTTTTGTTGTCTGATTGCTGAGGCTAGGACTTACAACACTGTGTTCAACAGTAGTGGTGAGAATGGACAACCCTTTTGTGTTCCTGACCTTAGAGGGAAAGCTCTCCATTTTTCCCCATTGAGTAGGATAGTAGCTGTGGACCTTACATATATGGCCTTTATGATCTTGAGGTATGTTCCTTCTATCCCTACTTTCTTGAGATTTTTTTTATCAAGAAAAGCTGTTGTATTTTGTTGAATGTTTTTTCTGCATCTATTGAGAGGGTCATGTGGTTCTTATATTTTATTTTATTAATGTGATATACCATATTGATTGATTTGTGGATATTGAATCACCCCTGCAGCCCAGGAATAAATCTCACTTGATCGTGGTGAATAATTCTTTTAATGTATTGTTTGATTCGGTTTGCTTTCTTGGGAATTTTTGCATCCATTTTCATCAGTGAGATTGGTGTGTAATTCTCCTTTTTAGTGGGGTCTTTGTCTGGTTTTGGAAACAAGTAGTGCTGGCCTCATAGAATGACTTTGGAAGTTTTCCTTTTATATTTTTTGGAACAAATTCTAAATAATAGGTATTAACTCTTCCTCAAATGTTTGGTAAAATTCCCTGGGAAGCCATCTGGCCCTGGACTTTTTTGTTGGGAGAATTTTATTTACTAGTTGAATTTCTTTACTGATTATGGGTCTGTTCAAATTTACTTCTTCCAATTTCAGTTTTGGTAGTTGATATGTTTCTCTTTCTCTGTCAGAGGGAGTGCTTTTCATGCACGATCTTGATGCACTGCACTCCCCCCGACCTTCTCTTTTTCTCTCTGACCTCTCTCTGACCTCTCTCTGCAAAAAAATGGCTCCCTACCCTCTGTCGCTCTGTGACTTTGCTCTCACCTCTCCACACCATGTACCTGCCAAGTTCTCTGGTTCCAATTATGCATATTGTTCCATTAATCCTCAGATCAGTTTCTTAGGTGTTCAAAATGGTTTGATGCAAATAAAGCTGTGTTTCAGGGATGAGACAAGCTTAGGGTCCCCGTGATGTTCTGGCATTTTTAACTCCTCTCCACTCACTGAATGTTTTTTTTTATTCTGTGTCCTCATCTCTAAAGTGAGGTTCCTGTGGAAAAATATGGAGATATTTTAATTTAATTTAATTTTTAATTTTTTTATTCAATTTATTTAAACTTGAAAAGCATCTTCCCAATCTGTTTCCCTGTCTTCCCCACCCCCATCTGTTCTCTGTATCTGTAAGCTTCTTAAATATATATATACATTTATTTTATTTAGTTTCCACCTATATCTTATTCAGTATTTGTCTTTGTCTGACATTTAATTTAGCATAATGCCCTCGAGGTTCATCCATGTTGTTGCAAATGGCAAGATTTCCTATTTTATGGCAGAATAATATTCCATTGTACCTATGTACCACAATTTATCCATTCATCCATTGATGTACACTTAGGTTGTTTCCATATCTTGGCTATTGTAAACAATGCTGCAGTGAACTTAGGGGTGCAGATATCTTTTCAAATTAGTGTTTTGGTTTTCTTCAGATAGATACCCAGTAGTTGAATTACTGGATCTTAGGGTAGCTCTAGTCTTAATTTTTGAGGAACCTCCATAGTGTTTTCCATTGTGGCTGCACCAATTTACATTTCTGCCAACAGTACACAAGAGTTCCTTTCTTACACACCCTCACCAACACTTGTTAATTCTTGTCTTTTTGATAATACCCATTCTAGTAGGAGTAAAGTGACCTCTCATTGTGGTTTTGTTTCGTGTTTCTATGATGATTGGTGAAGCTGAGCATCTTCTTTTGTACCTGTTGGCCATCTGTATGTCTTTTTTGGAAAAATGTCTTATCACATCTTCCCATATATATATTTTTTTAATGTTTTTTTTTTTTTTTTTTTTTGAGAGAGCGAGAGCAAGTGGGGCAGGGGCAGAGAGAGGGAGACAGAGGATCCAAAGCAGGCTCTGCACTGACAACAGCGAGCCCGATGCAGGGCTCAAACTCATACATCATGAGATCATGACCTGAGCTGAAGTTGGACGCTCAACTGACTGAGCCACCTACTTGCCCCAGAGCTTCCCATATTTTAATTGATTTCCCATGTGTAATTTAATTCCCACATTCTGTTGAGTTGGGTGAGTTCTTTATATATATTTTGGATATTAGCCCCTTACCAGATATGATTTGCAGATCTCTTCTCCCATTCAGTAGATTGCCTTTTCATTTTGTTGAAGGTTTCCTTTGCTATGCAGAAGCCGTTTAGTTTGATTTAGTCCCACTTGTTTATTTTTGCTTTTGTTATTTTTACTTTTGGTGTCAGAGTAAAAAAATTATTGCTGAGACCTATGTCAAGGAGCTTATTACCTATGGTTTCTTCTGTGAGTTTTGGTTTCTGGTTTTACGTTCAAGTCTTCAATTCATTTTGAATTGATCTTTGTGCATAGTGTAAGACAGTGGTCTAGTTTGAGTCTTTTGCATGTGGGTTTCCAATTTTCACAACACTAATTACTTAAGAGGCTGTCCTTTCCCCATTATATATTCTTGGCTCCTCTCTCATAAATTAATTGACCATATATGTGTGGTTTTATTTCTGGGTGCTCTCTTCTGTTGGTTTGTGTCTTATCTTTAATTCAGTCCTATACTGTTTAGATTATGATTGCTTTGTAATATAGCTTGAAATACCTCCAGGTTACTTCTTTCTTCAGATTGCTTTGCCTATTTTGGATCTTTTTTTTTTTTAAGGTTTTTTTTTTATGATTTTATTTATTTATTATGAGAGAAAGAGAGAGCATTAGTGGGGGACAGGCAGAAAGAGAATCCCAAGCAGGCTCCACTTTGTCAGCATGGAGTCTGATGTGGGCTCAAACTCAGGAACCATGAGATCATGACCTGAGCCAAAGTCAGACACTTAACCAACTGAACCACCCAGGTTCCCCTGTTTTGGATCTTTTATTCATTTTTTTAAATTTAATTTTTTTATTTATTAAAATTTACATCCAAATTAGCAAATAGTGCAACAATGATTTCAGGAGTAGATTCCTTGGTGCCCCTTACCATTTAGCCCATCCCCCCCTCCCACAACCCCTCCAGTAACCCTCTATTTGTTCTCCATATTTATGAGTCTCTTCTGTTTTGTACCCCTCCCTGTTTTTATATTATTTTTGTTTCCCTTCCCTTATGTTCATCTGTTTTGTCTCCTAAAGTCCTCATATGAGTGAAGTCATATGATATTTATCTTTCTCTGACTGACTAAATTCACTTAGCATAATACCCTCGAGTTCATCCACGTAGTTGCAAATGGCAAGATTTCATTCTTTTTGATTGCCGAGTAATAGTCCATTGTGTGTGTGTGTGTGTGTGTGTGTGTATACACACATATATACTTCATTGTATATATATATGTGTGTGTGTGTGTGTGTGTGTGTGTATATATATATATATATATATATATATATATCTCACATATCTTCTTTATCCATTCACCCATCGATGGACATCTGGGCTCTTTCCACGCTTTGGCTATTGTTGATACTGTTGCTATAAACATGGGGGTGCATGTGTCCCTTTGAAACAGCACACCTGTATCCCTTGGAAAATACCTAGTAGTGCAATTGCTGGGTCATAGGGTAGTTCTATTTTTAGTTTTTTGAGGAACCTCCATACCATTTTCCAGAGTGGCTGCACTAGCTTGCATTCCCACCAACAATGCAAAAGAGATCTCTTTCTCCGCATCCTCACCAACATCTGTTGTTGCCTGAGTTGTTAATGTTAGCCATTCTGACAGGTGTGAGGTGGTATCTCATTGTGGTTTTGATTTGTATTTCCCTGATGATGAGGTGATGTTGAGCATTTTTTCATTTGTCGGTTGGCCATCTGGATGTCTTCCTTGGAGGAGTGTCTATTCATGTCTTTTGCCCATTTCTTCACTGGATTATCTGTTTTTTGGGTGTTGAGGTTGATAAGTTCTTTATAGATTTTGGATCCTAACCCTTTATCTGATATGTCATTTGCAAATATCTTCTCCCATTCTGTCGATTACCTTTTAGTTTTGCTGGTTGTTTTCTTGGCTGTGCAGAAGCTTTTTATTTTGATGAGGCCCCAGTAGTTCATTTTTGCTTTTGTTTCCCTTGCCTCCGGAGACATGTTGAGTAAGAAGTTGCTGCGGCCAAGGTCAGAGAGGTTTTTGCCTGCTTTGTCCTCTAGGATTTTCATGGCTTCCTGTCTTACATTTAGGTCTTTCATCCATTTTGAGTTTATTTTTGTGTATGGTGTAAGAAAGTGGTCCAAGTTCATTCTTCTGCATGTCGCTGTCCAGTTTTCCCAGCACCACTTGCTGAAGAGACTGTCTTTATTCCATTGGATATTCTTTCCTGCTTTGTCAAAGATTAGTTGGCCATACGTTTGTGGGTCCATTTCTGGGTTCTCTCTTCTGTTCCATTGATCTGAGTGTCTGTTCTTGTGTCAGTACCATACTGTCTTGATAGTTACAGCTTTGTAGTATAGCTTGAAGTCCGGGATTGTGATGCCTCCTGCTTTGGTTTTCTTTTTCAAGATTGCTTTGGCTATTCGGGGTCTTTTTTGGTTCCATACAAATTTTAGGATTATTTGTTCTAGTTCTGTGCAGAATGCTGGTTTAATTTTGATAGGGATTGCATCGAATGTGTAGATTGCTTTGGGTAGTATCTACATTTTAACAATATTTGTTCTTCCTATCCAGGAGCATGGAACATTTTTCCATTTTTTGGTGTCTTCTTCAATTTTTTCATAAGCTTCCTATAGTTTTCAGTGTGTAGATTTTTTACTTCTTTGGTTAAATTTATTCCTAGGTATTTAATGGGTTTTGGTGCCCTATTTTGGATCTTTTAAAGTTTCATAGAAATTTTAGGATTCTTTGTTTTTGTTTCTAAAAAAAGTGCCATTGGAATTTTGATAAGGGATTGCACTGAATGTACATATTGCTTTTGGGTAGTATGGACAATTTGTTCTTTCCATCTATAACTATAGAATATCTTTCCATTTGTGTTTTCATCAGTTTCTTCTATTAATGTTTTGAGGCTTCAGCATATAGATCCTTGGTTAAATTTATTCTTGGGTATTTTATTATTTTTTTAATGTTTATTTTTGAGAGAGAGAGAGAGAGAAAGCATGCACACATGAGTAAGAGAGGGGCAGAGAGAAAGGGAGACACAGAATACAAAGCAGGCTCAGGCTCTGAGCTTTTAGCACAGAGTCCAACATGGGGCTTGAACTCAGGAGCCACGAGATCATGACCTAAACTGAAGTCAGATGCTCAACCAACTGAGCCACTCAGGTGCCCAGGTATTTTATTTTTTATTGATGTAATTGTAAATGGGATTATTGTTACTTTTTCTAATACCTATTAATGTGTAGAGATGCAGCAGATTTTTGTGTCCTGCAACTTTACTGAATTTATTCTAATAGTGTTTTTTGGTAGAACCTTTCAGTTTTAGGATTTATTTATTGTTTTTTTGAAGGCCACTGATTTTATTGATTTAAAAAACTTTTTAAGGACAGTGACTGTTCTGCTAAGAAAGGAGCCGAAGAACATAAAACAGACCAGAGGTGGAGGTCGGAGTGGGAGGTCTGGGAGGGGCCAGGAATCCACTGGAAGAGGCTGAGAATTGTTGACATGAAACTGGCAGGGGAAGGAAAAGCGAGACTCATGCAAGAGGGAGAATTTCCGGAGGGGGAGAGAACTTCCAAAAGATTTTGAAGTACAGCAGAGGTTGAGTACAACAGAAATCTCTTCCTTTGTAGAGGACAGGGGAGGAGTCCCTACATGGCTGTAAACTCTGAGACTCAATGCTGGGCCTTGGGGCTGGGTGTTCCCCAGAGAGCCTCACAATAAGGCGTCACACCACTCTTGAAGGCACCTAAGCAGTCCTGGGACTGTCTGGCCTTGGCACTGCATGTGTCCTTTAGCCATTCTTGGAAGAGATCTTCATCTTTCCTTAGCATGAGAAACTGGCCAAGGACCACATAGGCCTTGTCAAAGCCCCTTTTCTCCAGCTTCTTGCCCAAGACTTCACCAGTCTCTGCTGGCTCCCCACTGGCTTTTCCCCCATGGGCTCTGTCACAAAGTCTCTGTGCTTTTGGGAGGTTGTCATCTTGATCAGCTTAATAGGCAACTTCAGCTTCTGTAATGGCTCCTTCTACCACTCGGCTGCTCCCACTGATACCTTGACCCACTAGAGGGTTGAGTGTTTATATCTTTATCTATATATCTATATCTATATATAAAATATGTCATCTGCAAATAGTTTTATTTCCAATTAGGATGGTGTGTGTGTGTGTGTGTGTGTGTGTGTGTGTGTGTGTGTGTGTATGTATAACTACTTGCTCTGGTTAGGACTTTAGTACTATGTTGCATAAAAATGGTGAGAATGGGCATCTTTCTTGTTGCTGATCTAAGAGGAATTGATTTTAGCTTTTCACCGTTCAGTATGATGTTAGCTGTTGGCTTGTTATACGTGGCCTTTATTATGTTGAGGTATGTTCTCTGTATACCTGTTTTGTTGAGAGATTTTATCTTAAATGGGTGTTGAATTTTATCACATGTCAAAATTTTTCTGCCTCTGTTCCGATGATCATGATTTTTATTCTTCATTTTGTTAATGTGGTATATGCTGGTGACTGACTGTAGATGTTAAACCAAGCTTGTATCCCTTGAATAAATCCCACTTTGATCATGGTATATATTTTTAATGTATTGTTGAATCAGGTTTGTTAATATTTTGAGTGTTTTTGCATCTGTGTTTATCAAGACTATTGGTCTGTAATTCTTTTTTTCTGTCATCTTTGGTTTTGCTATCAGGGTAATTCTGATCTTGTAAAATGAGTCTGGAAGAATTCCCCTCTCTTCTGTTTTTTTGGAGGAGTTTGAGAAGGATTAGTAAACGTGTAAAAGCTCTCCTCCAGGGGACAGTGGTAAACTGGAGCCTGTTAGAGGTTGAGTGCAAAGATACTGCCTGCCCTTTGAGATCTCTGGAAAGGATTACAGTTGGCCCCAAGATACATCCCTAATTAAAAAAAAGTCTGCCCTACAACTGCAGTCATGATGATGAACTAACAGTCCTCCTTCACAGACAGTTCCTGGGTCTATTGCTCCTTGTAGTGCATTGTAGGTTATGGCTGTTTAAGAGCTTTTTCTCCTTGGTTACAGTCCTGCAGATCCTAGGAGTCTAAGTCCTACTGGCCATCAGAGTCAGGTGATGTAGAGGTGTCCCCTAGAAACAGTCACAGAAATTAGGGTCCTCAATGGTGTGAGCTCCTTTCTGGGTCACACCAATTATTACAGTCCCATGAGACCAGGAATGTAAGGTCCTCTGGCCTCCAGAACCAAGTAAGCAAGAGCGGTCCCCTAGATGGCCCCTGCAAAAATTGGGGCACCAGGTGTATTCAAGAGCTACCTTCTGGGAGACGCCGGTGTTCTGGAGCATGGCAAAGAGACCACAAGGATGGTGTGTCCCCTCAGCCTCCATTCCTGTTGAGTGTTCAGGCAGGCTCCTAGATATGTGTGTGTGTGTGTGTGTGTGTGTGTGTGTGTACGTTTGCCTCTCAGGCTGATGCTTTTATATAAGCATGTGAGCCACCTTCACTGTAAGTCTGGGTGCAATTTGCTGCCTTTGAGTTGTGCTTTGGGGTGAGTTTGAGGGTGTAAGCCACCCTTCAAAAGTGGTTTTCCAGATAGCTTCAGTCTTGTGGGTCTCAGGACATGAGCCCTGGTAAGTTAAAAGTTAGGTGTTTTGGGGGCTTATCTCTCAGGTGTTTATCCTAAAAGTTTGGGATTCTCAATTTGGGGTTCTAACTCTTTGTTCCTGAGGGAGAAGGTCCAGGTTTTGAGTTCCTTCCTAGGTTGTGGGACACTGTGCCAGAGGTGGGGTGGAGTTTATGGTGATAGTGTGCCTCAGTCTCTCATATCTGCCTATGTGTAGTTTTCTTCTGTGTAGTTGTCACTCATTTAGCCTTTATGTGTGTGTTTTTTTTTTTTTCCCTTAGAGGAAATTGTTCCATATGTAGCTGTAGACTCACTGTGGTGTTGGGAGGGGGTGAGTTGAGGATTTTCCTATATTACCATCAAAAACTAGATTTTTATTTTACTTGCATTTATTTATTTTTTAAAAACTAGATTTAAATCTAATCTATATTAATAGAGGAATTTAATCCATTTACATTTAATATGATTACTAATAAAGGTTTTATTTCTGCTATTTACCTATTCTCTGTGTTACGTTCTTTTGTTCCTCAGTTCCTCTATTAATCTTTAGTGTCATTTTTTTAAGTGTGCCGTTTGGATTCACTTCTTTCATTTTCATCATTCTTCCCCTAGTAATTACCTAGGGAATTAAAATTATCACCTTAAATTTACAGCAATTTTGTTTGAATAATACTAGTTTAGCTTCAATAGTATGTGAAAGTTCTGCTTTTATACATCTCTATTCCTTCTCCATGTTGTTACCATAAGTTATATTTTTATATGTTGTGTACCCAAACAGATTTATATTTTTGTTTTGTGCATTTGCTTTTTAAATACCTTAGGAAGAAGGAAGATGTTACAAATCAAACCAACGTACCAAAATAACACTGCCTTTTATGTTTACTTAGGAAATTACATTTACTAGTGTTTATTTTTTCTCATGACGTCAGGGTATTTACTATGGTCCTTTCATTTCAGGCTGAAGGACCTGTAGCATTTCTTGTATGTCTACTGTAAACAACCTTCAGCTTTTGTCTGGAAATGTCTTAATTTTTCCTTTATTCTGAAAGGATAGTTTTGCTGGATATATTTGACAGTTTTCTTTTTCCTTTTGAGACTATAATATCCCACTGGACTCTATGATTTCTTTTTTTTTTTAAGTTTATTTATTTTTGAGAGAGAGTGAGTGAGCACAAGTAGGGAAGGGGCAGAGAGATAGAGGGAGAGAGAGAATCCCTAGCAGGCTCTGCACTGTCAGCATAGAGCCCAATGCAGGGCTTGAACTCATGAACTGTGAGATAATGACCTGAGCTTAAATCAAAGTTGTATGCTTAGTGACTGAGCCACTGAGGCACCCCTGGACTCTATGACTTCTGGTGAGAAGTAAACTGTTAATTTTATTGAGGATTTCTTGTATGTGACAAGTTGCTTCCTCTAGTTGCCCTCAAATTCCTCTCCTTGTGTTTAGGTTTCAGCAGTTTGAATGTAATGTGAGTTTGGTGTGGATCTGAGTTCATCCTATCTGCATGGAAATTCAGAGATTTTTGGATGTGTATACTCACATCTTTCATCAAATCTGGGAAGTTTTCAGCCATTATTTCTTGAAATCTTTTGCCTCTTCCTCTGAGATAACTGTAATGTGTATGTTGGTACATGTCATGCATCCTTACAGATTCCTTAGGCTGTTCATTATTCTTCATTGTTTGCCTAGCTGCTCCTTAGACTGAATAGTTTCAGTGTCTTCACGTTGTCTGAATTTTTCTTTTGCTTGTTGAAGTCTGCTGTTGAACCCTTCTAGTAAGCTTTTAATTTCAGGTCTTGTTCTTTTCAGCTTCGGAATTACTGTTTGGTTTCTTTTTATTTCTGTCTCTTTACTGGCATACTCATTTTGTCATTGTTTTGCTGATTTCCCTTTTTTCCCCCCTCATGATTTCCTTTAGCGCATTGACCATTTAAGACCATTGCTGTAACATCTTTGACAGTTCCAATGTTTTAGCTTCCTCAGCAATGTTTTTTTTTTTTTCCTGTGAATGGCCCATAGTAGCCTGTTTATGTGTTTGGTAATTTCTTTGTTGAGTACTGGAAATTATGTGTATTTCTGGTAATGTTGGAAATCTAATTCACTCATTAGAGACTACAGAGTTTTGCTTCTTGGGGGCTGAATCTATCCATTTGTGACTTTCTGAACTGTTTTTGCAAAATATGTTACATGTTTAGTGTGGTCACTGAAGATTCTGGTAGTCCGTCAGCTGACAAAGATTTCCTTAAAAGTCTGGCTCCCAGAAGAGAAACTGTCTCTTTAAATCCCATCTCAGCCAGGGAGCTACTTGAATCTGTCAGGGTTCAAACAGTTGCCAGCCTCTCTGCTGGTCCCATATTGATCAAAAACCATGATCAGTAATCAGTACACATAACTGAGTTTTGGAGGACAGGGTTCTTATTGCTTACTCTGACACCAGCTAGCTGCAGTAGGAACATAGGCTGCCAATCCCCTCGCAAGGGGTTGCAGGGGTGGGGGAGGGATGGTTCCACTACACTCTAGGGTTCCAAAATAGTTGATTCAGACAGTTCCTGCTAGCTCAATAGTGGGTTAGAGGCAGATTCTTAGAACTTCTTGTTCTAGCATCTTCTATGATGTCACTCCAGTTCTTCCATGTTACGCACATATTTTTAGTATACCTTTCTAATTCCTCTGACTTAAACAAAACAAAACAAAACTATGTTGAGTTAATGGGTGTTTGCTCTAAGGGTTACAATATGTATCTTAATTGATCACAGTCTACTTCAAATGGAAACTGACTTAATTCTGGTAAAATATAGGATCTTTGATCTGATATAGCTCCATTTTACCCCCCTTTGTTTTCTTATTAACACTTTGCTGCTAGGTTTATAAGTTATTTAAAATTATGGCTTTATATAATCTTTTAAAGTATCAAGACAGAACTATATTTATACAGTATTATATATTTAATCACATGATGTTACTTGCTTCTTGTGGATTTTAATTACCATCTGGTATTATTTTCTTTTACCCTGAAGGACATTGAGCTGGTTTGGGCAGTGGTAGCAGCCTGAGTTAAGAATGCTACTGCTCTTAGCTCAAGTTTAGCAGGTTTTTTTTTTTTTTTTTTTTTTTTTAAATCAATAAACACTTCTCAAGTTGTTAATATTTGGTTGGGTTCCTAAGCCTTCAAATGTTTGTTTTTGATAATTCTTACCAGTTTTATAGTTGCTGTTTTGGAGGAGAGTTTTCTAAACTATTCACTCTGCCATAGCTGGAAGTTCACCTGTGTACCTTGATATTTTTTGCATAGTATAGACAACTTTTTCAACTTTTTTTATTGTTGTAAAATACACTTGAAATTTACCAATTTAACCATTATTAAGTGTACATTCAGTGGTAGTAAATACATCCATAATGTTGTGCAACTGTCACCAGTATTCATCTGGGTAACTCTTTTCATCTTGCAAAACTGGAACTCTAGGAGTGCCTGGCTGGCTCAGTTGGAAGAACATGTGATTCTTTTTTTTTTTTTTAAATTTTTTTTTTTTTTCAACGTTTATTTTATTTTTTGGGACAGAGAGAGACAGAGCATGAACGGGGGAGGGACAGAGAGAGAGGGAGACACAGAATTGGAAACAGGCTCCAGGCTCTGAGCCATCAGCCCAGAGCCTGACGCGGGGCTCGAACTCACGGACTGTGAGATCGTGACCTGGCTGAAGTCGGACGCTTAACCGACTGCGCCACCCAGGCGCCCCAGAACATGTGATTCTTGATCCTTGGGGTTGTGAGTTCGAGCCCCACATTGGGTATAGAGATTACAAAAACAAACAAACAAAACCAAACTGGAACTCTATACCCTTTAAGTAGTTTCCCCTGTTATTCCCTCCCCCAGGTCCCTGGTACTCAGTCTTCCACTTTGTCAGTATGATTTTGACTAAGTACCTTATATAAGTGAAATAATATTGTATTTATTTGTGTCTTTGTGAATGGCTTATTTAGTATAATGTCCTCAATGTTTATCCATGTTGTAGCAAGTTTTTTCTTTTTAAGGCTAAATAATACTCCGTTGTATGTACATATCACATTTTGTTTATTCATTCATCCATTGATGGGCAGTGGGTTGCTTCTGTGTTTCAGTTATTGTGAGTAATGCTGCTATGAATATAGGTGTACAAATAATCTCTTTGAGGGGTGCCTGGGTGACTCAGTCGGTTAAGCATCTCTCTCCCTTACGGTGACCATCTCCATGCTGGGTGTGGAGCTTGTTTGAGATTCTCTCTCTCCCCCTCCCCCTCCCCCTCCCCTGCTCATGCACATATCTCTCTCAAAATAAAATTTGTTTCTTACATTGGTTCAAGTGACGGAATAAATTCTAAAAACAAAACAAAAAAACAATACAAATATGTCTTTGAGACCCTGGTTTCTATTCTTTCTGGTATATTGCTATAAGTGGAATTTCTGGATCACATGGTAATTTTTAAATTTTTGAGGAACCTCTGTGCTGTTTTCCACAGTGGCTGTACCATTTTACATTCCCACCAGCAGTTTGCAAAGGTTCCAATTTCTCCAAATCCTTGCCAACATTACTTGTTTTCTGTTTGATAGTAGCTATCCCAGTGTTTCTGTTGTGGTACCTACAACACAACCTTCTAAAAAAATTTTTCTTTTTAATGTTTATTTTTGAGAGAGAGAGTGCGAGTGAGTGGGTGGGGGAGGGGCAGAGAGAGGGAGAGACACAGAATCTGAAGCAGGCTCCAGGCTCTAAACTACAGCACAGAGCTCGATGCGGGGCTCGAACCCACGAACCATGAGATCATGACCTGAGCCAAAGTTGGACACTTAACTGCCTGAACCACCCAGGTGCCCCTGTGATACCTCATTCTAGTTATGATTTGTATTTCCCTAATGATTAGGGATGTTGAGCTGGAATGACAGGGGCTTGCAGCAATGAGGTAGGGAGGTAGAACCACAATGGCCACCGTCCTTTCTAACTACATTTGTGTAATCAGAATCTCAGCAGTGGGCAATCCGTGATATTTGGAGGACAGAGTGCTTTTTGTCTACCTGGGCTCTTTTTGAAAGCTCTGTGTAAGCTGCTCCAGGAGTATGTTTACTGCTGCCTGCCTTGTGGCTAAGGGGGCAGAGGATGAGTAGCTGCTGTTGTGCTAAGAGCTAAAATTGACCGAAATTAACTGCAGTTTATTCCCCAAAGTTTCCTCTGGGAGTTGGAAGCCTTCTATAGACTCTAGAGTTTCAAAAAGTTTTTTCACATAGATTATGTCAGTCCAGGTGTTGTCTAGGTGAAGACAGATTCCTGGTGCTTTCTGCTCTGCCATCTTCCCAGAATCCTCTCTATTAGATGGCTTTTTGTGCTATTCTCAGCTATGTCCTATGATTTATAAAAATTGGGTTCAGAGCCTAGACATGGCTAAAAGTGGACATGCTTCTCTTATGCTGATGGAGCTGAGGGGAAGGAAAACAGTTGGGAGTTGGGCAAGGAGTCATTGGAGTATCATCTTGCTTGGGTCTTTCAGTCCCATTCCTTTCTTTCCCAGAGGTGGCCTGAGGCTTGGCCCTTTGCATACCTTTTCCCCCATTGAAACTTTCTGGCGTCAGCTACCTCCCTTTCTCCATATACCCTGTCTAGAGGTGGGCAGACATTGAAGACAGAGTAAAGTTGCACCTGCTTCTTAACCTTGCCTTCTAACTGCTGGGTACCCTCTGTGGTTGGTGTGAAGGGACTCCAACTAGAGGTCATGGCTCCACGGTAAGTGTTGGCTTTGTACATCCTGCCTAAGGCTTTCATTCATTTTTTCAGCCAGCTTTGTGAAGGTAGGGGTGCTGGGCTTGAGGTGTGTTTGGGGCTGGGGTGAAATTGATGGGAGTCACTCCGAGCTCATGTCCTGTTGGAGCTTTTGGGAAACTACTGTCAGGGAGGGGAGAGAGGGTATTTGCCCCAGAAATTAATATGCCAATAATCCCATCTGTTATGTGGAGAAATTGCACATATATAATTCTGGAAGAAACTGTACTGATTAGGTCTCTTGCCTCCAGGATAGAATTTCTGTGACTAAAAGCCAAATGTAATTTTATTATTGCCTTTATTTTTCTGCAGTTAGTGCAATGAACACCTCTGTAACAAGATGCCTTATCTTTCTCTTTTGACAGAGGAACGTCATGGCATCTGGAGTCGTCCCTCAGATTTCTCTCATCATGGGCCCATGTGCTGGTGGGGCCGTGTATTCCCCAGCTCTAACAGACTTTACGTTCATGGTAAAGGTAAGAAGGAAGGGCCTGTTTCTCCTGCCCTTTGAGAGTTGTTCAGTAACTCACCTGCAGTAAAAAGAATCCCTGACCTAGATCTGGGTTATCTGCATTGTCATTGGCTTTCAGCATAGTAATGATAAGATGTTAGTGGAGAGAAGGTTTTGGCAGAATGTGTTTGTGTACTTCATTGGTGGGTGATTTTACTTGTTGATTTGAAATGCAAATGATTTCCAAGTAATCAAAGGATCCTATCTGCCCAGACAGATGATTGTTTACTGAATCCTTTTAAGAAGTTTCTCACAGTAGGCTTTCCTGTAATCTATTGGGAAGTTGTTTCTTATGTCCTACCTTTATTTTTTCAGCTTTTTGCCATTTCATTACATATTGTTTATAATGGTAATGGTAAATCTGATTTCTAACTTCATTTTGAGAGGTGTATATCTTTAGTACATAATTTTTATGGAATGATATTTTAAATTTTATTTTACTTATTTTTTTGAAAAAATTTTTTAATTTTATTTTTTAAAATTTACATCCAAATTAGTTAGCATATAGTGCAACAATGATTTCAGGAGTAGATTCCTTAATGCCCCTTACCCATTTAGCCCATCCCCCCTCCCACAACCCCTCCAGTAACCCTCTGTTTGTTCTCCATATTTACGAGTCTCTTATGTTTTGTCCCCCTCCCTGTTTTTATATTATTTTTGTTTCCCTTCCATTATATTCATCTGTTTTGTCTCTTAAAGCCCTCATATGAGTAAAGTCATATGATATTTGTCTTTCTCTGATGGACTAATTTTGCTTAGCATAATACCCTCGAGTTCCATCGACATAGTTGCAAATGGCAAGATTTCATTCTTTTTGATTGCCGAATAATAGTCCATTGTGTGTGTGTGTGTGTGTGTGTGTGTGTGTGTGTGTGTGTATGTATATATATACATGTATATAAATATGTGGGGTGTGTGTGTGTATATATATATGTGTATATATATGTATATATATATACACACACACACACCACATCTTCTTTATCCATTCATCCATCGATGGACATCTGAGCTCTTTCCACGCTTTGGCTATTGTTGATACTGTTGCTATAAACATGGGGGTGCATGTGTCCCTTTGAAACAGCACACCTGTATCCCTTGGAAAATACCTAGTAGTGCAATTGCTGGGTCATAGGGTAGTTCTATTTTTAGTTTTTTGAGGAACCTCCATACCATTTTCCAGAGTGGCTGCACTAGCTTGCATTCCCACCAACAATGCAAAAGAGATCTCTTTCTCCGCATCCTCACCAACATCTGTTGTTGCCTGAGTTGTTAATGTTAGCCATTCTGACAGGTGTGAGGTGGTATCTCATTGTGGTTTTGATTTGTATTTCCCTGATGATGAGGTGATGTTGAGCATTTTTTCATTTGTCGGTTGGCCATCTGGATGTCTTCCTTGGAGGAGTGTCTATTCATGTCTTTTGCCCATTTCTTCACTGGATTATCTGTTTTTTGGGTGTTGAGGTTGATAAGTTCTTTATAGATTTTGGATCCTAACCCTTTATCTGATATGTCATTTGCAAATATCTTCTCCCATTCTGTCGATTACCTTTTAGTTTTGCTGGTTGTTTTCTTGGCTGTGCAGAAGCTTTTTATTTTGATGAGGCCCCAGTAGTTCATTTTTGCTTTTGTTTCCCTTGCCTCCGGAGACATGTTGAGTAAGAAGTTGCTGCGGCCAAGGTCAGAGAGGTTTTTGCCTGCTTTGTCCTCTAGGATTTTCATGGCTTCCTGTCTTACATTTAGGTCTTTCATCCATTTTGAGTTTATTTTTGTGTATGGTGTAAGAAAGTGGTCCAAGTTCATTCTTCTGCATGTCGCTGTCCAGTTTTCCCAGCACCACTTGCTGAAGAGACTGTCTTTATTCCATTGGATATTCTTTCCTGCTTTGTCAAAGATTAGTTGGCCATACGTTTGTGGGTCCATTTCTGGGTTCTCTCTTCTGTTCCATTGATCTGAGTGTCTGTTCTTGTGTCAGTACCATACTGTCTTGATAGTTACAGCTTTGTAGTATAGCTTGAAGTCCGGGATTGTGATGCCTCCTGCTTTGGTTTTCTTTTTCAAGATTGCTTTGGCTATTCGGGGTCTTTTTTGGTTCCATACAAATTTTAGGATTATTTGTTCTAGTTCTGTGCAGAATGCTGGTTTAATTTTGATAGGGATTGCATCGAATGTGTAGATTGCTTTGGGTAGTATCTACATTTTAACAATATTTGTTCTTCCTATCCAGGAGCATGGAACATTTTTCCATTTTTTGGTGTCTTCTTCAATTTTTTCATAAGCTTCCTATAGTTTTCAGTGTGTAGATTTTTTACTTCTTTGGTTAAATTTATTCCTAGGTATTTTATGGGTTTTGGTGCAATTGTAAATGGGATTGATTCCTTGATTTCTCTTTCTGTTGTTTCATTGTTGGTGAATAGGAATGAAACCAATTTCTGTGCATTGATTTTATATCCTGCAACTTTGCTGAATTCATGAATCAGTTCTAGCAGTTGTTTGGTGGAATCTTTAGGGTTTTCCATATACAGTATTGTGTCAAATGGGAAGAGTGAAAGTTTGACCTCCTCCTGGCTAATTTGGATGCCCTTTATTTCTTTGTGTTGTCTGATTGCAGAGGCTAAGACTTCCAACACTATGTTGAATAACAGTGGTGAAAGTAGACATCCCTGTCTTGTTCCTGACCTTAGGTGGAAAGCTCTCAGTTTTTCCTCATTGAGGATGATTTAATGTTGGGTCGTTCATATACAGCTTTTATGATCTCGAGGTATGATCCTTCTATCCCTACTTTCTTGTGGGTTTTGATCAAGAAAGGATGCTGTATTTTGTCAAATACTTTTTCTGCATCTATTGAGAGGGTCATATGGTTCTTGTCCTTTTTTAATTGATGTGATGAATCATGTTCATTGTTTTGCAGATATTGAACCAGCCCTGCATCCCAGGTATAAATCCCACTTGGTCCTGGTGAATAATTTTTTTAATGTATTGTTGGAGCCATTTGGCTAATACCTTGTTGAGGATTTTTGCATCCGTGTTCATCAGGGAAATTGGTATATAGTTCTCCTTTTTAGTGGGGTCTCTGTCTGGTTTTGGAATCAAGGTAATGCTGGCTTCATAGAAAGAATTTGGAAGTTTTCCTTCCATTTCTATTTTTTGGAACAGCTTCAAAAGAATAGATGTTAACTCTTCCTTAAATGTTTCGTAGAATTCCCCTGGAAAGCCATCGGGCCCTGGACTCTTGTTTTTTGGGAGATTTTTGATTTCTAATTCAATTTCTTTACTGGTTATGGGTCTGTTCAAGTTTTCTATTTCTTCCTGTTTCACTTTTGGTAGTGTATATGTTTCTAGGAATTTGTCCATTTCTTCCAGATTGCCCATTTTATTGGCATATAATTGCTCATAGTATTCACAATAGTATTGTTTGCATATCTGCTGTGTTGGTTGTGATCTCTCCTCTTTCACTCTTGATTTTATTTATTTGGGTCCTTTCCTTTTTCTTTTTGACCAAACTGGCTAGTGGTTTATCAAGATATTTCTAATTTTAAATCAGGCCTACTTGCATTTATACAAGAACTTGCATTATACTTGAGAACATTTTTAAAAAATTAGTTTTTCTTTATAAAATACATTTAACAGTAATGAGCAAATAAATTCCAAGACTGATTTGGAGTAGGATGGAAAGAAAAGCTAGTCTTCTAGTATGAGGAGAACAATGTAAATGAGAGAATGTAAATAAGGAACACTTTTTTTCTCAAGGGTAGTTTGGCAGTAGGAATTGACAAGTTTCGAAACTTTGATCCAGATATTCTGTTTTTTGTGATGGATTGAAAGCAATCTGTATGTTCAACAGAGGTGGTTTTAAAAATGAAGATGACCACTTCTCTTCTTGAACAAAGCAGAATTCCCTATACTTTGCCCACTCAGTCAATATATACAATACCTATCTGAGCTAACCCAGCCTTCTTCTCCCTGCCAGGAACAGAGGTGTCAATTCTTTTGGCTAAGGACATTCTCTCCCGCTCTCCCTACATTCATGCACATTTTGTAATAAGACTCCTCACACTTTTTCAGTAGCCAGACTTCTGTTTGCTCTCTTTCATCTACTGTTTTCAGCCTCTTCCTTTGTACTGGATCCTCCCATCAGAACTAACCCATGTTCAGGTATTTCTTATCTTAAAAACTAACACAAAAGTCCTCCCCTAGTCTGTATCTCCCTGTGGCTATTGCCCTATTCCTATCTTCCCACTCTCCTTAACACATTCCAATTTGGCTCTGTCCCCTCACTCCACTAAACCTGTTTTTTTAAAGGTCATCAGTGATTTCTGTGTCACTGTAAGTGATCTTTAGCATGCATTTCCCTTCATGTGTTAGCAACATTCTTTCCCTTTGCCTCTACTCTGTTGTCCCTGGCCTCTCCTCTCCCCTCTCTGGCTGTCTTGGTGTCCCTTGTCATCTCATGCTATTCCATTCACTATATATGCATGAATATAGTGGGGTTCATTCTACATGGCTTTCTCCCTCTTTCTTTGTGGTTATTTTCCAGCTTTATTGAGAGATGATTAACATATAACATCGTATAAGTTTAAGGTGTATGATGTGTTGATTTGATAAACTTATATTTTGCAAAAATAATTACCGTTGTAGTGTTACTTAGCTAACACCTCCATCACCTCAGATAATTACCATTTCTTTTCTATGGTGAGAACATTTAAGATCTACTCTCCTAGCAATTATCAAGTGTATAATACAGTATTAACAGTAAGAGTCACTCTGCGCGTATGTGACATCTCCAGAACTTACTCATCTTATAACTGCAAGTTTATACCTTTCACCAGCACCTCCCTCCCCATTCCCCCAGTCACCAGCTGCTGGTAACTACCATTCTACTCTGTTTCTAGGAATCCAGATTTTTTGCTTCTTTTTAAAGAATATTTGTTTGTTTATTTATTTATTTAGAGATAGGGCACTCAGGTGAGCGAGCAGGGGAGAGGCCGAGAGAGGAAAAAGAGAGAGATTCCCAAGCAGGCTCTTTGCTGTCAGTGCAGAGTCCAGTGTGGGATCTCACAAACCGTGAGATCATGACCTGAGCCAAAATCAAGAGTCAGACATTTAACCAACTGAGTCACCCAGGCACCCCTAGGAGTTCAGCTTTTTAGATTCCACACATAGGTGAGATCATACATTGTCTGTCTCTTTCTGGTTTTATTTCATTTAGCATATGCATTTATACATGGCTAATAATAATAAGCCATGAGTGAAATGCTCTCAAGGTCCATCCATGTCACAGATTGGCAGGATTTCCTTTTTTCTCATGGCTGAATAATGTGCGTTTCTTCTTTTCTTCATTTATCTGTTTTTGGACACTTAGGTTGTTTCTGTATCTTGGCTATTGTAGTAATGCTACAGTGAACATTGGAGTGCAGATAATATCTCTTTGAGGTGCTTATTTCATTTCCTTTTTTAAAAAATTTTAATTCTGGGGGTACCTGGGTGGCTCAGTTGGTTAAGCATCCAACTCTTGATTTCTGTTCAGCTCATTGTCTCATCATCGTGGGATTGAGCTCCATGTTGGGCTCTGCACTGGGTGTGGAGCCTGCTTGGGATTCTCCTACCCACCCCTTCCCCCCACCCCATGACCCTACCCCAGGCACACACACTCTCTCTCTCAAAATAATAAAATAAAATTAAAATTAATAAATTAATTTATTAATTTTATTAATAATAAAATAAAATTTTAATTCCAGTGTAGTCAACATATAGTGTTATCTTAGTTTCCAGTATACAATACAGTGATTCAGTAATTCCTTATATTACTCATTGTTCATCATGATGAGTGTACTATTAATTCCCTTCACCTATTTCACCTATCCCCCCACCCACCTTCCTCTGGTAACCATCTGTTCTTTATAGTTAAGAGTCTGTGTTTTGGTTTGTCTTTTTTTTTTTTTTTCTTTGTTCGTTTTGTTTCTTAAATTCCACCTGTGAGTAAAATCATATGGTGTTTGTCTTTCTCTGACTATTTCTCTTAGCATTGTACTCTCTAGCTCTTGCAGATAGTAAGATTTCATTCTTTTTGATGGCTGAATATTTCATAGTATATATATATACATATATATACATAATACACATACACATACATATATACACACACATACACACACATGAATGCATGCATGCACACACGCACACTGCATCTTCTTTATCCATTCATCAATCAGTGGACATTTGGGTTGCTTCAACAATTTGGCTATTGTAAATTATACTGCAATAAACACAGGGGTTATGTATCCCTTTGAATTAGAATCCATATTCTTTGGAGTATGATTACTGGATCATGGGGTAGTTTTTTGAAAAAATTTTTGAGGAACCTCTATACTGTTTTCCACAGTGGCTGCACCAGTTTGCATTCCCACCAACAATGCACAAGGGTTTCCTTTTCTCTACATCCTTTAATGTAAGGTCTCATTGTAGTCATTTTGATTTCCATTCCCCTGATGATGAGTGATGTTGAGCATCTTTTCATGTGTCTGTTGGTCCTCTGGATGTAGTCTTTGGAGAACTATCTGTTCATGTCGCCTGCCCATCTTTTGATTGTATTGTTCTTAGGGTGTTCAGTTGTATCAGTTCTTTAGTAACCCTTTATCAGATATGTTGTTTGCAAATATCTTTTTCCATTTAGTAGGTTGTCTTGTAGTTTTGCTGATGGTTTCCTTTGGATATATATCCAAAAGTGGAAATGTTGGATCATATAATTGTATTTTTAATTTTTTGAGGGACCTCCCTGCTGTTTTTCCATAGTGGCTGTATCCATTTACATTCCCGCCAGCAGTGCACAAGTGTTCCCTATTCTCCACATTTTTGCCAACAGTTATTTCTTGTCTTTTCCATAATAGCCATTCTAACAGGTTGAGGCAATACCTCTTTTTGGTTTTGATATACATTTCCCTGATGATCAGTGATGTTGGATATCTTTTCATATGCTTGTTGACCATTTGTATGTCTTCTTTGGAAAAATGTTGAGATCTTCTGTTCATTAAAATTTTTTTTCTAGCTTTATTGATACAGTTGTCATATAACACTGTAAGTTTAAAGTGTACAGTGTGATAGCTTGATACATGCATATATTGTGAAGTGTTTATCACAATAAGGTTATTTAACACATTCTTCACCTCACATAGTTTTCATTTTTGATTTTTGTTTTTATTGAGTTATAGGTATTCTTTAACTGTTTTTGATATTAACCCCTTTTCACATACATGGTTTGCAAATATTTTCTCCCATTCAGTAGGTGGCCTTTTCATTTTGTTGATTTTCTTTTGCTGTGCAGAAACTTTTTAGTTTGATATTCTGCTTGTTAATTTTTGCTTTTGTTGTTTCTGCTTTTGGTGTACTATCCATAAAATTGTTGCCAAGATCAGTATCCAGGAGCATTTTCCCTGTGTTTTCTTCTAAGAGTTTTATGGTTTCAGGTCTTTAAGTCTTTAATCCATTTTGAGTTATTTTTTGTGAGCAGTCGAATATATGGGTCTGATTGCATTCTTCTGCCTGTACTTACCCAGTATTCCCAAAATCATTTATTGAGGAAATGGTCTTTTCCTCATTGAGTATTCTTGGCTCCCTTGTCAATGTTAGTTGGCATTATATATGAGGATTTACTTCTGGGTTCTTGACTCTGTTCTGTTGGTCTGTATGTCTGTTTTTATGCTAGTACCATACTGTTTTTATTATTGTAACTTTGCATTATAGTTTGGAATCAGAAAGTATGGTGCCTCCAGGGGCGCCTGGGTGGCTCAGTCAGTTAAGTGTCCAACTTCAGCTCAAGTCATGATCTTGTGGTTTGTGGGTTCCAGCCCCACATCGGGTTCTGTGCTCACAGCTCAGAGCCTAGAGCCTGCTTCAGATTCTGTGTCTCCCTCTCTGTCTGTTCCTCCCCTACTTGCATCTGTCTCTTTCTCTCTCTCAAAAATAAAGATTAAAAAAAAAAAAGTGTGGTGTCTCCAGCTTTATTCTTCTTTGTCAGGATTGCTGTTCTGGGTCTTTGGTTCCATGCAAACTTTAGATGTTTTTTTTTCTATTTGTCAAAAATGTCCCTGGAATTTTCAAAGGAATTGCATTGAATCTATAGAGGGCTTTGGGTAGAATGGACATTTTAACAGTGTTCTTATCCATGAACCTGAGATCTCTTCCATTTATTTGTGTTCTCTTCTGTGTCTTTCACCAAAGTCTTAGAGTTTTCAGTGTTTAGATCTTCCACTTCTGTGGTTAAATTTTTCTTTCTTTCTTTTTTTTTTTAAACATTTATTCATTTTTTGAGAGAGACAGAGAGAGAGAGAGAGAGAGAGAGATGGAGTGTGAGTGGGGGAGGGGCAGAGGGAGACACATAACCTGAAGTAGGATCCAGGCTCTGAGCTGTGAGCACAGAGTCCAACAACAGGCTTGAACCCATGAACTGCGAGATCATGACCTGAGCTGAAGTCGGATGCTTCACCAGCTGAGCCACCCAAGCATCCTGGTTAAATTTATTTCCAATATTTTTTTATGTTTGATGCTATTGTGGATGTCCTAGCTTTCTTTTTCAGATATTTTATTAGTGTATAGAAATGATACTGATTTCTGGATTTTTTTTGTATGCTTTCTCAGTTATGTGTTGTTATCGTAAGCACTCCCATCCTCTACTTGCAGAACTTTCTTTAATGTCTGCATATTGGTGCCATCAGCCTTCTTTTGTCCTCCATAACTGATCATCTGGTCTTAACTATTCTATATGTTAAGTATGTCATGTATTTAATGCAACTACAGTAAAAATGCTAACAGATTGGTTTTTTTTTTTGTTTTTTCTTAAAGGACTAGACAGTCCATGAAAGAAGTGTAATGAAAGGCTAGCCCTGCCAGGTAATAAAATATAGAGTGAAAATAACCGTTTAATCAACTTGTAAGTAAGTAGACCAGAGGAACAGAATTGAGAAATAGATCTGAGTATACTTGGATAGCTAGTTTATGATGAAATGGATATTACTCTATTCAGGGTCACCCATGATGGCAATTTTTTTGTATCAGAGACCCCAGAGATTCCTGCATTACTAAATCCAGTTGACATTTCTCAGTCATCATCTTACTTGACTTTTTGGCATTTGACCTAGCTAATCACTCCTTCCTCTGAAACATCAAAGTACCATGGTCTTTTGGTTTTCTTCCTCTGTCTCTTCTCTGATTCTCTTGGTGATCTTATCCCATCTTAAGACTTTAAATATCCATCTCTATGCTGACAACTCTCCTATCTGTGTCTTCAGGAATGAAACACTTCTGAACTCTAGAATTACATACTCAGTTGCTTACCAGTGTTTCCATTTGGACGTTAGTGGTGTCTCAAACTTAATGGGTTTTGGTCTCTAACAAGCCTCCTCCAAAGTGTTCTCTGACAGCCTTCCTCATCTCAGTAAATGGCCTTCCACTGGCTCAGGTAAAAAAAAAAACAAAACATTGCAGTATTTTAACTCTGCCTTTTCTGTCCAATGCTAAGTTCAGTTCGAAATCATAGTCTCTCTACTTTAGGATGTAATTTAAAATCAGATTGTTGTGTACTTCTTACTATTTACACTGCTGCTGTTTAGATTCAAGCACCCCATCTGGATTATTGCAGAATCCTTCTAACTGGTCTCCTTGATTCTTCTTTGCCTCCTCACCTGTTTAATTTAAAAAATTTTGAGCATTGTTAATTGTGTCATACTTAGGGAGGTACGTAAAATATGTACAGTTCAGCAATTACAAAGTACAAATCCACATAAATAACACTGAGATCAAGAAATGGTCGCCAGAGTCCTGCTCCCATTACCTTTACTAATCATTATTGCCTCCATTCATCCTGTCCAGAGTTATTACCTCAACTTTTATGGTAAATTTTTTTATTTGCTTTGATTTACAGTTAAAAATCATGGTTTAGTGTTGCTTATTTTGACCTTCATGTAAGGTGAAAGGATATTCATTCTTTCGTTCATTCTTTTGTATATGGCTGTGACTTGTTGGCTTTAAGATTTATCCATGTTCTTTGTAAATGTAGTTCATACATTTTAATAGCTCCGTAGTATATTAACTTATTCATTCTACTACCATTTGTGTTTAAAGACTTCTGCCATTGCCATTGATGCTGCTTTAAGCATTCTTATAGTTGTATCTCGATTTTAGGTTCTCAAGGGCACAGTTATGTCATAGGATGTACATACCTTCAGGTTTTTTAGGTAATGCCTGACTCTTCTGTAAAGAGGTTGCAGCAGTTTACACTTCTGTTTATAATGTTTGAGAATTTCACTTGTTCCACATCCTTGCCAGCACCTTTATTAATATAATTATGCCAGTTTGCATGTGGTGTGATTTCTCATTGCATTTCCATGACTAATGAGGTTTAGCACCTTCTCATGTTTCTTCTTTTGTGGCATGCCTGTTCATCTGTTTTGCCCATTTAAATTTTTTTAATGTTTATTTCTGAGAGAGAACGAGGGAGCGCACAAGCAGGTGAGGGGCAGAGAGAGAGGGAGACAAGAATCTGAAGCAGGCTTCAGGCTCTGAGCCGTCAGCGGAGAGTCTGATGCGGGTCTCGAACTCACGAACTGTGAGATCATGACCTGAGCCGAAGTTGGATGCTTAACTGACTGAGCCACCCAGGCACCCCTATCTTGCCCATTTTAAAAATTGTGGTGTTTTTTTTTTCCTTATTTTTAGGAGTACTTTGTATGTTCTGGATATAAGTTCTTTATCAGTTGTATGTTGTACCTGTCTTTTCCCATGCTGTAATTTTGCAATTTTCCTCCTCTTAATGCTAGCTTTCGAACAGATTTTTTGAAGAGTCTTTATTTTGAAATTCATATTTGCAGAATTCTTAACCATTTGTGTGTGTGTGTGTGTGTGTGTGTGTGTGTGTGTGTGTGTGTGTGTTTTAGAGTGTGAGTGGGGGAGGGGCAGAGGAAGAGGGTAAGAGAGAATCTTAATTAAGCAGGTTCCATGCCTAGCACGAAGCCCAATGAGGGACTTGATCTCAAAACTGTGAGATTATGACCTGAGCCAAAATCCAAGAGTCAGATGCTTAACTGACTGAGCCACTCAGGTACCCTAGAATTCTTAACCATTTGTGAGTGGGTGGTACATATCATGTCTCTTTACTGCTTAATGCTTTGGTATATAATTCTTAAGAATTAGGATATTTTCTTACACAACCAGTTATTCAAGGAGTTTAACACTGACACAGTACTTCAAAAGAATTGTGGTAAAATACACAAAAAAGTTTACAGTGGTAAATTTCAGTTACATTTCTGTTGCATTAGGTGCAATCACATTTTTGTGCAACCATCACCACCATCTATCTCCAGAATTTTTTCATCTATCCCAACTGGAACTTTGTACTTACTAAACACTAGCTTACCATTACCTGCTACTCCTAGTACCATTCTCTCTGTGAATTTGTGGAATCATATGTCATTTGTCTGTTTGTGACTGGCTTATTTCAGTTAGCATAATGTCTTCAGAGTTCATCCATGTTGTAACATTTATCAGCCTTCCTTTTTTTAAAAAAATTTTTTTTAATTTACATCCAAATTAGTTGGCATATAGTGCAACAGTGATTTCAGGAGTAGATTCCTTAATGTTCCTTACCCATTTAGCCCATCCCCCCCTCCCACAATCCCTCCAGTAACCCTCTGTTTGTTCTCCATATTTAAGATTCTCTTATGTTTTGTCCCCTTCCTTGTTTTTATATTATTTTTGTTTCCCTTCCCTTATGTTCATCTGTTTTGTCTCTTAAAGTCATCATATGAGTGAAGTCATATGATTTTTGTCTTTCTCTGACTAATTTTGTTTAACATAATACCTTCTAGTTCCATCCACATAGTTGCACAATTTTTGTGCAAGATTTCATTCCTTTTGATTGCCAAGTAATACTTCATTGTATATATATACCACATCTTTATCCATTCATCCATCAATGGACATTTGGGCTCTTTCCATACTTTGGCTGTTGTTGATAGTGCTGCTATAAACATTGGAGTGCATGTGTCCCTTTGAAACAGGATACCTGTATCCCTTGGATAAATACCTAGTAGTGCAATTGCTGTGTCATAGGGTAATTCTGTTTTTAATTTTTTGAGGAACCTCCATACTGTTTTCCAGAGTGGCTACACCAGTTTGCATTTCCACCAGCAGTGCAAAAGAGATCCTCTTTCTCCACATCCTCTCCAACATCTGTTGTTGCCTGAGTTGTTAATGTTTACCATCTGACAGGTGTAAGGTGGTATCTCATTGTGGTTTTGATTTGTATTTCCCTGATGATGAGTGATGTTGAGCATTCTTTCCTATGTCTGTTGGCCATCTGTATGTCTTCTTTAGAGAAGTGTCTATTCATGTCTTTTGCCCATTTCTTCACTGGATTATTTGTTTTTTGGGTGTTGAGTTTGCTAAGTTCTTTATAGATTTTGGATACTAACCCTTTATCTGATATGTCGATTGGAAATATCCTCTCCCGTTCTGTCGGTTGCCTTTTAGTTTTTATCAGCCTTCCTTTTTAAGGCTTATTAGTGTTCTTTTGTATGATACACCACATTTGTATATCCATTCATTGGTCAGTGAACACTTGAGCTGTTTCCGTCTTTTGACTATTGCACATAATACTGCAACAAATGGTGTACAAGCATCTCTTTGAATCCCTGTGTTTGTTTTTTTGGGCATACACCTAGGAGTGGAATTACTGGATCAAATGTTATTTCTCTTTAATATTTTTAGGAAAAATCATGCTGTTTTACGCAGTGGCATGTCAGGAAAAAATTCTGGTCTTGTATAATTCTTTTAAAATGTCGAGTTAGGTTTGTCATTATTTTGAGTATTTTTGCATCAGTATTTCTATGGGATGTTGATTTGTAGTTTGTTTTTGTAGTGTCTTCGGCTTTGGTATTAAGGTAATGCTGGGCCTTAAGAAGTGTTCCATTTATTTTAATTATTTTGGAAGTATTTGAGAGGGATTGATTTTAATCCTTCTTGAAATGTTTGGTAGAATTCACTAGTGAAGCCATTTGCTATTGATTTAGTCTTGGTAAGTTGTTTCCAGGAATTGTCCATTTCATCTAGGTTATCCAATGTGGTGTAGAATTGTTCATAGGGCTCTTATGTATGTATGTGTGTATGTATGTATTTATTTTTATTTCTTGTAAAATTGGTATAACGTCCCCATTTTCATTTCTTATTTTAGTAATTTGAGTCCCTTTTTCTTAGTCCACCTAGCAAAAGATACATCATTTTTACCAGTCTTTTTGAAAATCAACTTTTGGTTCCCTTGAGGAGTGTGTGTATATATCTATCTATATCTTGCTTTTCTATTTTTCATGTATCTCTGTGCTAATCTCTGCTAACTTTGGATTTAGTTGGTTCTTTTTTTTTCCTTAAGGTATAAAGTTATGTTATTTGGGATTTTTCTTCCCTGTTGTGTTTTCACTTCAGTTTGTCTCAGGCTATTTTCCTATTTCACTTGATTTTTCTCTTTGACGTTCTTTTTTTTAAGTTTATTTTCTTTCATTATTTTTTTAATTTACATACAAGTTAGTTAGCATATAGTGCAATAATGATTTCAGGAGTAGAATCCAGTGATTTATCACTTACATATAACACCCAGTGCTCATCCCAACAAGTGCCCTCCTCAATGCCCCCTGTCCATTTAGCCGCATCCCCCCAACCAAAACCCCTCCAATAACCCTCAGTTTGTTCTGTGTATTGGAGTCTCTTAATGTTTTGTCTGCCTCCCTGTGTTTATATTATTTTTGCTTCCCTTCCCTTATTTTCATCTGTTTAGTATCTTAAATTCCACATATGAGTGAAGTAATATGATATTTGTCTTTCTCTGACTAATTTCACTTAGCAAAGTACACTGTAGTTCCATCCACATTGTTGCAAATGGCAAGATTTTGTTCTTTTTGATTGCTGAGTAATATTCCATTGTATGTATGTATATGTGTGTATGTATACACACACACACACACCCCACATCTTCTTCATCCATTCATCAGTTGATGAACATTTGGGCACTTTATATACTTTGGCTATTGTCAATAGTGCTGCTATAAACATTGAGGTGCATGTGCCCCTTGAAAACAGCATTCCTATATCCTTTAGATAAATACCTAGTAGTGCAATTGTTGGGTCATAGGTTAGTTCTATATCTCATTTTTGAGGAACCTCCATACTGTTTTCCAGAGTGGCTGCACCAGTTTGCGTTCCTACCAACAGTGCAAATGGGTTCCTCTTTCTCTGCATCCTTGCCAACATCTGTTGTTGCCTGACTTGTTCAATTTAGCCAGGTGTGAGGTGGTATCTCATTGTGGTTTTGACTTCTATTTCCCTAATGATGAGTGATGTTGAGCGTCTTTTCATGTGTCAGCCATCTGGATGTCTTTGGAGAAGTGTCCATTCATGTCTTTTGCCCATTTTTTCACTGGGTTTATTTTTTTGGGGTGTTGAATTTGGTAAGTTCTTTATAGATTTTGGATACTCACCCTTTATTTGATATTTCATTTGCAAATATCTTCTCCCATTCCATCACCTTTTAGTTTTGCTGATTGTTTCCTTTGCCATGCAGAAGCTTTTTATCTTGATGATGTCCCAGTAGTTAATTGCTTTTGTTTCCCTTGCCTCTGGAGTCATGTTGAGTGGGAAGTTGCTGCCTCTTAGGTCAAAGAGGTATTTGCTAGGATTTTGATGGCTTTCTGTCTTTCGTTTAGGTCTTTCTCTATTTTGAGTTTATTTTTGTGTATTGTGTAAGAAAGTGATCCAGGTTCATTTTTCTGCATGTCACTGTCCAGTTTTCCGAGCACCATTTTGCTGAAGAGACTGTCTTTATTGCATTGGATCTTCTTTCCTGCTTTGTGAAAGATTAGTTGGCCATATGTTTGTGCGCACATTTCTGGGTTCTCTATTCTTTTCCATTGATCTCTGTGTCTGGTTTTGTGCCACTACTATACTGTCTTGATTACAACTTAGTAATAGATCTTTAAGTTTGGAATTGTGATGCTCCAGCTTTTGTTTTCTTTTTCAGGATTGCTTTGGCTGTTTGGGGTCTTCTCTGGTTCCATACAAATTTTAGGATTCTTTGTTCTAGCTCTGTGAAGAATGCTGGTGTTATTTTGATAGGGAGACACGGTGGTTTTTAAAAAGTGTGATGTTTAATTTTCACATACTTGAATTTTCCAGCTCTTCTTTTTCTAGTTTCATTCATTGTGATTTGAATACTAAAAACTGTTTTATCTTAAAACAATTTTTTTTTTTAATGTTTGTTTATTTTGAGAGGGGGCAGGGGGAGAGAGAAAGAGGAAGAGATAGAATCCCAAGCAGGCTTTGCGCTGTCTGTGCTGAGCCCAATGGAAGGCCTGATGTCGTGTACTGTAAGATCATGACTTGAGCTGAAATCAAGAGTTAGAAGCTTAACCAAATGAGCCACCCAGACGCCCCATCTTTTTAAATTTATTAAGACTTGTTTTATGTGTGCCCAATATGTAATCTACCTTTGTAATACTTTTTGTCTACCATTCAGATTCTGGTTTGGTCAGTTGTCCCAATGATGTCCTTTATATCATTTTCTTTTTCCAGTGCAGGATCCATTTGGAGATCACATATTGCATTTAGTTGTCCTATCCTATTAATGTCCCTTAATCTGGAGCATTTCTTCTGGTTTTGTCATGGTGCTGACATTTTTGAAGGCTACAAAAACAAATTATTAGGTTGTTCCTTAGTTGTGTTTATCTGTTTCCTTATGATTAGATTCAGGTTGGGTAACCCAGTCTGTCTGCTACATAAGCAATGTATCTTGGTCAGTTGATCACATCTAGAGACAAATGATCTATCTTCCCCTCACTGGCAATATTAATTTGATCACTATTCATTCAAGGTGTTGTTTGGTTTCTTTGTGGTATAGTTACTGTTTGTTTTTGGTTTTTTTTTTTTTTGGTAACTAATTAATAGTCATTGGGAGATACTTTGACATCATCCAAGCATGCTATTCCACATTATACTTTGCTCCTTGATTTAGCATCTATTGAGGATACTTGTCCAAACCAATTTTCACAAAATTGATATTTATCAACTGTACCATTTGTCATCCATCTCTAAGGAAGAGCCCTATATTCTTGGGCATTTGTTTATTTCATGGATTTATTATTAATTTTTTCTTAGTGTGTGAACAAGTAGGGAAGGGACAGAGGGAGAGAGAATCTTAAGCAGACTCTATACCCAATGCAGAGCCTGATGCAGGGCTCAAATCTTATGATCATGAGATCATGACCTGACTGGAAATCAGGAGTCGGACTCTTAACTGAGCCATCCAAGTTCCCCTCATGGATTTATTATTAATGTGGGTTCATGGATTTCCTATTTTACTCAGTGGTTTCTAATTCATTGTTAGCATTATTTGTTTTCATGCTCAAATTGCCTCTCTCTTAGTCAGTGGGAGTCCATTTAGGCTTGCTTCTGTGTCCTTTTGATATGAGAACCAAAGTGAAATTTATACTTTATGGGTAATGTGTTTTAGTTCTTGAAGAACTTTTTTCAACCTCAAAGTGATGAAGATTGTTTATGTTTTATAAAAGCTTATTTTGCCTTTTACATTTATGTTTAATTCTAGTTGGAATTAAAATTACACATAGTATGAAATAGAGGCTAGTTTCATTTTATTCAGCATGGTTACCTAGATTCTTTTATTGGAAAAAAAAAAAAAAAGTCCTTTCCTACTCCGCAGCACCACGTGTATCACGAACCAAGTGTCTGTATACAAGAGTGTTTCAGTGAGCTCTTCTGCTCTGTTTGCTTGTCCGTGTGCCAGTACCACACTGTCTTCATTACACTGGCTGCATAACAAATGCTGGCACAGCAAGTTGTCCCTCCTTATTCTTCTTCAAGTGGCATGGGATATTCTTGGCTCTTTGCATTCCCACATTTTTTGCAACTTGGAGGCATAATTGTATCATGAACTGCACATATTTAAGTTGTGCAGTTTGAGTTTTGACACATGCATACAGTTGTGAAGCCATGACCATGGTCAAGATAATAAACATAGCCACCAACCCCCTAAAGTTTCCTCTTGTATTTTTGTAATCCATTTCTCCTACCTCTCAGCCCTGTCTTTAGGTAAACATTCATTTGCTTTCTATCACAATAAACCAATTTGCATTTTCTAGAATGTTGCATAAACAGAATCATACAAAATGACATTTTCCATGTATAAAACATACAAAAACTGTATACCTTTTGCGGGGGGGTGGAATGGGTGGATGCTGGCTCTTTTCACTTGGGATAATTATTTTGAAATTCACCTGTTGATGGACATTGGGTTGTTTTCCAGTTTGTTACTGTTACAAATAATGCTTCTGTGAACATTTATTTATAAGTCTGTGTGGAATAGGGAAGAAAGACCTTTCTAGTAGCATTCCAAGCCAAGGATCCATAAAATAGACTGAATAAAACACACATAATAGTCTAAGGACTAATTCCTCAGTACACAAAAACAAATTTCCAATAGAAAAATGGGCAAAGAAAATGAACAGTGAGCTGAGAGAGATGACTCTAGTAAGATATTTACTGTAGAAATGCTTGTTATTGCAAAATACTGGACATATTCTAAATGACTTTTGGTAGGTGACAAATTATTATACGTATCCTACTATACTGATAGGGAATGGTTTTCAAGAAGATTCAAAACTGTGTAGAACACTGTCTGGAAAGAAAATAAAAGGACAGATTATCTGTCTATCTATCTATCTATCTATCTATTTATTACTCTTCACATGTGTATGGATGTCTTTGTAAGGAGAGAAACTGATAGTAGTTGCCTTTGGGGAAGGAAATTAGAGGCCTGGAAATAAGGGCTTGGATATAGACTTATATTCTACTGTTCTTCTATTCTTTTTAAGTTTTTTACACTATACCTTTATCTTAAAAGTTTTTTATTGATTATTTTTGAGAAAGAGTGAGTGTGAGTAGGGGAGGAGCAGACAAAGAGGGAGAGTCTCAAGCAGGTTCTGCGCTGTCAGTGCAGAGTTTGTTGTGGGGCTTGAACTCCTGAAGCTATGAGATCATGACCTGAGCTGAAATCAAGAGTCAGATGCTTAACCAACTGAGCCACTCAGGCGCCCCTCCCTTCATCTTTAAATTAGAAACTAAAAAGTCTGTCACCCTTTTGAAACACCAAAGCATTGATTATCATGGTCTTCAAATGGCTTCACTTATGATGGTTGGTTAATTTTAGGTAAACTGTATACTGTCACAGTGACTCAGTTTCCTCATTTTTAAATGGGGGTGATAATAGTACCTAGACTTTAAGGACAGAATCCCATGAAGTGCTTTAGAAAAATGGTGGTGCCCAGTAATCTCTGAATAGGGCCTCCTGTTAAGGTGTTTACAAATGAATGACCCTGAAGTGTTAGCCACATGGCTGATAATTTTGCTGAGACAAAACCGTGCAGTGAAGATTTTGTTAGTTGTGGTACCTGGCTGGCTCAGTTGGTAGAGCATACGACTCTTGATCTCCAGGTTCTGAGTTCAAGCCCCATGTTGGATGTAGAGATTACTGAAAAATAAAATATTTGGGGGAAAAAACAATTTTGTTGGTAGTGAGACAAGGAAACTTTGAGTCTTTAGTTTGGATAGGTATCTTTTAGTGACCTCCTAATCTGGTTCTGTCCCCACATCACTAACTTCTCTGCATTTGTCTTGGCTGTGTAAATTCTAAGGCTCCATGTAGCTCTGGTGTTCTGAGACTGATTCTTTTGGAACTCTGATTTTAGGACACCTCCTACCTATTCATCACTGGCCCGGATGTTGTGAAGTCTGTCACCAATGAGGATGTTACTCAGGAGGAGCTCGGTGGTGCCAGGACCCATACCACCATGTCAGGTTAGAGGCCTTGAGGCTCACCTTACTGTTTTTAAACACTGAGAAGCAGGCCCAAGAGAATAGTTATAATGTTTTATAAATATCACTTAATTGGCAGAATTTGAGAGGGCTGTGGTATGGTATATTTACTATAGATATAATAATAAAGATAGATTTAGTACCTCAAATTAGTTAAAACAAAAACAGTTACTACTAAAGCTTTGATATTTAAAATTTTAAAAGTAACTGGAATGGTGGTTATAACATTTGACCTTTAAAAAAAATAGTGTGACTTAAAAAAAAAATTTTTTTTTTATGTTTATTTATTTTTGACACAGAGAGAGAGAGAGAGAGAGAGCGCGCGCGAGCGCGCATGAGCAGGGGAGGGGCAGAGAGAGAGGGAGACAGAGAATCCGAAGCAGGGTCCAGGCTCTGAGCTGTCAGCACAGAGCCCGACACGAGGCTTGAACTCACAGACCGTGGGATCATGACCTGAGCCGAAGTCGGACGATCAACCAACTGAGCCACCCAGGCGCCCCTAGTGTGACTTTTTTTAATCTAAAGTTGGGTATGTCTGAGATGGCAGTGTTACCAATTGCTTTTGGTCAGGTACAGTCATAATGTGATGGTCATGGCCCACATTTTCACCTCTTTGGGGTTATGTGTTACCCATGCTGAATTCAAAATGTGTAAAGATTATTCTGTATGTGGGCGTTGAAACAAAGGGTATTGTTTATATAGAGTGGCATAGAATTGGGTGCAGGGAATGAACCTGACATTAATGAAGACATTTGTTGTTAGAGTGATATTTGGAATTTCATATTTTCTTGGAAGAAGACACCAAGTTGCGTAAGGATTGTCTATGACACCAGAAGCAGTATAACTGAAGGCAGGAGAAATTGCCTCTTGGAAAGATTTCAAAGCAGTGAGAAGCCGGTGTGACCAATTTATACATTTCCTCTCCCACCTCAGGTTGGCATCAACTTTGACTCATTCCTTTCCCTCAGCCGTCAGCTCTGTTTAGCAGTCTCCAGCACACAGCTAGAATCAGAACCTTCTCATTGCTGATTCTCCCACAGCTGGTCCTCTCACTCTTGTCTCAGGGCTTAAATGGCAGCAGTATTTTTTATTTATTTTTAGAGAGTGTGAGCGGGGGAGAGGAGCAGAGAGAGAGAGAGAAAATCTTAAGCAGGCTCCATGCTCAGTGCAGAGTCTGATGCAGGGCTTGATCTCACGACTGTGAGATCATGACCTGAGCTGAAATCAAGAGTCGGACTCTGAACTGACTGAGCCACCCAGGCACCCCAGATTTTTTTTTTTTTTCACTGGGATCTAAAATAATGTTAAGTATTGGTGACATCTGAGGTATTCACCTGTATATCTCCAGAGCAAGACCTATACATATTATTTTCTTTTTAAAACAGCTTTATTGAGGTACAGTTTACATTTTATATTTGTGACATACTCATTTAAAGTATGTAATTCAATGATTTTATGTGCTTAGTGTTTTTCAGTTATCACCACAACTTTAGAACCTTTTATTGCCCCTCAAAGCCCTGCATCCATTAGCATATGCTCCCCATATTCCCCCAAATAGTCTACCTCTAGGCAGTCACTGATCTACCTTCTATTCCTTTGTCTAGGAGTCATGTGATAATGGTCTTCTGTGAGTGGTTTTTTATATCTAGCATAACATTTTTAAGGTTAATCCATGTTGCAGCATGGATCAGTACCTCATTTTTATTGCTGGATATTATTTCAGAGTAGGAATATACCACCTTTTATTCATTCATCAGTTAAACACTTGGATTGCTTCCACATTTTGGCTGTCGTGAACATGCTGCTGTAAACATTCATGTACAAGTTTTGTGTGACATGTTTTTGTTTCCCTTGAAGTGGAGTTTCTAAGTCAAATGGTAACTCTCCCTTTTTGAGGAACTACCATGCTGTCCTTTAAAGTGGCCTCACCAATTTATAAGTATTTCTTTTTTTTTTTTTTTTTTTTTTCAACGTTTTTTTTTATTTATTTTTGGGACAGAGAGAGACAGAGCATGAACGGGGGAGGGGCAGAGAGAGAGGGAGACACAGAATCGGAAACAGGCTCCAGGCTCCGAGCCATCAGCCCAGAGCCTGACGCGGGGCTCGAACTCACGGACCGCGAGATCGTGACCTGGCTGAAGTCGGACGCTTAACCGACTGCGCCACCCAGGCGCCCCAAGTATTTCTTGAATAAAAGAATTCTGTGTTGAACACGAAACATTCATTCAGCATATATTCATTGAGTGCCTGTGTGTCAAGCATTATTCTATGTGCTAGCAATACCTTTGTGAAAGAAACAAAGATCCCTGCCCATATGGGGTTATATTCTAGTACAGGATGTAGACCGTAAATAAACTTAAAATAAGGACATTGTATAGTTTGGTAGAAGGTAATCTGTGCTCTGGAAAAGTAGAACAGGGCCTGGGGTTGCTGTAGTTTGAAATAGGGTGGTAAGAGCAGGCTGCACTGTGAGGGTAACAGTTGAGCAGATCTGAAGGAGTTAACTGCATGAACACCAAAGGGAGAAACGCTGCAGGCAGAGGGGATAGGCAATGCAAAGGCCCTGAGGAAGGGAAGTGGCTGGCATGTTGAGTGAACAGCAAGAGGGTGTTTGGAGACATGGCATAATCTGGCTTAAAAAGCCCAGTTTGGCTGCTGTGAGAAGAGATGGTAGGGGAAATGGTGGAAGCAGGGATTCTGGGAGAGAGTTTCTGGCCCTACTTTGTCACGTCTGTGGCGTTATTTGGCCGTTCTGTGATTTCAGAGTATTCTTGAGGAATGATGGCTTCATTCCTCACTAGGGCAGGTGGTTCCCCACCTTCCCCTCCACCGTTGCTGAGTACCATGACATTATGTGCCAGCCATTATTCTTTTATTTTTTTGTTTTTCAGCTGTATTGAAAGCTAAGTGACCTGTAGTGAGGTGTAATTCTTGATGTGGGACTATAGTGGTTTAAGATGGGCCTGTTCTCTACCCTGTTACAGCTGATATTCTAGAGGAGATGTCATGCAGGAAACAAGGAAATGGACAGATCAGTGCTGCAGGGAAGGGTATGAAGAGAGCTCCCACAAGGATGGGGAGGCACATGAGGGCTGCAGGGAATAAAGAAAGGAGTGACCCTGCAGAGGTGTGGGTACAGAGCAGAGGGAACAGATTGCATAAATTGAAGGTCGGCCTGAAGATGTGTGGTATTCCTTCCTCACAGAGGTGTTACTACAGTCTCCTGCCAACATGCCCTAGGAGTGGCAGGTGGACATGAAACAGCATCTGTGGGCTGACAGGTGTCTAGGCCTATTATAGCCCCTCTGTTTTTTTCAGGTGTTGCCCACAGAGCTTTTGAAAATGATGTTGATGCCTTGTGTAATCTCCGGGAGTTCTTCAACTATCTGCCCCTCAGCAACCAGGACCCAGCTCCCATCCGTGAATGCCATGATCCCAGGTGAGTTACAGGCCAGGGCACCAACTCTTGTTGTGCAGGTTGACTTACCCTTTTCTAGCTCCTCTGCCCTGGCAGCACCTCCAGGCTCTGCCCTATTGGGCAGCTTGGAGTGGATTATGGAGTGGAGCCAGTGAGGCTCCTAGGTGTTGGCATGGTGGTGGCATGTCTGGGTACAGGAGCAAAGAAAGGAAGAATTTTATTTGTATTCATTTTTTTTCCTCTCTGTAACATCTGAAAAATAACTTGGGAGTAAAAAGTGCCCCCACCCCCAGTTCTATAAGTCTTGATTTGTCCAGAATTGGAAATATTTTTTGTTCTGACATGAAATGTGAAATGATGTAGACAGCATGCCCTTTTGAAAATGTGCTTATGCCCACCTGCATGTGGCCAGAGGCCCGGGCAGTCCAGGGGAAGGTGTATTGTTGGCCACCTAGTAAACACTTTCTCTCCTTATTATTGGGGCCACTGCCTCATGGGGTTACATCATCAAGTGAGCCAGAGGCTCATTTGGGGAACTATTGTTCCAGATCTCTGGCTGTTTTCTTCTCCATTCTGTTTCCATTCTGAGATTCAAACTTCAGACTCCAACTACTTCAAACTCACTTGGCCTGGACTTTGTTTTGCAGAAAAAATTTAGAATTCTGTCTCCTAGTAAGAAGCCATTTTTAGACACTATTCTGTGGAATGGACCTGAGCTTCCACATGCCTCAGCCCCACTCTTCAGGGGACCTAACCAGTGGTATATTATGTGTAGACTTGAAAAGGAAGGTGGTCATAGGCCCAGAACGATGGACACAGCGTCCTTTTCTGAGCAACTGTACTATTTGGGATTCTTGAAAAATTTACGACATCATTTGAAGGTATTAGGGCCCAGGGGCTTAGGAATGACTGAATAGCCTGCTTAGCTCCAGTCATATCTCCTCTCCATTGATCCAAGAGTAGCTGTATGTATAAGTTGCAAATGAAAAATAAGGGAGGACTTTATCTGGTAGGGCTGTACCCAGTATCCCCCTATGTGGAGTTCTCTGGGAAGTTGGGCTTGAGGCATGTGGCTTTTACCAAAGTCAAACCTCAGCCCAGGTGCACATGTCAGGGCCAGAACAGTCCCTGCCTGCCTGCATGAGCAGGAGGGGATGAGAGCATGTGGGAGAGTGACACATTGCTGCTGAGCCCTCCTGTGGTGTGGGTGTGGGCCCTGTCAGGCTCTCTGCTCAGCCACAAAGGTGCATGAGGAAGCAGAACGCCATGAGCCTGGGTGACTAGTTAGTCCTCAGTGATTCTCCCCACCAGGGGGGCTGCAGTTTTACTTTTTTAATATTTAGTTTTTAAAAATTAAATGTACTGTATCTCATTTTTTTATTGAGAGAAAGAAAGTATGAGCACAAGAGAGGAAGGGAAGAAAGAGAGGGAGGGAGAGAACCTTAAGCAGGCTCTGTGCTCAGAGCAGAGCCTGACATGGGACTTGGATCTCATGAGTTCATGACCTTAGCTGAAATTAAGAGTCAGATGCTTAAACGACTGAGCCACTCAGGCACCCCAGTTTTGCTTTTTTAAAAAGGAGCTTTAGCAGGTTTATTTTCCAACAGGGAATATGAACCCACAATGTTGAGTAACAGAACTCTGCTTTTGCATTTCCAAGTCCTTGTTCTTTTATTTTCAGTGTCTCAGAAAGTGAGAGTAGGACTTGCTAGAACAGTGTCTTGTTCACTACAGTGTCCTGTAGTGCCCCATACTGTACCTGGAATGTAGGAGGTATTCAGAGGGGATAAATGAAGGAACCACATTCAGGAGAATAAGCTCGTTTCTTCCCTCTGAATGAAAACAAAGATCTTTTGGGTTAATATCAAACTCCTTTCAGTTTGATATGGTGGTAAGAAAGGAATGCATCTTTTGGGACTACTTTGCAAGCCCAGCAGGGACAGAATCAGCTCTGCTCCCACGTTACTCCCATCCCCCAGCCACAGAAGGCAAATGGCTCTTCCTGTGTTGATTGTATCTGCTTCTTTTTCTGTCCAAAGTGACCGTATGGTTCCTGAGCTTGACACAATTGTCCCCTTGGAATCGACCAAAGCCTACAACATGGTGGACATCATACACTCTGTAAGTGCCACATCTGCTGGTTTTGTCTGTGCTAGCTCAGCCACATCCATGGTCCTGTGCTTTGGCATATGGAGGAAATGCCAAATCCACAGGCTTTAACATTGGGCAACAGAGGCAGAGCATGGGTTGGGCACAGAACAGGGGCCACTCGTTAGTGTGTTCTAGGAAGAAATAGTGGCGGTAGCCTTTCTACTGCTTCTCCTGGACCTGAGGGGTGGGGGTAGGAGGAGCCACTTGGGTCAGGAGGTCTCAGGGGTCTTTAGACAGCACTGTGAGGTGCAGGGAGAAGAGTCGATGACCCCAAAGTCTGGAGTCGAAACCAGGGAGTCTTTTTGTTAGGTATCTTTGGAATCTTATGCCTAGAGGGCATTTGTTTCTCTAGAGATACACAAGGTATCCTTTGATAAGTTAGATGGGGAATGTGTGGTTCTGAGGATGATAAGAGTCATTTGTACCACCTTTTTCTTGGTGTGGCAGATTCCCGGATCATTAAGTGAAACAGTGTTGGGGCAAGCTGGGACATGGCCACTGTCTCCTGCACATTCTTAGGTGCATGCTGTGCTCTCAGCAGTCCTTGCTTGATATGCCCAAGAGCCATCTGTGTTCCAACTTTTCCCAGACTTACGGCTCTCCCAGTGACCTATTCCTTCTCCTGTATTTTGGGGAACCAGCATGAGCCAGCAGCAGTGGCCAGATTCAGCTCCTCCTCATTGCTCAGTTCTTCAGCCTGTTGAGCACCATTTGAGCTGTGAAAAATATACCTCGCTAAGAGCATGCCCTTCTCTGACCTCAGCCTTCAGGACTCTCCATATCTGCATACTTGCCCCTGTCTCCCTCCCACTGCCTCTGATCCCTGACTCCAGTTCCACTCTTCCCATTCCTCTGGAGCCCCTAGTCCTCCTGGCCTCTACCTTTTTGGTCCAGCTTGGATTCTGCCATTCTGCCGGATACTAATGACCAGGCACTGTTCTCAGTGCTGTAACTATAGGACACCATGAAGGGTAAAATCCCTGCCTCAGGAACTTCACTGTGTGATTGAGAGAGATGGAGAGCAAAAGTATACATGGCATTGGTAGTTTTAAGTCCAAGAAAAGTTTTAAGTTTAAAGAAGGTAAAATAGGGTCTCTGTCATCAGGTCCCCTGATTCTCCTTTTTGCTGCATCCCACTGTCCTTCCATGTCTCCCCAGACTTACAGAATGAGGTTCCTCTACCTGAACTTCTGACATCATCCTTCCCCATCTGGGGTCTTACTTGCCTGATTGATTTGTATAAATCTCTTAACTTCTTCTCCCTTTAACTTGTCCCGCTAGCAAAACCCCCTCTTAACCCATATCTGTGTTTAATTGCTGTCCAAGTCTTTTTCTTCCCTTTCATTTAAACCTCTTTTGTCTCTTTTTTCCTCCTCACTGGAATTTGGCCTTTGGTTGTCTCCCTCTCTAGCTACATGCATATCATTGCAAATGGCAAGGTTTCATTCTTTTTCATGACTGAATAATATTCCTGTGTGTGTGTGTGTGTGTGTGTGTGTGTGTGTGTGTGTGCACGTGTGTGTGTGCGCGCGCGCACGCATGTGTGTGTGTACACACACACATTTCTTTATTCATCTATTGATGGGTTGCTTCCATATCTTGGCTAATGTAAATAATGCTGCTATAAACATAAGGGTACATGTATTCCTTTGAATTAGCGTTTTATGTTTTTGGGGTAAATACCCAATAGTGCGATTGCTGGATTGTAGGGTAGTTCTATTTTTAACTTTTTGAGGAACCTCCATACCGTTTTCTTTTCTTTCTTTTTTTTTTTTTTTTAATTTTTTTCTTAACGTTTATTTATTTTGGAGACAGAGAGAGAAAGAGCATGAACAGGGGAGGGGCAGAGAGAGAGGGAGACACAGAATCTGAAGCAGGCTCCAGGCTCTGAGCTGTCAGCACAGAGCCCGACGCGGGGCTCAAACTCACGGACCGCGAAATCGTGACCTGAGCCGAAGTCGGCGGCTTAACTGACTGAGCCACCCAGGCACCCCTCCATACCGTTTTCCATAGTGGCTGCACCACTTTGTATTCCCACTGAGCGCACACGAGGGTTCCTTTTTCTTTTTCTTTTTTTTAATTTTTTTTTTAACCTTTATTTATTTTTGAGACAGAGGGAGACAGAGCATGAATGGGGGAGGGTCAGAGAGAGGGAGACACAGAATCTGAAACAGGCTCCAGGCTCTGAGCTGTCATCACAGAGCCCGACGCGGGGCTCGAACTCACGGACCGTGAGATCATGACAGAATAGGCCAAAACCATACCAAGAGACTTAAGTGAAATGGATATAACTAATATGCCTGATAGAGAATGTAAAGTCATGATAAAGATACTCACCAAACTTGAGAAAAGAGTAGAGGACATCAGTCAGACCCTTAACAAAGAGATAAGGACTAGGGGCATCTGGGTGGCTTAGTCAGTTAAGTGTCTGACTCTTGATTTTGATCAGGTTATCAACTCATGGTTTGGGAGTCTGAGCCCCTCATTGGGCTCTAAGCTGACAGTGCAGAGCCTGCTTGGGATTTTCTCTCTCTCCCCATTGCTCTCTGCCCCTCCCCCACTCATGCTTGTGCTCTCTCAACATAAATTTTTTAAAAACTTTAAAAACACAAAGATATAAAGACTGAATCAGAGATTATGAACACAATAAGTGAAATTAAAAATAAACTTGATGGAGTAAATAGACTGGATAAAGGAAGGAATTAATGATGTGGAAGACAGAGTAATGGAAAGTAACCATGCTGAATAAATGAAAGGAAAAAAATTATGCAAATTGAAAACAGTCTGAGATCTTGGTGACTCAATCAAGCATAATCATATCTGCATTATAGATCCACAAGAAGAGACAAAGCAGGCAGAAAATTTATTTGAAGAAGTAATAGCTAAAAACACTAATCTTGGGAAAGAAACAGATATCCAGATGCAAAAGGTACAGAGAGCACCCCCTGCCCCCAAAAATCAACACAAGGCAGTCCACACCAAGACACACAGTAATTAAAATGGCAAAAGCAGTGCAATGAAAAACTTTTAAAAGCACCAAGAGGAAAAAAAAATAGTTACATATAAGGGGAAACCCCATAACATCAGTGGATTTTTAAGGAAAAACTGCAGACCAGAAGGAAGTGGCATGACATATACAAAGTGCTGAAAGAGAAAAATCTGCAGCCAAGAATATGCTATCCAGCAAGGCCATCACTCAGAATAGAAGGAGAGATAAAGAGTTTCCCAGACAAACAAATACTAAAGGAGTTCATGACTACTAAAGCAGCCCTGCAAGAAATATAAGAGGACTCTTTGAGTGGCAAAGAGACCATACGTCTCGAAAGTATAAAAAGTGAAATACTAGCAATCTGAATCCAACAATACATTAAAAAAAAAAAAAATCAAACACCATGATGAGGTGGGATTTATTCCTGGGCTACAACAGTGGTTTAACATTTGCAAAACAATCAATAAAAGAAAGGATAAAAACCATATGAGCATTTCAATAGATGCAGAAAAAACATTTGACAAAGTACATGCATGATAAAAGCCCTTGACAAAGTAGTTTCAGAGGGAACATACCTCAACATAATAAAGGCCTCATATAAAAACCCACAGCTAACATCATACCCAGTGGGAAAACATGGAGAGCTTTTCCCTTAAGGTCAGGAACAAACAGGGATGTCCACTCTCACCACATTTATTCAACATAGTACTGGAAGTGCTAGCCACAGCAATTAGACATCTAAATAAGTAAGTAAATAAATAAATAAATAAAATCCAAATTGGGAAGGAAGTAAACTTTCACTATTTGCAGATGACATGATACTATATATAGAAAACTCTGAAGACTCCACCAAAATCTACCACAATTGATAAACAATTTCAGTAAAGTCACAGGATTCAACATCAACATACAGAAATCTAATGCATTTCTACACACTGATAATGACACAGCAGAAAGTGAAGTTAAGAAATTAATCCCATTTACAATTGCACCAAAACCAATAAAATATCTAGGAATAAACTTAACCAAAGAGGTAAAAGACCTGTACTCTGAAGGAAATTCAAGAGGACACAAAGAAATGGAAAGACATTCCATGCTCATAGATTATAAGAATATTGCTAAAATGTCTATACTACTCAAAGCAGTCTACAGATTTAATGCAATCCCTATCAAAATACCAACAGCATTTTCACCAAACTAGAACAATACTAAAATTTGTATGGAACCACAGAAGATATCCAAATAGCCAAAACAATCTTGAAAAAGAAAAAAAACTGGAGATGATACCATTCCAGACTTGTCATTATATTACAAAGTTGTAGTAACACCAGCTGTCATATGGTATATAAAAATAGACATATAGGTCAATGGAACAGAATAGAAAACCCCGAAATAAACCCACAATATAGTCAATTAATCTTCGATAAAGGAGGAATGAATATGCAATGGGAAAGACAGTCTCTTCAACAAATGGTATTGGGAAAACCAGACAACTATATGCAAAAGAATGAAAGTGGACCACTTTCTTACACCATACGCAAAAATAAACTCAAAATGGATTAAAACCTAAATAGGAGACCAGAAACCTTAAAAATCCTAAGAGAGAACACAGGCAGTAGTGTCTCTGACATTGGCCATACCAACCAACATTTTTCTAGATAGATCTCCTGAGGCAAGGGAAACAAAAGCAAAAATAAACTATTGGGACTATATCAAAATGAAAAGCTTCTTCACAGTGAAGGAAACAATCAACAAAACCAAAAGGCAACCTACTGAATAGAAGATATTTGCAAATGACATATCTGATAAAGCTAAAGTTTGCAGCCCAGCATACCAAAGAGGCAAGAGCAACAGAGTTCCCGAGAGCTTCAGCGGATTCCTCTTGAATCTTTTCCCAACTGTACTGAGATATAATTAACATATAATACTGTGTATTATATACAGCCTGACGCGGGGCTTGAACTCACGGACCGCGAGATCCTGACCTGAGCTGAAGTCGGACGCTTAACCGACTGAGCCACCCAGGCGCCCCTGATTTTATCTTTTTTTCGTGTAAACAAAGCTATGACTGGTTTCTATTTTAATTTTTGTTCTTGTTTACCTGTTTCTTCTTAAATCAAGGAAGTATTGATTATCTTTTAAATGCTTTCAGCATTTATGGAAATGATCTTTTTCCCCCTAGATCTATTTATGAATTTATCTTAATAGATCTACTAATATTAAACTCTTCTTATATTCCTGAGTAAAAGGAATTTGATATTTTGTTAATATCTTATTTTGGATATTTGCATCAATGTCATGTGATAATGAGCTGATTTGCTGATTTTTTTGAGGTATTTAAAAATTTTTTTTATGTTTATTCATTTTTGAAAGAGAGAGACAGAGCACAAGCAGGGGTGGGGTGGAGAGAAAGGGGGATGCAGAATCTGAAGCAGGCTCCAGGCCCTGAGCTGTCAGCACCAGAGCCCGACGTGGGGCTCAAACTCACGAACCGCGAGATCATGACCTGAGCCAAAGTCGGATGCTCAACTGACTGAGCCACCCAGGCGCCCCATTTTTTGATGTATTTTAAACTTAGGTTTTTTGGTATCCATGGTGTGCTTATTTCATGTATTAGTCTGTTAGCACTGCCATAACAAAATACCAGAGACTGGATTGCTTAAACAACAGAAATTAATTTTCTCATATTTCTGGAGGCTAGAAATCCAAGACCAAATTAACAACAGGCTTAATTTCTGGCGAGGCTTGTCTTCCTGGGGGTGTAGATGGCTTTCTTCTTGCTGTTTCCTGTTGTAGCCTTTCTTCTGTGTGTGTGAGGAAAGAACTCTCTGGTGTCTCTTTCTCTTAAAAAGATACCAGTTCTGTCATATTAGGACACCACCCTTATGACTTCATTTAAATAACTTTATCTCCTTAAAGGCTCTCTTACCAAATACAGTCACATTGGGGGTTAGGCTTCAACCTATGAATTTGGGATGGTGAGAACACAATTAAGTTCATTAAGTGTTCTAAAAGAATTTGCAGATTTTCTATGTTCTAATAATTTAAATGGCATTGGGATTATCTGCTCTTAAAAGATACGGTAGAGGTTCTCTTGTGAAATTGTCAGGACCTAGTGTCTTCTGTGTCAGGGAGGAGTGGCTTTTTGATAACTTCCTCTAGTCTTTAATGTTAATGGTTCTTTAAACTTTATCTTTGGGATCAGATGAGGTAAATTTGTTAAAAAAAATTATCTATTTCTTCTAGGTATTCCATTTTATCTGCATAGGGTTTTGCACTGTAGTCTCACAAGTTTAATGAAATTTATTACAGTGGTTTTCTCTGATATTTCTTGTTTTAGCTTTTTTTTTTTTTTAAGTGGGGTACGGTTAACACAATGTTACATTAATTTCAGGTGTAGAACATAATGAGTTGACAACTCTGTACACTATGCTGTGCTAATAACCACATGTGTAGCTGCCATCTGTCACTATAGAATGCTGTTCCAATACCTTTGACTGTATTTCCTCTGCTGTACCTTTCATCCCCATGAATTATTCATTCCACAACTGGAAACCTATACCTCCCATTTGCCTTCACCCATTTGGCCCATTACTTACACCCCTCCCCTCTGGCAACTACCAGGTCTTTGTATTTATAGGTCTGTTTCTGATTTTTGTTTGTTTTGCTTTTTGGATTCCACATATAAATGAAATCCTATGGTATTTGACTTTGTCTGACTTAAGTCACTTTCTAGGTCCACCTATATTATCACAAATAGCAAGGTCTTTCATTCTTTTTTTTAATATTTTGAGAGAGAGAGAGAGAGAGACGGGGGTGGGGGAGAAGAGAGGGGGAGAGAGAGAGAGAGAGAGAGAGAGAGAGAGAGAGAGAGAGAGAATCTTAAGCAGGCTTTATGCTGTCAGTGCAGAGTCTGATGTGGGGCTCAGTCTCACGAACCATGAGATCATGACCTGAGCTGAAATCAAGAGTCAAATGCTTAACTGACTGAGTCACCCAGGTGTCCCTGGAACATAAGGTATTTCTATTTTTAATTTTTTGAGGAACCTCTATACAGTTTTCCACAGTGGCTGCACCAGTTTACTTTTTCATCAACAGTACAAAAGTGTTCCTTTTTCTCTGTATCCTTGCCAACACTTGTTATTTCTTGTCTTCTTGCTACTATCCATTCTAACAGATGTGAAGTGATATCTCATTGTGGAAATGATTTACATTTCCCTGATGAGTGAAGTTGAGCATCTTTTCATGTGTCTGTTAAGTCTGTATGTCTTCCTGGAAAAATGTCTATTCAGATCTCTTTTTTAATTGGATTGATAGGTTTCTTGGTGTGGAGTCAAAGAAGTTCTTTCTACAGTTTGGATATTAACCCCTTGTTGGATATATCATTTGCAAATGTCTTTTCCCATTCAGTAGGTTGCCTTTTATTTTTGTTGATGGTTACTCTTGCTGTGCAAAAGCTTTCTTATTTTGGTATAGTCCCAGTAGTTTATTTTTGTTTTCCTTGCCTGAGGAGACACATCTAGACAAATGTTGCTAAGGCTGATGTCAAAGAAATTACTGGCTATGTTTTCTTCTAGTAGTTCCTTATTTTCAGGTCTCATATTTAGTTCTTTATTTAAGTTTATTTTTGTCTATGATGTAAAAAAGTGGTTGAGTTTCATTCTTTTGGATGTAACTATTGAGTTTTCCCAGTGCCATTTATTGAAGAGACTGTCTTTTCCCCATTTATTGCATAAGTGAGAGTTTATTTCTGGACTTTCTATTCTTCCATTGATCTATGTGTCTGTTTTTGTGCCAGTACCATCCTGCTTTGCTTATTATAGTTATGTAATACAGTTTGAAATCTGGGATTGTGTTACTCCCAACTTTGTTCTTTTTTTCCCAAGATTGTTTTGGCTATGTTTAATATGAATTTTAGGATAATTTATTCTAGTATTGTGAAACATACAATTGGTATCTTTGATAGGGATTGAATTGAAACTGTAGATTGCTTTGGGTAATGTGGGTATTGTAACGATAGTAATTTTTCCAGTCCATGAGCATAGAATACCTTTCTATTTGTTTGTGTCATCTTTAGTTTCTTTCATCCGTGGTTTATTTATTTGTTTATTTTTAATGTTTGTTTATTTTTGAGGAACAGAGCACGGGTGGGGGAGGGACAGAGAGAGTAAGAGAAGGAGGCATAGAATCCAAAGCAGGCTCCAGACTCTGAGTTGTTAGCACAGTGCTGGATGCGGGGGTCAAACCTACAAACCATGAGAACATTACCAGAACCTAGTTGGATGCTTAACTGACTGAGCCACCCAGGTGCCCCATCATCTTTTATCAGTGTTTTAGTTTGCAGGGTACTGGTCTTTCACCTACTTGCTAAGTTCGTTCTTGTGTATTTTATTCTTTTTGGTGCAGTTATAAATGGAATTTTCTTAATTTCTCTGCTACTTTGTTACTAGTATATAGAAATACAAGAGATTTCTTTGTATTTTGCATCCTGTGACTGCTGAATTCATTTATTCTAATAGTATTTCAATGGAGTCTTTAGGATATTCTATGTGTAATATCATTTCAGCTGCAAATAATGACATTTCACTTCTTCCTTATAATTTTGATGCCTTATATTTCTTGTCTGATTGCTGTGGCTAGTACTTTCAATACTATGTTGAATAAAAATGAGAGTGTAGATTTCCAACTTGTACCTGATCTTAAAAAACTCTCAGTTTTTCTCCATTGAGTATGATGTTAGCTGTGGGTTTTTCTTGTATGGGTTTTATTATGTTGAGGTATGTTCCCTCTAAACTCATTTTCTTGGGTGCCTGGGTGGTTCACTTGGTTGGGAGGCTGACTCTTGATTTTTGGCTCAGGTCATGATATCACAGGCGTGAGTTCAAGCCCTTCAGTGGGCTTTGTGCTCACAGTGTGAAGCCCGCTTTGGATTCTCTGTCCCCCTCTTTCTGCCCCTGCCTGGCTCATGCTCGCTTGCCCTCCCTCCCTCCTTTGCCCCCTCTCTCAAAAATAAATAAACGTTAAAATTTTTTTAAACTAATTTTCTGGAGTTAAAAATTTTTTTTCAAATGTTTAAATTCTAGTTAGTTGACATACAGTGCAATGTGGTTTCATGGGTAGAATTCAGTGATCCATCAAATATATACAACATCCAGTGCTCATCATAACAAGTACCCTCCTTAATACCCATCACCCATCTAGCCCATCCCCCATTCACCTCCCTCCATCAACCCTCGGTTTGTCTCTATTGTTAAGAGTCTTTTTTGGTTTGTTTCCCCTCTCTCTTTTCTCCCCACTCCCATATGTTCATCTCTTTGGTTTCTTAAATTCCACATATGAGTGAAATCATATGGTATTTATCTTTCTCTGACTTATTTTGCTTAGCATAATATACTCTAGCTCCATCCATGTTGTTGCAGATGGCAAGATTTCACCCTTTGTGATGGCTGAGTAATATTCTATTGTGTATATATACCTTATCTTCTTTATCCTTCATCAGTCTGTGGACATTTGGGCTCTCTCCATAGTTTGGCAGTTGATAATGCAGCTATAAACATTGGGGTGCATGTTATTACTCCTTTGAATCCATATTTTTATACCTTTTGGGTAAATACCTAGCAGTACAACTGCTGGATCTTAGGGTAGTTCTATTTTTAACTTTCTGAGGAACTTCCATACTGTTTTCCACAGTGGCTGCACCAGTTTGCATTCCCACCAACAGTGCAAGAGGGTTCCTGTTTCTCCACATCGTTGCCAACACCTGTTTCTTGTGTTAATTTTAACCATTCTGACAGGTGTGAGATTGATCTCATGGTTTTGATTTGTATTTCCTGGATTATGAATGATGTTGAGTATCTTTTCATGTGTCCATTAGCCGTCTGGATGTCTTCTTTGGAGAAGTGTCTATTCATGTCTTTTGCCCATTTCTTAACTGGGTTATTTGTTTTCTTGGGTGTTGAGTTTGATAAGTTCTTTATAGATTTTGGATACTAACGCTTTATCAGATATGTTGTTTGCAAATATCTTCTCCCATTCCATAGGCTGCTTTTCAGTTTTTGAGTTTTCATCATGAACAGATGTCTAATTTTGTCAAATAGTTTTTCTGCATCTATTGAGATGATCATATAATTTTGTCCTTCATCTTGTTAAAATGATGTATCATGTTACTGATTTTGTGAATATTGAACCATTGTTTCCCCAGAATAAATCTCACTTGATCGTGGTGAGTGATCTAGTTAAAATAATGTATTGTTTAATGAAGTTTCCTAATATTTTGTTGAGGATTTTTGCATTGATGTTGATCAGGGGTATTGGCCTGTGGTTTTCTTTTTTTGTGAAGTGTTTGTCTGGCTTTGGTATGACAGTATGGTATGGTATGGATCAGTATGGTAATACTGGCTGCATAAAATGTCATTTGGAAGCTTTCCTCTTTTTTTTTTTTTTGTACTTTGTGGAAAATAGGTATTAAGTAAAAAATTTTTTTTAATCTTTATTTTGGAGAGAGAGAGAGAGAGCGAGCGAGCACATGGGGAAGGGGCAGAGAGAAAAGGGGGACAGAAGATTCAAAGCAGGATCCATGCTGACAGCAGCGAGCCTGATGCAGGGCTTGAACTCATGAACTGCAAGATCATGAACTGAGCTAAAGTCAGATGCTTAACTGACTGAGCCACCCAGGTGCCCCAGTATTCTTTAAATGTTTGGTAGAATTCACTTGTCAATCCATTTGGTACTGGGCTTGTGTTAGGGCTTTTTGATTATGAATTGTTTTGATACTAGTAATTAATCTGTTCAAATTCTCAATTTCTTCCTGATCCAGTTCTGAAAGGTTGTATGTTTCTAGGAATTTACCCATGTTTTCTACGTTATCCAATTTGTTGGTGTATAATTTTTCCTAGTAGTCTCTTAAAATACTTTGTATTTCCATGGCATGGGTTGTTACTTATTTTTTATTTTATTTCTTTGGGTCCTCTTTTTTTCTTTTTCCTTCATGACTCTGGCTAAGGTTAACCTCTTTTATATTTTCAAAGAACCAGTTTTTGGTTTCAGTGATCTTTTCTATTTTTTTTTTTTAAGTCTCCATTTCTTTCTGTCTGATCTTTTATAATTTTTTTCTTTCACTTACACCACTGGAATAGATCAGACAGAAAATCAATAAGGAAACAGTAGCCTTAAATGATACATAAAAATACACATATATAGTATATTTCATCCAAATACAGAATACACATGCTTTTCAAGTGCACATGAAACATTCTTATCTTAAATTTTTTTTTTTTTTTTTTTTTACGTTTGTTTATTTTGAGAGAGAGCGCGAGTGAGGGAGGGGAGAGAGAGTCCCAAGCAGGCTCTGCATTGTCAGCATGGAGCCTGATGTGGGGTTCGATCTCACAAACTGTGAGATCATGACCTGAGCCAAAGTCGGATGCTTAACTGACTGAACCACCCAGGTGCCCCCTCAAGTGCCCATGAAACATTCTTAAGGAGAGATCATATGTTAGGTCACCAAATAAATCTCAATAAATTTAACGAGACTGAAATGTCATTCATCTTTTCCAACCACCACAGTATGAAACCAGAAATCAATTACTGGGGTGAGGTGGGAGGAACAAAAACTATAAACAAATGGAGGCTAAACAACATGCTATTAAAAAAATCAGTAAGTCAACAAGAAAACCAAAGATAAAATAAAAAAATACATTAAGAAAACTGAAAATACAATGGTCCAAAGCCTTTGTGACATAGCAAAAGCAGTTCTAAGAGGGAAATTTATAGGGATATAGTCCTACCTCAGGAATCAGAAAAATCTCAAATAAACACTATAACCCTAGGCATAAAGGAGCTAAAAAAAAAAAAAAAAAAAAAAAAAATGAACAAAGCCCAAAGTTAGTAGAAGGAAAAAAATGATAAAGATCAGATAGAAATAATTGGAGACTTAAAACAGAAAAGATCACTGAAAACAATAGCTGGTTCTTTGAATAGATCGATAAAATAGGTAAACCTTAGCCAGAGTCATGAAAGAAAAAGAAAAGAGACAAAAAGGCCCTTACATAATGTTAAAGAGACCAATCCAACAAGAAAATATAACAATTATAAATATCTATGCACCCAACCCTGGAGCACCTAAATACATAAAAGCAAATGTTAACAGACATAAAGAAATTGACAGTTATGGTAATAGCAAGGAAATTTAATACCCCACTTACACCAGTGGAATACATCATCTAGACAGAAAATCAATAAGCAAATGTGAATATTGCCTTAAATGATAAAAAATAGACATATATAGAACATTTCATCCAAAAACAGAATACACATTTTTTTCAAGTGCACATACTGCTCCCTTCTGTCTACAAAGTTGGAATCCTACTATTTCCACTATTAATGTTTTAGTAGAGATATTAGCCAATGCAATGAGACAAGAAGTGGATCACCTAAAGGCAAAAGCCTTGGAAAAGAAGCTAAGCTACATTTGTAGTTGATCTGGTATACTAAAAAATGCTACAGAATGTATGATGAAATGGAAACAATAACCAGGGAAAAAGATATAAAATTGACATATACATATTGTCATCAACACAATAACCAATTATGGTAGCATACAAAGAAAGAAGTTTAAGTATTTAGTAGTAGCCCTATGGGAGAAATTTTTAAAATTCTGAAAGATATAAAAGTAGACGAACAAATGAAGAGACATTCCTTGTTCTGGTTGTTGAGTTAACATCATAAAAACAGTTCTTCCTGAGGTAGTTTGTAAATTTAAAGCAATCTTTAAAAAGTTTTCTCAATGTTTATTTTTGAGAGAGAGAGCGAGCACGCATGTGAGTGCAATTGGAAGGGGTAGAGACAGAGACCCAGAATGTGAAGGGGCTTCAGGCTCCCAGCTGTCAGCACAGAGCCCGATGCAGGCCTTGAAACTCATGAACCGTGAAATCATGACCTGAGCTGAAGTCAGGTGCTTAATCAGACTTAGCCACCCAGGTGCCCCTGAAACAAAAATTTTAAAATACAACTAGACAAGTTCATAGAAAAGTTCATAGGGATTCACTTCAACTTGTTTTTAAATTAGACTGATTTAAAAAGAAGACTAAAAGGGTGCCTGGGTGGCTCAGTTGGTTGAGCATCTGACTTAGGCTCAGGTCATGATCTTGCAGTTCATGGGTTTGAGCCCCTTGTCAGGCTCTGTGCAGATAGCTCAGAGCCTGGATCCTGCTTCAGATTCTGTTTCCCTCTCTTTCTTCCCTCACCTGCTCGTGCTCGTGTGCATGCTCTCTCTCAAAAATAAATAAACATTAAAAAAAAATTTTTAAATTAAAAAATGCTAAAGTTTCCCTTAGTTTAAGAAAAAGATGTTCATATGAATAAGAATAACTAGGAATATACTGCAAAAGAAAGACTATGGTCATATCCCATATTAAAGCATACTGTAATTAAAACAGTGTGGTGCTGTTCCATAAACCAGTGGGACAGAATAGAAAATCTAGAAGTAGATCCAAGTACATATAGAATATAGGTAATACGGTAAGATTATCTCAAATTCTAGGAGCAAAGATTAGCTTTTTAAACTTTTTTGTTTTTTTTAAGTTAGAGGAAGAGGAAAAAAAAAGAAAGAGCCGGCGGGGGGGGGGGGCAGAGAGGGAGAGACAGAATCCCAGGCAGGCTCCATGCCATCAGAGCAGAGCCCAATGCAGGGCTCAAAGTCACAAACCAGGAGATCATGACCTGAGCAGAGATCAAGAGTAGGACACTCAACCAACTGAGCCACCCAGGAACCCCAAAGATTAGTTTTTTAATAAATGGTGGTGAACAACTAGATAGCTAGCTGGTTAGAAAAATACAAAATTAGATTTGTACTTTATATCATACACAAAAATGAACTACAGATAGATCAGAGAACTAAATATAATAAGTGAAATTCATGTAAGCACTAAAAGAATGTGTAGATGGATTTTCATAACTTCAGGGGAAGGTAGCGAAAGGATTTTGAATATAACTCGAAATCCAGTTTCAGTTTTGTTTAAAAAAAAGTGGTAAGTGTGACTGTGTAAAGAATTTAAAAATCTATAAAGAAAGTTAAAAGACAACCAAGTAGGAGGAAATATTTGCAGTGTACATCACAAATAAAAGATAATATCCCTAATATGTTTTTAAAAACCTCTTAAAAATTGAGGAAATAAAGACCAAAATTGATAGAAAAAAAGGCAAGAAACATGGATAGCTCACAAAAATGTATATAAAATAGACCTTAAACATATGGAAAGATTTTCAACTTGACACATTATGTTTGAAATGAAAGCTAAAATTACATTGAGTCATCATTTCTCTCATCTGTCAGATTGGCAAAAAATAAAAAACTTAAAAACGTTTTCCATTGGTAAGTCTGGCAAAGCACCCTCTCATAAATTACTGGGAAGGGAATGTAATTGCTAAGACTAAATGGGCATATTTACATGTGAACCCCGCAGTTCCCCTTTCAGGTGTTGACACTGAACATATACTGATTCTCATCATCCAAAATTATAGATGTACAAGGTTACTACTGTTGTGTTATTTGCAATTGCAAAATATTCTAGGCATCCTGGATTTAACTTTTAAGTTGCTGTGAACAACACAAAGGAGATTGGTTGAGTAAACTTGGTACATCCACACAGTCGAGTAGTAGGCAGGAAAAAGTGAGCATGATCTCTGTGAACTGATAGGGAGTGATTCTCGGGATATATTGTTAAGTGAGGAAACCTGAAGTGCTAAACAGTGTGTGTAGTAGGTCACTTTCCATTTATGATAGAATTGGAAATTAAAACGATTTGTTTTCCAAAACAAACACAAAACAAAACAAATACATGTATTTGCTCATTTCTATATTGCACACATGAGAGATAAATCAGAAAATAATGGCAGGATGGATGGAATTAGGGTAGAAAGGATGGGGAGTGACATTAAACTATATTAATGTTTACATGTTAAAATCAAGACCGAGGGAAAACCTTTAAGATAAAAACAAATTAACCCATATTTCAAATGAATAACTTTTGAACATGGTATTTTGACTATATATCTTTAGTCCAGTAACAAATAGTTGTAGAGTACTGAATTTTAGTGTGTTTTTTTTGGCAGTCATATGGGGTAGCAGTTCTGACACCAGTTTCTCAATATTTGAGGATTAAATAAGTCCATTTGGAAGATAATAGGAGTCTGATGACTACTGTAAGGGGGAATCTAGAATTGCAGTCATTAGTATGAACTGAGCATTTTCTTACTACTTTTAGAAATGTGTGTGTGTGTGTGTGTGTGTGTGTGTGTGTGTATTTGTGGATTTCCTAGCTCTGTCCTCTGGGACAGCTTCTTGTTTTTGTTTTGAGAGAGAGACGGAAGGGAGGGAGGAAGGGAGTGGGGAAGAGGGACAGAGGGAGAAAGAGAATCCCAAGCAGGCTTCTGGCTCAGCATGGAGCCCCACTCGGGGCTTGATCCCACGGCCCTGGGATCATGATGCTGGCCGAAGACAGAGACAGACCATTGCAAGCACATCGTGCTCTCAGGTTAGGCTCTAGAACCAGACTGTTGTTGCTGTAAAGGGTATTATTGCAATAACTGGCAAAATTTGAATAAGGTTTTGTAATAGATAGTAGTGGTGTTACTAGTTTCCTGATTTTGGCAATCTGATTGTAGTTATGAGAATGTTCTTGTTCTTGGGAGATGCATACTGAGGTATCTAGAGGTAAAGAGGCATCATGTCTATAACTTATTGTCAAATAGTTGAGAAAATTCATATATATGTACATATGTAGAGAGAGGTGTGTATATATAAATACATAGAGAAAGGGGAGGTAGGTGGGAGGGATAGGGAATGACAAAGCATATGTGGTAAAATGTTAAGAAATGGAGAATCTGGATATATACTTTTTATTTTTTTACTATTCTGGAAATTTTTATGTTAAGTTTGAAATGATTTCTAAATAAGGTGAAAGAGTAAAATAATGCCAAATTCAAATAGAACCCTTAAAAAAGGCTGTGCTGATGTATCTTCCCCAGCAGTGTGCAAGAGGGTTTCCCTTCCAGCAGGGAATGGGTGCTGCCACTGCCCCCAGTCCTTTGTCCCTGGAGAAACTGAGGTGGGGTCGGGGCTGTCCAGCTCGGTCGTTCTGTACTGTGTCTGTCATTCTGTAATGTTGTATCTGGCTCTTTATCATTTTGAGCTCAGATGTAAATTTATCCCTGCAGGTTGTCGACGAGCGAGAATTTTTTGAGATCATGCCCAATTATGCCAAGAACATCATTGTGGGTTTTGCAAGAATGAACGGGAGGACTGTTGGAATTGTTGGCAACCAACCTAAGGTGGCTTCAGGTAGGTACAAGAGGCTCTCACAAACCTCAGGTGGCAGTTGGGGGCCATGGCTGCGGGGTGTGGTGTCTGCCTTCTGCCTTTTCCTCAGATGAGTCTTCCATGGCCAGAGAAAAAACTCAGGGAAATGTTGTTGTAAAAGCTCTCTTCTTGGGGCGCCTGGGTGGCTCAGTTGATTAAGCATCTGACTTAATTTCTGCTCAGGTAATGATCTCAACTGTTTGTGGGATTGCGCCCTGCTTTGAACTCCTCTCTCTTCCTCTCTCTCTGCCCCTACCCATGCACTCTTGTGAGCACTTCTCTCTCTCAAAAAAAAAGAAAAAAAAAAGCTCTTTTTTAATTGTTCATAACTCACAATGCTTCTCTCATAATTTTATTTTTTAAGGGTTTATAGGCAATTTTCTTCAGCTTAAGATGGTTTTTACATTTTCAGAGGTCTGCTTTCTGTCTCCCCTAGTTAGATTCATGTCTCGCCCCTAAACTATGAGTTCAGTGAGGGTGGGGGTGTTGGTGTCTTATTCGTAGTTTTAAATCCATTGTTCAGTGGTGTCAGGTACAGCATCTTCCTGTGTCTTCCGTTGACATGGCCAGAGCTGAGCTATAGCCAGGTCAGGGGCACTCTTCTGTGGTTGCGCCCTGGGTGTGGCTGGAGGTGTGGGATAGGGACTATAGACACTGCTTTCCTCCTGTTTCCTGTGTAGGTTTGTTTTGAATACTGTATAGGAGAAATATGCACTCCCTTACTGACCCAGCCTCATCTTTTATGTCTGTCATGGCAATTTTTCCTTTTCTTTAGAAAAAAAGTTGTTTGGTTTTTTTAAAATTTTTTTTTTTTTACCATGGTAAAACATGTGTATAACAAAGTTTGTCATTTTAACTATTTTTAAGTGTATAATGTAGTGGCATTAATTACATTCATACCGTGTGCTGCCATTACCACTATCTTCCAAAAATTTTTCAAGTAGAAATGACTCCCTTTCCACCCTACCCCTGAGTCCTTGGTAATCTAAGTCTCCTCTCTATGAATTTACCTATTATAGATATTCCATGTAAGTGGAATAATATAGTAATTGTCCTTTAGTGTCTGGTTCCTTTTACTTAGCATATGTTTTCAAGGTTCATCTATGTTGTAGCATGTATCAGAACTTTATTTTAGCTTTTCATGGCTAAGTAATATTCCATTGTATGTATATACCACATTTTGTTTACTCATTCATCTGTGATGGACACTTGGGTTGTTTCCACCTTTTGGCTATTGTGAATAATATTGCAGTAAACATTGGTATACAAGTATCTGTTTGCATCCCCGTTTTCAGTTCTTTTGGGTATACACCTAGCAGTGGAATTGTTGAGTCATATGGTAATTTTATGTTTTTGTTTTTGTTTGTTTTTTTTAAGAAACATCATACTGTTTTTCACAGTGGCTGCACTGTTTTCTCAGTAGCAATGCCTAAGGGTTCCACTTACTTTACACTGTCGCTTGAACTTGTTATTTTCAGGTATGTTTTGATAATAGCTATCTTAATGGGGTGTAGAATATTTTCTCATTATGGTTTTCATTTAAATTTCCCTAATAATTAGTGATGTTGAGCGTCTTTTCATGTGCTTATTGGCCATTTGTATATCTTCTTTGGAGAAATATCTATTCAATTCCTTTGTGCATTTTTAATTACTTGTTTTTTGTTGAGTTGTATGAGTGCTTTATATTCTGGATATTTATTAGGCCTTTATCATCTATGTGATTTGCATGTATTTTTTCCCATTCTGTAGGTTGTCTTTTCACTTTCTTGATAATGTCATTTGATGCACAGAAGTTTTAAAATTTGATGAAGTCCAATATACAATTTGTTTGTGTTTGGCGGAGTACCTGTTGAAAAATCCAACATCATGAAGCCCCTCCCTGTGTTTTCTTTTAGGAATTTTATGCTTTTAGCTTTTACATTTAGGTTTGACCAATTTTGAGTAAATTTTTATATATGGTGTGCATTAAGGGCTCAACTTGATTCTTTTGCGTGTAGAAATCTAGTTATCCCAACACCATTTGTTGAATAGATTGTTCTTTCCCTATTGAATAGACTTGGCGTCCTCAAAAATCAAGGGGCTGTAGATGTATGGGTTTTTTTCTGGACTCTTAATACTATTTAAGTGGTCTATTTATGTTTATTCACATGCTGGTTTTGATTACTGCAGCTTTGTGTAGTAAGTTTTAATATCGGTAAATGTGTGTCCTCTCATGTCCCTTGTAAAGATTCTTTTGACTTTTGGGGCTCCTTGCAATTCCAAATGAATTTGAGGATTGGTGTTTCCATTTCTCCAAAAAAGGATGTTGAGGTTTTGATAGAGATTGCATAGAATCTGCAGATCACTTTAGGTATCTTTCCATTTATTTTGGTCTTTTAATTCTTTTGGCAGTGTTTTATAGTTTTTAGTGTATAAGTCTTTCACCTCTTGGTTAAATTTACTTTTATGTATTTTATTCTTTTAGATACTATTGCAAATGGAATTGCTTTCTCAATTTTCTTTTTGGAATGTTCATTATTAGTATATGGAAAGATGACAACACAACTGATTTTTGTTGGTTGATCATGCAACCTGCAACTTTGCTGAGCTTATTAGCTTTATGAGCTTTCTTGTGGATCATGTTTTTTGCAAATAGTTTTTACTTCTTCATCTCCAATTTGGATACTTTTTATTATTTTTTTCTTGTCTAGTTGCTTTGGCTAGAACATCTAGCACACTATTGAATAGCATTGGTGAAAGCAGGCATCCTTATTTTGTTCCTGATCTTAGGGGAAGAACTTTGTCTTTGACCACTGAATATGATGTTAGCTGTGGGTTTTTCGTAAATGCCTTCATCGTGGTGAGAAAATTTCCTTCCATTCCTAGTTTTCTGAGTACTTTTCTTTTTCTTTTATGAAAGGTTGATAGATTTGTATACCTTTTCTGCAACATTTGAAATGATCGTGTAGTTTTTGTCCTTCATTCTATTAATGTGGTGTATTATATTGTTTGATTTTTTTCTACGTTGAACCACTTTTGCTTTATTGGAGTATATCTAAGTTGGTCATGGTATATAATCCCTTTGGTAAAATAAATTTTATTTTTTGGAGCTCTTTAAGTTTCAGAGCAAAATTAAGTGAAAACTGCACCATAATACTCTATCATACATACACAGCTTACTTTACTGTCAATATCCTGAACCAGAGTAGTACATTTGTTACAATTGATGAATGTACATGGACACACCATAATTACCTTAGGTCTGTATTTACATTAGGGTTCACTCTTGGTGCTATATATTCTCTGGGTATGATAAATGTATAGTATATAACCCACCATTGCAGCATCATAAAAAATGGTTTCACTGCCTTAAAAGTCCTAAGCGTTCCACTTGTTCATCATTCCTTTCTCCCAACCCTGATAACCTAGTAACCCCTGGCAACTACTGATCCTTGTACCCCTCCCATAGTTTTACTTTTTCTAGAATATCATATAGTTGGAGTTAGAGTATGTAGCCCTTCCAGATCAGCTTCTTTCACGTAGTAATAGGCATTTAAGCTTCCTACATGTTTTCTCATGGCTTGATAGCTCATTTCTTTTTAGTGTTGAGTAATATTCCATTGCCTGGGTATACCACACAGTTCACTTATCTGTTCACCTCCTGAAGGACATTGTGGTCGCTTCTAAGTTTTGGCAATTATGAGTAAAGCTGCTATAAATGTCTGTGTGCAGGTTTTTGTGTGGACATAAGTTTTCAGCTCATTTGGGTAAATGCCATGGAGTATGCTTGCTAGCTTGCATAGTATGAGTATGTGTAGTTTGTAAGAAACTGCCAAACTGTCTTCCAGAGTTGCGGTACCATTTTGCATTCCTGCCAGCAAGGAGTTACAGTTCCTGCTGCTCCACATCCTTGTCTGGATTTGGTGTTGTCAGTGTTCTGGATTTTGGCCATTCTAATAGGTGTGTAGTGGGATCTTTTTTTTTGTTTTTCACTTCACTTGTAAGTATTTAATGAATCTCCCTCCATGTGGCTTCAAGCTACCAGGACACAGGCCCTCCCCTCCTCCCCCCCCCTCCCCCCTTAACCTTCTCCTCAGCAATTCTACTGAAGAATTTGGCCCTCTCGATGACAGGCTGTTTGGGGAGCTTTCCCTTTCCCAAAACTTTGTAGTAGCATGAACGCACCACATCAGTGATAGGAACAAGTCCAGTCTTGTTTTTGGCAGCATTTACCTGTGTCTGCTGACTGACCAGGGTCCACAGTTTAATCAAGGTTGACAGTTGGGTAGAATATCTGGTTCCTTTTTAAGTGGTAATGCCTCATACCCGCTTTTCCAAAGTAACCTGGATGATATTTGTCAAAGTTGATCCTGTGATGATGCATGCCACCAGCATTACCCCAGCCTCCTGGGTGCTTCCGGTGCTTGCTGATGCTGCTGTGGCCGTGGCTTACATGACCCCGAAGTTTCCAGGTCTTCCTCAGTCTGGATGGCATGTCAGCAGTCCAGACAAAAGACCTGGTATCTTCTTTTAATTTGCATTTCCCTGATGCCGTATGACATGGGGTATCTTTCCATGTGTTTATTTGCCATCTGTATGTTTTCTTTGGTGAGGTGTCTGCTCTGATCTTTAGTCCCCCCCCCCCCCTTTCTGGTCTATTTTTTAATCAGTTTTTTTTTCTTATAATGTTTATTGTTGAGAGAGAGAGAGAGAGACAGAATGTGAGTGGGGGAGGTGCAGAGAGACTGGGGACAGAGGATTCGAAGTGGGCTCCGTGCTGACAGCAGACAGCCTGACATGGGGCTTGAGCTCACAGACTGTGAGATCATGACCTGAGCTGAAGTTGGACACTCAGCCAGCTGAGCCACCCAGGTGCTCCTGTTTGTTTTCTTATTGTTGAGTTTTAAGAGTTCTTTGTATATGTTAGATAGCATTTCCTTTATCAGATGTGTATTTTGCAAATGTTTTCTCCCAGTCTGTGGTTGTCTTCTCTTTCTCTAGACAGTGCCTTTTGCAGAAGTTTTTAATTATGAGGTCAGCTTATCAATTATTTCTTTTTCATAGATCATGCCTTTGGTAGTGTATCTAAAAAGTTACCACCAAATCCAAGGTTATTTGTTTTCTCCTGTGTTATCTTCTAGAAGTTTATCACTTTTGTGGTTTACATTTAGGTCTCTGGATCCATTTTGAGTTAGTTTTATGAAATGTGTAAGGTCTGTGTCTAAATTTTTTTGCTGTGGATGTCCAGTTGTTCCAGCACTACTTGTTGAAAAGACAATCTCTCTTCCATTGTATTGCCTTTGTTTTTTTGTCAAAGATCAGTTGATATTTCTTGGGGTCTATTTCTGGGTTTGCTGTTCTGTTCCATTGGTCTGTTTGTTTTTTTTTCATTAGTACCACATGTCTTGATTACTGTAGCTTTATAGCAAGTCTCGTGGCTAGGTGTTGTTAGTCCTTCAACTTTATTTTGTCCTTCAATACTGTGTTGGCTGTTCTAGGTTTGTTTTTGTTTTTTTGTTTTTTGGGGTTTTTTTTGCATCTCCATATACACTTTAGAATCAGTTTGTCAACATCCACAAAATAACTTGTTGGGATTTTGATTGGAATTGTGTTAAATTAAGAAATCAAGTTGGAAATACCTGCCCTCTTGACAATATTGAGTCTGCCTATCCGTAAACATGGAATATGTCCCCATTTATTTAATTCTTCCATTTTGTTCATCAGAGTTGTGTAGCATTCCTCATATAGATTTTATAATGTGTTTTGTTATTTTATGCCTGTGTATTTCTTTTTTTGAATGGTGGGTGCTAATGTAAATGGTATTGTGTTCTTTGTTTCAAATTCACTGCTGGTATATAGGAAAGTTATTAACTTTTGTATATTAACTTTGTATTCTGCAACCTTGCTATAATTGCTTATTAGTTTCAGCAGTGTTTTTGTCAATTCTTTAGGATTTTCTACATAAATTATTATGTCATCTGTGAACAAAGACAGTTTGATTTCTTCCTTCCCAGTCTGTGTACCTTTTGTATATTTTCTTGCTTTATTGGATTAGGTATGACTCCCAGTACAGTTTTGGAAAGTGGTGAGAGGGGACATTTTTGTCTTATGCCTGATCTTAGTGGGAAAGCTTCTAGTTTTTCATCATTATGTGTGATGTTAGCTGTAGATTTTTTGTTAGATGTTCTTTATCAAGTTGAGAAAGCAGCCCTGTATTCCTAGTTTGCAGAGGGTTTTTAATCATGACTGAGTGTTGGATTTTGTGAATCCCTTTTCTGTATCTACTGATGTGTTCATGTAACTTTTCTTCTTTAGCCTGTTGATACAGTAACGTTGCTGGGTTTGATTTGCTTTTATTTTGTTAGGGATTCTTGCATCTGTGTTCATGAGAGTCATTGGTCTGTAGTTTTCTAGTAATGTGTTTGGTTTTGGTAATAGCCTAATGCTGGCCTCATAGAATGAGTTAGGAAGTATTCCCTCTGGTTTTTCTGAAAGAGATGGTAGAGAATTGCTGTAATTTGTAGAATTCATCAGTGAAACTTTCTGGACTTCTTTTGTTTTTTTAATCACATAAGAAATAAATGGTTTTACAAATCAAAAATATAATCCTGTGTTTTACGTTTTCTTGTGTAGTTACCTTTACTAGAAATCTTTATTTCTTCATAATTTGTGTGGTACTGTCTAGTATTTTTTTTTTTTTTTCATTTCAACCTGAAGGATTCTCTTTAATATTTCTCGTAGGGTAAGCCTAGTGGTAATGAACTCTGCAGCTTTTGTTTATCTGGGAATGTCTTAATTTGTCCCTCATTTTTCAAGGACAGGTTGCCAAACAGAGTCCTTGGTTGACAGTTTTATTCTTTCAGTGGTTTACATCATTCCATTGTCTTCTGCCTCTGTGGTTTTTCTACTCAGAAATCAACTGATAATCTTATTGAGGATCTCTTGTATATGGTGAGTCACTTCTCTCTTGCTGCTTTCAAGATTCTGTCTTTACCTTTTTTTTTTTTTTTTTAAGTTTATTTATTTTGAGCGAGAAAGAGCATGAGTACAAGAGGGGCAGAGGGAGAGAATCTCCAACAGGCTTCCCACTGACAGTATGGAGGCCCACGTGGAGCTCAAACCTGAACTGTGAGATCATGACCTGAGCTGAAATCAAGAGTTGGACACTTAACTGACTGGGCCACCCAGGTGCCCCCAGATTCTGTCTTTATCTTTTAATAATTTGATGATAATCTGTTTCAGTGGGGGTCTGTTTGTGTTTATTCTACTTAGTTTCTTTGATTTGTTGCTTCATGTCTTAAATTTGGGAAGTTTTTGGACGTATTCAGGTAATCTCTGTCCCTTTTTCTCCTCCCTGTGGTATTGCCTTGCTGCAAATATTGGTTCAAGTGATGGTATTTTGTAGATCTGTAGTTTCTGTTCACTTCATTTTTTCTTTTCTTTTTGTTAAGACTGGGTAATAATATAAATTATCTTCAAGTTTCCCAATCGTGTCTTCTATTTTCTCAAATCTACTCTTGAACCCCTGTAGTGAATTTTTTATTTCATTTATGGTAGTTTTCAGCCACAGAATTTGTTTGGTTCCTTTTTATAATTTCTTTCTCTTTATTGGTATTCTCATTTTGTTCATACATTGTTTTCATGATTTTTAAAGTTCTTTGTTCATGTTTTTCTTTTTTTCTTTGACCATCTTTAAGATATTTAAAATTTTTTTTAAATAAACTTTTTATTTTAGAGTTGTTTTAGATTTATAACAAAATTTCTAGATAGCACAGAGTTTCCATGCACTCCACACCTAGTTTCTCTGATTCTTAACATTTTACTTTAGAGAGCACTGTTATCAGATATTTCACTCTAAACAAAGAGACAGTGGATGACTAAGCTAGAGGGAAAACTGAGGTTAAATGGTTTTGCTGTTGGACTCAATCACTGGTTCCTTTCATTGGTTTTGTTTATCTGTCTGTTGGTTTAAGATGGAACAGACCTGATGTATAAACGATTAGAATAATTCTGAAGACAGAGGATGACGATGGCTTTGAGATGTGACTTCTTAGCTTATAACTGACATTATTGATGCTTTTAGACAAAACTGTTAAGCTATTTGATTAAAAAATTTTTTTAATCTTTATTTATTTTTGAAAGAGACAGCATGTGAGCAGGGGAGGAGCAGAGAGAGAGGGAGACATAGGATCTGAAGCAGGCTCCAGGCTCCGAGCTGTCAGCACAGAGCCTGACGCGGGGCTCGAACTCATGGACCGTGAGATCATGACCTGAGCCGAAGTCAGATGCTCAACCAACTGAGCCACCCAGGCGCCCCAAAGCTATTTGATTTAATGCACACTACACTGTCAGGAATAGTTTAGGGAAGCTCTAGTGTGACTCTCCTATTCTAAAAAAATGGACATTGGCCTTATATCTGAAGTTATTATTACCAGCTCATGTGCACTTTGACTCTGATGGTACTTCTATGTACCAGGCTGTACACAGAAGTTCATTTCAAATCTTTGGGTATTTTTTCATTTGTTTACTTATAAATTTAAAAAAACTTTTTTAATGTTCATTTTTGAGGGAGAGAGAGAGCACAAATGGGGTAGAGGCAGAGAGAGACGGAGACACAGAATCCGAAGCAGGCTTCAGTCTCTGAGCTGTCAGCACAGAGCCTGACGTGGGGCTTGAACTCACAAACCATAAGATCATGACCTGAGCCGAGATCAAGAGTTGGATGTTTAATCAACTGATTCATCCAGGCACCCCTATAAAAATCTTTATAATGTTTATTTTTGAGGGAGGGAGGCAGAGAGAGAGGGAGACACAAAGTCCAAAGCAGGCTCCAGGCTCTGAGCTGTCAGCACACAGCCCGATTCAGGGCTCGAACCCACAGACTACGAGATCATGACCTGAGCCAAAGTTGGCGCTTAACCAACTGAAGCACCAAGTTGCCCCCAAGACCATTATTTTAAAGTCTTTGTCTAATAAGTTCAGTGTCTGGGCTTCCTTAGGGACAGATTCTGTCAGTTAATTTTCTTCACTTGAGTGGCTTTTTTCCTGTTTCTTTGTAAGCCTTGTTATTTTTTTGTCGAAAACTGGACATTTGAATATTATGAGGTGTTGATCCTGGAAATCATATTCTCTCCCTTTTCTAGGTTTTGTTGTTGATCACTGAATGCTGTAATAGCCATTGTCTAGTGCCGTTTTCCAATTATTTTTGCAGACTATATTCCTTGCTGTAGGTGGTCATGGAGGTTTCTTTGCCTTAGCTTGTGTCCAACTTGTGTTTTGACAGTGATATCCTTGAATGCCAGCTACTAAAACAGGCAAACAAGAAAGTACCTCATCTAGTCTTTGAGAATTGGCCCTGTGCTGGTGCTCCTCTTCAACACTTGGCCAGACTTAAACTGAACTTAGGGATCAGCCCACTGTTAAAACTTAAGGTCTTCTTAGGTTATTTGTTTTGTAAAGTATTTTCATTTTCATTCCTCTCAAGATATTTTCTAATTCCCTTTTCCTGGGTCTTTTCTGAGCATGCATCTGGTCCTAGGCATATCTGTGTCTTTCTGAAATGCCCTGTGTACACAGGTGTTCTTGAATGCCCTAATTTTCTAAAGAATCTCTGTCCCTGGTTCTTTCCTCCTAGGCCTTAGGCAGTCTCAAGCATCTGCAGGTGGTTCTTTGTTTTTGAGCAATGTCTGCCACTTTCTGGCCTGGTGAGCTCCATGTTAGGTAAAGCAGGGATGAAAATCTTTCAGACAAATTAGAACACACCTATGTGATAATTTGTGACTGACTCTTTATTCCCTCTAGAACTAGGGAGAGAGTGGGGCAGGTGTAATTAAGAATGTCACAAAGCTTTCCTACTATTTTTAAGTTGCCTGTTTCTTGATTTGACTTTCTCTTGGTGGTTGGTAAACCTTCACTTGTTCCAGGGTTTCTGATTCTTTTGTGATGTTTTTGTTGGAGGGTAGGAGTTTGGAGCTGACTTCCCCACCATTTTGTTGTTGAGAAAAAGTGTTTAAAAGTCAGGAATTCACACACACTGAAAATGCATTTTGTTCCTCCAGTAAATTCTTAACTGTTGATACATCCTTTTAGTTTCTCCTTTGAGCTGTGTCAGTCATTGGCATGGACTTCACATGATTTCTTGTGTCTGCTTCAAGATCTTTCTCATTCCATGACTACCTCTGTGGGTCCTGATGGCCTGCAGCACAGGTTGACTTTGACAAGCCCACTTTTTAAGAAACTGCTTGGCTTGTCCTGGAAAGTGTATCTATAGATATCTAGGATGTCCGTCCCACTGCCCAACCTGGCTGGAGCCTGAACGCTTGATTCCATGGTGGTTCCTTGACTTCCCCTTTTGTTAGAAATTCTTTGTTATGTTTATGGAGTGGCAAGATGTGGAAGTTCAGTAGATTACTGCTTTTTTGAAAAAAAGCTTCATGCATTTTATGGACTTAATCATTCCCTGTTACTAAAAGACAGCTTCAGAGGCTTACATAGGGGGCTTCTGTTCCAGGTCTCATTTTTTCTTACAGGAATTAGCCAGTGCTCACTGGGCTCTCTCTGGGTACCAGGCGCTCAGTCTAGTTCTGGGACGAGGCCTCAGATGCTAAGACCGGGCCTCTGGTCCTGGAGCCCGTCCCATGGCCACTCGGGCTGCAGGTTTTCCATTCCTGTGTTGATTTCCCCAGTGATTCCATCATGTTCTGGTTGTCGGTGCCCATCTTGCTTTTCAGTTTAAGTATAGCTTCTGGATACTTTTTGCAGTTTCTTAATTTAGAATTGTTTTTATTCTGGGACTTATCACTCAGATTTTTTATTTCAGGTCATTAACATAGATTTTGAGGAGAGAGGAAAGAGGGGAGATTTAAAACATTTTTATTGAGTTACAGTTTACACACAATAAAATGCACAGGTTTCAAATGCTCATTTTAATAGGTTTTGATAATTTGACAGTAGTATACAACCTTGTTATCACCATCCAAAACAAGATACGGAACATTTCTGTCCTCTCAAAAAATGCATTTAGTAAGAGGGAAGTTTTGCCAATTTTTCTTTTTGAGTTCTTTTTGTTTCTAGCATTCTTTATATATTTTGGATGGGAGTCTTGTCAGATACGCATATTGCAAATATATTTTTTTCCTGATTTGTGACTTCTTCAATAAATTGTGTCTTTTGACTCACATATTTTTAAACATGTGATGAAGTCCCATTTATCAATGTTTTTTATTTATGATTAGAACTTTTTGTGTCCTTTCCAAACAATCTTTGCCTATGACAAGGTTGCAAACAAAGATGGTCCGATATCATTGGCTAGCTTTGTAGTTCTGGGTTTTATGTTAAGGCCTATGATCTATTTTGAATTAATTTTTGTATATAGTTTATAGAGTGAAATAGTCTACTTTTATGTTCCCCCTCCCCCCCATATAGACAGTTAAGTGTTCCATCACCATTTGTTAAAAAGACTTTCTTTCCACAGCGAATTGGTTTGATACCTGGTCTAAAATCAGTTGTGTGGGTCCATTTCTTCACAATGTATCCATTACCATTTTGTCTACCTTGATGCCTGTGCCATACTGTCTTGATTACTGTAGCTTTATAGTTATCAGCTTGGGGCAGTTTCAGGATCCTGGGGACACTTGACAATGTTGGAAACCGTTTTGTTTGTCACAGGTGTGGGTTGTAGGGGAGTGAGTGCTACTGGCATCTGGTGGGTGGAGGCCAGAGATGATGCTAAACATCTTCTGCACACAAGACAACCCCCCACAACAAAGAATTACCCAGCCCAAAATACAGATGGCCCTGAGGTTCAGAAATCCTGCTTTGTAAGAAAGTCTTGAAGTCAACTAGTATAAGTTTTCCAATTAAAAAAACCCCAAAACTGTTTATTCTGTTTCCTTTGTATTACCATATGAATTTTAGAATCTGCCTATCAGTTTCTGTAAGAGAATGCCTACGATTTTGGTAGTAATTGCTTGAAAATCTAGATCTGTTCAGTATGATAGCTTAGTAAACTTCAAGATAATTAAATAGTATAGACAATTAAAATTGAATGCAATTAGAGGCTTAGTTTCTCATTTGTGCTAGCTGTTTTTCAAGTGCTTAATAGCTTTAGTGGCTACCATGTCAAATAGCACAACCAGAGAACATTTCCATAATTACAGAAAATTCTTTTGGCCAGCACTGGTATAGATCATTTAGGAATTTATTTATTCTTATCAATGAGTGTATAAGCTTTTTTGTAGATACTCTGTCAGATTATGAAAGTTCCATTGTATTCCTAGTTGACTGCTTGTTTTGAATTATGATTGAGTATTGAATTGTCAGATGTGTTTTGTCTGTTGAGGAAGAAAAGCTTATATGGTTTTTCTCCTCTATTTAGTAATTTTGTTGGTTTTTTCACATATTAGATCAGCCTTGACTTTTTGGGATAAACCCCACTTAGAGTGCATCAGTGTTTTTATATATTGCTGGATTTGATTTCATAATATCTTGGGGATTTTTGCATCTGTGTTCGTGAGGGATTTTGTTTGGTCTGCATTCTTCTTTTACGATGTCCTAATCTTGTTGTGGTATTAGGGGAATGTTGGCCTCATACAGTATGTTGGGAACTATTCTAGGAGAGGAGACTTACTAGCAACTGAACTCTTACTCTGCACACATTACAGATACCACCTCCTTAAATCCTTGAAACCATGGTAGGAGGTAGTAACATCCCAACTTTGCAGGTGATGAACCTCAGGCTCAGAAAGGTAAAGTCATTTCCCAAGGGCACATAGCTGTAACTGGTGAATCTGATTCCAGGCTATCGGGAGTCTCTAACAGCAGCTATTGAATGATACCTCTCACTACTGGTTCCATGGGGACAAGTCAGGCTGTACCCCAGGTGGGTATATAAACCTCAGTTAATGAGGCACAGTCTAGCTGCCTGCAATAGACTGTGCTCCCGGCAAGAGAGCCTGAGGGTCCACTCTTGGACCCTCTTTGGCCACTGCCCGGTGGGTTCTCCTGTCTTTCCTGGAGTGTAAGGATTTCCCTTTACATTCCCTGGTGAGGAGACTTTGGTGCCTCCATAGAAATCAGCTCTGAATGGTTCCTGAGGGCACATTCCCATTGGGGGTAGAGCTGGGAATTGCCCAGAAGCTCAGCATGGATAATCTCTCTCATTCTAGGATGTTTGGATATTAATTCATCTGTGAAAGGGGCTCGTTTTGTCCGATTCTGTGATGCATTCAATATTCCACTCATCACTTTTGTTGATGTTCCTGGCTTTCTGCCTGGTAAGCATTGATAGGAGGGGGGCGAGGAGAGGTAGTTTTGCCCAGTAAGGCACCCACTTAATTTGGAGGTTTTGTAAAATTCTCTAAGGATTTGTGACTTCTCCATATTCTAGGTGTCTGGAAGATGGGGCTGTGGGGGGTGAGTGGCTCTCTCCTGGCCCTCTGGGGAGCAGGGGAAGACCTCATAGCTGAGAGTGACAGGCATACCTTGTAAGGACTTCTGTATCTTGTAACTCTTCCTCATGACATAGGCACAGCACAGGAATATGGGGGCATCATCCGGCATGGAGCCAAGCTTCTCTACGCATTTGCTGAAGCAACTGTGCCCAAAGTCACAGTCATCACCAGGAAGGTGAGAAGAGCTGGTATCAGAGGCTGTGAGCCCACACACTTCTAGCAGCATGGCCATGGTTGGAGGTCTGGCCAAGAGTTTCAGGGGGGCTGGGAAGAGGAGTACACCTTGCTGACCCTTAAAAAGATCTTTGGAGCTCAGGCAACATTTATAGCCCTGTGGACACACCCTGCAGATATGTTGGTGGTCACGTCTGGGAAATGACAGCATCAGTGGGAAAGAGCCAGGAAAGACAGTGAACATTAGCTGTGAAAGGCCTCTGGACTGTGCCTGTGTTTTCTCTGCGCTGGCTTCCCAGCCTCAGAGACACTGGGCCTTCAGTAGCTCAGGAGGGCTTTTCCTTTTGTCCTCATTTCACTTGGCTTCCTAGAGTCTTTCAGGGATATGATCTGATTCAGGCTCTAACATTCAGCATTTGGGTTTGTTCTAGGCCTATGGTGGTGCCTATGATGTCATGAGCTCCAAGCACCTTTGTGGTGACACCAACTATGCCTGGCCTACAGCAGAGATTGCAGTCATGGGAGCAAAGGTGAGGACCTCTAGCTTTCCCTTTTCCTGGATCCAGGTACTGGTCGTTTCCCAGCAGGAGCTTGTAGTTACGAAATGTGGAGAGAGGCCCGGACTCCTTGGATGGGCCAGGATTCCAGGGAGTTGGGACCTAGACCTTGGCGAGTCCCCACCTTGACCCCTGGGTCAGCTCTGGCTCCTGTCCTGCACTGTCACTTTAGGCACATGCTGGTGTCTTCATGCTCGGGGGGTGGGGGTAGGGGTGGGGAGGGGGGGATGCTGAGTGGGTTTTGAGATTGTCAGTAAAGCAGAAAGGGTTGAGTCAACTGAACTAGCCTTTGGGAGGATTGGACATTCCCTGTGATCCCATTCCCATCTCCTCTCCCAGGGAGGGCCCCAGGCCACTGAATTGTGCACTGAGGATAAGGAAGAAGGAAAACAGCATTTTACTTCACCTGATTCAGGGGACCATGGATCTAACTATGGAAAATGGGCAAAACATCTTGGCCTGAAAGAAGGATAGATGCAATTGGATGGAATAGGATGGAATTTGGGGAGACAAGTGACTGGCTTTGCCTGGGCTGCCTGTTGTTGGGGCCACACTGAACTTTGGATCACAGCCCGTGGGATCGTGCTGGTTGACTCCAGCAGTGCTCACCTCTGTACCCTGGTGCCTGGAGCCGGCATTTCTCGCCGGGGCACTGTGGTCTCGAAGTTCACAGCCACACACTGTGATAGTGGTTTGAGGGAGGTCACCTGGGTTGGGACTGCCAGTTAAGTTCATTAACTTCTCCTATGACAGGGGGCCGTGGAGATCATCTTCAAAGGGCATGAGAATGTGGAAGCAGCTCAGGCAGAGTATATTGAGAAGTTTGCCAACCCCTTTCCTGCTGCAGTGAGAGGTAGGGACTGTGGTGGGGAGGGCGGTGTTGGGCATTTGTTGGGTCACTTGCTCATCCTTTTGCTCCAGAAAGTCTCACATCACTGCCCTTTGCCCTCACTGTGGAATCTGGAGACTGGTGACGGTTGGGGGTTGTCTCTGGACATTGTATACACTGCTTTGGTCACCAAGGACTGAAACAATATTGCTGAAATGGCTAGTGGTGTTCAGTTACCTAATATTGTGTAAAAGTCCACTCCTAAACAGAGTGGCTGACACAGCCAACTTTCTTTTTTTTTTTTGCTCATGTTTCTGAGGGTCGGCAGTTTGGTCTGGGCTCAGTTAGGGGGTTCTCCTGCTGGTCTTTCCTGGGATCAGTCATTCACAGATAGTCAGTGACTATGCCGGATAGTCCAAGATGGCTTCACTTACATGGTTGGTAATGGCAGTAGGCGCTTTCTGCACAGGTTGCTTATTTATTTTTATTTTTATTTTTTTTTGAGACAGAGGGTACAAGTGAGCAAGGGACAGAGACAGAGAAGCGGGGCTCACCTGAGGTGGGGCTCAAACTCACAAACTATGAGGTCATGACCTGAGCCGAAGTGAGATGCTTAACTGACTGAGCCACCCAGGTGCCCCATGGTTTCTCTTTCTGAACCTGGCCACTCCATGCTTGCTGGTGTCCTGAGCACCTTGAGACCTAGATTTGGAAATTGCATAGTGTCATTTTTGCCACATTCTGTTGGCCAAAGCAAATCACAAGGACAAGTAAAATTGAATCCAGTTCTTGGTATGAGGGGTGATGAAATCACATTACAAAGGGACTTGTGTTACAGGGGTAGGAGGAAGGTGTACTGATTGTTGAAAATACAGACATATTTTCTTAATTTTATTTCCTGTTGACTTCATCTTGGCAGCAAGGGGGGTCAGATTGCATTTTTTTTGCCAAGTAGTCCTAGGCCAGAAGTTGAGGCCCTGCCAGAGGAACGGGGATGCTCCTGGGATGTGGTGGAGGGTTCACAGGGCCCGTGCCCTCTCATATCAAGTTGGGTCCTGCTCACACCCCAGAGATGGTGCCCAGGCTGAGCACAGATTGGGGGGTGGCCTTATTTGGGGATGCAGATGATCTACTTCCTTTTCTGTGCTTCACCAGGATTTGTGGATGATATCATCCAGCCTTCCTCCACACGAGCCCGAATCTGCTCTGACCTGGATGTCTTAGCCAGCAAGAAGGTACAGCGCCCTTGGAGGAAACATGCAAATATTCCATTGTAAACGAATCAAAGGAAAATTAACCAAGAGCCAATTACCGCCTGGCCATTTGCACCCATCTCTGCCTTTTGCAATCATGAAACCTGGAAATCTAAATATCAGTAATAACTTGAAATGGCTGTTTATTAAATCCTAGGAAGATTTCATTTGTGCCTTACTGTAAAAATAATTGCTTTATTAAAAATTTGTGTAACTGGTATTTTTTGAGCACAAATTTCATTTTTTACGGTATAAATCTGAAAAATCAAGAAAACAGTGTATTGTCACTTAGAGCTGACCCTTATTTGACACCTCTGTGTATTTTCCTTTTCCCCCAAGATGTTTTTCTCTGTAGGTAAGATAATAAGCTTTTAGGGCAACATACTTAACCTGGTTAGCCTTCATTCCACACCCCTCCCCTTTTTTTAAATGCTTATTTGAGAGAGAGAGAGAGAGAGAGAGAGAGAGAGAGAGAGAGAGAAAGAGAAAGAGTACAGGCAGGGGGAGGGGCAGAGAGAGAATCCCAAGCAGGCTCCTTGCTGTCAGTGCAGAGCCTGACGTGGGGCTCAATCCCATGAACCGTGGGATCATGACCAGAGCTGAAATCAAGAGTTGGATCCTTAACCGACTGAGCCACCCAGGCGCCCCTATTTCCTTATTTTAATTTTATTTTATTTTAATTTTATTTTTTTAATGTTCGCTTATTTTTGAGAGAGAGAGAGAGAGAAAGTGAGTGAGTGTGAGCAGGGGAGGGGCAGAGAGAGAGAGGCGGGGGGGAGACACAGAATCCCAGAGCAGGCTCCAGGCTCTGAGCTGTCAGCACGGGGCCTGATGTAGGGCTCGAACTCACGGACCGCGAGATCATGACCTGAGCCAAAGTTGGACACATAACCGACTGAGCCACCCAGGCAGCCCATAAATAATATTTAATAAAATGCCCTCAATTCCTCTAGGAATCGTTGAGGATGTTTGTAGTTGTATCTGGCAGAATAGATGCTCAGTCATATGGGATATAGTACCCTATATTAAATGCTTTTCAGAAATGTGTTGTCACATTTTAGAAAACTTAGTTTGGAAAATTTCAGACCTGTAGAAATGTTGCAGGAGTGGTATTTGTATATCTTTCACTGAGGGTATCCACTTAATTTTCTACATTTACTATATGTATAATAGCATATGCTATTATGTATGGTATATAGAATGTAGTATATAGAATACTATGTATTCTCTTCCATAAATACATAATTATTATTTTTATTGACCCATTTAAGTAAGTTGTAGAACCATGACCCTTTGTCCCCCACCCTGCCAAATGTATTTATTTCCTAGGAAACAAGGCTCATTGCCTTACAGTCTTTCATTACATTGACAATTTGGAAGAATGGTTGCCAGTTATTTTGTAGAATGTCCCTCAATTTGGGTTTGTCTGATTGTTTCCAGATGTTCAGACCAGGTAAGAATGTTCTTTCTATGTATCACATAAGAAGCACATGATGCTAGTTTTTTCCATTATTGATGAAATTGACTCATCACTTGGTTAAGGTGGTGGCTGCAAAGGTTACCATTTTTTGTTTGTAATTAATAACTGATCTGGGGGCATTCTTTAAGCCCGTCAACAAATTTTCATCCAGTAGTTTTAGTACCTATTGATGGTTCTTGCCTCTCAATCAGCCATACTGTAGAATCTGTTGATTCTAAAATGTTGTATTTGTTAGTTTGTTACTGTGCCAGAAGAGGTTTCTTTTCTGTTTTTAAGTATTTGTTAGACTCATGGATTCTTTTTTTTTTTTTAAAACATTTTTTCCTGAAATAATTTTTTTTTGCCATGCTATCACCCTGTCAAATTTTCAAACACTAAGTACTTTTGCAGGTGTCCTTACTGGTGTTTCTCTGTGGCCTACCCTTCAGGTTAGAAATCTTGTTCCAAGTTAATACACTAATTTCAGGTCTGGATTTTGTTGCATTCTTCTGCTCTAGCACTTCCAGTGCATAGGACCTTTCACTCTGGTCATTAGCCCACAGCCCTGTCACCTCCCCCTTGGGACATCCTTTTGCTAAATAGCTCCAGTTTGCTCATGCTCAAGGACCTTAGTTCCTCTCAACCTGTGAGCTAGAACTGATTTTGCTTATTGTTTTTTTCTTTTTTTTTTTTTTAAGCATCTGAGTGTGCATTTTTTTTCTCTGTGTAAGTATTTTTGTCTAAGTAGATGGTGAGTTTCAAGGGGGCAGAGACTGGACACAAGTTCTTTATGTTCCTCTTTGGCACCAGCAGAAAGGTTATAAACTGTGGGAAAGGGGTTGGCCGATTCTTGGGCTTTTAGAGGTCTCCTAAGAAGCCATGCAGGTTGGTTAGCATGTGGCTCAATTGCTTAAAATTGATCAGCGAATCCCAATTTCTGGGGTCAGCTAACCTAGGATTTGGACTGCTTGGAGGATGACTGTGCTATCATCTATATGAAAATAATACAAGTTTGTGGGGTTTTTGTTTGTTTTTCCTTTTTGAGGAAGGGGTCCAAGATGTGTTTTACTAGTTTGTGAAATCTGATGCTGAGAAGGGCTTGTTCCTGGGCCTAAGAGACAGAGGAACCAGCCTAATAAAATACTTGGGCAAGAGACTTCTGGGAAGCCTTGGAATGGAGATGGTTAATAACCAATAAACAAAGCTGGTGGCCAAGGAAACAAAAAGCTGCAAGACCTTGCAAGTAGACCAGCCTCTGTGGATGACAGAATGCCATGAGAATGGTGGCAGAGTATTTTCAGTGGCTGTTGTTTAGGAATGCCTTTCCCAGGTGGTATTCGGTCTTTAAGGGGAAAAAGAAAACTGTGGGCTTTAACCAGAGGACTTGGGTTTACTGAGCAGAGCAGTGGCAAGTGTCTCTCTTTAGACTGAGAGCAGGTAATATGGTGAGAATGGAGATGGAGTTTAAGAGGTACGGAGGGTCCTGTTGCACCTGCCCCAGCTCCTCTTGCCTTAAGTAAACCAGTTTATCCTGAGCCACGAAGCTAGGGTGGTGAAGCTGCGATTTGAACCCAGGCAGATTTGTCTCAACTCCACATATCTCTATAACCAGTCAGAACACTGCTTTCCAACTGATGTAGTAGGTGGGATGAACTCCTAAGAGGGGAGTGAGAAAGGTGGTGGCTCTCTCCACTGGAATTGTCTCACCCTGAAGAGCTATTAAATTTAGAAAGCTTTCCTACCTCATGCATGATGGCCTGTCAGTCCTTACTTGATTTGCTCGAATAGGGAGTAAATTCACAATGCAGCCTTCCAGTTGCTTGTGTTTGCAGAAAGTTCTCCTAGCTTCTCTTCTGACCATGTTTTGTCTCCTTACTGAGTCCTCTGCCTGTGAGTTCACTGATGCGTTTGGTTGCTTCGGGGTGTTTTAGATACGGTCTACCTAGAGAAGACCGTGAAGGACACTCATCCATGTATTAACACTTTAGAGCAAGCAAGTGCGGGGAGAGAGTCAGGGAGAGTGGGAGAGAATCTTAAGCAGGGCTTAAGCAGGGCTCCATGCCTAGGGTGGAGCCCAAAGTGGGTCTGGATCCCACAACTCTTGGGATCACCTGAGCCGGAATCAAGAGTCGGATGTTCAACAGAGTCACCCAGGCGCCCGAGTTAACACTTCTGATGTAGTTGAAGCAGCCTAGACTTAACCTGTTTGACAGATGTGAATATTTTATGTCTTTCTTGTTCTAAAGGATTTCTAGACAGCTGTGGCTAGAAACTACTGGTCCTCATGCTGTTGCACCTCTGTGGGTGTGGGATCTCCGCCACAGGACCTTTGGCCACTTTAACGGGCAGAGCCTCAGTTTGGGGCTCCTATGGAGTCTAGCCAGAACATTTGGGTAGATGTAGCAGTCTTAGTAGGGAAGTTCTGACCATGTCCACACTCTCCTGGGTGGTGAGTAAAAAACCTTCTTTACATGTCCTTGGGAGCAGAAAGCTGTCCTTCAAAAAGTGATGTGTAATAAAGACCCCAATAGAGCAAGGCACTTAGGAGGGCAGGGCTGGAACCTTACTGGAGCTTGGTCTGCTATGAAAAACCTAAAGGGGAGGCACTAAGCCTTTATTTTCCATGAAGACACCGTTCATTTGATGGATTCTTTTCTGGAAGCAGGGCCAAAAGAGTGAGTTAAGTCACATCTGGGAGGTTTCCAAGTTTGTCCCAAGGTAGAGCTGCACTGAGTAAAGCCCTGGTCTAGTCTCATAAGCTTGTAAAGATGAGAGCTGCTGGAGACCCATCCTTATTATCTTCCTCCTGTGCCCAGAGAGCTCACCTGCTGATTTAGCCCTTATATCGCTGCTTTTCCTGCAGACATTTTAGGCCATCTAACAAACACAGCCCGAAGAACATGGCCAGGCCCATGAAGTGTAGGGCATGACTTTTTTTTTTTTAGTTTATTTTTGAGAGATCAAGAGAATGGCAACTGGGGGAGGGGCAGAGAGAGAGAGGGAGAGGATTCTAAGCAGGCTCCATACTATTAGTGCAGAGCCTGACACAGGGGCTCAGTCTCACAAACGGGGAGATCAGGACCTGACCTGAAATTAAGAGTCCAATGCTTAACTAAGTCACCCAGGTGCCCCAGGGCATGACCTTTGTTAAGAGTGATGTCTGGCACCAGTATCAAGAAACTCTCACTTACATGGCCCTATAGAATCCAAGTAATCTTTAAAAGGCCACTGTTTGTTAGGGGGAACCATGCATAAGCCTTGGTGCTGGATATGTGGCCAGGGCAGGATCCAGGCTACAAACTCTGAATGCCTCCTTCAGAATTCAGCCTGCAAGAGACCTCCTCTTGAATCACAGACAACTCGGCCTACCCACTTTCTCCAGGGAAATCCAATTAATGAAAGATAATGAACTAGTCCTAAATTTCTTTCCTTTAAAAACAAAACAAAACTGATACAGTTAAATGATTAGAGTGAGCAAACTCTCAAGAGCATTGGGACATAAAATCATCTTTGAAGCTTTACATAGTAAGAACAATAGGATGACAAGCCTGATTTTGAATAGTTTATTAAAGGAAAGGTGAAGCATCAGTTTCAAATTGTACAAAAGGAAAAAAACCTCATATTGCAAATGTACAATTTACAGAATTACTAGCAAAACCAATCAAGGAGACACTGAAAATACAAAAATTCGATTGACTTCAAACTGAACTGCAAACCCATTTGAGTAGATATTAAGCCTTTTTTTTTTCTTTTTTTTTTTTTTTTTGTTGCATGTAGTCTACAATTCTAAGTCAGCATCTGATTTCCACATGAAACTGTCAAGCAAAGGATCAATCTGTGCATGTGCCAAGGCACCTCCCAGCTTCCTCCCTGGCCAGAACCACAGGCAGGGGTGACGCTGGTGGACGGTCCAGTTATTCCTGCCCCTTCATGTCCAGTGAGGTCCACATTTCTGGAAGAAAGTGAGACCCCAACCCCTCAAACTGGAGCCCAGGAATTACTAAATTAGCAGATAAAATATTTTTGGTGACCAGGTTTTTTTCAGAACTGTACAAATATTGAGAAAAATCTGTTTTGTGTTTACTAAAAGAATGAATAATCCATTTCCTTTCCCAACAAAAGATAATCAATTATTGGGTGCACAGATTAGTAAAAAAAAAAAAAATCTTTTCATTTTTGGTAAGAAGGGAAAGCCTCATGATTCCATTGCAGCTACTTTAAAAACCAGCCCAGAAACAGCTGTGGATGGACTGGTTTGGAATTGAGGCTTACTTTTAAAAATCAGAAAGTAAGAAACTAAGTGGGCTTTTTAAAACAATAGCAGCAAGTCATAAAAGCAGAATGTAACTCTAAACCATTGAAGGCTGTCCTGAAGATTCATAATTTCTTTCCCCAAAATAATTAATATGCACATTTAACACTGAAATGTAGCTGTATTTCAAGGTAAGCTTAGGAACTTCACCCTCTAAGCACAGACTTCTATGCAGCACATACTTCTATAATTGGTAAACTTAATTCACAAAATTAGCGCATAAGGTATTAAGTGCATGGGAAGTAGACACAGTTATGTTACACTTAAAATTACTTTTGAATGGCAAAGAAGTTCTTCATGATTATCTTTTTAAGAAAACGGAAGTTTATGTAACTTGAATTTGGCAGGGCATGAAATAAGTAGTAAAAACAGCAAACTGATAACTTGAGAACCATTTTTGTTTTTCTGAGAATACTTTATTTGCTGGTAGAAGTTGCTAAAAATGCACAGAACAAATACCAATAGAAAATGTACTGTATTTGAATCTCCCTATTCTATATAAAATGAATGGTGCACAGCATCTGTTGGAAAATGGCTGCGTGGACATTTCTTATTTTATGCCCCCTTATAAATAAAAATAAACCTTTTTATTCAAGAGTATATAAAATCTGGGAATCCATATCCACAGAGGGTGTGTGGTTTTTGGCAGAGATGCACTGTCAGAATTTCATCTTAGCTTGTCGATATTCTGCTCCTCCGCATTTCTGTATTCCACAAGGTCAACCAAATCCAGTGAGCTCCAAAACACTCTTCGGCAATTAGGATGAGCTGCTTACTCATAGGTTTAATAAAAATGGTTAGCTTTTAAAACATAAAAAGGCAAAATGTTAAAACGGTTTTTAAATTGTACAACAGGAAAATAAAGTTAAAAATATTTTTTTTTACTCAATGCTGAGTTTCATAAAACAGGTGTATAACAGTGTTTATCTTGACAGTTGTTTTAAAAATTTAAAATTTTTTCCTCCCTCCAGAAAAACACACACATCTGTATTGGGATAAGTCCAATATTAGGACACAAATGATTTTTCAGGTCAGTCTTTCTGAGGTGACATTCACCAACATTCCCTTGGGTAATTTACATGCTCCTCTTCTGTCACTGCAAAAAGGGATTGACCTCAATCATTTGATTAAAAAACAAATCAGATCACATCAAAAGTGTTTTTTCCCCCATACAAGCTATCACAGTATATAGGCCTCTAGCTCTAAATAATAGAGTTCCAGATTTGTAAATTTTCTTCAGACTTCAGAACATAGGCATTCCAAATCCCTAGAAAAATGAAAAACACAATTAATTTCATGCATATGCAAGACCTAGAAACCATAAATAAAAAGTGGTAATAATTTAACATTTACTGAATCGTCTTCTATGATAGCTGCAGAATCAAAGAAATCTGGCCTCAGCTCAGCTCTCTCTCGCCGATTTCTTGATGGGGGCTAGAAAAAGAAGCCAAAATGTTTTCCTGAGATATAGTAAGACAATGCACTGTGATAATAAGCAGCTAATATTTCTGATGGTATCACAGAATAGAGCTACTAAAGATTTAATTTTGAAATGAAAAGAATGTGGCTTTTACATGGAGCCCCCACCTTAAAAAAACAGGATTTCAAATTACAATGAATAAGCTGAACATGTAAATGCATGTAATTTGGGGGCCTACAAACATACAACATGTCTTTGAATCGTAGAATGATTATAAAAATTGATCCCTAAATTCCCCAAAGCAGGTAGATGGAAAGCTACTGATGGGAGGGGAGAGACTGGAGGCATATGATCTCCTTTACATTTCTTAGAAAAATTTTTCATTATGGAACATTCTAAACCTATAAAAAAGAATGTTACAGGCTAAATTATGTCCCCCCCACCTCCACTGGCAAATTCATATATTGAAGAGGTACCCCCAGTACCGCAGAATGTGACTGTTATTTGGACAGAGGACCTATAGAGAGGCTATTAAGGTAGAATGAGGTCATATGGGTGGATTCTAATTTTTAAAAAAATTTATGGGCACCTGGGTGGTTCACTCAGTTAAGCATCTGATTTTGGTTCAGGTCCTGAGTTCACAGTTCGTGGATTCGAGCCCCGCTTTGGGCTCTCTGCGGACTACTCAGAGTCTGGAGCCTGCTTCGGATTCTGTGTCTCTCTCTGCCCCTCCCCTGCTCACACTCTGTCCTCTCTTTCTCAAAAATGGATAAAACAAAAAATTTTTAACTTTTAAGTTTATTTTACTTATTTTGAGAGAGATCATGGGTAGGGAGTCAGAGAGAAGGAGAGAGAATCCTACTCAGGCTCTGCATGGTCAGCACGGAGCCCGATGTGGGGGCTCAAACACACAAACTGTGACATCATGACCTGAGTTGAAATCAAAAGTAGGTTGCTCAACCAACTGAACCCCCCAGGCGCCCCAATTCTAATCTGATTCATATCCTTATAAGGAGACAGAGGAAAGATCACATGAAGATAAAGGGAGAAGATGGCCACTTACAAATCAAGGAAAGAAGCCTGAGAATGAAATAAATCTTGCTGACACCATGATCTCAGACTTCTAGCCTTCAGAGCTGTGAGAAAATTTCTATTGTTTAAGCCACCTAGTCAATGGCATTTGTTATAGCAGCCCTAAATACATAAAGTGGTATGATAAACTACCATGTACTCATCACCTAGCTTCATCAACTGTCAAATCTTTGACCAATCTGTTTCACTGAGTCTCCTCACGGTTTTTTTTCTTTTCTATGTCATTTCATCTATAACTACCTTCAATATGAATCTCTGATGGAAATTAAAAAAAAAAACATAACCACCATGCATTACTATTCCTGACAAAGTCAATAATTTCTTAATATCACCTACACCTAGTCCATATTCAGGTTTCCTTGCTTCAAAGATGTTTTTTCCACACTGAACAAATATGGTCCATATTCTGTGTTTGGTTGCTGTGCTGGAACACACTCTATATATCATCAGACTCCAAGTTAGTTTAAGAGACCAGATGTACACTATACTGAAAGGCAGATCTAGTGAGAGCCCTTTCTCAAAAAGGTAAGGAACCAGTTTCCATTACTGCCAGAAATTTACAATCTGACTGCTTAGAAAGTAAGCTTGAGAAACACAGCTCATCCAAATGCCCTAATAAGGGTGACACTGGTCCTGCCTGCTGCTATTCTATGTTACCACCTCCACACCTCTCTCCTCGGGCTTCTGCAAACAAGAGCATCATCTTACACCGATGCCTTCACATATTTTAAAAGAAGAAAATGTACTGAGTTTCTTTACCAGATCAATAACCATGGTGTCTTCAAATTCTTCATTCATATCTTCTAACTGGCTCCGGGATGACATCATCACATCTTCAAAGATGGGCTCAGCATCTTCCTCCATTAGGCCCCGACTGATAAGGAAAAACCATCGTCAGAAGATTGTTCAGACTCATCGAATGTGGAGTCCTGGCTCTTTCTTATATTAGGTCTTATAATCAATGAAAAGCACATTTTCCAGTTAAAATCCATGGGCTGCACAAACTATGATCCTGAACTACTAAGATAATTAAGGATCATTCATTTGTTTCATTCAAGATTTCATCTCATCAAAAGGAAGTATAATTTAAATGCAATAACAACAAAAGAAGTTAACATTTATTTAGCTATGTGTCAATTCCCACAAAACTATGTGATTGGTAGTATTATCCCATGTTTACAAATGGAGAATCTGAGGCACAGAGGTTTTAGACTTTGCCCAATGCCACACAGCTGGCAAGTGGCAGCACTAGGATTTAAATGCTGAAAGCTTCCGAAGCCCACCCCCTCCATTCCTATTCTACACTGCACAGGAGATCCTGAATTATGATCTTAACTCCTTTTCTAAGACCAAATGTCAAAGGAAACCAGTCATTCCACAAAATGACCAGCATCACATAGTCATTATGTTTTTACAATACTTGATGTAACACTTACACGGCATGCCTTACTCCAGTTCTCACTTTCATGTAGTTCATTCCTGTTCTGTCCTTCCGATTTAAGTCTTCTAATTTCGGCTGGCCTAACCAAGAGATCTGCATCTGAGGACTAAGGGAATAGGAATACATTATTCATTTATGGCAGAAGATGAATTTCGCTCATCAGTCCCATGCTAAGAAAGCCACCGTTGGGTGCCTAATCCCCGAGTATGGGGAGTTAGCTGGATTTACTTGAGTCAAGGGTGAGACAGACCATTACTGAAGGATCTACCTTTGCAGAAATGGCAGTTAGTTGCTCAGAGATGCCTAAGTCTCTAAGAGAAGCTGGCTGTGGCCAGTTGTTAGCTGTAAAGGAAACCAAAGTATGTCACCCCAAAATACTGCTTCTGAGATAAAAGTTATTTTGAGCTGAAGGCAATTAAGAAGTGGTAAACACAGAAAAAGCTCCTTTTCTGCTTAAAGGCAGAATTCTTGTTTTATGGGAGACAGACTCTTATCAACTCAGAGATGGTACCAGAGCAATCTGCAAACAAACCTTCCTACTAGTTAAACTAACCCTTACCTTCCTAGTTGAGGAAAATGTAGACTACATAGTCTCAGTTAAACTATTCCTAGTACAAACCCCTTTGTCTTGTCAATTCTTCAGGCCTTCATTCTCTGCTGAAAGCTCCCCTGGACATGTTAAACACTCAATAAAATGTGTATCCTTTTCTGTTGATCTGTCCATTTAATTTTCAGACCCAGTTAGGGATCCTAAGAGGATTGGATAAAACCTTTCCCTCCCCTACAGGTGCTTAATTCATCAGCTTTGTTCCCCAAATCTCTGCCAAACAAGAGACTGCTTCTGAGACCTCTGTATCCAGCTACTGCCCTGGAACAAGTGTTCCTGCCTGGACAGCCAGTCCCCTAAGGGAAAGAAAGGATGCTGGCCTTGTGGGAAGAGCTCTTCAGAGTTGAACAAGGAAAGTATTAACACATTTTTTTCTCAGTCCTTCTGAAAAAATTTGGAGTCAGGTGCATGCTGGGTCAAATTTTCACCTGTCCTCTATACTTACTGGTACATGGACACTTGCATAAACATGCCTCCTGGGAATTTTACAGGATGTAAACCTTAATGATTTTTAGTAGATAACATCTGTCACATGAGCAGCTGTCTTTATATCATATAGTGTTACCACCTTGATTAAACCTATAAACAAACCTACAGCAGGGAAAGGAAAGTAGACCACAGAGGGGAGGAATTGACAAGTGGTAAAGTCAGGGAAGTAAGACAGGCTGCTCAAATAAGGAAGAATCCACCCTCTAAGAAGCAGGGTGAGAATGTTGGTCATAAGGCAAACTACCCTCTAAGAATGCTGTTACGCAGTGGCTGTCTGACAATGATTATCCTTTTAGCTTTGAAGAAAGGCAGATCCTCTGAGCAAAGAGGCTTTCTGAAAACCCAGGATCTGAAAAATTCTAACATTTCCTCTTTCCATTTCCAACCTGCTAAATTTGTTGATTTTAACTGAGAATTCTCTTTCCCATCAGAGTAAATCACAGCATTTTACCCCAATGAGTAGAAACACAAGAAACTAGAAGAATTACATAGTTGGATAGAAAACAACAAAGAAAAAGTTCTTTTATAGCAAAAGTTGTACCATTATCTTGCCTTTTCCAAAATGTTTGGGGCCATGGTACTAGAAAACATACTAATTACTACTAGCATGGAAAAAGGTAAGACTTTGATTCTCTCTTAGAGAAAAGGCAACTGTTCTCAGAATTTATCAAATATCTTGACAAATACCTTAATCCCTAACAGTTTAAGTTTAAAATATAAACTTGACCAAGACAAAATGCTATTAATGAATGATAAAAGGAATAGTCTATTTGTTTGTTCAGACTAGTACAACCTTAGCAGAGACTCTTAAAGGCTTTCTTTCCAAGGAAGTAACTTGCATGTCTTTTTTGCAAGTCCCTGAGAAAAAACAGACCTGCCCAATGATAATCTGTAAACTCCAACTGAAATCAGCACTTAGTGATGCACCATGCTTTAAAGGTCTTTGGGCTTTGAGTAACTGATATCCACAAGTGTTGGCAGACTTATGTATCTTCTAATACAAATTATTTAGCCTCTGCTTGTGGTTTTTCCTTATGAACTGACCAATAACATGCTTTAAGAAGGTTTTTCTTTCTTTAACAATTAAAGGTTTTATACCAAGAAAATAAATTTTTACTACTTACTTGTGTAAAAAGTCAGGTTCAGAACCATGTTCAGACTCAGGTTCCTGAATCTGTTCTCCCACGGGCCTACTATTCTCCCGCAGTACAGTGGAAGTGAGCTGTGGTGCTGGCAGGGGCCCAGGAGTCTGAATCATGGTGTCAGTCCTGTTTAGCCATGTATTATCCAGACTTTCATCTGTAAAATTCCAGTTAGAGTCACAACATATCATTAGTGGAATGAACTCTGGTAGAAGTTCTAGAACAGACTAGAAGAGCATGGCTTCTGGGTTAAACTGTCTAATTTGAATCCCAGTTATACCACTCGCCTGTGTAACTTTCTGTAAGTTACTAAACTTCCAAAACTCCGTTTGCTTATATATTCTTACATTATCCTCTCTTCTGAATCCCTCCATCTATAAGGATTAATTCAACCACAGGAAGGGAAGAATGGGGCCAGCCAGAGATCCCTCTAACCTTGCTTTACTCAAACAATAAAGGGCCTATTTGCTGGGTCTTAGAGGGGCCCCAGGTAGCAGCACTTAAAGTCTGGTGGGCCTTTACTGACAAATCAGCAAATCCCACTGCACAACTGGGACATTGGTCACTAGAGAAATAACTTTTTTCCAGGCAATTCAATATGGGGATGGGTTAAGAGGCTCACTGTTTTCATGCTTCTAAGTTCTACCTCTTTAGGGAAGCCCTCCTCATTCATCCTACCCAGCCCCCACTTCCCATTCTCCTTTAACTTCTAGAGGAAATAGAATCATTCCTACTTACTAAGGATTTAATTATACACTGGCCTGTGTTGGCAGGTCATCTGTCAACTGTATAGGTTATCTCTTTAATTAAAATTAAATTTTGTCAAGGGACCAGGAAGTGTTTCTTCCTTTTTCTGAAGATCATTCATGAAGATCTGAACAGATTAAAGCATTATTTGCATATGTAAACTATAGCCTGATATAATGTTACATAATTATAAAGTTTCTACCACAAACATTCTAAGTTATTTTCCTAATATGGGAAGACTTAAAAGTATTACTGCTATGCTTTCCCTTCTGAAGAATTAAAAAAAAATTTCAATCACAAAGTACACAGTATGAATCTTATTGTTTTTCTTCCTCCATTAAGTCTCAGAGATGTGTGCATGTTAGGTTCTGTATTTGCTATCAAGCATCCCACCTCTCAGTGTTTCAACAATTGTCAGACATATGTATATGTTCTGGATAGGCTTCTCAGTTCCTGAAAATACTTACCTATTGTCTTGTTAATGTCATTCCAGTGATCTGAAACTCCCTATTGAATCTTTAATCAGCAAAAAGAGGTTTCATCTTCTTTTATTCATACCACTTTTGTTTCAACATTTAATTCCTAACTTTTATCTTCTGCTGCACTTAAAATTTTGTAAAAATGGTACCATTTAGGTTCTTAACGTGGTAAACCCATGTTTCAGCTCTACTACATACCATATTTTACAGAAAATCTTGCCTGATTCATTAAGAGTTTGATCACTCCCTGTATGTACCCAGAAAATCTTTTTGGCCCATCAGAGCACTTCCCTTGCTGAATTAAAATTGCCTGCTTCTGTCTTCCCATCTGTACTATGAGCATTTTTTAAAGTAAGTTTCATGCCTAGCACAGAGCCCAAAATGGGGCTTGAACTCATGACCCTGAGATCAACAGTTAGATGTTTGACTGAGGCGCCCATGAACCCCTGAGCATTTTTATTAATACTTAATCTCCAGCATTTTGCAGGTCTTTGAAAGGCGCTTGGTAAAGACTTGATGAATGAATGACTAACTTCAGGAAGAACTCACTCTTCTTGAGGAGATCCTGCTAACCCCTAAGGGTTCCTCAATGAAAACACTTCTTACAAGGCTTTCTCATCTTTATTCCAAACAGATGAAACTGCTGCCTAAGGATTCTGGGCACATGACCTACGTTAGTCGCTTGGTAAATTTCAACTGACATACAGCAAGTTTTCTTTTTTTCAGTCATTATTTAGAGAGAAGTTTAGGATTCTACACTACAGAGAGGGTTTAGTATTTTCATTCTCTGAACCAAAAGATTTTAAATCCCAAAGACAAAACTTGACACAAAATCTTTAACATTAATTCTGTAAATATTTTTTTCTTTTTTAATTTATATCCAAGTTAGTTAGCATATAGTGCAATAATGATTTCAGGAGTAGAATCCAGTGATTCATCCCCTATGTATAACACCCAGTGCTCATCACAAGTGTCCTCCTTAATGCCCATCACCCATTTAGCCGATCCCCCCACCCACCACCCCTCCAGCAACCCTTAGTTTGTTCCCTGTATTTAAGACTCTCTTATGTTTCCCCCCTCCCTGTTTTTGTATTATTTTTGCTTCCCTTTCCCTATGTTCATCTGTTTGTATCTTAAATTCCACATGTGAGTGAAGTCATACGATATTTGTCTTCCTCTAATTTTGCTTAGCATAATACCCTCTTGTTCTATCCATGTTGTTGCAAATGGCAAGATTTCATTCTTTTTGATTGCCAAGTAATAGTCCATTGTGTGTGTGTGTGTGTGTGTGTGTGTGTGTGTGTATGTATATATATATATATATATACATACACACATACCACATCATCTTTATCCATTCATCAGTCGATGGACATTTGGACTCTTTCTATACTTGGTCTATTGTCGACAGCGCTGCTATAAACATTGGGGTGCATATGCCCCTTTGAAATAACACACCTATATCCTTTGTATAAATACTTAGTAGTGTAATTGCTGGGCTGTAGGGTAGTTCTATTTTTTTTAATGTTTATTTATTTTTGATAGAGTGTGGGCAGGGTCAGAAGCAGAGAGAGAAGAGGGCAGAGAGAGAAGAGGGCAGAGAGAGAGAGGGAGACACAGAATCCGAAGCAGGCTCCAGGCTCTGAGCTGTCAGCACAGAGCCCAACACGGGGCTTGAACTCATGAACCATGAGATCATGACCGGAGTCAAAGTCAAATGCTTAAGTGACTGAGCCACCAGTTGCTCTGAGTTTTCTTAGTTTAAGAGTAATGCTCTAATAAAGCAATTTTTAGTCTTTTTGAATATATGAATAATTACGCATTTTCACATTTTCATGACAGTTCAACTCCTTGTTTCCCACAGTCCATGAGAGTTATAAAACCAGAGTCAGCTATCATTATTTTAATGCACAAGAATAAATTATATTCCTGGGGTAGAAATCGAAAGTTGTTTTGGTCATGTTCAATTTGCTGCACAGGTCTACCCTTAGCTTATCAGAATCTCTTCTATATTAGGATGAATTTTGATAATTAACGTTATGACTACGCCTTATTTTAAATTTTAATGTATTAGAGGGTCTATGATATGGAGATCAATTTTATAAACCTTTGTAATGTTTTCTCTTTTTCTCTGTACGTATCTTTCTCTGTGTTTCATGCTCTTCTAACTTCTTTCTCCTTGACCCTTTTCTGTTCCACTTTGTTCTAACCTTTGAGTATGTGTCAAATATACAAGGAAATAATATGCTTAACAATATTACCTTGCTTCAACAGATCTGTCACTTTATTTACCTTTGCAATAGTAAGCAAACTACTTGTCTCATAGGTTAAAGGTAGACTTACCTTCTACTCGTTTTTTGTGAAGTGGGGGTCGTCCTTTCTTATTCCTTACTGAGGAGGTTTTGCTGCTGCTACTTCCACTGTTAACAGACATCCTATCATCTTCACCTCCAGTGACTAACGAATTTCTATAGGAGATAAGTGGAAGCCATACATCTTCTCTCCTTTCCATCATCTGCTCCGTAAGGAATTTTTCTAGGTATGAATGACTAGAAACACAACAAAGGAAACAGTGATTTTCATAGAAGCACTTCATGTATCACTTATTTAATTTTTTCATAGACTGAGGCTGTCTCTCTGAAAGTTCTGAAGAATTCCTAAGGGTACATATTACACTGTTAACAGTGGTTACCTTTGGAAAAGAGGGATGAGAATGTAAGGTTTTGCTGCACATATTCCTGGAATGCTTTTATTGTTCCAATTTTAGTACATGTGCTGCTGAAGTGAGCACTGGAATGCTTTTAAATAGGTGAATGTATTACTAAGGCTGTGTGTGTGTGTGTGTGTGTGTAGTCCTTCCTAGGCCAATGTTAAAAAAAAAAAAATCAGAAGTTTAGCTCAATAGGTTATTGAATTTTTTTTTAAACTGTTTAAACCAGGGCAGGATTTCTATAATGGTGGAGAGAGGAACTAGGGATATCCTCTTCCCAGCAAAACAATTTTTTAACTGGTGAAAATGATAAAAGACAATCATTTAAAGTCTTTAGAAACCGTCCTAAGGGCACATAGCAAATGGAGAAACATTTATTCAAGAAAATTCCTAAATCTCAGTAAAAACAAGGTTTGTTGCATTTGCATCATAACCTGTTCCCCTCCTTTGTCCCCTCTTCTCCACCACTGTCCTGTGCTATGAAGGCATTACTCCAGGAGCTCTACTCTGGGTAGACATGGATAAGAAGACAGGGTTTCCCTCTTTCTTTCACTTCTCATCCGGAGCTGCCCTGGAAGAAACACTATTCTGGACAGCAGCTGGGAGGAAGGAGGCTTCCTTCTTCCCCATCCTCTACTTGTCAAGTAGTGACTCTCTCTTAGGCACAGCAGGCAGAGACCACCTGGAGGGACAAGCTGACAATGAGGGGTTACCCCTGGTCCCCTGCTCACAGAATAGAGGTGTTATTCTGGGAGAAGAGGGATGCTGTCCCACCCCCAGTTCCTGTTCAATGGCATAAAAGTTCTGCCCAGCAACCAGAGTAGATAAGCCAGAAATTTAAGAGAGAAAATGAGAGAAAAGCTAGCCAAGAAGAGCCCTCCTGGAATCACAGACAATCTTGGAAGTTGGGAAGGCTCTGCACATATGCTTAAGTTGCACCTACTCATGGGCAAAAAGAACAGGGAATGAGGGCAGTGTTGAAATCATTCCCCAGGCCCCACACTGACCTATCAACACAGGGAAGAAGCCTCACTGGCACCAGGGGCTTAAGCACAACTGCTAACCAAATACTAGTTGAACAATAAGCTGCTCTGACCCAAGAGGAACTCTTAGAAAGCCAGACTTAAAGATAAAATCATAGTAGACTATTTTCCAGTTCTGCATGTAAGGAGTTTCAAAGTTGTCATTGCATCCTAACAAGTAAAAAGGTCAACAGACTAAAAAATCAGCAACTTCCTGGATCCATAAGAGAGGAAAATAGCTGTCCCCAAGATTGGGAGATATATGTGAATATAGGAGGCAACAGCTTATTGGAACAAACTCACTAGTGGAAACTAACTTGAGAACCAGTGCTGGAGTAGGAAAACCTGAGCTGTAATTCACAAACTGGGGGTGCCTGGGTGGCTCAGTCCGTTAAGCATCTAACTTCGGCTCAGGTCACGATCTCACTGCTCTGAGTTTGAGCCCCCATCAGGCTCTGTGCTTGATAGCTCAGGGCCTGGAGCCTGCTTCAGATTCTGTGTCTCCCTCTCTCTCTGCCTCTCCCCCATTCATGTTCCGTCTCTTCTTCAAAAATAAACAAACATTAAAAAATTTTAATTCACAAATTGTTGGAGGTTCACTGTGGACAAGTCTGAGAGTTCAAAATTCCAGGAGGACCCTGTCCAGGGTCCAGTCCAGGGGGACCTCCCCATAATATGAGATTTACCTCCAGAAGTTCAACCAGGTTTCCACAGTAAACATTAGAGCAAACTCCTCTGTGCTTCCAGCAAGGGGAGAGGAAAAAGATATCATTTTGAAATCTGCCAGAGTATATTGTTTTTAACAAAGCCTCTCCTCAGGGGAAACTGGTAAAGCAGAGCACAACTTACTGGGATATTACTGGATGTTAACCAATCCGGGGGAAGGGAAATACCAACTCCAGCCCACTCCACCCATTATGTCCCAACTACGGGTTAAGAAAGAAGTGAGAAATACTTGAGGAGTTCGCAGTCCAGAGGCACAGGCTCACTAAGACACAAACCTATAATCTGAGATTATAGATTGCTTCCCCTCCTCCCATACCTCATTACTATATTACTAAAGGTATATTTATAGTAGTTCCTTTTACCCAGTACATCACATCTGCTAATCAAGAAAAAATTATAAGGCATACCAAAAGGCAAAATTACGATTCAAAGGACAGAGCAAACATCAGAATCAGACATGGTAGAAATATGAGAATTATCAGACTGGCAATTTAAAACAACTATGATCAATATGCTAAGGGCTCTAATGGGAAAAGTAGACAGCATGCAAGAACAGATGAGCAACAAAAGCAGACAGATGGAAATCCTAAGAACCAAAAGAAATGCTAGAGATAAAAACTGTAAAAGAAACAAAGAATGCCTCTGATCAGTTTATCAGTAGACTGGACACAGCTGAAGGAAAAGCCTCTGCTCTAGGGGACACAACAACATAATCTTTGAAAACTGAAAGCAAAGAGAATGATGATGGAGGAAACTAGAATATCCAACTATAATACAACTACAAAAGGTGTTAACATATTGAGAATGTCAAGGGGAAGCAAGAAAAGAACAACAGCAACAATAATTGAAAACAGAAATGGCAGGGGTGCCTGGGTGGCTCAGTCTGTTAAGTCATCCAGCTTCGGCTCAGGTCATGATCTCATAGTTTATGAGTTTGAGCCCTGCGTTGGGCTCCTTACTGACAGCTCAGAACCTGGAGTCTGCTTTGGATTCTATGTCTCCTTCTCTCTCTGCCTCTCCCCCGTTCATGCTCTCTCCTTCAAAAATAAACAAAGACAAAAATTAAAAAAACAAACAAACCCAGAAATGGCAGAGAATTTTCCCAAATTAATGTCAGATACCAAGCCACAGATCCAGGAAACTCAGAGAATACCAAGCAGGATAAAATGACAGAAGAACTATATCTAAGCATACTGTTTTCAAACTATAGAAAATCCAAGGCAAAGGAAAAATCCTGAAAGAAGCCAGAGGAAAAAAAATGCTTCACACACAGGGGAATAATGATATGAATTATACCTAACTTCTCAGAAACCATGCAAGCAAGAAAAGAGTGGAGTAAAGTGTTAAGAGAAAAACCCCACCAAACTAAAATTCTGTGCCCTACAAAACTCTCCTTCAAAGTGAAGGAAAAATGAAGACTTTCTCAGGCAAATAAAAATTGAGAGAATTTGTTGCCAGTAGACCTGCTTTCCAAAATTTGTTAAAATAAGTGCGTTAGAGTGAAGGAAAGTAATATAGGTCACAGACATGAATCTATATAAAGTAAGGAAGAACAATGAAGAAGGAATAAGTGCAGGTAAAATAAAAACTTAAAATTTTAAAAAATATTTATTTATTTTTGTGAGAGAGAGAAAGAGAGAGGGAGCGAGCATGCAGGGAGGGACAGAGAGAGAGGGAGACACAGAATCTGAAAAAAGGCTCCAGGCTTTGAGCTGTCAGCACATAGCCCAGCGCGGGGGTTAAATTCATGACCCATGAGATGGTGACCTGAGCCGAAGTCTGAGGCTTAACTGAGCCACCCAGGCACCCCTAAAATAAAAACTTTTATTTTTCTTAACTGATCTAACAAAGGAAATTTTTGTTCAAAATAACACCAACAATGTATTTGATTATGTATGCTTATGTATATATCACGTATATGCATAGATATATATGATTACATATGCTTATATATTAAATGAAAAGAATGACAGCAATGATACAAGGGACAGGAGGGAGAAATTAGGATTATTTTGTTATTATAAGGTACTCATACTATTCATGAAGTGATAGAGTACTATTTAAAAGTGGATTTGGATTAATTGTAAATGCACATTGCAAATTTTAGGGCAACCACTTAAAAAAAAGTATCAATATGCTAAGAAAGTAGAACAAATGGTATCATAAAATGCTTAATTAAAACTTTTTACAAACAGCAGAAAAAGAGTGGAAGACAAAAAAATAAGAGCAACAAACAGAAATAGTAAGGAATATGGTTAGGTATTAATCCAACTGTATTAATAATCAATCTGAACATCAATGGTATAAAAGTGCACCAAGTAAAAGATTGCCAGAGTGGATCAAAAAACATGACCTAAGTATAGGCTGCCTACAAAAAATCCACTTTAAATGTAAAGACATATAAAATAAAAGTAAGTAAATGGATGGAAAAAGTTATACCATGCAAACACTAATCAAAAGAAACCAAGAGTAGTTATATTAATTTCAGAGCAGACTTCAAAGTACAGAAAGTTATCAGGGATAAAGAAGGGTATTACATAATGATAAAGGAGTCAGTTCTCCAAAAAAGGTAATAATTCTTACCATGTATGTGCCTTAAAACAGAGCATCAAACTATGTGAGGCAAAACTAATTGTAAAGAGAAACTGCAATTAGAAATACATGAATCCACTATCACAGTTGGAGACTTAATCCTCTATCAGAAATGGACAGATTCAGTAGCCAGAAAAATCAGTAAGGACATAGTTGAAATCAAATACACCATCAGTCAAGTGGATATAATTAACATCTACAAGACTAATCCTATCCAAAAGCAGAATACGTATTTTTTTCAAATTCACCTGTAACATTCACCAAGAGATCACATTTTAGGTCATAAAACACATCTTTTTTTTTTTTTTTTTAATGTTTTTACTTATTTATTTTGCAAGTGAGGGAAGGAGGGCGAGAAAGCGAGCCCATGCACTCAAGCAGGGGAGGGACAGAGAGAGAATCCCCAGAAGGCTCTGAGGTGTCAGTGCAGAACCCAATGTGGGGTTTTGATCTCAGGAACTGTTATATCATGACTTGAGCCAAAATCAAGAGTTGGACGCTCAACAAACTGAGCCACCAAGGCACCCCAGTCACAAAACACATCTTAACAAATTTAAAAGAACAGAAATCATACAATGTCTGCTCTTAGATCACAATGGAATTAAACTAGAAATCAGTATCAGAAAGATACATGGAGATTAAAGAATACACTTTAACACATGATACAAAGAAGAAATCCCAAGGGAAATTTTAAATGGAAATGAAATGAAAATAATAGCACTTCAAAATTTGTGTAATGCAGTGAAAGCAATGGTTAGAGGGAAATTACAGCATTGAATGCACATATCAGAAAAGAAAAATCCAAAATCAATAATCTAGAAGCTTCTACCCTAGAAAACTAGAAAAAGATGACCAAATTGAATCCAAAGTGAAAGAAAAGAAACACTAAAAATTAGAGTAGAAATCAATGAAATTAAAAACATAAAGCAATACATAGTATCAGCAAATCAAAAGCTGGTTCTTTGAAAAGATCAATAAAATTGATTAGTCAGCCTAAAAGAGTTGGGGGGAAGAGAAGCTACAAATTATTAATACCAGAAATTAAAGAGAAAACATCATTACAAATCCTACGGACATTAACAGGAGAATAAAGGAATACTATAAACAAATCTGTGCCTGCATATTTGATAATCCAGATGAAACAGACCAATTCCTTGAAACACACAACTTGCCAATTTCACACAAGAAGAAATGGACAATCTGAAAAGGCCTATATCTATTAAATAAATTGATTCAATAACTAATAACTTTCCAAAGCAGGAAGCACCAAGCTCAAATGAGTTAACTGGTGATTCTACCAAATGTTTAAGGAATAAACCTACCAATTCTCTACAGTCTCTTTCGGATGACAAAAGCAGAAGCAGTACTTTCTACCTCATTCTACGAGGCCAGCATTATCCTAATACCAAAATCAGACAAAGATATTACAAGAAAACTACAGACTAATTATCTTCGTGAATATAAAGCAAAAATCCTCATCAAAATATGAGCAAACTGAATCCAACAATGTACTGAAAAATAAATATATACACTATGATCAAGTGGGATGTAACCCAGGTATGCAAAGCTGGTTCAACACTTGAAAATCAATTAATATATTCTATCACATCAACAGGCTAAAGAAGAAAAATCAGTATCTTATCAATAAATATAGAAAAAGAATTTGACAAAACACAACACCAATCCTTGATAAAAACTCTCACTAAATCAGGAATAAAAGGGGATTTTCTCAATTTGATAAATACAATCTACAAAAAACCGTATAGCTAACATGCTTAATGGTGAAAAACTTGAAGATTTCCCAGTAAATCAGGTATAAGACAAGAATGTCCCTGCTCACCAATCCTTTTCAACACTGTACTGGAAATTCTAGTTAATTCAATAAGACAAAAAAGGAAATATAAAGTATACAGAGTAGGAAGGAAGAAATCAGTTATTATTTGCAGATGACACGATTGTCTATGTACAAAATCCTAAAGAACTGACAGAAAATCCCTCCTGGAACTAACATGCAATTGCAGCAAGGTTGCAGGATACAAAGTTACAAGTGGAATTTGAAATTAAAAACATAAAGCCATTTACATCTGCACCCCTGAAAATGAATTAAGATATAAATCTAACAAAAAATATACAATACCTATATGAGGAAAACTACAAAACTGATGAATGAAATGAAAGAACTAAATATATGGAGACACATTCCATGTTCATGCCTACAAAGACAAAGTACTAAGTCAGTTCTTTCTAACTTGATCTATATAGTCCATGCAGTTCCAACCAAAATCTCAGCAAGTTATTTTGTGGATATTGACAAGTGGATTCTAAGTTTTATATGGAGAGGCAAAAGACCCAGAATAGCCAGTACTGAGGGAGAGCAACTAAGTTCGAAGACTGACACGATACAATTGTAAAACTTACTATAAAGCTAAAGTAAAATCATTTTGCAAAATATAAGTATACCATCATCATACTGTATACCTTAAACTTATACAATGCTATATGTCAAATTTATCTCAATAAGGCTGGAAAAATGAGAAAAAAATCTATAGTAACTAAGATAGTGTGGTACTGGCCAATGAATAGACATATAGATCAAAGGAACAGAAAAGAGAACCCAGAAACAGGCCCACATAAATATAATCAACTGATCTTTGTGACAAAGGAGCAAAGGTAATAAAATGGAGTAAAAGCAGTCTCTTCAATAAATGAACAACTGGATGTGCAAAGCAAATAAATGAGTCTAGACACAGAGCTTACGTTGTTCACAAAAACCAACTCAAAATGGATTATAAACCATTTTGTAAATGTAAAATTTATAAATGTAAAATGTAAGACTATAAAACTCCTACAAAATAATATAGGAGAAAACCTAGATAACCCAGGGTATGGCAATGACTTTTTACAACACCGAAGGCAGGGTCCCTGGAATAATAATTGATAAGGCAGAGTTAATTAAAATTAAAAACTTCTGTTCTGCAAAAGACACTGTCTAGAGAAAGAGAAGACAACCACAGACTGGGAGAAAATATTTGCAAAATACATATCTGATAAAGGAATTGCTATCTAACATATAGAAACAACTCTTAAAACTCAACAATAAGAAAACAAACAACCTAATTTAAAAATGGGCTACACATCTGAACAGATACCTCACCAAAGAAAATATACAGATGGCAAATTAAGCACATTAAAAGTTGCTCCACATCATATGTCATCAAGGAAATGCAAAATTAAAATAAGACACAACTAGGGGCACCTGGGTGGTTCAGTGGGTCAAGTGTCTGACTTCAGCTTAGGTCATGATCTCAGTTTGTGAGGTCAAGCCCCGTGTCGGGCTCTGTGCTGACTGCTTGGGGCCTGGAGCCAGCTTCTGATTCTGCATCTCCCTCTCTCTCTGCCCCTCCACCACTCACGCTCTGTTTCTCTCAAAAATAAACATTAAAAAAAATTAAAAAAAAAATAAGACACAACTATACACCTATTAGAATGGCCAAAATCTGAAACAATGACAACACCGAATCCTGGTGAGGATGTGGAACAAAAGAAACTCTCATACATTGCTGATAGGAATAGAAAATGGTACAGAAACTTTGGAAGATAGTTTTGCAGTTTCTTATAAAACTAAACACACTCTTACCATGTGATCCAGCAATCACAAGCCTTAGTATTTACCCAAAAGACTTAAAAATTTAAGTCCTTACAATTACCTACACAGGGATGTTTATATCAGCTTCATTCATAATTGCCAAAATTTGGAAGCAACCAAGATGTCCTTCAGTAGGTAAATGGCTAAATCAATTGTGGTATTTCTAGACAATGGTATAATTCTCAACATGAAAAAGAAATGAGCTTAACAAGCCATGAAAGGACATGGAGGAACTTTACACGCATATTACACTAAGTGAAAGAAGCTTATCTGAAAAGGCTACATACTTTGTGATTCCAACCATATAACATTCTGGAAAAGGCAAAACTATGGAAACAGTAAAATCATCAGTGGTTGCTAGGGTTTTGGTGATGAGAGGAAAGATGAACAAGCACAGCACAGAGGATTTTTAGGGAAGTGAATAAAATACTCTGTATGATTCCATAATGATGGATGCATGTCATTATACATTTGTCTAAACCCACAGAATGTACTTCAAGAATGAACTATAATGTAACCAATCATGAACTTTGGCGATTATGATATGTCAAGGTAGGTTTATCAATTATAACAAGTGTATCATCTTGGTGGTAGATGCTGATAATGGGGAGACTATACATGTGTAAGGGCAGAGTGATACATGGGAATTCTCCTTACCTTCCCCTCAATTTTGCTGTGAACCTAAAACTTCTCTAAAAATTAAGCTTAATCAAATCAAATCAAATCAAATCGTTCTCTGTTAGTTTGGAAGACTGCACATACCCAAGGCTGCCCCTTCTCAGGAGCAATGAGAGAGGGAACTTCCAAGCTGCTAGTCTTCTGGCTGACTGTGGAGCAAAATAACACCCCTGAATTGTGACAGCAGTCTTCAAGCGACACACACAACAAAGAGTAAAAAGTAAAAACCTAAATGGCCAAGGAGGTTTAAGCACAACCTTTGATTAATGAGTCTAATGCTGACATAGGCTTGACTCCTAGGAATTCAAGCCAAATGATAAAAAAAAAAAAAAAAAAAAAAGGGGAAAAATCTGAGTAGGGATAGCAGAGGCTGCACACTGTAAGAGAAATAGACTTCATAGTTTGTTCATCCAAATCTCTAAACAAATGACCCAGCAAACAACATCAATCTCTAGGGGTGCAGCGAATTGGTATGAAGTGTACCTAAATTATTTCACAACGTATCATGTATGCAACATATTATCTAAATTGTTCAGTTTTAAACAAAAAATTATGAGACATGCAAAGAAATAGGGAAATATGACCTACATGTAGCAGTAAAAAAGTGAGCAATAAAAACAGTGGCCCATAAAGATTGCAAAGCAATATTTTAAATATGTTCAAAGAACTAAAAAAATATATACATAAGGAATGAAAAATATGTCACTATCTCATTAAATAGAGAATAAGAAGAATAAAAAGAAATGATAAAAAGAGAACAAATGGAAATTTTGCAGTTGTAAATTACAATAACAAATTAAGAATTCTCTATGGGGCTCAACAGATTTGAACTGGCAGAATAAATAGTTGGTAATCTTGAATATACATCAGTAGAAATTATGTATTCTGAAGAGCAGAGAGAAAGAATAAAGAAAAATGAACAGAGCCTCAGAAATGTGCGATACCATTAAGTGCACTGATAGGTGTAGTGGAAATACCAGGAGAAGAAAGGAGTAGAAATGCATTTAAAGATATAATAGAAAAAAAAAAAAAGATATAATAGTTAATACTTCCAAATTTGGTGAAAAACATTAATCTACACATTATCAAAGCTCAACAAAGTCCAAGCAAGATAAATTCAAAAAGACCCACACCCCGATGCATCATAGGCAAAATGCTAAAAGCTAACACTAAAGGAAAACTCTTGAAAGAAGAGCAAGTAACTCATGATTTCTCATCAGATGCAATGGAGGCCAGAAGTCAGTGGGACAGCATCATCAATGTACTGAAAGTAACACACTATCAAATCAGAATATTTTATCTAGCAAAACTCTATTTCAAAGCTAAAGATAAAATAAAGACACTCCTAGAAGGAATAAAAATAGAGAATTAGTTGCTGGCTGACCTGACTTAAAAGAAACAATAAAAGATGTTCTTCAGGCTGAAAGCAAATGATGCCAGAGAATACACATGAAAAAACAAAGAGAGCTAAAAGGTAATTATTAAGTAGTTATGAAGGCCAATATAATTGCATATTTATTCTTTTCACTAATTTAAACAAGAATTGTATAAAATAATATGTATCACTGTATTGTTGAGCCAATAACATAGAAATGTAATATATTTGATAATAAATACAAAAGAAATAGGTGGGAGCAAAGATATATTAGTGTAAGGAAATGATGCCAGATGGTATATCAAATCCACAGAAAGAAATGAGGAGAACCAGAAAGGGCAAATAAGATTAATAATATAACAGGCCCCTGGGTGGCTCAGTCAGTTAAGTGTCCAACTTCAAGTCAGGTCACAATCTCATGGTTTGTGAGTTTGAGCCCACATCGGGCTCTGCTGTCAGAGCAGAGCCCACCTCGGATCCTCTGTCCCACTCTGTCTCTGCCCTGCCCCCACTCACACTCTCTCTCAAAAATAAATAAACATTAAAAAAAAGGTTACTATAACAAACTCTATAATAAATGTATACTTGGCTCCATTTCTTCTCTCAGTGTATTTAAAAGACATACAATTATATCAAATATAATTATAATGATGTGTTGTTGGGTGTGTAACATATTTAGATGCAGTATGTGTAACAATAATGACACAAAAAAGAATAGAAATGGAGCTATATAGGGGCACCTGGGTAGCTCAGTCAGTTAAACATCCGACTTCAGCTCAGGTCACGATCTCACGGTTCATGGGTTCGAGCCCCGCGTTGGGCTCTGTGCTGACAGCTCAGAAGAGCCTGGAGCCTGCTTCAGATTCTGTGTCTCTCTCTCTGTCCCTACCCTACTCATGCTCTGTCTCTCTCTCTTTCAAAAAAATAAATAAACATTAAAAAAAGAAAAGAAAAGCTATATAGAAGTAAAGTTTTTATATTTCCCTAGAGTAAATTTGAAGAAATTTTGATAAGATGTATATTTTAAGGCCTACATAAACCCACTAAGGACATAACTAAAAAAGTACAATTAAGTAATTTTGAAGTAAGGGACACCTGGGTGTCTCAGTCAGTTGGGTGTCCAACATGATCTCATGGCTTGTGAGTTCAAGCCCTACAGTGGGCTCTGTGCTGACAGCTCAGAGTCTGCTTCAGATTCTGTCTCCTCCATATCTCTCTGCCCCTCCCCTGCTCACACTCACTCACACTCTCTCTCAAATATAAACATTAAAAAGAAAAAAATTTTAAATAATTTGGAAGTAAAATGTTACACTAGAAAATATCCACTTAATATAAAAGAAGTCATGGCCAACTAATCTTTGACAAAGCAGGAAAGAATATCCAGTGGAATAAAGATAGTCTCTTCAACAAGTGGTGCTGGGAAACCTGGACAGCGACATGCAGGAGAATGAACCTGGACCACTTTCTTACACCATACACAAAACTAAACTCAAAATGGGTGGAAGACCTAAATGTAAGACAGGAAGCCATCAAAATCCTAGAGGAGAAAGCAGGCAAAGACCTCTTTGACCTTGGCCACAGCAACTTCTTACTCAACATGTCTCTGGAGGCAAGGTAAACAAAAGCAAAAATGAACTATTGGGACCTCATCAAAATAAAAAGCTTCTGCACAGCCAAGAAAACAACCAGCAAAACTAAAAGGCAACTGACAGAATGGGAGAAGATATTTGCAAATGACATATCAGATAAAGGGTAGTATCCAAATCTATAAAGAACTTCTCAAACTCATCACCCAAAAAAACAGATAATCCAGTGAAAAAATGGGCAAAAGACATGAACAGACACTTCTCCAAGGAAGACATCCAGATGGCCAACCAACACATGAAAAAATGCTCAACATCACTCATCATCAGGGAAATACAAATCAAAACCACAATGAGATATCACCTCACATCTGTCAGAACAGTTAACATTAACAACTCAGGCAACCACCGATGTTGGCAAGGATGCAGAGGAAGAGGATCTCTTTTGCATTGCCGGTGGGAATGCAAACTGGTGCAGCCACTGTGAAAAATAGTATGGAGGCTCCTCAAAAAATTAAAAATAGAACTACCCTATGATCCAGCAATTGCACTAGTAGCTATTTATCCAAAGTATACAGGTGTGCTGTTTCAAAGGGGCACATGCACCCCAATGTTTACAGCAGCACTATCAACAATAGCCAAAGTACGGAAAGAGCCCAAATGTCCATCGATGGATGAATGGATAAAAAAGATGTGGTATATATATACAATGGAGTATTATTCAGCAATCAAAAATAATGAAATCTTGTCATTTGCAACAATGTGGATGGAACAAGAGGGTATTACCCTATGTGAAATTAGAGAAAGACAAATATCATATGACTTCACTCACATGAGGACTTTAAGATACAAAACAGATGAACATAAGGGAAGGGAAGCAAAACTAATATAAAAACAGGGAGGGGGACAAAACATAAGAGACTCTTAAATACAGAGAACAAACAGGGTTGCTGGAGGGCTTGTGGGAGGGGGGATGGGCTAAATGGGTAAGGGCATTAAGGAATCTACTCTTGAAATCATTGTTACACTATATGCTAACTTGGATGTAAATTAAAAAATAATTTTAAAAAATATATAAAAAAGGCAATAAGGGAGGAAATAGCAAAAATAGATCTATAGAAGCAAACAGTATAATGGCAGAAAGTGAAGTGTCTGACTCTTGATCTCAGCTCAGGTCTTGTTCAATCCCCACAGTGGGCTCTGTGCTGGGTGTGAAGCCTACTTAGAGAAAAAAAAAACAAACAACAACCCAAAACATGATCAAACTACACTCTATCTATAAGAAGCAGAGTTTACATTCAAAGACAAAAAGCCAGAAAGTGAAAGGATGGAAAAAAAGTATACCATGCAAACAGTAAATAAAATACAACTGGAGTGGTTATATTAGTATCAGACAAAATAGAATAAGACAAAAGTTACTAGAGCCAGGGAATGACATTTTATAATGCTATTTAAGAGTCAATCCATCAGGAAGGCACAAGTATACACATAAATACACCTAACAAAAGGGCTAGCCTCAAAAGGCATGAAGCAAAAAATCGACAAATTTGAAAGGAAAAATAACAATTCAGTAATAGTTGAGGAGACTTCAATACCCCACCCTCAATAATGGATAGAACTAGACAAAATATTAACAAAGAAATAGAAGACTTGAACAACGCTATTAAAAAAAAAAAACAAAACCAACCATATGCCACCTGACCTAACAGATACCTCAACACCACTGAACACCAGCAGAAGAATACATATTCTCCTGAAGTACATATGGAACATTCTCTAGAATAGACCATATATTGGTCTATAAAACAAGCCTGAATAAATTTGAAAGGATAAAATTATACAAAGCATGTTCTCGGGGCATGTGGGTGGCTCAGTTGGTTAAGCGTCCAACTTCGGCTCAGGTCATGATCTTACAGTTCGTGCCGGCTGCTCAGAGCCTGGAGCCTGTTTCAGATTCTGTGTCTCCTCTCTCTCTTCCCCTCCCCTGCACACTGTGTCTCTTTCTCTCAAAAAAATGAATAAAACATTAAAAAAATTAATTAAAAAAATTCATGTTCTCTAACCACAATGTAATGAAATGAGAAATCAATAACCGAAGGAAAATTTGGAAATTCACAAATATGTGGAAATTAAATAAAATACTCCTTAATAACTAAGATAAAAGAATACATCACAAAGAAAATGAGAAAGTCACTGAGATGAATGAAAACATAAATGCAACATATCAGAATCTGTAAGATGCAACTAAAGTAATGCTCAGAGGAAAATGTATATCTGTAAATGCCCAGAATAAATAAGTTTTCAAACTAACCACCCCCCCCCCCACACACACACAAATACCCAACATCACTCATTCTCTATCATATTATTCTATTTCAGTGCCTGAGACTCTTGTTCCTATTTTATGTTGTGTCTCCCTTACATTAGAAACTTTGTATTGTTCGCTGCCTGGGCATACTAGAATAACAGTTATACAACAGTACCTGACCATATTGTTTAATAAATCTTTTTTGACCAAATGAAGTCGGCATCTCTCCTTAGAATTATCACTCATATTCATATGATTTTTAACTGTCTCTCCAAATTTCTGTTTATTTAGCATTATTACAACTGATATACCTTTCTACCAAATTCATAAAATTCAGTATCCCATCAATATTTTTTATGAAAACTGCATATATTACTTCTTTAAACTATTATCAGTTATCAAAAATAAAAAAATAGAAAAATAAATCAATCTTCTTGGACCAAGTCAAATAAAAAATTCAGTTTACCTTTGAACATGGATTTGAATTGTGCACGTCCACTTAAATGTGGATTTTTTTTCAATACACTACATACCATAAATATATTTTCTCTTATGACTTTAACATTTTCTTTTCTCTAGCTTACTTTATTATAAGAAAGCATAAAATACATATAACATATGAAAGATGTTAACTATTATCGGTAAGGCTTCTAGTCATTAATAGGCTACAAATAGTTAAGTTTTTGGGAAGTCAAAAGTTACACAGTACAGCATAGAGGGTATAGTCAATAATACTGTAATAATGTTGTATCATGACAGTTACTAAATTTACCATGGTGAGCACTGTGTTATGTATAGAATTCCTGAGTCACTATGTTATATACCTGAAACTAACATAATATCGTATGTCAACTATATTTAAGTAATAAAAAATAACATTAAAAAAGTGTGAAATTTAAAATTTAATAAATACCCTTTTATTTTAAATTAAAAAAAAGTTAAAACACGATTTTTGATTGTGAGGAGGTCTGCACCCCTAACCCATGTTGTTCAAGAGTCAACTGTAAAACTAAAATATAATTAATGTAAGAGGAAAAAAGAAAGGGTTACACAATGGCTAAGCCAATGTTCCTACTTCTTTGAATTGTGGAATAAGAAAAGAAGTCATTGCCCACTTACTCAATTTAATCTTGCAAATTCTGGAGTACTAAAGGTGAACAGTGAAAGAACAATTATACAGATGCTTGCAAGAAAACTATGGTTCCTTAAAACAATCAGCATATGTTATCAACAGTAATTATATCTAGATGACTAACATTTTTCCAAAAAATAAAACATTTAAAATTACAAGGGTATCATGATGAAAGTAACTTACACAGTCTTTTTGTCCTGTCGAAGAAGTTTAGAAGAAAATTCACTTAATACTTCCAGGAAAGCCAGATTAGGAGGGGGATATTCTTGTCCTTTCTGATTTTGGTATTTAAAGGCAAACTCTATGCCATCCCTGAAGTAAAAGAAAATAACATCTTATTTTTCCAGATAAGTAGTGTAGTTCTCTCAATGGGCTAGAATTTCAAAGTAGTTGAAAAGGCAGGAAAATCATCACTGAAGGAAGTAAAATCCGATAAATTTGAAGGGCAAAACAATGTTAATTTGTATGACATACATATCTATTAGTATTCTATTATTTACAGTAGAAAAGTATTAGTTGTAGCAAATAATATGAAAAATAGCTGAATAACCACAAAGCTAAATTCCTGTATGTATCTTATAGGGGTAACACAATACCCTGGAAAGGGCATTAGATTGTCAGAAACTTTGGTTCTCAGAGTTGGGTCACGGGACCAAGCAGCTATATGAGGTATTTAAACGTAAGGTATTTAACATTTTCTGTCATTCAGTTTTTAGTTATGAAATAAAGTTGACCAAATTAGTACAGTGTTTTTAAACCCATGTCTCCTATAACATTTTCTCACTGACCAGATATTTTGTTAAATTTTACTTTCTATTCTTTATAAATGACAAAATAGAGAGTTGAAGTATTTTTCAAATTCAAAAGGCCCTCCTAGTTGAGAATAACTAGATGACACAACCTCTGAAGTTATTGTAACTTAAAAATTCTATCATTTGTCACTTTAAAAATGGGTCAAATAACATTTATTTCAGTTAAATTCCAGTAAAACTAAATTCTTTATAACATAAAGGGTTTATTCAGCTCACTCACTTGTGAAGTGTGGCAACTGCTTCTCGTGTCTTGATCTGATCCAGTCCGAACGTAAGGGCAAAACGACGTGCCAGTTCTTTAATGCCACTGACATGGGCAGATGTCCTATCTAGATTGGGACCTTGCTCTTGGACAAGTTCATTAAACAACTGGTTGAAAGAAAAAAAGAGGAAAAATCTACAGCTAAGAAATATTTATTTCATTTATTATCAGAATAGGTAATATAATTTAAAAATATTTAAAAGGCACATGTTAAAATTTCCCTCCTTATATTTAACCATAGTCACACTGTTCCCCTTCTCCAAGTCATCTACCATTACTAATTTCTTGAGCTCATTTTCATGCTAGTTGTGTGATTAAATGTGAACAGGAATTTCTTTTTTTTTTTTTTAAGTTTCTTTATTTATTTTGCAAGAGACAGAGACAGCACGTGTCGGGGAGGGGCAGAGACAGAGAAACCCACACAAGCTCATACAGCCCATGCTGCCAGAGCAGAGCTTGACGTGAGGCTTGAACTCATGAAACTAGGAGGTCATGACCTGAGCCAAAAGCAAGAGTTGACACTTAACCGACTGAGCCACCCAGGTGCCCTAGGACTTTATTTCTTTTTAACAAAAAAATAATGTATTTTAGGCTGGGGGAAAAGAAATATGCTTATAGAAATATACTTTATATTCATAAACATTTACGTATTCTTTTTGTTGTTTCATAAGGATGGCAATATACGATATATGCGGTTCAGAATGTTGGTTTTTTTCACTGATTATATCTTTAGACAAGAACACTATGTAAAAAAAGACATTTGGATATATGGGGTGATTTTTCCTACCCACCAACAAAATATACAAAAAGGTTCTTAAGCTGGGTGGAGGGATTTTATAAATTACACATAGATTGCACATATTGTATCAAAATAACAACAACCAAATAAATCTGGAGTACTAAAGAATATAAAAGCTATCATCATTCTACCACCAAGATCAGACACTTAAATTTATCTATACATATCTGTCTTCCCTATAAGATACGAATAGTCCAGGCTTTCATCTAAAGCCACTCCCTACTTATTTACTAGATCTCACTCCATTTTACCTATTTAGCAATTTTGCTTTCATGCTTACTGCTCTGTCCTGCATCCTTAACTATTCCCTCTCTACTACCTGCATGCATCTTAAAAAGAAACCAACATAAAAAAAAAAAAAACAACCCATAACTTAACTCTATCTCCTATGTCAGCTAGTAATGCATCGTTTTGATTCTCTCTATGGCAAAGATCCTAAAAAGGATTGTTTACATTGTTTTTCTTCACCTCCTCACTCCCAATCTCTCAGTTCACTCTAATCATACCATTCCATTGAAATGGCTCTTCTAGTAATTATGTTGTCCACCTTCTCATTTTCTTCACCAACAGAGTGTCATGACTAGAAACAGCAGGTCTTCAAAAGATTTTCAAATTTATTTACAGATAATTACTTATAAATTTTTAAACTTCAAAATGTTTTCAGAAATGGTTGTACACAATAGCCTTAAATTTTAAAATGTATACTTAAAATGAATACAAAAAATATCTCTTTGTGCAAAATTCAAGTAATATAAAAATAAAAGTTCTCCTTCCTCTGTCCCATTAAATATTATTCTTCTCTCCAAAGGTAATTTATGTTAAAGTTTCAAGGTTTTCTAGACTAGTTTAGACACACCAATATATCACATACACAAAACTTCTAATATAAATGGTACTATCCTATATATTTTGTCCTGAAACTTGCTCCGTTTTTTCCCGCTTTTTCAAGTTGTTATTTAAATTCCAGTTAGCTAACAGAGGGTGTAATACTAATTTTAGGTGTAGAATTTAGGGATTCATTACTTACATACAACTCCCAGTGCCCATCACAACGAGTGCCCTCCTTACTACCCATCACCCATTTAAGCCATCCCCCCGCCTACCTCCCCTCCATCAACCCTCAGTTTGTTCTCTGTTAAGAATCTGTTTTGTTTCTTAAATTCCACATGAGAGAAATCATATGGGGTGTCTCTCTGACTTGTTTCGCTTAGCATGATGGTCTCTAGCTCCATCCGCACTACTGCAAATGACAAGATTTCACTCTTTTTTATGGCTAAGGAATATTCCATTGTTTATTTTTGTGTGTGTGTGTGTGTGTGTGTGTGTGTGTACCTCTTTGAATGTGCGTGTCTCTTTCAATTAGTATTTTTGTATTCTTTGGGTAAATACCTAGTAATGCAATTGCTGGGTATTGGACAGTTTTATTTTTAACTTTTTGAGGAACCTCCATACTGTTTTCCAGAGTGGCTGTACCAGTTTGGATTTCCACCAACAGTGCATGAAGCTTCCCCTTTCTCCAAAACTTGCTATTTTCCACTTAATATTTTGTCTTAAAACTTTTAGCTACTTCAGAGTTGCACACTTTAACCATTCTTCTGCTGAATCTCCAATCTTTCAATATTATAGACTGCTACAATAAAACATATTTTACATACATATCTTTGTGTGTACCTGCATGTACCTCTATAGATACCTAGCAGCAAAAAGTGACTTTTAAAAGGAGTATTTATCTTCAATTTTGATATATTCTGCAAAATTGTATTTCAAGAAGGCAATAGAATTTTCTTAAAAAAAAATTTTTTTTTTAAGTTTACTTCATTTATTTTTAGAGAGAGAAAGAGAGAGAGCACGGGAGGGGCAGAGAGAGAGAATCCCAAGCAGGCTCTATGCTGACAGTCATGTGGGGCTCAAACTCACGAATTGTGAAATCATGACCTGGACTGAAATCAAGAGTCGGACACTTAACTGACAACTGAGCCACCGAGGTGCCCTGGCAATAGCAATTTCTTTCACAAAAGACCCTTTTTCTCTACATCTTTATCAACTGTTGGTATTAACAATGATTTAAATTCATGCTAATCTGTTCATCAGTGACAAATATCTCTTTGTTTCAATTCGTATTTCATCAATTATTTAAAAAAATTTTTTTTAATGTTTTATTTATTTTTGAGAGACAGAGACAAAGCGTGAACGTGGGGGAGACACAGAATCTGAAGCAGGCTCCAGGCCCTGGGCTGTCAGCACAGAGCCCATCATGGGGCTCAAACCCACAGAACGCAAGATCATGACCTGAGCCAAAGTCAGACACTTAACCAACTGAGCCACCCAGGCATCCCTTTATTAATTATTAATGAAGTTATGCCTCTTCTCATAGGGTTATTGTTTTATAAGATTTCTCTTCTGAAAAGTGGCTTTTCATATCCCTTGCTCACTTTTCTAAGGAATGTGTTTTTGTTATTGATTTGTAGGATTTATTAAGTATGATTGAAAATATTTCCCCCAACCTGTCATTTGTTTTTAACTTTGTTCATAGGGCTGGTTGACATATAAATGTATTTAAGTTTACATACACAAACCTACAGCCCCACCTACCTCCTGAAATCTCTGTATTAATTCATGAGGCATTTATTAGGGACTCTGATTTATATATGTGACCTATTTCATTATTTGAATACTATTCTTGCCCTTTCTTCATTAAATATGTTAAAAAAATATTTATGTATTTTTCTTTTTAGATGAGTACTTTTTAAAATATCCATTTGCATTTCATCTGGTCCAAGAGTAGATAACTTTAGTAGGATTTCATTATTTGAAATGTGTACTATAAGACTATCTTCCAAAAGAAAAGACAGATAACACATGTTTTTGTACCAGAAAGTATCCATAGTAATGTATTAATTACTACTTATTATTACTTAAACAATGACCTAGTTTAAGTGAGGTAAAATATACCTAGTACATACTAAGCCCATAAAAGTACTCAGTAACATTAATTCTAACCTTTACCTCTTTCCTTTAGATTTCTTACCTGCTGTAAACTGAGAATGAGGGTCTTGGCACACTGAATTTTATCAATCTGTCTGGTTTTACTCAGTGTTTCCTTAATAATATCACCATAGTCATTGTAATACTATGAGAAAAAGAAAGAAAATACAGCTTTAAAATTATTGAAATTTCATGAGACAAAGTAGATTGGTGAAAAAAATGGAAGGGGGAGTTCAGAGGTGTTTAATTTCTTCATCTTAAACATAATGAGAGACAAAAGATATTGTCTAAAGTTAAAGGAATACACATTTGATATTTAAGATTAAGAAACAGTGAAAGTTAACGATAAAACTGAAAACTGGGAATTGTAGAAGAGGAAGATAGGTAAACAAAATTCCTTATTCTCTGTAATACGGATTCAATAGACATCACTTAAAAGGTAACAAATCAACAAACAGAACTTTGGTAGAAACTTAGTAAAGAACTAAAACCAGAACAATTAAAACTGCTTACCTCTGGGGAGTGAGCCTAAATAAGTGGGAAGGGCAGATTAGGGTCACAGACTTAACTTTAAATACTTTTGTATTCTATCTCATTCCCTGTCACCACCACATGTGTGTATGTTACTATTATAAAAAATAAAAACAATGACTTGTTCGATAGTGACTGAGAAAAATTTAACTAATTCCTTTACAATTCAGTTTTTTGATATAGGATTTAAAAAATTTTCCTTGTGAGTAAATAATTTAAAAAAGCCTTATTTAAAGCCATTAAATCTGGATGTTATTTCCAAGTGAAAGCCTAAAAACCTACAACTTATGTGAAAAAGTAATATATTAGCTTAGTAATTGGATTTTTATAATTTACAAAAAAGATGGCTATGCTTCCATGATATAAGGTGCAAAAAAAGAGAAAGATACAATAATACACTAAAGTGGTTAAACAGGGAGATCTCTAATAAATTCAGATTTGTAATGGTCATACAGAGAACTGGGGCAAAAAGCTATATATATATACCTAAGGGTATATAACAAAGAGTAGCAAATAACTATCAGAATACTCTCAAAAAGATTACAGCTTTTAATGAGAAGCACAGCAATTGCTAAGGATGATAATAAATTTTGGATAAGGCTCATTTCTTGAAATCAATACAGTATTATAAAGGGATGAAAAGGAAAAACCATGGTATACTCATATTTATCCATCCAAACATAATGTTTAGATATTATGCTAGGAAGCCATCTCAGACTCCTTTCAGTTAGGTCTCTCTCTATATCCTGTGTTTGCTTTGTAATTTGTACATCTACCACTACAATAATTGTGCTGAGGTTTTATGGTTTAGTGGGAAGAGCTAAGCTTGGAAGCTAGACAAACCTAGAATCAAATTCCAGTTTTTGCTATTTATAATAGTTATGTGACCATGGAAAGTTACTTAACCTTTTTGAGCCTTAATTTCCTTATCTGTAAATGACAGGATTACTGTAAACAACAAACATAATGAAAGAGCCTCAGAATAGTATCTCATATATAAATTGCACAGAACAAAGGCAGCCACTCATTATTACCATGTTACATTATATTATGCTTGTATTTCAGTTTCCCTATTAACCTGTAAGCTCCTTAGTGCAGAAATCATGTTTTATTTAAATCTCTGGCTATCAACACAGTGTTGGTCACACTGCAGTTGTTCAGCAAAATATGATGAATTAATTACTATTTATCCTACCTAGAACTGGACCATACATAACTAAACATGGATAAAGATGCAAGTGGATCAATGGCACACACAATATTCTGAACATGCGCAAAACAAAACACTATCTGCGTCAGGAGAACAAGGTAAAAACACATAAACTGAGAAGTCTGCCTGTCATAAAGATTTCTGAGCAATGCTTTTTTAGAGGGTCGGGAACAAAATGGAGCTTAAGGAAAGCAAATAGCCAGGAAGGTGAGTACCTACCAAAATCCTATCATATGAAGAATGGTTTAAAACCCTTCAGCGTTTCCTTACCACCCTGAGGAAAAAAATTCAAGCTTCTCACACAGCATATAGTCACTAATGACACCTTCTTTAAATCTTATCTCTTGCTCCACTTTCGTAAGCAATCTTTGTTGTCACATCAAATTACTTGCATTTCCCACAAAGAATTCACATTCCTTTGTCTGTACATGAAGTTCAATCTGCCCACAAGTCCTCCCACTACTTCTTTGCTTACTAATTTATGCTTAGTGTCTTAGACTTAGTTCCGAAGTCACCTCTAAGCAATTTCCATTAACCCTTATATTTCTTTAGAATATATAAAGAAACATATATTGTCTGTTTTATATATTTCCAGGAACCCCTATACATACCTTGGTTATACTATATAATGCAATTGTCTAATTGTTGACAGTCTTTTTGCCTTTAGACTACTTTAGAATGGAATTAAAAAAAATCTTTATAACTTCAGTGCCTGGCAGGCAGCATGGTATATAGTAGGCATACTTATAAAAATGTCTTGAAGAGATGTCATAAGGAAGACAGATTAGGTTTCTTCCATGTTATCAAGAGAGTCTATAAAGCTTCATGGAAACAAAAAGGTGTTCTTCCAATAAATGTGAAGATCTCCCACATTATGGGGTTGATATAATGGAACAGATTGACAAAAAGCTTATATTTCTATAAAAGAGAGAAACTTTAAATATATCAGAAAATCATCAACAATACATAGGTAAAAGCTGTGAATTTTAGCTTCTGTTCTCATCTTTTCATTTTAATTGCAAATTTCTCTGCCACTGAGATGGAAGGAGAAAAATAAGGATATGAAACTATACCTTCATGTAGTGTTTAAAGATGTCTGCAGCTGCATGCATGTCAACAATATCATAAATGATAAGTTTGCTGAAGGCAGCAAGTAGATTCCTTCTTTTATGTAAGGCCTCAATTTTATTAGCTTCATCTTCTTCATCACCCTCTAACCACAGAAAATAAATTCGTTATGAACTTTGGCCCTTTATACAAGGTAAAACAAAATAGACAATCTGTATAATCAAACACTGGCTTATAACTTTACAAGTAGTACCATTCAGTTTTAGATAAGATAAAAATTGTGATTATTTTAGGGTGGTATATTTAGTTACACTGATTATACATTTAGTAGGTACCAAGGTTCCTACTTCCAAGAGACTGTCACAACAAAGATTGCGTAAGATAAGCAAATCATATATAAATTCTTTTTCTGATATTTTTATCCTATAATACTGTTGTCTGTCAATCTTGATGCTATCTCTTCTCATTTCAATATTCTCTACATGCAATTAGCTATATTTTAACAGAGAAGAAATTTCTGGAAATGTTTAAGACATAGAGAAAAAGTTTTCTTTTAGAAAGAAATATGCGGGGAGTAATGGAAATATATGGAGGTGTTAGTTTTCAGTGCTTGTCCTAAACATGGTTACGTTATACATTTTGCAAAACATTTATGCATATATACATTTTTTAAAACAAAGCTTACTATCAAATACTTTCCAAATGAGAAGTGTTTCTTCCTCAGTTTTTTAATTCTCAGGTCCCACTGGCTTGTCTATCTTTGATCCCAGAAAAAATTTCTTCATAAGGCTCCAGATGTTCACATGTTAATGTTTGTTTTAGGCTCTGTACTGACGCTCCCATGTCTTGGCCTGCCCATACTTGGAGAGTGTTCTTTCTTTCCTTCTTCACATGTATATATTCAGAAAAGAACTTACTCAACTTTTCTCTTCCCTTTCCATTAATTACTCCTGCTGTGAAGCACCAAAGCTTCGAGAAGTTGGAAATCTTTTTGCTTAAGACAAGTAGTAGGTAAATTTTATCTCCTGTGATTAAAATGGACTCTAGAGATTTTGTTTCACAATTGAGTATTTTCTAAAATGTTCTGTTAAGTAAAGAACACTCTAATAGCACCAGACAGATCTGCAGATTAGATATACTACAGATCTTAAACAGCTGAAATAATCTATTTCACAAATATCCTATATAACATTTATTTATAGTCAGCCTAATTATGCTATGTTATCATTATGCAGGTTCAGCATAATTCTGACTGGTAAGGTTTGATAACAGTCTTTTAGCACTTAATACCTTACAGTTACATTTTGTTAAGAAATATATGGTGATTCTCAGGAATAGAAAGGAACTTGGATGCTTTCCTTTAGAGAAATTGTGAACCTGGACATAGTTCAATTAGGAACATATCTATCCTATATATACATTTTGCACATGTGGGAAATGACAAATGTACACATTTACCGTAGTATAATTTATAATAAGCAGAAGACTGAAAACTAGGGGTGCCTGGGCAGCTCAGTCTGTTAAGTGTCCAACTTTAGCTCAGGTCATGATCTCGCAGTTAGTGACTTTGAGCCCCATGTTGGGCTCTGTGCTGACAGTTCAGAGCCTGGAGCCTGCTTCAGATTGTCTCCCTCTCTCTGCCCCTCCTCCGCTCACACGCTCATGCACACTCTCTCCCTCTCAAAAAATGAATAAACATTAGAAAAAAAAGATTGGAAAGTAGCCTAACATCAATCAATAGGAGACATATGACATAAATTATGCTATAAAGAATAATTATGCTATAGCTGTTGGAAAAAGAAAAAAGAAGCTCTGTATGTAGTGACAGGGAAAGACCTCTGGGGTACTATTCTAAAGAAGGGAGACTTTCACTGTATACATTTTTATTCTTGTTGGTTCCTGAACCACATGAATGCATTAACTCTTTTTTAAAAGAGAGAAATGCTAGTACTTTTTAGGACTGAATTTGAATTTTTTTCCTAGTATCTTTTGTGATAGGTAAAAAAAAAAAAAAAAAAAAAAATCAATATTATATTGATGAGATAATAACTACAAATACCCATGCTCTGGTTCTCTTCGTCTTGGTCAATGAAAACATGATCCATCACAAAACTGAGGAGTTCAGACTGGAGTCCAGTATCTGGATTAAACACCAAAGGCTGGAGGCCTTCCCTGCCACCTGTCATTAATTGGTGGCTAAATATCATCAGAAGATCACAGAGTAACATGAATGCCTAGAATGCAAAGGGAATTAATTCATCAGTAATGTAATATATAAATATAACTATAACTAGAGATCAATGTTAATGAAAACATACTAAATTAAATGCACTTCATTAACAATACCATAACAGAAACTGAGTATTTAGTTTTAATTTCCAAACTTATTGAATATACTTTTTCTCATTAAATACTAGTCCCATTTAAGACTTTTCCTCCCTAAACATAATCTATTTCTTTTACATGGCTGTATTAATTCAAAACAGTTAAGAGATTTTGACTTGAAGTTAAGAAAAATGACTTAAAGCTAATTGTGGAAATACAAAATGAACAGAATAAATTATGACAGAGGACAGAAATCAATCATATACTTCTTAATCAAATAATAAGCATAAATCTTAAGACAAACTGTATTATTCAACAAATTACAATGCAGTACTCTAAATCTTAAAGCTACTATTTAAGGATTCTGCTTTAAAAAAATCTAACGTGGGGGCGCCTGGGTGGCTCAGTTGGTTAAGTGTCTGACTTCAGCTCAGGTCATGATCTCATGGTTCATGGGTCTGAGCCCTGCATCAGGCTCTGCTGACAGCTCAGAGCCTGGAGCCTGCTTCACATTCTGTGTCTCCCTCTCTCTCTGCCCCTCCTCAGCTTGTGCTCTTTCTCTCTCTCTCAAAAATAAACTTAAAAAAAAAAAAAAAATCTTTCAGTAGGTTTAAAATTGAATTTAAGACCATTCACATAAAAATCACTATATGAAAGCTTGCCACAAGTTTAAAATTTTTTTTTTAACGTTTTATTTATTTTTGAGACAGGGAGAGACAGAGCATGAACAGGGGAGGGTCAGAGTGAGGGAGGCACAGAATCTGAAACATGCTCCAGGCTCTGAGCAGTCAGCACAGAGCCCGACGCGGGGCTTGAACTCACGGACCGCGAGATCATGACCTGAGCTGAAGTCAGCAGCTTAACCGACTGAGCCACCCAGGCGCCCCAACTTGCCACAAGTTTAATCACATAAGGGAATTTTCAATATATTTCCTAAGAAACAGTATGATAATGTTGTCAAATTTGCCCTATTTAATGGATGGTATGAAATGAGTCTGTGTTATCAGTTTACTGTAACTGAATGATTTTGTTGTAGGATAATTGAGGGCTCTGGTAACTCAAAACAATTCACTTACCCTGTTCTAAATATTGATTTCTATGGGAAAACACAATTTTGGTATGTATTTGGAGATGAGTGCATACTTGGCTGTCTACCTCCAGCAAGAATCATGGCAGTTCATGCTCTGACTACACCACCATGAACTACTAAATGTCTAAAGATATTCAGAAAGAGCCACTTGAAAAGGGGAGCATGAAGAGAATCCAGGGGGATGGATATATATAGAGAGAGAAAGAGAGAGGGAGAGGGAGAATCCAGGGGGATGGAGAGGGGGATGGAGAGGGAGAGGGAGAGGGAGAGGGTGAGGGCAAGGGAGAGGGCAGAGGGCAGGGGCAGAGGCAGAGGGAGAGGCAGAGGGAGAGACAGGCCACAGTTTTGGACATCACCAGTGATGATGCACAAACAATGAATTTTTGGTTTAAATGTCCTAAGCTTGGTAGTTTTAGACAGCACTCACTGATGGGGTTCAGCAGGTTTAGAGAATAAGGTTTAGAGAAGACCATCTCTGTTCCCATTTAAGTTAGATGCTGATAACTTAATAGATAACTAATAGATGTGATAACCTACTTAGAAGGGATAGCAAAATGTGAGTACTACAGTATTCTAATTAACTAGACATTTTCTAGTCCAACATTACGATGAAAAGAACAATATGGAAAAAAGTATTCTCTTTTATATAAAACAGTATATAGAAGTTTTTATATAAAACAGTATATAAAAGTACTTACCAGAAGAATAGTATAATTAAACAGTTTTTAAAAATCGCTTCATGGAAACAGTACTGCCTCGGGCTCTGCTTTGACCCTCTTTGGGCTGTGCTGCCCTTCCCAAGGATTGAGGAGTCTGCTAAACCAGTGGGATATATCCACCTGCACTCCTACTATCCAAGTACAGGGACTCAGGGATTCCTTGCCCTAAGAGACCTGATTCTGCTATCAAAGCCTGCACAGCCCTCTTCTCTGGGGAGACTATATCATTTGTGTGTGTACTCCAGGTCTCAGGGTGGCTGTTTGAGGGGATAATGTTGACAGTTTGGATTTATGGGCTGAAGTGTTAACATGCATGTGTGAGAAGTTCTTCCTGGTGTGATGAGAAGAGGGTAAGGTCAGAGGAGGGTGGACCACAGGCCAGCTTCAACCCTCCCAGTTTTGGGATAGAAGTCCCAGGAATCAGGAATTATGGAACCAGGTCATTATGATAGTGTATTTGTCTAGATAAAAAGACATAAAACAAATCTGTTAGCTTGCTTTGTTAAGTTAAATATTCAGACATCCATACTTTTGTCCCAGGTTCCATAAATGTTAGGGATAGATCTGTACGTTAAGAATGGTCATAAAAAATTTACATCTTCTTACTGTTCTTCAATGAATTTAGTTATTTTTATTGAGAGCTCTTAACTGATAATTTCTTACCTGTTCCTTCACTGGAGTATTAACATTAGATAGGCACTGTTGGCAAACAGCCAAAAAGGATTTCACTGTTTTCCTCAATACCAACAAATCCTCCTGTAAGACACATTCAAATTTGCAAACATGAATTACAATATCCTATAAACCTGATCCGTAAGAAATAATAAATGGAAGTAGCCAATTGACTTACTGTTAAGGAAATTCATAAAACCAAATTTATTGTTGGGAACCAAATCATATAGTTATTTCCTAGTTATCCTAATGGAAGGGGCATAATCCCAAACACTCAATTCTATTTAGCTATGGAATGCTCAGTATGATTTCCTCCAACATGTTTTCCTTTATAAATATGGTTTACTTGGGTTAATATTAAAATTGTTAGACATTCCAAAATACATACTAGTTGGTAGTAAGGTGAGGGGGCAGAGCAGCACACTGAAAAAAAAATCATTAAGCAACAAATGTGCACTTAATTTCCCCCATATTCTCAGCACTCTGCAAAATGTCAAGGGAAGAAAACTAAATGTTTTTTGAGAAAAAATAATTTTAAAACAGTGTCCTTGCCCTCAAGGGGTTAACATCCTAGCAGGGAATTAGGTTAATCACAGAGTAATTAAATGTTCAATTTTTTTTTTTTTTTTTTTTTTTTTGTACTACCTCTAACTGTAGCAGAGAGAGCTGAGCTGGAGGGACTTTTATAAAAGGATGGGCTTTAATTTAAAATTGAGGGGCGCCTGGGTGGCGCAGTCGGTTAAGCGTCCGACTTCAGCCAGGTCACGATCTCACGGTCCGTGAGTTCGAGCCCCGCGTCAGGCTCTGAGCCCCGCGTCAGGCGCTGGGCTGATGGCTCGGAGCCTGGAGCCTGTTTCCGATTCTGTGTCTCCCTCTCTCTCTCTGCCCCTCCCCCGTTCATGCTCTGTCTCTCTCTGTCCCAAAAATAAATAAAAAAAAAAAATTAAAAAAAAAAAAAAAAAAAATAAAATTGAATGAGTGAACAGGATTTAATTAGATGGCCATATAATATTCAATGTGAAACATTTAAAAAATATAAAAGGAAATTTAAATTTATCAAGCACCTAAATGTGTCAGGCACTGGTTTGAGGGCTTAGTGTTACATAATCTAACATTTATATTGATTAGTAGTAGTCATTATTAGCAAGAGTTTGAAGCCAGGATTGTCTGATATCAGAGCTCATATTCTCACTAATGAGGAAGACACATGAGATAATTCAGTATTACATCGATATTTAAAGTAGTAATGAAGAGTAATTAAATTAGGCTGATGTAGAAATCACTTCTAAAAAGTATTCTGTTACTAAAGTTCTTAAAGCTACTCTTTGTGTAGATGACAGTACTAATTCCTTTTGGGGATCTTCACATCCCAAATAAAGATACTTAAAAAATTATACACATTTCCTTTTGCTATCATGAGTGTAGTATTTGGAAGAAGGAATAAGGTCATTTTGTGCAGAATAGTAAAAAAAAAAAAAAAAAATGCTGTCTTAAAAACTTTTCATGTTCCTGCAGATGAACACCCAATAACCAAAACTCAACATTCTTTGACCTTCTCTAACTTCAAAGATTCATTATACATTAGGGGAAACAGACAAGAGAACAGTCAGCTGCAACAGAATGTAAGAAATACTATGTTGGAAAGCCTAATCCAGAGTCAAAAGTAGTCACAGAAGGGCTCCCAAAGAAGGTAACATGTAAGCTGAGCTCTGAACAACTAAAAATTATCCAGCTATATAGAAAAAGGTATCCCAGAGGGCACAAAATGTTCAAAAGCCTGAACATGCTTGTGAGAGGCTGTTAATTTATTGTGGCTGGGACACAAATAGGGAGGTGAGTGGCAAGAGAGAAAGCTGAAGAGGAAAACAGGATTCATTTCCATTTAAACAGGAGATCATTTAAAATTCCATGTTAAATCATCTACTAGCAATAACGAACTACTGTAGAAGAATCTTTATTATGAGAGTGCTACAATTTTGTTTTAAAGAATAATATTATAAGCAGAATGGAGAATGATATGGAATAGGGAGGTTAGTTAATAAGAAATACAATGTTCTGCTGAGTGCTAATTATGTGCTAAGTACTGTGTTCTACTGGCCATAAATTTAAATCTCACAATCACCATATGAAGTAAGTGTTAATATTCCTTTTATACCCATGAGGAAACAACTTCAGAACACCCATGGATTCTAAGTGATAGGGTAAGGATCCAAATGTAGGATTATCTTACTCTTGTGACTCTAAAGTAGTCCATGCTCTTAATCATTCTTCTCTGGTTCCCTTACATATTAACAAAGGCCATAGGAATAATTTAGAATGAGGGTCTGAAAATAAAATGTTGGCAGTGAAGATGTGAATAGACTGAAGAGAAATTATAAAGCAGCAGCATAGAATTTAGGAACTAATCAGAATGGGGCTGTTGATGAGTCCTAAATTTCCAGGTAGTCACCTATTAGGTGGATTATGGTGTTTATCACTGAAATAGTTAATGTAATAGTTCACAAAAATGCTAACATAATAGTTCAATTTTAGAGATGATGATCTGAGATTCCTGAAAAATATCCTACTGATGTTTAGTAGGCCATTGAATATAGGAGTTCAAAGGCCATGGGAAAGAATTTAAGAATAAAGATTTGGCAGTCCTCGGCATTTAAACGGCAACAGACATGATGGAAGAAGATGAGATCACTCAAGGAGAATATGTAGAGAAGGTGGACAAAAGTATCTTGGGGAACACCAACATTTAACAGATGGATAAGAAAGAAGAGCATATGAAGAAATCTAAGAAATGGTATGAGTAGGAATAAAAACCAGAAGAATATAGCATATTCTGGAAAGAAAACATTAAAAAATGGTTTTCTAATGTTTATTTACTTATTAAAGTTTACTTATTAAGAGAGAAACCAAGAGCAGGGGAGGAGCAGAGAGAGAGAATCTCAACTTGACTCCAAGGATCGAATTCACAAACCATGAGATCATGACCTGAACCAAAATCAACAGAGGCTTAACCAACTGAGCCCCTCAGCTGCACCTAAATGTTTGAGAGAAAGGGTATGCACACATGTGAGTGGATGGGAGAGGCGGAGAGAGAGAGGAAGAGAGATAATCCAAGCAGGCTCCATGCTGTCAGCACAGAGCTAGATGTGGGGCTCAATCTCACAAACTATCAGCTCATGTCCTGAGCTGAAATCAACAGTTGGATGTTTAACCAACTGAGCCATCCAGGTGCCCCAGAAAATGTTTTTAAGGAAAAAAAAAAAAAAACATTAAAAAATGGAGATAGTAATTTAATAGTGACAAATGCCATAACAGAAAAGACAAGCTAAGGATTAGAAAGTATCCCATAAAACAATGATGAGGTTGTGAGTGATCTTGGGGAGAAAACTTTTAATGGAATTAAAAGGGCTGAAGTCAGACTGCAGTGGAAATCTTCCATTTTCTTGAATGGAAGAAAAAGAAGGCAACTCTTTGCTGAATAAATAACTGAAAGAAAAAAAGCAAGCCATGCTACTGACTAGCTCTATGATCTTAGTCAATTATTTTATGTCTCAGAATTACAGAGTTTAAAAATCTATAAACAAGACAGCTGAACTATGAGATTCTATGGTACTCTGTGATTCTGCTGAATTCACTAATAGGCACTCAAATGAGAACAAGACAGGTGCTAAGTGGTAATAAACCTCCCAGTATTCAAAGAATGACTGTTCACTGTTCCATTGCTAGTACCTAGAATAGTGCTTGGCACACGGCAGGTGTTTAATAAATACTTACTGAATGAAATGCAAGTATACGTAATACAGATGATATCACAATCCTAGGGTCAATGTGTAATATCTTCATTTTATCAAACTCTAAACAGAGTTTGAAAAAATGGTGCTAGGAGGTATTAATGCTCCTTTATTTCCTTAAATTTCTCAGTGTGCAAAGAAGCAGTCTAGGGAATCAGCTATCTTTGGAGTTGAAGCCAAATATTCCTTTAAAGGTCGATCATAAAGCAGATGTGTCTTATGTAAAATGGTAACTTGCCAATTCTTTTGAAGAATTATAAATTTAACATCACAACTAAGTAAGCAGCCTACCAATGACTAATCAGTAGAAGTATTTTAAGAAGAAACTGGAAATGGGAAGCAACCAAGAAAATAGAAGCTAAAGGCCTTTAGCAGTAAAGTTTGCACTAGATTTGGATGCAACTTAAATATTATCTGAGTGCTCAAGAAAATTAATTTAATTATAGTCAGTTCGATTCCATTAAGAGAAATATAAAACTAATAGTTTTAGGTAAATGGGCAGAGATACTATATATTTTAACTAAATCTTATATGGTAAAGCCCTTTAAACAGCTGGGAAGAGACGTTAGGTTCTTGTAGATTTCAGAATACAGTGCTTTTATTCACTTTACAATATTTCATTTGATTAAAATAGTTGGAATGATGATTCCCAAGGCTGTGATTGTGCTAAGTTAAGGCAGGCAACCACTTCTGGGATATGTGGTAATAAATATCTTGAGAAATTTTCAGGATGTTCAATCAAAACTTTAAAAGAGGTTCAGGGTTTGCCAGCTTAAAGCTCAAGTATTAAGGTAAATTTCACAGAATGGGCTTTATTCTTAATGTCTCTTAAAAAACAAGAATAAGGATAAGAAAAAATAAAAACATAAAAAGATTCTAAATAGGGCCAATAATAAGAGCTTAGTTTTAAAAGCACAAAAATTAGTAATTTACTTGAACTCCTTTAAAATATAAACCACTGAGGGGCACCTGGGTGGCTCAGTTGGTTTCAGTATCCGACTCTTGGTTTCAGCTCAGGCCCTGATCTTACAGTTCGTGAATTCGAGCCCCATGTTGGGCTCTTGCTGACAGTGCAGAAGCTGCTTGGGATTCTCTTCCCCACAGCCGTCCCTCCCCCACTTTCTGCCCCTCCCTGGCGCACTCTCTCTCTCTCTCTCAAAATAAATAAACTTAAAAAATTTAAATATAAGCCACTGGCTATTTTAAAATTTGAGAAAACTTATTACATTCCACATATTCTGGAATGAAATACTTTCTCTCCTGTTGTAATAGTTGTAAAGTCATTGTGAAAAAAATTAAATATGTTTAACTTACACTGAATAAACAAGAGCATTTTGTATGTGGTATTTTTCTGGGCTAGAATTCAATAATAATAAAATTAACATTTACTGGCACTTACTGTGTACCAGGCACTAATCTTAGCTTTTCATGAATTAAATTTAACTAATCCTCATAACTGTGATGGGTACTGATATTATTATCACTCCCATTTTATATATGAAGAAACAGGCACAAAGATGTTAAATGCAGGCCCAAAGACCAAAGCAGTGTGCCTCTAGTCTGTGCTCTTAACCATTTTGCTATAATGACTTTTTTCTATAAATTGAGAAAATTACTATGTTGAGGAAACAGGCATTATGGAGGTAAGATATTTGAAACTCAAATTACTCAAGTATATTTACATATAAACAAAACAGCCAGTCAACCTGATGGACTCTGAAAAATAATAACCCAAGAACAAGATATGCTGATTATCCAGACTGCAATTTTAAGAAACTAGAATATTTAGGGAGTACCTCTACAACTTTTAATAGGATGGTACTTTACTTATAAATTCCCTTTCTAGCCAGAGTACCTGAATTACAGAGGTGAGAACTAAACACAGTGAACAGAAGAGTAATCTGCCACTTAGTCCAGGATAAGCTATATATAAACTAAGTATATGGTACTTTTTTTCAAACACTTTTTCCTAAATGAAACAGTATTGTCTCTTATTTTCAGAAAGCAGCTTGGCATCATGAACACTTTTCCCTAAAGTAGCTATGGAAAGGAATTCAAATGGGTCAGGTGATAAGATTATACTGAGTCTTAAGTTATATCTTGGGGCTAGATTCTTTCATATCCATTTTGTAAGCTGCTTAACTAGCCTGGCTGAAGTTTTTCATTTTTTGGTTTTTTCTTCCTGGTAGTACTGAAACCAAAATTTCAAGGAATTAAGATGTTTTACACCCTGGTCGGCAAAATCTCAGCAATGAAAAATTTTGAACAAGGCTGGCATAATTAAGATGGTGAATTTATCATATAAGCCATATTAGAAAGAAGTTTTCTCAAAGGCACAAAGGCTCAAAGTTGACTTACTCTAACATCTTGAGAAGAAAAACAGATCTTAAATGTAGACTGTGCCTTAAGAACCAAGTATCTCAACATGATTATAGTCAGTGGAGAAAGGTCAGAGTTTAGTTCCTACACACACGAATATGTAGCTACTGTAGATCTGACATGCAGCATGGTAGATTTTGTCCTTCATCTGCATTTTGGAATAATGTGGGAAGTTAAGTTTGTCCCTTTGGTCCTAACAGTCACTATTTTCCCCCTATAACTCTGACTTCTCCTTTAGCTTTCTTCATTTTTGTGATTCCTTTTTATTATGTATCACAACTTTACATGTCGAGAGAAAGACTAAATTTAGTTGTCCTTTTATCTACAGCTGTGAAATACCCTTAAGATAACCACAGCCAGAAACTGAAGCCACAGAAAAAGTAGTACATCCATAAAATTCATTCAGTATTACCTGCCAAATACACATTTTTAGAATGGGCATAAATAGAACAGAAAAGTTGTAAAATAAGGACCAAGACCAGGTCAAAGATGTCAGGACATGAAAATAAAGCCTGTAAAGAATTTGGTGATCAGTGTTCATGACAAAAAAGGGGCACAAGACTAGTTACCCAGAAAAGACAAATAGGGTTATTGACAAACAAGACCATGGGGTTACCTTACGCAGCCAGGGATTGGCAAACTTTTTGTGTAAAGGGTCAGATAGTAATATTTTAGGCTCCATCAGCCATACAGTGTCTGTTCCAACCACTTAACTCTGACACTTAATATAAAAGCAGCCCTATATAGCACATAAATTATTGAGCATGCTGTGTTCTATTAAAACTTTATTATAAAAACAGGGGACAGGCCACATTTGGCCCATGGCCTGTAGTATGTCCTGTCTGTACTGGGCTATAAAGCTCTTTGAAGTATAAACTGTGTTATGTTTACCTGTATTTAGCACCCTTACTAACACATAGTGAGGCTCATTATTTTTCAGCCCAATAAGTGATTATTCACATTAAATATGATAAAAACAAATGAAACTATATTCATTCACTTGGGATATATCAGTGAGCAAGAGACATAGTAAAAAGTGTCACCACTGTAGTGGGGTACACACTATGTTTAAAACTGCTTTCGTATGTTTCAACCCCATGTTTAAAAACCCTTTAAAACCGCTTTTTTGTATGAACAGCTGCTACTAGCTTCTCTTTTGGGGGATGGGGACAGGGTGTGCCCCTTCTGTGAATACACAGTAAATTAACTACTGAATATTTAACCCCCAAATGTAATACCTAGTTTTCAGTGTTGTTGCTGTTCTTGGTAATTTGAATCCCCACCTGCTGACTCTTGCCATTGCCTCAGATTAATCCATTTATGATGCAGGTACCCTTAAACTGCCTACTGTAGTTCCAAAACATCTTCTGACTTCCTTCCTATAGTGTACCAAGATGAAGGAAGCTAAAGGAGGAATCAGAGGGGCAGGGGAAAAGTAGCGACTGTTAGGACCAAAGTGAGAGACCTGAATTCCCAAATCATTCCAAGATACAGATGGAGAACAAACAACTACCATGTTCTTTCTCTACACTAGCTACTGAGCATGTTTACCCACTTCCACAGCCTCAGATAATAGTTCATTTAGCACCCATTCTTGGTTGTGAAAGGGGAGACTAGGAAAGCATAGACAAGGACTCAGTTTAATGCCATCAAAACAAAGTTATTGTTTGCTGAAACACTTTTTTCAATTCAATCTTCCCAACAACCATATCCAACAGTGATCGATCACATACCCATTAGGAAACTCAGGTTCAAAGGTGAAGTAACTTGCTTATCTTTGCCACAGGAGGTAAAAAATGGCACCAAAATTCAAACTTACATTTAACTCCAAAGATAATGCTCCGACACAAAAAATTCTGGAAATATACCTTATTTACAAAGTAGGAGCTTCTTATATATATATGAATTGGGTATGTGACAAGAAATCATATAACAAATACCTAGAAATTTTAGAATGGCTGCTGGAAAAAACATTTGAAAAACAAAAAACCTATTGTAGGAAGGAAAAGGCATTATGATATCAGAGGATATTAAGTAGAATATAAAACACACATTTCCTTTCTATTCTAAATGGACAGAGGAAAGTAAACTTCTTTTATCACTTATTCTGGTGAGGCAAATCTCCAATCTCTGTACAAGAAAGTGGGAAATGTTATGTTTTATTTAAACATTCTTAAAACTGCTTTAGACCTCAAATAAGCTCCATTAAAACATACTTTTACATTATAATAACTGTTACTTAGAACAGATCTTCTCAGTCCTGGCTTACTACTTATATGAAAGGCATTATATATGTTAAGGAGTTTCAGTGTTTATAAATTAGGTGCTTTAAAGACCACTGTCCCCGTGTAAGTAGAAACAGCACCTGACTGGACAAGCTAGTAAAGCTTGAGGAAGACTTACATGGTCTTTCCCCACCAGACAGCAATGTTCAAAACTGGAGGCCCAGGAGGAATAGGGTTGCAAACAGCATGTAATTCTTAATGGAATGTTAGAATCATGGCTTGTAAGTTCTTTTCTAAGTTGAACATATTTACTTCTGATTTCAGAGATTTTTAGAATGTTATATAACATTTTGGAGAAGTTTGGAATCTGGTATAAACAGTCATCTACTTCAGTATTCCAGACTTTTTATTTTTCCTTCAGAGAACATTCTGAGAGCTGAACAAGAAAAGGGTATTAAACAAGATCTGGATCCTTTTCCCCTAACTTTCCTAGACCAGCCATGAGGCACCTGAGATAGGACTTAATATTAATAGAAACACAACTATCAAAGAATGACTATGAAGTCTTGGAACAATCAAAAGGAAAGGCTTTAAATTAACTAGATACTTACTGAGGATGGAATTCTCATGAAATAAAAGGTAAGGGTTAAAGATTTAAGAAGAAAAGAATGAAGTAAAATGGTTATATGCTACTAAAAATTTGTTCCTAGAGAGACAACTATTACTTCCCATTCTTGGCCCCATTCCTTCCCCATACAAAGCAGTTAACTCTGCAGATGGAGAGGTATTTTATGATTCTAGGAATCTGGAGCAAGGTCCCAAGTAAGCTCTCTTATTTTTGTTATTTTAAAGGACTAGGAAGGGAAAAGAAAGAGGTGTAGAAAGCCGCCTGTAGATTTTTACACATTTTAAGACTATTTCTAGTACATTTCTAAAAATGTATGTTTGTATAAAGAATAGCAAGGTTAAACATGTCTCCTCACTGAGCTTGGCCATCTTCAGGTCCCACCTTCACCCTAACTCTTCCCTTCCCTTACCTCTGTTTGGAGGTAAACAAGTTGGACTCTGCAGAGGAGACTCTTCAGTCAAGAAGGTAATGGAGGAATAAATTTTGCAGCTAAATACCTCAAAAATAATGTGACTTACAGTTACCTAAGGGAAGCTGATTTTCTTTAACTTAAAAGATTAGGGAATAGGGCCAGGGTCCAAAAGGCAGGGATGTCTGCCCCAGGCCCTGTCTACCACTGTCTTAGGAACATGCAGGGTAAGGGAGAGAGCTACAAATTTAAGATTAGAGAGAGTAGGACAGCTCCTCCCAGGAGGGAAAAAAATACTTAGGATAAATTCTAGATCCCCAGGCCAAAAAAGGCAATAGGGGCATTATATTAGCCCTAACTCTTATTTACCTGGCTCTTTAAATGTCTTTGTATATGTCCAGAAGGAGCTGAAGGAAGAAGGATGTTTTCTGTTAGAGAAGAGAAACTGAAGGCTGCTTCTACAGGACCAGCACTAGGGGGCACCGGAGCAAAGTATACTGAGCATGACCTGTGTGACTGCCAAAGAGCTTCAACTCTGGAAATTAGGGGAACAGAGGAAATACCCATTGGTGAAACCCAATGCACTTCCAGTTCAAATAAAGATCTAATCCTGTTCTTGATATAGTCTTCTCACATACTTTATTTTATAAAAGTGTTCACTGTTGTGTTGAATTTAAACTTCAAATATAACTACCATTCATAAATTTCTGAATGACCATGTTCATGACAACAGAAAAGAAAAATAAATTTTAGAAAGTACTCTCTGAAAGGCAATTTGGCAATATAAATCAAGCCTTAAAAGTATGTACCATCTTTGACCCAGCAGTTCCATTTCTAAGAATACAATACAGGATGAAACAATGTAAAACACAGAACAAACTTTTGTACCAGAATGTCCATCATGGCATTAATTTTATTTCTTAACATGCTTAAACAACCTAAATATCCAAGAGATAAGAGTGGTGAAATAAATCATGGAAGAGCTATACAATGGACTATCGTGCATACATTAAATATATTATCTATAAACACTTAATAACTGAAGGAAATGTTGACTGTAGAGGAGACACAAAATTTTGGAAACTGCAAACACATTATGATTTCAATAAGACTGAAATATGTTAGAAAAAGTATTGAAGGAAAATACACCAAAATATCAACAGTGGTTATCCATAGGTGGTAAGATTCAGAAATTTTATTTATATATTTTTTACAATGAACAAGTACTCCAATAATAGAGGCCAAATTTATGAAAACCTTTCTGCTTTATATTATACACCAAACACTAATAAACAATTTATTAATCAAAAACAAGTTGACCTCATAACTGTATACTTAAACTGTAACCCACTGGGCATTACAAACTGAGGCATTTAAAATCACAGTCACTTCTCATTTAAATGTATCCTCTTCAGGGATACAGAATGATGAAAAGTGGCTATATAACATAACTTCAGTATCCAACTGATTAACACACATTGTTAGCTTGTGTTCAGCAAGTAGTCAACCAAAGTGTCCTTAGAAAACTTGTTTAACAATAACAACGACAACAACAAAACTCTCTAGAACTAGTTGTATTAAAATCTTAATAACGGAAGAATTTAAAAAGTGCTAACAGAAGAACTACTCGATTGAGATTCAAAAGAATTGTGCTCTAACTTTCCGATCTTAGTCAAGTCCCAATGTTTCTAAGTATCAGGTTCCTTACCAGTACAATGGGGTTATCATAACATCCACTTTAGAATTATTAGGAAGACATAATTAAAGCATTTAATTCAAGCGATTTACAAAATCACTTGATGTAAAACATCAACAAATATTAACAGCAATGTCCTCTTCTAGGCCTTATCTACAACAGGTTCCATCAAATCACTTCCAAACTTCCTTATAGCTTTAATATCACATTTATAAACAATAGAATAATGTTGCTACAACAAATAAGATACAGGACACATTAGGCATTTTTCTAGTATTCATCCAAGTTTAACAACTCTGTGAGTTATATATGATAAGTCAAAACGTAAGATTCGGATGGAGAATCAAGATGTTTTTGTACTAGTAGTTTTTGAAAGTTGTTGTGATAAAATTATCACTGTTAGATATCATCAATAAAAACAATCCCTCAAACAGTATCAAAAGGTATAAAGCAAAAAGTAAATTTATCTCCTTATGCCTGCCCCCAAAGAATTTCTATTTCCTAGAGCCAATCACTGTTGAGATTCTTACATATCTACCCAGACATCTGCAGTTAAGGAAGTTATTAACCTTAGCAGATTGAAGAATTTTAGAGCTAGAAAAAATTGGCCCAATATAACTTTCAATTTTATAAATAAGTAACCTGACACACGTACGTGATTATTTTAGTTGTTAATATCTGGAACGCAATTCACAATAGATAAAATGCTATGACATAAATTACTGGTTTTAAAATTATCCAAGTGATTTGCCTCAAGGTTATTTATACAACAAGCTAATGATGTGGCTGGAACTACAGTTAGGAAGCTGATAACAAATGCGATAGTAATAATATATATTAAATGCATACAAAGCTTACGTTTTTAAAGTTTCAAAGATCTTAAAGTTTCAAAGATATTCTACATCATACAGCGGATTAGAAAGTTTGGCAATTCATGAACTAGTTATTACTATGCATAAAAATCAATACAACTGTTTTATAAGGAGAAATCTTAGCAATGAGAGACTTTTAAAGTTTGTGTTTTGAAGATTCACGCTTTTCAAGATTATCACTTAGAGAATTACTTTTAAATTATAGATATAAACAACACACAACGATTAATTACTGAATACACTTTGGTTAAAAAAAAACCAACAACTTCAAAATGAGAAGAAATAATGTGAGAGAGACACTTAAAGTAAGGAGAATTTCATATATGATATGAATGCACACAAGACTATAAACAGAAATCAACTGAATAATAAAGCACCTAAAAGATCCTGCAGCATTCTTTCTAGCATAAAGAAAATCAGTGTTGACCACAAAAGCTGCATTGCCACTGTGGCAATGACAACTACAAAATCTGTATTATGACTAATGACAAAAAATGAAGATATCTTTTATTAGAAGAATGTGTGAGAAATTAAACAGAAAGGTAAGGAATCTCAAAATAATTCTACCGTAACAGGATTTAAAAAAACAGAAAACATTCAAAGAAGTGGGTTCAAGAATAAGTCTCACTCCAATTATGGAATATAGTTATAAAAGAACAAAATTGAAATTAAACTTAATAGAGGAATTAACCATTAATTATGCTAAATTTTTAACAAGTATATATTCCAATTTACTTAAATACAAGTATCAATATCCAGCCAAATTATAAAGAGCTCAGATAACCTAAATAATCTAAGTGGAAAAAAACTGAATGCCAAAATCAGATGGAAAAATCAAAGTAAAAATTAAGTAATTGTGTGTAATATACACACTCTTGCTATCAAATTTTAACTTACATATATTCAAGCTCCTTTAATTTTGCCATATTAAAGAACATTTCAAAGACATGAAAATGTAATACACCTTTAAATGACTTTTGTTACTAACAAAAGGTTAACTCTGATTTTTGCTTTTTAAGACTAACATTGTCAATAAAATAGAAAAATGAGGCAGCTAACCAATATATTACTGTTGTTCTAACTGAAAATAAATAAAACCCCAAGTATTTTCTAAAGGCAGAAAAATCCTCAAATTATTAACAGGAAAGAAAAGAATGCTCCATATCAAGTTGTTGGTTCTATGATGTATTATTAGCCTTCTTTACTGGTTGAATAGCACCTGTTTTATTAAGAGGAGGATATGTAAACATAATATTTTTATTTGGTTCTTTATCAAGTATTTGTTTTTACACCTATGTTCAAGCCTTTCTCATTTCATGAGACAACTGAAATATATTTATATTTGTATCAGACAGTTCTAATATATAAATAGTATTTTTTTGGTCTGATTCTCTTCATGGTTCTGTTCATGGTTCTGTTCATGGTTTCTCATTTTCTTTTTAGTTGAGTAGTCTTTACTATAAGCTCATTTTTCTTTAAATTTTCTTTGCCTCTTAGAGACAAATTCCTTCAAAAAGGAATTACATTTGATTCTATTAGGTGCTTGAAGATATCACTACCACAAATATTTTAAATCAAAATCTTAATTTGCTTTAAAAAATTTTTTTTAATGGAGCACTGAAGTAGTATGAATTTAGGGTGGGAACCTATATGAAAACTCGCTCATGGTTATCAACTTTCATGAAAGACGTATTTTCTCCCATTTAATCAATGACAAATTTTAAGACAGGCTATTTTCCTTACATCCCCCCATGAATGGAGCTGGTGTGGGCTTATTTCTAATTTATCCTTGTGTGGGAAGTAGCTCTTTAGGATCCCAAGTTTATCAGGGAGATGTGCTACCCATTAGATATTCCACCTTGGAAGGGCCTTGGGATTTGTCTAGATTAGACAATATCCTCAAGGTTAACTAGGCTTTAGGCTCTGATTTGATTCTCTTAGATCCTAGTTTCATTTTAATCTCTGATTTGTACTTCCTTTATTTCGAATGGCCATGCATAGATTAAAATTTTAAAAAATTTATCTAACAATTTGTTTTTAACAAGAATGTTGTTTAGTTTGGGCCCCAAGGTGCCATAATTCAATAACTAAGAGCTACACAGTATTACCTTCAATATTTTTCTTTTAAATAGCATGCCATTTATCAGAGCTCTTGTGGTTTCCACTACAATTATTCCTTATAAGACTTTTAACTTGGTGTATCTATACAACTCTGCATCTATTGAAGAACTGGTTATCTTCCAAAGAGGTAAAATATACTTACTCATAGGATAAAGCAAAATTGATAACAATAATTATATATTTTATTAAAAATTATAATTTATTACAACTGGTAACAATAAATTATTAAATAATGATTTAAACAAGGTTATTTTGTTTTAGTAATAACCCTTCTGCCTTCAGAAACTCTTACTTACTTTGGAAGGAGAACCATCAGTAATTTTCACCAACTGCCAAAGAATCGAGTAATGGGAACACTGCAGTGCCTGTACGACTATCTGTATCAAATAAAAAAATTCAAACAAATGAGACATAATTTATGTTTGTACAGTATTAACAATGTTTATCATAGTTTTTTTCTTATAATAAGGTTTCAAGTCCAAATTTTTGTAGAATTAATGGAATGTGTAAAATAATATTTGGTTAAAAAAAAGACCAACATATCAATCTAGAGAATAAAGATATAACATGTCTTGATAAATATGGACCCAAATAACACTATGTTTTAAACAAAAATCTACTGTTATGAATAGTTTGCACAGATTTTTAAAGGGAGACTGAAGAAATAAGTTTTATCCAAATTTTATAATGATTACTTTTGTTTTAAAGCATTTTTACTATGAAATAGAACACTTATACAGAAATGTACATAAAACATTTAATAACTTAATATAAAGAAAGTTATCTATGTAACCACCACCCAGATCAAGAAACAGAACATTGTCAGCAATTTCTCCCAATATTTTTCTTCCCTCTAAGGAAGGCTAATAGTCATTTTGACTTATCAGGCAGTCAGTACATTTTATCTACCTAAGTCTCCATCTCTAAATACTGAGTTTATTATGTCTAGTTGTGAATATTATATAAATGGAATCATGTAATATGTATTACTTTGATTCTGATTTCTTTCATTTTAACATTTACAGTTAGGATTCATACACATTGCTGCATATAGCTATAGTTCATTATTTCTTTATACTATATTTAGAATATCCTATTTATTCATTCATTCCATTGTTGCTGAGCTTTTACAGTGCTTATAGTTTGAGGCCATCATGAATAATGCTGCTATGAACATTCTTATTCTATGTCTCCTGGTACCCATATATGCATTTGTCTAGCTAAGAGGTTCTTGAAGTTTTTAGTTCTCAGGACCTTTCTACACTCTTAAAAATTACTAAAAAATTCCTTTCAAAGAAACCTAAATTGCTTTTGTTTATGTGAATTATATAACAGATTTATCATATTAGAAATTATAAGTAATGTTTCAAATACATATTAATTCATTTAAAAATTAATAGAGGTGCCTGGGTGTCCCAGTTTGTTATGTCTGACTCTTGTTACCGGCTCAGGTCATGATCCCACAGTCTGTGAGTTCAAGTCCATGTTGGGCTCTGCACTGATGGCATGCAGTCTGCTTGGCATTTGGTCTCTCCTTCCCTCTGCCCCTCCCCCACTTATGTGCTCTCTGTCTCTCTTGCTCTCAAAATAAATAAGTAAACTTAAAAAAATTAAAATGAACAAATTATATAATAAAGAATACATATTTCTGAAAAAGCACTAAATTTTCTAAAATGAAAATCATTTAGTGGGAAGAATGGCACTGTTTCACAGTTTTGCAAATCTCTTTAATGTCCAGCTCAATAGAAAACAGGGTTTCAAATCTGCTTCTGCATTTTATTAAAATATGCTGTTTTGATTGAAGTATGTGAAGAAATTCCAGTGTCACAGATTGCTGGAAAAAGAATTACATTTTAGTAGTCTTTATAGATAAATGTGGATATTCTTTGACATGACACCAATACTTCAATGTACATTTGTGAGATTATAAAAGCAAATAATATCTTCCTCTTATCATAAAAATAGTTTGATCTCAAAGACCTGTCCTGGAAACTAACAGGGTTCTCCAAACTATACCTTGAGGGCCACTGTTGTACGAATAGGATTGCTGGATTATATAGTGTGTGCATGTTTAACTTTATGGTAGATAGTACCAAGAGTACTATCTTAATGTAGTATTAACTTACATTTCTCTAAATACTAATGGACATAGGCACATTTTCATTTTCTATTGGCACTGAATTCTTGTTCTATGAAATATCTGTCCCTATTTTCAGAGACAAATAACAGAATTTAGGAAGATAAAACTGGTTAAGAATCATAACTATAGAATAATTTCATTTTGGATAGGCCTTTTACTACATTTTTGTTTGAATACATGATATATTTTTATTGCAATAAAGCATTATCTAATAATATATTCCATCATTATAGTATCTCTATTATCTTCCCCACTTGATAAAGTAAAAATTATAAGAAGAGATATATGTAGATAATAAATCAAAATAGAAATCAGTAAGTAGAATGTGAAGAAAGTGGTTAAAATTTTAGCTGGTTTGAACTTCAAAAATTTTAGGATCCAGATCACATAAGCAAAACATATCTCCAATACACCTATTCACCACTGAAAATAACTCATCAGAATTAGAGAGATAAGTAGTGCTGCCTTTGATGTAACATCAATAAGATGATGTCAGGATCTTATCAAACATAGTAATAATTAAATGACTGACTCATGTCAGAAACAAGACTACTGAAACACTGTCAAGTTATGAACATTTAATGCTAAAGAAATCACCTCATTATACTCAGGAAATGCTCAATATGCGTACATGTACTGGTTGAGACATACTGTGATAACCTCTAATTTAGAATACAGGTACACTGGTAATGTGATTTGTGTGGAAGGAAAAGAGAATATTAAAAAAATTCTTATTTGAAACAACCTGAATTGTTAAACTACCGGAAAAGTAATATACAAATAACATTATCAGTAGGAAATTAAGATACAGAAAAAAGTAATGTTGAAGAATAGTTTAATTTTACCATTTCTCCTAATCATCACAAATATAATTTCCTTTCCTTCTACATTTCTATTGACCTATATACTAGGAAGTTATGCAAACTGTTCCAAAGTTTTGCAGAAGTATCTTAGAAATGGTTATGAGGGAAGCAGACACTTGGCCACTCCAATATCTATTTCAAATACAGCATCCCCATTTTATTGTTTCATATGTCAGTATTCATCATGAGTTTACTTCAAAAAGGCTCTATTGCATTATTTTAAAATAAAAAGCTCACTTTCACTGACTAGGAAGCATTCTGTCTTCTCACAGGTATAATTATATAACAATATACCTGATCCCATTTCAAAAGAAAATTTAGAATGCTTTCTTCCTGGCTTTACATCATTATCCTCCATACTAGTGATGTTATACTAACTTGTCCAGACATCATTTATTCAGCAACTTAATTTTTCTGTAGTAGAGACAGATGAAACAAGAAGGACAAACAACAAAAAACAGAAAAAGCCAAAAGAGATTGTTTTAACTGGTGAGGACCACAGTCCTCCCTTTCCTTGACTCCCTGGAGAGGGTCTTCCAATAATACATCAAGTATAGGGCTGATGACAAAGAATTTCTTCCAAACCTACCCCTCTGGCCTCCTGTTTCCAAGAGCTAACACTGTTCCTGGGAGAACACAGTAATGTATACTGCACACTTCTGGGCAAAAGTAGTAAAGAAGCAGGAGTGCCTATTCTATCTTCTACTCTCCTATCTGCTAGCAGGATACCAATGACCCAGGAGACCTTGGGTCCTTGAATGACTGGGTGGTGCAGTGACACCCCACTTCCCTTAATTGCATTTTATAAGAGTGAGAATAAATTTCTATTGTGTTAAGCCACTGAGATATTGAGATTAATCTATTATAGCAGTTAGCATTACCATAATCAACATAAAATTATTTATTAGCCCTTTTCCTTAATAATTACTTTTACCTATTTAAAGGAACCACAGCTCTTTATCTTTGATTAACAGATTGAATTAATGAGAATCAATCAACTTCTGGCTAATGATAGCACATATCCTAAAGATGAACTGTAGGATTATATGTAAATAAAGAAAGGTGGTGGGGAGGTGCCTGCGTGACTCAGCTAGTTAAGTGTCCAACTCTTGGTTTTTGCTCAGGTCATGATCTCATGGTTTGTGGGTTTGAGCCCCATGTCAGATTCTGTGCTGACAGTGCAGAGCCTGCTTGGGATTCCCTCTTTCCCTCTCTGCCCCTTCCCTGCTTTCTCTAAGTAAATTATTTAAAAAAATAATTAAAAAATGAAGACTAAATGACAAGCTCCTAGAATGTTTATGTTTTGAAAAACTGAATTTTTATGGAAAATACAATATGACTATAGAATAAGAAAAATGATTATGCATACGTAATATATACATGTGTAGATATATATTAACTACATGCACAGGGCATGTTTAAAATACTGAAAATCCACATAATGACTGTGGGATAAATTGGGGTTGTTTCACTTTTCTGTTTGCAAGAGACTTTAAGGGGTTGGAGGATCAATTTTTTTAGTGGCTACATGCATGACACGAGAGTAAATTCAACCTCATACTAGTCTGCTTTTCATATCCAATACTGGTTTTTCTACCATATTCAGAGTAGGTTAACATGCGTGACAATATCCCCTTAAAAAAAAGTCTTTAGATGCAAATTGATAATCAACATGGCTTTACCAAGAAGAATGTAAGGCTGGCAAATAAGCACATGAAAAGATGTTTAACATCATTAGCATTAAGGAAATGTACATTAATTAAAAGCACAATGAGATACCACTACATACCTACAAGGAGGGCTAAAGTAAAAACTAATCAAGCGCTGCTAAGGATGCGGAACAAATGGGACTTTCGCGTTGCTGGAAGGAATGCAGAATGGTGCAGACACTGGAAAATGGTGTGGCAGTTTCTAATAAGGTCAAACACACACTGATACCCTAATACCTACAACTATGCTCTTGGGCATTCACTTTAGAGAAGTGAAAACTTATGTTCATATAAAAAGCTGTACACATATGTTCACTTTAGTTGTGACAGCGAAAAGATGGAAACAACCCAAATGCCTTTCAACAGGTGAATGAATAAAACAAACGGCTGTATCCACACAATGGAGTAGAATCGAACCAACGATTAATTAAAAAATGAACCAACTATTGATTCAAACAATTTGGATTAATCTCAAAGGCATTATGGTCAGTGAAGACATTATGCTCAATGAAAGATTTTATGTTCTAAAGGGTTACAACACTTTATGATTTCATTTATTTGGAAACCTTAAAAAGACAAATCCATAGTGATGGAAAACAGAGCAGTGGTTTGCAGGAGTTGTAGGTAGGGCAAGCATCTAATTATAAAGGGATCGAATGAAGAAAAAAATAGATATGTGATATCCCTTGTGATGGTGATTATATAAATCTATGCACATGTTAAAATTCATAACTTTACATAAAAGAAAAAAAGGTCAGTTTTACCATATAATAATTAAAAATAATAGTCAATATGGCAAAGAGTTTGCAGTAATAATTTTCTTGAGAAAATGCTAACAAAAGCAAAAACATTAAGGCAAGTCATAGTGATAAGTAACAAATAATTCTTTAATAGAGAAGAAAGATTCCTAAGTTCTACATGTGCTTTGAGAATGAAGAATCATCCCATTCATTGTATTACCAGTGGCCGTAGTATACTATACATTAAAAAAAAAAAATCATCGTAAGAGTAAAAAAGAGTTAAAAATACAAATAGTAAAAGATTAACTTCTGCAACTAAGAAATTAAAAGACTTCTCAAGGAATGGATTACACACCAGGCTAATGCATATTAATCCTTGACAGTTTTGGACCCTGGAATTCTGCTGTCAAGCTTTCTCATAAGTTCCAAGTAGTATTTAAAACAAGGAAGAGTGGGGCGCCTGGGTGGCTCGGTCGGTTAAGCATCCGACTTCGGCTCAGGTCATGATCTCGTGGTCCGTGAGTTCGAGCCCCGCGTGGGGCTCTGTGCTGACAGCTCAGAGCCTGGAGCCTGTTTCAGATTCTGTGTCTCTCTCTCTCTGACCCTCCCCCGTTCATGCTCTGTCTCTCTTTGTCTCAAAAATAAATAAACGTTAAAAAAAATTTTTTTAAAACAAGGAAGAGTATGAAGAAAAATGTGATATGTCAATGATAAGGTCCAGTGTGGAATATTATAATCTCTTTTAGTGAGATTTCTTCATAGTGATCTCCAAAAGAGGGTTTGGCATATAGTGAAAAGGACACTGCCAAGGCATTCACATCATACAACCTTAGGCCTACTCTTAAACAGTTCATGTGTACTAGCCTTTTCTTCCGAAACAATGTAGGTTTTAACATCAAAAAAGATCTTGCCACTTTTCATGTCATTGATCAGCTTGAAAGATCCAATTAGCAATTTCTGCTACTGACCTTGAAATTCTCTAGTAATACAAGCAAACAATTGTCCAAACAACATATACAACATCTCAACCATTCCTAAATCATTAAGAAACCATAACATAATACTTAGTGGAGACAGAATTTTGGTCCACATAAAATGGTGAAAGTAGGGAACATTCATAATTCCAAGAGAAGAATAGTCACTTAAAAACATATTCAAAGTAAAATGAATAATTTATGCAAATAGATTCCAAACATTTTTTTTTTAAGTTTATTTATTTTGAGAGAAAGAGAAAGTGCAAGTGGGGCGGGGGCAGAGAGAAAGAGAGACAGAATCCCTCTTTTTGTGGGATTTGATCTCATGAACCATGAGATCATGACCTGAGCTGAAACCAAGAGTCAGATGCTTAACCGAATGAGCCACACAGGTGCCCCCCCTAAACATTATAAAAAATAACACTATTAAAACACAAGAAAAAAAAGAAGTGAATATTTAAATGACTTAGAAACGTGTGGGAAGGCTTTCCAAGTAAGACATCAAACAAAAAACTGATAATTCTGATTATGTAAAGAATATTTATATACCAGACAACAAGATATAATAAAATTAAAAATTCCCATTGGTAAATTACTGCAACAAATGACATAAGCTTAAGAACATTAATATAAAGAACTTAAAAAGTAAAATGAAACTGGAGATCTGCCATACAACATTGTACCTATAGTTAACAATAGTGTACTAGAGACTTAAAAATTTGTTGAGAGTAGACTTCATGTTATGTGTTTTTTACTATAAAAACAAAAAAAAAATAAAATTAACACAACAAAAAGATGGGGAAACATAAAGAAAGGTTATTTAAGAGAGGCATATAAAAACTAATCAGAGATACAATTGTATGGCATTTTAAAACTGTAGTCTGAAAAATAAGAGCTCTGTTTTTCTAACAGATGTTTTACTCAGTATCCAAGTCTTCTGCTAGACTAGGAGCTTAAAACAAATATATTACCTGATCTTAGAGAATAATCTAGATGGAAAATAAGTTTCAACTGTAACAATTTAGTACCTGGTTTGACTAAGTGTACACATGCAGGGTCAGGTGTTAAGGGGCAAGAAGAAGGACTCCTGTCTTAGCCAGGAAGAGTAATATGGTTAGGAAAAACTTTCTAGAGAAGCAGAAGTGTATATACTAAATCTTTAAAGAAAGATGTAAGATTTAACCTGGCAACAAAGGGACAATGTAAGTTGAAGAAAAAGCAATTTCAAAAAAAAAGCCTCACCAATAAACTGTGAACAGTCTGATACAGAGTAAATATAAGCATATACTGAGGCTAGATCAGCAAAAACCAAATCACAAAGGGCCTTATAAAAGAGTGACTATATATCCTGGTTTATGCCTACGTCTTGGAATAATTATTAACAGTACTCCTTTTCACTTTCAAAAGTACACTTGTTTGTGGACAACAACATGGTCACCTCAGTATGACAAAAAAATCTGGGTGTTATCCTAAGAATGCTAGGTAATGCACAGATAGTAACATGTTCATATCTGAACAGAAGAGTAACATGATCAGGTGTTTCAAAAATATCCCATTTGCAAGAACAAAGAAAAGTGCTTCCATTTGTTCTTTGTTAAGATATTTTAATGTAATATTTGATACTTCAAAATAGTTGTATTATAAAGCATAATAATAAAATTAACCTATGAACAGACTACCAAATTTAAGAACTACTATGATATCAATAATTTGGTATCCATCTATGATCTCTTCCCCTATTCCTTAAGACTGGCAAACCATTCTACTAAATTTCATATATATCATGTCCTGGCTCTTAAAAAAATAGTTTTATCACATATACATATCATTGGAAAATACACTGTTTGATTTTTCTAGTTTTTGAACTTTTAAAACATGGTATAACACTATATGTTGTCTTCTAAGAGAGCAGATGTACTTCACTCTAGCCATGCTTCTGAAGGATCTATGAAGATTAAAAAATAGAAATTTTCATGTTGCACCCCTGAAGATTTAGAGTCAACAAAAACAGTCCAATAATCGTTTTAAACAACTAATTTTAATTTAAATAATATCGGCAGCCATTATATATAACTTTGCTAGAGAGCTGAAAAATAAGAATGAAGGTTATATCAAACTTTTCTACCTAAGGCTCTTGGTTCTGAAATTTCCACCATGTGATAAATGTTTTCTTTTGTTCTTATGGTTGCATTTTGGTCCGGGGCTTTCTAAACTTCAAAATATACATTGGTCAGGCTTTGAAATGGACTTCATTAAGTATGAGCAATAATTACTCTTATTTTTGTCCTTGTGCATTAAAAAAATCAAGATATAATTTATATACAAAAATATTTTACTGTTTTCAACATACAGTTCTGCAGTTTTGACAAATGTATCATCAGGTAGTCATCAAAACAATCAAGAAATAGAACAGTTCATCATCCTTCAAATTCCCCCATACTCTTCTGTAGTCAGCTCCCTGCACCATTCTGGATTTCTGTTTTCTGACTCTGTAAGTTTTGCTTCTTCCAAAATGTATAATAAAATTGTACAGCACATAGCTTTGTGCATCTGGTTTCTTTGACTCTGTATGTTACTGAGACTCATCCATGTTGTTGCATGACAGTGGTTCAGTGATACCTTCCATTTTATTGCTGAGAAGTATTCTACTGTATGGATGATAATATAATTTGTTTTTATACCTTCACCACTTGATGGACATTTGAGTTGTTTGCAGTTTGGGGCAATTATGAATACAGCTGCTATACACATTCCAGTATAGGTTTTTATGTGAAAAAAAAGTTTTTATGTGAAAACTTAAGTTTTCATTTCTCTTGGATAAATACTCAGGAGATAGACTGCTGGGCCAGATGGTAAGTGTGTATTTAACTTTATAAGAAATTGCCAAATTGCTTTCTGAAGTGAATGTACCATTGTGCATTCCTGCCAGCAACATACAAGTTCCACTGCTTTCTAAATCTCATCATGCTTTTAATCTGCATTTCTCTAATGACTAATGAGATAAGCTGCTTTTCATGTGTTTGTCATCTATCTTCTATGGTGAATTATCTGTTGTTTTTACCACTGAATTTTGAGAGATCTTTATCATTTTGAGTACAAGTGTTATCAGATATGTGATTTGTAAATATCTTTTGGTCTTATATGCTTGTATTTTCAATTCTCTTAACACTATCTTTCAAGAGCAGAAGTGCTTAATTTTGCTGAATGTGTTATTTTTGAAATTTTTAAATTATGGATCATGCTTCTGATGTTGTATGTAAGAAATCTTTGATTAACTTAAAGGTCACAAAGATTTTCTCCTGTGTGTACTTTCAGATGTTTTATACTTACAGGTGGTGCATTTAGTTTTATGGTCTAAAGGTCTATTTTGAGTTAATTTTGTAGATGGTATGAAGTGTGAACTGAGATTCTTTTTTCTCCCCATATATATATACGTGTGTGTGTGTGTGTATATATATATATATATACATATATATATATATATATATTCATTTTAGAACCATTTGTTAAAAAGGTTATCCCTTCTCCAAAGAAATGCCCTAGCACCTCTGTCAAAAATCAACTTACCACATATATGTGAATGTATTTCTGGATTCTCTATACTGCTCCTTTGTTTTTTTAAAAAAAAATTTTTTTTTTTAACGTTTATTTATTTTTGAGATAGAGAGACAGACAGAGCATGAATGGGGGAGGAGCAGAGAGAGAGGGAGACACAGAATTGGAAGCAGGCTCCAGGCTCTGAGCCATCAGCCCAGAGCCCGATGCGGGGCTCGAACTCACGGACCGCGAGATCATGAGATCGTGACCTGAGCTGAAGTCGGACGCTCAACCGACTGAGCCACCCAGGCGCCCCTATACTGCTCCTTTGATCTACGTCTAGCCTTTCTTCAGTACCACACTGTCAAAGTTACTGTTTAGTCTTTAAGGTAGTGTGAATATTCTACCTTTGTTCTTTTTAAAAATTATTTTGCCCTTCAATATAATTTTTTTTAACATTTATTTATTAATGAGAGACAGAGAGACACAGAGCGTGAGCAGGGGACAGGTAAAGAGAGGGGAGACATAGAATCCGAAGTAGGCTCCGGGCTCTGAGCCGTCAGCACAGAGCCCAATGCGGGGCTACAACTCACAAACTGTGAGATCATGACCTGAGCCGAAGTCGGTCGCTTAACCAACTGAGCCACCCAGGCACCCCTACCCTTCAATATAAATTGTATGAATCAAGTTGTCAGTTTCTACAAAAAATCCTGCAGAGATTTTAAATGGAATTGTGTTAGTCAACCTAAGATCAGTTTGGGGAAAAGTGACATCTTAACAATATTAAGTCTTCTAATTCATGAACATGATATAATCTTCATTTATTAAAATCTTTGATTTCTTTCATTAGTGTTTTGTAGTTTTCAGCATACAGATCTTGCACACATTTTGTTGATTTATGCCAAAGTTATTTCATGTTTTTTGGTGCTATTATAAACCGTACATAGTTTTTAATTTTTTTTTAGTGTTTATTTATTTTTGACAAAGAGAGACAGAGCATGAGCGGGGGAGGGGCAGGGAGAGGGAGACAGAATCTGAAGCAGGCTCCAGACTCTGAGCTGTTAGCACAGAGCCCGACACAGGGCTCGAACTCACAGACTGCGAGATCATGACCTGAGCCTAAGTTGGACACTCAGCTGACTGAGCCACCCAGGCGCCCCTAAACCGTACATAGTTTTCAAATGTCAATTTTGAATTATTCATTACTCAACAACAGATTTTTAAATTTAAAAAGCAATTGATGTACATAGTGAAATATCCAACAGTATAATGGTATACAATTCAAACTAAGTTTCTTGAACACTACAGATCTCTAGTTTTCCATTAAGAAAGCCATTGTTCAACAGTTCCTTATGTATCATCCCAGATACAATCTGTCAATTAACAGGTGTCTGTATATTGAAATCTTATCACCTCTTTAAATTTATATAACCATTATACTCCTTGCCTTTTTCATTAAATTTTCTCACATAGAATATTTAACATAAATAATATTAACATTTTAAAATTTACAGTGACATAGCACTGCATAGAATCAAAACTATCCTACCAAAGCTAACTGGTTCTCTCCTGATCAAAATTTAGATTATTTCAAGTTGTAATTTTTTATAAGTAATGCTACGATGAACATCTTTGTACCTACGTCTTTCTACACATCTCCAAGTATATATCTGTAGTCTAAATTCCTAAATTATAAATGTCAATCAAGGGTATATCTGCTTTTAATTTTGATAAGAATTTGACAAGTAACTTTCTAAAGTGATTACACCAAATTAGTCTACAATGGTATTTGAAAGTATGTGAGTATTTAAAAACAAAAAATAAAACATCCAACAACTCCATAAGGTTTTCTGATACATACATACAGTTGAGAATTACTAGAACAGAGCCTAGATTAGAAAAAGGTTAAAACTAAGGTTACTAAGACAAAATAGGTAACTACTACTGTGATTCACAAGAGAAAATATGAAGGATTAAACTAAGAAAATGATAGTAGGGCTAAAACAATGGTGGCAAAAGAGATATTGAGGAGGTAGAATTTTTTAAAAGATAAAAATCTCTTGAGATTAAGGATGCTTCTAATATTCCCTCCCTTAGGATCTGACACTCAAACACATTTTTGATCAATAATAAAAAGGTAGGTGGTAATCTGGATGTATGTGGGGGTGGTAGCCAAATTTTGATATAACATGCCCAAGGAATAGTCAGAAGTGAGTAACTGAAATAATTTCTAAGTTCAGTCAAGGAAAAAAGTGTGTAGTCTTCTAAGGAACATATCAGCATTCTTCTAAAGACAGTATGACTGCATTATTTACACAGAAAGTCATAATCTATCCAACAGCAATAATGTTACTGAAGTTAAACTCAACCTATGTTCATTCTAAAGAAATGTGTTGATTACGAGTTCACGATGATCAAGTACAAGCATTTAATCTCTCCCCACAATTCCCACTGAAAAAATACAAAAGATGTTTAGACAAAATAAAAAGATTAAAAAAAAAAAAGTTTGACATGGGGCAAACATCAGAAGGGATGGGATAGCAAACAGCAGTAGCAAATTAGTAGCAAGAAATGTGAAGAGACACTGAAAAGAATTTCAAAGCTTCGTTTGAGTGGATATGCAACAGCTATGTAACATTAGGCAAGTTATTTAGTATCTCGATGTTTCAGTTTCATCATCAATAAAAATAGTAAAGGCATACATATCCTATAGGGTTGTCATAAGGCTTAAACAAATGTATACATGTAAAGACTTAAAATATTACTATATGTGAAAAGTACAAAAAAAAATTTCTATTATTGATGCCTTGAGAAGCCCAGAGTTAGTGACCTGTGATTATAATCCCTTCCTCTTTATGGGTTTACTCTCACTATCTTGTTATATAGCAAATATTTACCAAAACAATTCACAAATGTTCTCTATTGGCTTTCAGTTTGTAGGATCCATTCAGACAATTCTGGCAACTATATATTAAAGCAGAAGTTTAATATTTTATTTTTGATAGATGTTATCTAAAACAAGGTATAAACTTACAAGGACACCAACAGGCAATAGGCATAAAATCACAAAACAAAATAGGGAGAATTTAAATATTTCTTGCCTTTATTTTACAAAAAATTATATGAAGAAATACTACAAATTGGGGCACCTGGGTAGCTCAGTCAGTTAAGTATCCAACTACTGACTTCGACTCAGGTCATGATCTCACTCCTCGTGGGATTGAGCCCTGCGTCAGGTTCTGCGCGGTCAGTAGAGCCTGCTTGGGATTCTCTTTCCCTCTCTTCTCTCTGCCCTTTCCCTGCTGGTGTTCTCTCTCTCAAAATAAATAAACTTAAAAAAAAAAAAAAAAAGAAAAGAAATACTACAATAAATTCTGAAATGTGGATTGTTTACTGTGTTATAGAACTGTAATAATTTTTAATACTTTTTGTAGGTTAAAAACTCATTAGAATAGGGGAGGACACAAACAGATGCCAGATGCCATACTCTTGCTCCAAAGTGTTCAAAAAAATATTTAAAAGCACACAGGAGGAGGAGGTCTCAAAGCAACTCCCTCTGTCTAATTCTACAACAATTTGAACACCAAAATAAATTAACAATAGAACTCAATTTTAACCAGCTGGACAGAATAGGAATAAAGTAGTAATCCACGAGTCTATATGAATTTTAAAAAATGAATAAATGAACGAAGAAGGGCAAGTTCTTCTTTATAGCAGAGGGCCAACAAATAAATGACATAAATAAATGACATAAATAAATGATGGAAAGTCACTATTTACTTCATTTGTGACCATGAGAGAAATAAATGACTGAGGCAAGAATCATAAATGGATGCTAACACTATATCAAAGTTTGATAAGAAACAGGAATATTCTTAAGAAATCTTTCCACATTAAAAAAGAAAATGGAAACTCTACACAGGACAGACTTGGCAGAGCCTACCTTATTAAAGTGATCAAAATTAATATCACAATAGGAAACAAAATGACATCATGTGCCTCCTGATGTGATACACTGAGGGCAGAATATCATTTATTGTAGCATTCTACCGAGAATGCATTATATGAATGAATCTAAACATGTAGATTAGACAAAACTAAGTTGAGGAGATTCTTTTATTATTTTTTTAAATATTTATTAACTTGAGACAGGGAGAGTGTGTGTAAGCCAGGGAGAAGGACAGAGGAAGAGAGAGACTCTTAAGCCCCGAAGTGGGGTTTGATCTCACGACCCTGAGATCACAACCTGAGCCAAAAACCAAGAGTCGGACGCTCAACCAACTGAGCCACCCAGTCACCCCAGTTGAGTACATTCTATAAAATAATTAGCCTGTATCTTCAAAGTGTCAATGTCATGAAACACAAAGAACAAGAAAGCATTCCAGATTAAAAGTACCAAAAAAAAAAAAAAAAAAAAAAAAAAAGACATTAAAAACTGGATGCAATGTATTATTATTGCTTGAATTCTGGGCTGGGGGAAAACTGCTATGAAGAATATCATTAGGGGTGTCTGGAGGCTCATCGTTTGGGCTTCTGAGTTTGGCTTAGGTCATGGTCTCACAGCTTGTGAGTTCAAGCTCCGCGTTGGGCTCTGTGCTGATAACTCAGAGCCTGGAGCCTACTTCAGATTCTGTGTCTCCCTCTCTCTCTCCCCCTACCCTGCTTGTGCACTGTCTCCCTCTCTCTCAAAAATAAAATAAAACATTAAAAAAGAATATTACTGTGTTACATATGCATATTTATATGAAAATAAAATATATAATATATATAGAGAGAAAGTGAGAAAGCTTGCGAGTATGCAACTGTGGAAAACTTGAGACAATAGATGAATCAGATGAAGGAAATAAGAGTTTATTTTTCTATGTAACTCTTCTATAATTTGAGTTAAAAGATTATTATAAATAGGTAAATTCTTCTAAACTTCAGTCTTACATATTCTAAACCTGTAATAGTTAAAACAGTATTGGCATGAGAAAAGAGATCAGTGGAAGAGGAAAGAAAAAAAAAATAACTCAGAAGACTAGGAAACTTCTAGTTAAAACGGTTACCATGGAAAACAAACAGTCAAGCATATGGACAATACAATTACCCAAAACTGCTAGACGATTAATTTTAAATTATCTTCAGAATATTAAGCATAACTAAAGGTAAGCAATCACAAACATTCTGGTAGTTATTTGTTATCTTTACTCAAAAAGGGTATTTTCTCTGAATTTTAAAGTACAGAGTGGCAATCTACAAAAGTGAGCCTGTATGGTCTTATGAAGAACTGGTTGAATTCTGTATACTTTCCAGATTTTCAATTGTAGGTATCTAAAGACATGTTTCTAAGAGCTGCTGACTGCTAAATAGTTTCTATTGCTAAAACAAACAAGAGCACAATCTAGTAGTGATGCACTAAAACTTCATATACATGATTAAAGTTTTAAGGACATGTCTAACGACACAAATAGAAATATATTCCATGATTGTGGATTGGAAGAACCAATATTGTTAAAATGTCCATACTACCCAAAGCAAACTACAGATTCAATGCAATCCTTATCAAAATACCGACAGCATTTTTCACAGATCTAGAAAAAACAATCCTAAAATTGTGACAGAAGATCCTGAACAGCCAAAACAATCTTGAAAAAAAAAAAGAACAAAACTGAAGGGATGACAATCCCAGATTTTGACATAAACTACAAAGTTGTAGTAATCAAAGCAGTACGGTCCTGGCACAAAAACAGACATATAGATTAGTGGAACAGAAGGGAGAGCACCAAAATAAACCCATGATTTTATGGTCAATTAATCTTTACAAAGGAGGCAAGAATATGCAATGGGAAAAAGTCTCTTCAACAAATGGTGCTGGGGAAACTGGACAACATGCAAAAGAAAGAGGCTGGGACCATTTTCTTTCACCATACCCAAAAATAAACTCAAATGGATTAAAGATCCAAATGTGAGACCTGAAACCATAAAAATCCTAGAAGAGAGAACAGGCAGTAATTTCACTGACGTCAGCCACAGCAACATTTTTTTAGACAGGTTTCCTGAGGCAAGGGAAAGAAAAGCAAAAATAAACTATTGAGACTGTATCAAAATAAAAAGCTTCTACACAGCGAAGAAAACAATCAAGAAAACTAAAAGACAACCTATGGAATGGGAGAAGATATTTGCAAATGACATATCTGATAAAGAAAGGGTTAGTATCCAAAATGTATGAAGAACTTACACAACTCAACACCACAAAAACAAATAATACAATTAAAAAATGGGAAGAAGACAGAAACAGACATTTCTCCAAAGGAAACACACAGATGACCAACAGACACATGAAAAGATTCTCATCATCACTTATCACTAGGGAAATGCAAATCAAAACTTCAATGAAATATCACCTCACACTTGTTAGAATGGTTAAAATCAAACAGGAAACAACAAGTGCAAACATGGATGTAAAGAAAAAGAAACATCTGTGCACTGCTGGTGGGAATGCAAACTGGTGCAGCATTCCTCAAAAAAATAAAAATGATCCAGTAATTCTCCTACTGGGTATTTACCCAAAGAATACAAAAATACTAATTTGAAATATTTGCACCCCTATGTTTACTGCAGCATTATTTACAATAGTCAAATTATGGAAGCAGCCCAAGCATCCATCAACTAAATAAATGGATAAAGAAGATGTGGTATGTATGTATGCATGTATATGCATGTGTGTTTATACACACACACACACACACACACACACACACACACACAGACACACACACACACACACACACACACACACACACACACACACACCAGTGGAATATTATGGGTCATAAATAAGAATGAAATCTTGACATTTGCAACAGCATGGATGGAATGAGAAGATGTAATACTAAGGGAAATAAGTCAGTCAGAAAAAGACAAATACTACATGATTTCACTCATAAGTGGAATTTAAGAAACAAAACACAGAAACACAAAACAAAAAAAGAGACAAATCAAAAAACCGACTCTTCACCTTAGAGAACAAACTGATGGTTCCCAGAGGGGAGGTGAGTGGGGGGATGGGTGAAGGAGGTGAAGGGGATTAAGAGTACACTTTTGATGAGCATTGAGTAATATACAGAACTGTCAAATCACTATATTGTACACCTGAAACTAATATAACACTCTGTTAACTATACTTGAATTAAAAAAAAGAAAGTATGTGTTAAGAGTAACAAAGTATAAGCAAATGTCACATGTATGTGTTCTCTTACTCTAAGAAATTAAAAATGGAAGAAATAAGAAAATAAGTAAGAGAAAACCAAGATAATCAAAGAAGACAACCAAAGAAGTCACAAGTCAGTTCTACGACAATAAATGATGGTATAGTGAATTAAAAATAAATTTTGACATAATTATAATCCCCAGATGAAACAGAGATGTGCTATTCTCATTATCTTCTTGAGGAAAATGAGGAAACCAAAACAAGGAATACCTCAACTCTATCCCTTTCAACTTTAAAGAACAGCTTGAGAATATAAACAGACAATGAGAAAGTATACTTCTGTGATTAACTTTTAATATGAAATCATAATTGTTATACCTGCTGAAATTCTTACTGCTTTAGTATTTAAGCATTCATTACCAAATGGAAATACATGAGACCACCCCTAAACACCACCTATACTTCACTATTGGTTGATATTTTGGTCTAATGAATGAGTATATGCAGTATACAAAAGAACTCTTAATTCTTACAACAGATTGTTATTGCTAAGTAACAATAACTATATGTAATTGTCAATTAAAATTAACTACATTACATGTAACCATTAACAACTGTAATAACTGTAACTGTTAATTAACAATTAACAACTTAATTCTCATATAGAATTGACTATTTTAAGTGTCTTTCAGACGAGAGAAATTTGGTGAATTCCTGCCCTTTCCATTCCAACTTACATATGAAGGCAAAAAGGTCTAAAATCTAAATAGAGGCTCCAAGTTTACTTAACTATGGTTCTACTATAAAAAGTAAGCCGTACTCAGGCTTACCATTATCAATATCTAGAACAGTACCTACAATATAGCCATAATTAGGAATTTTCATCAAACTGAATCAAGTTTTGAAGTTACTACTATGGAAATTAATGGGATTTTTCCTAAAAGAACAATAATGTTTACTTTAGTATTAAATTTTTAAAATACATTATAAAAAAGTTTCTCTACTTTTTTCTGTTCAAACCTGAAGATATATTACACCTACCAGTAACATCCAATCATGAACACCTACCAGTAATATTCAATTACTATAGCAATAATTCTCAAAAGAGGCATCTGCATTTAAGGATTATACTTTCTATGTAAGGCTTTTAATAATCCTGTGTGATCTCAGAGAAGCTTCATCTTCTAAAATGGACAAAGAAGGAATATCAACAAACTCCTACCTGTTCTGGCATAGCTCCATGTTCAATTCCAGTCTTCAATAATCTGTAGCAATTACCAAATAGATCCCATTTTGTGAGATCATGAGCACTAAAATAAACAAAAATGCATTAACTTTATTCTAGAGTAGAAGAAAATTGAAATCTGAACTCAGTTTGAGTAGGCAGAAGTATAAACTAACTGCATTTTCTTATAGAATCAAAAAAGATGGATAAAAAATGTTCAAGTACTCAGAAAGAAAGGAAGAAGTAAAGAGGATGGAAGTAGAGAAAAAAGGACGGAAGGAAAGAAAAAGGAAGAAAAAGGGAAAAGGGAAAGAGGGACAAGGACGATGAAGGGGGAGAGGAGACAAAATATGTAAGCTGATATTAGGAATTAATTAAAAGAAACTAATTAACAATAAAAATTCGCACCTTTCAATGAAGGTTACTACTACATAGTCAACCTAAGCTTGTATTCCATTTCATTCTTCCTAGTATATTTTAAAACACATTTTAACAAATACATTCATAATTTCAAAACATAAAAATACATATGTATTTTTTTTAAATTTTTTTTTTAATGTTTATTTATTTTTGAGACAGAGAGAGACAGAGCATGAACGGGGGATGGTCAGAGAGAGGGAGACACAGAATCTGAAACAGGCTCCAGGCTCTGAGCTGTCAGCACAGAGCCCGACGCAGGGCTTGAACTCACTGACTGCGAGATCATGACCTGAGCCGAAGTGGGCCGCTTAACCGACTGAGCCACCCAGGCTCCCCCATATGTATTTTTAAAAGACATTTGTATTCATAAAATAGAGATAAAGAAAGACAGAAATAGGGGAAAGGAAATATGGCAAAGCTCGAAATTTAGTGTGGCTATAGGCTTCTTAATTGAAATAATGCTGACATTTTATTTTCTCATGAGTTCTACTAAAAATAGATCAGTGAATGTTAACTTTCATTTTGAAATGTCAAAATATTTTTTAAAATAGGAGTTTTGACATTAGTTGTCAATTTTTATTTTGAAATGTCAAAATATTTTTTAAACTAAGAGTTTATTTCTCCATAGAAGTCTAAAAAATGTACTTGTGTAAAAAGAAAATCTAAAAGTCTTAGATTTTAGACATTGCTTTTGAAATCTGAAGTGTTCATTAATGTAAGGGCTACACTTAAACATTCTTTAGACAACAAAGATCTTTATTTTCCTTTCTTTATGGAGCAAACACACTTCATTAACAAGGGACATGTAAATTACAATTTGAAAATGACACTTAGATGAACTTTCATGGCTTCCTCCCAAATTTTTTTCTTATTAAGATTTCTAAAAGCTATCAATTGAAAATTATACCTATAAAACTCTACCTAGCTTATGGGGCGCCTGGGTGGCTCAGTTGGTTAAGTGTCCGACTTCGGCTCAGGTCATAATCTCAAGGTTTAGGAGTTTGAGCTCCATATTGGGCTCTGGGCTGACAGCTCAGAGCCTGCAGCCTGCTTCAGATTCTGTGTCTCTGTCTCTCTCTCTGCCCCTCCCTCACTCATGCTCTGTCTCTGTCTTTCAAAAATGAATATTAAAAAATTAAAAAAAAAAACCTCTAGCTTATAGAGTAAGCCCATCTAATGTGTTAATAATATTGATTAACAAACTTTTACAGTGTACAGTGTACATTTGTTACACTTGAATGATAAATCTTACTCCTTAAATAATCAAATAATAAAAACCAATAATTTATAGAGAGAAAATCTGAATAGTAGAAAAATCATAACATCTCTATATTTGTCTAAAATTTTCCATTGTTATACAGATGTCAAATATTATCAAAACAGTCTATTTTACGTTGGCTAATATGTTATTAACTAAATCTAAATAAAATGACGTACTTATGAAAAGAGGTTAACCGCTTTAATGTAGAAAGAACATTGTAAATATCATCATCATCAGCTTCTTCTCCCTATAAATAAAAAAAAGACATCACTTCATTACCATAACTTTACTTACCCTCAAATTCACACGAAAGTCTGTTAATGCTTACTGCCTAAAAGAATTCTTTTTTATTATATAAAGAGTACATATTCACTGTTGGTAAAAAACAAGGTACAAATAAGCAAAAAAATAAAAAATAACAGCCATAATTGTAATACCCAGAGATAACCATTTTTTGCATTTTAAACAATGTCATAAATGTTAACTTTGTACATTTTTTTGATTAATACTTTAGCATAAGTTCACTGAAACTGCTGAGTGAAAAGGTACGTGCTTTAAAGATTTTAATGGTTACTTCAAAGATTTTACTGTCAGTTCCTTTGGTAGCTCAAAATCACAATGAAAAATAAAAAATGGTTGATAAAACTCAGAAGTTAAAATTAAAAATTAGAAGTTGGAAAAATTGGTTACATGGATTAAAAAGAAAATCCTATCAGTCTGGCCATCAAAGCACAGAAATCTGTGGGGGTTCCAAATTGCCTTACAATGATTGGAGGAAGAGGGCAAGAAATGGGAATCAAAAAAATAATTATAAAAATAACCAGCTGGAGAAGTGCCTGGGTGGCTCAGTTGATTAAGTGTGAGACTCTTGATTTTAACACAGGTCATGATCTCACAGTTTTGGGTTCGAGCCCCATGTCGGGGCTTCAGATCCTCTGTCTCCCTCTTTCTCTCTGCCCCTCCTCTGGTCATGCTCACTCTCTCACCTTCAAAAATAAAATAAACATTTAAAAAAAAAAAAAAAAAAAAAAAAAAAAAAACAGTTGGGAGAGGTCTGCTGCTATCCTGGGCACACCACTGGTGAGTGGCTGTTCCTTGTAAGTACACTTAATTTTAATGTTGTATTCATTAGCACATTATAGGAGTTGAATAATATTAAAATGTAATTTAGGTTCCAGGAATAAAAAATGAAAAAATGAATTAAGAAAAGCCAGACTTTAAAAAGGTATTTCTTAAAAGAGAAAAAATTTAGCTTTTATGAATAGGTGTTTAAAATAAAGTATAACCAAGGCTAATCTTTACAGGATGAAGAGCTGCAATAATGCTAAGATCTGAAAGAGGTAGGGAATTCTACTAGATTTTACTTTAAAATGGAAACAATTTACACATTCAACAACTCTGAATAACTATTAGCCAAAATTATCACATATATACACATTAACTTTAAAACAGACCTCTTGCAGTAGATCTTCCACAGAATGATTGAATCGATCTACAAACTCGTCAATTAGCTGACTTCGAGCTATGTCAACTCTGTTCTGGATGGTATACTCTTCACTGCATAATATGCTATAGGTTTTACTGCAGGCTTCTAGAACATCCGATTCTACATGCTTCTCCACAACAAATTTAATCTGTTTTAATAAAGCATCCAGATGCTGAGGAGGGGAAAAAAAAAAACTATGATATTTAGATTAATAAAAATAAGCATCTGTCAAATTATAAGCCTATAGATTACATGAAATGAAATAATCTAGTTAATTAAACTGACTATAATAGAATTTCAATTTCACAGTGTCTTACCTTTTCCATTCTACCTGTGCTATAAATTTCTAGATCAAAATACTGTGGGATTTGTAGCAAGTTTGCTACCTTCTCTGCATCTGCAGAATACTAGAAGGAAGAGAAGCAAAGAAAAAAGAAGTGACTACTTTAATAGTTCAGTGTAATAAGCAAACTCAGTGGCATATTAGCACAGAAATGTAAATGAAACTATACCTTTGATAGCAACATAGGAAGTGTGATAATAAAATGCTCAGTCAATTTGTTTCTATCATCAATTTGAGTTTTTCTCTCTTTGGCAGTTAGCACCTAGAAATAAATTTAAATGGGTAAAGAACATAATGTCACATACTAATTTATAAATCTAGAATGTTACACAGAACAATGAAGCACTGGCAGATAACGTACCCGAGAATTTTCAGAGGAGCTTAACAAACTACTAAAACAAATATCTCTAGTTTTACGCTTATTTCTAGTTAACATGCAGTATTACTTTATGAAATAACTACTTATTTAAGAATCACCCAAATTTAGATAAATTACTACTTGTTTAGGTTAAATAAAAACAAAAACAAACACTTCTATAAAACCAATTATCAACATAAAAATATTAGAACTAATGGTGAAACAATTTTTCCAGAGTTTTAACCTCAATATGTTAACAGTAATCTCCCCTATGTTAAATACACTTTTCTGAAAATACTTTAGAAAGTAATGCTTTTATATTATCAGCAGCTAATAAATTTTCACTTATTTTTTGACGCATATACTAACAATATCTCTGCACTCAAGATAATCATTTCCCCAAGATATTCTGCATTTTGTATTTATCTTGAAGGAACTTAGGATCATAATGTTGAATGGTATTACAAAACAGAAACATTCCAATATAAATTACCACTTAATAAATGTAAACCCTCATTTAAAAAAAAAATCAATACAGCTTTTATTGTATCTTTAAAATACCACAAATAAGTCTGAGAAATCATTTGGCACCTTGCTGTTTCTGTAGCTGGGACATCTTTTCTATTGTCTGAGAGTGAGAGAGTGCGGGGAGGTGCAGAGGGAGAAGGAGAGAGAGAATCTTAAGCATTAAGTTAGATGCCTGGAATGCCTAGGTGGATCAGTAAATTAACTGTACTTAAGCATTCAGGCTCAAGTCATGATCTCATGGTTCTTGAGATCAAGCCCTGCATCAGGCTCTACACTGACACCGGGATTATCTCTTTCCCTCTCTCTGCCCCTCCTCTGCTCACACTGGTGTGCACACGCTCTCTCTCTCAAAATAAATAAATAAACTAGGAAAAAAAAAAAAAAAAAGAGCTGACTTTTAACCGACTGAATCACCCAGGCACCCCTGGAAAACTTAGATCTTATTCATCAGGCTGCTGAACTGTTTTTTTTTTCACAGATACCATCCCAACATTTTCTGATATTGTTTTTAACTGTTGTGGCTTTCTGAATCAAAGCAGCTGAATCTGACACAAGTTCACTGTCATTTCCTTAACGAATTAACTCATCTTTCTGGGCCTGAGATACTCAACAAGCAACACCTTGGCCTCATCCGAAGCTTGCAGATGTATTTTTCACTCAAGAAATTTCAGACTTCAACAAGAGAACCACTGTCCTGAATAACAATGTTGTTGGGGAAGTGAGCATACAAAGACCCTCCCTTGTAATGGAAGCCCAGTGTAACGCCCTTGATCATGTTCTGTACATGACTACAGATAATGCGAACCAGAGCCATTTCTTTTCTATTTGCCCACCATTTGTCAACTTGGAGCCTCTTCTTTTTCTTTCCAAGGAGACTGAGTCTCTTTGAAGGGTTTGTCTGGCATCCTTCACAATAGTAGTGCATCCCTTCAGAGCGATGTCAACATTTTTTGGAATGTTGATAGTTTGCTGAGAATGGTCTTCATTCTCACAGATGTTTGAGAATGTGAAAGAATAGGGCCTCCTATCTGATTCTTCTTCCAGGAACTTAATATTGTTTTTCTACCTCTTAAAATACAAAATAATCACTCTGGAATGATTTACCAAGTATGTATTTAGTTCTGCACAAAGTAATAAAAAGGACTACATATAAAGTGGAATATACATCTAGGAATGTATTCAGGGTATTGAGAAGTCTTGAAATTCATTTGATAATGTATGAAAGGTCTAAGAATATTGATTTTAGGGAAAAAGCTGTCTTTGATTGAGTAATCATGTTAGGCAGTCTACATGCACGAACTCAGTTAATCCTCACAGTATCTCTGATGGGATGGTAAAAATGGAATACCACGTATGAAGGGAGACTTTGCCAGTATCTAACAAAACTGTATACCTATCTTTCCTCTGATCTAATGATCTCACTTTGAAGCAATCTACCCCACCAACACACATGGTACAAGTATGAAATGACACAAGATTATTCACTACACATTATTTCTAATAGTAAAAGGCTGGCAACAACCCAAAAGACTCTCAGTAGTGTACCCACATAATGGATATTATGCAGCCATAAAAAAATAAAGATCTCCAAATACAGTTATGGAGTGATATCTAGGATATACTGTTAAATAAAAAATGTAAGGTACAGACACTGTACAAAATATACTATCTTTTGGGGGTAAGTGAGAGAAAGGAGGATGGAGTACATGCATTTACCTATACTTGTAAAATGAAACACTGAAAGGATAATCTGAAAACAAATAAAAATGGTTACTGGTAGGAGGGAGAAACGTGTATCGAAGACTTCTCTGAATGTTTTTTTATTTAAAAAATTTTTAAATTTATATCCAAGTTAGTTAGCATATAGTGCAATAAAGTTTTCAGGAGTAGATTCCAGTGATTCATCCCCTATGTATAACACCCAGTGCTCATCCCAACAAGTGTCTTCCTTAATGCTTCTTACCCATTTAGCCAGCCCATTCCCCCACCCACAACCCCACCAGCAACCCTCAGTTTGTTCTCTATAGTTAAGAGTCTCTTATGTTTTGTCCCCTGTTTTTATATTATTTTTGCTTCCCTTCCCTTATGTTCATCTGTTTTGTATCTTAAATTCCATGTATGAGTGAAGTCATATGATATTTGTCTTTCTCTAATTTCACTTAGCATAATACCCTATAGTTCCATCCATGTTGTTGCAAATGGCAAGATTTCATTCTTTCTGATTGCTGAGTAATACTCCTCTGAATGTATATTTTTACATGTTTTTCACCTTTTAACTACATAAATGTTTTACATATTTCCAAAAAATAAAAGAAAAAACATACAAAATCAAAGAGGGAAAAACCTTGTTATGCTAAATTTAAGTCATAAATATCAACATAAATGTGTAATTTAGTATATATGGATATATACAGAGAAATATATACATATATATTTTTAGCTCTGTATACTCAAAATGCCTATCAGAAATAATAATCAATTGACAGTGAGTACTCTTAGGGACAAGATTTTAACTTTAAATACTACTCTATTAAAAGGAACCAGGGCTTCTTGGAGATTCCCATGCTAGGGTAATGTAAGAATCAGCCGTCAAGTGACACCCAGTAACTCCTTCCTGGTATTCATGCCCTTGCAGTCTCTTCCCACAGTGACTAAGGCTGACATGTGTAATCAATAGGAGATTGTGGAAATGATGTTGTGTGACTTTTGAGAACTAGATCATAAAAGACACAGAAGTCTACCTTACTTTCCTTTGGTTCATTCATTCTGCTTTATTCTCACTTTGATCATTCACTCTGGGAGCAGGGGGAGGGGGTAGCAACCATGTCCTGAAAGCACTCAAACAGTCCTACTGAGATGTCCACATGGTGAGGCTCTAAAGCCTCCCACTAACAATCAACACTAACTCGCCAGTCATGTAAGTTAAGCCATTTATAGAAGCAGTAAAATAACAATAAAATCTTCAGAGGCTAAAGCCCTGACTAACATCTTAAATGCAAACCTATAAGAAACCTTAAGCCAAAAGAACAGCTAAGGCACTCCCAAGTTTCTGACCCACAGAAACTGTATGAGACTATAAAGCCTTATTAAGTCTCTAAGTTTTAAAGTAATTTTTTTACATAGCAATAGTAGGAAGTGAACTTGTTGAGAAAGCAAGAAGGTGCTTAAAAAATGATTAACACAAGTCAAAAGGGTAAGAAATGTTTAGCCTGAAAGGGCTCAGTTAAAGTTGGAACAACACATAAAGTTTTTAAAACTTTTATTTTGGAAAAATTTAAAAAGTACTCATTCTGTCACTATTACTTCATTAATTTCCTAAAGACTTTAATTTCCTGTAGCATTTTAAGGCAAATTCTTGGTATATCATTTCACTTCACCCATAAATATTTCAGTGTATGTTTTTAACAGATGAAGACTTAAGAATAAAACTTGCCATCTCCAACAAAATTAAACAATAACTCCTTACTATCTTTCCATAGCCAGTCCATAGTTTTCTCTATTTTTACTTTTTGGATCTCTGTACATTCATATTTAATGTAAGCTTTGATATGGTTGCATTTATGTCAGCCATTTTGCTATCTATACGTCTCATCTTTTTTTGTGCATTCCTTCTTTACTATGTTTTTTGGAGTTAAACATTTTTTAGTATACTATTATAATTTATTTGTTGATTTTGCTTTCATTTTCTTTGGGTATCAGTAGTTGCTCTAGGGATTATAATATACTTCTTTAGTTTACTATAATCAACTTTAGATTAATATTGAGTTACAGCAAAATACAACAATTTTGCTCCGATATAATTCCATTTCCTTTACCCTTATTTTATTATGTGTGTTATTATATATGTGTTATTGCTGTCACATATATCTGCATATCTTATAATCTTAATGCTTTAGTGCTATAATTATTGCTTTTATTAATCTTACATCCCTTTAAAGAAGAGGAAAAAAAGATATATTAATATACATGGCCTTTTATAGCCACCCACATAGTTACTATTTCTGGTGCTCTTCATTCTTTCCTATGAATTAGAATTAACATCCAGTATTACTCTTTATAGCTTAAAGGACTTCTTTCAGTATTTCTTCTGAGGCAGGTCTTCCAGCAACATATCTCTAAATTCTCATTTATCTGGGGATGTTTTTAATTCACCTTCATATTTGAAAGGTAATTTTACTGGATTTAGAATTCTTGGTTGGCAATTTTCTTTTCTTTCAGTGAATATTTCATTCTGTCAGTCTTCTGGCCTCTACTGTTTCTTATAAAAAATTAATTAGTAATCTTATTACAATTGCCCTCTACATGACATGTTTTTCCTCTTGCTGCTTTCAAGATTTTTTTTGTCTTTGGCTTTCAACAGTGACTATCCTGTCCAGAGATGAATCTTTTGTGTTTACACTACTTGAGTTTTGTGAAGCTTCTTTATCTGTGGATTATGTTTTTCACCAAATTTGGGAAGTTTTTGGCAATTATATCTTCAAGTGTTTTTCTTTCCTCTTTCTCTCCTTTCTTTCTGGAACTCTCATTATACAAACTTGATGCACTTAATATTGTTTCACATATTTCTCAGGCTCTGTTCATTTTTCTTCAGTCTTCTTTACTCTCTGTTCTTCAGAATGATTTTTATTAATCTGGGTTCATGTAGGATGTTTCTTGTCATCTCAAATGTGCTGTTAAACCCAAAGAATGAATTTGAAATGTCATTGTACTTTTCAACTCTAGAATTTCCATTAAGTTTTTTCATTATTAAGATTCCTTATTTCTGTTATCATATTTTCCTGTAATTATTTGAACATATTTTCCTTTAATTCTTTCAACGTATTTTCTGAAGTATTTGCTAAATCCAATAATTAGGCCTAATGAGAAGCCATTTCTATTGTCTGCTTTTTTCACCCAGAGTATGGTCACATTTTACTGTTTCTTTGCATGGCTGTAATTTTTCTGGAAGAGCCAACACTTTTAGGTAATATGGTGAAGCAATTATGGATTTTTAACTGATTTTTCTGAGTTTCATTACTTAAAAAAGTAATCTTAAACCTGAAATGTATATATAATCTGTCTCTCCCATGATGTATGTGGCCTCTGCTTAGAATTTTCATTATTTTTGTTTTAAAGCCTGTTTCCTAAGAGTTTTCAGTATTTCAATAGATTCCTGGTCAATCAATGATTTGGGCAGAGTTGGTGCTTAAATACTTCCAACATATAAGGCTTCTCCCCTCTGAGACCTGGGTTAGAAAGTATATTCAAAGATCAGCCACTTCTTCAAGAAACAACAAGTGTTGGCGAGGATGTGGAGAAAAAGGAACACTCATGCACTGTTGGTAGGAATGCAAACTGGTGCAGCCACAGTGGCAAACAGTATGGACATTCCTCAAAAAGGTAAAAATAGAACTGTTCCACAATCTAGTAATTGCAATACTGGGTAAAATGCAAAAAACACAAAAACACAAACTGAAAGGGATACATGCAACTCTATGTTTATTGGAGCATTATTAAAATAGTCAAATTATGGAAGCAGCCCAATGTCCACTGGTAGATGAATTGATAAAGAAGATACTGTATACATACACAATGGAATATTATGCAGCCATAAAAAGGAATGAAATCTTGACATTTGCAATGACATGCATGGAGCCAGAGAGTATAATGCTAAGTGAAATAAGTCAAGACAAAGATAAATAGCATATGATCCTACTCATAGGTAGAATTTAAGAAACAAAACAAACGAGCAAAGGAAAATAAAAAGAGACACACACAAACCAAGAAACAAACTCTTAACTATAGAGAAGGAACTGATGGTTACCGGAGGGGAGGTGGGTGGGGCATTTGGGGATTAAAGAGTACACTTATCATCATGAGCACTGAGTAATGTACAGAATTCCTGAATCACTATATTGTACATATGAAACTAATATAACACTGTATTTTAACTGTACTGGAATTAAAATAAAAAACTTAATAAAAAAAAAAAGTCCAGCTAATACCTAAGTTTGCTTTGACTTTTATTTTCCATTGGGTTTTCTCAGGTTTCTCAGTCAGCCAGTGATGTATGGAGAGCTCATCTCACCCTTTTATGGCTTTTTCATTTCCAGGATTTTTTAGATTCTTGGCTGGTCCACTGTTCTTCCCATCTGGGACCACAACCTCTGAATATCACAGCTGTGGGTTTTCCTTGTTTGTTTCTACCATGTTTGCCATTTTTAGTTCACAAAGCTCTGGACTTTTGCCATTTGTACCATATTGAGTCTGCCCCCTCTGCAAGCAAAGCTGCTGTTTTTTGCAGACAGTACCACTCTGGTAACACGACATCAACTTTGTGGATGGGTGTGTGTGCATTATAATCCCAGGCAAGAAGGCAGCAGACTCCTGTTGCTTTTACCTGAAGCTTTAGCAGCTTTTCAAAAACAAATCCTTCAATTTGTTTTTTTATCTCTGGTGAACTTCCAGAGCTCTTTGATAAGTTTTTTTTTGACAAATTTTGCAGTTTCATTTTTTCTTTTTTTGTAGAGAGAAATTACCTACCTCTGCACACCACCAGAGCTGGTCTTTCCATCAATGACTATCTCAATTCATCTTTATAACCAATAAAACTTGCATTATTAGCCCCATATTACAAATAAGAGAATTAACACACAAAGAAAATAATCAACTATCTGAAGATTAAATAGTTGCTAAATGGAAGAGTAAAGTTAGGCAGTTTGCTTTCAGAGCCTTTCTGCATTTTTAACAGATATGAATGTGAAAATTATTAAAGTACTAGAACAGAAGCAGGTACAGGTGCTTTGGGAACATGGAAGAAAAGAATCTATTTTTGAAACCTAAGTGCAGTAGACAGTATATAATGACAAAGCACCATAGCATGTATCCTTTACAGAAATTCCATGTTTTTATGCATACATATACCATCAAAATTTTCAAATATTTAAGACAGTTAATTACATTAAAAGTCTTTTGGTAGATTTCTCACTAATTTAACTTACTCTCTTGCCAGTACCCCTTCCCACTGGAGGATGTGCCTCAGCAGCTTGACGAATTGTACAAACCATTAGCTCTATAAGAGCACTCTCTTGACGGTCAGACATTGCTAAAGTGAAACAAAACGCATTAGTATGAGTAGACAGTTTTATAATAACCATGTATTAAAGAGAACACACAGTTATAAAAAACTGCAAACATATTTTATTACTGGTTATTTTAAAGACTGAAGTTAAGCTCTATACTTTTTTTTTTAAAGAAGTAATATATGCTTATCCTAAGTCAAACATGAAAGAGAATTAGAAAGTAAAGAAAAAGAGGACAGTGGTTTCTTCTAATACCCAGTCTAAGACCATATTTCTGAATTAGGCAATACCAAAATTTTACCATATTTCCTTCTCATCATTTAAAGCTCATACAATAGGATATCTTTTTCTAAATAAAAAGTGAGCTCTACATATTTTAAAAAAATAATAGATTTTGAATATCTTTCAAGTCACTATGTACACATTATGAATAATTTCTTACATAATTATGTTATTACATAAGTGTTCCATAATTTAGTCAACCTTCTTCTACCTTTTACTCAAATCGTTTCCAAATTTTTGTCACTATAAACAATGCAGTAACAAATATCATTAACACACATATATTTATGTAACTGATACTTATGTTTCTGTAGAATAAATTCTGAGACAGGGTAATGGGTCAAAGGTTAAAATAAATATAAGGTTATTTATGGAAATTCAAACCTCCAACTGCAATGATGTTTGGTTCCTCATATCCCTAGCCAGCACGAAATGTCATAAATCCCTTTAATTTCTGCCAATTTGAAAAATGGTTATTTCGTTATTTTGCTTCTTCCTTTGTACTAATCAGTGAAATGTATTTTCTTGTTTTATTGGCTTAGAACTTTTTTCTGAGATTTTTATATTTATTCTTTGCCCATTTTTCTACTGCTATTCACCTTTCTTGAATTCCTGCGTATAAGGAGTAGTAACTTTGTCTTTTGAATGAGGCAAATATTTTCTCCTAGTTTGTCCTTTTGATGCCAGAATCTTTAGGGTATCTTTTGTTAGAATTTTTTTTTACAGAAATTGTTAATTTTTACAAAGTTACATCTGTACTGTTTCATGGCTTCTGGCTTTTTTTTATCTTTCTAGTTTTAATGAGATATAATTGACATATAACACTGTACAAGTTGTACAGCATAATGATCTTACATATATTGTGAAATTATCACAAAGTTAACGAACATCTATTATCTCATACAGATACAAAAAGGCTCCTCTAGGTTTCTTGCATTGCTTTCAAAGATCTCCTTGTCCTAGAGATTATTGGAATATATTTTCTTTAATTAAAAAAAAGTTTATTTTTGAGGGAAAGAGAGAGCAAGCAAGGCGGGGGTGGGGGGAGGGACGGACAGAGAGGGGGACACAGAATCCAAAGCAGGCTCCAGGCTCCGAGAGATTAGCACAGAACCTGAAGTGGGGCTTGAATGCGTGAACTGCAAGATCGTGACCTGAGTTGAGGTCAGATGCTCAACCGAGTGAGCCATCCAGGCGTCCCTAAAAATATATTTTCTAATTCATTTTCTTCTCTCTCTCTAGCTTTTATAAATTTATTCTGTCTGAAATTTATTTCTGCTGGTTGCATGAATATGGCCTATTTATTCTTACACCAGATGAACAGCCAATTATGCCTCCACCATTGTTAAGTAAACCAGCTTTCCCTGCATTTAAATGTCCCACTTAAACATTTAAAAAAATGTTTTAGGCTCTATCATATATGGTTAGACGATTTCTGGATTCTTTAGGTTCACTAATCTATGTGTCTATTTCTATTACAACACCATCCTATTTTGATGATAGCTGCTTTATAATGTGTTACACCTTAATATATAACTTAATTCAACTAATCTGAACATTTAGTTGAACAAGATTCCCTTACCCAGGCCTTTTTCTAAATATTTTCTAATTTCTATAATGCTAATAGCAAACAATTAATTAGGCACTGAAAAAAAATTTTTTAATGTTTATTTTTTAGAGAGAAAGACAAGAGCATGAGTGGGGGAGGGGCAAAGAGAGGGAGGGAGACACAGAATCCGAAGCAGGCTCCAGGCTCTGAGCTATGAGCAGAGAGCCTGAAGCAGTGCTCTAACTGTGAACCGCGAGATCATGATCTGAGCTGAAGTTGGGACACTTAACTGACTGAGCCACCCACACATTCCTAATTAAGCACTTATGATGAGTAAGGCACTGTTGTAAGTGATTTGTATGTTAACTTGTTTTATCTTCAACACAATTCCAAGAGATAGAACTAATATCTTCACACTTTATAGATAGGGAAAATGAGCCACAGAGTTAAGTAACTTTCAAAGTACTCAGGTAGTAGTGGAGTCAAGACATGGACTCAGGTAGTCTGATTCCTGGGTCTGTGCTCTTAAGCACTATCCTTTTATTTTTTTATTTTTTTAATTTTTTTCAACGTTTTTTATTTATTTTTGGAACAGAGAGAGACAGAGCATGAATGGGGGAGGGGCAGAGAGAGAGGGAGACACAGAATCGGAAACAGGCTCCAGGCTCTGAGCCATCAGCCCAGAGCCTGACGCGGGGCTCAAACTCACGGACCGCGAGATCGTGACCTGGCTGAAGTCGGACGCTTAACTGACTGAGCCGCCCAGGCGCCCCAAGCACTATCCTTTTAAACAAAAGAAAACATTTTATATGAAATCATTTTGCTTACTTCTTCCTCTCATCTCATCTTGAAGAACTTGCAGAAACCCACTGGAATTCAAACTGGTATTTTATTTTATTTTCTTATTTGAGAGACAGAGAGAGAGAGCGAGCGAGCATGAGTGGGCAGAGGTAAAGAGAATCCCAAGTATGCTCCATGCTCAGTGTGGAGCCTGACGCGTGGTTTGACCCCATGACCCCGGGGTCATGACCAGAGGCAGAATCCAGAGTTGAGTGCTCAACTGACTGAGCCACTCAGACACTTCTTGCATTGGTATTGAAAAAAAAAATTATATACTACACGGAAAGAATGGACATTTTTGTAATATTTTCAGTCAGGTACATAGCATAGCTCTTTATTTTTGAGATCTTATCTGATGTCAAATTAACAAAATGTTATGGTTTTCTTCACACTGATTTGGTACTTTTCTTATCGAATTCATTCCTATATATTTTTAAAGATAGAAATTTGACACTGATTTGAATAGCTTAATTTTATCTGTCTGCCTCTCTCCCCCTTTCTCTGTATACTTATTTATGTTAAAGGCCAAAAGATACGGGGATTATAGAGACAGACTTAGGTATAAATTAAAAGAGATTAAGCTTTAGAAGTTATATTGATTATTAAAAAAATGGTCAATATCAATGAGAAGGAAAAGACATAATAAAATCCTGTCCTTTTTATTCTGTACTAAAATCATCCTGTATAATATGATGTATGGATATCTTAATGCAATCATTTTTTGGTTTTAACATTTTAATTGTCTTAGGAAAAACACATGAAGTTCAGCCTGTCTTAGGAAAGCCACATGAAATAGCTTCAGCTCTTCCATTTATACTCCTTGATCCAAATAAAAGGAAAAAAGCTTCCCACTCAATAAAACAACTAAGTTTCTATTTTTATGATTCTAGAATTTTATACTTTTTCACATTTGATAAAAGGAATGACAAGTTTGTCTATGAACTAAATGTATTTTCTTTTACTTATGAAGAAAATTTAGTTGTGTAGAAAATGAGGAGAGAGAACTTATCAAGTACAGAAACATTCCCCTACTCTGTATAAAAATCTTTAGTGTTGAAGAATAACCCAACCTTACAGTGTCCAATGACATTAATTTTGTTAGTTTATAATTTTGAATCATCTATTTAGACATGGTAAACTCAAAACAGTTACAATTTAATTGAAATTCCCTTTGAGATATGATAGCCAAGCCAAATAATAAAATTTGAAAGCATAACAAGCCATAAGTCACAGACAAGAGCCAAACAGCCACAGTGAGGGTAAGAAATGGGTAGCTGTTTGCACTATGAATTATCAGGTAACTATACAACTTTCTAAAGCTTCGGAAACCTCTTTGTACATTATCTCCATTTCCTCACTAATGTTTTATTCACATCACCTTGAACTGTGGCGTCTTTCCCTGACTACGATTGAAAAGAAATGCTTAAAAGTCACCAACAACCTAAATCACCACTAAAACTAATAATCTTTGCAGTTTTTCTTCTTCTCTGTAATATATGTTATTAACCCCAGGTCTCTTGAACATCCTTTTTACTGAGCTTCTATAGGGTATAATAATTTCTTACTACCTTTTTTATATAGCTTGCTAGAGGCTCTTAGTCTCTCTTGCCCTTCCTGCTTTTGTCCCCTAGCCACAATCTTTAAAACTCAGCCATGGGCTCTTTTTTTTTTTTTTCTTTATAATTTATCTTCCTCTTCTATATTTTTATTATCATTTCCCATACAGACCATCATGGCAGTTTCCGAACTGGTCTTCTGCCTATTCCAAATGATGTTTGCAAATATCACTTTTCTTAAAATATGAATTGGATCATATCACTCCCATGTTTAAAATCTTTGCATGCCTATTACTTAGAATGAACTAAATAAATCTCCTTACAAGCTAAAATGTTCTACATTATCTGGCTTCTGCCTGTATCTCATCTTGTGCCATTGGTTCACTACACTCTAGCTATTGCAGCTACTGAAACACAGTATCATTCATGCTTCAGATCCTCTGTAATTGCTATCTACCCTACCTAGGAGGCTCTCTTTTGATACTTCCCATGGCTAGCCTCCTCATCCTTCAGATTCTTTTTTTTTTTTAATATTTGTGTGTGTGTGTGTGTGTGTGTGTGTGTGTGAGAGAGAGAGAGAGAGAGAGAGAGAGAGAGAGAGAGAGAGAGAGAAAACATGAGCAGGGGAGGGGCAGAGAGAAAGGGAGACACAGAATCAATTCAAAGCAGGCTCCAGGCTCCAAGCTGTCAGCACAGAGCCCAATGTGGGGCTTGAACCCATGAACTGTGAGATCATGACCTAAGCGAAAGTCAGGTGCCTGACTGACTGAGCCACCCAGGCACCCCCTCATCCTTCAGTTTCTTGACTCACAGGTGGCCTCCTCAGCAAATTCTTCCTTTAGGGATTCAATCTGAAGATGGACCCCTCATAATATTATCATCCATCACACTTATTAACTCCTAAATTATTCTTTTACTTGGTTTTGATCTGCCTTCGTTAAGAGAATGTAAACTTCTTATGGGCAGTGAGCTGACCTTGCTCAGGAATTCACCCTGGGTGCTTAGTGTTACAGTTAGAATACAGAAGGTGGTTAATAAATATTTTAAAATTATAAATAAATTAATGATTCCTGCTTTGAAGAATTCTATTTGCCCATATATACTTTATCCAGTACCTAGATACTAGAATTCTACTAGCAGAAATGACCACAGAAGATTATCTACACTAGATTTTTTGGGATTTTCTTTTTAACAGATGAAGAAGCAGAAAACCACATAAGTCAAATGACTTAGTTATGGTTTTGTTACCTGGCTACCTGTTACCCAGGCCCTCATATTATACTAAAAATTTATCCAGTAATTTGATTTTGCTAAGACGCGCACGCGCGCGCGCAAACACACACACACACACACACACACACACACACACACACACACACACATCAACAAAACACCACCACCACCATCACCACCACAACTTGACCCTTAAAAACACCATGAGGCATTCTTTAGGATATGATGATTTAAACTGCTATTGTAAATCTTTTTTTTTTTTTTAATTTTTTTTTAACGTTTATTTATTTTTGAGACAGAGAGAGACAGATCATGAACGGGGGAGGGGCAGAGAGAGAGGGAGACACAGAATCGGAAGCAGGCTCCAGGCTCTGAGCCATCAGCCCAGAGCCCGACGTGGGGCTCGAACTCACGGACCGTGAGATCATGACCTGAGCTGAAGTCGGACGCTTAACCGACTGAACCACCCAGGCGCCCCTGCTATTGTAAATCTTTAACAATGTATCTGTTTCCCCAAATTTCAGTCCTCTGTCTCCAACTGTTAACTGAACTTTCATCCACTGTCATACTCCACCTACCTAAAACACAACTTAATTTCTAATCACTCTCAAAAATAAAGGTTACTAGTGGTATTTTGTTATCAGAAAATACAGCTAAATACTAGCAAAGAAGATTGCTTTGGATGCCATTCCATGCCTGAGCTAGTATGTGGCACAGCATGCATGTGAACAAATGTGTGAAAAAAGTGGGGTCATGATATAGATACAGTTTTGTGCTTGTTATTCATAATCTCTTCAGCCTTGCCTTCATATCCTAAAACTTTGGTTCACTTAAAAACTTTTTTCCGGGGCGCCTGGGTGGCTTGGTCGGTTAGGCGTCCGACTTCGGCTCAGGTCATGATCTCGCGGTCCGTGGGTTCGAGCCCTGCGTCGGGCTCTGTGCTGACAGCTCAGAGCCTGGAGCCTGTTTCGGATTCTGTGTCTCCCTCTCTCTCTGCTCCTCCCCTGTTCATGCTCTGTCTCTCTCTGTCTCAAAAATAAATAAACGTTAAAAAAATTAAAAAACAAAAAAACTTTTTTCCCATTTTAACTCACTTTTCTAGCTAAAATCAAACTAAACAAACCTATGTCACGCCAAACCAAACTAACTTCTTGACTGATGAAGTTAAACCCAATGTCAACTAAACTTAAATCACAAAACATCTAAGAGTACATAGTTATTTCAACAAGATAAATCCATGCAAAACACCTTGACAACTGACATAGTAATTACTATTGACTGACTGACATATCTTATTTAAATGAGTAAAAGGTTAAAAGTACCAAAGCATAGCACTTTGTCTATTCTTTCCGTAATTTATATTCCTCTGCTTCCCTTCTTCTCCTTGGAAATAACCTTATAGAGCATGGGATGACAAAAAGAAAAAACAACAAGTTCTAACCCACTCTGATAATACGCTGATTCTATGGAAACAGTCAAGGGTAAAAAAATGAATGGAACGTACTACTATATAGTATGGCAGGCACTTTGCTCAAGTGTTGACTAGACTGTATTTTATTAGAGAAAATGGTAAGATTCACTAGAAACAGAATGCATAAAGTCAGTGAATGTAGCAGGAACCCGTGTAAGTAAAATAAAGAGAAAATTTTGGAGTAATGTTGAGAATTTGACCTAGTGAAACTAGTTGGACCATCAATTTTGAAATAGGGCCATCTTCTTAACAAGGATATCCAGGGAGAAAAACACATGAGAATAAAGTAAATTATAAAGTAGGGTCAAATATACTATAATTACCTGCACCTTATAGAAGGTCTGGGAAAATCTGGGGAAGGATTTTTGTTACAGATTAAGAATGAGGTTGTGAGGCAAATATTTGTTTAAACGAGGCAATGTGAGCCACTTTACTGGAGTGTATTTGTATATGATGCATACCTGTTGTTTCTCTCACTGAATTTGTTAAAGTCAGAGTAGATAATGCCAATTAGCATCACTGCTTAGAAAGAACACCAGGGGATGATCACTTTCCTAGTGACCTGTTCAGGTAGTCTATTGCAGGAGATGGCTCCTTTTATTCTTATATCCCAGAGGGCTGAACCACACAGAAAAAAAAAAAAAAAATAGGGGAAACAGAAGAGGAAATCAAAAGTATACTATCTTATTTAATCCTCACAAAACCCACATAAGATATGTAAAGAAAATAACCTCTGTATTATGAAGAAAAAGAAGCTAACAATCAGAAAAAAAATGAGAATTCTAGTGACAAAAGAGAAGAGTTAAAAATCTGAATGTATTTCTTTTGATTCTGAAGTCCATGTTTGGTTCACCCCAAGTGTCACTTATATCAAAGTGTCCATATTCCAGGTCTGTTGTATGGATTAAGTAAAACAGCAGTTCTTTAAAGTATTATCATGGGTTAGTTTGAAAAACAAACCATTTGTAGGAAAAAGCATTTCTAGTTTTAAGGAGCTCATATTCATATAAGCTTTTAGAATTAGAATATAAATACCTTATTAAATATACATATCCATTTTGCTGTTCATATTAATTATTTAACATGTAGTAAGGTACATACTTCAGAAATTTTCATATAACAATTATTTCTATTTCTTGAAACTAGGTAAATGACTTTATTTTTTATTTCCTGGTTTTAATATTTAAGAAAATATAACAAAAGGGGATGGCTCTGGTCTAATTAAATCCTTATGTGTCAAAGCCTTTTCCAAATTCACACATAAATACAGTAAAATTCTAGGGGCACATTTTTTTTTTTTATATGAAGTACATCAGTATTTTGTGTCTCAAATCAGCATAAAGAAAACTTTTTTGAGTATTACACAACACATGGATTTTTAAAAACTGTGCAGCATGGTAGCAGTCTTAATCTAGAACGATGTTACAAACTCTAAAAACTATAGAGATGTTATAAACTCTATAAACTATAGAGATATTCTCACTTGTTAGAGGAAACAAACTGTTCTCTTTGCAAAAAGACACATAGTGTGCTTACATATATTTAATTTTAAGAAGTGACCTATACAGGATGGTATGATTATTCATGAAAACCCCAAACACCATGTAAATCAACTTGTCAAAATACTATACCTTCCTCTCCTTGAACAGGTTCTTCTAATAGCAACTCTGTCATACATTCCCAGTCTTTCAATAGTTCTTGAGAGCTCTCCCACAAACTGTCCACCAAGTAGGCTGCATGTTCATGTAACTAAAAATAACAAATCAACTGTGACTGAAGAACATTTAATGAAGAAACTACTAATAATATTTCAATTTGATAAACCATTTTCTTCATAATTGAAATGGCTTGGTCACAATATTTCCAAGAGCCACTTAGAAAACAATAAACATATTTGTATGTCATTGTAAATAATGGGGATGCAGTATGAAGACTTGATAATTTTTTGTTTTTTCCAGTAGTAAGGTTAAGGATCTATCTCCTAGTCCAACGGCATCATTTATAGATGAGGAAACTGAAAGTATAACTATTTAACAGAATTCCTGAAATTATAAATTAGATCAAGGTCACTTTTCATTATTCTTGATTTGTTTCTAGAACTAGCTTTTTTTAAAAAAGGACATATATTCCTTTCTCCCAGAATTCCATTTGAAAATTTGGTGTCAGAATTACTTACTTTACATCTCTCATCTTGGTCAAGGTCAAAATGTTATGTTAAGCTACTGTATTTCTTTTCTTTCGTATTGTAATTTCCATTTAACTCAATGCATTCCCATCTCACCCCAAACCAATTTTTTGCTGCTCGTTACTCTTGACAATCTTCTTTGGAATCTATGTTTCCACACTAACAAACACTCTCATGTTCCTCATCAAACACTTCACAGTATACTCTCTACCACTTGTTAGTTATTACACCATGAAGAATATTACTCAAAAAGCTCCTCAGAGAAGGTAAGTAGAGATGTTGGTGTTGTTCTGATTTCTGCTACTACAACTAACTTCTCCACCCTTATTGTAAAAATGTTCTTCCACCCTTGAGGCTCATGACATCCAGCGAAGCCCAAACTAGTTTCTTGTTAAAACTAATTTAATACATTGAGACCAATATTAAAAAAAAAAAAATAGAAAAGAGTATATAGCACATATAAAGTTTAAGCACTATTTCATACAATTCTTACTTCAGTTTTATGTGCTTGTACTAGTGAGAGACAATAGTTTTCACATCACGAATACTGGTCCCAAAATGTATGAAAGTGTCCTTTCTAGATGTACTGGTTGTTTGCTGATATACTGGCATAACTGAGAAGTGAGCTGGTTTTCTTCCTCACTCCTAATTCTATCATTAATTCTTCTATGTGCATTTTGATGATATATTTAAAGTTCTGCTTCATTTGCACTCCTTAATTCTATACTTCATTTCCATCGTATTTCAAATCTTCCATTCCTCAAATGCCTCAGGAAAGCCACACATAAATATGCACATGCATATATGCACACACAGTTTTCCAATGATTTTCTCCAGAGTAGATAATACTTATTACCATCTCTGCTTAGAAAGAACACAGGCAAGTTTACAGCAAGATACATTCAAACTTTCCAAATTTACATATCTTAGAAAACTATTCCTAGGCCATCAGTAGCATCATTCCAACAATGACAGGTACAAGTGGTGTACAACCTGGTTTCAAAAATGAAAATTAGCAGCAGAAAACAGAAAAATCAATCATTTTGAAGTTGTAGCTATTAAAACCTATGCTGGAATGGAGTTATTATTTAAGGGTACAGAGTTTCAGTTCAGGAAGATTTTTAAAAAGTTCTAGAGATGGATGGCATTGATAGATGCACAGTCATGTAACTGTACTTAATGCCAATGAACTATACACTTCAAAATAGTTAAAATAATAGATTTTATTGTCTACTTCATCACAATTAACTCCTCCCCCATGTTCAATAAACTTGCTTTTATGCCTATGTGCACGTTACATACGTCTGTAAAACAGGTGTAAAAAAGATTCACAATTATATTTTTGGTGGATTAGACCTTCAATACATATAAAACCTCCTTTCTCTTAATATATTTGGTTCTCAATTCTGGCTTATCTTATATGATACTGTCTCCCCAGCCTTCTTTAAGCATTTGTTAATTATATCTAGCCTTTATTCAGCTTGTTTACTTCCTGTGTTTATTTGTGTTTACTTCCTGTGTTTACTTCCTGTGTTGATTAATGTTTTAAAAACAATACTTTTTGTTTTATTTCACCCTAAATGACAATCTGCCTTTTATAAAGCATGTTAATCCAATTATACATTTACTGAGATAACTGATGTTGGAAATTCTCCTGGCAACTGATTCCCTGTGCTCTACTGATGACATTTTCTTGTCTTATCTGTGCTTTTTTCAGTTTATTTTCTAACGTCTATTTTCCATCACTAAGGTCGCTAACACATTTATTTACTTCTCTTCATTTAAGTTGACATTACACTCCCACATTTTAAGAATAATTTTAGGTATTTGCCTTAAGTTTCACTATCATATATTTAGGTTTAGTTTTAGTTTTTTTCAGATTTATTTGCTCACCAATGTTACTAACATTTCTTATTTTCCTTTTCGTGTATTTGTTTTTTATTTTTCTAGAAAACATCCTCAAGCAATACTCTGTATATAGGGTCATGGGTAGTAAACATTTTAACTGCCTGTCCTTAGATTAGTTCCTCTTCTCTATTCTCTCCACAGAACTCCTAACTAGACGATAAAACTTAATCTGTACTACCTGTCTTTTAATTTCCTTCTCACAATTCTTTTGTTCCATCTTCTGGAAAAATCCCATGGTTTAATCTATAGTCAATCTTTGACTAGGTTCATGTGGGCCATTTAATGAGCTGCTTCACCTCTAAATTTTGGAAATCATGTTTTTAAGTTCTATGAACTCCCCTCCTCTTTCATAATAACCTCTTACATTCAGGGGAATTAATCAAAAACTTTCATCAATATGTTGGGTTTTATGCTTGCTCAAGTTTCAGTGATTCTTGGTTGCTAGTTCATGTAATGTTAATACTCCAGACTCAAGAATAATGGTAGCTAGAATCCCTTTCTTAAGTCTGATTGCAAGGTCCTGGGTTCCTTGGTTGTACAGGGGAAGTGAAAAGAGAGAACCTAGAATCTATAATCGGGCAGCCTTTTCCCTCTAACCTGTAGGTATGCAATGTCTTTTGAATGCCAAAGTTCCCTGTTCCTCCTGGTGGCTGTAAATTATCTGGGGCATACATCAGCTCCTTTGTTCTCAGGAGGTCCACATCCCAAATATACTTGTAAAGTGAAGAATAAGCTCAACTAAAGGCAGCCACTTAATTACTACCTATAGCTTAATCCTTTTACTAGCCTGTTCTGCTCTGACCTTTGCTTTATTTCAGATATCTACCAGGAAATCTCTAAAAATTTCCCTCTAATTTTGTGCCTTGTATGGGACTCCGGGTTATTTAACTCTAATAGAATTCATAATAACGTACTTTATAGCTTCCACAAATTCCTCACAGTTCTTTCATCTTGAGATATTCAGCATGAAGTTTTCAGGTGAATGAGTTGTTGGCACAATTCAAGGCTTTAAATAGTATAATTCTATTACCATTGGCATTTTAAAAAATGATTTCTCTATGCCTTGAACCACAGCATATTAAAACTTAGCTCAGGTATGTATGTTGTCATTGTTCCAGAAATTTTTTTGTATGTGATAGCCAATACTCTCAATGTAGTTACTAACTTCTTTGACAATTTCCTTATCTTTTTGATTAGTTAAGATGGTGGCTTAGTAGAACCCTTCTGTTAACACCAGTAACCACTTCTTGCAAACTGAATGTGTATACTGGAAGGACATGACAATGTGTTGGCCCATTTTCTGATTATGACTTTCAAATTCACCAATATTAGCAACAATAATTAGTATAACATGATCAGTCAGGAATTAGTTTGACATAATGTTTATGATACAGTCTCTCTGTCCTGGGGCATCTGTGAAGACCACATAACTTGCTAGATTCAAATCTCCTCAAGAATACCACGTAAGTCCATGTCTGATAAAAAAAAATTCTAACATGGCCAGTAAAAGCTTGTAATCATCTTTCAGACACTTTATACCAAGGATCTATTGGTAGTGAAAGATAAAGCTATCGAAAGGAAGGCCTTGAAGCATTCTCAATGGCTATAAAAAATCCTGGGAATAAAAAGCATGTGGAGCACTAACAATGAAACAAAAATAAATTTTCTAAAAATAGTTTCTGGTATCATAATTTTATAAAAACAGCATGAAAATCAAGTATCTGGAAGCATACTTCAGGAAGCATTCTTCAGGAATTAGATTTAAAAAAAGGTAACTCTATAAAGAGTCACTGTGTATCAAAATAATTAAAATTACATTTAAATTTATTTATAAATTATATGTAACATATAAATTAAGATTATATATAAAATTATATCTATATCAAGGTGGATTTTACTCTTCTATATCTGAGTGTAATTTATTTCATAGGTTCTCCTTTAAACCTATATGTAAGACAAATTAATCTCATTTCCCTGGTGAGTAATTACAATTTTCTGGGTACATTCTGATTCATCTTTAATTGGCTTCAAAATTACTCATAATATTTTAACTGAAATTTTCTCTGCCTGCTGACTTTTCTGCCAAGTAGTTAAATACAATAAGGAGTTCACTGTATAATGGAACCTTATTTTGATTCTTTTTATGAAAAATCATTCACAGTGCAAATAATTATCCCAAATTACTAAGCTTAAAATTCTAAATACTCTTATACGGGGTTTTATTCTCTGCTGAAATAGAGCCAATTATTGTTGTATCTTGAATACATAAAAAAAAGTTATGCATATATTATCATTCATGATCACTCTGTAGAGATTTCTTGGATATGTCAATAAATCTGTTAATTTTCTGTCTTAAATGACTGATATAATTAACTTCATCATTTCATATGCTTAGAAGGAGGGTGACCATCTTTCTGTATGTTATCTAGCAATGTCTTAGGCTATGCTAGTTGCTGTGGAATAATTATTAATAGCATTTTTGCCACTCTGAAAAGCCTCAGTTTCTATAGTAAGTTCTATGGTCACATTAGGAACCTGGACTTACCACATTCAAGTACTGATTGTCATTGAAATCACTGAATGCTATAAAGGTTGTATTGGCTTTAAAATGTTACTTTCTGATACAAAAAGAAAAGAAAATTAACAACTAGTTTAGACCTATCTCTTAATCTCCATTATTTCACCTGTAATTCATGGAAGCTACTCCATGGACTATAAACTTCTTTTAATTCAGTATTTTAGAATTCTATTACTAAAATGTCACTCTTGTCATCCAGTAAAAAAAAAAAAGGAAAGCAATAGGATAATCCTTCCAGTTAATCCTAGTTAATTGACTAGTTAACTCATCTATAAGTTAGACTCATTCTTTTTTAATATTTTTTAAATGTTTATTTATTTTTAAGTGGGGGTCGAAGGGCAGAGAGAGAGGAGGACAAAGGATCTGAGGCAGGCTCTGCACTGACAGCAGAGTGCCCAACGCGGGGCTTGAACTCATGAACTGAACTGTGAGATCATGACCTGAAACAAAGTCGGACGCTAACTGACTGAGCCACCCAGGTGCCCCTAAGTTGGATTCATTCTATGTTATGACTTCTAGGGTCTCTTGCAACTCCACTTTATATAAGTCTATTACTAAAATATTACTAATTAATGTGTTGTAGCAAAACAAAGAATAATTCAGAGTAGGACACCATCAGAATCCCACCCTAAGAGTATGGCTTTAACAAGCATCCAGCTCCAGGTGTACACGAGTTTTATAGGGCAAGAAGAAAGATTTTAACAAACAATGTTTCTTATGAAACAGAGGAGGGCATAAAGAACATATTATGATTATGAACCAACTAAAAAATAAATGATTTGCAGTCGTTCTGCAACTGAAAAGAATGCCATAGAGGAGTGGGAAATATATTTTAATCTTCTTACAACATTTCAGTAAACAGCGGCAAGCATAGGAATACAGTAATGCCACCTGAAAATAGAACAGTAATATACATTATAAATTACTGCTTTAATTAAAAAATGAAACTATAAAACTATAAAACTAAGTACTTATACCTTTTAAAATATCAAAAAGTCCTTGAGCTTTCAGAGATTTGAAAATTTTTCCTTCAATTAATAATCAAGATCAGTAGTCCAAATTATCATATATTCCTTAAACTTTTCAACAAATAGTTTAAATAGTATTTGCATAGATGCCTGTGTGGCTCAGTTGGTTAAGCGTTCAACTCCTGATTTTGGCTCAGGTCATGATCTCATGGTTCCTGAGACTGAGCCCTGAGTCGGGCTCTGCATTGACAATGCAGAGTCTGCTTGAGATTCTCTCTCTCCCCCAACCTATAAATAAATAAGCATTAAAAAAATATCATTTGCATATCTCATCCCTATCAATTTTTGAAACTATTGTTGTTATTAAAGTCAAATTTTCATATAGAACCTGATTTTCTGTTAATACTTTTAATCATGCTCCTTTAAAACCTATATGGCTAAAGGTATAACTTGAAATGGCCTATCACAAGGGTGATATTTACTGAGTATTTAGTGTTTTATCTTAAACCTTACAAGTATTTTGTATTTTACACCATTCTATATCTACACTTGCTTTGTTAAGAAAATGTTTTAAACCCTTACAACATAAAGTGTAGTCGGTCTCTGGACCAGAGGCATAAACAACATAAATATGCATCTAAAAATATTTAGAATATGCTACACCACACCCCAAAGCTACTGAATAGAACTGGTATGCTATTTAACAAGCTCCCCATGTAATTTCTATATGTATTTAAAACGCTATTCCAAAAACATCCTTTACTCGAATGTAACTCTCCAGACGTTTTGTTTCTTTATTCATTTTCTGTTCATTCCAATTTGCTTAAAAAATATCAGTAACTCTTCTGCCCTGTTTTGCCCTAACTCCACTCATTCCATTGACACAGTTCCTAATTCTCTCTGATCTCAATTTTCATATAAGCTGCCTGTTTGTCTATTTCTCATTCCTACAGTTTCTTCAGTACTTTCAAATTTGAATAAGAATCTTTGAAGTATCTTACCTTCCTGGACATTTGACACAAACCAAAAATATTTTTCCAAGTAAAATTCAGGGTCCAAGATTTCTAGATTTTCTCCATTTTCTTTGTAATTCTGTTCCCACTCATTTCTAAGACAAGTAGTTTATTCATTCAGGAACTCTCTTTAGGTTTAGTTTACCATTCCCTCAGTGTCATACTAGCAGTAGGAAATATAGTTCTAATACCAAAGAGCATTTTAGTGGGCAAACCAAAGTTCACTTGTGGAAGCAGATTCTGATTGACACTACATTATGAATGTTAATTACAAAATTATTTAAGGATAACTGACATCAAAATGTCACATGGAAATACTGCTAATGGAGATTATAATCTTTCAATTAAAACATTTAAATTCATACTTTTATTTGTCTTTAAAAAATGTAATTTTCAAACAAGTTAGAACTAATTTACAACCTGACAATTTTCACAGGCTCTTTATATAATTTAAAAGCTACAGGCAGAAATTCAAGAAAAACAAAGAGGAACAACAAACAGGTATGCAGTACTATATTATAAAAGTTTAAAAACTGTTAGCCTCTATTCAGTGTTGACCCACACCTACATATGTACTCCTACAAAAGGCAGAATAGAGATTCTATAATCAGGAAATCCATGCAGGCAATTCTGTAAGAAACAGGCTTATTTTCATAGGATTGAAAAATAGCAATTAATTGCAATGAATTAAATGACAATTTTATTTAAAATTTAATCTAATACAAAAATAAAACAAAGAGCTATGTTAAAATTTACCTCACTTTCAAGAAAGAAAAGAACCAGCATTCTAATGAGGTTCCCATTTGGACTATTCCTTCCCCTCCTCTTTGCTAATGCTTCTTCTGCTTGTGGATCATGTCTGCTAAACAGCCTAGAAATAAGTAACAAAACAAGAGTGTTACAAACCTGCGTAGATATGCATTTTAGTCTTTTCCTTCACTGTGCAAATTATTTCAGTGTTAAAAAAAACAACCTATCAGAGATCAGGTTACTGATTTATTTCAAACCATGTAACTGATATTTTTATAGGCTAAAAAATGGTTAGATCTAAAGAATTTTGTACAATTCAATCATATATACACTGTAAAAGGAAGCTTTTTAACTTACCAGTATTCAAGTATTTATGAAAAATATAAACTGTTTTATCCTATATGATACTAGAATATATAATTTTAAATAGTCCTATTTTCTTAAATATTAATTTCAGAGTCAGGTTATTAAAGAATTTAACCAAATTTTCTATCAACAATTATAAAAATTTACACTTGTAACAATTGTTTCTAGCATTCTTTTCAGCTCATTACCTAAAAACAGTACTAACTACAGAATAAAATGACATAAACTGGAAATTTTAAAAAATATCACTTAGTGACAAAACTTCTAAAATATGATGAAAATATGACTTGAAATTTTTCATTGGCTATTAAGATTTATTCTAAAAAAAACCTTAAGGACTGCTATAGGTGCCTTATTCCCAGGCATTGCTCTAGCTAAATGGGATATAACAGTGAACAAAGACAAACTTCCTATTCTCACTGAGCTCTCACTCTAATGGACAGAAATAAATAGTAGGTAAATATATGCTATCTCAGGTGTTATAAGGAAAAACAAAACAGTAGAAATAGGGATAGAGTGTATGATGGTTTAATTATGGAAATTACAGTGGGCCTTTCAGATGAGAGGCTAAATAACTGAATAAAGAGAATAATTTCATATAACATAAAAAGAAACCAATCTCAAGCAGAAAATGAGTACAGAATAACATAAAAATAAACCAATCTCAAGCAGAAAATGAGTACAGAGAAATTGAGTTTTGGGGGAGAAGGGAAGGGGAAGCTATATGGCAGGGGGAAAAGATTAGAGCATTACTTTGAAGCTACATCAGCATAGCTATCAGACTGGTTTAAGAGAAAGTTCTGTTTGCTTGGGTGGCTTTCAGAGGAAAGAATAAATGGGAAAAAAATGAGGGTCCTTTATAACTAAAATGTACAAAATTAGATAATTATATCAGGTACTGAGGAATTAACCTAATTTTTCTAAAACTAAATTATAGACTTTTGATGACATTAAAGTACTCATTTCAGATATGTTTTACTAATTTATGGATGTATGGTTAACCTTGTGTATAAGCTTATAAACTAAGCTGCAAAACAGACTAAATGTGTATGTGCATGCATGCATATTTTCCTCTAAACTTAATCATAGAACTCCTGGGGCTATTCTACAGCTTACTTGTTAAGATTTTAAAGATCACAATATTAAATGATGGGAGAATGCTCAAAGACATCATTAAGAATCAAAAGTTCTCAAACTGTACCTCCAGAGCAAGGGCATAGAACAAGCTTTGAGTGAACCTTCCATTTGAATAGGAATTGGCTTCATTTTCACAAAGAAATAAGAAATAACAAAGGCTTATTACACTTGTGGCTTTTAATGTAGAACATTCCAATTTTAAACTTTTTAGCAAGTATTTCAAACTTAGCAAAATACAATGTAGATAAAATAAGATATATCAAAGGGTCTTTCTGACACAAGTGCTGCCAGTTTATGGCCTCTATTCTGTAGAGAACCAACCAACCTCTATAATGTATTTTTTCACAGAAACTATAAAAGCAATAAATTCTAAAAACACAAAGCTTTTTGAAAAGTAAAGTAGAGAACAGACGCTAATGAGAATATAACAGTCCTGGAAAAGGAAGAAAAGTTAAGACTATAGTACACCCTTGATATTTGTGACAGACAACACCTCAAGATAAATATGGAAAGAGAACGGTTCTATTAGCCATAGATGTCACAGTCAGTGGCAAATTCAATATATTACTTTAAAAAAAGTCATGCTTGAAAAATCTGGACATTCTTCCTTATTTTCATTACCAGCATGTACTAGTAGCTAACTTCTGTCTTAAAGAAAGATTTTTCACATAGAAATAACTTTTCCCACTTTGAGAAGTACCAGTGAGTACACAACAGTTTGTTGCTGCAGCACTGAGATGCAGATGCTGAATGGAGGGCTAGGCCTGCTCATTATGAAAGTTAATCACCCATGCACAACAGATGCCTGGTGCATGATTTATATCTGTGCTTAGCATATCACAAATTACTACATGTAGTAGACTTTTGGGGTTCACCTGCCAATGATCAAAGTCACTAAGTTAAATCTATGAACGAAAAAACAAAAACAAAGTAAAACACAGCCCCCTCCCAAATATGTTTATACTTTAAGAGTGATTTACTAATAAATTATAGAACATACAGTAGGCCACCATCAAAATGTATTGCATAAGAACAATTATACTCATAAAATCTCATTAGCTCAAGCCTTTTCAGTAATAAGATAAAAGTTTTGCTTTTTAATTAAACCGCAACTGTATAGCTTTCAGAATCACTATAAATTACTGGTCAAAATAATCTTCACCCCCATAGAAAAAGTGAAAAAAAAACATGAAAAGTTGGAAGGCATTTTGAAGGTGATTTTAGATTACAAATGTTGAGAAGGTGATGAGGACTAAGAATTTTAAGAGGGGGGGGAAAAAAAACCCTGGTGAAATGAAATATAAATTATAAACTTCATGTGGAGCTTTTATAAACTTCATGCACTTCCCCAATCTCCACTCACACCTCTAGCTGAGAACCATCCTTTTAGATTTCAGGGAAAAGGAGTATGTCACAAGGGACATCATTCTTATGCGGATCTGATTCGTGATATGCACATAAGGTTTTAAGAAAATTATAGTCCCCGGAATTTGAAGTGGCCACTTGTAGCACTGTTTTTAGTCACTATTACTTTCTTCCACTAACTCTAAAACAACAACAAAACAAAATGCAAAATTAGAAACTGTTTTCAAAGATCATTAACTCACTTTTTGTGAAGGAATTCTCCAGCTGCCACAGCAACAGGGCGATGTGCTGAGTACACCAAATGGTAAACATTTTCACAGTCTTCATTGGAAAGAGCTTCTTCACTTCCACTGAAAAATTCAGAAAGCAACATCTGAGCCAAAATAAATGTTTACTTTCAGTTCTATCTTTACTTAAATTTTGTAAAGTTCATAAAAACTCAATGCATACTGACTTTATTTTTGTCTCTTTTAATCTTACTTTGAAAGTATATTTCTCTTTCATTATAAAATATACCTAATCATCATTATGTAAAATTCAGAAAATACAGATAAAATAAGAAAATAAAATGTCCACATTTCTTTCCACACATAGACACCCATGGTACATACACCTTGGGATATAGCAGCCCACATTAGCTAAATTTCTTTAAATGTGCCTAACATTTTTGTTGACAGGCACTAGGAATATATCTGTCCATTTCACAGTTAAATTATTATTATAGTAGGTAACTCTTCTTTCCAGAACTGTCTTTCTTTCTTTTCTTACTTCCTTGCTCCCTCTCTCTTTCTTTTTAAGTAATAAGCTCTACGTTCAATATGGGGCCTGAACTAACGAACTCGAGATCAAGAGTTACATGATCCACTGACTGAACCAGCCAGGTGTCCCAGAAAAATATCCATTTTAAATTATATTTTATCACTATATTTACAATACCACTTTGTCTTCTTTCTATATAAAGTGGATTCAGTAGTCAAAACCATTCCTTCACTTACACAAATTCCTCATCTTTCTATTCATGTATTCTTAAAGTAGGAGCCATTTCTTAGTTTGCAGCAATGTGTTTTTAATTTTTTTCCAAAAAAGGAACATCCATTTCCTGACTATTAACATGTTTAAAAAGGTCTGATACAATTAGAGATGAACAATGAATAAAGTATAGAATTCTCAGGCTGTACAGGTACTTGACAAGATGTAGGGGTAGAAGTTCATTCCTCAGAATTCAATCCTAGATATGCCTCAGAAGAGGAAGTTGAAGGAACTGTCAAATAACCAGAAAATCAGAGTAACCTTTGCAGCAAAAGAAGGTAGTTGCATCACAGTATAAGAGGCTGTAGTTCTGAATGAAAAAGGGCTGCGTATCAAGGATGGCAAACAGGTTAGAGCATTTTTTTTTTTTTTTAAGTATATTTTCCCCCTCTCATCAATGCCTGTTCTAATTCCACTGTGAAGCAAAAACAGTAGCCAAATATAGCATGCGAGGGTTACAATAGGGTTGTGTTGGAACCAAGAGGCACTGAAAAATTAACAGTATGTTTAGGCAGACTGGCTAGCCCATGACCTACACGTCCCTGTATTTCCCTTCCATACTCTGAGAGTCATGAGATTACCACTGAAGGAGACAGTTTTAACAGTGTCAAGGAGAAGTTACAAATTATAACCAGAGGTTTTCTGTCTTGAGGCAGAAATGTTTTGCCCATGTCCAACTCATACCCCTAAATTATGAGGAGAGGTACAAGGCTAAGGCCTAAGTTTTATTCCTTCCCCCAATTATATGATGACATCAGCTAAATTAGCTAATACCTTTATGAGAAAGTTAAACTCACAGGAAACAAAATTTAATGAGATAACTCAGGAACCCAAATTTATAAGTGAAAAGAAAATAATCTATACCCAAAGAAGGAAAATTAACAGATAGAAAAAGAATTTAAAGGAGATATAACAGGATTACATGCGACTTTACATGTTATTTTGATAGAGATCCCATAAGCCAAGAGAAATAAGGCCAGATCATTTCATACAAACGCTGTCAAAGACTAGAAAGCTGGTTTTGTGATCCTCAGCTCATTACTCACAAAAATAATATACAAATAGAAATCCGGGGATTGAGCAATACAATGGATAGAGAGTATTTCTTTCAAGAGAAAATGTCAGAGTATTGTATAACTCCGAAACCTCCCCCAGAGAAATCAGAGCCAAAGTTTCAGAGAACCACTATAAAAATTTTATAAACATCCCTTACAATTGTGAGGAGGTTTAAGGAAATGGTACCAGGTGTAGAACTTAAAAAAGTGTAAATGTGAAAAGCTGACTGGAGCAACACATGGTAGTAAATTAAGATGAGAAGGGGTACAAGGGGACCATTCATAAATGGCTGTGTTACCTGCAGCCTGGATATGGAATACCTGAAGGGAGCCAGTCTGAATAGTTTTAAAAGACTTTGCCCAACAAGACTACCTATAGGGCAAGCAACTCCAACAGAGGAAATATGAAAGTCAGGGGCTGAGACTCAAAAGTAAATAGCCAGAGGAGGTACCATCTACTCGGGAAACTGAAGTCACAAATACCTAGAGTGGGGAGAGATCTCTGAGGAATCCCTAAAAGGACCAATGTACCTAATGAATCAGGATATCTGATAGAGCTGGAGGGCATAACTGTACCTTTTAAAGAAGGTTGTACCCAAATCTCCTCCAAAGAAAATGGAGAAAAGAACCTTAAAACTAGACTTTTGAAACCAGCCAAACCATTTTCTGAAGTGTGAAGAAAGTAGGATTTTTTAGCCAACAAGGTCTCAGATGATTTGAAACATTCTTCAAGAAATAAACCAGCAGGAGAAATAATCTTGAAGAAGTCTACGAAATAATTACTCTTCCACAGAAACAAAGGATGAAGAAATATCAAAGGGAAGTTTACTCTTGTCTAAATGAGCAAGTATTGAAATTAGATAAAGGACACACAAGGATGGATGGACACACACACACACCCTTAACAATACATATCTTAAACTCCAGACAATTCCAACAAAACAGACAGGTGAATGTCAAGTATTTTTTTATTTGAGGGAAAGATACTGGTAAGTTTGTGAAATTTACAAGGAAACAATAACTAGGGTGTCAAATATTTTAAAATAGACTTGAAAAGAACTTCGAAGATATAGGTAATTTAAATAAATTCAAAGTAATGAATATAAATACATAACTGTACACGCAGTTAGTTGTTTTTAAAACATATTTAGAAAATACAGAAAAATGACCAAACCACTCAGAACACATTCTCAGATAATACAATAAAATAAAAAAGGACAACTTAAGACAATCTGATTTGGAAGGAACAGAAACCTACCACTGAATAATCCATAATTAAATCAGTAATCATAAAGATAATCAAAATATTTTTCACTAAATGTATATACAAACACTTTATGTCCAATTTTTTTGAAAAGTAGTAAAAGAGTACTTAAAAGCGTATTCATTACTTTAAGTATAATTATTAGAAAACATGAAACAAATGACTTAAAGAAGCTAGTTCATTAAAAAGAAGGTAAGACAGGGGTGCCTGGGAACTCAGGCAGTTAAGCATCTGACTCTTGATTTTGGCTAAGGTCATGATCCAATGGTCATGATATTGAGCTCTGCGTTAGGCTCTGTACTGAGCATGGAACCTGCTTAAGATTCTCTCTCCTTCTGCCCCTCCCCTGCTCAAGTTCTCTGTCTCTCAAAAACAAAAATAGTAAGACAGACATGACTGATCAACAAAAAGAGGATACAAATAAAATAGATGAAAAAGAGACATAGCACAGTTTTATAGAGTAATAAAAATATCAACTATAAAATTTAAAAACTGTGATGAAACTGATATATAAAAAATGTTTCTAAAAGCCAAAATTAGTACAGTAAGAAATAAAAGTTAATTTAGACAGATAACCAATGAAGAAGTAAAAATGGGAATCAAAGACTTTTTTTCCTCAAATTCAAAAGTAACATGGCTTTGATAAGAGTATACTCTCAAAATTGTAAGGAAGTATTAATCTGTCACAGAACATTTGTTTCAGAAAGGAAAGGCAAGAAATTACTGAAGATAATTTTACAAAGAGGATAAAACCTAGATTTCAAAACTGGATAAAGGACAAAAAAATTCTGTCAAATTTAGACATAAACACAGATGTGAAAATCCCAAGATATTAAATATGACACTGTATTCAAGCAAAGCACAATAAAACCAAATATATTCTGTTCAAATATGATTTATTCTAGAAATGCCAGGGTGATTTACCACCAAATTATTAATTTCATTCAGTCTCATCAATACATGAAAGGAACCTCCCAGAAAATTTACAATACAAAGTGATTTCTATCACATATCAAAAACCTATCTTAGAAATCACAGCAACAAGAACGTTAGATGCCATCCTAGAACAAGAACAAAAAGGTTCACTCTCAGTGATACATTACAGTGCTCAAAGTCCTGCCTAATGCAATTAGCACGAGAATGAAGCCAAAGTTTTAAGGTGAGGAAATGAGACAAAACTGAAATTGTTTGCAGGTGATATATATATCATCTACATAGTAAACTCTAAAGAATTAACAATTCATCAGAATACATGAGAGTTCTAACAGGTTGCCCGTATAAGACTAACATAAAAATTAAACATTTCTATGTCTCAGCAATAATCAGGTAGAAAATATCATTAACACTAAATACTAATCATATAACAACAAAGCCATAAAATATTTCAGAATTGACCTAAGAAATACTTTTATGAAAAAATTAAACCTTATGTAGAATATCTAATGAGATTTGAATAGAGAAATGCATCATTTTAATGCATAAATGACACAAAATTGTAAAAAACTGAATTCTCTCCTAAATCTATCATAAAATTCAATGTGTTAGCCAGCCCTTTTCCTCAACCACAGACCTCAATAGTTAAAACCAAAAACAGAGAAGACAGCTTAACTCTCACCAAACATGTTCTAACCAAACCCATTGTGATGATTTCCTATCACAGCTTCTTGAGGCACCACTGCTAAAGGTGTTTTGCAATGACTGGAACATCCCTACTGCCAGACCAGAAAGGCCCTGATAAGTAACAGAATGCCTGGAAGACCACATCCCACACATCCCTCCCCTGTCCATGATGGTGGGCTGAACACATACTGATCCTCGTCCATGATGATGCGCTATTTGCCTGCTCTCTTGTACGTACCCCCCAGAGCCTCTCCCTATAAAACTCTAGGTGTCCATCTTGCTGATGGAGAAGTTAGTTGGTAAGACCTGAGCTTGCCACGTCCCTCGGCTGCCAGCACCCCGAATAAACTTCTCCCTTTCTCTTTTCCAAGCCCTCATCTCTTGAGTACTGGCTTCTCTTACAATGAGTTTCTCTGAGTTCGTTTGGCAACAGTGCTGGCAAATCTAGACAGGAGCTATGCTTTCGATTTGTCCAGTTGCTTCATTATTCCTTGGGATGGAGTATGGCTGCAGCAGAACACTAAGGTTTACTCGTTTGGCTTTCCGAGTCAGCAGTTAGGAATGAAAGATTGTTTGGTAACAAATGCAGTTCTAATATTTAAAAAAAAATTTTTTAACATTTATTCATTTTTGAGACAGAGTGTGAGTGGGGCAGGGGCAGAGAGAGGGAGACACAAAACCTGAAGCAGGTTCCAGGCTCTGAGCTATCAGCACAGAGCCTAACGCGGGGCTCGAACCCATGGACCGCAAGATTGTCATGACCTGAGCCGAAGTCAGATACTTAACCAACCGAGCCACCCAGGCACCCCAAATGCAATTCTAATATTTAAAATGCCGAAGTTTTTGAGGAATTAGACAAATGTACTTAAAAAAATCATACAGAAGAAAAATAATCCACAGGTAGCTAGTGGTTTTAAAAAGAAAGGCAAAGAAAAAGGAATCAACCAAAAAGGGGAGGTCTTGCTTATAACATATATCATAAAGCTACAATGATAAAGAATATGATACTAGAGCATAAAGGGGTAAAAAAAGATCAAAACCGTAGACATGGTACAGATGGTACATGGTGTATGATAGAAACAATGTAACAAACTGGGAGAAGGATTTGTAATGATTTTGCTAAGACATGCATTCTCTCACATGCATTCTTCCCAGTTTTTAGTCAAAGCTCTATAGATAAAAACTACTGCTATTAAAAAAATCTCTATCATACGAATGACACAATTTAAATGGCTTATTTCCCTTCCCCTACTTCTATACCATTCCAAAGAAGCCTATTTGAAAAACCTATCCCTTTGGATACCTTCTCTTTCTTGCTCTCTTTTTAAAAATAGAAAGGTATTTACTTTGCTGATATTTCCTCTGGACTGCAAAAGAAAACTTTTACATTGAAGAAACAAACAAAGTCAAAATAAAAAACAAAAAGAGAGAAAAACAGAAAACATTTCCTTAAAATGTAAAAGTAGAACCTAATGTGATAACAATACATATTAGGGTTATGTATGTGAAGTACATCAATAAAGCTGGGAAAAAGACATTAAAATATCAAGATTAAATTATTAACAAATATACTTACTGAAGTATCAGAGTAACCAATCGAATAGCTTCCACAGCAACATCATATTCCTTATCAAGTGTCATTGATACAATGCGATCCTGAAAAAAAAGTTAAAAATCAAATGAAACATGAGCAGAAAATAAATTGGGACTGACCCAAGAGAATATCTTTGGGAAGTATATGCAAGATTAATGGTAGATTAAATAGAAAGCTTTACTCTTAAAACCATATTATCATAGTCTTACACATATAAAGGAGGTGGTTAGTATAAATGTTCATAATCTAAAATCTTTCTCATCAACTGGCATTCCCTAATACCGAGACTAATAACACTTCATGTACAAAATTAATATAGTTATAAAAAGTTGTATATAAAGAAAATATTATTTTAAAGCAGGAGAGCCTTCTGCTGAAGGCAATACATAAGAACTCATGTTGGTAATATCTTTTGTAAAGCAGAGATTCATTAATCTATTTAATACAGGCTTATTTAAAAAATATGTAGAAAAGAATATGAGCTAAACACTTGTTATGGTAAGGTTATTTGCTAAACTAGCTAGAACTAGCATGTTAAAAGTAAAAAACAAAATAAGCTAAGCATTTTTGATGCTTACCTTGAATCGGTTAGTGAATAACTCCAATTTGGGGAATAATTCTCTATTGGTATATAGACTTTGTAGAGCTTTCAAACATTTCAGTCTGACTTCTCCTTGCTTCAGAAATACAAATAAAAACACAACAGAAGTCAATTCCACACCACAAAAGTTGAAAAGATTTAAGTCTATGTGAAGACTAAAGTAATTTTCAGCTTAACTATTCAATTTACATAATAATGTAACATAGGGTAGAACTGAACAATTGTATAGTCTGTGTTGCACTTCTATTTAATTAAAAATTCACTGAAAATCCCTTAGTTGCTTGAGAGTAAGCTACACCTTTTTCAAACATTTATCAACTCTGATTCAACAGAGTATTTCTCACACGGTACTGTGGCATTTTGGGAAAATGTTTAGCCTATGATTTTAATTAGAGCGGGGTATGCTAATTTGCCCTTTATGTAACTATTAAATAATCCCATAGAAAAAACTAATTTCATATTATAGGGTCATCATTTTTTCATTTAACAAATATTTTCTGGGTGCATTTTACATTCCACAAAGAGGAGTTAGGAAAGAAAACAGGTAAAGAGAAGAATGCTTAAAACAGAAACAAACTGATAAAGTGAAATGTGCTGAGGCTGCTATTTACTAGAGGAGTATCTTCAATTAAGCCATTAACTTGGAATAGAAAATGTTTGTGATCAAAGTATATTGAGGATCACCTAGAAATTTAGCCAACTCTCTCAAAGGATTCAAAAAAGACTGAAGTTTCTATGTTCAAAAAAAAAAAAAAAAGCAATGTGCTATAACAGTAGAAGTCCACATTCTAGAATCAAACAAAACTAGATTTAATTTCGAATTCTATAGCTTATTAGCAACATGAGAGATGGCAAGTATATTAATCACTCTGATCCTCAGTTTTCTCATTTATTAAATGGTGAAACCAACTTCATAAAGTTGTAGTAAGGATTAAATGCAGGTGTATGCTGGTCAAAGTTTGAACAACCAGTTCTGGGGGATGGGGCCCTGAACTGTTGCATTTGCAGATTTCTGTGATGTAAATACTCCATCTACAGCCAGTTTCAAGCTACCAACAACAGATGTTATGGAACTCGTATTTGCAAGGGGATGTGCATAATGTCTTGTAACCTGATTCAAGTTATCTCTAGCATATCACTGAATGAGATGATGTTTGTTGGTAAAGTCTCGACCACATAGGAGGAACTTGAGACACCTGTAGTAGATGCTGTTGATGCCCCACCCAGATCCCCATATCCTAATATACAAGGCTAATCTTCCTACTTGCTCCTGTGTTGACTGCTAATGGTTCATAGCTGCACCTCTCTCTGGAGAAATGACCATGCTTGAAAGGAATCACCTGGCACAAAGATTCCTGGGAGGTTATGCTCCACAGTGTCCTCCTGTCTAAACCCTTTCCCTCCTCCATGATAAGGCCTACAGCCAGTGGGGAATGATACAGGATAAAACAGCCCAATCTCCTTGCTCCAGGGCAGGACGACCTCTAAGATGACCCTTTAATATGAAATTAGTAACTCAATATATGCTACGGAGTGCTATAGGAATGGGGCAACTTGAACCAGCAAGAACCAGGAGAATATGTCAGTGGTTGCTGAGGGTGTGGGAACAGAAAACAGAATGTGGGAGAGTTTTTGGATAAAGGGCAGTCTCCTTTGAAAGAGGATGTAAGGCCCCGTAAGGGCCTTTGGAAATGGCCTAACACATTGCTGGATAGCTCTAGGAAAAAGCAATGGTTAATATTAAATGAAACAGAGATGCCAGAATCACTGTGGCACAATGAGAAAGGAAGAAATTTAAAGACAAAGAAAAGCATGCCGGATAGGATCTATTATATAAGCTCAGAAGACCTACCAGTTGAATATGTTCCTCATAAGGGCCCAGAGAATACTCTGTTTACCAAGGCAATAAGGAAAATACTGGTGATGGGTGCACAGACATTACTGAGAAGATCCAGAGTGATAGTGTTCTGTAGACTAGGGCTGACAGGAGACACTCAAAATTTAGCTTCTGGTAGCGATGGAGATAAGAGCACAGAATAGCAGAGACAAGGTAGAATTACGTAACCATTAGACGCAAGGGAGGCATAAATATGTTAATGAGCAGCAAAGTCAAAGGGCAGTCCAGAGATTCATGGAGATGGCTCAAAGGAGATGGTCTTCCTGGAGGCAAGATAGGGAGAAACCCAAAAAAAGTATTATGTGATATATTTACTCCCAAGAAATCAACAATGGATGAGCCAAAGACTAAGGAGAGCTCTCCCAGCATAAAATCACAACCCCAGATCTAAGATAGCATATAGGTAGTTTCCTCACTTCTTTCCAATTATAGATTTGAAAATAGGCCATCAGGGCGTCTGCGTGGCTCAGCAGGTTAAGCATTTGACTTAGGCTGAGGTCATGATCTTGTGGCTCATGGATTCAAGCCTTGCATCAGGTTCTGTGCTGTCAGCTTGGAGCCTGGAACCTGCTTCAGATTCTATGTCTCCCTCTCTGCCCCATCCCAGCTCGCGCTCTCTCTCAAAAATAAACATTAAAAAAATAAAAGAAAAAAAAAGAAAAGAAAGCCATCAAAGATGAAATGACTATCCAAGTTCCACAGCCAAATATAGGTAGAGCAAAGACACTAACTGAATCGTACTTCACTTTATTCAGTCATGCCTCTCAACTGACTGCCTCTCTTCCTAAGTCTTGGTTCTTTACCTATAACATGCCCTGCCCACAATGCAGGAACTTAATTAAATAAGATGGTACCCATGACAGCACTTTAGAAACTATAAAATAACTTAGATGAAAACTCCGGTTGCCTTTTTGGTAATGGATCTATTTTGGGTTTCTACTATACTCTGAAGCTTATTTCTATTATACTATCTAAAAGCATTGTTGTCTTCCATTACACAAAATTCTATTCAAATGTGAATACTGTTTAACACAGTGCCTAATACATAGATGCTTCTCAATAAATAATTTTGAATGAATAAATATACAAATATATGAAAACAGAAAAGAAACACAGATGAAATGATTTGCTGAACGAAGAGGCTGGGCATATTTGTCACACGCTCTAGCTAATCAACATTTTTGCAAAATTCCTTTTGAAAGAAAATGTTAAGAGCTGTAAAAATTATTGTGTAGCATGATATCATAATGAGTTGTATTTTTAAGGGACAATAATTCATGCTTCTAGAAGAAATGCTAATTTTTACTAAAATGCATTTGTGTTATATGAATACTCCCAATAGGAATACAGTGAAAGAGTTAAAATGAACCAAATGCAGGTGGCCTGTCAAGAAGAGGATGTGTTTGCAGCAGAAATACAATAATAAGACATTATTATGAGCAATTATATGCCAATAAAATGGGCAATCTGGAAGGAATGGGTAAATTCCTTGGCTAGAAACCAATGGGTAAATTCTATGGCTAGAAACATATACACTACCAAAACTGAAACAGGAAGAAATAGAAAATTTGAACAGACACATAACCAGTAAAAAAATCAAAATTAGTAATAAAAAAATCTTCCAAAAAACAAGAGTCCAGGGCCAGATGGCTTTCCAGGGGAATTCTACCAAACATATAAGGAGGAGTTGACACCTGTTGTCTTGAAACTGTTCCAAAAAATAGAAATGAAAGGAAAACTTCCAAACTCTATGAAGCCAGCATTACCTTGATCCAAAACCACACAAAGATCCCACTAAAAAGGAGAACTACAGACCAATTTCCCTGATGAACATGGATGCAAAAATCCTCAACAAGATATTAGCCAACTGGATCCAACAATACATTAAAAAAATTATTCACCATCACCAAGTAGGATTTATACCTGGGATGCAGGGCTGCTTCAGTATCCACAAAACAATAAATGTGATTCATCACATCAATAGAAGAAAGGACAAGAGCCACATGATCTTCTCAAAAGATGCAGAGAAAGCATTTGACAAAATACAGCATTCTTTCTTGATAAAAACCCTCAAGAAAGTAGGGATAGAAGGACCATAGCTTGAGATAATAAAGCCATATATGAAAGATCCAACATTAATATCATCCTCAATGGGGAAAAACTGAGAGCTTTCCCCGCTAAGATCAGAACAAGACAGGGATGTCCACTCTCACCACTGTTTTTTAACCTAGTATTGGAAGTCTTAGCTTCAGCAATCAGACAACACAAAGAAGTAAAAAGCATCCAAATCAGGCAGGAGGAGTTCAAACTTTCACTCTTCACAGATGACATGATACTCTACATGGAAAACCCCAAAGATTCCATCAAAAAACTGCTAGAACTGATCAATGAATTCAGCAAAGTCACAGGATATAAAATCAATGCATAGAAATCAGTTGCATTCCTATACACCAAGAATGAAGCAACAGAAAGAGAAATCAAGGAATTGATCCCATTTACATTACACCAAAACCCATAAAATACCTAGGAATGAATCTAACCAAAGAGGTGAAAAATCTATATACACTGAAAACTATAGAAAGCTTATGAAAGAAATTGAAGAAGACACAAAAAACTGGGAAAAGATTCCATGCTCCTAGATAGGAAGAATATTGTTAAAATGTCAATATTACCCAAAGCAATCTACATACTCAATGCAATACCTACCAAATAACACCATCATTCTTCACAGAGCTAGAACAAACAATCCTAAAATTTGTATGGAACCAGAAAAGATCCCGAATAGCCAAAGCAACCTTGAAAAAGAAAACCAAAGCAGGAGGCATCACAATCCCGGACTTCAACCTATATTACAAAGCTGTAATCATCTGGACAGTATGGTACTGGCACAAGAAAAGACACTCAGATCAATGGAACGGAAGAGAGAACCCAGAAATGGACCCACAAACATATGGTCAACTAATCTTTGACAAAGCAGAAAAGAATATCCAATGGAATAAAGACAGTCTCTTCAGCAAGTGGTGCTCGAAAAACTGGACAGCAACACGCAGAAGAATGAACCCGAACCACTTTCTTACACCATACACAAAAATAAACTCAAAATGGATGAAAGACCTAAACATAGGACAGGAAGCCATCAAAATCCTCGAGGAGAAAGCAGGCAAAAACCTCTTTGATCTTGGCTGCAGCAACTTCTTACTCAACACATCTCTGGAGGCAAGGGAAACAAAAGCAAAACAATTGCTGGGACCTCATCAAAATAAAAAGCTTCTGCACAGGGAAGGAAACAATCAGCAAAACTAGAAGGCAACTGGCAGAATGGAAGAAGATATTTGCAAATGACATACCAGATAAAGGGTTGGTATCCAAAATCTATAGAGAACTTATCAAACTCAACAGCCAAAAAATAATCCAGTAAAGAAATGGGCAAATGACAGGAATAGACACTTCTCCAAAGAAGACATCCAGATGGCCAACTGACACATGAAAAAATGCTCAACATCACTCATCATCAGGGAAATACAAATCAAAACCACACTGAGATACTACCACACACCATCAGAATGGCTAACATTAACAACTCAGGCAACAACAAATGTTGTTGAGGATGTGAAGAAAAAGGATCTCTTTTGGGGGTGCCTGGGTGGCTCAGTCGGTTAAGCGGCCGACTTCGGCTCAGGTCATAATCTCATGGTCCGTGAGTTCAAGCCCCACATCAGGCTCTGTGCTGACAGCTCAGAACGTGGAGCCTGCTTCGGGTTCTGTGTCTCCCTCTCTCTCTCTAGCCCTCCCCCCTTTGTGCTCTCTCTTTCAAAAATGAATAAATGTTTAAAAAAAAAAAGAGGATCTCTTTTGCACTGCTGGTGGGAATCCAAACTGGTGCAGCCACTCTGGAAAACAGTATGGAGATTCCTCAAAAAATTAAAAATAGAACTACCCTACAACCCAGCTATTGAACTACTAGGTATTTATTCAAGGGATACAGGTACGCTGTTTCAAACGGACACATGCACCTGAATGTTTATAGCAGCACTATCAACAATAGCCAAAGAGTTGAAATGTCCACTGATGGATGAATGAATGGATCAAAAAGATGTGGTGTATTTATATACAATGGAGTATTATGCGGCAATCAAAAAGAATAAAATCTTGCCATTTGCAACTATGTGGATGGAATAAGAGGGTATTATGCTAAGCAAAATTAGTCAGAGAAAGACAAAAATCATACAACTTCACTCATATGAGGACTTTAAGATACAAAACATGAACATAGGGAAGGGAAGCAAAAATAATATAAAAACACGAAGGGGGACAAAACATAAGAGACTCTTAAATATAGAGAACAAACAGAGGGTTGCTGGAGGGGTTGTGGAGGGGGATGGGCTAAACGGGAAAGGGGCTTAGGGAATCTACTCATGAAATTGTTCCACCATGTGCTAACTTGGATGTAAATTATAAAAAATAAATAAATTGTATAAAAAAAGATGTGTTTGTATGCAGCAAGTGGAAGAGAGTAGAGAGAAGTAAGTCTTTTTTATTTTTAAGAATTTTAGTGAGACATAACAGATACACAAGGAAAAAATTCATGTTTGTTTGATGAATCTGGACATATGTGTACATGCATGATATTACAATCAAGGGAATAACATATCCATCACTTCTAAAAGTTTCCTTGTATGCATTTTTTTCCTTTTTCTCTTTTTTAATTTGGTAAGAAGAGAGGGAGTAATATTGAAAGGGACTTGTTATGTACCCTTGGGTAAGGCAGTCTTATGCATGCCGTCTTTAGACCCTCAACTTGGTAAAGACCCCCAACTTAGCTGCATAAGAATGGGCCTTGGGCCTGGAACACTTCCTTACCAAGAGATCCAGAGCTGCTAATAAAACACCATGAAATGGTGGACACAAAAGGGCTAGCCCCACTGAAAAGACCTGCCAGTTCTGTAGATGGGGTAGTAGTGATGGACTGACTGAACTACTGGCCTCTCCCTCTGGACATATGATGACAAATGGGATGTGGATTATCTCTCTAACAACAAGGATGAGCTGGTGCAATGGATGAGGGTGGAAATGTGAGGTGGGTTCTCAAAAGAGTATGGAAACTATATTCTGGCTTTTGACTGCCTTCCTGCTCTCATGCCAACTCCCAACTCACATGGTGTCTTAGGGGTCACAATTGATCTCTGAGAGAAGTAAAGGGGTCCCATGTAGGAAATGTCTCCTGATCCTGGCTGCCTACACGTATCAAATAAGATGAGTTTTCACTTAGTGTGAAACCACTGATGGCATTGCTGAAAACAAAACTGTTGAAATGAAGTCCTTCTCTGTAAGTGGAGGACAGATGTGGATGGACCCAGGGGAGCCTCATGCACCCTGGCTGGTGCACGTTTGATGATGGGGCATAGTAGACTCAAATGTCTACAGCACAGTTAGGGATGGGGCCAAGGTCTCTGAGTCCCTACCTGAAACTAGAGGCCCTATGCCCCTGTCAGGACAGAATGAAAGGTGGAGGTGGAATTCAGACTTTTATGGGAGCCCTTGGGTACTGGTACTCCAATGGCAATAATTTTAGGTCCTTGTAGGAGTAGCTTTTGGTGGTTGAGGATGGTGTAGTTACCCATGATGGATAAGTCCACGTGTGTTTGTGGATGGGGTCCTCTGGACCATTTTGTGTGCTGATGATTGTAGTCCCCACCACTAAGTATATAATTAGGTTATTAACATTCTGACTATGTGTAGTATTGAATGCCATCGCCACCTCAAGGGGTATGCACCACAACAAGGACAGACTCAAGCATAATGGGCCAGGTACATTCCTTGCAAACTACAGAGTTGCCCAAACCACTGCATACTGTTCAACAAAAAATACTGAATCCATGATGGGGAAAAGGACACTATTCTGTTAATTCAAGACAAGATAAGCAGAGGTGCTGATAGCCATCCTGTCATAATATAATAGCCCTGTCTGGCTAGTTAGGAAAGCCTCAGAGCATGGAGGTTGATAGATTTTCACAGGTTAAATGGAGAAGTTCCAGCTTTGGCCCCTGATATTGTCATCAGTACACAATGGTGGCAACCCATAGGGAAAACTTGTACACTGTTACTGATCTGGCTAATGACTTTTACTCAGTCCCTTTGCATGAAGAGGATTAGGACCAATTTGCATTCACACAAAACAGCCTGCATACACTTTTACTCTATTTCTTGTAATATGTCATTATTGACTAGGGCTTGATCTTCAATAAGCCCAAGTCCTCATTGACATTTTAGTCATCCATTACATTAATAACATTCTGATAGTAGGGCTAACTGAAAAACATGTGGCTGCAGTGCTATACTTAAGTCACTGATGAAATGATTACTGCCAATGTGACTATAAAACTAGATGAAGTCCAGGGCCTGGCATATCAGGTGCAATTATTAGGGGGCACTTGGGTTGGAAACTAAAGAAGTATCCCAGAGACAATCAAACAAAAATATAGGCCTCGGCAGCACCCATTAATAAAAAGGAATCCCAACAGCAGTGGGCCTCTTTGAGTAATTAAAGAGCATGTGTCCCACCAGAGTGCTTTCTTGGCTCCTTTAATTGAGATGAACCACAAAGCAGCCAATTTTATTTATTTTGAGAGAAAAACAGAGAGCGCGCGCGCGCGCGCACACACCCACACACACACACACACACACACACACACACACACACACACACACACGAAGGGGGGAGGGGCAAAAGGGAGAGGGAGAATCTCAAGCAGGCTCCACCATCCAGTACAGAGTCTGATACAGGGCTCAATGTCTTGACTGTGAGATCATGACCTGACCTGAAATCAAGAGTCAGACGCAACCCACTGAGTCACCCAGGTACCCCTTAAAGCACCAATTTTAAATGAAGTCTTTTGCTGCAGCAGGCCTTGGAAGCTATTCAACAAGCCATGGCCCAGACACAGCTTTGGGGACCTTTGAAACTTGTTAGACTGATGGAACTGCAGGTTTCCACACACCCCTAACATACTGATTGGTCTGTGGCAGAAGGAAATTGCCACTGTGGTGCCCTGGCTTCTTGGACTCTGGATCTGCAAAATTCCAGAAGCTACCATCCAATACACCCCTTTTGAATGACATTTCCTTGCTTGCTATTGGGCACTAATAGAGATGGAGCATCTTACATCCAGAGTGCTATACACAAACACTACAACTTGAACTATTTTCACTTGGGTAATTACAAAGCCTACCAATAAAATTAGAAAGGCTCATACCAAAGTTCAATCATAAAAGGGAAATGGTACACCCAATATAAGGCCTGGACAGAATCCCAAGGGACTAGCAGGCTCCATAAGCAAATAGCCAGCTTACCAGAAAGGCACAAAGAACCTATAGGGGATGCTCTGGCCTCTCCTAAGGCTACCTAGGGCACAAGATTTTAAAATGTGCCTGGTGACTGTAAGCCATGGTTTACTGACTGCCCTGTGGAACTTAAAGCAGATAGGGTCTGCTGGGTTGCAGTTGCCACCTGGCCAAGAGATGGCCATCTTTTGACTGAGACAAGATGTGGATGTTCTATCCAATGGGCCAAGCTCTGTGCTTTGGTGATAGCTGTACAGGCCACCCCTACCACCATGCCATGATACATTTTTACCAACTCACAGGCTCTCATCAATGGTTAGGAGAATGGCAACTAAAAGACTAGACTGTTAAGGGATGTCCCGTATGGGAAAAAGAACCAAGGCAGCAGCTTACTGTCTATAAAGAAAAAAATATGTCACTCATGTGGATAGTCAAGACAAAAGACCTTTTAAAATAAAAGCATAAGTAGCACTCTTATGCCAATCCACCTTGTGCCTTGCAGGCTGCAACAATCTCTCACTGGGTATATCTATGAACTGGAAATGGGAGTCCACTGCATATGTGAAAAATGCGGCAAAGCCCAAGGGATAACCTTGGAAGACACCAAGACTAAGGATCCAGTGCAATCTTATGATTCTTCTCAATATACTCAAATCATCTAGAGAGAACTGGGACACATTAACCAAGGACTGGGGACCCACCTGGGTCTAGTAGATTGATCACACTGTATCCCCAACCCATAGCCATGAGCACAGATGCTGCCTCACTGCCATTAACACCTACTCAGACTATGGTATTCCTATTCCAGTCTGACATTTGGACGCTGACTGAAACTATCATAGCTGTCCTTGAACAAACCTTATGTCATATTTTTGGATGCCCTAAAAGATTTCACTCTGACCAAGGAATATCCTTCATTGCCCAAGCAAGACAACAATGGGTATATATTCTCATGGAATATGAACTTTTTATGCATATTATCACTTTCATGCCAATGGAGCCACTAAATGAATGAATGGGTGACTTACACAGCAACTAAAGAAAGAATACCAAGACAGCCTGCTAATGAATTGGTACCCCCATCTGACTAGGGCTGTATGGCTACTAAACAGTGCACGGCAGTACAAGGGGAAAATGGCACTATGATGCATGCTGGGAAATACCGAGGTTGGATGCGGTGGAGGGCAGGGAGTAGGCAGCCATGTGTTTAGGCTATGCCTGCAAAATACCAATCTCAGTATAGCAGTCATTCTTTTTTCCCCTTGGTGTATTGGTTTGCAGTTCTGGCTGCCACAGCACACCGGACGTGGCCCCCTGACCCTACTCTGGATGTGATGCTTCCCTTGGGCACCTCCCTTCTATGGGAAACCATAAGGGTAGGAGACAAAACCAAGAAGTACCACAGTGCTAGTGTCCTTCTAGTAGTGTTGGGGAACATTTGACCCTTCAGATCAGGTGGGTGATATTACTGGAATGTCAAGTATGTGCAGCACATGACCTCCCTTTCTGGATTGGCCAATTAAGGCCAAAAAGTATGGATCAAGCAACAATGACACTGGGTGCTCAAAAAGATAGTAGCATCAGGATTGGGGCAGATAGCCTGGGTTGCAACACCTAAGTAATTAGCACAAGTAGTAGACCGAAGCATCTTTGGCCTCAGGAGGTTCATGGAGTAGAAGACAGGGAGGAACATTACTCTTTCTTCTCATTCCTACAGAATCCTCTGCTACAGAATGCCTGGTACAACAACTTGATAAAAATCCGTACAGCCACAGTAAGAGAAGGGAAACTTAACCAATGCTGGATTTGTCATTCTGGAATAAAGTCCCTCTTGCCCTGCATTCCCACTATAATGTCCTGGCCAATTACAACTATTTAGACCTTCCTTAGTTATCAATGGGTCAAATCACTGGGTGAGTCCTTCAATACAGTCCAGATGCAAGCATACTCTGGAGTCTCCTGCTTTATTTTTTTTATTTTTGTTTTTAATTTTTTTTTAATGTTTATTTATTTTTGAGACAGAGAGAGACAGAGCATGAACGGGGGAGGGGCAGAGAGAGAGGGGCACACAGAATTGGAAGCAGGCTCCAGGCTCTGAGCCATCAGCCCAGAGCCTGACGCGGGGCTCGAACTCACGGACCGCAAGATAGTGACCTGGGCTGAAGTCGGACGCTTAACCGACTGAGCCACCCAGGCGCCCCTGGAGTCTCCTGCTTTAATATCATCTATGATGTGACAGAAAAAAGACCCCTGTACTAGAATGGTTATTACTAATCTTTATCGAAATTCTGGATGTGGACACCCAATATGTAAATTTTCTTTCTTGGTAACCACATGGCAAAAGCAGGCTGAGACGAGTCAGCATTTTGAGAACAAATCCCTGGTGTATGTCACCCACACTCTTGTATTATGTATTTCTCTGTGGACTCCAATGGACAACAGAATGTATGCCTCCAAGGGAAAGATTTTATTGCCTCACTGCCCAGGTCAGGAACTGCAGAGAGGGCTGGAAAGGACACGCTTTGCTGACACACCACAGAGTGGTGCACAGTTCCCTCCTGGGAAGACAAATTAACCACTGGTTTCATTCAATTATCCAAATTCTAATACTGGGTATAGGTATGTAGCCCTAGAAAAAATGGTATACAACCTGTCCTTAACCATGGCAGAAATAGTTAATGCTACTGTGTAAGCCACTCAAGATCAACAAGACTCAATGAACTCACTAGCCAGTGTGGTGACAGCCCTCGATCATCTGGTGTAGAAAAGTGTGGCATGTGTGTACATACGTCAATAATTCAAGTTAAAAACTGAGCTGGTGAATATCCACATTCAGATGGGATGGTTATTAGCTGTATATTCACAGGCCCTCAGACTTAGTTTTTAACCTCTTTAGTTGGCTTAATCTAGGCACTTGGGGTTTCTAGTTGAGCACCATCCTACAGGGAAGCCTGATCATTCTCCTGGGTCTGGCTCTCTTAAGCACGCTGGTAAGTGCCATCTCCAAATGACAGGGAAGCTGTATGAGCAATCCACATCCATATAGGTTGTTCAAGGACCCTATCGGACCTAATTCTGTCTTCGGGTTTGGAGCGGGCAATGGTCCTACAGGATATGATTTGCTTTATCTGCCACTTTGATGACCAAGCAGGGGTGAGGTGTGGACTTCTGGGAAAGGTAGTCTTCTGCATGCATTCTTTTGACCCCTACTTGGCTGCACAAGAATGGGCCGTGGGCCTGGAACATTTCCTTATCAAGAGATGAGTCTTTGCAACCTGTGCTGGGATAACTGCCTTTTGTGGAAATATCATTCCTATTTCAGATTCACTGTAGGTCCCCATGGTCTTCTTAACCATGTGAGTCACAAGGCACCTGGCCAAACTCACTACTAAAACTCTCTCTTCAGGGGAGAGGACAGGGTCCTTAGTTTTGTGGCATAAGAGAGGTACATGCAGGGCAACTGCCCCATGCTGATTGCTGGTTGGAACCTGCTGGCCATGGAGGACCAAGGCCCACTAGTGAAGTCAATATTGTTCTGTCCCCTCTTATGTGAGTAAAACATTGCTCCATCCAGTGCTTGACTGTGTTGTCTTTTCCTTGGCAAACCTGGTTTCAAGATGCAGTGGGCATGAATTTCTACCCTGGTGATAGGCGTCAAGTATCATTTTGCTTGACATATAAAGAGCTAAAAAGGCTTTAGATGAACTTAAAGAGGCTATGGGATGAGTCAACACAGAGAAGAAGAAATGGGGTGGAACAACAGAAAATAGGTTCCACCCAGGCACTACAGAGATTCTGATATGAGGTATCAAGCATAGGCAAGAAAGAAGAATTTTACAGAGAGCTAAAAGCAAAAACAATAAAGAGCAATACTGACAAACCGTAAAGGAAAGAGAAAGGTAATCTAGTGTCATGAGCATAAATGTAAAGAGACTAGGATATTTAGTCTAGAACACAGAGATTACCACAGCTGAATTTAAATTAGACCTATTTTGTGTCACCATCAATGAAAGAACTAAAAAAAACGAGTAGAGAAATTAGAAGTATTGGTCAATAGAAAGATGAACTGAATCTCTAATAAATAACTCCTTTAGTTAGAGACTGCTTGTCTTTCTATTGACCAAAACTTATACAACAAAATTTAAATGAACTTGCAGTATTAAGAAAAAAGTTTGTCTTATTGAGGAATGTGGACTGATATTCTGAAATCAAGACATAGGAATATCAAATCTTTATGTTGTACACCTTAAGCTAATACAATGTTATGTCAATTATATCTCAATAAAACAAAAAATGCAATTTATAATTAAAATGTAATCTTAAAAAAAGACAGGAATTTTATCAGCTCATTTGAAAAGGCACAGAACAGGTTGGAAGGCAGAGGCCACAGCCTATAGAATAAGCACTCTCAAACAGATGATTAAAAGGAGATAAAGAAGGGCGCATGGGTGACTCAGTTGGCTAAGTGTTGGACTCTTGATTTCGGTTCAGGTCATGATCTCACAGTTCGTGAGTGACAGCCCTGTGTCAGACTCTGTGCTGACAGTGTGAAGCCTACTTGGGGTTTTCGCTCTCTTCCTCTCTCTCTGCCCCTCCCCTGCTTGTGCACACGAGCTCTCTCAAAACAAATAAACACACTAAAACAAATTTTTTTAAAAAGGAGAGAAAGCAAATGACTACAGTCCTCATATGGAAAAAAGTGCATGATTTCAGTGACATTAGAGTGAAAAAAGGAAAGCTTAGAAGGGATTACTTACTACTGACACTCTTTTCTAAATAAAGTAATTGTAAAAGAGGTTTATAAAAATGTTCTACTGAAAATAGTATTCTCATATCCTTTTATCAACAATGTACAAAACCTCCCTCCCTCTTCCTTTATCTGGACAGAAAACTCCTATAAACATGGTTTTGGGATTTATTTTAAAGTGTATTTTGGTAAGTCCCAACAAATATGTCTTCCCCAGAATTTGCAGCCCTACATAAATTCTGTTAAAACTGGCAATTTTACTGTTACTTAAATTTAGTAGGATACTCTATTAGGGAGATAGGAGGAGGGAGGAGAAGAAGGAAAACTGGTATGGTAGTGGTGAGGAATAAAAATACAAGACTTTAAATTTATTCCTACTAAAAAGTTTGTCTTGTTGGATTTAGCCATGCGTGTATGCTTGTGAGGACACACTGTATAATTCTTTCTCTCAAAATGCATAAAATTTAATTGGATAAACCTGAGATGAGGCTTAGCTGTGAAAGTCCTGAATTCCACACAAGGATTAGAAGAAAGAAAACATAGGATCAAGCTTGGGATTTATTAGTGTAGAGAAAAGGATTCTGAATTGCAGCAAAGATAAATATTCAGGAAAAAATTCACTGTGTACTAACTGGATATTCCTTCAAATAAGGTAGGGGATAAGAACCCCTTATAATCATCAATTAAAAATTAGTAATTGTGGGGTTGAACAACCAACGGGTGATGATCTCCCTATACTCTGAACTATTTCTTATAGCAAAAGTGGTCTGTAAAATCCCCTGGGCTGTTTTATTATAATATATGAAATTTTGTGGTTTTCAAATTATCTTTGGTAATATTTAGCATGCTTTTATTTAAAAAGTAAATGCCCTACAGGCTGATAATGGTAATACATAAAAAATAAGTCTTAGAGTATTACCTATTGTCTTAAAAGTCTAATAATATAATTGCATTTAAAAATTTAGGATAAATTGTAAGGTTTCTCTATTCGTGAATATCTGGCAATTTAAGTTATAGAATATCAGGTCATTCAATATAAAAATTCCAATAATTTGTCACTCCTCCCCTTGGTTATTTTGAGGATTACTTATTCAGCATTTGATAATGTGGGATTCCTTTCAAAATGAGCGCCTTTTCTAGGGGCACAGAAATAAAAATGGATTTTTAGATCAAATATTCTAAAATCCAACAAATCTACTCAACTCTTATAAAATACTCTACTGTCATATGGCTTTAACAGATTCAAAACAAGAAGGTTTTGTTGTTGTTGTTGTATATTAAGAGAAACAAGGAATCTCTTTTGATTCCAAGCTAGAAAAAGATAATTAGCTTCTTGGGATGGTATATTTTCTTAAAACTTTAGATGTACTAGGTTGTCAACTTGGTTTAAGATGGTATTATAGTAAGTTAAGACAGAATTTCCACACAGGCCAATGTCTCAAGTTTTGTCATGGCCATCAAATGAACAATTTATTTAGGTGTATCATCTTAAATTTTCATATTATTACAACTCTTAAAAACAAAAACTCAACTAATGCCATCATAATTCCTAGCATTCTAGTATTGAGACAAGCATATCTTCTATCAAAGTCTGAAAGAGTAACTTACCCTATCATGAAGAGTCCAGCCAACATATTTTAGGTAACTGTCATTTAGGAAGGCATCACTATACATTTTCATCCATACTCCAATTTCTTCAATACAAATGGCTCTAATCTCAGCAATAGCATCACTAGAGAAGAAAACCAGACAAACCTCAGATTAACATCCAAAGCTAGAATGTACTTCATACTCATTTACAGCAAGTAAATATTAACATTTTTCCTAATACTGTATTTATATCTGCACTCTAAAAAATCCTCCAGTTTTAGTATATTCTGTTTTTTAGATGTCTTCTATAAAATAAAAATTACCAGTACCAAACTGAAAAAAAAATATGCTTCTGGAAATCATCCAATTTTGATTTTACTTTCATTGGACTAGGAAACCTGGGAGCTTTCTGAAAGCCTTACAACTATTATGGAGTCAAGAAACATGTTAAGTCTGAGGAAACCAGCATACCATCATCTAAACACAGAATAATATGGAACTCAAAAATTGTTTCTCTAAATAATTATGAATCTTTTAAGCTAGCACACATCTACTGAATTAAGAGAAAATAAACATGACCAAAACACAAATTAGTATCTATAAGGGAAAATGATGGAAGCATATATTATTTGAAAATGTACAGTAGTTTAAAAACCAAAACCTTGAAGTAACTGCCCTAATAATTCACAGTTAAAATGGGAACAATCCTGGTGACTACACTGTGAAGTGTACCAAAAGTCAGGTTTCTGGCACCGTGCCCAGATGGCTTTTCATCTCACTTTAAGCATCTAATATAACACTCCTGGGATGATTTTCCTACTGTAAAATTTGTGAACCACGAACAAATACAATTTTAATATTTTTACTTTATCTTTTAACAGGTTATTAGTTATAGCTTTAAAAAATCATATTAAAGATCATAAGATAAATCTTAACTTTCTTTTGTAGCTCAATCTTCGAGGTTTCTGATTTACGATATATAGGTAAGTTAGAATTTTAGGTAATTTTAATTCTCCAATTTAAAAAAGACAATCAATCATCTGTTAATTAATTGCTAATCTGGCAATAATTCAGCTAGAATTTTACTGTTAATTCGGGAGCTTTTCTTAGTTTCTCTTTTATGACAAAAGAGAATTCAGAATACAGAATTCTGGTATTTGATTCTGTTTTAATAAATCTCAATTCCTTCTAAGTCCCCTTGTTCAAGAATAAAAATGTGAGAAATTTTTTCTTTTTAAAAATTTTTTAACGTTTATTTATTATTGAGAGACAGAGCATGAGCACGTGAGGGACAGAGAGAGGAGGAGACGCAGAATCTGAAGCAGGCTCCAGGCTCTGAGCTGTTAGCACAGAGCCTGATGCAGGGCTCGAATTCCCAAACTGCAAGATCATGACCTCCGCCAAAGTCGGACACTCAACCGACTAAGCCACCCAGGGGCCCTGAAATTTTCTCTTTCAAAGCCATTCTACTAAATTACAATCTTTAGTTTTCCTACATATTTTTAATGCCTTTTTCTTATGGAAAGATCCTATTGCATAGGCTAATGGTACAGACTCTGGAGCATGACATACTAAGTTCAAATCCTAACTCCACTATTTACTAGCTATGTAGCTTTAGGCAAGTTACTTCCCTCTTAGATTTTCTCAATTGTAAAATAGTTATAATAACCGTACCTAGCTTAGAGCTCAGAGTTACTGTGAGAATGAACACACCTGGCACGTACTAAACCTTCCATAAACGCTCCCTTCTGTATCTTTATGCTTTAAGTTCATATATATAGCTTTACAGATTTTAAAGCTTTACATAAATAGTATCTTGTAGGTATCCTCTCCAAAAATGATGTTCAGTTCTCCTTTCTGCATATACAGAAATTATTATAAATTATTTATACATTTTCTCATTGGCAGACATTTAGGCTGTTTCCAAGTTTTTGCTTTTATTAACAATGAATGCCATAAACATTCTTGTATATGCCTTCTTGTGCACACGTATGAAAGTTTACGTAGGGTAGTGTTTTCAAACAGTATATGACTACCTATCAGCACATTATGAAATACATTTATTTAGTGAAAAACAAAGGATTTAGGATAGAAAATATGAAAAAAGTGTCACATGAGGTAAGCCAAGTGAATATTTTTTTTGAACTATTGTGTATCTGATGTTAGGATATGGTCAACTAAGTCTGTAACACACTTTTTATACCTAGAAGTGAAATTTCTGGAAAAGGAGTGATATACATCTTCTGCATTATTAGATATTAACAATCTTTTCCACAAATTAGCGTTTCATATCCTTACCCAACTTGGTATTATTCTACTATTTAATATATATTTCCATCTCTGTGAACTACAATTTCATGTATTTTGTCTTCCACTGGGTTGACCATATGAAAACAGTAACAGCATAAATAAAACAATCACAAAACACCCAAATCTTATCACTTTACTCTCCCAAAGGTATGTTACACTTATTCTCTACTGTACTACCCTTGTAAAAATCAATCCTAAAAAACAAACAAAAAAAACCAAAAACAAAACAAAACAAAAAACCACCCAAAATCCAGAAAGTTAAAAAACAGGCTAAGTTTTTGTTTGTTTGTTTGTTTATTACACAATACTACGAAAGCAGCCTGAAGACAAAATAATGGGTATAGTATGTTGATGAAAAATTACAAAGACTGTGGGCTCCTGGGTAGCTCAGTTGGTTGAGCATCAGACTTTTGATAGTCCAACTCTTTTCTTCTTAAAAATTTTTTTAACATTTATTCATTTTTGAGAGACAGCGAGTGAGCAAGCAGGCAGAGAGGGAAACAGAATCTGAAGCAGGCTCCAGGCTCTGAGCTGTCATCACAGAGCACAATGAAGGGCCCAAACTCGTGAACTGGGAGATCATGACCTGAGCCGAAGTCTAATGTTCAACTGACCGAGCCACCCAGGCACCCCTTAATAGTCCAACTCTAGATATCAGTCCAGGTCGTGGTCTCATTGTCAGTGCTTCACACTCCCTTAGTATGGCTCTGCACAGAGCTACGTGGAGCCTGCCTGGTATTCTCTCTCTCTGGCTCTATGCCCCTCCCTCTCCTTCTCAAAACAAATAAACTAAAAAGAAAAAAACAAAACCTACAAAGACTACTAAGTATGGTAACTGCACATATACACAGTTCAAACATTCTTCCATTCATTGCCACTGGTATTACCAATACGAATACCATTACTATTGGTATTAACATCATGAGTGTATTGGTATTAAGATCTAGAAATGACAAAGGCTTATAGCTTTCAGGAGAGAAATCTTGTTCAAAATCTTTTTATAACCATCTTTATGTCTAAGTCTAATTTCTAATGATTATTAGTCTTACCATTCTCCTAAAAGCTTATGTTCTTGGAAATAGATCCTCTCTGCATGCACTGCCAACATTCTGATACAACTTGTCTTCCTGGAATCCCAATCCTTGTCTATTTCAGATGCCAGTCTGACCCCTCCCCCCCCTTAACTAAAGAATTTTTAATATCCAGTGCTCCTGGGTGGCTCAGTTGGTTGAGCATCTGACTTCGGCTCAGGTCATGATCTCATGGTTTATGAGTCTGAGCGCGTGTCGGGCTCTGCGCTGATAGCTCAGAGCCAGGAGCCTGCTTCAGATTCCATGTGCTCTCTCTCTCTGCTCCTCCCCTGCTCGTGCGCTGTCTCTGTCTCTCAAAAATGAATAAACATTAAAAAAATTTTTCTTAATATCCTTTCTAGACTTACAATTTGACTATGTGTGGTCAGACAGCACATTCTGCTACTATTAAAAGTCCCGAGGCAATTTGTTTCCTGTTCAGGTTTTGAAATTCCAATCCACTTTGCCTGCTGATACCATCCTGTTAGACTAATCATTCTCTATAGGTAATTATATTATGTAATCACAGATTATACATAAAATTAGAACTCCTTTGTGGTAGTTTTAAAATATGTCCACAAATTCCTTGTTAATTGTTTTTTGTAGAGATACATTCTTATTTTTTTTAATGTGGGTATACTTAGTAATTTGTTTCTAACAAATATAGTGTGGTAGAAATGATGGATTTTGACTCGAGGTTAGGTCATAAAAGAGATCGTGACTTCTGCTTTGTGACTTCACTTTCTTGGATCACTCTCTCTGAGCCATGTCCTGAGGACATTCTAGCTGCCCAAAAGAGAACTCCACATGGTGAGTCTTTCTCAACTGGGGTCTTTCTGCCACCAGCCACCTAAGTAAGCCATATTAGAATCAACCACATGGAGTGGTTTGTTACATGACAAAACATATCATTACTTTCTACTATTATCGAAGACCCATACCAATAACCAATCTTCTAGTCTGGTCCATGAGTGAGTTCTTCCTTAGTCCAAATAGCTTAAGTGCATCAGTATCTACATGTCTGTGGTCATCTCTATGCTTACAATGCCTTCATTTTACTCTAAATAACAACACTGATTGTTCTTTCAAGCTCCTGTGATGTTAGTTCTGTCATATCCTCTTATTACCAGATATAGCTTTCTTGCCCTCTATGAACATTTTATTTGAGCAAAGTGTACAATAAAAATGCAGTATGTTTTTGAAATATTCCACTAACCCTTGATTTTCATATTAAAGTTCTTTTTAACACCTTAATATCTATTTCCAACACCCTCAGTCCATTTGGAAAAGTAATGTTTAGGGGTGCCTAGCTGGCTTAGTTGGTCAGGCATCTGACTTCAGCTCAGGTCCTGATCTCATGGCTCATGAGCTCCGGGCCCACACTGGGCTTTGTGCTGACAACTCAGAGCCTGGAGCCTGCTTCAGATTCTGTGTCTCCCTTTCCCCATTTGTGCTCTGTCTCCCTCTCAAAAATAAACATTAAAAAAATTTAAAAAAAATAGTAATGTTTACGTGATATTTGGGAATTTCCAAAGCAAAGATTAAAGGGGGTAAAAAAGTTAGTACAACAGGGGAAGGTGTAAAAGGCAATCATAAGATTAACTAATTTTCATAATTGTGGTATTGCAGCCTTGAAATGAACAACTAAAATTGAAGTCAGGTTCACTTTACTTTTGAACTCAAAAAGAAAAAAAAAAACCTAGAAAATAATAATTCTGTGGTGATTAATCCTTTGTTGTAACTCTATGTCACAGCACAAAAAAATTATGTTCATTTCTATGAAAAACTTATCTAATTTACTGACCTTCACAGTTAGTGTGCCTTTATGGGAGATGTGGCTCTTTAATATATAGACTTTAAAGTTTTCATTTTGAATTGCTTTCTTGGCAGATGGAATTCAAATTATTTTCTGCTTACAACAAAATGAAATTTAACTCCAGTGTATTTTAATGAAATGTTTCTTGTACTACTCTTACAGATGCTTTCCCAGTAAGGAAGTAGACTAAATTAAAATGACTGCAATACAAATTTTGGAGAATAACTCTTGGCTAATATGGGCATTGTGACACTTACAATTATCTCTCATGTACAAGGAATCTCATGAGAGCTCTAGAGTGAGAAATAATTACAAGTGCCAAGAAGGCTGCTATCTAAATTGTAGCACAAAATGAATTCATATCTCAACCAATTTTGTCACTAATATTTGGCTAAAAAAATTATATTTTCTAAACTAGAACTTGAAGAATTAAAAAAAAAAAATAGCCCAAAAGCGAAAGGAACAGCTAAAGAATTACTGAAAAGTCATATTGTATCCTTTATTAGACTGAGAACAAGAACTTAATAAAGACCTTAACTTAAAATAAATTATCTAAGCAAATGATAAATGTTAGGAAAGGGCAGTACAGGGAACACAGAGGCATAGAAAAATGTTAGAAGGGTGAAGATGGGGTCAAGGAAGGATTCTGTGAAGCAGTAATGTTTAAAAGCAGACCTGAAGAGCTGCAACTCTCCTTTCTGTTAGTTAAATCCAGATTTTTCATTTAATTATTTCAGGATAATCAAATAACGATCAACCTGGATTATCCAGGATGATTAAAATGCATTAGAAATACAATAGTTTTATAAATTGCAAATATTTTTCACCTCATTTTTATTCCATTATCCTTTAGTGAAAATAGTGACAAAATGAAAGGCACTACATCACTGAGAGTTTCATACAGAACAGGTGACATGGCTATCTGCTATCCTGCATTACTCACTATTTTACTATTAACAAAAGTTTAAGGCATAAGATTAAAAGTTGAATGTGAAGAATACATTAACTTTTAAAGAACAGTATCTTTAATTTATATTCACATTTGAACTATCAACCTGACACACAGGTTAAGTAAAAAATGAAAAATATTAGGGGTCATGGGTGGCTCAGTTGGTTAAGCATCCGACTTCAGCTCAGGTCATGATCTTGCGGTTCATGGGTCTGAGTCCTGCATGGGGCCCTGTGCTGACAGCTTATAGCCTGGAGCCAGCTTCCAATTGTGCATCTCCCCTCTCTCTGCCTCTCCCCCACTCGTGCTCTGTCTCTCTCCCTCTCAAAAATGTTAGAAAGAAATTTAAAAAAATATTAGGAAGATGACTAAAATTTTAAAAAGATGGCAATTTGCTCAGAATAAATCATAACACAGTATTGTATAATAACTCTGAAAACATTATTACAAAATGTTTCACTATAGTATAAAAAAGTAAAAGAGAACAAAAGACATCCATTTTTTGTCCTCTCAAATTATTGCAATCTTTGCTCTGTTACCTCCTCTTCCATTGTTTGTTCTCATGGTGTGTTCCACCACTGAAATAATAGTCTTTTTTTTGGTTGCTTTTAAGATTTTCTCATAATGTTTCATGTTATGCACTTTGACTATGGCACGATTAAAAGTGAAATATTTTCTTAACCTACTCAATACTCATTAAGTCTTTCCAATCTGACAATTCTATTTTAACCGATTTTATAAAATTTCAGCTTTCTCATTAATACCACTTCTTTCCAATACCTTTCTCTTCTTTTGGAATCCTATGTAAAGGACTTATGAAGCCTCTCAAACAATCCCGCATGTATTAGAAATGTTATTCCATATCTTCTTTGCTGGGGTTAAATCCTCAGTATTATATTCTAATTCACTAATTGTGCCTTCAACAGTCTAGAGTGTATCTTGTTCACTAAATATCTATCTATATCATAAATATATTTTTCATATCCAATATTTTATATTGTGTTTTTATACCTACTTGTTCTTATTATATGCCATTTATTTGTTGAAGGAAATGGGTCATTTTGGTCTGTATAATTCATTACATTCTGGGCTAAAATGATACCATGAAGATGGAGTCATACAAAAAGCTCTTCTATTTTCCATTATCTCCTATAAATTAGTAGTTAGATCTACCAGCATATAGATTAATATTCAATATTTTTATTTTATAATTTTTTTAACATTTATTTATTTTTGAGAGACAGAGACAGAGCGTGTGAGCAGGGGAGGGGCAGAGAGAGAGAGGGAGACACAGATCTGAAGCAGGCCCCAGGCTCTGAGCTGTCAGCACAGAGCCTGATGCAAGACTCAAACTCACGGACCGCGAGATCATGACCTGAGCCAAAGTCAGACATTTAACCGACTGAGCCACTCCAATATTCAATATTTGTCTGACATTAAAGTAGCATGTGAGACTCAAGGCATTAAAGTGCCATCACTGCACAGCACCTTCTATTTCTAGTACGTACATGCAGTAACATCACCCCTTTACAGAGTAAGTAATACTTCTGGAAAAATCAATGATTGGTACCTCTAACTGATAACTTTGGAAGGCAGGTCACATTCTCAACTGTTTGTAATTCTGGTTCACACAGCTAAAATTTTAATGTATCAAAAGTAAGCTGTGACAGATGAATACTAGTTTATTTAAGGCCTCATTAAATAAAAATCAATAGGGTAACAAAATTAAAGAATTTTTTTTATGAGAATGATTAGTTGAAGCTTTGGCAAGATTCAATAAGGGTGAAACTCTAAAATAAAAATTACGTAAAGTTAGCATTGAAGACTAAGGTAAAATAATAAAAAAATAATATGGATTCCGTACTAAGATTGCATGGCTGAGTCACGATGGACAGGATTTATATACCCACTTGAAAAAACTAAAAACCTGAGTAAGATATATAAAATAATGACTTTTAGATGTTGGCTATTAGGCAGAGCAGGACAGTAATCTTTGAGAGAGGGTAACAAATAAGGTAATTCAGAATGCACCAGATTGGTGCCTGCCAGGTAGCAGTATTGGCAGAGGAACCAAGACAGAGGCTGGGTATATCCCTGAGTTGAGGAGAAAGAGTTGGGACTCTAGAGTACAAAGTGGCTAGATTTTTACAAGGCATAGTATCAGAGGGGAGAGATGTACATAGACAGTAACCTCTGAAGATCTGCACAAAGACTGTATCCTCATCAGCTGAATACTAAAAAGCACACACACACACACACAAACAAACCACCTAAAGCTGGGGAAAGAATGGGGAGAGGAGATAGCACATGCAGAGCTGGGAGTATTTTGTGTCCCAATGAGCCAGAGCAGAAAAACCTTGCAATTCACAGGGCTAGAGTTCAGAGTAGAGTTCAGTTCAGAAAATGCTATTATCTTAGTATTGGGAGGCAATTAGTCTTAGACAAAATACTGCTCTGGTCCATATAACAAACCTTAAAAATAAGGATTACACATAATCATGTCTAAGAAAAAAGTAGATGAATATTTATAAAAACATTCAAACAGTTGTTATAACAAGTATGTATGTTTGAGGAGAGCATGGAAGAGATGAAACAAACATTAAGAAAATGGCAGCAAAAAACATTGTAACAGAATAGGTTAACAGCATTGGTTATCTCTACTAGTTGTAGCGATAAAACTTTTAAATGCAATCACAGCAAAAAAATAAACTATAAAATATCTAAGAAAAGAATGACAGATTTCTTTCTAGTTGGAAACAAGGGAAACCAAAGAGAGTGGATCAATTCCTTTCAAGTGCTAAAAAAAATCCCAAAATGTCAACCTAGAATTCCATAACAAGAGAGAATATCTTTTAAAAATGAATGTGAGGCAATAGGAGAGTGAAGTGGTTGGGAAATGTTTTCTCCCAAAAAAGAACTATGAAGACAAAAACAATCATTTCAGCTTCCTGGAAATCAACCAAAAGAACTGAGAAGCATTTATTCAAAAATGTTGTCAACCTTTGGGTTAAAACAGTAGAAACCTATGGCATTTTGGCATGGAACTATTTTTTTTTTTCAATAATTCAAAAGGATAGGGAAAAAACAAGTCCCATTAAATGTAAAATGATTGAAATCCCTTAAAGTATGTTTAATAACCACAACAAAGTTAAATTAGAAATTAATAATAGAAATTAATGGAAGATCTCCAAATATTTAAAAATTAAACAAAAGACTTAATAACCCATGAGCCAAAGAAGAAATCTCAATACAGAAATAAGGAAATGATTTGTATAGAATAAATATTAAAATATATCATTATCAAAAATCCTGCTATGTCACTAAAGCAGTGCTTTGTGGGAAATTTATGCCTTAAAAGGCTAGATAAGAAAGGAAGAGGGATATAAGATCAGTAACCTCAGTTTCTACCTTAAGAAACTAGAAAGAGAAGAATAAATTAAAACGAAAGCAATCAGACAGAAAAGAAATAAGGAATAAAGCAAAAATCAGTGAAATAAAAAATACATAAATAATGTCAATGAAACCAAAAGTTCAATCTTTGAAAAGATCAGTAAAATGGATAAACCTTTAGCTAGACTAAGACAAAAAGGAAAGAAGATACAAAAACAAACAAAAATCAAATAGGCATCACTGCCAATCCTACAGAAATAAAAAGGATTCCAAGGAAATATCTATCAAAAGCCACACTATGCCATCAAATCTGCAATATACATGAAATGGACATATTGTCTGAAAGACAAAAATTACTATAATGAATCAATAAACAGAAAAACCAGAGGCACCTGGGTGGCTCAGTCGGCTGAGCCTCTGACTTTGGCTTAGGTCATGATCTCATAGTTCGTAAGTTCGAGCCCCGCATCGGGCTCTGTGATGACAGCTTAGAGCCTGGAGCCTGCTTTGGATTCTGTGTCTCCCTCTTACTCTGCCCTCCCCCACTTGCACTGTCTCAAAAATGAATGAATGTTAAAAAAAACAAACAAACAGGAAAAATGTGTAACAAGATATTTAATCAGTAAATGAAAATCATCATCCAAAAATACCAGCTAGGCTTAAAGGGCTTCACTGGTGAATTCGATCAAATTAATAAAAAAGAAATAATACTAATCTTTCATAAACTCTTTCAGGAAACAGAGCAGAAGGGAAGACTTCCCAGATATTCTATGAGGCCAGTTAGCAGATTAATGCCCCCCTATGAGAGGAGACACAAAAATCCTTAATAAAATATTAGCAAACTGAATCCAGCAGCATGTAAAAGGATTATGTATCAGGATGATGTAGAATTTTTACCAGAATACAAAATTGGTCTAATATCTGGAAATCAATTAATATAATTAATATAATGCACTATCTTAACAGAATAAAGGAAAAAGTCTGTATTTTCATCTTAACTGAAACAGAAAAAAAATAAAATCAGTCAATCATGATAAAAACAACATATGAAATAAGGTTACAAGGGAATTTCCTCATCTGACTAAAGGGTATCAATATAAAACTTAATAGCTACTGACATTAAAGGCTGTTTTCCCCTTAAGATTAGGAAAAAAGGAAAGCTGTCCTCTCTTACCACTTTTACCCAGTTTTGTAGTGAAGTTCTATAGCCAGTGTAATAAAGTTAAAAAAAAAAAATTAAAGACACAGAAATAGAAAGTGTTTAGACTTAGATAGAAAGTAGGAATTAAAACGGTCTTTATTCACATATGACATGACATGTTATGTAGAAAATCCTAAATAATCTACAAAAACAAAATCTCAAGACTATAGAACAATGAAAGTATCTTGTAATTCTGAAGGAATAAAAAAAAAATCACCTGTATTTTTTATACATTAGTAAGGAAGAATCTAGAATAGAAATTAAGAGAACAATTTCATTTACAATAGAATAAAAAATGAAAACACTTAAACTAAATTTAATGAAAGTAGTAGTGTAAGATTTGTACTTGAAAAATCATGAAAAACAGCCAAGAGAAATTAAAGAATATCTAAACAAGTGGAGATAACAATCTCTATTCATAGATTGGAAGATTCAAAATGTGAAAAATGCAATTCCCTCTGCATTGGTCTATAGAGTCATATTCTCCATCAGAATCCCAGCAGACTTTTATGTAAAAATTGACAAGCTGGGGGCACCTAGCTGGCTCAGTTGGTTAAGCATCCGACTCTTGGTTTTGGCTCAGGTCATGATCTCACAGTTCATGAGATCAAGCCCCATGTTGGGATCTGTGCTGACAGCGTAGAGGCTGCTTGGATTCTCTCTCTTGCTCTCTTTTTGTCACACCCCTGCTTGCACTGTCTCTTTCTCTCTCTCTCTCAAAATGAAGAAACACAAATTTTTTAAAAATTGACATGTTGACTCTAAAATTTACATAGAAATACAAAAATCTATAATTGTCACAATAATTTTGAAAAAGAACAAAGTAGGAGGATTTAACACAACCTAATTTTTTAAAGGTACTCTGAAAAAAGACAAGTAAGCATGTTCTACTTATACATGGAATCTAAATAAGCCAAACTCAAAGAAATAGAGTAGAATGGTGGTTGCTGGAGGCTGGGGAATGACAGAAATGGAGATATGTTGGTCAAAGAGTACAAACTTCCAGTTATAAGATGAGTAAGTTCTAGAGATCTAATGTACAGCATTGTGACTATAGTTAACAAAGCTGTATTTATTACATACTTGGAAGTTGCTAAGAGAGAAAATCTTAAATGTAATCACCACCACACAAAGAAGGTGCTTACGTGAGACAACTGAGGTGTTAAGTAACCTTACTGTGGTAATCACTTCACATCATATATGTGAATCAAATCATCACATTGTACAACTTAAACTTACAGGTCCTACATCAATTATATCTCTAAGCTTTAATCAATACAGATGGTATGGGTATAAGGACAGATTAGAAAAATCCATAAATTAATCTTTGCATTCATGTTCATTTAGTTTTCAAGAAAAGCTCCAAGGAGGGGTACCTGGCTGGTTTAGTCAGTAGAGTGTGGGACTCTTAACCTAATCTGGGGGGTCATGAGTTGGAGCCCCACATTGGTTGTACAGATTACTTAAAAAAAGAAAAAAAGCTCCAAGGCAATTCAATTGGAGGAGGGTAGTATTTCACCAAATGGTGCTTGGACAAATGAATATCTATACGTAAAAAGTTGACTTATAGCCTTATATCCAAAAAATACATAATAGTTAACTTTATATATATTTTAACTTATAAGATTAAGTTATTAAATTTCTAGAATAAAACACAGAAAAAAATTTGGGGTTAGGAAAAATGTTCACAGATATCAAAAGCATGTACACAGAAGAAAAGTGAATAAATTACTTCCTTCAAATGGAATACTTTTGCTCTTCAAAAGGTAAGGTATCATTAAGAAAATGAAAACAAAGCCACAGGCAAGAAAAAAAATTGCAAACCATTTATGTGATAAGGGACTTGAATCAAGAATACAAAAGTACTTCTACAAAAACCCTCTCAATATTGGTTAGAATAAACAGACAGAAAATCAGTAAGGATAGAAATTACTTGAACAACACTAACAGATTTTGACCTAAAAACAAAAGCACAGTATGTAATTTTTCCTGAGTAAATAGAACATTTCTTAAGATAGACCATATTGTGGGTCATAAAACACAACTCAATAAATTTGAAAGCATTCAAATTACACAAAGTATGTTCTCTGACTACAATGGAATTAAATTAGAAATCAATAACAGAAAGTTCTCAGATGTTTGTAAACTAAATACTTTCTTCTTGTCAAGGAAACAAGTCAAAAAGGAAATTAGAAAGTATTTGAGCTGAATGAAAATGGAAACACAACATATCCAAATTTAGGGGATACAGCTAAAGCAATACTAAGAGAGATTTATAGCAGTAAATTCTACTGTTAGAAAACAGGCCTCAAATCAATTACCCCACTTTCCACCTTGTGAAGCTAAAAAGCAGAGTAAATGAAACCCAAAGTAAGCAGAAAAAGGAAATAAATAAAATTGCAGAAATCAATGTGATAGAAAACAGAAAAATAATAGAGTTCAATGTAACCAAAATCATACTTTTTAAGAAAAATAAATACAATCGGTATGAGAGATGTGAAACCAATGATATTTTATGAACAACTTTATGCTGATAATTGTTGAATATAATTCAACAACGCAGATCAACGTATCATTTTCTTGATACTGAAAAGACTTATATCTATCTATTAAAGAAATTTAATTTGCAATTAAAGACATCCCTACAAAGAAAACACTCAGTCCCAATGGTATAATGCCTATGTGAAAAAAAAAAAATTATTAAACTCTTCCAGATGATTAAAAAGGAGATAACACATTGCAGCTCATTCAACAAAGCCAGCATTTCCACAGTACCAAAAGCAGTCAGAGACATTCAATAAAATTAAAAGTTAAGAGATACACATCTCTCTTGGGGAGCCTGGGTGGCTTAGTTGGTTGAGTGTCTGACTTTTGATTTTGGCTCAGATCATGATCCCAGGGTTGTGGGATCAAGCGCTGTGTCAGGCTCCGTGCTGAGCGTGGAACCTACTTGGTATTCTCTCTCTCCTTCTGCCCCTATGCCCCTCCCCCTTGTTGATGCACATGCTCTCTTCTCTCTCTCAAATTTAAAAAGAAAAAAAATTTAAAAAAAGATCTATATAGATCTCTCTTGAACACAGAACTATAATTCTTAGGAAAAGTTTAGCAAATTTATTTAGAAAGAAAAATTTATCATGACTGTGGGTTTAGCCAAAGAATTTAAGGCTAAGATTATAAAATCAACCAATTTAGTTCACATTAACAGTCTTAAAAAAGAAAAACCATATATACCAACCTCCACAGATGTAGAAAAGTATTTGACAAAATCCAAAATTCATTTCTAATAAAAACTCTCAGAAAACTAGGAACAGAAGGGATATTTCCTCAATCTGATAAAAGGCATATGTGAAAAACTTATTAAAACTCATGAAACTTATGAACACTAATTAGGCTTAGTGAAAAAAGTCAGATGAAAACAACAACAAAAATCAGGAGTACATACTGTATAATTCCATTCCTATGAAATCCTAAAAAATGTAAACAGTTAGCAAATTGATAATTGATTGATTCTGGGGAGCAGGGGAAGACTGGAAGAAAGGGAGGTAGGGAGGAATTACAAAGTGGCAAGAGAAAACTTTTCAGGATGATGGATATATTCCATTATCTTGCTTGTGGTAGTTGTACAGGTGTATATATGTCAAAACTTAGGCACTTAACTGTGTCTGACACCAACTCTTTTTGGGTTCCTGGACCCAATTTGAATTTGGGGCATGGGTTTTTGCCTGCACGCACACACACCAACAATACTTACTGGTTTCTGAGAATTCAGCTCAATTCTGACACTGTCTACCTGGACACAGCATCAGACTCTACAGGTTAAGAGCTCAGCCCTTCAAGATTGTCCTCTATCCTCCACTTCAAATGCCAATCATAAGCCCTAGGCTTTTTGTTACCTGTGCTTGTGACCCATGGGCTATTAGACTGGAGGTTCCAACCACATCCTCTTTATATTCTTTTTAATACGCAAGAGCAGCTCATAAAACTCAGGGGAACAATTACGTTAACCAATTAACTAAAGGATATGATAAAGGATTTGAATCAATAGCCAGATGAAGACATACACGGGGCAAGGTATGGAGAAAGGGCACATAGCTTTCATGCCCATTCTAGGTGTGTTACTTTGTTTGTGTTCACCAAGCTCTCTGAACCAGTCCTTTGGATTTTTATGGAGGTTTCACTGAATATTCATGATTGACTAAGCCATTGCCATCAGCTGATTCAACCTTCAGTCCCCCAGCCCTCCAGTGGTTGGCAGGTATGACTAAAAGTTCCAAAGGACCAAATATATAGGTCTTATAAAAAATTATATAACATGTAATTTGTTTTACATTAATTATACCTTTATAAAGTTATAATAGAAAAAGACTACATGGCAAATATATGGAAATTCTTGTTTTTTAAAAATTTTTTAATGTTTATTTTTGAGAGAAAGAGTGACAGAGCATGACTGGAAGAGGGGCAGAGAGAGAGGGAGACAGAATTTGAAGTAGGCTCCAGGCTCTAAGCTGTCAGTTCAGAGCTCGATGCGGGGCTTGAACCTACGAATTGTGAGATCATGACCTGAGCCTAAGTCAGACACATAACGGACTGAGCCACCCAGGCGTCCCTGGAAATTCTGGCTTTTTAAAAAATTAACTTTTCTATAACTTACTACATGTGTAGTTTATGGACAAAAGAGAATATGAAATTATAATCAAATATTCCATACTGAAATTAAAGGCCTTGGTCCTATTTTTTTTTTTTTTTTTGGTGAAATAAAGAGTTTTTCATATAAAAAAATAAAACAGGCAGAAGTAAAGCAATAACAGACAAACTCAGGAATGAGGAGAGCTGGAAATGGTAAATCTGTGAGTAAATATAAATAATTTTGTTTTCTTATTCTTAAGTTTATTTAAAAGACAGGTGGCTTTTTTCTTTTCTTTTCTTTTCTTTTTTTTTTAATTGATTGGTTTAGTTCCCCAAATCCCAAACATCTCCAACTTCAGGATGTGTGTCCCTATCAGGCTATACAGTCTCTCTCAGTATCTTTTTTTAATCAGCTATTAAACACATTTTCCCAGTGTGTTAAAGGAAAAAAAAAAAAAAAAAAGGTTTATTTATTTTGAGACAGCATGAGCAGAGAAGAGGCAGAGAGAGAGGGAGAGAGAGAATCACAAGCGGGCTCTGTGCTATCAGCACAGAGCCTGACACAAGGCTCGATCTCATGAATCATGAGATCATGACTTGAGCAGAAATCAAGTCAGACACTTAACTCACTGAGCACCCCAGATACCCCTTCCCAGTGCATTGTAATCTTCCAGGTTTCTTCTAAAAGTTCTATTATTCATTCAAGAAGTTAGGTGCGAATTTATTAAACTTGCCTAAATTTCCTAATAATACAGCAGATAGTCACAAATTACTAGATAACAGCAAGCTAACTTCTGGTGCTGTTCAGTAGTTCATCTTTTTTTATCCTTTTTACTTTTTGACCCCCTTCACCCATTTTCCTCATCCATCCTGCCTCTGGCAACCACCAATCTGTTTTCTGTACCTATGAGTTTGTTGTTGTTTTTAGATTCCACATATAATCCACAGTATTTGTCCTTCTCTGCTTGAGTTATTTCACTCAGCATAATGTTCTTGAGGTCCATCCATGTTGTTGCAAATTACAAGATTTCATTATTTTTTAATGGCTGAAAAATATTCCACTGTATATATAAAATTTCTTTATCCATTCATCAACCTATAGGTTGTTTTCATATCTTGGTTATTATACATAACGCTGTAATTAACATAGGAGTGCATATATCTTTTCAAGTTAGTGTTCTCTTTTTCTTTGTATAAATATCAAGAAGATTTAAAAAAAAGGTAGGGGGTGTGTGGGTGGCTCAGTCCGTTGAGCGACCAACCCTGGATTTCAGCCTAGGTCCTGATCTCATGGTTTGTGGGATTAAGCCTCACATCAGGCTCCATGCTATGCATGGGTTTCTCTCTTTCCCTCTCTCTGCCCCTCTCCCACTCACGTGGCATGTTCCCTCTCAAAATAAATAAACATTAAAAAAATTACCAAGAAGATTAAACGTCTTTTTCATACTCTGAATTAAAACAAGACGTTTAAGTTAAAATATCAAACTACGCTTCTTTTTTTTTTAAATGGATTTCCCTGTTTTAACTAACTTTTTAAATTAACTGGCCAACTGGGGCGCCTGGGTGGCTCAGTCGGTTGAGCGTCCAACTTCGGCTCAGGTCATGATCTCGCGGTCTGTGAGTTGGAGCCCTGCATCGGGCTCTGTGCTGATGGCTCAGAGCCTGGAGCCTGCTTCGGATTCTGTGTCTCCCTCTCTCTCTGACCCTCCCCCGCTCATGCTCTGTCTCTCTCTCTCTGTCAAAAATAAATAAAACATTAAAAAAAAAAATTAAAAATAAATAAATAAATAAATAAATAAATTAACTGGCCAATTAAAAGTCTCAAATGTATCTAAAAACAGTGCTTCTATTATCTGTGTCTATCTACCTAAACATACATCATGCCTAACTAAAAGAACATAGCAAGTTAATGTAGATGATTCATTAATTCTCTGTGAAATATGCTGCTTAATAATGTAGTCAACAATTAAAAACTTCACAGAAAGACTAAACTGGCTTGCAATGGAGCATGACAAAAATACTTTGGTTCTATTTTCATGTGTATAGATGAAGGTAAAGAAGAGTTGTTGATTATTTACAGAGGTGCCCTTTTTTTGTCAACTTTTCTCCCATCTTCAAAGATGTATTTTTAAAACACTCCTGGTTAATTTGACCGTGAAACAAGATGAGTATCACAGGACAGGAAGCAGGGCATTGAATTTTTTCAAATATCAAGACAATCACATCTTATTATATTAAGACCACATTAATTTAATGATATCCTATTAATAAATAGTCCATCAGTATAAATCCAAATATACTGAATGCTTCTAACAATATATGATCTGAACTTAAAAGAGTATGGCAGTGTTACAATTTCCTCCACAATAGGGGTGCCTGGGTGGCTCAGTTGGTGCAGCATCTGACTCTTGGTTACAACTCAAGTCATGATCTCATGGTTTGTGGGTTTGAGCCGCACATTAGGCTCCATGCTGACAGTGCAGAGCCTGCTTTAGATTCACTCTCTCTCTCTGCCCCTTCCCCACTTGTGCTCTTTTTCTAATAAACTTAAAAACAAAAAACAATTTCTTCCACAACAGTAGTATGACATTTATTTAGCTTTTAGAGCCAAAGCTGTTTCCCAAAGAACAAAACAAATAGAGGGTTTCCTATTTTTATAATTACCTAGGACTACAAAAAAAGCAATAAATTATTTAAGTTAAAAATCTAAGTGATTTTTAAAATTCCTTACCGGTATCTATGAACAAATATACCCTTAAAAATAGAATTCATCATATTTTCAATTTCATCCTGGTTTTCCTGTAGCTGAAATGAAAAAACAAAAAAAGTTAAATCCTGATCATTTTATTTGAAATGAACAGTTCCAGTTATTTTTAATTCCCAGTTATTCTCATTCTGAATAATAATCAATCCTTTTTTTCACTTATTGTGCATCACTTGTTTGAAATTACCAGTACTACTGCATTACTTCAAAAGCTTTACTAAACTGACTTCAGAACCTCTTTGTCTCTCTTTACACATACATACACACAGTAACTAACAAAAGTGTGATGTGGCTAAATGTGGCCAGATTCCAATATCCAAAATACTACCTGCTTTGAGAAGAAGTCTCAATTTCTGTCTTTCTTTCTTTTTATTGTTTTTAAGAAGTCTCAATTTCTATACCTCTTCCAACAAAGTCAGGCCCCTGGCTTGTTTTGCCTCTCTTGGTAGCAGGCCATCCTTGATCATATTTGCCACTGTAAAAGAAACTTACTATTCGGCCTAAAGTATCCAAATATTACTCTGCATCTGTTTAGCCCATAACTGAGACTAGGCCAAGTTCCCAATACAGAAGGCATAATTGAAGATAGAAGCAATCCTCGCCATTAGTCATAGAATGCAGCAACAAAATAAAATAGTCTAGTAATGATATAAAATTTAGGAAATACTACTGATCATAGTTAAAGTTTGAGCTTAGTTACTGCTCAAGAGGAACAAAAGCACTTATACAAAATTACATTCCAAGTGATATTTCTTATTATAATCTCTTGTGTAGTAATACTCAGTGAAATAATTTGCTTTTATTACATATAAGAGTGTGAGAATAAAATTCCTTCAGACTTACTCTTTTGCTGTATGCTTTATTTCAGTTTTACTGAAATAATTTTTTTTATTTTATATGTTTTATTATATAAAAAATTAATTTATAAGAGGCATACAGTTTGGTTAATAGTACTTACTGATGCACAGTTCCAAAATTTACTTTCACAAAATTTCAAGTATTATATATGATTTTAACTGTGTTCCTCAGAAATTCATATGCTGAAGTCCTAATGCCCCAGTACCTCAAACCTTATTTGGAAATAGGATTGTGTCAGATGTAATTAGTTAAGATGGGGTCATTCTAAAGTAAGGTGGGTCCTGAATCCATTATTACTGGTGTCTTTATAGAAAGCAGAAATTTAGAGACACAGACACACACGGAAGTCATGGAGAAACTGGAGTTATCTTCAACTTGAAGCCACTTAGTCTGTGTTGGTATCTGTTACAGCAGCCCCAGCTAGCACCCTAATACAGCATGGGTAATAATTTAAAATTAGTTTGCGTTTCGTGTTGCCTGTTATAACCCATTATTCATCAGTAATTTATTTGTAGCAATGTGATATTATTCTGTTTTCAAGTTAAAATACTGTATATTTAAAATTTGATTTCCTATTGGGCAAATAAAAATATTACCTACTAAAAACCCAGTTTAAAACACTTTCAAGATATATATATATATATATATATATATATATATATATATATATATACATATATACGTGTATATATATACACGTATATATGTATATATATATATATATATATATATATATATATATATATATACACACACACACACATACATGAAAATTGCAGTGTAAAACTGAGACCAATCTTATTTATAGGAATGCCTTATTCATCAGCTAATAAGTAGTCTTTGGTTTCCTTCTAGAAGGGCAGCTTTGCTAGCACCCAGCTCTGACCATACTATTTATTATGCTTTCTGAATTCACAGCCTGATAATCTTTCTGAGTTACCTGACCCCTAGACTACCTTCTTTCAAACATAGGATTGTTTTATGATTCTCTTCAGCCATCAGACAGCACTCAGATAATCAGTGGCTGAACATTCCAGTTTAATTTGAAACCTTGAGATCACACATCTGACTTAAATAAATAATTTAAAATACATACAACACACTTGCTCCCTCCCTCTGTCCCTCTGTCTCTCTCTCACACACACAGCCACACGCAGCCCCATCAAAAACAAACAAACAAAAAACAAAATCACACATACCTTTTTAAGATCGTATGAAACTTACCTCTTTGCGTTTCTGAAGAAGTAACTCCAACCTTTCATTAGCTCTCTTCCCAATCATTTTATTTCTCTCAGCTTCATATTGTCTTTGTGTGTTATCCTGATGAATACTGAGGTTTAAGGCAACATTCACCAACGCAGTCATGAGCTTCATGGCTATGAAATAAAGGAAGATTATGGTTTTCACCTATTAATAAGATTTTCATCCGTAAGATAACAAATTTATAATGGAAATGGGTGAAGGAAACAAACTAGTCAGTTTCTATGTTTTACAACTCCGGCATAACAAATTAAAAAAAGAAAACTTAACTTTATAGAAATAAAGTCACGATCTTAGGCTGCAACATAATTTTCTGTGCCTTAGTGTCTCTATAGCTTAGTTCACAACATTTTCCTCCTTAAAATCAGCTCCATCCTAATTAGCAGCAGGAAGAATTTAACACCCCCTCTTCCCGACCTTCAAATATGCATGTTAGGTTTTTCTTCTGCCCATGAGTTCTGTGTATACAATTGCATCTTTAATACCTTTAGACACTTCAAAGATGGCTTAGATATTTACAATCAATTCATGACCCTTACCCACAAAGATGGTTTGTTCTCAGTGAATAGCATAACTCCCAAACCCTGAAATACAGATCCTACCAAACTCATTAATCAAAAATGTACCCCGTGAACTTCTGATTGACCTATTTTCCTCACAGTGTTAATGTACTTTTAAATGTTCACTTGGATTTGCAAATCTTTATTTTCAAACTTGTGTTTCAAGTCATCTGAAAAACAGGTATAACACAAACCTTAAACTTTTCTCTACTCATATTTATTTTCATTATTGATAGTGTAGAAAAATACTGACAAAGGACTAAGAGTTTGTGCTGGTAAAAAAAACTTCCTTTTTTTTCTTTCTAGGTTATTTATTCATCTGCAAGTATGAACGAATGTGCAGTTTTAAAAAATGAACTGATCAATGTTTTGGAATACTGATCCACTTATCGGCAAACATCCATAACTATATAGGAGCATGCATTTCTCTTAAAACTTATGATTTCCCTTTAGTTAAACACATCTATTATCTATACGCACGCGCGCGCACACACACACACTATATATATATATATATAATGTTAACCTGAAACTCTGTATGCTTTTTGGCAACTCCATGTTAATAGTGATTGCTGCCTTTAAGCTAAAATATAAGACAAGATGTAAACAAATATATTTAAGTTAGTAACTACTTAGAAATACATTTAATTAAAATACTTCTTCCTAAGATACAGTGTCTCACAATAGTAAGTTGAGAAATATTCAAAATACAGGCTAGTGATTTTACAATATTTTACACACTGTCAGGGTATCTGATGATACTGTGAAAGTTAAAAGTACTTTTTTTTTTTTAAGTTTATTTATTTTTGAGAGAGTGAAAGAGAGACAGAGCACAAGCGGGGAGGGGAAGAGAGAGAGGAAGACAGAATCCAAAGCAGGCTGCAGGCTCCGAGCTGTCAGCACAGAGCCAGAGGTGGGGCTCTAACTCGTGAAGTGCAAGATTATGACCTGAGCTGAAGTTGGACACTTAACCGACTAAGCCACCCAGGCACCCCTAAAAGTACTTTTTAGATTAATCTGTATAAAAAAGGAGAATAGCTCAAAGACAAGAGGGATCTGGGGCATTCACACTGCCCAAAGTCATGGATAATAGTGTAATAAGAGTTTGTCCTGAGCATACAAAATCATACCCTTTGGAGTTTTAATTCAGGATATACCTCCAGGTCCCCAAAACAAAATGACTTATATATCAAGGAGTTGAAAAGCTTTAAAATTAACACCAACCCTGGCTGGAATTCCTTAGTGGAAGCTGAGACACAAATTTTCTTCAATTTAATGATTTTTGCTTTTAGCTACATATCTCCTTATGAACCCAGATCCCACAGGCCAACTGCCACTGTGTAATGACCCTCTTCCCATCCTAGACATATAAACATAATGCAAAATGGTCAATATGTTTTCACAAAAAGACAGGATATAACAGTATTTACTGAGATAAAATGCTTATTGATCTGTAAAACAAATTTCAACTGAAATTTTCATTTCATTTACCAACAATTAGCAAATAAATGGCTACTGAGAGACTGCTAATTTAATGACACATACATAACATGGGGACTGTGATATCTGAGTCCAGTGAAAAACACTCATTCCTACATAGAGTGAGCACTAATTAAATTTCACCAGTATTACTAAAGGAATTATTTTATAAATTAATAGTCCTACAGGAATTCAGCCTGGTTCTGTGACACTGGCTATGAAGTAGTTTCTCCTTGTTTGCCGAAGAGAAGAATACTTCATTTAGCCTTCAAATTTTAACTACTGGGTATAGAAGGGCAAACCTGTTTTAATGCTGTGCTACTCATAGTATGGTCTGCAAATAGGTGCTGACCACAAAAGGTTTATTCACAGTTGATTATCAGTACAATTCGAAAGTAAGTTTTTAGAAATGTTCTTAACAATCTGACAATGATTGTATGTCTACTGACTAATAATATGACACTAAGAAACATATAATTCATTTGCTTGCATGTTACAAAAGTATTAGCTTGTGAAAGACTGGTAATTAAAAAATTAGCCTTAATACCACAGAGTTTAATAAAAACTTATTTAGTGCTTCCTCATTCACCTATCAATCCAGTATGTACGTAACCACTATTTTACTACAAACTAGAAGTACAGAAGTGAATTAGAGTATCTATCTTCATGGTTATTACATTCTAAGCTAGTGAACATAATAAACTAATACAGAATATACAAACGAAAAAAGTATGCCAGTTAATAAAAAAATCTATAATGAAAAATACAGAATTTTTAAAAAAAGTATGGTAAAAAGGGTAGTCACAGGCAAGAAGGCCTCTCTGCAGAGTTCACATTTGACCATTAAGTGAAGGGATGAGTATATGATTATATGACAGAACATTGTTCCAGGGTAAAGGAGTCCAAAGGTTATAAGATAAATTGTTATGAAGAGGGCACTCATAAAAGAGCAAGGTATTTAATGTAGCTGAAGCACAGAAACAGAGGCAGGAGATGAGAGTAAGAAAGAAATCAAGAGACCAGTTTACAAGAGTTCTACTAGAATCTAGTCAGAACTCAGGAATTAAATCTAAAGCAGATAAGACCCACCAGAAAATATGGTATGGGTGAGAAATAGTTTGATTTGCATTTAAAACCACTGTGCGAACAGATTATAGAAGAGTAAAAGTGGAAGAAGGAAGACTAAATAGGAGAACACTAGGAGCTGAAAATATTTTGCCAAAAGTTTGGAATAATGATTCTCAAGTTGTTGGCTTTCAGCAACTCAGTACAACAATGCTGGCGTGAAGTAAAGTGTTACCAATAGGTAGAGAGATTCTGAAGATTTAGCTAAAAAAAAAATTATAGATTATAATGTAGGAAAATAAGATCAAAAGAAAAGACAAGGGTAATTAGAAAGCTTTGATTTTATTAGGTATCTAAGTGGAAATATCCAGTAGATATATATTTGAAGTCATCATCAAAGACATTATTTAGAGCAAATAAAACAACACATCATCCAATGAAAAATGAGGCATGATTTATGTGCTGAAAAGAAAAGCTTATCAAGACATTTGTTGATGGGGGAAAAAAAAGCAAGAAGCTTGTGAGTATGTATACAATGCTATCATTTATGGAAAAAAGGAATGTTATTTATTTTTATGTGCCACTCTTGTAAGCTCTTTACACATACTTAGTCATTTATACCTCATAACTCAAACAAGTAAGTATATTATAACTATTCTTTTTGTACATAGGAGAAAACTGAGACCAAGATCAGCTAAGAGACTTGAAAGTTACACAGCCAGCAACTGGGCAGAGACAGAATTTGATTACAGGGAGTTATGCTCCACAGTCCAAGTTCTTAAGCACTATATCACATACTGCCTCTCAATCAATATGTATGTGCTATTATATTCATAATCTTTGGAAAAAAATTTATGAGACTGCCAAATTTGGTTGCCTTCAAGAAGATAATTTGATAGCTCAGAGCCATGGGTGAATGACATTTTACCATATATATAAATCATAAATCATGTGACTATATTACCTCTTCCACCATCATTATTTTCTAACAAAAATAATAAAATTATGGAATTGGTTTTCACTTTATTCACCAAAGAGTGAATAAAGACAGGAAAGATAAAAAGGTCTGAAGACTGAGTTCTGAGATAATTCAGTATTTACAGTTTAGCTTTTTAAGATCCATTATGACAGTGTGTATTCCACAGAACAAGTTCAGACAGTGACTTAAGAAGGAAGAAGTAGCTATGTCTAATGAGACAGAAACGTAATACCTGGGAGCTTCCCTGTGATTTGGACAATAAAGAGGTAACTGCTGACTAAACAGAAACAATGAAGTGGCAGAAACAGATATCTGACTGGAGTGTGTTTAAAGAGAATTAAGAAGACAAAAAGGAGTGAACATAAATAATTGAGATTTGCTGCGAAGAAAAGGAGAGTATTAGGACTGTAGGAAGAAAGGCATGAGGAAACAAGGGAGAATGTAATGGTCAGTCTTATGTATCAACCTGGCTAGGCTACAGTATCTAGTTATTGAATCAAATACTAATCCAGGTGTTACTGTGAAGGTATTTCATAGATATAGTTAACAGCGACATCAGCCAGTTTTAAGTAGAGGAGATACCCTCAATAAGGTGGTGGGTTTCATGTAGTCAGTTGAATACCTTAAGAAGAAAAAACTAAGGTTTCCTGGAGAAGGAAATTCTGCGTAAGGGCTGTACAACTCCAACCTCCCTCTAGCTTGCTGTCCTACACAGATTTCAAATTTGCCAGTTCCCACAATTTTGTCAGCCAACTTACTGAAATACATCTCCCTGGCACAGACCCCTCGCATGCACCAAGTCTACTGATCACAGAGTGTTGGAAAGCTTCAGTTTGAGGGGAAACAGGATCTATCTTCATTCCTTTTTCACCCTTGGATCTAGCTTCTTTTAACAAACAAACCAAAACACACCTAGAATCTAGCTTCCTTTTCTGGGGGCTGGTGGGGGGGAACCTCGTCTTAATATAGCCATTACTTGGAAGAGTACAACGGTCTTTCCTAACAATCAAATGCAGAAAGTAACCCAGACAAAATGAGAAGACAGGCGAATTAACCCCAAAAGAAAGAACAGAGAAGTCACAAGGATTTAATCAATGCAGATAAAAGTAAGATGTCTGAACCAGAATTTAAAACAGTAATCATGAGGAAACTAGCTGGGTTTGAGATAAGCACAGAAGACACTACAGAATCCTTTACTGTAGAGATAAAACAACTAAAAACTAGTCAGGCAGAAATAAAAAATGCTATAACCAAGATGCAAAGCCAAATGAATGCAATGCTGATGAAGATGGATGAAGCAGAATAGCAAATCAGCGATACAAAAGATAAAAACTATGGAAAATAATGAAGCTGAAAAAGAAGGAAAGAAAGGTATTGGATCACAAATGTAGACTCAGGGAACTCAGTGACTCCTTAAAGCATTATAACGTTTGTATCACAGGAGTCCCAGAAAATGAAGAGAAAAAAAGGACCAGAAGGTTTATTTAAGCAAATTATAGCTGAAAATCTCACTAATCTGGGGAAGGAAACAGACATTAAAAAACAAAAAGCATAGAGACCTCCCATTAAATTCAACAAAAGCTGCCATCACTAAGACATATCACAGTGAAGTTCAAAAATACACAGTCAAGGAAAGAATCCTGAATGAGGAAAGGGAAAAAAAAAAAGTTGTTAACATACAAGGGAAGACAGATCAGGTTCGCAGCAGATCTGTCCACAGAAAACTGACAGGCCAGAAGGGAGTAGTATGATATAGTCAACATGCTAAATGGGAAAAGTACGCAGCCAAGAATACTTTATCCAGCAAGGCAATCAGAGTAAAAGGAGAGTTTCCCAGACAAAAAATGAAGGAATTCATGACCAGTAAACAGACCTGCAAGAAATATTAAAGGGAACTCCTTGAGTTGGGGGAAAAAAAGACCACAAAAGCAACAAAGACTAGAAAGGAACAGAGAACATCATCAGAAACACCAACCTTATAGGTAGCATAATGGCACTAAATTCATACCTTTCAATGATTACTCTGAATGTAAATGGACAAAATGCTCCAATCAAAACACAAAGAGTATTAAAATGGATAAAAAAAGAAGACCCTTCTATATGCTGCCTATAAGAGACTCATTTTAGACCTAAAGACATCTGCAGATTGAAAGTGATGAGATGAAAAACCATATATAATGCTAATGAATGCCAAAAGAAAGCCTGACCAGCCATACTTATATGAGACAAACAAGATTTTAAACCAAACAATATAACAGATGAAGAAGAGTATTATACCATAATTAAGGAGTCTATCCATCAGGGAGATTTAACAATTATAAATATTTATGCCCTCAACATGGAAGCACTCAAATACATAAATCAATTATTAACAAATACAAAGTAACTCAATGGTAATAATACAATAATATTAGGGGACTTTAACACACCATCTACAACAATGGATAGATCATCAAAACATAAATCAACAAGGAAACAACAGCTCTGAATGACACACTGCACCAGATGGACTTAACAGATATATTCAGAACATTTCATCCTACAGCAGCAAATGTACATTCTTTTCGAGTGCACATGGAACATTCTACAGAGCAGATCACATACTGGGTCACAAATCAGCCCTCAACAAGTAAAAAGACTGAGATCAAACCATGCATATCTGCAGAACATAAAGCTTTGAAACTTGAAGTCAATCACAAAAAAAATTTGGGAAGACCACAAATACATGGAGATTAAAGACCATCCTACTAAAGAATAAATGAGTTAACCATGAAATTGAAGAAGAAATTAAAAAATACATGGAAGCAAATGAAAATGAAAACACAAAAGTGCAAAACCTTTGGGTTGCAGCAAAGTCAGTCTTAAAGGGAAGTATATTGTAATATAGGCCTATCTGAAGAAGCAAGAAAAGTCTCAAATACACAGCCTAACCTTATACCTTAAAGGATCTAGAAAAGGAAAAGCAAGGGGTACCTGGGTGGCTCAGTTGGTTAAGCATCTGACTTTGGCTCAGGTCATAATCTCACTCTTTTGTGAGTATGAGCCCTGCTTTGGGCTCTGCACTGGCAGTGTGGAGCCTGGTTAGGATTGATTCTCTTTCTCTCTCTGTGTCTGCCTCTCCTCCTCTTGCACGTGTACATGCACGCTCTCTCTCTCTCTCTCAGACTAAATAACCTTAAAAAAAAGGGAACAGCAAATGAAGCCTAAAGCCAGCAGAAGAAGGGAAATGATAAAATCAGAGCATAAATAAATATAGAAACAAAAAAATCATATCAATGAAAATAAGAACTGTTTCCTTGAAGTGATAAACCAGTAGACTAGACTTATCAAAAAGAAAAAAAAAAGAACCCATATAAATGAAATCACAAATGAAAGGGGAAAGATCATAACCAATATCATAGAAATACAAACATTTATAAGAGAACATTATTAATAATTATATGCAAAAAAACTAGGCAATCTGGAAGATATGAGCAAATTCCTAGAAACATACAAACCACCAAAACTGAAACAGGAAGAAATAGAAAATTTGAACAGACCCATAACCAGCAAAAAAATTGAGTCAGTAATCAAAAAACTCTCAACAAATAAGAGTCCAGGGCCAGATGATTTCCTAGGGGAATTCTACCAATGTTTTAAAGAGTTAATACCTATTCTTCTCAAAATGTTCCAAAAAATAGAAAAATAAGGAAAAACTGCAAACTCATTCTACAAAGCTAGCATTACCTTGATTTCAAAACCAGACAAAGAGCCCACTAAAACAGAGAATTACAGGCCAGTATCCTTGATGAACATGGATGCAGAAATTGTGAACAAAATTCTCACAAATGAAATCTACAGTACGTTGAAAGAATTATTCACTATGATCAAGTGGGATTTATTCTTGAGCTGCAAGGGTGGTACACTATTCACAAATCAATCATCATGATACACCACATTACAAAAAGGATAAGAACCATATGATCCTCTCAACAGATGCAGAAAAAACATTTGACAAAGTATAGCATCCATTCCTGATAAAAACCTTCAATCAAGCGGGGATAGAGAGAACATACTTTAACATCATAAACACCATATATAAAAGACCCACAGCTAATATCATCCTCAATTAAAAACTGAGAGCTTTTCTTCTATGGTCAGGAACAAGTCAGGGATGTCCATTCTCACCATTGCTATTTAACACAGTACTGGAAGTATGAGCCACAGCAATCAGACAATAGAAAGAAATAAAAAGCATACAAATTGGCAAGGAAGAAGTCAAACTTTCACTATTTCACAGATGAGATGGTACTCTATGTAGAAAGCCCAAAAGACTCAACCAAGAAATTGCTGGAAGTGATACATGAATTCAGTAAAGTTGCAGGATATAAAATCAACATACATAAATAAGTTGCATTTCTAAAGACCAATAATGAAGAAGCAGAAAGAGAAATCAAGGAATCTATCCCATCTGCAACTACACCAAAACCTGTAGGATACCCAGGAGTAAACCTAACCAAAGAGGTAAGAAGTAAAGGTCAAAAATCTATACTCTGAAAACTATAAGCACTTATGAAAGAAACTGAAGAAGACACAACTAAATGGAATAACATTCCATGCTCATGGATTGGAAGAACAAACATTGTTAAAATGTCTACACTAATCAAAGCAACCTTCACATTTAATGCAATCCCCATCAAAATACCATGAGCATTTTTCACAGAGCTAAAACAAACAATCCTAAAATTTGTATGGAACCACAAAAGACCCTGATTACCCAATGCAATCCTGAAAACGAAAAGCAAAGCTGGAAGCATCATGATTCTAGACTCCAAGTGTATTACAAAGCTGTAGTCATCAAGACAATAAAGTACTGGCACAAAAACAGACACATATAAATCAATGGAACAGAATACAGAACCGAGAAGTGGACCCATAACTACATAGTCAACTAATTTTCGACAAAGCAAGAAAGAATATCCAATGGAAAAAAAAAGACAGTCTCTTCAACAAATGATGTTGGTGAAACTGGACAGCAACATGCAGAAGAATGAACCAGGACCGCTTTCTTACACCAAACACAAAAATAACTTCAAGATGGATAAAAGACCTAAATGTGAGATAGGAAACCATCAAAATCCCAGAGGAGACCACAGGCAGCAACCTCTTTGACTTCATTGGAGCAACTTCTTAATAGACACATCTCTGGAAGCAAGGGAAACATAAGCAAACATGAACTACTGGGACTTCATCAAGATAAAAAGCTTCTGCACAGCAAAGGATATAATCAATAAAACTAAAAGGTGGTCTATTGAATGGGAGAAGATATCTACAAATGACGTATCTGATAAAGGGTTAGTATCCAAAATCTATGAAGAACTTATCAAACTCAACACCCCAAAAATAAATAATCCAGTGAAGAAATGGGCAGAAGACATGAATAAACATTTCTCCAAAGAAGACATCCAGCCAGACAGCTAACAAACACATAAAAAGATGTTCAGTATCACTCACCAACAGGGAAATACAAATCAAAAGCACAATGAGATACCACCTCATGCCTGTCAGAATGGATAAAATTAACAACACAGGAAACAACAGATGTTGGTGAGGATGTGGAGAAAGGGGAACCCCCTCCTATTGTTGGTGGGAATGCAAACTGGTGCAGCCTCTAAGGAGAACCATATGGAGGTTCCTCAAAAAATTAAAAAAAGAACTACCCTATGATCCAGCCATTGCACTAACCAGGTATTTATCTAAAGGATACAAGAATACAGATCTGAAAGGATACATGCACCCCGATGTTTACAGCAGCAATATCAACAACAGCCAAACTATGGAAACAGCCCAAGTGTCCACTGACTGATGAATGTGTACACGTACACGCACATACACATCCATCCATATCCAATGGAATAGTAGCCATTAAAAAGAATGAAATCTTGCCATTTGCAATGATGTGGATGGAGCTATACTGTATAAGAGAAATAGTGCCAAGAGAAATAAATCAGTCAAAGAAAGGCAAATAACACATGATTTCACTCATATGTGGAATTTAGGGAACCAAACAGACAAACATACGGGAAGGGAAAGAAAAAAAAAAGAGAGGGAAGCAAATCATAAAAGACTCTTAACAACAGAGAACAAACTGAGGGTTGAAGGAAAGATGTTGGTGGTAGATGGGCTAAAACCCAGTGACGGGTATTAAGGAGGTATGATGAGCAGTGGGAGTCATATGTAAGTGAAGAAATCACTAAATTCTATTCTTGAAACCAATACTACACCATAAAATTTTGGGGAAAAAAAATTTCATTATTAAAACATTTGTCTTCTGAGAAAAAAAATAATTAAAAATAAACTTAAAAAACCCCTCCCCCTCCTCAATATATGTGTGTGTGTGTGTGTGTGTGTGTATGTATATACACATATATATGTATATATGTGTGTGTGTGTGTGTGTGTATGTATGTATGTATTTATCAGTAAGTACATCTTCTCTTGGTTCCGTGTCTCTAGAGAGCCTTAACTGAGAATGTTTCTAAAAGATAAGAGCAACTAAGGCATATTAGTATAATGATAAGAATTATCTAATAAAAGGGGGGAACTGAAGCCAGTAGAGAGAAAAGAGCAAAGTTCTTGAGGGAGAGAACAGGGCTCAGATCTACTGAACAAAGGCAAGGACTGACCTTAGAAGTAACTGTAGTAAGAGAAAAAGTAGAGAATATTGGTATAGCTGCACCTAGATTAGTAGGTTTAATCCTTGAAGAATTCTCTGTTGACTCTATTAAGCAATTAAAATAATCAGCTAAAAAAATCAGTGAAAAAAAGATAATAGGAGATATTACAGGTCTGAGGAGAAGGTATGAAATAATCCTGTAAGAAAGTAGGAATAATATGGAGTAGAATGCTGTAATGGGATTTCTAGGCAACATTAAAGGTCCACTTGTGAGAAAAATCTAAAGCCTAGCCATTACAAGTATATGTTTTTCTTCAGCCACTTTCAAGCGCTCTGGTACAGGTACGAAGCAGGTGGTAATATAGGGTTTTCAAAGGAGGCATGATGGAAACAGAGGCAAGGATGTTGAGGATATGAAGACAGACAGGATTATAATAAATCTAGTTGAAAATGATCTATGCTAGGAAAACTGAGGAAATGAGGAAATGAGGAAATGGTGTGAAGAACACTAAAAATATGGCATCAAAGGATCTGAAGTCCCAATGAAAGATAAACAATACTTGAATTGGGAACACAGAGGAAAAACACTGAAACAAAAAGAAGTGGTTATTGGCAAATGGGATGGTTGAAATTAAGATTGTAGACATCGACTCTTTCAATCAATATCCAACAATTTATATTTATGTGTTCCTAAACATAAAAACAAAATCTAAAAAACTGCATTTATATTTAATGATCTATTTCTGAAATACACTTTAAAAAAAATTTTTTTTAATGTTTATTTATTTTTGAGACAGGGAGAGACAGAGCATGAACAGGGGAGGGTCAGAGAGAGGGAGACACAGAATCTGAAACAGGCTCCAGGCTCTGAGCTGTCAGGACAGAGCCTGACGCAGGGCTCGAACTCACGGACCGCAAGATTATGACCTGAGCCAAAGTCGGCCGCTTAACCAACTGAGCCACCCAGACACCCCTGAAATACACTTTTGAAAACTAATACTGTATACCAAAGAAATATGTTTGATAATGGGACAAACTATATTTTTAAAAGAGGGATGATTATATTCCTTTAGTTTTAAAAAGCTTATTTTAACAAACAAAAAAGCTTACAAAAAGCTTCCACTTTACAAATGACAGTTCGTTTTTAATTTTTCATTTAATTTTATTTTTAAGTAAACTCTATGCCAAACATGGGCCTCAAACTCATGACCCTGAGATTAAGAGTTGCATGCTCTACTGACTAAACCAGCCAGGCACCCCCATAAGATAGAGATTTAACCATTCCCTTTATCTCTTAAAACCCAACCAAAATAATAAGGAGAAAACAAATTTCACCTTCAATAAATTAAGAAAAATACTGGTAAACCCAAACCATAATATATGTATATATGTGTACATGGAAAGCAGGAAAGTAAGCAGAGAGCATACAAATCACACCAAGTGGTCAAAAAAGGAAATACAACTAGGTATATCTAAAAGAAGATAAAAAAGAAAAAAACAAACAAACAAACAAACATTTCATTCTGCAGAATCCAGAAGCATTCAGGAATTAGTAATACCAGGTTCCATAGAAGAAGGAGGGAAGTAAGGTCTAAAGTCAAAGTTTATAAAATAAGTAATTAAATCCCTAAGGCTCTACTCCAACAACCTAGGGCAGTCAAGCAATTTTTCCCCCACACACCCATCTTGAAAGTCCAGAAAGTTTATTCTCTCAACAAAATTAGCGAGAGATTTGGAATCATCAAACAAATCAGAGGGATATAAGTGAAGTCCAGATTGCCCTGGATGCTGCTTCACCCTGCCAAACTCCCAAATGGTAGACAGCAACTAAACTTAAGTAGATTGAAAGATCCTCCTGCAAAGAAGCTGAACTTTCCCAGGGAAAATAATGATCAACAGTTTAGGGTCTACAATGAAAATGCCAGGTGACCACATAACCATCCTACAGTGATGCTCACCAAAGAAGACAAAGCCACTGCCTTACCCTGTCAAATACAACACATTCACAGAGACATACACAGCCCCTCTGTTAACTGCCTTTGTAGTGCCACATTCTAAGCAACAGAATACCAAGAAATAGCTATTTGAGGAAAGGTTCCAACATGAAAGAGAGTGATTGGAGCAGAGATTCAGAAGAAAAGAGTACGGAGCAGAAAAAACTTCAGAGTAATAATAATGAACAGTATCAAAGATATAAGAGAAGATATTACATCCATGAACTAATACTTAAAAAATAAACCTGGAGAAAGAACTCTTAGGAAACTTATATGATGGTCAAAATTAAGTTCAATAAATTTGAGGAAGTATAAGAAAAATGTAAAAAAACACTAAGAAATGTTAAATGGAAGAGAAATAATAAGACACTGAGGATTGATTAAAGAGATTAATATCCAAGCAATAGGTATTCAAAAAAGAGTACCAAGAATAATGAAAGGGAAAAAATAAATACACATCAGAGTGTATCACCATGCTATTTCAGAACACCAGGAATAAAGAGAAAAATCTAAAAGCTTCCAAAGAAACAGGATCAGAATCAGAAGCTGAAACAGCACTGGACTTCTGACTTGTTAAGAAATGATAATCAGCAACAATGGAAGCTAGAGGAAAAATTCTGAAGATAATTTTCAATGATGAATTCTATATTGGGTCAGAGAATTAAACATGAGTATATAATATACTTTTCAGGCATGTAAAATCTCAAATATATACTTCCCCAATACCTCTTTTCAAAGCTATCAAAAAATAAGCTAACCAAAAAGAAGAGAATAAATTAAGAAAGAAAGCAAAAGATGACAGGGAAAGATGGAAAAGTGGTCTCAGTATGCTGGGTAGCCAGTCTTGACCGCTGGTGAAGTTAACAGGTCACTCTCTTTTCCAAAAATAGGTCACCATCTTTTCCAAAAAATTCAAATAATAGCAGAAAAGTTAAGAAACTTAAAGGACATCAAGATTTTAGAAAATGAGACTGCCTTATCATACATGATTATAAAAATTAAAAGCACAGAAAATACATGCTATAAAATTGATACTATTATTTGCTTAAAAATGAAACAAAAAACCCTCAAAACTATGCTTATGAGGAAAAAAACTAAAGGAAATACAAACATATTCTGGGCACAATGATAAGTAGAACTATGGGTAATTTTTATTTTTGTACTTTTTTCCTTTTCTGAATATATCACTATAGTAATTTTATATGCACAGAAAACATTTAAATGTACAATATGGAATTGTTAATGAAATATATACAAAAAATTTTCTCAATTTCTCTGCCCTCTTTAGAACTAAGCCAAGCAAGCTCTGTCATTCCGTTGTAGTTATAGTATCAATTTTACTGGGTGACTTTTATATGTTAAACATTTAACACGAATTCATTTAAGCCTTTCATTCCTACAAGATGGGACTATTAGTATTAACAGTATACAGATGAGGAAAGTGAGGCACAGAAGTGATTTGTCTAAGGTCACCAAGCTAATAGATAATGATAAGCAATGTTTGTAAAGTGATTTTAAAACCATGATTTCTTTATAAAAGCTAGCCCCCAAAAGAAAGCTAATTTTCATATCTGATGAAAAAGATAAACCTAAGAAAATGATAGTTAACTAGAAAACTTAACACATTACTATAGATACCTATATTTACATATTTGAAGTAAATATTTACATCACTGAATTTTTAAAGTTTACTGTATTTTACAGATACAGCTAGAGATATAGTGGCATTCACAAATTTGGTCAATTATTGAGAACACTTAAGGTCTATTCACAAACTCTGGAAAACTGGGAACTGTTATCTTTAGGGCAGAGGTTAATAAAAACAAACAAAGGTTATGAAGTAAAAAAACAAAACAAAAAATACAATGGTAAAAGTACAAAGCAATGAGAAAGTAAGACTTTAGAAGAATAAAAAAATGAACATAAGAAAGAATGAAGAGATTATTTATACTCTATAGTCTGCTTTTTGATGATGTCAGACCTAAAATTGTCAAGCCCTAACCATAGAAACCAAAAATATTGTCTAGTTAAGAATTCCAAAACACTTAACTGAATGTAATAAAGAGAATTTGTGACAAAATTAAAAGATAAAATAAAATAAAAGACGAGACAAAAAATAAAAATGCATGCTATTAGTTTTGTTTTTATTATTTTTTTAATTATTTTTTTCTTAACAGGAGTTTTTGAAAGATCTAATTTCTGATTTCCTCATTGGCAATGTCTTTTATTACTAAGAGTAGGTGCTCAATATGTTCTGAATAAAAACATGAATGAAGTAAAACACTGCCAACACTATTAGCTCTTCTTGTCATTACAGAATAATAGGAACAGCTTATTAAATGTCAGGCACTGGTCTGTGCTCTCCTAATTTCTTTCTTTTAATCTTTTTTATTTATTTTGAGAGAGAGCAAGTGTGCCTGAGCAGGAGAGGGGCAGAGAGAATTCCAAACGGCTCGATGCTCAGCATAGAGCATGACAGGGGCTCAATTCCACAAACCATGAGATCATGACCTGAGCTGAAAAGAGTCAGATGCTTAACCAACTAAGTCACCTAGGCCCCCGCCTCTCCTAATTTCTCTTAATGAGATCACTATTATGATATTCCTCACTTTGCACGTGAAGAAAGGCCAGGAAAGTTAAAGATTTGTCCAAGTTACCAAACCAGTAAAAGGCAGTGAGGGATGTGGATCCAGACAGTCTGGTGCAGAACCCATTCTATGAACCACTATATTATATGGTTTCAGCAACTGAAAGCGAAAGAAAAGATGCCAATTTACTGATGCAAAGTGATTTTCAATCTATGGCTGGAGAGCAAAGCAATTTCATATATCGTATATTTCTTCAGAGTAGAAGTCCAGAGACTGTGACTTCGTAAGAAATGATAATCAGCAATGAATCATACGTCAATATAAAATTAACTATATGTAAACATAATAATGTTAAACAATAAGGTATAAAGAAATGTTTATTCCCCCAAGGGTCTGAGAGTGACCTATTAACTTCACCAGTGGTCAAGTCTGGCTACCCAGCATACTGAGACCACCTGACTCTCATATGATGATCTTAACCACATTTTCTAATTTTCCCAGAATTCATCTCAGAAAAAAGTAGAATAAATCACCATGCTATTATTAATATAATTTTGTGTTCTTAATCCTCTTTGTCCAAATTAGCATTTTCACCTTAGTAGTGAGTGGTAGCCAATATTAATCTACTTGTAATATAAAAGAAAATCATATAGGTGAGAAAACAGAAAAAAAAATAACGTTACATCAACATTACTTATCCTACAAATTACCACCTAACAAAAATTAGAAATAAACACTTTATAAAGTATTGGCATACATTTTTAAAGCAAATGTCTAAAAATAATGTAACTATAGATCTGAAAAACAGACTCTTTGAGAGTAGAATTATCTTCATAACACCAAACAACAAAGCTATTTTTTTTTTTTGACCTTCGAGGAAAAAAGACAGATTATTACCTCATGAAAATTTCATCAAATTGAGGAATAATTAAATGTGCCCAGTCTCAGATTCTAAATCCACCAAAATAAGGACAAAATGTTATTTAAATTACATCCACAAGCTATGTTCCAATATGCGCAACTGAGGAAGCTATTTAGAACAGAAATAAGGGCACTTAATTCTAAAGATTAATAGTTAATGAAAACTGTACTGCAACCTGAAGTACTACCTCAAACAAACTGGAGAGCATGTTTTAAAATTCCAATTAAGAGAACAGAAAAAATAATAAGGAAAATAGAAAATGTAATAGCTAACAGTCTGTTCAAATTTAACAGCAAAAAGAATTTCAATAAAGAGGAAACATAGTTTACCTCCAATGGAAAAACGAGACTACTGTAACTGTAGAATAAACAGACCTAAAGAACTACAGAATGATGAAAATTTTTAATAAAAATATGGTAAAAAGTATACAATTAAATGCAATGCATAAACACTGACAATACGGGACACATTATTTAACTGAATAAGAAAATGAGTTATCTGGAAAACCAATTAAAAGTGCTACTGATAAGATCATTCTGATGACTTATCAAGCTCTGCAACTCATCACATCTGTACCCTACAGAACAACTAACCTGATTGTCTCTCTTCTCAGCTAAGATATAAGCAATGTCAAGGAGCATTTTATTCCAAAGCCGATAATCATATCTGGCCATAACTGCCTTGTAACTGTCCATGCACATAGTCTTTGAAGCAGAGGATTAAATGTTCCTGCCCATTTTATCTAGTCCCCAAGACTCGTCCTGCAAAGTGAATAAAAATGATTATCTTTTAATCTGCCCCTTGCATACATACCATAAAAAAGAGAGAGAGAGAGAGAGAGAGAGAGAGAGAGAGAGAGAGAGAGAGAGAGGAGGGCAAAGATGAGAAAAAAAAATTCTTGAAAATATGGATAATTATTATCTAGTCTGGAATTAAGTCCTCAGTAAGATCTCTGTGCTTTGTTGAAGGGTGGGTGATTGATATGTCCCACATTTTATGAAACTGGGCCTTGGGAGATACGATCATTAATTAGTCATATAGTAATATTTTGAAGTAAATTTGAAAATGACTTGAAAATTAAGTTTCTACTTTTGAAAAATCAGTAGAAATATGTTGATCTCCTTCCATTTTTCTTATATTTTTAAAAATAATTTCAAATTGAAATAGGCTAGATCATGATATACAAAGAGCTTAGGTAAAAACAAAATGGTATTTATCAAGCAGTTTCAAAAGCTATCATGATCACGAGTAAACTGTGGGAAAAGACAGAAAGGCACTGGAAGGAGGAGGAAGCTACTCAACTCAAAAGGAACAGAAGAGCCATAATTAAAATATATTTAAGAATATTTAAAATTAACACATATATAGGTCATGAAAAGGATAAAAATAGGGAAAACAATACAATAATAAAAGTCACTAAAAACAGGCCAATGGAAAGGAGGTGGAATGGACCATTATGAAGTCAGTAAAAGAATGTAATACTTTGTTTACACTGTAGTGGAGAACAAATGCAAATGAAAATTAAGTGCATTTTTCAGGAAACTGAGACATTTTAAAAGTCAAAATATTCTATATTATTCTCTTATGTTCTTAAATACAGTATGTGGCATATATTTAATCTTTTATACAGAATACACACAGGTTTCTGGATTAAAGAGAAGTACCTTGCCCCTACAGAAAAGCTCCAGGTTATTCTCTCTCTCAATATCTGTAAGCAAAATCTTTTGTTTTCTTTTTAGTATAAATTATTACTTCATAGTTCTATTAGCAGGACAGCATTTAACATTTGCCCTCCATTGGGCATTCCTTCATTCCTCCATTGTTGGTTCTCCTTTCTCTCCTGGTCTTATGAGATGAAAATATAAACTTTTTATGAGAGCAACTTGGACTATTTAGAAGCAATTTCTATTTTATGTTTAGTTCCATTTATTTCAAACTGCTGCATTTACCATGCATCTGACAACCAGCTAAATGGGCATTACTGCACAGGAGAAAGTAAGATGAAAACTAAATAGAACATATAAAGAAAAAAAGAGCAAACTAAAATGCAGAAGATAGCAAAAGTCATGAAATTAGAAAGGAAAATGTATAGCATCAGATAATTTAAAAATAATAGTGTATTTACAGTATCTTTAAAGGATCTTGGGTATAAGATCTCTTTTTCTTCCTAATAATGAGGAAGAAAATACTCTCAAAACACAGAATTTAAGGTATCTGATGTGTGTCCTGTACAGAAATTTTTTTCAGCAATATAACTGTATTTTTATTTTACTTTTTTAAAAAAAATTGGGTAGATATTCCTCTTTTCCTAATAATAAGAAAAATATTACTCTCAAAAGCAAATATAGTAAAACCTTGGTTTGCAAGCATAATTCATTCCAGAAACATGCTTGTAATCCAAAGCACTTGTATATCAAAGCAAATTTCAAGAACCACTGGCTCGGTCGTGATCATGTGACATTCGGGGTCACATACTGATGCCGTATTGCAAGACACTGTATTGCAAGACACCGTTCATTTATCAAGTTAAAATGTATTAGAAATGTTTGCTTGTCTCAGGGAACACTCACAAACAAGTTACTTGCAATCCAAGGTTTTACTAAACTGTTTCATGTTTCATACAGACATGTAACTAAAAGAATAATGGACACTAATATGGATTAATCACATTAAAATAAGAAAAAAAGAGAGAAATGAAAAAAGAGAAATGGACAAAAGTATGGATGACCCAAGGTAATATACAGCTTTAGGCAACTGATTAAGCCAGAATATGACAAAATTTTAAACCAGGGGTTTGCAATGTGTATTCCCCAAAGTATTATCATCAGTATAACCTAAAGTTAAACTCTGGGGGTAAGTCCATGCAACCTGTTTTAATAAGCTCCACAGATGATTCTGATGCATGCAAAAGTTTGAGAACCAATGTTTCAAACATATTTGATAAATGAGAAATACAATGTAAATGCAAGATGAAATGTAATTAACAAAATTAAATTTGGCGTTTCTTATGATAATGTGTAAGATGAATATAAAGTCACTGCTACTAAAAAGGATGTAATCTGGGAGTATTTACACATAGGTGCATGTACACACACACGTGTGTATACTCGACATCACAGATCAAAAAGAACAGTCATTTTAGGTAAGCAGAGTTAAAGTAGTTGAGGGAAAATAGAACAATTGCTAAATTAATAAAATTGCCTTGTTATGGAAAGAAACAAGGAAAAAATGAATATACTTAGCTGAGAACTCTCTAGATAATTCTAAAATGAAAATAAAAGTGAAAACTAACCTGTCAATTCCTCAGATTATCTATAGCTGACCTAAATGAACTGACTGCAGAGACATTACAGTTAGATACAATCAAGTTATTACAGCAGGAGAAGAATGCTGGCTGTGCAGTGATTGCAATTAGATGGAATTGTGTCAAATATAAAAACAAAAATTTATACACTTAGGTATAATAATGAGCAATAAAGCAATGTAATTAAAAAAAAAGACTGAATCTCAAACTTCAACTACTAATTTTGGGGTTTATCAAAGAATATGGCCTAATGAACTCCTAAAATATCCTGAATTATGAAATAATGATATATGAAAGTAATTAAATGTTGAGAGAGAAATTTGCTGAAATTTGCCAGAAATTTTCCATTTTCATTCTCAAGGCAATCAAATGCCAGTTATCAAAATCAGCATATATCTTACCTAAACAGATAACATAAGCCATTCAGATGAATTTGGGGGAGGGGAGAGATGGTATTTTTCAGGAGCACAGCAATTAATTTAAATACTTAATCTAAATAAATTTTAACTGGAATAGAACATTTAACAAATCTAATTGAAAAAGAAATAAAATGTGGTTACTTACCAGCAAGGGTACTTGTATGCCTAAAAGCTCTGACCTGGGAGTCTGACAAACCAGTCAAAAGGGAAATTACTGTGTCCATCATATACTCATCATAAATTATGCTATACTGACACTGTCGAATCAGGACTCCAATAAATTCACAAAAGTTTGAACGAAATTTTTTCCATTGAGGTCCAGGCATGGTAAGGGGATAATCACCACTGTCCTAAAAAGGATAAAAAGGACATTATTAAATTTGACGTATGATATCAATTTGATCAAAGTTTTTTTTCCCATGTATAAACCAACATTTTTTTCTCAAAAGTAGATGTGGACAGAAATTGAAGGTACACTGAAGACTTTATATTTATTGTTTGTTTTGATCTCCCACAACTAAATAATTCATAAAGTATTCAAAATTGTTACTGAGAACCAGAATTTAATTCATTATTCTAAGCCAACATTAAAAAAAAAAGTGATTCCAATTTGTATCCTAGTTGAGATAATTTGAAGTAGGAAACAAAAAATATTAAAGAAGTTTAGACTAGAAAGGATATCTGCTACTGAATTCAGGTCAAACGAATCATGATTCCTGTAGCATATAGCATCTTTCAGTTATTTTAAATAGAATTTTTAAGAATTGAGAGATTCAAAAGTATAAGCATTTCATTAAGAAGTTCAAACCTAATTTTTCATATCCGAAACTGCAACCTTATCTCTTCCAGTTTTACAATATACGGGTTCTATAACTCTATTTTACAGAGCAGATTTATCAACTTTTCAAAGAATAAAAATCTAATATGGGCTCTTGATATTACCAGATTGTGTCATCTTGTTTAAAACATGAAATTGACAATGAACCCAATTAGAGGTTTCCTACTCTAGCCTAAAACATTTTGGTAGAGAAATGTAAATTCACAAGGCAAAGAATGAGAAATTCTGTGAACATGGTGCCTGAATATTCTCAATTTATAGCTATATGGTTTTTTCTAGGCCAAACTCTGCTAGAAAATTAGTTATGAGTGAAGTTATTAGCTGCATATATTTAATATTTTCTTTTTTAAATTTAAATACTTCTTTAGAAAGTTTTTTTCATGTTTATTTTGAGAGAGACAGACAGACACAGCATGAGCAGGGGAGGGGCAGAGAGGGGAGAGAGAATCCCAAGCAGGCTCCATACTGTCAGCAAGCAAAGAGCCCAACACAGGGCTCAAACCTATGAATTGTGAGATCATGACCGGAGTTAAAATCAAGAGTTACTCAACTGACTGAACCATCCAGGTGCTCCAAATACTTTTTTTTTTAAGTTTATTTACTTATTTTGAGAGGGACAGAGATAGCGTGAATGAGGAAGGGGTAGAGAGAGGGAGGGAGGGAGGGAGAATCCCAAGCAGGCTCCCTGCTGCTAGCACAGAGCCTGACATAGGGCTCAAACTCACCAACCATGAGATCATGACCTGAGCTGAAATCAAGAGTCAGATGCTCAACGGACTGAGCCACCCAGAGACCTCTAATATTTTCTACCTTAATTAAACAATTCAGCTAATGAATCGAAGGAAAGAACAGTCCTACTAATGATAGGAGATTCGTTAGTGGTCTGGAAAATAATGTGCAAGAAATATCTGAGGAAAAAACATGTATTTGGTTAGGTGGGGCTTCTGGAAAAGCCTTTAACATGACCAGACTAGGTAAGTATGACATCTTCAGTCCTTTGTCCCTTCCCCTCTCAGTGATCTAAAACTCATGTGTAATGCTGGATGTTCAACAGTGGTTTTGCAACCATCAAGGGGACAAGCATGGAGATAAAAATGACAGAAGGAGACGGAAAAACTCTAGGTCTCTGCACTGCTGAGAGGCAGTACAATAATGTTTTACCTACTCCCAGATTTATTTTGCATAAGACAAATTACTCCTGTGAATTCAAGCCATTGTTGGTCAAATTTTCTACTACTTACAGGCATCAATCCTACTGTTATGGTAGAATTATAAATAGTGGGGAAAGATGAATTTTTCAGTGAGTGATTTTGGTGCATTTGGCTTTTCATTACAAAGAAAATTAGACAGATATTGCACCTTACACCAAAATTAATTCCTAAATGAATCAAAACACCTAAAACCAGTAAAAAAGAAAAAAAAGGAAAAAAGAAAAGAAAAATAAATGGCAGACAACATGGGAGAATATTCTCAGGGTGAGGAAGTCTTTTACTAAACACAATACAAAAATTAGAAGTCATAAAAGACCAATAGGTTCAACCACATAGCATTAATTTTTGTATTAAAAAAAAAACCATTAAAAGCAAATCCAAAAGCATAACAATAGGGTTTGGCTTTCACTTAGAATGTGGAAATCTACCAACAATGAGAATAAGCTGAATCAACAACAACAACAAAAGTTTTCTTGAGCCCATCTTGAAGTAATTATCATTCCAAAGAATAAGCCCCTCCAAGAAGAGATCAAACAAACAAGCTCTATCATGTATGGCACAGCCTAAGAAGAAAAGGTGGTCTCCACAAAAATGAGTAAGAAGATATGAGCCTAAAATTTTAAGGAACTATCAAAGATGAAGTGTGAGCTAGTTTGTCACAGTGGTACAACAAGGAGTTTACACTCACTCAAAAGCTCTTTTCCATAGGTCTCAAGTGGGTACTTAAAAACAAATTCTGAGACAGAGCAGAACAGAGAGCACCTCTCTTGGTGCAGACTTGCAGGTGATGATCTTCAATTGCTGTGGGAAAGGTAAGAAGCCTAGCTCACATCTCCAGGCTTTTCGTCCCCTGCAAACTAAAAGACAATCTGATGGAGGTGAGTCCGCAAACTGAATCACCACCATAGCCAGGCAAAGAATCACTGCAGCTAGGAGAAGGTAAAAGAAGAAATCTTCCATCTGGGGGAGAGAATAAGACAAAACACTGGCCTGGACCCTGAATCCTAATACCAATATCAAACCAGAGGTTTGATAGCATTGGGAAGGGGACAGGAAACCACCTGAGGCCTGTCACAGAAATAATGGCCAGGAAAGTTGAGAGGGTCCCTCAAGGGCTCCAGGCACAAAAGGCATGATTAAGACTCAGCACTAGGGGCACCTGGGTGGCTCAGTCAGTTAAGCGTCCAACTTTGGCTCAGGTCATGACCTCATGGTTTGTGAGTTTGAGCCCTCCCTGCATCAGGCTGTGTGCTGACAGCTTGGAGCCTGGAGCCTGCTTCAGATTCTGTATCTCCTTCTCTCTCTGCTCCTCCCCCACTCATGCTCTATCTCTCTCAAAAATAAATAAACATAAAAAAAAAAAAAAAAAGACTTAGCACTAGGACAATAGAGTCCCCATGCCCTCATTATAATAGAAGGCAATAAAGCAACACCAGTCTACCACTAGATGGAGGCGCAAGAGTGTGGGGTAGGAGTGCTCTGTGCCACAAGAGAACAAGAGAGCTGAAAGCTGAGGGTAGAGCATGAATACTGAGAAAACCCCCTTTGGGTATCCTATGAACAAGGCAACAGCAGTTACTGTTAAAATCTGAAAAACAGAGAAATATGAAGATTATGGCACACTAAAGACGGTATCAACAGCAGAACACAAAACTAGCTCAATTCCTAACTAAACTGACAATGTATATTATTATATCCTTTTTAAATTTTTGTATTGTGCAAAAAGTTATTAAAAGGAAAAACATTTTTAAAAAAGAAAGAAAAATCTGTATCTACTTCAAAAGACAGTTTCTTGCTTTACTCTAATACCAGTTATAAATTTCTCTTTGTTAGACACATTTATACATGCCATGTAAAAATAATTGTCTAGGGGCGCCAGGGTGGCTCATTCAGTTGTGCATCAGACACAACTTGATTTCGCCTCAGATCGTGGTCTCATGGTTTGTGGGGTCAAGCCCTGCACTGGGCTCCACGTTGTCAGCACAGAGCCTACTTGGGATTCTCTCTCTCCCTCTCTCTGCCCCTCCCCAACAAACGCACACCCATGCACACACAAATGCTGTCTCTCAAAATAAATAAATAAACTTAAAAAAAAAAAAAAAAAGAACTGTCTAGAATTGAAGGGCAGAGGTATACTGAAAACTAACTTCCTTCACAAGGCAATAATTTCTTTTTTTAGCAAAGCTAAGAAAACAAAATAATAATAGCAAAATAAAGATAATTATCAAGTAGCCTAAATACCTTATCCACTAGTATTTAAATTCTTTGAGTGCAGTTTTACTATGATGCTCTGCACAAGGAAATTATTGAATAAACTAATGAAAAGTAAGCAATATCAAATACGAGACAAGTATAGAAAGGAAGAAAGAAGCTCATGGTGCAAGAGTATCAGGCAGAAATCTGCAAGAAGGGTAATAGAGAGCAAACCAAAAAGGTCCAGTAAGAAAGCAGTTTCTCCAAATACATTTAGATGACTATAAGGGGAGAAATTTCCATGTACAAAACATAACATAGCTAGGATTTATATTGTATGCACTTGTCACATCTGTAATTTTGTATTATCAGTATACTGTGGTAAACACTGGTATATATAAAGATAAGAGAAGTAAGATCTTAAGAAGTTGTCCTAGGTAACAGACATATAGGGTTCTAGTTCTGGGACTGTGAAGTCCACATATTCTTAACTCTACAATGGAGCTTCATCTAGTTTACTATAGGAACCTTGGAGGACATAAGGATTATCTAGTCATTGCTCTTCCAAGGAAGAACATTAGAGTTCTGCTAACAAATGGACACACAAGCAACTAATGGAAAAGTTTATTTTGGAAGTTTTGGGGACAATGATGGGGGAAAGAAGTAAAGGGATACCAACCCTCAGAGATAAGAGCCAGCAACAAAAAGTACAAAATTTAGAGCCCCTGAGATGAGAGCACCAATCTTAAGAGAGGTCCACTGCAAGGTAGAGCTCATTCAGCTAACAGAGTTGGAAGGTTAACTACCTAATCCCTAAACATTTGATATTTGGGAACCCAATCTGGCCACAAACTATAGATAGCTGAAGAGATAAAATACTCTTTTAAGAGTAAATCCAAGAGAAGAGCAGCTGGGTGGCTCAGTGAGCTAAACATCTGACACTGGATCATACCATGATCTCATGGTTCAGGAGTTTGAGCCCCACAATGGGCTCTCTGTCAGCACAGAGCCTACTTCGGATCTCTCTGCCCCTCCCCTGCTCAATCTCTCTCTCAGAAATAAACATTAAAAAAATAAAAATAAGCCAAACAAAAACAAAAAGAATTGTTTAACTCAGCTGATGGACAATGTCACACACACACACACACACACACACACACACACACACACACACACACACAAAATCACCGGTTTTTGGTGAAACTGGCTTTTGGTTACCTAATTTCAACATACTTACCCAAAGACATATTACTATGACTGCTTAAAATGGTGATGTGTAAACACTTACTTGGAGAAAGTATCCATCCACCCAACTGTCCATCTACTCAGGTATTTACTGAGCAATAAATATGCTCCAGGCCCTATGCCAAGTTCTTAACATACAAAGATGAACGCAACAAGATCTTCTCCTAAGACCTTCTACTTTATTTTTTTCCAGCCTTACTGAGATTTAATTGATATATAACACTGTTAAGTTTAAGGTATAAAAGAAGCTGATTTGATACATTTATATACTGCAAAATGATTAACACCATAGCATTAGCATAACACATCCTATCACATTACATTACTCACTTCTTATTTTTTGGTGAGATCATTTAAGATTTCTTAACAACTTTCATGTATATAACATAGTACTATTAACTATAATCACCATGCTGTATATTAGATCCTCAGAACTTATTCAACTTATACACCTGGAAGATTATACTCTTGGCTAACTTCTTCCCATTTCCCCCCATACTCTAAAGAACTTCTACTTTAGTTGAAAAGAAGGACACATAAAAAATAAACAAGTAAATTAAGTACAATGATAGGAACGTTATAAGGGTACACAGTACTACTTAGGAAGGAATGTCAATTCTCTGCAAAGGCAACTGGGCAGGGGAAACAGGGTCAACAGCATTCTAAGCAATAACATTAGCAAGTGCCTATAAAACAAAGCTAAGCTATGACAATGAGATTACAGAACTACTTTAAGTTTGGCAACCAAAGCCAGATTTTGTGGTAGTAATCAAGAGAAAAGATGGGGCCAAGTCACAGGGAGCCCCTTCCTCATATAAAGTCTTCATTAAAGTAAAGCCAAGCTTTATTCTGGAGATAATGGGTGGCCACTGAAAAATTTTGGGCAAATAAGTATCATGAACAGATGTGAGCTTTAAAAAATATTTCTGGTTCCACTGTGGAGAGTAACTGGAAGTAAAGGTGAAGGAAATGGAGCAAGGAGACTGCTGCCAAGAGATCCAAAAATGAAGGAGGCGGGACAGAGAGCGCCTAACTAAGGTAGTAATGATGATGATGGACCAAATAGGAGAGATGTGATATATACTCAAATACTAATAAAATCTACTGAAGTAAATGACTATTGGACAAAAATGACTTATTTCTGGTTTGATTAACTGTTGGGTTTATTCACAACTGGAAACAAAAATGAATTGTTTGCCCCTGACTCCCTGCAGGAAGAATAACTCTTTTGTTTAGGGATGCCTAGTTACTAAGTCCCATAAGAGACCAATACCCTTTAATAAACAACTGATACAGAATATCCTATTTCCAGACTTCAGGACACACTGGTTTCTACATTCAAAATAAATAAAAAATTTCAGAAACAGATCGATGGATATTAAAACCACTGAGTGGCAAGTTGAGTGGCATAAGCGTAACAGAGTACCAATATTTGATAGTTGCAAATGTAAAGCATTTTTACAAAAAGATTCAATGGTGATCACAGTAAACAAGTGACCAATTGTAGCAACCTACCTAAACAACCTGATATTGCATATACTATCTACAGTGACCTAACATGCAGTACACAGCATCATCTATGAAATTTCCTTGCAAAAAAATCTAATGAAGTCATTAGACCTAACTTTCAATTATAAAATACAAGAGATTTAGGAACAAGTTAAATGAAACCATGAGGAAAAAATTAAAGGAACAAAAATGTGGGATACTTTACAAAACAACTACATTGTGGTCAATTAAAAGTTAATGCCATGCAAAGAAAAAAAATGTGAAGGAACTGTTTTATATCTTGGAAAAGTACTGACAACAAAGCAATCAAATGCAACATATAAAACAGTGCACTCTAGCCGCACTGGCTTCTTTGTTGTCTCTAATACCCTAGATATATATATATATATATATATATATATATATATATATATATATATATATATATATTTCTGCCTCAGGGACATTTGTGCATTTGAAATTTTCTCTTCCCCTAGACATACCCATGGTTGCTCGATTATCTCCTTCAAGTCTTTACTTAAGGTCACATTCTTAGGTTTTCCTGACTATCCTATTTAAATTCATTCTTCTACTCCCAATCTCTTCGCCCTTCTCTGCTTTATTTTTCTGCATAGCATTTACTATCATTTGTCATACTATAATATTTTGCCGATGTATTTTATTCACTGGCTGATTCTCTACTCATCCATAGATCTTCACAAACACTTTGTTAAAGGTAATAAATGATCTATCAAAAAGAAAAAGAAAACTTTATAAAATCCAAGATTTTGATTACCTCCAGAAGCACTGGAATGGGAGAATGGAGGAGCACAAAGATATTTGGGTAGTATTAGCAGTATTTCAGTTAGGTTGGGGGTGGCAGATTTATATACTTATATATATATATATTACATATATTCTTTTGGGTATATCAAATGACACATGATTTCTTTAAATGAGTACATTAAAACGTGTTTGAAACTATCCACATTAACATCCTTGAGAATACCATTTCCTGAAATTACTAGGAGAAATTCCAAATTCTGGAGTACCATTATCTAAATTATCACAATGTTACAGTCAGTATTTAAGATGCAAAATCACCTGTGAACTTATATATCACAGTGATTGGATGAGTTTTTCACTTTTGCTTTCCCTCAAAAAGTTAGAATGCGTAAAAACTGTGTGTCAAGGGAACAAAAAAAAAGACCTATTACTTATCCTTGGAAAGATCCAGTGGATTTTTATAAAACAAAATTCTGAGTGGCCTAAATAAAATTGGTTATTAAGTATATTGTTTGAGCTTTTGTTTTTAAGTTAAATAGCCATAAAGATTAATTATTTAGACAGATTATTTTGGCTGACTGCCATAATGCAATTAAAGAGAATATGCTCTTTACTATCAGACCTCTGCTAATTAAACCTAAGATAACTCTTCCAATTCTGGCAAACCTCAGCCTTAAAGTATCAAGAAATTCAACTGGTATATATACACCAATTAAAGAAATAATGCAAAAATACATTTGGAAAGATAAATTCTACAAGTCAATGCTATAAAATTTTTGTTGTAATTTTCAAACCTCTATCTTATCTCTGTAAGTCCAGCATTTATCTAAGATATTGTTTAGTATGCTCAGGAGCACAAAAATGTTTTGGGGATGGCTTATTTATAAGTATTAAATACAATAGGGGCACCTGGCTGGCTCACTCGGTGGAATGTGAGACTCTGAATCTTGCGGTTGTAGGTTCAAGCCCAACAATGGGCATAGAGATTACTTTAAAAAATCAAGTAAAATCTTAAAAAAATATTAGTTACCATAATCTATATTTTCCAGTTTCGTATCTGTTTCCTCCTATACATCCAAACTATGTCTTTCTGATAAGCTCCTTCCTGGTTTTTCTGGTGAACTTCTATTGATCTTTAAAACCTAGTTTTAGGGCTAAGTAACTTGTGATGCTCCCACATCTCGGAAAATTTAATTCACCCTATGGGTTCTCACGGGGTGTTATATTTCTCAACTACTGAATGTGTCAAGGTATTACTGCTATTAGTTTACAATGCTTTCCCCCCATTTAGAACATGAACTCATTTTCTAGAGCTATAACCTTGTTAATCTCTAAATATACAGTTCCTAAGACAAATGTTATGTTCAATGGATGTTTATTGAAGTGAATATTAAAGTGAATATTAAAAAATAAATCCTATATAAATAAGTCTGAAAGACTAAATAGTTCATTTAGCAGCTGTTAAAATAAAAAGTTATACAAAATCAATAAAAGATATAGAGCTTTTAGAAAATGTTTATTTATTTTGAGAGAGTGCACTTGAGAGGGGGAGGGGCAGAGAAAGAAGGAGATAAAATCCCAAGCAGGTTCCATGCTCAGCACGGAGCCCAACCTGGGGCTTGATCTCACAACCATGAGATCATGACCTGAGCCTAAATCAAGAGTCGGATGCTTAACCAACTGCACCACCCAGGTGCCCCAAGAAATACAATTTTTAATACCTAGCTTTAGCTAGGTAATTTAAAAGGTGTCCATAATGATTAGCAAATATAAATGTGGTTCCTTTATATGACTGTAAAATCATGTTTTATAGACATATTTTATTAATTAATTAATTAATTAATTTATTTTTTAAGAGAAACAGTGAGCAGGGGAGAGAGGCAGAGGGAGAGAAAGTGTGAATCCTAAGAAGGCTTCATGCTCAGCACAGAGTCAGACGCAGGGTTGGATCCCACGTCCCTGGGATCATGACCTGAGGCAAAATCAGGAGTCAGATGCTCAACCAACTGAGCCATCCAGGCACCCCTCTAGATATATTTTAAAACTGAAAAATAAAAATCTTGCAATGTCCAGGGTGTAATTACAATCTCAATACATAGTTCATCATGACTAATCACAGATCAGATGTGGATTTAAGCCAGTACCCACTGACACAAATGTTATTGTTGGCTTATGATTACTTCATTTAAGCATTTCTCATAAGGAGAGTTGATGTTTCAAACAATATAATGGAATGGCGTAACTCCAAAAAGATTTAACATATATCAATAGAATATAACTGGTCCTTTCAAAAAGATACTAATTTAATTCCACAACTTATTTGGTCAGTCATAAGACATCTGGTAATAAAAACAGCTGGAAATTTATTATATGACTGAAGGTGTCTAAGTGGAGACAGCAAAATTGTTACTTGAGTGACCCTTTCTCCAGCTACTTCAGGTTACATACTTGCAGTTGTATACTAGGCAGAATAGGGTAGTGGTTATAAGTATGAATTCAGGAGCTAGATGGTTTGAGTTTAATTCATTTACTAAGTGGTGGGACCTCAGGCCAAGTTTCTTAACACCTTTTGCCTCAGTTTTCTCATCTGTAAAATGGAGATAGTAATGATATACAAGACCTATCTCATAAAATGTGTATTATTAGATATATGTAAAGAATATACAACAGTGCCTGGCACATAGTAAGCATAAGTATTTACTATTACTTTTCATTCAACATGTTTCCTCTGGTCTCCAACCTATTTTGTACCTTTTCACCTTACAAAAGATTACAATTTCTTGGCTCTTCATGAGTTTTTCTATGTGATTATTCCTTTTCTGGGCACTTCTCACCTCCAACTTTGCTTCCTTTCTTTAATATTCTGTTTACCTTCCTCAATGTGAAACAGACTCCAAAGTGATATGTACAACACAAACTGAGTGGTGTATTGCAAGAAAATATTAAAACTGCTCTTTAGTTTTAATTAAATTAAGAAATAAATTACTACTAATATTTAATATATAGAATAAGCTTTGTATGCCCTCACTAGGTCCACATTTTAAACGGGTTTGTGTCACAAAGGTATCTGAGGTAGCCCAAGAGAAAAGAATAAGAAGAGTTCAATGCTCAAGGGGGTTAGTATTATAACACTTACGTTAGTATTATGATGCTCTTTCCTGGTTTATTCATTTTGTAAGTTGCATATGACCAATGCAATGGATATAAATATACTTTAAAATATTTATTTTAACTCTTCAGAAAATGGAAACAGATTTCGGGAAAAAACAGAAACAAAAAGAAAAATCTGAGTACTTAATAAGAAGTGAATTATAAAAAATATGAAGGCACTAACATTGCTTTTATAAGCTCATCTTACACCACTATTAAAGCCACGATGATCTAATAACATCTGATAAGAAACTGATCTAGCAATGTATGCATTTAATTCTATAAACAAACATATGCTGCAAACCACACTGTAATATAAGAAATGAGGTCTATATACTCAGTCTTCTGATTACCAAAGATAGAAGGAAAAAAACCTTTTGTCTATTTTTATCAGATATTTAGAAAATAAGGTTTAGTTCAGAACTAAGGTAGTTACCAAGTAGTGACGTCTGTTTTATAAAGCTAGATCGAGACTTTTAATTTGCAACAGAAAGACTTAAGAATAACAGACAATATCCATTTTAGGGTGAGTTAACCAACATAATTTTATTAGATATTCAATTTCATCTTTTAAAAATATTTTACTGATCCATTTCCTCTTTCTATCATGATTTGGATTTCCTTATAGATATGAGTTAGGATTGACCATTTATACTCTTTACAACTATTTTCATTGTAATCTATCTTTCTAAATTACTAAACTAGCATTCTATTTCTGTATTGACTTTCTGAATGGGTCGAACACAGGAGATATGCTGACTATGAAATCACATACTCATACATTCTGGTATATAAGAGCTATTTTAGAAAGTTACTTCTAATTAATACATTGGAATGCTGTTGATATAAATAACTCCTACAAGCAAGATTTAGGTTTTTATCAGGTAGTTACTTCTTAAGTACTCTCCCTACAAAATAAGAACTCTACCCTTTTGAGAAGAAGCATGGAGTAGAGGGCGAAGAGGGGAGACTAATAATTTAGTTTTATCATAGGTATTCACTATTAAGACAACAGACTAAAAAATATTTTATTGATGGAGTATAAAATAAAAAATTAGACTTTAATTTGGGACTGGAGATAATATCTTTGGCATTTCCTTTTTATTTTCTCAGTTTGTATAATATTTAACCATTTTTACATTTCTTAAAATTTTTAATCCTTTGATTAGTAAATGCTCAAATGGATAAACAAATGAACAGTTCTATACTTAAGTTTAAATAAACAAATCCATAGAAGCACACAAGATTAGAAACAAGAGGAGAAAAAACAAGACTCTGGATAAATTGGACTCATTACACAAGGGCACAATATATAAAACTCTGTGAGCAATATAACACAAAATAACACAGACAAGAATTTAAGACACTAAGTAATATATTGTGTTGCAAAGTTTCCCTACACATAGATGCCACACTTCCATATATGAAAACTATGCAAATTGGCCTTTGGAACACATAACTTAAGAGTTTACATTTGCAGATGTGACTCTAATAATCTAATAATAATAGCAGTAATACTATTACATTTTGCTTTATATGTTGGGCTCCAAAAGGAACTGAATGTATCTACCAACTCTAAAGAGCTACAGACTGCTCCAGGAATTAATATATTTCTAAATTAGGTTGCCATTACAATTACAATGCATTTTGGCTATGTGCAGGTTTGTAAGCCTTAAAAAAAAGTAATGAACATTAGAACAGAATCAGTTTGTAATAAGGAATAGTAGCTACACTATACCTTCTCAGGCAGTAACATACTCTTGGACCACCTTACCCAAATATAAACACCTTCAACTGAAACTACTTCTCATTTATCTAATTTTTATTATGCTATAATATAATATACAGATTTATGCAACAAAATTTCAATGGCTACTCCCTATGAAGCAGACATTGCTCTAAGCTCTCAGGATCCAGTGGATCTTATTATCAGATCTTTCTGAATTTTACTAAAAAATACAAATTACCAGGGTACCTGGTGGCTCAGTCAGTTGAGTGTCCCACTGAATTCAGCTCAGGTTATGATCTCACAGTTCATGAGTTTGAGCGCCCTATCTTGGACTCTCTGCTGTCAGCAGGGAGCCTGCTTCAGATCCTCTGTCTCCCTCTCTCTCTGCCCCTCCCCACACACTCGCTCTCACTCTCTATCTCTCAAAAATAAACACTGGGCCGCCTGGGTGGCTCAGTCGGTTAAGTGTCTAACTTCACTTCGGCTCAGGTCATGATCTCACAGTTTGGGAGTTCAAATCCCACACTGGGCTCAACTCAGAGCCTAGAGCCTGCTTTGGATTCTGTGTCCCATTCTCTCTCTGCCCGTCTCCCACTTGTGCTCTGTCTCTGTCTCTCAAAAATGAATGTAAAAAAAAAAAAATTAAAAAATAAAACAACCATTAAAAAAAATACACTTTACCAAAACTAACCTCCTTCCACTCCCAGGGGACTAAATGACCTATACAGTATTCTGAAGAAACAAAAACAATAAAATACTGTATATTTAACAATATGTAAGCATTTAAACGCAGTTTCTTGCTAAAATGTTTAGTGATAAAATGAATAGCCTTAGAAAATAATTAATATATAATTCTGCTTTAAATGAATATATTCTAATAAAACTGTGTTAGCTGTACTGTCAAACAGGACAAAAAATAATTTTTTTAAAGAATCTTTCCTATTTTCATTCATTTATTTATATATTTTTATTGAAGTATAGTTGACATACAATGTTACCTTAGTTTCAGGTGTACAATATAGTGATAAAACAACTTCATATGTTATGCTATGCTCACCACACGTGTAGCTACCACTGTCACCATACAACCCTATTATAGTATCATTCACTATATTCCCTATGCTGTCTGTATCCCTTTTTTTTTTTTTTTTTTAATTTTTTTTTTTCAACGTTTTGTATTTATTTTTGGGACAGAGAGAGACAGAGCATGAACGGGGGAGGGGCAGAGAGAGAGGGAGACACAGAATCGGAAACAGGCTCCAGGCTCCGAGCCATCAGCCCAGAGCCTGACGCGGGGCTCGAACTCACGGACCGCGAGATCGTGACCTGGCTGAAGTCGGACGCTTAACCGACTGCGCCACCCAGGCGCCCCTGTCTGTATCCCTTTAACCTCATGAATTATTCATAAAATGGTGGTTTTTAAAAAATTCTTTTTTGATTTAGTCACTCTTCTCAAATATTGGGAGAAAAATATTTAACCATATGAACACTTTTTGAGTAATTTCATTTGCTGCATTTAACTATCAGTTTTGATAACAGTTTACTATTCTTCCAATACCTGAGTATTTGACAATATTCACAGGAATATTTTCTTGGGTACATCATGATCTTCATTTTGCTGAATTCCTCATCTTCCCCTACTTATCTCAATATCTTAATACAAAGCAATGATAATCTTGTTTTGAATTTTCAGTGTATTTTCTCTCATACTATTTTCCTATATGAAGTGTTTTTATAACTTAAATCTCAGTTTTTTCTCAAAATCTCTCCCAAACTTTGCTGTGCATTGGAGTCAGCTGGTGACCTTTTAAAAATCCCTATGCCCTGGATGCATGCCTTAAAAATTAAATAAGAAGGTCTGGGGATAAGGGAGAGAGTCAGGCATCAGTTTCCAAACATACCCAGGTGTTATTAATATGCAGCAAACTTTGGGAACTACTGTCTTAAACTCTTATATAGTGCCCTGAAGGTCCAATATGCATACTATTTAATCTGTGACCTCAATGACTTGTGTTGCAAGCCTGGCATGGTAGTTAGTACAGTAGTTGGTGAGTAAAGCTACTACTTGCACCTTAATCTGGCTTGGTTATCTTCTATTTGCCACATATAAACTCACAAAGTTACAATAAAAGCCTTAGTTTTAAATGAAAAGTAATTTCAAGAATTATTTCAGAATCCAGAAATTTTTGAATTTGAGAAGTTAACATAATGCATCTATTTTCATTCCATCACAACCCAAGAGAATTTGGGGCAGCCCCCTGTAATCGAGAACCTTAATATTTCACCAGGAATAAATATAAATATTCACGCTGAGGTAATAAAAATTGTAATGAATAGCCTCAGGTAAGTTGGGGCTAGGTTTTGCCACCATTAAATTGTGGAAGAAAGTCCTTTGGAATTTCAGAACGTTTTGGATTGCAGAAATGAAGACAAGTGATTATGGACATATTGACATAGGTCACAAAGTAAGGTCTCCCCTCCCTCCCAGAGAATGTGACTAAACAGCATGAAAGTCACTGACAGAATGTTTCTGTAAAGATGCACACGACAATGTTTTGGTGTGTATCACTAGAATAAAGGTGAACACCTGATGAGAAAGATATGTATTGTGTGACATGTGTTTGTTTTACCATGCATGTGTAATACTTCTGTCAATTAAATATAAATATTCCTACTAAAAAAAAAAAAAAAAAAAAAGCCTGAGCCCACCTCACTGACAGAGTGGATCTGGAAAAAAAAATCTTTGTTATTAGTTTTAAAGTCAAGAAAAGGGAACACCTACAAAAAATAGAAATCTTATTTAAATCAAAAGGCAGAATGTTAAAACTAGAATTAATGGTGGCATAGAGCATGACATGAAATGAGTTCACCATAAACAAACAAAATTGTGAAAGTGTTTACACATTTCATTAGTGTAAAGCTGATTAATCTGTGAAGACTAGCAAAGAAAACACATACAATTTTTTCTTTTAAGAAAATACGTATTCTAAGTGGAAATCAGAATATTTTAAAGTAGACTGCCCCAAACAGAAACTTAAGTTTTACAGGAACACAGAAAAAGGGAGTGAGGGGTGGGGAAGTAAGGAGAGATGCACATCATTTTAGGAATTCTGGATTACATGAAGTTAAGCAGCCTATTTTTCCATCAGGATTTCTAAGAACCTTAAATAATGTGCTTTGACAATCTCTAAACAGGTATAACATGCAGGCTATTAACACTTATTTGACCTCTAAATCCTTTTTTCTTTAAAGCATTTAATATGACTAATTCCACAGAACATAAAACTATTGGAGATGTATTCATAAATTTAGGAATTTTAGATGGTCTTCAAGAATGAATGTCCAGAACCAACTTCTACTTCACACCACTAATTTTATTATCCTTATCAGTTACCAGTCATTAAGTGATACCTCCATACAATGCAATGAAATCCCCAAAGATTGTTAACTATAGAATTAGTAGCATGGATTATTACATAAATGAGAACAGAGTATCTTCTCTTAAACACCGAATCAAAATAAAACTTAAAATATATTCACCATTTTAAAAGTGTAAGTTGGCAATTTGTATAAATATTGAAATGCTATACCTCATCAAATTCTTCAGTCATTTTTCTGATGATTTCTGCATTCTGCATATTTCGAAACATCTCTATTCTCACAGTACCTGTGGAACAACAGATTTTACAGTTAATCCTTTTCTATCCCATGCTAAACATTAAATTTAATCTGACCAATGTTTGAAAAATTTTATTTGAAAGTTTTTGGGGTTTTCTCCTCCCCTAAACTCCTACCTAAAGGAATCCCTTGTTTAAGAGCTTCAAAGTTCTTTAGACATTTTTAAAAATCCCTGAATATTCTGCAAATAAGTATGAGGGGGGAAAAACTGAGAGGAGTGTTGGGGCAGGAAAAGACAAAAAAACAATATATTTATATAAGGATTGACTGGTGCTATCCAGACATATAGCTGATTATCATCAGAATATTCTTCTATAAATTAAAACTAAGTGTTCCTTAATCTAATTAATACATGTCAGCTAAATCTGTTTTCTGTTAACATGAAAAATAGCTCAGTAACTTCAACCTAAGTATCAAACAAACAAAAAACAAAGTTAACCCCTTTCTCTCTCATTCTTTAGTATTACTTTTACGTTAGCTATATAATTTTTATCTCAAGTATGGCTATATAAATATTACCACTCTGAAAATAGTAAGAGTGGTTTATATCAAAGACTTGTGTTAAAAATTAACATAATTTAAATAAAATAAAATAAGGTTCAAAATCTACCTTGAGTACAGAGAATATTGAACTAATAATAACATAAGGTTCGGTTTCAACGCTATACATGTCAATATTCAAGATAAAAATTACAGGAATAAGACTCAATGAATCAATAAGAAAATACTTTATACCCTCTGACAGATTCCTTGCCAATGATTAGCAGCTCCAATTCAAATTACATTTAAGAATGTAAGAAGGAAAAGTCTCTAAAGTGTACTGTACTTTTACAAGAAAGAGCATGGAACAACTGACAGCCACTAAAAGTCATCAAAGTGTGCTCTTCATTTAGAGTCCCAATAAAAGACTACAGTGGCACATTTCGCATATCAAACTTAATTTGACTTTTTATTAATCTGTAAAATGAAAAAAACGAGATCTTTCTCATCATTTTAATTACAACCATTTCTAACCATGTTTTAGTTACTTATTATATAGCTCTTTTGTTCATTTTCAGTACAATGAATTAAGTACTACCAACAGGTATCCCTACACCAAGCTGTAGAGATGACAAGTAAATCTACTCTCATAAACTACTAAGCAAGCAAAAGAAATAAAATGAGATTTTTAAGTTATTAAACACGAGAAGAATTAGTTGTTCTTGGAGAGATGGAAATATTTTATGTTTTGGAGTGTCATTAAATAGCTATATGCATTTCTCAAAGTCATCTATCTGTACACTTAAAATGTGCAACTTTTAATGTATGGAAATTATAACTTGGTAATACCGATTTTTTTAAATTTTTTAATTTTTTTAAATTTACATCCAAGTTAGTTAGCATATAGTGCAACAATGATTTCAGGAGTAGATTCCTTAATGCCCCTTACCCATTTAGCCCATCCCCCCTCCCACAACCCCTCCAGTAACCCTCCATTTGTTCTCCATATTTAAGAGTCTCTTATGTTTTGTCCCCCTCCTTGTTTTTATATTATTTTTGCTTCCCTTCCCTTATGTTCATCTGTTCTGTGTCTTAAAGTCCTCATATGAGTGAAGTCATATGATACTTATCTTTCTCCGACTATTTTCGCTTAGCATAATACCCTCTAGTTCCATCCACATAGTTGCAAATGGCAAGATTTCATTCTTTTTGATTGCCAAGTAATACTCCATTGTATATATACACCACATCTTCTTTATCCATTCATCCGTTGATGGACATTTGGGTTCTTTCCATACTTTGGCTATTGTTGATAGTGCTGCTATTTAACATTGGGGTGCATGTGTCTGTTTGAAACAGCATACCTGTATCCCTTGGATAAATACCTAGTAGTGCAACTGCTGGGTTGTAGGGTAGCTCTATTTTTAATTTTTTCAGGAACCTCCATACTGTTTTTCAGAGTGGCTGTACCAGTTTGCATTCCCAGGTAATACTGATTTTTTAAAGAACTCAAGAAAAAGGACAACACTAATCATACCAGTTCACTAAAAAGTGACACGTTATTGTTAATTATTAAACAATGTTCTATTTTGTTTCCATGACTGATATGGCAGTTTTCATATACAGTGGAGTCTTAACTATAATTACAATGGACTACCAAGTTAGTTCATAAAGGGAGGAATATTTTGCTGCATTAATTTAATATTGTAAAGTGAAAGGCAACAAAACAACAACTAGCATTAGAAACAACATAAAAACCAGTCTCATGCTTAGCATCTTTAAAAATAACTACCATATTTAGGGGCGCCTGGTGGCTCTGTCGGTTAAGCATGTAACTCTTGATTTCAACTCAGGTCATGATCTCATGGGTCATGGGCTCAATCCCTGCTTGGGATTTTCTCTTTCTTTCTCCCTCTGCCCCTTCTCTTCTCTCTCTCTCTCTCTCTCTCTCTCTCTCTCTCTCTCAAAATAAATAAACTTCTAAAAAAATTGACTACCATATATAAGTAACAATTACTAATAAAGTAAAATCAGATGTTTAAAGCTGTAATTTTGAAAATGAACAGAGCCTGTCACTGAAAATTTTTTAAAGAAGAAAATCCTGCTGCTGTCACAATGACTTTTGATACATAGGCCTATTTACTTACTACGTTCTACCTGTTCATTCTTCTTCCATTAGGTCCAACAACTCTACTGAAACTGCTTCCTCACACCTATTATCTGCCAATTGTTACATCAAACAGTCTTTCTTTAGTAATACCCTACATATTCTATTGAAAACATTTGCCCATTATATTGATTTCTATTAACACTATATCCTTGTACTGTATTCTCTAATGGCTTACTTTGATTTCTTTCACTTTTATTTACCTGAAAACAGGTTATTTCCAAAGTTCTGTCCTACACATTTTTTTTGTCCTTTTCTACATTTTCTAACCTGGAAATGGCCCACATCTAGCTTACCCACCAGAGAAAAGTATGGCAGAATACTACTTATTAATCTTTGTATTCTCTATAGTTCCTTGAAATATGCCTAACATCTTAAGTCTTCTCTCTACTATTTTAAGCTTTGACAATGAATAGCTATTAAAAGTAAATTAAAGATCTGAAATAATTCAGATTCAGAGAAACAGAAATATATGAAAATAAGGAATGAAAAATAAATAGATTATCTTCCACTCTCTAAAACACTATCTGCGAGAATCTTCAAATAATCTACCAACATACGTATCTTACATGAAAAAATAAAAGATTGTTTGATCAAGCCCTACTGACAGGATTATACCTCTAATGAAGATAAAGGAAGAACTTTCAAAAGTGTCATTTTTAACTATCAATAATTCCAGAAATAGAATAACATCAAAAAACTACCATCAAGTTACTGATCACTTAAATTTTATCAAACTGCTGGAGAGAACATAACTTGATACAATCCCTATGGTATGCAATTTGGCAAATATTACCGAAATTACAAATTTACATACTCCTTGGCCTGGATATTGTACTTGTTGCGAAAAATCCATAAACTCACACACATATGAAATAACGAAGGTACAAGGTTATTCCCTGAAACACTGTTTGTAATAGCAAAAGGAAAAATACATATACCCATAAATAATTCTGATTCTGATTAATAACTGCAAGTGTTGATGATAATGACGATGGTGGTGGCAGCTAACACTTGGGTGCTATCTGCCAGGCGTTGCTCTAATAAATATGCCCTATTATATAAGTTAAAACATTTACTTTTCACAACAATACTTTTCACAACAATAGAAGAATGTACTACTTTTCTCTCATTTTATAGAAGAGAAAATTGAGGCACCTAGAGATTTAGCAACTTGCAAACAGGGTTTCCCAGTAGCAGATTCGTGGTCTATACGCAGACAGTCTGGCTACAGGGTCCATGACTAACCACTACTTTTAACTGACTAAAATCAATGGAATCCATGCAGCTGTCAAAAACAATAAAGTGGTCTATGCTTGATATGGAAAGATCTGTAGGATATATTCATAAATGAAAAAGGAATATTTATGCATTTGATAATATATGATTTAAAATATTTCTATAAAGATACACAAATATCTGGCACAAGTGGTTGCCTCAGGGAAAGAGAAATATGTGGTTGAGGTTTAGGGATATAATGGAGGTATTATATTGCATACCCTTTGCATTTCCTGAAATTTGAACTATATAAATGTATTACTCAAAATAAGGAATACATTTCAAATAAAAAATAAAATGTTAAAAAACTAAACTGAAGGACAGACTGCTATTAATTTTTGCCTGTCAAGCATTTGTGTAGTCACTACCAATATGCGCTCATTAGAGGGTAGGCTAAGAATGCTCCATTTAAGTTTGCCAGAAATGTGAAATTTTATGTTTTACTTACCAGGCTATTATAGAACACAAAAAATGAAATTGAAAAGCAATATGAAAATGAGGCTGGAGAACATATCTTTGGCAAAATTAGTGACATGGACAACAATGAAAAGAAACTTTAACTGTGGTTATAGCAACCACACATTTAGCAGAATCCTCAAGAAGTCATCGTAGGGTCATTTAAAATCTTTGGCATTAGACACAGTAGGGTTTAAGTCTCAGCTCCCCCAGTTACTAAGCTATAGGAGACTGAAAAAATCAACTGTTTTCTATAAAACTCAGATTTCTAATCTTAAAGTGGTGAGAATACCAATGCAGGGATTTTTTTTTGTTCAATGCTGTAATTCCTAGTACATAAGCAGCACTGAAAAAAAAATGTGGAACAAATGACTAAGGATGATATGAGAACAAAATAAGAAAACAAGTATAAAGAATTTAGTATTGTGCTTATAGCATGTAAGATGCAAGATGCATGTAAGATGCTCACCTACTTTGAGCATTCCTTTTTTGAAAGATTATCCTGCCCATTTAGAGGAAAGCTAAAAGCTCGAGTTTTTGGGCTCCACTGAAAGCCAGATCCCTAATTGTGCATGTTGTCAGATTATTGCCATTTGAAGAATGAGACCAGTCATCTCTTTTATTCCAGAACTAAGCAAAGTCAGCAGTTTTCTAAGCACCCAGACCAAAGCTTTTACTTCCAGACACTAACCATCTCTTTCCAAAATGTCTAGAATCCACCATAACGATGAGTTAAGGTGATAAGTCAATGCCGAAGAAGCAGGAACCCACAAATTCTTATCCCCATTTACACGAACCCCATGGTTTAGAACACGGTCTCATCTCATCCTCTTCATTTTGAATTTTACCCTTACTCTATTCTATGATGAGATCCAAAGCCAGAACTCTAGCCTTGTTTGTATCCTTCCAACTAGGTACAGAAGCAGACAGAAGAAAAGACTGAAAGCAGAGAGAACGTTCTTTAAAAATATTTTTTAATGTTTATTTATTTTTGACAGAGAGAGAGAGACAGAGAGACAGAGTATGAGTGGGGAGGGGCAGAGAGAGAGAGGGAGACACAGAATCTGAAGCAGCTCCAGGCTCTGAGCTGTCAGCACAGAGACTGATACCGGGCTCAAACTCACAGACTGCGAGATCATGACCTGAGCCGAAGTTGGACGCTCAACCGACTGAGCCACCCAGGCACCCCACATACAGAACTTTTTGAGCAGCAAATCAACTACCCAAATACAACAAAAGGCCCTTCTGCGTTTATATCTTTTATGATACTAACATTCTGGTTCCCTCAAATTACTGAACCTGGCTCCCTTAAATTACTAAACCAAACCAATTACTGGTGTTATATACTAACACTGCCTAAGAGTGTTTAACAGAGAGCCTTCCTAAGAGCTTTCTTACTAACTGTACCATGTATGAAACAGCTTTCTATTTTAAAGCTTTTATTGTAAAGACTGGATTATAAAGTATTAATTTAAAAACCTAATCTGGTGATGGACCAGAGATAATTCATACACATGACAGGAAAATTTTTGGTAGTCTCATCTTCTGCTTCATTTTTACTTTAAGTAACAGTACATTATACATCAAAATAAAGTGGAGAAAGACTGAAAAAAGTATGGATAAATTACAAGACAAAATCTAAGTCAAAAAGGAGAAGAAATGCTGAGGCTACTAAAACTGAGAAGTATTTACTAAAGAAACACTGCATACCAGAATATAGAATTTAACAGTTACCTAAGATTGCAGTGACTGTTGAGGAAAGGGAATGGGGAAAGATAAAGAGACAGATACTTTGGTTGCTTTTTAATGATCATTTCAAGCTTAATTCTGGAGCTTGGTTTAGCCATGTTAGTATAGCCCAGGAACAAAAGCAAGCATTGTCTTATAACGGTGATGTTTCAAACTACTTTCACCAAATATTCCAACAACTACTAAAATATCCTCAAGGGGTGCCTGGATGGTTAAGCACCTGACTTCAGCTTGGGTCATGACCTCATAGTCTGTGCCCACGTTGGGCTCTGTGCTGATGGCTCAGAGCTTAGAGCCTGCTTCAGATTCTCTGCCTTTCTCTCTTTACCCCTCCCCTGCTTGTGTTCTGTCTCTCTCTCTCTCTCTCCCAAAAATAAAATAAACATTAAAAAGAATTTTTTTTAATATCTTCATCTTCAGTCCACATAAGAATTAAAGGAAACGGCAATGAAAAAAATAAACATACTTTTTAAAATGTCCATCTGCTACCTCAGGCATTACTACTAATATTAACATGATTCAAGAGAAGCAGGACTTCTTAATCTATGGCACATGGATTCCTAAATATCTATGGACCTTTTGTATGAAAATTTAGGTCTGTGCAACTTTTGTGGAGAAAGACCCAAATTTTCAGGTTATTATTAAAGGAACTGGAGAACTCAAAAAGGTAACAACAGCATATTAGAAGAAAAATATCAGCCAAAGATTTTAAGTCTTAGGGAACTGAAGACAAAAATTAAATTGTGGCAGTAAAGAATAGCTCTAAAGAAGAATTACTCTTCATAGCATGGTATGGAAAAGCAAAAACTAGGGAGTGAGAGATGCAGGGGAAAAAAATGCTGAATTATGTTTCTTTCTCATAAATTAGACCATGAGTGCAATGGTTATCATCTAAGTAGAACCAGGTTTCATCTCCAAGTAGCAAAGGAAAAAGAGCACAAGGGAACTTCCCCATAACGTTAAGAATACATAAATTAAAAAGTGAACATTTTTATTTATAAGTACCTTGTTGAGAGCCAACACTACATATCTGACTTCAGTTACATAATATATATAAGATAATTTAGGATTTAAATGTGTGAGATAATTTAGGATTACTTTGTATTTTCCTATCAAAGTGCATATATAAATGATCGAGTCGTACTCTTTAAGCTATACTTCAAAGGTGTGTCACTACAAGGTCCCAAATAATCTCAAGTACACTTTTGCAAAGACTCTCTCACAATTTATTTGCCACTAAGACTTTCTCATCTTTCTCTAGAGCACCACTCTTTTCTATTTCATTGAACTTTTATGTATATGATTAAAAAGGGGAAAAAAAACTAGGTGGTTGGGCTTAATAAGAGTCTCAAAGAATTTTCCTTAAACTGAATTCCACAATGTTTTAAAAAATACATACTTTTTTAGAATAGTTTTAGACTAACATAAAAATTACACAGTGCAAAATGTTTCCATAAACACCAAAACCAGTTTCTCTTACTGTTAATATCTCATATTAATATTGTATATTTGTCACAGCTAATGAGCAGATATTAATAACATTTTTGTTCTTCCCCCAGCTTCACTGAGAAATAATTGACATACATCACTACAAGTTTAAGGTGCACCGCATCATGGTTTGATTTACATATATTGGAAATGATTACCACAACAGGTTTAGTTAATATCCATCATTTCTTATAGATATAATTAGAAAAGTAATTTTTCCTTGTGTAGAGAATTCCGAGGATTGACTCTCTTAACAACTTTCCTATGTATCATACAGCAGTATTAACAGTAGTCATTCACTTACACTACATCCCTAGTACTTATTTATCTACTAACTAGGAAGTTTGTACCTTTTGATTGTCTTTCTCAAATTCTTTCTCCCCTCAACCTGATAATATTAACTAAAAGTCATATTCAGATGTTCTTACTTTTAACCTAATATCCTTTTTCTGTTCCAGGATCTCATCCAGAATACCACAAAAGGTGGTAGTTGTCGTGTCTCCTTAGGGTACTCTACACTGTGACAGTTTCTAACTTATTTTTGATCATCATAATGGTGTTACGGAGCAGTCAGGCAGTTTACAGAATGTCTGTCAATTTGGGTTTGTGTGATGGTTAAATACGGTTTTTGGTTTTTGAGAGAAAGATCAAAGAAAAAGTGCCATTGTAATTGTATCAAAACAAAAGTATTTTTTAGTCATGTGTTTATTAATCATGATCATCTAACTGAGGTAGAATTTGTCAAGTTTCTCCAAGGTACGTTATATTTTTCCCCTTTTTCCACGCTGTATTCTTTGGAAAGAAGTCACTATGTACAGCCCACACCTAAACGTGTAACAAATTATGCTTCTTTGTCTTTAAGTTTATATATGTATCTATATAAATTACATTGAATTCTTCTACATGAAAGATTTGTCTATTACCCATTTGTTCCATTTTCAATCATTTATTGCCATCTGTGAAATGTCTTATTCAGTGAAATGTCTATTCAGGTGTTTGCCCACTTTTTTATTGGGCTGTTTATTTTCTTATCACTGAATTTTTAGAGCTCCTTGTATATTTTAATTACAAGTCCTTTACCATATATGTGTCTTGCAAATATGTTCTCTCAGTCTATGATTTAATTTTCTCAATAATGTCTTTTGCAGAGCAGAAACATTTTAATAAGGTCCAACTTGTCAATTGTTTCTTCCATGGGCTTCCATGTACTCTTGGTTGTTACAGCTAAAAACCTCAAAACCTCATCACTAAACCTAAGGTCATGTAGTCTTTCTCTTACGTTTTATTTTAGAAATTTTGAGTTTTACATTTCACTTAAGAAAGGGGTAAGATCTTTAAGTTCATTTTCTCCCCATGGATATCCAATAGTTCATGTACCATTTGTTGAAAAGATGATTATTTCTCCATTTTAATTGCCTTTATATCTTCAAATAAAAAAAATCAGTTGACTATATTTGTGTGATTCTTATAATATTTTTAAAGACTAATTTAGGGCACAAAAATTTGATATATATACAACCCTTTAGAAACCCATGGGGCCTAGAAAAATGAGGCTAAAATATACCAAAATATTTCTCGTTCCATTCTCCTATTTTAATAATTCTTATTCTGTACTCTGTATAACCAACAGCTTTTCCTAAATAATAAACTCATCAGGATTATCTGTGGTTTTCAATGCACAATTCCTAAAACAATATCTGAATATGTCTACATTTGAAAGTTCTTCCAAAAACATAAGAATGAGAAATTAAGACTTTAAATAGTGCCAAGAGACTAGAGTCCTTGAAAGTAGAAATTGCAACAATATAAAAGATAAATATACAAAATATGTCCAAAGTGTGGAAGGTTCAAAATTATGGCCTACATTTACACATACACAACTATCCAAGGGAACAAATATGTTAAGTTGGTATATAAAGTTTTGATTATGGTAGTACTATACAAAATATTATTTATATAAACAGTTTTCCTGAAATGCTAATAAAAACATGAAAAACATTTTGAAAAACATCTAAAACCTTGAGGATAAAGACAAACTAAAAGGAGAAAGCAAGATACAGAAAGAGCGCTAAAATCACTTTTTCTCTGATAATATTTATTGAGCCTATAATGCACAAGCTGGGACTTCTCAGGTGACGGGTCTAAAAGAAACAACTTTTTTATGAAGTGGGGCTCAAAGGATTTCACTTGTAAGATAAAGTTAAACCAGCAGTAAATCTAATACCTCATACACTGGGATCCATAAAGAAAACTTCAGAAAAAAAAAAGTTTATGTATTTATTTTGAGAGAGAGAGAGAGAGAGCGCGCGCACAGGAGCAGAAGAGGGGCAGAGAGAGAGGGAGAAAGGAGAGAGAATTCCAAGCAGGCTCCGCACTGTCAGTATAAGCCTGACACATGGCTCAATCCCACAAACCATGAGATCATGACCTGCCCTGAAATTAACAGACTTACCCAAATGACCCACCCAGGTGCCCCAAGAAACCTTTTTATAATACAGATACCTGGGAGATAGAAGTCAAACACTGGTGCTCTCACAAATATCCTAAATTCACTTAATCTGATCCAGAAAACTGCAAACTTGACTTAGGTGTAAATAGTCGTCGATTTGTAGTACCCTTGGATACCTGTCAAGCAAATGCTAAATCTTCTCTAGAGGAATGTACCTTACCTAGGTTTCTAATAAGTTGGAGAGAAAATGTGGAGCTTGGAATAAAAAGTAACTAAACACTCCAAGAAGAAAGGAATGCAAAGGAATAAGCAAAAATGACTGTATAAACAGACTCACAAAGACTTCAAGTATTAGAATTATCAGATATAGACTGTAAAAGATTCACCATATTAAAAAAGGAAAATACAAAACCGAATGAATAGCCACAGGGAAAAATTCCATGGACTTCTTTTCCTATAAAAGAGAGTCACATAACTCTAACTTCTAGAAATGACCAATACAGTAACTGAAACAGACTGGCATGGATGAAAAAAAGTAAGTGAACTGGAAGACAGGGGAAATATTACACCGAAAGGAATACAGGAATTCAAAAATGCAAAAAGGTACAAAGAAAACAATATGCAAAGTTTAAACAAAGTTACTGAGGGAGAAGAGAAAATGAGAAGCAGCGATATTTTAAAAGATAACTGAGGCTTTGGGGGAAGATGGCGGCATAGGAGGACGCTGGGCTCACCGCACGTCCTGCTGATCACTTAGATTCCACCTACACCTGCCTAAATAACCCAGAAAACCGCCAGAGGATTAGCAGAACGGAGTCTCCGGAGCCAAGCGCAGACGAGAGGCCCACGGAAGAGGGTAGGAAGGGCGGAGAGGCGGTACACGCTCCACGGACTGGCGGGAGGGCAGCCTGCCGGCCAAGCAGAGCCCCCGAGTCTGGCTGGCAAAAGCGGAAGGGCCAGACGGAGTGTGTTCCGACAGCAAGCGCGACTTAGCGTCTGGGAGGTCATAAGTTAACAGCTCTGCTCGGAAACCGGGAAGGCTGGAGGACAAAGGGAGGGAGAGCTGCTGAGCCCCCGGAGGGCAGAGCTCAGCTTGGTGGGGAACAAAGGCGCTCACCAGCGCCATCTCCCCCGCCCATCCCCCAGCCAAAATCCCAAAGGGAACCAGTTCCCGCCAGGGAACTTGCTCGCTCTGCGCAAACACCCAACTCTGTGCTTCTGTGGAGCCAAACCTCCGGCAGTGGATCTGACTCCCTCACTGACACAGGGCCCCTCCTGAAGTGGATCACCTAAGGAGAAGTGAGCTAAGCCTGCCCCTCCTGCCCCCGTGCACCTTGCCTACCCACCCCAGCTAATACGCCAGATCCCCAGCACCACAAGCCTGGCAGTGTGCAAGTAGCCCAGATGGGCCACGCCACTCCACAGTGAATCCCGCCCCTAGGAGAGGGGAAGAGAAGGCACACACCAGTCTGACTGTGGCCCCAGCGGTGGGCTGGGGGCAGACATCAGGTCTGACTGCGGCCCCGCCCACCAACTCCAGTTATACACCACAGCACAGGGGAAGTGCCCTGCAGGTCCTCACCACTCCAGGGACTATCCAAAATGACCAAACGGAAGAATTCCCCTCAGAAGAATCTCCAGGAAATAACAACAGCTAATGAACTGATCAAAAAGGATTTAAATAATATAACAGAAAGTGAATTTAGAATAATAGTCATAAAATTAATCGCTGGGCTTGAAAACAGTATAGAGGACAGCAGAGAATCTCTTGCTACAGAGATCAAGGGACTCAGGAACAGTCACGAGGAGCTGAAAAACGCTTTAAACGAAATGCAAAACAAAATGGAAATGACGACGGCTCGGCTTGAAGAGGCAGAGGAGAGAATAGGTGAACTAGAAGATAAAGTTATGGAAAAAGAGGAAGCTGAGAGAAAGAGAGATAAAAAAATCCAGGAGTATGAGGGGAAAATTAGAGAACTAAGTGATACGCTAAAAAGAAATAATATACGCATAATTGGTATCCCAGAGGAGGAAGAGAGAGGGAAAGGTGCTGAAGGGGTACTTGAAAAAATTATAGCTGAGAACTTCCCTGAACTGGGGAAGGAAAAAGGCATTGAAATCCAAGAGGCACAGAGAACTCCCTTCAGACGTAACTTGAATCGATCTTCTGCATGACATATCATAGTGAAACTGGCAAAATACAAGGATAAAGAGAAAATTCTGAAAGCAGCAAGGGATAAACGTGCCCTCACATATAAAGGGAGACCTATAAGACTCGTGACTGATCTCTCTTTTGAAACTTGGCAGGCCAGAAAGGATTGGCATGAGATCTTCAGTATGCTAAACAGGAAAAATATGCAGCCGAGAATCCTTTATCCAGCAAGTCTGTCATTTAGAATAGAAGGAGAGATAAAGGTCTTCCCAAACAAACAAAAACTGAAGGAATTTGTCACCACGAAACCAGCCCTACAAGAGATCCTAAGGGGGATCCTGTGAGACAAAGTACCAGAGACATCACTACAAGCATAAAACATACAGACATCACAATGACTCTAAACCCGTATCTTTCTATAGTAACACTGAATGTAAATGGATTAAATGCGCCAACCAAAAGACATAGGGTATCAGAATGGATAAAAAAAACAAGACCCATCTATTTGTTGTCTGCAAGAGACTCATTTTATATCTGAGGACACCTTCAGATTGAAAGTGAGGAGATGGAGAACTCTCTGTCATGCTACTGGAAGCCAAAAGAAAGCTGGAGTAGCCATACTTATATCAGACAAACTAGACTTTAAATTAAAGGCTGTAACAAGAGATGAAGAAGGGCATTATGTAATAATTACAGTGTCTATCCATCAGGAAGAGCTAATAATTATAAATGTCTATGCGCCGAAACCGGAGCCCCCAAATATATAAAACAATTACTCATAAACTATAAGCAACCTTATTGATAAGAATGTGGTAATTGCAGGGGACTTTAACACTCCACTTACAGAAATGGATAGATCATCTAGACACACGGTCAATAAAGAAACAAGGGCCCTGAATGACACATTGGATCAGATGGACCTGACAGGTATATTTAGAACTATGCATCCCAAAGCAACAGAATATACTTTCTTCTCGAGTGCACATGGAACATTCTCCAAGATAGATCATATACTGGGTCACAAAACAGCCCTTCACAAGTTTACAAGAATTGAAATTATACCATGCATACTTTCAGACCACAATGCTATGAAGCTTGAAATCAACCACAGGAAAAAGTCTGGAAAACCTCCAAAAGCATGGAGGTTAAAGAACACCCTACTAACGAATGAGTGGGTCAACCAGGCAATTAGAGAAGAAATTAAAAAATATATGGAAACAAACGAAAATGAAAATACAACAATCCAGACGCTTTGGGATGCAGCAAAGGCAGTCCTGAGAGGAAAATACATCGCAATCCAGGCCTATCTCAAGAAACAAGAAAAATCCCAAATACAAAATCTAACAGCACACCTAAAGGAAATAGAAGCAGAACAGCAAAGGCAGCCTAAACCCAGCAGAAGAGAAATAATAAAGATCAGAGCAGAAATAAACAATATAAAATCTTAAAAAACGGTAGAGCAGATCAACGAAACCAAGAGTTGGTTTTTTGAAAAAATAAACACAATTGACAAACCTCTAGCCAGGCTTCTCAAAAAGAAAAGGGAGATGACCCAAATAGATAAAATCATGAATGAAAATGGGATTATTAAAACCAATCCCTCAGAGATACAAACAATTATCAGGGAATACTATGAAAAATTATATGCCAACAAATTGGACAACCTGGAAGAAATGGACAAATTCCTAAACACTCACACTCTTCCCAAACTCAATCAGGAGGAAATAGAAAGCTTGAACAGACCCATAACCAGCGAAGAAATTGAATCGGCTATCAAAAATCTCCCAACAAATAAGAGTCCAGGACCAGATGGCTTCCCAGGGGAGTTCTACCAGACGTTTAAAGCAGAGATAATACCTATCCTTCTCAAGCTATTCCAAGAAATAGAAAGGGAAGGAAAACTTCCAGACTCATTCTATGAAGCCAGTATTACTTTGAATCCTAAACCAAACAGAGACCCAGTAAAAAAAGAGAACTACAGACCAATATCCCTGATGAATATGGATGCAAAAATTCTCAATAAGATACTAGCAAATCGAATTCAACAGCATATAAAAAGAATTATTCACCATGATCAAGTGGGATTCATTCCTGGGCTGCAGGGCTGGTTCAACATTCGCAAATCAATCAACGTGATACATCACATTAATAAAAAAAAAAGAAAAGAACCATATGATCTTGTCAATCGATGCAGAAAAGGCCTTTGACAAAATCCAGCACCCTTTCTTAATAAAAACCCTTGAGAAAGTCAGGATAGAAGGAACATACTTAAACATCATAAAAGCCATTATGAAAAGCCCACAGCTAACATCATCCTCAATGGGGAAAAACTGAGAGCTTTTTCTCTTAGATCAGGAACACGACAGGGATGCCCACTCTCACCGCTGTTGTTTAACATAGTGTTGGAAGTTCTAGCATCAGCAATCAGACAACAAAAGGAAATCAAAGGCATCAAAATTGGCAAAGATGAAGTCAAGCTTTCGCTTTTTGCAGATGACATGATATTATACATGGAAAATTCGACAGACTCCACCAAAAGTCTGCTAGAACTGATACATGAATTCAGCAAAGTTGCAGGATACAAAATCAAGGTACAGAAATCAGTTGCATTCTTATACACTAACAATGAAGCAACAGAAAGACAAATAAAGAAACTGATCCCATTTACAATTGCACCAAGAAGCATAAAATACCTAGGAATAAATCTAACCAAAGATGTAAAAGATCTGTATGCTGAAAACTATAGAAAGCTTATGAAGGTAATCAAAGAAGATATAAAGAAATGGAAAGACATTCCCTGCTCATGGATTGGAAGAATAAATATTGTCAAAATGTCAATACTACCCAAAGCTATCTACACATTCAATGCAATCCCAATCAAAATTGCACCAGCATTCTTCTCGAAACTAGAACAAGCAATCCTAAAATTCATATGGAACCACAAAAGGCCCTGAATAGCCAAAGTAATTTTGAAGAAGACCAAAGCAGGAGGCATCACAATCCCAGACTTTAGCGTCTACTACAAAGCTATAATCATCAAGACAGCATGGTATTGGCACAAAAACAGACACACAGACCAATGGAATAGAATAGAAACCCCAGAACTAGACCCACAAACGTATGGCCAACTCATCTTTCACAAAGCAGGAAAGAACATCCAATGGAAAAAAGACAGTCTCTTTAACAAATGGTGCTGGGAGAATTGGACAGCAACATGCAGAAGGTTGAAACTAGACCACTTTCTGACACCATTCACAAAAATAAACTCAAAATGGATAAAGGACCTGAATGTGAGACAGGAAACCATCAAAACCTTAGAGGAGAAAGCAGGAAAAGACCTCTCTGACCTCAGCCGTAGCAATCTCTTACTCGGCACATCCCCAAAGGCAAGGGAATTAAAAGCAAAAGTGAATTACTGGGACCTTATGAAGATAAAAAGCTTCTGCACAGCAAAGGAAACAACCAACAAAACTAAAAGGCAACCAACGGAATGGGAAAAGATATTTGCAAATGACATATCGGACAAAGGGCTAGTATCCAAAATCTATAAAGAGCTCACCAAACTCCACACCCGAAAAACAAATAACCCAGTGAAGAAATGGGCAGAAAACATGAATAGACACTTCTCTAAAGAAGACGTCCGGATGGCCAACAGGCACATGAAAAGATGTTCAACGTCGCTCCTTATCAGGGAAATACAAATCAAAACCACACTCAGATATCACCTCACGCCAGTCAGAGTGGCCAAAATGAACAAATCAGGAGACTATAGATGCTGGAGAGGATGTGGAGAAACGGGAACCCTCTTGCACTGTTGGTGGGAATTCAAATTGGTGCAGCTGCTCTGGAAAGCAGTGTGGAGGTTCCGCAGAAAATTAAAAATAGACCTACCCTATGACCCAGCAATAGCACTGCTAGGAATTTACCCAAGAGATACAGGAGTACTGATGCATAGGGGCACTTGTACCCCAATGTTTATAGCGGCACTGTCAACAATAGCCAAATTATGGAAAGAGCCTAAATGTCCATGAACTGATGAATGGATAAAGAAATTGTAGTTTATATACACAATGGAATACTACATGGCAATGAGAAAGAATGAAATATGGCCTTTTGTAGCAACGTGGATGGAACTGGAGAGTGTGATGCTAAGTGAAATAAGCCATACAGAGAAAGACAGGTACCATATGGTTTCACTCTTATGTGGATCCTGAGAAACTTAACAGAAACCCATGGGGGAGAGGAAGGGGAAAAAAAAAAGAGGTTAGAGTGGGAGAGAGCCAAAGCATAAGAGACTGTTAAAAAACTGAGAACAAACTGAGGGTTGATGGGGGGTGGGAGGGAGGGGAGGGTGGGGGATGGGTATTGAGGAGGGCACCTTTTGGGATGAGCACTGGGTGTTGTATGAAAACCAATTTGACAATAAACTTCATATATTGGAAAAAAATAAAAAAATAAAAGATAACTGAGGAAAGACACCAATCTAAAGAAATATGTTCTATACCTAGAACATAATAGTCAGACTGCAGAATACCAGAATACAAAGAGAAACGTTAAGCTTTGGGAAAAACAAGTATTGAAAGAAAGGAAAATTATTATTCCTAGTTCTCAACAACAGTCTAAGCCAGGAAACAGTAAAACATCTTCAATAGGAAGACAGCCAATGTTATATGATCTATCCATCAAAATATACTTTCATAAATAAAGACAAGTTAAATAAATCTTTAAAAAAAGTCCAACAGAGCCTATACAATCCCTGATAGAAGATCAATGGAAGTTCCAAACAATGCATTTTAGGCGGAAGTGATCTCAGATATACATGACATTAAAAAAAGAACAAATACAATGGTGTGTATAACGGTAAAGCTAAAAAAAAAAATTAACTACCTTATTTCTTTAAATAATAATGACTAAAGGGAAAACTAAATAGATTTAAAATACAACACAAGGAAGTAAATAGAATTATTGCTTTAGGTCCTTGTACTTTCTAGGAAAAGGGTAAAAGTGGTAATTACATTTTAGATTTTGTTACATTAATTATGATTTTTATACTCTCTAGGGTAACCATTAAATGCATGCAAAGAGTACAAAGTGTCCAAAAAAGTAGGGGGGGGGGGAAATGAATTCTTCTGAATTCAAAGAATCTAAAGGCAAGAAAGAAAAAGCAAAATAAAAAAATACATAGAGCAGTCAGGACAGAGAACAAACACTGGTTTGATATAAATCCAAACATCCACTGTTTACATTAAATGTAAAAAGGATTAAGCGATACAGTTAAAAGAAAAATAGTTTTCTGACTGAATAAAAAAATACCATCCGTCTATTTGCTGTTTACAAAATGCATCTAAACAGTAAGGATAGAAGAACAATGAAAGGAAAAAATCAGAAAAAGTTGGGCCAGAAAGAAGCCATAAAAGGAGGTGTGCTTTATTAATATTCAAATAAATGAAATATGAGAAAAAAGCACTACCAGAGATAAAGAGGATCATTAAATAAATGTAAAATATTTGAGTTATAGAAAATATTAGAGTATTTCTAGGCACCTAATAACAAAGCAGGTGATGGGAGAGGACATGAAAAAGAGAATGATGGAAGGGGAAGGCCTTCAAGGAGAAATCAAGAAGAAATATATAAACCTACAATCATGATTCTAAAATACGTCCCTGAGTGACTGCTAGAAAAGTAAATAATAGATTAAAAGGATATGAAATATGTCAACACAATTATTGAACAATCTTAACCTAATTGACACAACTGCACTTAAAATATGCATAAGGGATGCCTGGATGGCTCAGTCAGTTGAGCATCAACTTCAGCTCAGGTCGTGATTTCAAGGTTCGTGGGTTCGAGCCCCACACAGGGCTCTGTGCTGACAGCTCAGAGCCTGGAGCCTGCTTCGGATTCTGTGTCTCCTTCTCTCTCAGTCCCTCCCCCGTTTGTGCGCACTGTGTCTCAAAAGTAAATAAAAGTTAAAAAAAAAATTTTTTTTTAATGCATAATACAGACAGATTTCAAACACATGTGAAACATTTGCAAAAACTGACCAGAGGACCTTAAAACAAGTCTACATGAACTAAAAAGGATGAAAACCACACAGATCATTTTCTCTGGCTTCAAATTCAATTAAGCTAGGAAGAAATCAATAACAAAAGTTAACTAGAAAATACCATGTTTGGAAGTTAAGGAATATGCTTTTAAAATAATCCATGAATCAAAGAAAAAAAAACAATTAGAAAACATTTTGCATTGAACTAATGAAAAGGAATATCACAAGAAGTTATACGCACTATAAAAAGAGAAGGGGCTATTACACCTATTACAAATAACAATATTAAACAAATTTGCAAATTCAAAAAGAATGGATAATCTCCTAGAAAATATAGCTTGTCAAAAACAAACAAACCTGAATATTGCTAAATCAGTTTAAAAAATTGAATCAGTAATTTAAAATCTTCCAACAAAAACAAAAAAATTCAGACCCATATGGTTTCAATAGCAAATTCTACCAAATGTGCTGGAAACAATTCCAATCTCAAATACTCTTCCAGAAAACAAACAAAAAAAAGATGATATTCTCCACAACTCACTCCATAAAGTTAGCAAAGCCTTGATAATAAAATCTGAGATGGAAAGAATGAAAAAGGAAAACTGCAGGCCAATCTCATCAATGAATACAAATATAAAAATCCCTAAACAAGACATTAGCAAACCAAACCAAGCAATAATTTAAAAGATTAACACATCATGATTAAGGTGAATTCATTTTAGAAAGGCAGTTATGGGGCGCCTGGGTGGCTCAGTCGGTTAAGCACCGACTTCAGCTCAGGTCATGATCTTGCGGTCTGTGCGTTCGAGCCCCGCATCGGGCTCTGGGCTGATGGCTCAGAGCCTGGAGCCTGCTTCTGGTTCTGTGTCTCCCTCTCTCTCTGCCCCTCCCTGTTCATGCTCTGTCTCTCTCTGTCTCAAAAATAAATAAACGTTAAAAAAAAAAAAAAAAAAAAGAAAGGCAGTTAGACTTAACATTATGAAATAATGTGGTACTCATTGCTCAGTCAGTTAAGCATCTCTTGGTTTCAGCTCAGGTCATGATCTCACTGTTGGTGAGTTCAAGCCCTGTGTCGGGCTCTGTGCTCTTGGTGCAGAGCCTGCTTTGGATCCTCTGTCTACCTCTCTCTCTGCCCTCTCTCACTTGCACTCTCAAAAATCACTAAACATAAAGAAAAAAAAAAGGGGTGGGGGGTACTCAGGAATGAGGGGCAGGGAACTGTGAGTGGAAAGAGATATCCAGAAGAAAACAGTAGAGCTTTTTAGAGCAATTGAAACTATTGACTTTGATACTAGAATAATGGATATATAACATTATACATTTGTATAATGTATACAATGTATACATTAATGTATACATTATGTAATGTATAATGTATTATACATTGTATAATACAAATCCACAGAACTTTGAAGCACAAAGAGAGAACCCTAACGTAAACTATGAACTGTAGTTAATAATGTACCGATACTGGTTTATCAATTGTAACAAATGTACCAAACTAATGCAAACATGTTAATAATAGAAGAAACTTGAAGGTTAGAGAGGAAAGGAGAGGAAGTGGGAATTTTCCATAATTTGGGGTTATTTTTTTTGTAAATCTAAAACTCATCTAAAAAATAAAGTCTACTTTAAAAAAAGACACTTATTTATAATAATTTTTTAAATGTTTAAATCCAAAAATACAGATTTTAGTAACAGATGTATGAAACCTTTTCACTCATACGCAAAAATACCCTCTAAAAGACTGAAAACATAAAGATGTAAATGGAGAAATATACTCAAAGATCATGAATTTGAAAACTTCATTTTATAAAGGTGTAAATTCACCCCTCCTTATTTATACAGCAGTAGTTCTCAACCTTTGCTTCTCACTCCCCACAGATAGGAAAAACTGAAGGTTGGGGTAGGGTGCTACTGACATTTAGAAGTAGAGGTCAGAGATGCTGCTAAATATTCTACAATGCAGGAAAGCTCCCCATAACAAATAATTAGGCAGCCCCAAATGTCAACAATTATGGAGATTGAGAAGTTTGTTATACTGTACAAATTAAATATAATTTTATTCAAAACTCAACAGTTTTTTTTATGGAATTTGACAATCTAATTCTAAAATTAATGTATGTGAAAATACAAAAAGACAAGGTATTTCTACAATCACTTCAGAGAACAGTCTGGCATTACCTGGAAAAGCCACATCTCTTATATCCCAGTAATTTCACTTCTCAGTATACAAACTATAGCATCTTATATATATGGACACTGCATTAATATGTACCAAAGACAGCTAGCTTATAGTAGCACTGTAGATCCTATCCAAAAGCTGGAAACAACCCAATTACCTTCAAGCATGGGAAATTTAAATAAAGTAGTATATTCATATACTAAATACTTTAGGTCAGTTCTCACATTATGGCAATTTTGCCCCTCAGGGGACTTTTAACACTGTCTGCAGACATTTTTGATTGTCAAGAGGAGAAAGGGCTGTGGAAGGAGAGACAGGAATGTGTAACTGGCATCTAATGGGTAGAGGCCAGAGATGCTCCTAAACGTTCTACAATACAGAGAAAAGCCCACCAGACCAAAGAATTGTTTGCTTTATATCAATGAAAATAAGTGAAATATGGTACAGGAAACATAAATGAATCTCATAAATAGAACAAATATATGAGTGGGAAAAGACAAAGAGTAGGTACAGTTAATTATGTACAAAAGAGAACATACAGTTAATTATCTAAAGAAGAAAGAAAGGAAAAACTAAACTGTTTTAAGGATAAATCCACTCATGGTAAAACTATAAAGAAAAGCAAGGAAATAATTATCACAAAATAAAAGTAGTATTTATCTCTGTGGAAAATGGAGGTGGTTTGATAGAGGAGGAGCACACAAGACATAAGAGAAGGAGTCTTCTGAAGTCCTGACAATGTTATTTTCCTTGAGCGGAGTACTGATTACACCGGGATTCAGAAAATAAATACTCTGTAAGAAGTATATCTATAGTTTATTTAGTCTTCTGTGTAAATAAGATGACACAATTAAAAAGGATTTAAGAAAAATAATATTGATCTATATACACTGTGCATGCAAAGAATTCATTAAAGTAGACTTTGAAACAGCATATGGATTGATATGTAATAAACCATAACAAACACCTGCTTCTATCTCCCAAAGAGACTGAGACTATTAAGATACCAGTAAAAGTAATTTATTTGGGGGAAGATCCCATATAGTACTGGTAATGGATTCGGGAAATGAAACAAGTTGAGAAAGGCAGACAATAACAAGTGCATTATCTAGCCAATCACTGCCATGGATAACTGGAGCCTAATTAAACTCCTTGGGAAACTGAAAATCTGAGTAGGTCATGGACTTCACAGTTATCTCACCTGAAGGGCAGAGGAATTGGGGTACTGTCAGTCACTGGTTAAACTGTGAACTGAGATGCCCTTGGCTACCGAAGCAAACTCATACGGCAATTGTGAGGTATTTTAAATTTTCAAAGAGAAACACAGGAAAATCAAACATTTGTCAAGCACAACAGGAGCTATTAGCATGAGGTAATTTCCAGTTTCAAAATCAGATCATACTTTATTCGTTTTGATTAGATTCTATCATTGAGTCCTCATAAATACTGCTGGAAAACTAATACAGAACAGGAAAGGAGAGTGTTTCTAAAGTTTAATAAGTTGTACAGTACCCAATGGGTACATATACCCATTAGTAACTAATTATGGTTATTTAAGAATAGCATACAATTTTTATTTTCATTTCAATTGTGTTTATTTTCCCAAAAAACTCCTAGGTTGTTAGGACACAAATAAATACGCTGGAACTAACTACCTCAAAAAGGAAGTAGCTACAAACACCATGAAAATATTACTGAAACACTAACTGGCCTACAAAATGGGAAAGTTCAGGACACGTTAGGAGTTAAGTAAGTGTTCCTTAGAAGGAGATCCCTAATAATTCTCTAGCAAACCTGCACTTCTAGAAGACCCTCATGAATCTAGAAGTCCAATGTTAGGCACAAACACTGCATAACGGAGCCATTACTTGTTATAACCAATTAAGAAACAGTTACTTATAACCTACAAATCACAAGTTTCATAAACACACCCTTTATTAAGTAAAAACCAGCACATTTGTCAATGAAAACTCTTTATCAATACTAATATATATTTCTGAAATGTATTATATACTGGTATTAGCATATACCCAAATACATATGCCTATATCATGGGTGTATTAAACAATAATAATATTTAAATATAGGCAAAACCTATCTTTATTTTGGTATGCATAGTATCATAAATATATCCCATCAATCTATGTTGTCTTCGTTGCTTCCTAAAAATTTATTCCTATGAACTTCTATAAAGTTCTATAGCTTTAAAGTGCAATTATAAGTCAAATCAACATTTCCTTTCCCATCCTTCCTACTCCACTGATATTAGATACATTCTATTATTACACACTTAATCAGTCACTATACTCTAAGGATTCCTAGCAATAAATGCAATTCACTCCAAATGATTCAAATGAAGAGGTTTTAATGAGGACACTACAGACGTGTGGGCAGACTTAAGGAAACAAACAGGGGTGATGATGCAACTTAAGATAGCTAAAGTAGGAAACCAATAACATCCACTAGACTGCAGGGTAAAGATGAGAAAGTGGTGAAACTAGAGCCACAAAGAAGAAGGGCTGCCCGGAGTGGAGAGAAATGGAGAGAGAGAATCCCAAGCAGGCTCTGCGCTGTCCCCATGGAGCCAGGCATAGGGCTCCATCTCACAAACTGTGAGATCATGACCTGAGCCAAAAATCAAGAGTCAGATGCTTAACTAACTGAGCCACTCAGGTGCCCCTTCCTTATTTTTATCTTAAAAAGGGAGTCTTTTACCTATATGCTGAAAAAATTAAACACTGATGAAAGAAAACTCAAGATGACATAAACAAATGTAAAGACATTCCAAGCTCATGGAATAAAAGTAAAAATATTATTTAAAATGTCTATACTACCAGGGGTGTTTGGGTGACTCAGTTGGTTAAGCGTCCGACTTCGGCTCAGGTCATGATCTCACAGTTCATGAGTTCGAGACCCGCATCTGGCTCTGTGCTGACAGCTCAGAGCCTGGAACCTGCTTCAGATTCTGTGTCTCCCTGCCTCTCTGCCCTGCCCCCGCTGGCATTCTGTCTCTCTCAAAAATAAATAAACATTTAAAAAAATATGTTTAAAAATGTCTATACTGCCCAAAGCAATCTACACATTTAATGCAATCTCTATCAAAATATCATCAGCATTTTTCACAGAACTAAAACAGACAAACCTACAATCTGTATGGAGCCACAAAAGACCACAAATATCCAAAGGAACCTATTTATTTTTTAAGTATATTTTTATTTACCTTGAGAGAAAGAGAGAGAGCGATGGGGGAGGGAGAGAGAATCCCAAGGAGGTTCCACGCTATCAGCACAAAGCCAAATGTAGGGCTCTAACTCATGAACCAGAGTTCATAACCTGAGCCAAAATTAAAAGTTGGATGCTCAACAGACTGAGCCACCCAGGCGTCCCCAGCCAAAGCAATCTTGAAACAAAAACAAAGCTTGAGGCATCACAATTCCAGACTTTAACCTATATCACAAACCTGGAGTTATTAAGACAGTAGAGTGCTGGCACTAAAACAGACACACAGATCAACAGAAGAGAAAACCCAGAAATGAGCCCACAAATGTACAGTCAATTAATCTTCAACAAAGGAAACAATATGCAATAGAAAAAAAAAAAAACAGTCTCTTAAAAAAAATGCTGTTGGGGAAACCAGACAGCCACATGCAAAAGAATGAAACTGACCATTTTCTTACAACATGCATAAAAATAAATTCAAAATGATGACAGATCTAAATGTGAGACAGGAAACCATCAAATCCTAGGGGAGAACACAGGCAATAACCTCTTTGACATCTGCTAGAGCAACTTCTTTCTAGATAGTTTCCTGAGGTTAAGAAAACAAAAGCAAAAATAACCTTCATCAAAATAAAAAGGTGCACAGTGAAGGGAACAATTAATAAAACTAATCTGGCAACCTACAGAATGGGAGAAAATATTTGCTAATGACATATCTGATAAAGGGTTAGTATCCAAAATCTATCTAGAACATATAAAACTCAACACCCCCCCAAACAAATAATCCAATTAAAAATGGGCAGAACACATGAATAGACATTTTCCCAAATAAGACATACAGATGGCCAAGAGACACATAAAAATATGCTCAACATCACTCAAAATCAGAGAAATACACATCAAAACTACAATGAGATTATCACTTCACACCATCAGAATGGTTAAAATCAACAACACAAGAAACAATAGGTGTTGGTGAGGATGTGCAGAAAGAACACTCTTGCACTGCTGATGGGAATACAGACTGGTGCAGCTACTCTGGAAAACAGTATGGAGGTTCTTCAAAAAGTTAAAAATAGAACTACTGTATGATCCAGTAATTGCATTACTAGGTATTTATTCAAAGAATATAAGGGGCACCTGTGTGGCTCAGTTGGTTGGGCATCTGACTTTGGCTCAGGTCATGATCTCGCAGTTCCTGGGTTTGAGCCCCACGTTGGGCTCTGAGTTGATAGCTCTGAGCTTGGAGCCTGCTTCTAATTCTGTCTCCCTCTCTCTGTCCCTGCTCCACTTGCACTCTGTCACCATCTCTCTCTCAAAAATAAACATTAAAGTTAAAAAAAATACAAAAATATGAATTCAAACGTATACATGCGCTCCTATGTTTATAGCACCATTATCTATAATGGCCAAAATATGGAAACAGCCTAAGTGTCCATCAAATGATGAATAGATAAAGAAGATGTGGTACATATATATAATGGAATATTATTCAGCAATAAAAAAGAATGAAATCTTGCCATATGCAACAACATGGATGGAGTTAGAGAGTAATAAGCAAAATAAGTCAGACAAAGACAAATACCATATAATTTCACTCATATGTGCACTTTAAGAAACAAAACAAGTGAGCAGAGAAAGAAAGAGAGAGAGACAAACCAAGAAACAGACACTTTAGAGAACAAAGTGATAGTTACCAGAGAGGTGGTGGGTAGTGGAGATGGGTGAAATAGGTTATGGGGATTAAGGAGTGCACTTGTGATAAGCACCAGGTATTATATCAAAGTGCTGAATCACTATACTGTACACTAAAAACTAACATTACACTGTATGTTAACTGGAATTTTAATAAAAACCTGAAAAGGGAGGGGGAGGGATTTCTATTTAATTCCATTATCTCTTCTAACTGGCTATTCCTATATAAACAAAACATTTTAATTGATCTATATTGACTCTACAAGCCCAATAATTTACTGAATTATTTTACTCATTGTATTAATACTGCAAATTCTGTTAAACTTTCTAAATATTCAACAGTATTTTGAATTAGGTATCATACTTACTTCATTTTATTGAAATGTATTGACTTGTATCACCAATGTAATGCTAAAGAGTTGTGAGAGTGGGCATCCTTGCTTGTCTCACTGTGAAAATGACTCTACTAGTTTCCCTTGAGCATGATGTTAGCTTTACGATTTAAAATTTTTTTCCTTTCTTCTTTTTAACTTTGACTTTCAGACATTACAAAAAAGTTGTAAGAAAGGTCCAAAGAATTTCTCAATACTCATCACCAAATACCCAGAAGTAAATACTTTACATTTGTTTTATCCCTCTTTCACTCTTCACATATCACTTTATTCTTTAATACTTCAGTGGTATATTTACCCCAACCAAAACAATCTATTTTACAACCACAGCGTAATCACCTGAACCATGAAATTGATGACACAGTACGTATTATGTTCTAATGCACAGAACTAATTCAAATTGTAGTATAGGTATTTGTCTCAATAATGTCCTTTATGTCAAAAGAAAAAATCTAAAATTATACACTGCATTGATTTGTCATGTTTCTTTAGTCTTTAACCTGGAATAGTTTCTGAGTAATTAAGTTGTATTTCACAACATGACTTTTTGAGGTGTATAGAGTATTTATTTTTTAATAATACCTCAATTTGAGCTTGCCTGATGTTTCCTCATGAGTAGATTCAGGCTTTGCCCTTTGGGCAAGAAAACTACAGGAGCAAGGTTGAGTTCATCTTTAAAAAAAAAAAAATTTTTTTTTTTTGACATTTATTTTTTGAGAGACAGAGCGTGAGTGGGGGAGAGACGGAGTGAGAGGGAGTGAGATTCCTAAGTAGGCTCTAGGCTCCCAGCTGTCAGCACAGACCCAGACTCAGGGCTCAAACTCATGAACCAGGAGATGATGGCCTGAGCTGAAGTCAGATGCTTAACTGACTAAGCCACCTGGCTGCCCCAAAGTTGAGTTCTCCTAATGCATTCTAGGAAGCACATGTTATCGACTAGTTAAATAACTGGAAATATCTGCTTTCATCATTTGGTTATGGTGGTATCTATTGCTTATACACTGTAAGATTATTATTTTACCCATTGTAAATAATAGGTATCTTGCAAGAAGACATTTTGAGACTAGGCAAACTAGTCTGTTTTCCTTAAACATTATCCTACTAGTTTGAAAGCCTAAAAACCGAATTCTAAAGTTACTTTACCTTAGTACTTTTTACACTATAAAGTGTGGCTGTTATTTATGGTATGGCAAGGTATATGGTTTCTCTTTTCATTTGCATACAACTTAGGACTTTCCCTACATCTTTGGTTGGTTGATTTGTTTTTTGTTTGTTTGTTTTGAATACGTGAAACATTAAGATAACTCCAAAAGTCAGGAGTATCCAACAGAATGTTCAAGGAGTTTGGGAGGATCCCAAAGTATGAGGATCCTGAGTTCACTTCCTCCCACAGACACACCAAGGCTACAACTGTATATATACTACAACTCACTCCGAAAATGACCTGAAGCCTGAACAGCTCTTCCACAGCTAACAATATAAAGAAAAAGCCACCTGGAGAAGGGTAGGAAGGGCAGGGCCCAATCAGAAACAAACGATAGCAACCACCAAAACAAATCCGCAAAAAACAGTGCAACAGCCCAACAAGCAAAAGGGTTATCACACGCACAGAGAAATAAGAGGGTCAAATCCCACATCAGTCAATACCGACACCCTGTCGATCTGTATCATGAAGATGAGCCCCATAAAGTCTGTCTTTGAAAATCAGTAGAGCTTAACTTTGGAAGAGCAAGACGACTATAGGAAACTGAGAATATTCTTAATGGGCTAGTACACACTATCATTCATTCTGAGATCCAGCATTGAGATAGCAGTGTGCAAAGCACCTGCACTGCAAAGATTTATTGACTAATTTTAGAGCAGGTGCCAGAACAGCAGGGATCTGTAGGAACTTCCTCCAGGAGCGGAAGTGCTGGCAGGCACCATTTTTCCTGCTCTCCTTCAGCGTAGGTGGACCAATGAGATGACAAGTGCCAGTTCTAACACTCTCCATCTTGTTGGCACCCCTTGTCACGCCCTGGTGATTCCATGGGCACAAGCACCATCTGGCACACACCGAAGCAGCTCTTGCTCAGTCATACCCAGAAGGTAACCTCAGTTGAAACCAGTGTCCCCACAAAGTGACTACTGCCCTGTCACACCGGCAAGTAGCCCTGGTCAGGACTGGGATCCTTGCAAAGCAACTCCTGCCCTGATAAGGGGGAAAAACCCTCACCACCAGCATTAATAAGATAGCTGCAGCTAGGCCTCTCAGCCAGCTGTGGCTGGGGGCTAATCACACCCAAAAGAACAACGGCAGAAGCTGCAGACAGAACAGTGAGCCAGTTCAGGAGATGTTCCTCTCCACTAGTGTGCTTATAGTAGATAAAAAAACTAATTGCAGCTGGCTGGGCTAGAGGCCAGCCACGCCACAAAGCACAACCACAGCAGACACAGCACAGTCACAAGAGAAGGCACATGCAGCCCACACAGGGGAAACCCCTGAAGTGCTTAGTTTTGGTGACCTCGGGAGATTGAGTTAAGGGGCCCCACAGAATGCTTTCTACATAAGGCCACTAGTTTCAAGACCAGGAGATGTACTTGACTACCTGATATATAGAAATATACACAGAGACTAACACATAATGAAGAAACAGAAAAATGAAAAAACAAGACATCTTAGAAAAAGAACTAAATGAAATAGTGATAAACAATCTACCTGATAAAGAATTCAAAATAATGGTCATGAAGATGCTCACCAGAAATGAGACAAGAGTGGATAAACTAAGTGAGAACAAAGGATAGAAAATATAAAAAAGAACTAATCAAAGCTGAAGAATAACTGATATGCAACAGACAACAGAGGGAATCAGCAGCAGATTAGAAGATGCAGAATGGATCAGTGATCTGGAAGACATCCAGGCTGAAAAGAAAAAAGAAAAAAAGAATTTAAAAAATGAGAAGAAGTTAAGGGAACTCTGCTTAAACATCAAGAGTATCAGTATTTACATTGTAAAGATCCCAAAAACAGAAGATAGAAAAGGATAAAAAACTAATTTGAAAAAAATAGCTGAAAATTTCTCAAAGCTAGGCAAGGAAACCAACATCCAGGTACAGACAGGAGAGTCCCAAACAAGATGCACCCCAAGGAGACCCACAGGAAGACAAATAACTAAAATGCAAAATTTAAAGATAAAAAGAGGAGTTTTAGGTGGCAAACAGGGTGAAGAAGTAGGGGGACCCAGAGTTCCTTCGGTCCTCAAACACAGCAGTGTTGAGGCCAGAGGACTTGGAATTCCAAGTCTGGGCTGCAGAGTGACAGAGACATCTCCAGGAGCCCACAGGACAACTTGGAGGGCCATAGGTGCATAATTGTTAACTGGGAGAGATAAAATGGGCAGCATAGGAATGGAGGGGAGAGATCACTTTCTGCAGAGAGGCAAAAGGAAGAGAAAGACAGTCTGTGGAAGTAGAGGACTGTATTTGGACAAGAGAAAAAAACACGGATGGGGAACAGAAAAATGGAGAAAGAACCAATTTCTAAGTGGCGCTTTCTCCAGACTGGGGCTGGCTGCCCTGTTGGAGAGCCTGGGGAAGAGGGGAGCTAGCCACAGGCTGGGTAACTAGCTCAAAAGTGCAGTCTGCAGTCAGAGAAAGCAATCCCCTCCAGTGAGTGCTGCGGGAAGAAGGCAAAGAGCTGTTCCAAGGACAAAAGACCCTGCTTGTGCCTGCCAGCCAGAGGTCCTTTGTTGGCTGGCTGGGCATAGTGGCACTACCCCAGAACTGTGCGGGGCGGGATCCTTTAAGATATGGGGGTCTGAAACCCAGTCGAGTGTCTGGGAGGCACTGAAGATGGTGGAGCGGAAGAAACCAGCCTGCTGGCGCCTGGCACAGCACTGTGAAAACAACTTGAACAGAATGGTTAGGGAACACCTGGTCTGGGGAAGAGAGACGGGGGTGTCGCCATTCTTCTCCCCATCACCAACAAGGTGGGGCTTCAGACAATGCACAAGGGACCCACAGTGCAGGTGCACCAGCCTACACCAAACCATGACTCTCGGCGCCTGTTAACTGTGTATCTACTGGAGCAAGACTGACACTGACCACACCAGACAGCCCCTCCTCCAGACCAGCGCAACCACTGGTTCGAAGGCACCAGTGGTTCTGCATTTTCTGATTTAATTCTTGGTCAATTCTTATTTCATATATATATATATATATATATATATATATATATATATATATAGTATTTATTACTTTATATTATTTTATATTATTATATATTGTGTGTGTGTGTGTGTGTGTGTGTATATATATATATATATATATATATATATATATATATATATGTTGTTATTGTTTTTTTTCTCCTTCCTTTTCTTCCTCTTATTTCTTCCCTTCTCTAGTCTGGTTATTCTGGTTGTTGGTTTGTTTAAGCAGACATACTTAATCTATTCTTTTTATACTTGTACTGTATCTCCTTTTTATTTTCCTCTCTCTCTCTCTGGATTAAGCCACATAGTTTCTCTGCCTCGTTAATCTTCTTTTCTTTTTCTCCGCCTCTGTCACATCTCTTTTTGTATGGAACAAGACTTCTTCCACCATCCCCTCCCTTTTTAAAAAAATTTTTTTCCAGGGTTACTTCAATGAAGATATCAAAGCACACCTGGTGGAAGGTCCAAACCATGCCTATAAGTAGGGAGATAAAGCAACCAGAGTTGCAACAATACAGAGCACATAATACATTCCAAAAACACCTCCTGAACAGCCAGGCCCGGGATAGTATATGACCACTTTTTAATACACTAGTGCTCGCAGGTGCAGGACACATAACAAGCTATTACAACACCTAAGGAACAGAAAACTAGCCAAAATAACAAAACGGAAGAACGCTCCTCAAAAGAAATTCCAGGAAGAAATGACAGACAATTGCTAAAAAAAGATATAAACAATGTATATGATCAAGAATTTAAAATACTAGTCATAATATTAATCACTGGGCTTGAAAAAGCATAGAAGACAAAAGATAATCTATTGTTGCAGAGATCAAGGAACTAAAAAAGTCACAACGAATTAAGAAATGTAAATGAGGTGCAAAATAAACTAGGTGCAGTGACAGCAAGGATGGAAGAAGGAGACAGGAACATAAGTGAAAAAGAAGATAAAATTATGGAAAATGATGAAAGAGAGGAAAAGATACAGAAGAAAATACTAGGGGCGCCTGGGTGGCTCAGTCGGTTGGGCGGCCAACTGCGGCTCAGGTCATGATCTTGCGGTCTTTGAGTTCGAGCCCCGCATCAGGCTCTGTGCTGAGCGCTCAGAGCCTGAAGGCTGCTTCTGATTCTGTGTCTCCTCTCTCTGCCCCTTCCCTGCTTGCTCTCTCTCTCTCTCTCTCAAAAATGATAAACATTAAAAAAAAAATTAAAAAAAAAAAAGAAAAAGAAAATACTAGACCATGAGGGGAGAATTAGAGAACTAACTAATTCAATGAAATGTAATAATATCCGTATCATACGAGTTCCAGAAGAAGAGAGAGACAAAGGGGCAGAAGGTTTACTTGAACAAATTGAGCTATAATCTGGGGAAGGAAGCAGACATCCAAATCCAGGAGGCACAGAGAAATCCCTTCAGATTTACCAAGAACAGGTCTTCTCATCAACATATCATTATGAAACTGGCAAAATACAAAGATAAAGAGAGAATTCTGAAAGCAGCGAGGGACAAATGGGACTTAACCTACAAGGGAAGACACATAAGGGTAGCAGCAGACCTGTCCACTGAAACTTGGCAGGCCAGAAGAATGTGACAGGAAATATTCAATGTGCTGAATAGGAAAAATATGTAGCCAAGAATCCTTTATCCAGTAAGGCTGTTATTAAGAACAGAAGCAGAGATCAAGGCTTTCCCAGACAAAAACTGAAGGAATTCACGACCATGAAACCAGCCCTGCAAGAGATCCTAAAGGGGACTCTGTGAGTGGAATGCTGCAAGGACTACAAAGGACCAGACATAACCACAAGCACGAAACCTACAAATAACACAATGACACTAAATCCGTATCTTTCAATAATAATGCTGAATGTATAGGGACTTAATGCTCCAATCAAAACACACAGGGTATCAGAATGGATAAAAAAACAAGATCCACCTATATGCTATCTACAAGAGATCCATTTTAGACCTGAGGACACCTTCAGATTCAAAGCGAGGGGATGGAGAACTATCTATCATGCTACTGGAAGTAAAAAGAAAGCTCGAGTAACCATACTTCTATCAGACAAACTAGATTTTAAACTAAAGGCTGTAACAAGAGATGAAAAAGGGCATTATATCATAAGTATAGGGTCTAACCATCAAGAAGAGCTAACAATTGTAAATGTTTATGCTCCCAACTTGACAGCACCCAAATATATAAATCAATTAATCACAAACATAAGCAATCTTATTAATAAGAATACGGTAACTACAGATGACATTATAACCCACTTACAACAATGGACAGATTATCTAGGCAGAAAATCAATAAAGAAACAATAGCCCTCAATGATACACTGGACCAGATGGACTTGACAGATATATTCAGAACTTTCTATCCAGAAGCAGCATAATACACATTCTTCTCCACTGCACATGGAACAGTCTCCAAAATAGATCACATACTGGGTCACAAAATAGCCCTCAAAAATACAAAAGAGTTGAGAACATGCCATGCATATTTTTAGATCACAATGCTATGAATCTTGAAATCAACAAGAAAAAATCTGGAAAGCCTCCAAATGCATGGAGGTTAAAGAATATCCTACTAAAGAATGAATGGGTCAACCAGGCAATTAAAGAAGAAATTGAAAAATATATGGAAGCAAATGCAAATGAAAACACAACAGTCCAAACCCTTTGGGATTCAGCAAAGGCAGTCCTAAGAAGAAAATACACTGCAATCCAGGCCTATCTCAAGAAACAAGAAAAATCCCAAATACAAAATCTAACAGCACACTTAAAGGAACTAGAAGCAGAAAAGGGCAAAGAAACTCTAAGGCCATCAGAAGAAGAGAAAATAAAGATTACAGCAGAAATGAACAATATGGAATCCAAAAAAACAAAACAAAACAAAACAAAACCAGTAGAAAAAAATCAATGAATCTAAGAGTTGGTTATTGGAAAAAAATAAAATTGATAAGCTCCTAGCCAGACTTCTTAAAAAGAAAAGAAAGAGGACACAAATAGATAAAATCATGAATTAAAAAGGACAGACCATAACCAACACCAGAGAAATAAAAAAAATTATCAGAGAATACTATGAAAAATTATATGTCAGCAAACTGGACAACCTGGAAGAAATGGAAAAATTCCTAGATTCCCACACACTACCAAAACTCAAACAAGAAGAAATAGAAAATCTGAACAGACCTATAACCACTGAAGAAATTGAATCAGTTATCAAAAATCTCCCAACAAATAAGAGTCCTTGGCCAGATGGCTTCCCAGGGGAATTCTACCATACATTTAAAGCACAGTTAATACCTATCCTTCTCAAGCCATTCTAAGAAAACAGTAACAGAAGGAAAGCTTCGGACTCATTCTATGAATCAAGTATTACCTTGACTCCCAAAACAGAGGCCCCACAAAAAAGGAGAATTATAGGCCCATATCCCTCATGAACACAGATGAAAAATTCTCAAGAAGATACTAGCAGCAAATCAAATTCAATAGTATATTAAAAGAATTATTCATCATGATCAAGTGGAATTCATTCCTGGACTGCAGGATTGGTTCAATATTGACAAATCAATCAATGTGACACATCACATTAATAGAAGAAGGGATGAGAACTGTATGATCCTGTCAATGGATGCAGAAAAAGCATTTAACAAAATACAGCATCCTTTCTTCATAAAAACCCTCAAGAAAGACAGGATAAAAGGAACATACCTTAACATCATAAAAGCCATATATGAAAATCCCACAACTAATATCATCCTCAATGGAGAAAAACTGAGTGCTTTCTCCCTGAGATCAGGAACAAGACAAGGGTGTCCACTTTCACCACTGTTGTTTAACATAGTATTGGAAGTTCTAGCCTCAGCATTGAGACAACAAAACGAAATAAATGACATTCAAATTGGCAAAGAAGAAGTCAAACTTTCACTTTTTGCAGATGACATGATACTCTACATGGAAAACCCAAAAGACCATCAAAAAGCTGCTAGAACTAATACATGAATTTAGCAAAGTTGCAGGATACAAAATCAATGTACAGAAATCAGTTACATTTCTATATACCAATAATGAAGTAACAGAAAGCGAAATCAAGAAATCGTTCCCATTTACAATCACACCAAGAACCATAAAATACCTAGGAATAAACCTAACCAAAAATGTTAAAGATCTGTATGCTGAAAACTATAGAAAGCTTATGAAGGAAACTGAAGAAGACATGAAGAAATGGAAAAACATCCCACGCTCATGGATTAGAAGAACAAATATTGTTAAAATGTTGATACTACCCAAAGCAATCTACACATTCAATGCAATCCCAATCCAAATTGCACCGGCATTCTTCTCAAAGCTAGAACAAAAAATCCTAAAATTTGTATGGAACCATAAAAGACCCTGAATAGCCAAAGTAATGGTGCAAAAGAAAATCAAAGCAGATGGATCACAATCCCGGACTTTAGCCTCTACTACAAAGCTGTAATCATCAAGACAGCATGGTATTGGCACAAAAACCGACACACAGACCTATGGAATAGAATAGAGAATCCAGAATTGGACCCACAAATGTATGGCCAACTAATCTTTGACAAAGCAGGAAAGAGTATTCAATGGAAAAAAGACAGTCTCTTTAGCAAATGGTGCTGGGAAAACTGGACAGCAACATGCAGAAGAATGAAACTAGACCACTTTCTTACACCATACGCAAAAATAAACTCAAGATGGATGGAAGACCTAAATGTAAGACAGGAAACCATCAAAACCCTAGAGGAGAAAACAGGCATCAACCTCTTTGACTTCAGCTGCAATTTCTTGCTTGACACCTCTCCAAAGGCAAGGGAAATAAAAGCAAAAGGACTAATTGGGACCTCATCAACATAAAAAGCTTCTGCACTGCAAAGGAAACAATCAACAAAACTAAAAGGTAAATGACAGAATGGGACAAGATATTTGCAAATGACATACTGGGTAAAGGGTTAGTACCCAAAATCTATAAAGAACTTACCAAACTCCACATCTGAGAAACAAATAATCCAGTGAAGAAATAGGCAGAAGACATGAATAGACACTTTTCCAAAAAAGACATCCAGATGGCCAACAGACACATGAGAAGATGCTCAGTGTTACTCATTATCAGGGAAATACAAATCAAAACCACTGAGATACCACCTCACACTGGTCAGAGTGGCTAAAATGAACAATTCAGGAAACAACAAATGTAGGCGAGGATGTAGAGAAACAGGAACCCTCTTGCACTGTTGGTGGGAATGCAAACTGGTGCAGCCACTCTGGAAAACGATGTGGAGGTTCCTCAAAAAATTAAAAATACAACTACCCTACGACCCAGCAACAGCGCTACTAAAAATTTACCCAAAGGATACAGGAGTACTGATTCATAGGGGCACATGTACCCCAATGTTTACAGCAGCACTTTCAACAATAGCCAAATTATAGAAAGAGCCCAACTGTCCATCAACTGATGAATGGATAAAAAAGATACAGTTTATATATATATGATGGAATACTACTTGGTAATGAGAAAGAATGAAATCTTGCCATGTGCAACAACATGGATGGAACTGGAGGGTATTACGCTAAGTGAAATAAGTCTGTCAGAGAAAAGACAGATGTTTTCACTTATACGTGGAACCTGAGAAACTTAACAGAAGACCATGTGGGAAGAGAAGGGGGGAAAAAAGTTTCAACCAGTGAGGGAGACAAACCATAAGAGACTCTTAAATACAGAGACAAACTGAGGGATGATGGGGGAGGAGTGGAGGAAAGGGGAAAACGGGATGGGCATTGAGGAGGGCACTTGTTGGGATGAGCCCTGGGTGTTGTATGTAAGTGATGAATCATGGGAATCAACCTCCAAAACCAAGAGCACATTGTATACACTGTATGTTAGCTAAATTGACAATAAATTATATTTTAAAAAGTATTTTATATTTTAAAATAAGTTATATTTTAAAAAATAAATAAATTTAAATATATATATAAAGACAAAAAGAAAACTCCTAAAAGGAATAAGAGAAAAGCAATTAGCTACATACAAGAACACCAGCATAAGACCATAAACTGAGTTTTCAAGAAAAACTTTTCAAGCCAAAAGAAGTTGCATGATACATTCAAAGCGCTGAAAGGAAAAAAAACCTACATCCAAGAATACTCTACCTGGCAAGGATATCATTCAGAATTAAAGGAAAGATAAAAAGTTCCCCAGGCAAAAGTTAAAGGAGTTCATCATCACTCAAAATTCTAAAGGGACTTCATTAAATGAAAAGAAAGAGTCATTACTAGAAGTACAAAAATTATGAAAATAAAAGATCTCACTGGTAAAAGTAAACAGACAGGAAATGAAGTAGATCACTTATAAAGCTAGTATAAAGGTTAAAAGACAAAAACACTAAAATCCATTTTACCTACAATAATTCATTAAGGAATACACAAAATACAAAGATGTAAAATATGGTATCATTTACATAAAACATGGAAGGGGAAATAAAAGGCAATCTTTTAGAATGTGTTTATACTTAAGCAACCATCACCTTAAAATAGTTACACATAAAATGTTATATATGAGCTTCATGATAACCACAAACCAAACCTACAACAGACATAAAAAAATTAAAAGAGAAAGAAAAAAGCATATACTAAAAGTCATCAAATCAAAGAGAAGAGAGTAAAAGATAGGAACAGGGTAGAACTACAAAAATTACCAAAAAATAGTTAACAAAACAGCATTAACTACATACCTATAATTAACCCCTTCAAATGTAAATGGAATAAAATGATGTAATCAAGAGACAGGGCAACTGTGTATATAAAAAAGACCCATCTGGGGATGCCGGGGTGACTCAGTCCATTAAACATCTGACTCTTGATTATGGCTCAGGTCATGATCTCACAGTTCGTGGGAATGAACCCTGTGTCAGGCTCTGTGCTGATAGCATAGAGCCTGCTTGGGATTCTCTCTCTACCCACCCCCTCAAAATAAATAAACTTAAAAAAAATAAAAATAAAAAAGATCCATCTATATGTTGACTACAAGAGATTCACTTCAGATTTCAGAACACCTACAGACTGAAAGTAAATAAAGAGACAAAGATATTCTATGCAAACAGAAACAAAAAAAATTTTAAAAAGCTGTAGCAGCAATTATTTAGATCAAACAAAATAGACTTCAAAACAAAGACTGAAACAACAGAGAAAGGCAATACCTAATGATAAAGCAATGTATCTAGCAAGAAAATGTAACTATTTTAATGATCTATGTACCAAACATAGGAACACCTACATATATTAAGTATTTAGAGACATAAAAGGAGAAACTGACATTAGTACAGTTACAGTAGAAGACTTTACCAGCTCACTTACACCACTGGATGAACCATTCAGCCAGAAACTCAGCAGCTAGTAGAAACACTGGCTTTGAACAACACAATAGATGAGACAGGCTTAACAGGTATATACAGAACATTCCATCAAAATTCATGAGAATATAGTTTTCAAGGGTATTTAGAACACTGTCCAGGATAGATCACTTGTTAGGTCACAAAAAAACCCTCAATAAATATAAGCGCAGACTGAGATCATATCAAGCATCTTTTCCAACCACAACACTATGAAACTAATGATCAATTATAAACCAAAAACTTGAAAAAACCCACAAACACATGGAGGCTAAAGAACATTGTACTAAACAACCAATGCATCAATAAAGATCAAACAATACATCAGAAAATACCCGAGTCAAATGAAAATGGAAACACAGCAGTTCAAAATATTTGGGACACAACAAAGTCAGATGTAAAAGGAAGTTTATAGTGATACAAACCTACCTCAAGAAACAAAATAAAAGCTCAAATAAACAAATTTAACTTCACACCTAAAGGAAACACAAAAAGAAAAACAAAGCATAAAGTCAGTAAAAAGAAGGAAATAATGACAAGAGAGTGGAAAAAATTACTGAGTAAAGAAAAGATCAAACTAAGATCTGATTCTTTTCAAAGAATCAAGTAAATTGATAAATTTTAAGTCACACTATAAAAGAAAGAGAAAGGACTTAAAAAAATCAGAGATGAAAGACAAATTACAACCAACACCATAGAAATACAAAGGATAAGAGACTCCCACAAAAAATTAAACACCAACAAACTGGACAACCTAGAAGCAATGGATAAATTCCTAGAAACAATCTTTCAAGAATGACTCAGGAAGAAAAAAGAAAATCTGGACAGATTACCTGTAATGAAACCAAATGAGTAGCCAAAAACTCCTAACAAACCAAAATCCAGAATCAGATGGCTTCACAGGTGAACTCCACTAAACCTCTTAAAAGAGTTAATATCTGAGGCACCTGGGTGGCTCAGTTGGTTAAGTATCCCTGATTTCAGCTCAGGTCATGGTATCTCACAGTTGATGGGTTGATTCCCACATTGGGCTCTGTGCTGACATCTCAGAACCTGGAGCTTGCTTCAGATTCTGTGTCTCCCTCTCTCTCTGCCCCCCCCCCCCCCCCCGCTCCTTCTCTCTCTCCCTCTCTCTCACAAATAAATAAACATTAAAAAAATTTAAAGACTTAATACCTATCCTTCGGAAACTATTCCAAAATATTCAAATGGAAAAAATGTTTCTAAATTCATTCTCCAAGACCAGGATTACAAATATACCAAAAGCAGACAAAGACACTAAAGAAAATGGCAGGCCAATATCCTTGATGGAAATATATGCAAAAATCCTAAACAAAACATTAGCAAACTGAATAAAACAATATATTAAAGGCCCATTAACTATAATCAAGTGGAATTTATTTCATGGATGCAAGCATGGCTCAATATCTGCAATCTGCAATCAATCAACCCATGTAATAGACCACATTAACAAAATAAAACATAAACATAAAACAGTGTGCCTAGGTGGCTTAGTTGGTTGAGCGTCCAACTCTTGATTTCAACACAGGTCATGATCCCAGGGTCATGGGATCAAGCACAGAGCCTGCTTAATTAAGATTCTCTCCCTCTCCCTCTTCTCCTCTCCCTGGCTCACCCTCTCTAAAAAAAATAAATAAAAATAAAAAATAAAGGATAAAAATCCTATGATCATCTCAAGAGATGCAGAAATAGCATTTGGCAAAATTCAACATGCATTCATGATAAAAACTCTGAACAGGATATAGAAGAAACACATTTCAACATACTAAAGGCGATATACAACAAATTGGTTAACATCACAATGGTCAAACAGCTAAAAGCTTTTTCTTCAAGATCAGGAAAAAAACAAAGATGTCCATGCTCACCATCTTTATTCATTATAGACTAGAAGTTCACGTCACAGAAATCAGGCAAGAAAAAGAAAGAAAATTCATCCAAATTGGTAAGGATGGAGTTAAACTGTCAGTATCTGCAGATGACATGACACTATATATAGAAGATCCTAAAGACTCCACCAAGAAACTATTAGACCTAATAAACAAATTCAGTAAAATAGCAGGATAAAAAATTAATATGAAGAAATCTGTTATGTTTGTATATACTAATAAGTAACTAGCAAAAAGAAAAATTTGTAACTGCATCAAAAAGGACAAAATACCTAGGAATAAATGTAACTAAAAAGGTGAAAGACCTATACTCTGAAACTATTAAGATATTGATAAAGGAAACTGAAGACAACACAAATAAATGAAAAGTTATGCCATGCTCAATGACTGAAAGAAGTAATATTGTTAAAATGTCTATACTACCCAAAGCAATACACAGATCCTACACAATCCCTACCAAAATACAAACAGCATTTTTTTACAGAACTAGAAGAAAAAATCTCAAATTCAAATGGAACGACAAATGACCCCAAATAGTCAAAGAAACTTGAGAAAGAGGAACAAAGCTGGAGGTAACACACTTCTGGATTTCAAACTATATTACAAAGCCATAATAATCAAAACAGTATTGTAATGGCACAAAAACAGACACATAGATCAATATAATAGAGTCCATTATAAACTCATATATATATGGTCAATTAATCTCTGACAAAGGAAGGAAGAATATACAACAGTGAAAAGACAGTCTTCAATAAATGATGCAGGGAAAACTGGGCAGCTACACATAAAAGAATAGAACTGGACCACTTTCTTATACCATATACAAAAATAAACTCAAAATGGAGTAAGGACCTAAATGTAATACCTGAAAACATAAAACTCCTAAAAGAAAACATAGGCAGTAAACCTCTGAACAGTCTTACCAGTAATTTTTGGGCTCTACCTCCTCAGGAAAGGGCAACAAAGGTCATAATAAACAACTGGGACTATATCAAACTAAAATTCATTTGCCCAGTGAAGCAAACCATCAATAAAACAAAAAGGTAACCCACCAAATAGGAGAAAATATTTGCAATCATGGTCCTTTGGATTAATGTCCAAAATACATAAAGAACTCATAAAATTCAACCCCCAATGAACAAATAATCAGATTTTAAAATGGGGAGATGGGGGCCAGGTGGCTCAGTTGGTTGAGTGTCCAACTCTTGGTTGAGTGTCCAATTCTTGATTTCAGCTCAGGTCGTGATCCCAGGGTCGTGGGATTGAGCCACACATCAGCTCCATGCTGAATGGGGAGCCTGCCTGAGATTCTCTCTCTTCTCCTCTGCCCCTCTCCCCTGCTTGCACTCTCTCTCTCAAAATAATCAATCAATCTTTTAAAAATGGGCAGAGAACCTAAATAGAATTTTTCCTAATAATACATAAAGATGACCAAAAGACACATAAAAAGAGGATCAACATCACAAATCACCAGGGAAATGCAAATCAGAACCACAATGAGATATTACATCACACCAGTCAGAAGGGCCAGTATTAAAAAGACCAGAAATAAAAATTTCTGGCAAAAATGTGGAGAAAAGGGAACCCCTTTGCATTGTTAGTGAAAATACAAATTGGTGAGCCACTAAGGAAAACAATGTGGAGGTTCCTCAAAAGATTAATGATAGAAATATCTTTTTTTCCAATAATTCTACTTCCGGGTATTTACCTGAAGAAAATGAAAATACTAATTTGAAAAGATATGTGCTTGCCTGTGTTTACTGCAGCATTATTTACAATAGCCAAGACACAGAAGCAACCTAAATGTCCATCGATAGATGAATGGATAAAGAAAAAAATGTGTGTATGTACACACGTGCAATAGAATATTACTCAGCCATAAAAAAGAATGAAATTTTACCATCAGCATGGTAAATGGATGGAAATCCATTATGACAGGGATAGACCTAGAGGGTATAATGTTATATGAAACAAGTCAAAGAGAGATACCACATTTTCACATATACGTGGAGCCTAAAAAACTTATCAAATGAACAAAGAAAATAGAAATAGCCTCACAAATACAGAGAACTGATGGTTGCCAGAGGGGTGGAGGAAGGAAGTGGGGGAATGGGTGAAATAGGTGAAGGGGATTAACAGATAAAAATTTCCAGTTATAAAATAAGCCACAGGAATGTAAAGTACAGCATAGAAAATATAGTCAATAATATTGTAATAACTTTGTATAGGTGAGAGATGGGAACTATACTTATTGACGTGAACAGTGCATAATGTATGTAAATGTGAAGCCATTGTGTTGTTATACCTGAAACTAGTACAATATTATATGTCAACTACACTTCAATTTAAAAGAAGGGATTTCAAATTTAAGTATCATCCTTTCACCCCAATTCCCTCTAGGCTTTCCACTTCATCTATATATATACACACACCCTGCAGGTAGCCAGTCAATATTCTTTTTTGCCTTTCCTCTGTTTCTTTTTGCTCAAAAGAAAAGATACACATTTATATTCCATTTTTCCCTTCCCAAGAAAGTTGCATTCTTTAGACAACTCTTTGGCACTTCGTATTTCATCCTTAAAAATGTATCCTGAGAGTCTCCCTGCATCAGTCCAGAGATCTTCGTCATTCTTTTTGACAATTTACTTAGTCACTCTCCTATATATGAGCATTTAGGTTGTTTCCAATATTTTGAAAGGACAAATAATAATGTATTGAGTAACCCTGTGCATTTATTTTCTTAATTCTAGAGTTATATCTTCATGGCAAATTTACATTAGTAGGGTGGCTGGATAAAAAACAAATGTAGTTTTGATAGATATTGCCAAATCTCTTTCTATCAGAGATGTATCAATTTTTATTCCAGGAAGCAGTATAACAGTGACTGTTTTCTAACAGCCTAACCAAAACGTCATTGTAATTTTTAAAGTTACCAACCTGAGAGGTGAAAAATAACATCTCAGTGTAGATGTAATTTGCCATTCTCTTCTTTCATATGTTTTCAGATATGCTTACTAAAATTTCATTAGTACTTGGGTATATTTCTGGATTTTTATTATATTCCACTGATGCGAAAACAGTGTGCTTTCTTGGTTAATCACAACAAGAAAAGATCTTCCTAGGGGCACCTGGGTGGCCCAGTCAGTTACGTATCTGACTTGATTTAGATTTAGGTCGTATCTCACAGTTTGAGGGATTGAGCCCCACACTAGGCTCTGCACTGACAGAGCAGAGCCTGCTTGAGATTCTCTCTTTCCCCTGTCTCTGCCTCTCCCTTGCTCGTGCAAGTGTACACACACATGCTCTCACTCTCTCTCAAAAATAAACATTTAAGGAAGCACCTGGGTGGCTTAGTCGGTTAAGCATCTGACTCTTAGTTTAGGCTCAGGTCAAGATCTCACATTTTGTGAGTTCAAGCCCTGTGTCAGGCTCCATGCTGACATGCAGAGCCTGCTTGGGATTCTCTCTCCCCCTCTCTCTCTGTCCATTTCCTGCTCACACGCATGCAAGCTCTCTCTCTCTCAAAATAAACTAAAAAAGGTTAAAAAATAAACATTTAGAAATGAGAAAAGATTGTTCTGTGACTCATACCAAAATATTTTAAAATCCATTTTTTAAGATGCCTCTTCAGAAACTAAGAGGACACCAGAAAAGAAAATTGGCAAAGGACAGAAACAGAAAATTCAAAGAAAAAGTAATAGAAATAGCTCTCAAGCCTCACTCAGATGAGAAATACAAATTAAAACCATCCATATAAAAAATTAGCCAAGATCAACAACCTAATTAAAAGGCTCAAATTATAAAACCAAAGATCTTCCTTCACTTATTATGGGGTTACATCCTGATAAACTCATCATATGTAAGTTGAAACTATTAAGTCAATAATGTACTTACTATATCCAAACCACTAAATATCACAGCCTACCTTAAATGTGCTCAGAACACTTCATTAGCCTACAGATGGGCAAAATCACCTAAGACAAAGCCTATTTTATAATATAGTGTTGAATTTCCCATGTAATTTATTGAATACTGTACAGAAAGTGAAAAGCAGAATGATTGTAGAGGTAAAGAATGGCTGTAAGTGTATTGGTTGTTTACCCTCATTATTGTGGGGCTAACTGGGAGGTGTGGGTCACTGTTTCTGCTCAGGATCAGGAGAGAGTATCCTATCATGTATCTCTAAGGCAAGAAAAAGGTCAAAATTAAAAATTCAAAGTACAGTTTCTATTAAATACATATTATTTTACACCATCATAAAGTTAAAAAATCACAAGTTGAACCATAATAAGTTGGGGACTGTCTGTATTTGAAAAATATATAGGGATAAACCTTCATGCCCTTTTATTTAGCAATGGACTCTCAGATTTGACATTACAAGCATGAGTAAAAATAAATAATAGATACAATGAACTAAATTAAAATTTAAATGTTTTAAGTATGAAAGGACAGCCTTCAGAAAGTGAAAAGACAAGCTACAGAATGGGAAGGAAATTGTTCCAAGTTATATATCCGATAAGGGTTTAGTATTCAGAATATATACAGAACTCTTACAATGCACAACAAAAAAGAAACCATCTAAGTTAGAAATGAACACAGGGCTTGAAAACACATTTCTTTAAAGAAGACATATAATGGCCAAAAAGCACATGAAAATATGTTCAAGATCATTGATGAGATACCAATGAGATACCACGTCACACCCACTAGGACAGTTAAAATTTAAAAATTAGAAAATACCAAGAGTTGGCGAGGAAGTAGAGAAAAGGGAATCCTAGTACACTCTTGGTGGGAATGTAAACTAGCGCTGCCACTAAGGAAAACAGTATGGAGAGGATGTGAAGAAATAAGAGTTTTCATACATTTTTTTGAGGAATATAAAATGTAGTTGCTGTAGAAAATAATTTGATGGTTCCCTAAAAAGAAAAAGCAGAATCACCATATGATCTGGCAACCCCCAAGTACTCAAACAGAATTTGTTCATAAATGTTTATAGGAGTAGCATTCATAATAACCAAATAGTAGAAATAACCCAAATGTCCACCCACAGATAAATTAAAAAATTGTGATCTACACTACCAAGTTATTCAGTCACAAAAAGGAATGAATTATAGATACATGCGACTACCTCGATAAACCTCGAAGGCATTATGGCTAAGTGAAAGAAATCAGACACAAGAGGTCATATATTGGACAACTACTTTAATATAAAATGACCCAAACAGTCAAATCTACAGGAACAGAAAACAGATTAGTATTTGCCAAGCATTAAAGGAGGGAGGACAGATGAATGGGGAATGATTACTTAATGAATATGAAGTATCCCCCTGCAATACTAGAGAGTGATGAAAATGTTGCAATACTAGAGAGAAGTAGTTCAACATTGTAAACATGCTAAAAGCTACTGAACTGTACAATTTAAGATGGTTAATTGTGGTGCCCCCAGGTGTCTCAGTCAGTTAAGCGTCTGACTCTTGGTTTTGGCTCAGGTCATGCAGGAGTTCTACCCCTGCATCAGGCTCTGTGCTGATTGCAGAGCCTGCTTGGGATTCTCCATCTCTCCTTCTTTCTCTGCTTCTCTCTCTCAAAATAAGTAAATAAGCTTAAAAAAATTTTTTTCATTAAATGGTTAATTATAAGAATAAAAATAAATAACTAGATAGATCAACAAAATGGTTGATTGTATATTAAGTGAATTTCAACTCAATTTAAAAAAATCACACTGGTACATCATTTTTCAATCATTTATAAGACCAACTCCAAAATTTGATAAGAACACTTTGTTGAAAAAACTGAAAAGAAACAAACATTCTCATATATTACTAATGGGAATAAAAATGGGTACAATCTTAGAGCAGGAGTTTGGCAATATCGAACAAAATTTACAAATATATTTTCCCACAGACATCCTTCCACAAAGAGCAAATAAGGTATACACAACATAACTCATTACAGTACTGTTTGTAATAGAAGAAGACTACAAATAATGAAAGGCCTGTTAATAGAAGACCAGTTAAACTAAATTATCATACATACACACAAAGGAGTGCTATGATCCTGGATTGAAAAAGCTCCCAATATACCACTATCCTTTGTGTAAGAGTAGTGGGGAAGGAAAGAATATATATTCCTACTTACATGTATGGAAATTAGATAAATAATGCAGACAGACAGGCAGACAGATGATATACAACAAAATAGTTAAAAGCAGTTAACTCTGGAGTAGATGGGAAGGCAGGAAATGGTAAAGACTTTTTGCTTCATATCTTTTAAAGCTTTTTGGTTTTTTGATTCCTGGGGATTACAAAAGGAAAAAATTCAGAGACTACCAACTGTTTTAAAACCAAAACCGAAACCAGCGTGCCTGGGTGGCTCAGTCAGTTAATCGACCACTTCTTGATTTCAGCTCAGGTCATGATCTTGCAGTGGTGAGACTCAGCCCCACATCTGGCTCTGTGCTGAGCACGGAGCCTGCTTGGGATTCTCTCTCTTCCTCTCTCTCTGCCCCTCCCCCACCCATGCTCTCTTGATCTCTCAAAATAAATAAATTTTTAAATCAAAACAATCCAACAGAACACTTACATAGATTAGATAGTTCACTTAAAGTATGTCACTCGTGCTTTGACTTACCAATTTTAAGACTGCAAAATTAACAGTCTTTTCCCTCCCAACAGCATAATCTCCTGCCACTCTTCATCAATTTCAATGCTCTAAGATTCAGGTTCAAACTCTATGTCCAAGAGAGTACCCTGCTTTCTTGTCTTGAGGCATTTATACCCAATCTGTTAACTTTGGCCTTTCTTGGCCCTCTTAACTTTCTTTTACACAGTCTCAGTCTCACCACAGAGATTTTCCTCTAAGATGCACATATCTTACAAATACTCCCACATTCACACATACATAGAGATACAAAGCCTAGGCTAGATCAGAAGCCCTTCCTTGGTATTCCCATAGTATCCTGTCCTTAGGGACACAGACTCCAGAATGAGACAAGCCTGACTCCGAAACTTGAGTTTGGCACTTAAACTAACTGTATGATGTCCAAAAATTTCTATAAAATCATACCTGCCTGACAGAACTATTAACCAATATATTAAATGAGTTAATGTATGTAAAGCACAGAGCATGACACATTAAATTGTCATTAAATAGTAACCAGTGTTATTACTCTTTAGGTGGCACTGAGCACTTTATACTAACTACTGGATTAATTTCCCTCTTTGCTCCTTATAATAAAGCCTCCTTTGAAAACTATACATACTCTAATACTGACTGGGGCAGAGACTATCTTCATAACATTAGGTATATTCTGGAACACTGCTTAGTACAAGATAGAGGTGTTCTGTAAATATTTGATAAACAACTTGTGTCAATACTGTGAGTGACAAACAAAAATAAAGTCTTCAAGAAATCAACTGAATCAGTGATCTCAATAAAAGATCACTGTACTTTCTGCACTGGAAAGCAAAGAATGCTGATTCCCAATCCCCCCTCTCATGTAACACAGCATAATCTGTTAGGATTTATCTATTCTTGAGAAGAAAAATATCAGTTATCAATACGATAAAAATAAAATTACATTATTTTAAAAAACTATCTATAGATATCAAACAGATGATAAACTTAAGAAACCAGATTCTGGTGCTTATGTTACCTTAAGCAAATTATTTAAGGTCCACGTACTTAATCTATGCAATGAGGACCAATATACATACTGACAAGAAAACAAAATAATGAATACTAGGAACTACCAAAATTCCTAATACGAAGCACAAACAGAAATACTATCAATCAGTAAATATTAATTATAAAAACTTATGATATAAAAAGTCAATTCAAATTCTTCAAATGAATTTTAGATTTCCTTGAAAATTTCATAAAATTTTATAGATCTGTTCTTTCGTAGCAAAACTGAACCAAAAAAAAATGAAACAGCTTTAAATAACAATCTTTATGAGAAAAAGATCAGCACATTGTACTAGGATGGATTATATATAATGAATGAAAGGTGAAATAATTTGACACTGCTGGACTGACAGACTCAATGTACATTATTTATTCCATCATTATGTACCTCGACATCCTGAACACTGGATAAAAAAGTTGATCAAATCCAGAAGTGCGATGTCCCTGTCTTGTTTATATGATTCAATCCAGTCATCCACCACAGACTGTAGGAAAAAAATACATAAAAATGAAAACTCAAAAAAATTGGTATTACAACCAATAAATTTTTTAAAGTTTGTGATTTTATCTGTGTGTGGTCTATTTAAAATACTTACCCGAAATCATTTCTCTGTAGCCAAATAAAAGTAAAGATTCCTTTATTTTTCAAGAAAATTAAAAGATGAGTTACTAGGTTTCAAAAACTTGTTTAAACTGGAACACAATACAAAACTGACTAGTTTAATAATTATTAAGCAACTATAGATACTAATATTCAAACCACATTGTGAAAATACAAAAGCTAAACTAAATACACTTACACATAGAAACTGTTCATATATCAAAAAATCTATTTCATTAGTAGTGCATAAAAAGAATACACACCATATATAAAATGCATTTTTGTCAGGAATGAAAAAATGAGTTAATATTAGGAAATCAAATAATTCAATTATAAAGGAGAAAAAATTAAATGAAATTACTAGATCTCAAAATGGTATGTGACAAAAAAGTACAGCCAAGATTAATAAACAACTTCCAGAAAAAGTAAAGTTAGATGAAATATATACAAACAAGATACAAAGACTAAAATATATTTATTGTTGAAATGCTCAAGACATTTCAACTCAAAATGGAACAAGGCAAGAATGTATCCTTAATTATTTGACACAGGTTTTAAGTTTTTAGTAAAACCAAAAATGAGTTAAATGATAAAGAGAATTCTCCCTTTCCAAAAGTTGAAAAAAATACCTAATAGTCTCTAGTAAAGGGACTCAAAAGATTCATACCGGAAAAAAATTGGTTAAGACAGATGACAAAAGATAAATGTACAAAATAACTTTTAGATATTGCAAATGTATAAGAAACATAAATGGATGAGCAATCTGTTCACAACTAGTTACCTAATTATAAATTCAAGAAAGGTATGTTGATGAGGAAAATTATAAAAACTAGAGGATATAGAAAATCACCTAAATAAGTTTTATGTATTGGGTTAAAATTAAAAAAACGCTTCCAGTTCTATCAATAAAGTCTTTCCAGATTGTTAGCCAATTTAATGTGATTCCATGCAGCCTACTTGTAGGCTACATTGTTTGAGGTTTGTTTGGGTGGAGGAAGGATATTACAGAAAATGTATGAAAATAATTTTTAAATACTTTTAAAATCAATTTTTACTTTTGTATGTAAGTACAGTTATACACGGTAAGATATAGGAAACTTAAGTTACACCTTGATGAAATTTTACAAATATATACACATCTGTGTAATCATAACCAGTATGAAAATATAAAGCCTTTCCAAAACTGAAATGGCTCCCTAATGCTCTCTTCTAATCAGTTACCATTCCAAGCCCAGAGGGTTTAACCACTATTCCTTAACAGTGGACATGTTTTTGAAACTCATATAAATAGTATTATCTTTTATGTCTGACTTCTTTCAATCAAAGTTGTATCAGCTGTTATGTGTACCACTACTTCCTTTTTTTTGAATTTCCAGATAGCATCTGATTATTTAACATACCACAATTTATTACCCATTGAACTGGTAAAGGACATGACTGCTCTTTCCATTTTAAAGCTATCATGAATAAAATTGCTGTAAATATGACTGTACACATATTTTGATGGACATCAACCCTTGTTTCTGTTGTATATATACCCAGTAGCCAAACTATTAACATGGAACACATGTATGTAGATACTTAATAGACAATGCCAATGTTCTAAAACAGGTGTATTAAATTATACATCCACCAACAATCTATGAGATCTGCCAATGTATGAGACTGGGTGTTCCACATCCTCATCAATACTATGTATTATCAGTCCTATTAATTTAACCATTCTGATTGAGCACATACCTCCTTTAACAACCTCTTCTAGTGAAGAGCAACCACATTCCCTTCTTCCATGTGAAAAGAGAGAACTTTTTAAAACTGCTCATGAACACTAGGTATCTCTATTTCTTCACACTGATGTCTGGGAGGATTTACTTTAAAAGCAAGCAGAAAATTAGAAAGAATACATGGTTGTAGAAGAGGGTTAAAAAAAAACAAAAAAAAGAAAGGATATCATAGTATCTGTTGAAAGTTAAGCTCGGCAGAATAATGTGTCAAGGACATGACTGACTAAGAATGGTGGTGAAGACAAAGAATGGATAAAGCAGGTCAAGTGATTTTTAAATTGATGACCCAAGCAGAAATGCTTTCTGAACAAAGTAAGGAAGTATGGCACAAAGCTAAAGAGGAACCATTTCTCCACTTCTACATGGGGCCCAGCATTGTGAAAACACTCTGAAGATGGTGAGTACATTTTCTTCAATTCCCAAAGTGAAAGTGTCAATTTATAATCCCATCAGTTATACGTGAGGAGCCCAGAAACATTCTGAATAAAACTAGTGAACAGGGAATTGCATAAATATCAAAATTTAACACAAAGACACTGAAAACAATATACACTGAAAATAACACAGAACTAGAAAAGTAATATAAGAAAATAGAGTGCAGAAATAAATCCAGGTATATTATATATAGAATTTAAGCTGTGACAAAGGGGATACTTAAGTTTTTGAGGGAAAAGGTGGTAAATTTAATAAATGATTCTTGTGTAATTGGTTATTCATCTTAAAGGACCAAAAGTACACCTTTTAAAAGAGTGGGGTGAAGGCAAAAGAATCTAAAGAACTGAACTCCAGAGAGATAAATCCTTCTTGGATTGGCAGACACTGGTGATTGTTAGAGGCACTGCCAAGTATGGGCATAGGTGAGTGGATTATACAGTATTTCATAATATATAAGGCCTTGGCCTGTGAGACAGGATAAAACAGAAAACTTATATAAGGCACATCAAAATTAAATTATGGGAATCTTCAATAGAGAAAAAAATTTTAAGTAGCCATAGGGTAAGGATAAGGGGACCAAAGGATAAGAATATGGTACACATCTCATCAAAAAGAATGAAAGCCAGGGGATTAAGGAAAGACATATTTAAAGTGCTGAAAGAAAAAAAACCGCCCATCAGTTGGCAAAAAAACCTAGCTTCCTTCCCTATGATCCCACAAAGATCAACAACTGGACAGCAATACACAAACAGTCCCAGGAGACCACTAGAGTCCACACAGAATGTTTTAACAGTAAGTTAAAATAATCACAGAAGAGAAGGAAGGCAACTTCATCTTGCCTGCACAATCCCATCCCCCAACCTAACACAGTTCAAAATGCTCAGAAGAAATTTCCCAGCCACCTGAGTGGCTCAGTCGGTTAAGCGTCCAACTTCAGCTTAGATCATGATCTCATGGCTCATGAGTTCAAGCCTCACATCAGATTCTGTGCTGACAGCTCAGAGCCTGGAGCCTGCTTCAGATTCTTGCCTCACTCTCTCATAGATGTACTGAGCCAGCTAGGAACAATGAATAAAAGCAGAAGCTATTAATAGCAGACAAGCACCAGGAGACATCATGGTTCACAGAGACCTGCTCTGCAGACAAACTCAGTATATTTCACAAGTGACAAAGCCAAAGGCTAGCACAGCCACTGTGGACTCCCACAGATATTGCCAGCTTTCCACCCTTGGGTAGTTTTGTTAGCTGAAACCAGCTGCATGAGTCCTTTTCTGAAACCTTCCCCTGCCACCACCAGATCTGTACCACAGCCATGCAGGATTTCTATGGCTGCATAAGTAGAAGAAGCCAGTCACCTAAGTCCTTCCTCAGACACACAGGAGCCAAGGGGCTGCACATGCAGCCAACTTAAGCTTCTACAGCTAGATGAGTATAAGACACCAGCCTAGTGCACCCCCCATCTCTGAACACTGTTGCCCATGCTCAGAGCTAGCCCCTCTATGTGCACCACTGTCCTAACACCCATCACTGACCTGCACTGCAGCATGCACGCACAAGGTGGGGGAAACATACAGCCACTGGTGAATATACAGAAAGCCATGAAACCCTGCAGCTCATATCAGGTCCTGCCTTCTGTCACTGTCCAGTACCACCTTGCCCACCTGTACCTAGCTCCTCCAGGCTGCATATCTATACTCCCTCACTCAAGCTCCCTTCCACGGTCTCCACTGCAGAGTGCATGCCTGGAGGGAGAGTGTGCAACCACAGGAGGGGCATTGTCAACCAGGGTCCATAGTTGCCAGGGAGCCCATAACTGGCTTTAGGCCTTGCTACCTGCACTGATACTCACCACTAAAACTGTGTCTGAGACAGGTCTCCTCCACCATATAGATACCTGAAGCTGCCCACCACAGCTCAGTGTGTGCACACCACTGGCTCTGGCTACCACCACTGCCTGCTTTGGTCCCTAGCTACCAAACCTGGAAGTGTTGCTTAGGACCCCAACAGCTCTCACAGGCACTGCAGATCTTTCACAGTGCTCACCAAAGATCAATCGGTTCAATGCAGAGGAACCTGGTGGCCTGAGCATGAAAGACATCATGCCTTCCTGAACTCAGTGCCACCATACGCCACATTTCTCACCCTACAACACTAGACCCAGGGTCAGTGCATGATTAAGTGTGCCTTCACACAAAGGTGAAAGGTTCCCCATATGGAAATCCCTCTTTCGTCTGGAAGAGGTAACTGCTTCTTCAAATACATAGACATGAAAACATGATTCTTCGTGATTATGAAGAATCAGGGAAATATGTCTCCACCAAAGGAATACCGTATACCTCTAGTAACTGGCCCAAAAAAATGCATATCCAGAAAATGCTGAATAAAGAACTCAAAACAGTTTCTCATGCTCACTGCTGCAGCACGTACACTAAAACTGGAACGATACAGAAAAGATTAGCATGGCCCTTGTGCAAGGATGACATGCAAACTCATAACACGTTCCATATTAAAAAAAAATTCTATAGCTAGTCAGAGAGCTACAAGAGAACACAGATAAGCAATCAATAATATCAGAAAAAAATATATAACAAAATGAGAAGTTCAACAAAGAAAGAAAACGTAAGAAAGCACAGAACAGAAATTCTAGACCTGAAGAATACAATGACTATAATGAAGAATTCAATAGACAGTTTCAACAGTGAGCTTGAATAAGCTAAAGGGAAAATCATAAGCTACAACACAGATCAAGTAGAATTATCTAAATGCAGGAGCAAAGAGAACAATGAAAAGGAATGAAGAAAGCTTATGGGAATTATGGCATACTGACAAAAGAAATAACATACGCATCACTGGAATCCCAAAGAGAAATGAGAGAAGGAAAATGTAGAAAGCTGATTTTAAAAAATAATGGGTCAAATTATTTTTTAAGTTCTCTTTTGATTTCTTTTTGACACATCTGTTCAATAGCATGTTGTTTAATCTCCACATATTTATGAATTTTCCAGTTTTGTGTAACTAATTTCTAGTAATTCACACTACTGTGGACATAAAATATATACTTGGTATAATTTTGATTCTTATTAAGACTTGTTTTCTGGACTAACATATGATCTTGGAAAATAGTTCTATGTGACTTGAGAAGAATGTGTACTCTGTTCTTTCAGACATAATGTCCTGCAAATCTGTTAGGACCATTTGGTCTAACCTGTCATTTAAGGTTTCCTTATTGATTTTCTGTATAAATAATTTGTGAATTGATATAAGTGGAGTATTAAAGCCCCCACTAATACTGTATTGCTGAACATTTCTCCCTTTAGGTTTCTTAATATTTTCTTTACATCTTTAGGTGTTTCTATGTTGGGGGCACAAATATTTACAAATGCTATATCTTCTTACTGGATTAACTCCTTCATCATTATGTAACATGACTCAATGTCTCTTATTATAATCTTTATTATAAAATCCATTTTCGCAGGTATAGTTATAGCTAATCCACCTTTCTTTTAGTTTCCATTAGCATGGGATACCTTTTTCCATCCCTTTGATTTGTGGCTCTGTGTGTCCTTGTATCTAAGGTAAGTCTCTTACAGCAACAAGTAGATGGGTCTTTTTTTTTTTTTTTAATCCATTCAGCCACTCCTTGTCTTTTGATTGGCAAATTTATCATTTACATTTAAAGTAATTACTGATAAGTATGGGCTAACTGCATTTTGTTAGTGTTTTTCTAGCTATCTTTGTAGTTCTTCTCTATTCCTTTCTTCTACCCTTGAGACACAGGAAAATGGAAAGGTAACGCCAAAATGTATGGGATGCAACAAAAACAGTTCTAAGAGGGAAGTTCTCAGTGATAAATACTTACACCAAGAAACAAGAAAAACCTCAAATAAGCAAACTAACTTTACACCTAAAGGAACTAGGAAAAAAAAAAGAACAGGTAAAGCCCAAAGTTAGAAGAAAGGAAATAACAAAGATTAGAGCTGAAATAAAGACTAAAAAGATAACAGAAAAGATCAATGAAACTAAGAGCTGCTTCTCTGAAAAGATAAACAAAATTGACAAACCTTTAGTTACTCATCTAGAAGAAAAGAAAGATGACTCAAAATCAGAAATAAAAGGAGATGTTATAACTGATACCATAGAAATAAAAGGATTATAAGATATTACTATGAACAATTATATGCTAACAAATTGAACAACCTGGAAGAAATGGATAAATTCTTAGGAAAGAAACCTCCCAGATAGAACCATGATCTAACAGATAATCTGAACAGACCACTTACTAGTAAAGGAGACTGAATAAGTAATCAAAAGCATCCTAAAAAACTGGTCCAGGACCAGTCAGCTTCACTGGTGAATTCTAGCAAACATTCAAAGAAGAATTAATATAAATCCTTTCTAATAGAAGAGGAGGGAACTTTTCCAAACTTACTTATAAGGTGAACATTACCCTGATACCAAAACACGACAATAATGCCAAAAGAAAATAAAATTACAGGCCAATATCCCTCAATCCCTCATGAACATAGATGCAAACTGACTAAGAAAATATGAGCAAACTGAATTTAACAATATATCAAAAATATCATACACAATGATTAAGTCGAGTTTATTTCAGGGATGCGAAGATGGTTGAACATTCACAAATTGTCAATGTGGTATACCATATGAACAAAATGAAGAATGGAAATCCTATGATTTTCTCAACAGATGCAGAAAAAGCATTTGAAAAAATTCAACATCCATTTATAATAAAAACTATCAACAAAGCAGGACAAAGGAAATGTACCTCAACATAATAAAAGCCATATATGACAAGCCCACAGCTAATAACCTACTAAATGGTAAAAAGATGAAAGCTTTTCCTCTAAGATCATGAACAAGACAAGGATGCCCACTATCATCACTTTTATTCAATACAGTATGGGAGGTCCTAGCCAGAGCAATTAGGCAAGAAAAAGAAGTAAAAGGCATACAAATCAGTAAGGAAGAAAGAAGTAAAACTTTCACTATTTGCAGATAATATATACAGAAAACCTTAAAGACTGCATCAGAAAATTGTTAAAACTAATAAACTCAGTAAGGTTGTAGTATATAAAATCAATATGCAAAAATCTGTTGGTTTTATACACTAATAATGAACAATCAGAAAAAGAAATTAAGAAAATAATCCCATTTATAATTACATCAAAAATAAAATATGTATAAAAAAATAATGGCAAAGAACTTCTCAAACATGGTAGAGATCTGGACATCCAAGTTCATGAAGCTAAAAATTCATCTCAAAATTTCAACTGAAAAGTCTTCTCCAAGTCACATAATAATAAAAGTGTCTAAAACTGTAGAGAGAGAAGTTTAAAATAGCAAGAGAGAAAAGTAATTCTCTCATAAAACAAAACTCCAATAAGGCTATCAGCTGATTTCTCAGCAGGTATCTTACAGGCCAGGAGAAACTATAATGATATATTCAAAGTGCTAACAAGAAACTGTCAACAAGAATACTTTACCTAACAAAACTGTCCTTCAAAACTGAAGGTGAAATAAAGCCCTTTCCTAAACAGAAGTTGAGAGAATTCATCACCACTAAACCTATATTACAAGAAATGCTGAAAAGAGATCTCCGAGCTGAAACAAAAGGACACTAATTAGTAACATGAAAACGTGTGGCAATATACAACACACTATAAAGGTAAGGAGATAGTTAGATTCAAACCCCCTAATATTGTAATAGGATAGAGTGTTGACTATTTTAGTATAAAGATTAAAGGACAAAAATATTAAAAATAGCTATAGTTTTAAATTTAATGAATACACAATATAAAAATGCAAATGTGACATCAAAAACAAACATAAAACAGAGGGATCTTGTAGAGATATCTGCACTCTAATGTACACCACACCATTTTTCACAGTGGCCAAAATATGGAAACAACCTAAGTGCCCATCATCAGATGAATGAATAAGGAAAATGTGGTATCTAAACAACAATAAACAAAAACAAACAAAAAACAAAAATGGAAAATGTGGTTATCTATACACTGGAATACTTTTCAGCCAAGACAAAGAAGGAAATCCTGTCACTTGTGACAACCCAGATGAACCTTCAAGTCATAATGCTAAGTGAAATAAGTCACAGAGAGAAAAATATACACTGTCTGATATCACTTATTCCATAGGAATCTAAAAAAAGCCAAACAGAAAAACAGACATAGAGTGGTGGTTACAAAGGACTGGGAAATAGAGAAAATGGGAAGGAATCAGTCAAAGGGTACAAACTTCCAATTAGAAGATTAACAAGTTCGGAGGCAACATAGAGAATGGTGATTATAGCTAGTAATACTGTATTCTATAATCTTAAATGTTCTCACCACAAAAAAATAACTGGAAATAATACAAGGGAATGGGGGTGTTAGCTAAACTATAGTGGTAATCTTTTGTAATATACAAATATATCAAGTCACAACGTTGTACATCAATTATATCTCAATAAAGGAAAAAAGGAAAAAATGCAGAATTTTTTACCTAGCAAAAAATGTCTTTCAAATAAAAGCAAAATAAAAACTTCCCAGACTAAGAAAACTAAAAACCAAGCAAATGGACTGAACATTCCCTCTAAAAAACAGAGACCACCCAGACTGTATAAAATGACCTAATCACATATATCTACAAGACACACTTCAAATATAGAAACACAGACAGGTTATACTGAAAGAATGAAAAAATATATATCCTGCAAACTTTAACTATAAAAAAGCTGTTACAACCATTTTTATATCAAAGTAGAAACCAAGACAAGGAGTAGTATAAGTATTAAAAGATAGATTTTATAACAATAAAGTGGTAAATTCATCATGATGATATAACAGCTCTGAAGTTTTATACACCAAATAAAAAGATTCTTAAAATACATAAAACAAAAACTGAACTTAAAAGAAATATGCAAATTCATAATCATGTATCATATCTTAAATATATCTCTCAGTAACTGTTAGAATAAACATAAAAATAGTAAATATATAGAAGATTTGAAAAGCACTAATAATATATCTATAAAACACAACACGAACAATTGTAGAATACATATTGTCTTTAAATACATTTTTGAACACTTACCAAAAGACCAAAGAGCAAGTCTCTATGAGTTTTTAAGGACTAAAAAAATACAGAGCACATACTTTGACCATAATGGATTTAAGTAAGACATCAGTCTTACTGATGTCACAGTACACATCTAAAATATCCTCAAATGTTTGGTAATTAAAAAATGTTTTGAGCTGAATGATAATGAAACACATTATCAAAATTTGTAGAATGCAGAAAAACAATGCTTAGTGGGAAATATACAGCTTCAAATACTTACAAAAGAGAGGTCTAATTCAATGATTAAGCTTCCACCTTAAGAAACTATTACATTTTCTTATATAAGTTGTCCTCATTTAGGGAGTAGGGAAAGATAAGCAGTATAATTTCGAGATTATCAGAAAGAATACTTCATTTTTCTTTTTTTCTAAATAATCTCTACGTAGACCCAACATAGAGCTGGAACTTACAACCCTGAGATCAAGAGTCCCATGCTCCCCATTCCCCATGTCCCTCCTCTGAAAAAAAAATTTAAAGGAGTCACATGCTCTACCAGCTGAGTCAGCCAGACACCCCACAATGATAATATACCTACAGTCTCTCAAAGAGAAGGTCTAAACAGAATATCTATATTACTAGTTATAGCTACACAATCATTCCAGCACCCAAGCTGACAGATGCTCTGTTACTCTCTATAAGAGGCTTCCAAGGTTGACCCTGAGAAATCAGTATCCAGCTGATGGAAAACAAAAACACAGAAAAGCATGGCAGATGTTTATAATTCAGGCTTAGAAGTCATACATATCACATTGGGTAATACTTCATTGGCAAGAACTTGTTAACTAGCCACATTGCGAAGAAAGGGGAGTGGAGACACTGAGTGTCCATTTGCCAATACCCTCCTTGAACTTATTCCACTATGAAAAGGGAAAAATAAAACTTTGGTAAGTGGACAGTAACGTCTGCCAAAAGCTGCCCCTCTGGCTACAAATATTCATATGCAGGCTTCTTCCTTCACAGAAAAAATACTTGCATGAATATTGTAGTACTATTTACTGGAGCAAAACAGCTTAGCAATCTAAATATCTACAAAGGGATGTTTCACTAAATTATGACATATACATACAGTAAAATGAAATATAACTATTAATACAAATGAGCTATACCTATGTTAGCACTAATTACATAAAAGGTTGTTTATGACATACTAAGTGAATAAAGAAATATATATGATTCTACATTTAAAATAACATCACATACACATACATATAAAGTAACATGGAAAAAGGTATGAAAAAATTCAAACTGTGACACTGATAGGCTTGCCCTCACTTCATTCCAAAACGTTCAAGTCTGAGACTTTACTATAAAGAAAATCTCTAAGAACTTAGCCACATATTCTCATGAAAACCATAAGCAGCATTTGAATCACAGATTACAGTAAAATGAGAAAAATAATTACATTTGCTGTAACAGTTTTCTCATATTCTATTAGAGGATAATAAATAATTTTAGGCAGTTAGAAAAATAACATTCTAAAAACTGGGAAAGAACTAAAGAGAAAACAACAAAAACAAATCAGGGTTTCAAAGAGAAAATACAAATATGTGGCATAGAATAAGTCAATGTTGTAGTTAAAAATGAGTTTTAAATTTTCTTCTAAGGTTTTAATAAGCTAAACCTAAAGGAAAGCTCAATCAATTCAATCTGGATCTCTACACAGTACAGTGAGTGCATATTCTTCAAACTCTAGTAGATAAATGTAGTTCTTTCAACAGGCTATTTGATAAGAGCAGACAAGGACACAAAGAATTAGTATTCTATACTCTTGCTTAAGAGTAAATTCATTTGCTTTGGAGAAACAAAAGCAGATGGCACAGATAACATGCTACATTGTAAACTAAAGGCCCTAACTAGAAATCTTAAATAAATAACTGTATAATAATTACTATTTCAATGATTTTTTTCCATGTAGCTTTTAGCAATATGGAGTACATGCTTTCCATAAATGTAAATGTAAATACTGCACAGGCAGACTACAGTTATTACTCCAGGAGACTAGACTGTTATTTTACCCTCAGGTATAAGCTAAAATGTTCTGGTTTTCAGAGCTCTCCAAGGACTGTTTTTTTCCTGTTGTTGACTCTTTTTTGTTTTGGTTTTTTGTTGTTGTTGTTTTGGTTTTTTAAGTTAACACTTCAAGGGAAAAACGGATTGATCCTCCACATGTAACGCTATTTCTTTCATTCCCACTCCTTTTCCTCCCATATTAACTAACTGCAGTTTCTGGCCAATGTGATCCCATCACTGCCTTTCTACTTAACTATATTATTGCATAAATTAAGAAAAATTTGATTTTAAGCTCAGGTAAATGCTGTGACCCTTGAAGTGGCAGGACAGATTTTATTCCATAGTTAGGAAGGGAATCATAGGTTACAACAGCATTTCAATACCATTTTTCAGACAAATAAACATAATGTCCCATACACAGCAAATTTCATACTTCCACTTGATACTAGTTTTGTCTTTTATTTAATACTATCTGATTCGAAACAGAAAGACATTATCAACAAGTATACTTTTCACTTTAATTTGATAACCTACCTAGGTTTAAGCCTGAGTACTGTAATAGTGTATCTAAATAAAATGGTACAGGAATGGTACATAAAAATTAAAATAACACATTAAGTATCATTGCTCTTAATGTCAAGCGTTTATAATATCTCTCCAGTTCATAACATGTCTTTACATTTGTGATATTTATCTTGCAGAAGCTCTCATCTGAGAAATTTTGGCAAATAAGGGCCTGAATATAAGTTGATGCACTCTCCCTCTCCATCACACTTCCATTCAGGACAGAACTGCTAGGGCAAGCAAGGTAGCAATGCCTTCAGGGTGCAAGCAAGTCTATGGATTCTTTTAGGGGTTGTCAGAGAAAAGTAACAGCACAAAATTAAGTTACTTTTTGAGCTAAACATGAGATCAGTAGATACCGGCCCAAAGGGTTTCAGGAAAAAAAAACCCAGGAAGACTGCAACTTCTTGTTCCTTCAAAAATTGGAGGCTTTAGAGATTAATCTTCCTTGGGACAGTAGAAACCCTGTGGTATATGGTCCTAGGAGGGCCTGCTATAAACTCTTGGCCTCAGGGGCATCTAGATGACTCAGTCCACTGAGTCCACTGAAACCACTCTTGGCTTCGGCTCAGGTCATGATCTCACAGTTTGTGGGATCAAGCCCTGTGTCAGGCTCTGCAGTGTCAGCGCAGAGCCTGTTTGGGACTCTCTCCTCTCTGCCCCTCTCTCTGCTCACTCTCTCTCTTAAAATAAATAAATAAACATTAAAAAAAATAAATTATTGGCCTCAGAAGAACCACAAGGGATCACTATAATAAGATGAGTTACCTCCTAGTCTTAAGGCTGGGAAAGTACTATCCAATTAGCAGAACTGTTGTTTAATGTGATACTCATAGGAATGAAGACTATGACAGTATTTATATGTGAATTTGTGCCAAAGGAGGGATCCTAATAATTTGACGTAACCACCCAAACTTCAAGCCTTAAGAAGTCAAAGCAAAGGGCACCTGGGTGGGTCAGTCAGTTGACTGCCAGACTCTTGATAGCAGCTGAGGTTATGGGGCTGAGCCCCCTGTGGGACTGGCTTCATGCTGAGCTTGGAGCCTGCTTGGGATTCTCTCTGTGAAATATTCTCTCTCTACTGGTGCTCTCTGTCTCTCTCTCTCTCCCTCCCAAAATAAAGATTAAAAAAAAATAGAAGTCAAAGCAAAATAATATGCCTAAAAGACTTACCAAACACGAAGGAGAAAAAAACATTATACTAGGTATATTTGAAACAGATGGAAACTTTAAAGAGCAGAAAGAACGTTCTAAAAGTTTAAAAAAAAAATCAAATTTAAATACTCATTAGCTGAATGAAAGAATAATCACTGGGGGAACCTGGCTGGCTCAATCAGTAGAGCATGTGACTCTTAGTCTCAGGGTTGTGAGTTTCAAGCCCCACATTGGGCATGGAGCCTACTTAAAAAAGAAAAAAAAAGAAGAAAAAAAGGAAAAATGAATTTAATGGAAAATGAATTTAGTGTCCTAGAAGTTCAGTGGGGGGAAAAGTCTCAACATGAAAGAAAAATATACAAAAGGAATTCACAAGGAAAGGAGTAAAATACTTGGCAGACGTATATAGGAGATCTAACATATACAAGTGTTTAAGAAGGAAAGACAAGGAAGAAACACAATTAAGCTGATCATTTTAAGAGGAAAATCTACCTTATCAATAAAAGATTTAAATCTGAACATTAACATGGCTTATCTAGTTTCTGTCAGAATGGGAAAATGACACATATAAGCATAGGTAAAATTTATGAATTCAAAAGAAAAAGATAAAATCTTACAAATATCAGCACCAATAATTAAACACAACATATACAAATTCTACCTCCACATACAGAGCATCCATCTACATTCAATGCCTCTCTTTTAAGATATGCAAATAGGGGCGCCTGGGTGGCTCAGTTGGTTGGGCTTCCAACTTCGGCTCAGGTCATGATCTTGCGGTTTGTGGGTTCAGGCCCCGCGTCGGGCTCTGTGCTGACAGCTCAGAGCCTGGAGCCTGTTTCGGATTCTGTGTTTCCCTCTCTCTCTCTGACCCTCCCCCATTCATGTTCTGTCTCTGTCTCAAAAATAAATAAACGTTTAAAAAAAAAAAAAGATATGCAAATAGCTGCTAACACCAGACACTTGAGGAAAACCAATTTATTGTGCCTCAGCACCAAAATTACCCCAGCAGTATCTGCTCTGTAATAATGGACTAGACTTTACAAGCACTTCTGCTTCACAGTAAGCACTATGTTAAGCTTTAGTAGCACAGAGCTCTGGAAGGATAGTCCAGGAGGAAGGGGGACTTCTTTTCCTGGTTTCAAAATGTTAAGAGTTTTGTGTTTTTATTCTTGCTGCAAAGTCCAACGGTGGTGGTCTGTCTCTTCCTCATGCTAAGAGTGTGCAGTTCTTTGGAATTTTTGTGCCCCAGATTAGGATTGGATGATTATCCTCTTGATGCAGCCCTCCTAACACTGACAATGGCCTGCTCAAAGTTTCATCTGGCAGCAGTACCTCAACTTCCATTGTAGTACTGTCCACCACAACCAACACAACTGTATCTCAGAATGTTGTTTCCTGCTGCCTAGCAAATGTAAACCAGCTCTGGCTAAGGCATAAGGCAATCCAGTGAACTCTGTCATTCAACAGGCTGCAAACCCACCTTCTCCAACAAGGTCCAAACCCAAGCCTGAGGAAGGGGACCCCCACGAATCCAAGTTTTTCTCTCCTTGAGAAATTTCTTTAAGCCCTAGGGTCTCATTCAGAGTTATCCTTACATCTTTAGGGGCACCTGGGTGGCTCAGTTGGTTGAGCGTCCAACTTCAGCTCAGGTCATGATCTCGCGGTCTGTGGGTTCCAGCCCCGCGTCGGGCTCTGTGCTGACAGCTCAAAGCCTGGGGCCTGCTTTGAATTCTGTGTCTCCCCCTCTCTCTCTGCCCCTGCCCTGCTCACACTCTGTGAATCTCTCTCTCTCAAAAATAAATAAAACATTTTTAAAAAATGAGAGTTATCCTTACATCTTTATAGTTATTCCTTTATCATAGTTTACTAATTATATATAATTATACCAATTCAAGAAACTGTGTGGTTTCTGACTCCTGATTCAATCCAGAAAGGTTCAGAACAAGGAGTGGTTCTAGAATATAAGCCAGTAAAGATTAGATTTGGGGACTGGTTTGGTCATGTGTTTAGGATTAAGCATAGGGCTGAGCTCTTTGCCAAGGAAATGGGATGATCGTAATCTATGGCATGCAGTAGTTTCAGAAAACCAATCAAGCTATCACCTTTGGTACACTGTGATGAAGCACCAACTCAAGCACATTCTTTGAAAGCTTAAGTGGCCACTATATTTGCCATTATGGCAGTAATGATGACTATGGACAGGAGTACAAGTTGTTAAAGTTAAAATTGTTTCACAATTGTTAAACAAGTTGTTACAAGTTAAAATTGTTTCATTATATCACTCTTTATATTTAATTCTTTACTACATCTAGACTTTGGTGTATGGTATGATGTAACAAATCTACCCTTCTGTGTATACCTGAGAACTTAGAAAATGACAGGTTCAAGTCCATTCTCACGCTTAAGTGACAATGAGAGAGCCAGAGAGCTTCTAAGATTCCCCTGAAAGAATTATCTTCTTTCTTGTAGGTATGGGACTGATAATGCTGAAAATCAAGGCAAAAATTTATTTGTGTAGGTTGCTGAGTTACAACAACAGTTGAATTTCAGTCTCATCAAGTTTCTCATTTGAAAATTAGGACCTGGATCAGGAATAAATGGGATTCTGAAACTGAGAAGAGAGATATCTGGTTTGTCCTAGATGAAACTTAACAATTTTGAATCTGTCCTCATTCCCAATTCCCCTAAACTGCACTTATAATTGGAAGCCTCCAATACCAGTACAAGTAGTTTGCTTTCCCAGTGTCTGAGAACACTAGCTTTCCTTGGCTTGAAAAATCTGATTATTTCACATAAGCAGATGCCTTGAAGGGGGATGCTCATTCTTTAAGACCCACAACCAGCCCCATTACCACTATATCCATAACTAGGGTCAAATCTCAGTATGCTCCAGGAATACATGTACACACAACGACACAGCAGGAAATAGCTTACATACTCAACAGAAACTCAAGGGCCACATGTGGGAGTGGATTCTAGAAGCATTTGACCAAGGAGGATGGAATATAATGCTACATCAGGCCAAACTAATGGATATGGGTGCACTTACTGGAGACTCCAAATTTAATGTGTTAGTTCACGTAGCTAGAAATGACTGGTTGGTGAGCTAAAAGTAGCCTTTAAAGGTTGAGGGACAGAGCTTCCCTGGCACTGATATGGAAGGAGTAAAGAATCCAATGATTTAGGGATTTAGGAATATGGGACTGGAATTATGTAAGAATTTCATACCCCTACTCTTCCTCAACTATGATCCACAAGAGAGCCCAGATGGCAGTGAGAACCACATTAGTAAAAGGTGGATCTATACTCTTTTTTAAATTTTTTTTTCAACGTTTTTTATTTATTTTTGGGACAGAGAGAGACAGAGCATGAACGGGGGAGGGGCAGAGAGAGAGGGAGACACAGAATCAGAAACAGGCTCCAGGCTCCGAGCCATTAGCCCAGAGCCTGCATACTCTTTTAAAGGTCTGTGGTTAGTCTCCTATGTAAGCCAGGTATAAGTGTAGGGGATGCAGCCATTAAGAAAACCTCTCAGGTTTCAGTGGAGATGATGGGATCCAAACACAGCCCAAGTGGCCACACTTAATCATTAAAGATAAGGTAGGAATGTAATGCTGTTAAGAGCAGCAGGAACATACTGGTAATCAGAATGTCCTGATCTACAGAGATCTTTGGCAACAGATAATGACTGGAGTACACCTAGGAACAAAACTACGAACAAAACAGGCCAAAGGCCTCCATAATACTATTTGATATATACAACAGAAAAAATTCTAGATCCAGTAGCCAGAAGTCCAATTTGTATTAACCAACACAGTGGAGAATTATAACTTTCTCACCACTTGTCAATTATGGGTTAGCTCACAGATCCAGAATACACTAAATGAGATGGAGACCAGGTCCCTTGAAGAAAAATCTTGCATAACTATTACACGCACACACCACACATCCTCTAATCCTTCCCCAGAGACTTGCAGCCATTAATTAAAGGTACTGAGCATTGTTAAAAGGAAACATCTACACATTTCATGTATAAATAAACAAAGTCTCTCAAATGACCTTAAATTCCTGGGGATTCAAAATGCTACTGTGGTCTACTAGTTAAATTAGGGGCTTATGGTGGTCAGGTGATACATGGGGATGTAAATCAAGTCTGGCTGATAGCATAAATTGTCCAATGACCCATCCTATGGTTATTTCCTTGGTTCTAAATATTTACTTGGAACAGACATACTTGGCAACTGGAAGAACCCCAATATGGACTTTATGCATTAGGTAAGGGGTATAATGGTAGGAATGTCTGAAGTTGACAGAACTTCCCTCTATTACCAAAACAATAAAGCAGAAGCAATACTATACCCCTGGAGTGAGTGCAAGGTTTCATCGAAGACTTCAGAGAAACAAAGGTGGTGAAAACTATCACATCCCTGTTAAACTCACCAGTTAGGCATACATAAGAGTCAGACAGATCATAAAGAACAACTATGGATTATCATAAACTTAATCAGGTGGTGACTTTCACTGTAACTGCAATCCCTAGCATTTGATATGCAGCTACTATAACCAAGCTAATGCCTTTTTCTCCAATTAAAAAGGACCAAAGTAAGTCATTACATAATGCCTAGAAGAGATGAAAGGATACCTTCCCAGTGTTGCTTCTGTGCTATGTTAATTTTCCTGCTCTCGTGTAGTTGTCTTGGCCATCTATTGTCTCACAATTTCTGTGATTCAGAGTCTAGACACAACTCACCCAAATCTTCTGGTTAGGGTCTCGCATTGCTGCAATCAAGGTGTTTACTGTTCTATATTCTTATTTGGAGGCTCAAATGGGGAAGAATCCATTCCTAAGCTTGTTTACATTGTTGAAAAAATTTATTTCCTTGTACCTGACCTTCTGCTGGTGACTGGACACAACTCTCCAAGCCAAAAAGATACCCATAGTTCCTTGTACATGGGCTTCCCCAACATATCAGTTTGTCAAACCAAGAAGGAAAATCCCTAGAGCAAGTGTGCTGGCAAGACAGCATCTTATATAACATAACATAATCAGAATCGCCCTCCCCTTATCTTTGCTAGAATTGATGGTTAGAAGCAAGCCACAGTTCTCAATGCAAAAGAAGGGGTAAAGAGCATGAATAATACCAAGAGAAAGGAGCCATGAGGGTCACAGTTGAGTCTGTCCACCACAACAGTCTACAGATACCTTCATCATCTTTACATTACACAAAATTATCATGCTACTTTCACTACTTTTATGACATATCCCCAACCATGGAATGGCAAGATACTTCACTGAGATAGCCACTGGTCTCTACATTATTTAGGGGGTTATCTCCCAACCTCTATTTTACATATGTCTTACTAAGGCTTTAAATGTATTTGCTACTTCCTGATAATCCTATTCACTTAATACAAGGTTGTCAAAATTAAAATTATGTGGAATAAATACCAGAAAAAAAAATGAAAAGAAATGAAAACTTTAAGGAGCAGGACTGGGGGTGGGCAGGAAAAGAGAGAGGATTGCTATGTGGGTCACTGTGCCATATGACTTTTCTTTTAAATCATGTACATGTATTGCTTAATAATAAAGTTCGGTTTATAAAAAGAAAATAAAGATATAGATAAAAAATAAATCGAAACAGAAAGGCTGAAATGGCAAAATTAACACCAAACTGACATTAAAGATTAGAAGCACTAAACAAAAATAAGTATTATATAATGGTAAGAAGCTAAGTATTGAAAGTATTTAAATAAGTAAAATATTTACTTTGTTTGCTTTTATAGCCTTATAAGCCTTAAATCCAGTTTTTCATCTAAATTTTTTTCTAAATTTTTTAAAATTTTTTGCTCTGAAGTATGTTATTGGAATCCTTTTGACAAAACCAAGTATTCGTTTATGATAAAGAAGTCAAAGTGGTCTAAATGATATGTAAGAGTCTCAAAATTTCTAGGCAGTTTTTCCCCTCCAGTAAGGTGACAGCTGCTCACAGGCTAATGCAGTAAAGCTAGATGAAGTTCCTAGAATTTGCCAAACACCAGATAGGAGACATCCTCTGTGTTAGCAAAATGCAGAGTAGCCACAGAGAAAGGATGTGGCTCTTCACTTCTCATCACAGCCTGTAGATTAAAGTGGCAGGAGCCATTATGTAGGCATCCCAGACATCTCAACAGCACTTCTCAAAGAGGGTAAATCCCCAATTTCAGCCCTTCAGTCACCAGATTACTGCCTAACCTGTGAAAAGGTACTGCCCCACCTAGGCTTCAGAATAACCATACTTCATTCAGAGGTAACATGATGGACATCTTAAAACACCTGAGTTCATCATCACCGTCATGTTCTGTCAGGGCCACCATCTGCCACTCCATCTCACACAATCCACTCACCACCGTGGCACTGTGGACCAGCCTGCAAAGACCAGGGACATGAAGGAAGCAGTGCAAAAACAGAGCAGAAGGCCAAGGCTGCTGCCTCCCCGAGTTGTAGGGGAGGGAGCCATTGCACACCCCCATGCACAATGCAGCACGTACACATCCTCCAGCAAGGCATTCATCGCAGAGAGAGCGTTTAAAATTGCCTCATTATATTACTCTTTATATTTCTTTACTACATCTAGACTTTGGTGTATGGTATGATGTAACAAATCTATTTTTTTTCAAGTTGTTAATCAGTTATCAACTACAAAGGGAAAGGAACAGATGGAACACAATTTTTAATTATTATATATACTTAGGTCTGCTTGTGTTCAACTGATTCATCTGCCAGTTGTTGAACCAATGACTTAACACTAATATTTTTTGTAGTTTTATGATACAGTCTACTAATTAGCAGAGTGAGCTCCTCATTAGTCACTGTCAGAATTTTCTTGGCTAATTAACTTTAACTTATAAGTCTCAATCCAAAAATAATCCCTAAAGTTTTTATTGGTTCTGCATTATATAAATTTTTTTAAAACTTTTAAAGGAAACATAATTGGACAATAAATATTTCAGAAAATATTTCTTTTAATCAAAGAAACAAATTTCTGATAATCTGAACTGCCACCATTTTTCTCTCAAAATGACAAATACTATGTTAAAATGATGAGTCTTAGTGTTACCAAGGTTTTGGAAAATGAATTTTTCTTTAATTCAAGTACAATTAATATTCAGTGTCATATTTGCTTGAGGTGTACAACAATGATTCAACAATTCTATACATTTTTCAATGTTCATCAAAATAAGTGTACACTTAATCCCTTTTATCTATTTCACACCCATGACCCAAACCGACTCCCCTCTGGCAACCACCAATTTGTTCCCTGTGTTTAAGAGTCTGTTTTATTTTTTAGCCATTCTTTGTTTACTTGTTTTGTTTCTTAAATACTTTATGAGATCATACAGTATTTGTTTTTCCCTGTATTTCATGTAGCATTATACCCTAGGTCCATCCATGTTGTTGCAAATGGCAAGATCTCACTCTTTTTAAATGCCTGTGTAAAATTGTGTGTATGTATGTACCACATCTTCATCCATTCATCTATCTATGGACACTTGGGTTGTTTCCATAACTTGGCTATTATAAACAATGCTGCAATAAACATAGGGACATACGTACCTTTTCAAATTAGTGTTTTCATTTCCTTTGGGCAAATGCTCACAAGTGGAATTACTAGATCATATGGTAGTTCTATTTTTAATACTGTTTTCCATAGTGGTTACACCAATTTACATTCCCACCAATAGTGGATAGGGGTTCCTTTTTCTCCACATCCTTGTCAACACTTGTTATTTCTTGTATTTTTTATTTTAGTCATCCTGACAAGTATAAATGTTGGTATTTTGATAGGAACTGCATTACATCTATAGATTGCTTTGGGTAGTACAGATATTTTAACAATATTGGTTCTTCCAATCCATGAACATAGAGTATCTTTCCATGGGTTTGTGTCACCTTCAATTTCTTTCATCAATATTAAGTAGACTTCAGGTCAGGATACAGGTCTTTCACCTCCGGTTAAAGTTATTCTTAAGTATTTTATTCTTTTTGTTGCAATTGTAAATGGGATTGTTTTCTTAATTTCTCTTTCTCCTACTCCATTATTAGTGTATAGATATGCAACAGATTCCTGTATGTAAATTTTTTATTCTATGACTTTACTGAATTCACTTATCACTTCTGATAGTTTTTGGGTGGAATCTTTATAAAGTTCTCTCTATATATAGTATCAGGTCACCTGCAAATACTCAGTTTTACTTCTTTACCAGTTTGGATGACTTTTATTTCTTTTTCTCCATTGACTGCTTTGGGTAGGACTTCCAATACTATGTTGAATAAATATGGTAAGAGTGGACATTCTTATCTCTGATCTTAAAAGCAAGGGGCTCAGTTTTCACCATTGAGTATAATGTTAGCTGTGGGTTTTTCATATATAGGCTTTATTATGTTCAGGTATGTTCCCTCTAAACCTACTTTGCTGCGGGTTTTTATCATGAAGGGATGTTGTACTTTGTCAAATGCTTTTTTCTGCATCTGCTGAGATATGTTTTTTATCCTCCTCTTATTATAAATGTAATGTATCACTCACTGATTTGTGAATACTGACCCACTCTTTGCATCCCTGGAATAAATCCCACTTGTTGATGGTGAATGATTTTTATAATGTATTGTTGGATTCAGCTTGTTAATTATTTTGTTAAGGATTTTTATATCTATGTCCATCAGAGATACCGGGATGTAGTTTTCCTCTTTGGTAGTATCTTTACCTGACTTGGGAATCAGGGTAAAGCTAGCCTCATAGAATGATTTGGAAGCTTTCCTTCCTCGTATTTTTTGGAATAGTTTGAGAAGTATAGTTATTAACTCTTTAAATGTTTGGTAGAATTCACCTGAGAAACCATCTGGTTCAGGACTTTTTTTTGTTGTTGGGAGTTGTTTTTCTTTTTTTTAATTACTGATTCAATTTTATTGCTAGTAATCAGTCTGTTCACATTTTATTTCTTCCTGAGTCAGTTTTCAGGTTTTTATGTTTCTAGGAATTTCTTCTTTTTTTCTAGTTGTCCAATTTGTTGGCATTGCAAATTATGTATTTTTTTTTCTAAATGTTTATTTGAGAGAGAGAGAGAGTACGTGAGAGCAAGGGAGGGGCAGAGAGAGAGAGGGAAAGAGAGAATCTCAAGCAGACTCCACACTGTCAGTAGCAGAGCCCAATGCAGGACTCAGTCCCACAAACCATGAGATAATGACCTGAGCCAGAATCAAAGGTCAGATCCTAACCTACTGGCCACCCAGGTGCCCCCAAGATAGATATTTTCAATGCTGATAGGATTAAGGGGCTATTTGGAAATATTTCTGCAAAACCTTTAAAATAATGTATTTTGATCCAGTAGTACTAGTTATATGAATCACTTATAAAGAAAATGATATGGGCATCAAGATTTCTAAATGTCTAATTTTATTTAAAATGAAAGTTACAAAACAATCAAAACAGAAACACAAATTATGAAACACTGTGCGGTGAAAAGCCCTGTATCAAAAAATACCAAAATAAAATAAAATACCAATAGGGAAAGAATCATTCTACTTTCATACAAGTATAATTTTAATATAAGTCTAGAACACATAGAAATACACCAAAATATTATTTTTTAAGATTTTATTTATTTATTTTTAGAAAGCAAGCATGAGCAGGGGAAAGGGGCAAAGGGAGACAAGGAGAATCTTAAGCAGGTTCCATGCTCAGCACAGAGTCCGACACAGGGCTCGATCCCACAACACCAGGATCGTGACCCGGGGATCATAACCCATGTGAAATCAGGAGTCAGAGGCTTACTGACTGAGCCACCCAGGTGCCCCTAAAGATTTTATTTTTAAGTAATCTCTACATCCAACGTGGAGCCTGAACTCACAACCCTAAGATCAATAGTCATGTGTTCTTCTGACTGAACCAGTCAGAAGCACCTATACCAAAATATCAAAAATTAGGATTATGGGTAGTACTTTTCTTCCTCTAAAATTTTTTCCTAGCTTTTTGATAAGAGTTTAATGCAAGATAAATAAAAAAAGTAGTAATATTTTAAAATTATACATCAAAAAAACTCTGCCAACAATTTACCAGGTGCTGACTATATACATTTTACTATGGAAGGTGATATGATGAATACAAAAAGTGCTTACAATATTTCCTGATAATCAAAAACAATCTAGGGGGAGTAAGGAGGCATCCAAAGTATGTACCTAGTGTCTGGTGTAAGAGCAGTTCATGTATTAAACTAGACTGGAGAAGGCCCCCCACGCTTTGAGCAAAGCTAAGGGAGTTTGCCTCATATTGAATAAGAGGCTTCTCAAATAATAGTTAACTTTTACCCCCTATTTCTCAGTAAGCCATCAGCAGGAGCTGTTAATGAAAAATAAAAGCAAATGTTCTCTGCTACTTGCTAATGGTATGATATTAGACTTTAAGTTTGGATTCTATAATTTAATAATTCAAGATGTTAATATTTCATGAACCAGCAAATCTCAAAATATAATTTGAGAGATCAGAATGGGATGCCAACAATTTAATAGTAAGAAAAAAGGGGAAAAAGGAGGAAGAGACACTCATTATTACATGCCTATATTTTTCTCTTTTGTTTGAATTAGTATCAAAGAATTTGTGGAACCATTCTCAATTTGCTATGCTTCTTTATACAGTCACATCCCTTCTTTAATATAAAAGATAACTGTATCAAAAGAAATCAACTAAAAATGTCCAAATGAGTTATTTTTATTAACCTAAGCATCTTATTCTAAGCAGCACTTTCTTAGGTAAGTTTTCTAATACATGTATTAAAAGAACATGATTAATTTGGGGTAAGGGACATTACATATGTTTGGCAAGGCCTTTCCTGGATCAAAGCATGACTTCTCAGAATCCTTCTCCTTGTATCTCTTCCCCAGCCTTAACCTAAATTTTAACATAACATATTCTAGAACTCAATAAAATAATCTATTTTTATTTATAAAATATCTTCAATATAAAATACCTTCAGAATCAGAACCACATTAAGCCACTGAAAAGCAAGCTCTAAATTTCATAATATAATTTGTCACACAAACAGGACGCTTACTAAAAGATGAAGGATGGTGCTATTAATAATTATGCTACAAAAAGCCTATCCTAAATCCTACAATATGTCTTTTCAATCTCTTAAATTACTTCCAACTGCTTTGTGTTCAGGCTAGCTTCAACCACCAATAGAACGTTATCCTGGAACTTCTGCTCAAGTAGCCGAAAACCTAGAGTTTAAGTTAACCTAGCTATATTTTTTCTCTTCCATCTTAATCTGGGATTCCTTCTGGAATCCTTCTGGAATTTATGAAGAGACTAAATACCAGGAAAACAAACAGATCTAAAAGGATTTTTAAAATAACATCTTAAAAAAAGATATCCTGCCAGTGTTTAATAACTGAAGAATAATCTGCTGTTGTGTATAGTATGGAGTGACGGTGTGAAATGCCTAGTTCTGAATGATGAGGAAGTGATATAGCAGATCTAAGAAATATGGATGGACATGATGGAATGCAAAGCCTAGCAAATATATAGTAAGGAATTACCTCAACATATATATAATATATAATTTTCTTCAGTTTAAAAAGAATTTGTAAAGTGTTTTGGTGGGTAGGGGAAAGAGATCTGCACTATATATGATTAAAGTTAGTACACAGCATAATAAATGGTACAAGCACACTCAATTATTACTGAAAGTATAAGTAAGGTATTTTAGCCAGAAGCATTAAAATAAGTTAGGTCCCCCTCTTTGATAACAAAACTAGTAGAAATTACCACATTTCATGTATTATTTCTTATATTAACATATTTCTTATATTATTAATAATAATACAAATACTTGTAAGAATGTACATAAAGGCATTTTTCCTAAAAATGACTTCATAAAATAAAACCATTATATTGATATAAATATATATAGATACAGATAGTAACAGTCATATCTTTACTTACTTGTCCAGCCTTTGAACATCTGCATAAAAGATGACATAAATGTGGATGATGCCTTTGGAAGATTAGTGGATATCATGAAGAGAATTAATACTACCTGGAACACCCAGGTTTAAGGCACAGCATGACATAAGTACTGGAACAATACAGCAATGTATTTACCAAAGCTAAACATGTGAAAACTGGTAGGTACCTTTGGATGTAACTGAATAGAGGCTATGAAAATTCTTAATTAGAGTTCCTAGCTTTTAGGACTTAAGTTCTAAATAACTCATACACAATTAATGCTCTTATCCTAGCACTAACCAGCTTTTACAATGTACTGTCTTCTGAAAAAAATAAAATATTTACTGCATATCTTTCACTCTAATTATCTAAAAGTAACTGTGGCATGCAGATTTGTGTTCTCCTTTCCAGAGTGTGTACAAAAATGGGAAAGCAAGTACCTAGCCATGAATTACATTACCCAGATCACCATCACCTTCGTAGCCAAAAGCTTCTAAGAAGTAGGTACTACTCCATTCTCTCTATCCTTCCACCCACTGAATGCAAACAACATTGCGGCTCTAGAGGAAAGAGGGTCCAAAAAATGGAAGGAGCATGATCCCTGAATCACTATATGAAAGAGAGATGTCTACCACTAATTCTGGTACAGAATGGTTAGAGAAGAGAAATTATGTCTATCATGCATTTGAATTTTAACTTTTATAGCATGTAGAATTACTCTTATATAGCTGCTAAATTGTTAAGAACAGGTTAAAATACCACAAAGTTAATTTCAGAGAGACATTCTAATTATGTGTAAAAAAAAAACAAAAAACAAACCCAAAACCCTACTTTTAAGTAAAAACCCTACTTTTAAGTGAATATCAACCTATCATTTGAGGATTTTCAAATGGTTATGAAATAAAATAAGCAGTTTACATCTACTGCCCTAAAACATTCTGTATATATTACTTTTCATTCTAAGAAAGTGGGGGAAATCAAGACTAAAGTGCTTTGAAAAAAACAACTAATTAAAATACTATGTAACAAAACACACACAAAAACTGGAGACAAAGTTTATGTTTAGAACTTCCTTACTCTTCTTCTCAAACAACCTAAGAGTTTTAAGGCTCTAAATTGTGAAATATTCTGACCAGTTCTTATCCTTGTAGAAATTACGAGCAGGGGACATCCATGGAAGCGTATATTGAGACTGCTTTCTATTGGGAGAGTAATTCATCCCTGGCCCTCTTCTCAAAACAGGCAGAGCTAGCAATGTCCATCTCATCAAGGATCTTAACACTTACTGAAACTTTCAAGCTTTGCAATGAACATTTAGAAATTCAAACGTTATTATATTAACACTTTTATCCATTTTAGTAATTACTCAGTGATGCATGCAACTTCCATGAAATCATTACATAACTTATCAATTCAAACACAAGTTAACAGGTAAGATTTAATAAATAAACTCAAAGGTGCTTTTTCACTTTCTTTGGTGTAGTCACAGAGTAAAATGCACTCAGCTAAATCTTGGGGAAGAATTCCTCTGCATTTTATATGTGAGATTTGGCAACAACTCCATTTGTAAATTAGAGACTAGGAAAAAATCAATGTCCTTTAAAAGTCCAAGTTTTCTTTACATCAGAACAAAGCTCCCTCTTTGACAAACTATTCTCTAAGACACCCATATCTCTTTCCAATTATATTTGTTTTTAAGTTTTTTATTTATTTATTTTAAGAGAGGAAGTGAGTGGTAGAGGGGCAAAAAGAATCCCAAGCAGGCTCCGTGCTAATCACACAGGGCTCAATCCCACAAACCATGAGATCATGACCTAAGCCAAAATCAAGAGTCGGCTATTCAACCAAGTGAGCCACCTAGACACATGGCAATCATATTTAAATGGATAAAACCAGTTTTCCTTTCAGAGTCAGAGAAAGACAGATACCATACGCTTTCACTCATATGTGGATCTTGAGAAACTTAAAAGAAGACCATGGGGGAGGGGAAGGGGGAAAAAAGTTAGAGAGAAAGAGGTAAACAATAAGAGACTCCTGAATAATGAGAACAAACTGAGGGTTGATGGGGGGGGGGGGGGGTGGGGAGGGGAGTGGGTGATGGGCATTAAGGAGGGCACTTGTTGGGATGAGCACTGAGTGTTGTATGGAAACCAATTTGACAATAAATTATATTTTTAAAAAAATCAAAGAGAAGACTAAACTGTGTCATTATGTACATTTGATTTACAGTCTGACTCCAATTTCTTATTTATAGAAGTTATTATTAGTACACTAAGATGATTACTATTAATCTATAGTTTCTCATGACATATTATCAGATCATTTGATTAGTAGGATGGATTTCCTTTCCCTTGTATGAATAGAAAATCTATGAAGGCAAGGATCGGGCAAGTTTAGTTCATTTATATCTCTAGCGCCTAACCCAATGCCTGAAATAATCGGTTTTTGGTGAATTTTTGTTGAATGAATAAAATGTAAATCCAACGTTTTTAGCTGATATCTGAAGGTACAAAATTCAAATGACAATGGATTATAGACACTCATTTAAATGCTGACTAAGCTCATAACTACTACAATGACAAATATCCATTACATTAAGTAGCATGAATGCTCCAAAATTCAACATGTGTTTCAAAGTCAAAATGCCCACACCAAATTATTCCCATACCTATCCTCCAACACCTCTCCTCATGCAAATTTTCTTTCAGTGAACACCACCATGTCAAACAACTAGAAATTATCTTAGATTCCTTCCTTTTTCTCATCTTTCAGAATCATTCCAAAGCCTTAATATTTATAGAATCTGTCAGTTCCTCTTCATCCTCACTGATACTCTATAAATTTGAACTTGCATTTCTTTCCAATCGGATCAGTAAAAAAACTAGATTAGTAAGAAAAAAAGTCTGATTCAAGCCCTACACCCTCCAAATCATTATCTAATCTGCATCCAGAAAAGTATTTCTAAAAATGCTAATACGATGAAGTCTTTTTCTTTGTAAAATGCCATCAATTTCATAAAAAGTCAAAACAATCAATGTTCATAATCTAACCTCTCTCAGCTCTATTTTTACTAGAATATCTTATGCCATCTGTGGTCAGAGGTATAGATCTCATCTTGTCCTGTTTCTACTGTAAGAAATACTCTCTGCCACTGCATAGCTAATTCCTACTCCTCTGTCAAGTCTCAGTTCAAGTTTTATCTATTCAGGCAAGGCCTTCCATGACCCTGTTTCTAGACAGGCCTAAGTGAACTTTTAGTGTTTTCAACCCACCCTGTATATCCCTTTCACTAAAGCAGTCTATTACATCTTTTTCCCATGAGAATATATTCCATGAGGATGAAAGTGTGGTTTTAGTTCTGAATATAAAGCCTTGGATTATAGGAGGTACACAAGTCTCTATTTAGCTAGTGAAATGGATTCTTTACAATTCTGATCGGGAGAAAAGATAAGACGACAGTAAAGTCATAAATAGTTGTAGGAATCAAGGATGCTGAATAAACAAAAGAAATCAGGTCCTTTAATACAAATTTTATCAAAGCCTTCACATTTTGTACCTCTCCAAAGGGGAAGGGATATGGTCCTTTTCCAAACACACTGAATACAGAAGTCCTCCTTTGGGGAAGCATTTCAAAAACACCTATCTATTTTTATTTCAGATAATAAACAAGAAAGACAGGAAGGTAAAGAGCACTCAGGTTCAAAAACACTTAATATTTTACAACCACACTTGTTTCTTTTTGTTTCTCTTTCAGTTTCAGTTGTAGCACCCCACATACACCTCTCTAATCCCATTCTCTTTATCCTATCTTCTCAGTAAGTAACCAGTATCAACAACTTGATTTTAAATAATCTCATGTACGTGTTTATGCTTTACATAAGTGGAACAATGTATTATGTATCATTCTGTAGCTTGCTTTCTCCTTTAAAAACACACTCCAAAGGTAAGAGAATTAAAAGCAAAAATGAAGTATTGGGACTTCATCAAGATAAAAAGCTTCTACACTGCAAAGGAAACAATCAACAAAACTAAAAGGCAACTGACGGAATGGGAAAAGATATCTGTAAATGACATACCGGATAAAGGGCTAGTATCCAAAATCTATAAAGAACTCACCGAACTCCACACTTGAAAAACAAATAATCCAGTGAAGAAATGGGCAGAAAACATGAATAGACACTTCTCTAAAGAAGACATCCGGATGGCCAACAGGCACGTGAAAAGATGCTCAACGTCACTCCTCATCAGGGAAATACAAATCAAAACCACACTGAGATACCACCTCATCCAGTCAGAGTGGCTAAAATGAACAAATCAGGAGGCTATAGATGCTGGAGAGGATGTGGAAAAACGGGAACCGTCTTGCACTGTTGGTGGGAATGCAAACTGGTGCAGCCGCTCTGGAAATCAGTGTGGAGGTTCCTCAAAAAATTCAAAATAGATCTACCCTATGACCCAGCAATAGCACTGCTAGGAATTTACCTAAGGGATACAGGAGTGCTGATGCATAGAGGCACTTGTACCCCAATGTTTATAGCAGCACTTTCAACAATAGCCAAATTATGGAAAGAGCCTAAATGTCCATCAACTGATGAATGGATAAAGAAGTTGTGGTTTATATATACAAGGGAATACTACTTGGCAATGAGAAAGAATGGAATATGGCCTTTTGTAGCAACGTGGATGCAACTGGAGAGTGTTATGCTAAGTCATACAGAAAAAGAGAAATACCATATGTTTTCACTCTTATGTGCATCCTGAGAAACTTAACAGAAGACCATGGGGGAGGGGAAGGGGGGGGTAAAGTTACAGAGAGGGAAGGAGGCAAACCATAAGAGACTCTTAAAAACTGAGAATAAACTGAGAGTTGATGGGGGTGGGAGGGAGGGAGGAGAAAGTGGGTGATGGGCATTGAGGAAGGCACCTGTTGGGATGAGCACTGAGTGTTGTATGGAAACCAATTTGATAATAAATTTCGTATTAAAAAAATAAAAATAAAAAAAAAGAAAATGCATTTCTGAAATATATCCATAATGGTGCCTAGAGCTCTAGTTCAATCACTATAGAGAATTTAAGTGTTCCAATATACCACATTTTATTTATCAATTGTCCTTTTCATAAACATTTAGGGTTTTTTAAAATTTTTTGCTGTTACAAACAAAACAGCAATAAAAATTCTGCATTTGCCTCCTTTATATATACCAAAATTTCTCTAGAGGTTACATCTAGGAATTGAATTGCTTTTCTTCAAAGTAATTTTTTTCTTCAAAAAAAAAAAAAAAAAAAAGTGGCTTCTACAGTGTAGGTACTCCTTATATATTTACCAAATGAATGCAAAATGGATAGGTCATTCAACTTTTCTTAATACTGCCAAATTTTTCTCCAAAGGGGTTATTTCATATTTATACTCAGAACAGTTGGCACTCTAGTGCCTTACTGACTCTTAGCATCTTCCATCCTTTTAATGTTACTCAATCTGATGAGTGTGACACAGTGTTTTATACTGTTACAGCCAAAATTTTATTCTCTCATCCTCAGTACTTTATTTGAATGGGCTCTTATTTCCTATCACATGTTCTAATTGATTATTACTGCTATACAGAAGGCTGATTTTTTTTTAATGTTTATTTTCTCTCTAGGAATTGTGCCCAATGAACACTTTCATTAGTTCTAATGGTCTACAAAGACCATTTATCCCAAAATTTCTACAATTATGTATTCTGTGAATATAAATAATATTATATCTCCCTTACCTACATAAGGAACTTCTCTCTTGTTCCTAATTCACCAAGAGTTATTATTGTTCATCACAAGCATCACCTAAATTTTATCAAATGCTTTTTCTAAACATTTCGCATCAGTTCAGATAAGGCTCGGTTCCCGCTTCCATTTGGTATATTATAGTAAAAGATTTGCTAATACTAAACTATCCTTGCATTTGTAAGATAAAACCTCTAGGTCTTAAAAATGTATTGACCTCAAATTGTTAATATTTTTATTTAATTTTCTACCACTTTTTCTATTTAATTTCCATTTCTACTTTAATTATCTTTCTTCCTAAGTACTTTCAGATTTGCTGTTTCTTCTAGTTTCTACTGCTTTTGCTAATATTAATACATTTAAGACAGTATATTTATTTAAGTAGTACTTTAGCTGGTCCCACTATTTTTACTAGCAGTACTTTCACTAACATTCACTCATCAACTCTGTATATTTCCTCTTTATCACAAGAATTACTTAAAAGTACCTTTTTACATTTGTAAGTATAATTTAGAAGGGGAATTTATTTTTTGTATTTCAATATTACATGTACTGGAGTCAGACAATAGGATCAAGTATTCCTTGATGAAGTATTTCAAGATTTTTTTAATCCTCCCTGTTCTGCAGTTTTACTATACTATTAAGAGCTATGTAATTATTTTCACTTACCTTGCTCACTTCTGAGAACAAACTCTAGATCTGAGGAAATATGTCAAAGAAATTTTTCCAAAATTATCTCTTCAAAAAACAATGTCTTTTCTATTCCCTTTGACTTCCTCCTCTGGCATATTCTGGAACCCTTCAGAGCTGCTCTTTCCTATTTACTTCTCTGGGCTACATTATAAATGAATGCCTAATGAAGGTCAATTCCTGAATTCTACATTTGATGGCATCCATTTCCTTCAGCAAAACTAATTTACTAAATTTACCCCCTTTCTGTGTTACATACAATTTCTTCTTTCATCTCTCCAGTATCTTAAATATACTTATTTATTTCTTTTACTACTCATCCCTCCCCATCTAAAGTTTTTGTGATCACCTCTGCTCATTGTGGTCACTCCACTGCAGAACCAGATCATATAATGTGGGCTTAGAACTTCCTGCTCTAAGGTAATATTGTGAATTTTTAAAGACCCAGTCACCATAAGTGAAGCAGACATTTCAATCCAGGTCCTGGTTTTAAGAACTGTCTGCCTTCTCCCTTTCTTTAGCCCTTGATTTCCCATTAATGAGGTTTTAGAGCAAGTTATTATCCAAATGAAGACCCTCCTGAGTATTAAAAAGGTCTCTACTATTAATAACTACATAGACAATAAGCATAAACTAGGGGTTTGAAAGGTATCCTGAGATATATGATCACCCTAAACAGAAGCTTTAGCTTATGTGGCAGTTATCAGTGGCTTTCTTCAGACTCCTTTGCAAGTGTAGAGACTCATGTTAGGCCCTGGCTTCATGTAATTAGCCTGACTCTATTCCTCTATGTTTCATGAAACATTTTTATTCCTTTTAACACACAAGAACCAAACTCTTGGCTACAAGTACCTGCTTCTCTACACTAAACCCAATACTACTTATCATTATATGTTATCTTCTACTTTAAGCACAGAAACATTTAGTTTCTAAACTCATTAATGTCTGCATTCTTTTTTTAAAATCTTATCTATCATTACTTTCTGTTTGAAATGAGGTAATAAACAGCAAGATTAGTGTGCTACTTTCAACAAAAGAATCTTATCAATTTTTTAAACATGTATTCCCTTTATTCAGCAACTACTTTCAGGAATTTGTTACAAAAACACTCCCACATGTAGATTTCAGGAGGATATAGGAGGATTCAAAGAAGTACTATTTTTAATAGAATAAAACTATTCTAGTTTATATGGATAGTAAATTAGTTTTAGTAGTATAGTTTGTACCTTACTTCTTTTTTAAGAATAAAGCAACCCAAATAAAAACTGTTTAAATAAATCATGGCCAAGCCATGTTAAGAAACAGTATGCAAACATTAAAAATTACAAAGTAAATTCACAGAGGAAAAAAATCCCACAATAGAATGCTGAATGAAAAATAAAAATCACAGAAGTTTGTAGATTAATTTGAACATAGCTAGGAAACAAAAATATAATATGAATAATAAAAAATTATACCAAAGTAAAAAATGTTTTAGGCAGAGGTCAAGGAAGAATAGAGACAAAAAGTTGAAAAGGTGGGTTAAAACCAAATTATGGAAAGCATTAGTGTCTGAACTACTTATCTTTACCTTTCACAAAATGTGAGTTCAAAAGAATTTAAGCAAAGATTGTTAGTATGAAGTAGCATTAGGGAAGAGTAATAAGAATAAAAAATATAGAACTCTGGACAAAAATGAAAAATTTGTTTTAGTTCCTGTTTGTTTCAAATACTAGGCCAGATTTTATTGACATTAAATTTTAAGGATTTTGGGGGTGCATGGTTGGCGCAGTCGGTTAAGCATCCAACTTCGGCTCAGGTCATAATCTCATGGTCTGTGGGTTCCAGTACTGCATTGCACTCTGTGCTGACAGCTCAGAGCCTGGAACCTGCTTCAGATTTTGTGTCTCCTTCTCTCTCTCTGCCCCTCCCCCTGCTTGTGCTCGTTGTCTCTCAAAAATAAACAAACATTTAAATATTAAAGATGTGGGGCGCCTGGATGGCGCAGTCGGTTAAGCACCCGACTTCAGCCAGGTCACGATCTCGCGGTCCGTGAGTTCGAGCCCCGCGTCAGGCTCTGGGCTGATGGCTCAGAGCCTGGAGCCTGTTTCCGATTCTGTGTCTCCCTCTCTCTCTGCCCCTCCCCCGTTCATGCTCTGTCTCTCTCTGTCCCAAAAATAAATAAAAAACGTTGAAAAATAAATAAGTAAATAAATAAATATTAAAGATGTTTTCATATTTTTAAAAAGCTGGTATTGACCTTTAATACTATATACATTAAAAGTATCTTTATATATACAAATATCTTGCAAAATAAAGTTTTACGTGAAAAAAATGAAAGCAAAGTACAGAAATGCAATGTTTAAATTTACACATAAAAATAAACTTCCTTCATTTTTCTACTTGTGTTCTAATAGTGTGCATCATCACACTATTCCACCTCCCTCCCTTCCCACACAAATTCCAAGACTCCTGATCATATCAATCTGGTTACATACATAAAAAGCAGTAAAGACTAAACTCCCTTAACGCAAAAGGATATACAGGGAGAAAATAAAAAGTATACTAAATAAAAAGTTGTAAGAGTAAATCTGTTTCATAAATTACCTAATTTAAAAAGAAATTTTAATGTTTATTTTTGAGAGAGTGTGTGAGCTAGGGAGGGACAGAGAGAGAGGGAGACACAGAATCTGAAGCAGGCTCCAGGCTCTGAGCTGTGAGCACAGAGCCCAACACAGGGCTCGAACTCATGAACCGTGAGATTATGACCTGAGCCAAAGTCAGACACTAAACCGACTGAGTCACTCAGGCACCCCCATAAATTACCTAATTTTAAAGAAATTAAAAATGAAGTATCAAAAATGAGCAAATAGTGAATAAACATATATAACTTTAATCAATCACTGGTGATCAAAGAAATGCAAATTATTCTGGATTACAATTTTCACATATGTTATCAAATAATTCCTAAATTTAAGTGTTGCTAGGCACACTTCTGGTGAAAGATACACCAGTAAAATTTTGGGGGGAGTAATGTGATATTTATCACAGAGTTAAGAAATACCCTTTCACCAAATTACTTTACCTCTAGTGTTTTAAAATGAAAAAAAGAGGGGCTCCTGGGTGGCTCAGTTGGGTAAGCGTCTGACTTCGGCTCAGGTCATGATGTCTCAGTTTATGAGTTCGAGTCCCACATTGGGCTTTGTGCTCACAGCTCAGAGCCTGGAGCCTGCTTCAGATTTTGTGTCTCCCTCTCTCTCTGCCCCTCCCCTGGCTTGCACTCCGTGTCTCTCTCTCTCTCTCAACAATAAACCTTAAAAATATTTTTTTAAGTAAATAAATAAAATGAAAAAAGATCTGAAGACATAAATATGAACAATGAATAAATTCTATAACAGCAAAAAAAAATGTAAGGACGTACTAAAAGAATAGTAAAATAAGGTTTATCCTTATAATGAATTAGTTAGAAGTCAATAAATAAGAGCTTTTGCAAAATATTTAATATTTGTTAACTTAATGAGAGAGGAGAAAGAAGGTTATAAAATCACATACACACATAAAATAATCATGAACTATTAATTGTGGTTATTCCTAGTTCACTACATAGGAATTCTATTTTATAGACTTTTTTCTTTTAAATATTGTTCAATACACATATGTTACTTATATTAAGTGAAATTCTAAAAAATAGACTACAGCAATAAATCTTCTCTTAGGCAGCTATCATATGCAAGTCATTTTACTCAGTACACTGTAATCGAAAAGTGCATCTTACCGTTAAACAAAATGCCTTTGTGACAGTGTTTACAAAACAAGTAAAACAAAGACAAACTTAAACTTCTTAATTATACCATCAGCAGAAATATATAAAACATCACTTAATAGGTTCCACATAGATTACTGACTATATTGCTTTGTAAATAAAACAAAAATACTTAAAATTTACCTGCATTGCACTTTTCCCCAATTTCACCACTTCAAATAGTGTGACAGGCTCCCCTTCACCATTCTGTTGAGGGTGCCCATTAGCTCTTCCACGGCCTGTTCCTCTAACAGTAGCTTCAATTCTACTCTTCTCTCCTGGAGATTTTCGAGGTTTCTTGTTTGTAGACTGAATAAAAGATGAGGAAAAAATTCAATTAAATACAGGTACACTTTGCTTTTATGCAAAGTACCAGTGAAAGGTACTAAGAACTACTACACATAAGAGACTTAATTCCTGACCAAAGGAAGCTTTACAATTTGTTTTCCATAAATTAAAGTGCAAATGGTAGTTTAAGCTATATAAGACAGGAAAATTTATAAAAAGATTTAGTGTTTTACACAATAATGCCAATGCTGAAGATTTTAATCACGCCCTCTTTTGACATCTCCCTCTTTATACTTTCAATTCTTTCCTATTTCTTCAGAAACTTTATTTAATAAAACATTGCTTGGAAATACTGTATATTCAACTTCTTTCTCTACAGAGGTCCTCAAACATTTCTTATCTAGTCATGTAACAAATATATAGTGAACATACTTATAACTATTCTAGGTACTAGAAATTCAACAATAAATAAAACAAATATTCCTGCCTGACAGAATTTACTCTTCAATTAACATCACATCCCATCTGTAAATCTGTTTTTTTACAAAAAAACTGAAGACAGTACAGAACATTTCCAAATACATCATATCCACTTACCCTTATTATTACCTCCTTACCACTTGTATGGTACATCTGATTCAGATAGTGAACAAATACTGATAGATTAACAAAAGTCCATACTTAGTTCAGATTTTCTTAGGTTTTTGCCTTATGACCTTTTTATGTTCCAGAACTGCATCCAGGATACCATATTACATTTATGTCATGTCTCCCTAAGCTCCTGTTGGCTTTGACAGGCTTTCCCTGGTTTTATGGTGACTTTGACAGTTTTGAGGATTACTGGTCAGGTGTTGAAACAACGTTCCTCAACTAGGTTTTGTCTGATGTTTTTCTCATCACTACACTGGGGTTAAGGGTTTTAAGAGGAAGATGTAAGAGATAAAGTGTTATTTTTATGACCTCATATCAAAGGTATATACTGTCATAATGATTTCTTACTGTAAATGTTGACCTTAATCATTTGACTGAGGCGATATTTGTTAGATTTCCCCACTGTAAAGTTACTTTCCCTCCTCTTTCCAATGTACCTTTGGAAGAAAGACAGTATGTGCATCCCACATTTAAGGGGCAGGGAGTTATACTCCACCTTCTTGGGTGGTGGGGGGGTGGGTAGTATCTACACAAATTACTTAGGAATTTTTAGTATGGGATTTTTGTCTGTTCTCACTCATTTATTCAATTATTTAAAGTAATGGACTCATCAAAATTTATTTTATACTTTGGGGTACACTTCAACACTTTTATTCTGTTGCTCAGCCTGTTTCAGCTCTGACCACTGGGAAATCTTTCATGGCTCCTGCATTCATTTCACATATTCTCATCTATGTGTGTCTTACTGTTTACCTTCCGGCAGCACAATATTCTGCAGGCTCATCTTGTATATCCCCTTCCTCAATTTTAGAACCAACCAATATTCCAAGGAGCTCTGGTTCCTTTTACTGGAGAATGACATTAGAGATGAAGATCTGGGCTAGGTTTTGCTCCTTGATACTGTGTCCTTCTTCTAGGCTCTTAAGCAGACAAAGAAATACATGTTCCATAGACATACACATAACTATAAATATCTCTGTATGTAATGATATATTATCTATGTTAAGCTAAATATAAATTCATATTGGTATGTCCACCTCTAATCCATTACCATAAGTACGCATCTTCTGCATTACTAATCAATATGGTCCCGCCTCAACAGTGAGAAACCTGGTGCCCACTGGTATACAAATATAATAGTATTAGAGCTGTTAAATCATACCCCAACAGAAACAATTTTATTAACTAGATTACATTGCTTATATATACAATGTAGTTTCTTTGATTTTAGTCTTACAGATTCATATCAAAAGTTACTTAAGTCAGCAACTTCCTGCCCAACTTCCCCTAGTGACATTGTTTCAAATACTTCAAACAGCATTAGAATGCTTTATCATATTCTACATTCCATCCTGGTATCCACTTAAACTCCTAAGTGACTTTTTAAAATCTGTATTCATAAAATTCACTTTTTCTGTAAAGTTCAATGAGTTTTAACAAATGCATAGTGCCATGTATGTACAATATGGTATCGCAGGAAAGCGTTTCACCACCTTAAAAAATCCCTGTGCTTCTCCCATTCAATCCTCCCACTTCTCTTTGGCAAACAATGAATTCTTTTACCTAACTATAGGTTTGGCTTTTATAGAAAGTCATATAATTAAATCATATATTATGTAGCCTCTTCAGACTGGTATCTTTCCCTTTAACAATATGCATTTAAGATTTATGAATGTTTTTTAGTGGCTAAATAGTTAAATTTTTAATTCCTAAATAATATTCCATTGTATGAATGTACACATTCTGTCACCCATTTACCCAATGATGGACATCCTGGTCACCATTTCTTGACAATTAGGAATAAAGCTGCTATATGTATTCACGTGCAGGATTTTGTGCAGACATAATTTTCAAATGAGTTATGTAAGCATCTAGAAGCATGATTATTGAATCATATGATAAAACCACGTTTAGCTTTGTAAAAAACTGCCAAACTGTTTTCCAAAGTAGCTGTAACATTTTGCATTGCCACCAGCAATGAATGAGAGTTCTTGATGCTTTGTAACCCTGACAGCTTTGTACCTTTGTCAGGTTTTTGGATTTCAGCCATTATAATAGGTATAAAGTTGTTGTCTCATTGTTGTCTTAATTTGCAATTCCAGAATGACAAATGATTAAGGACTTTTTAATAATTAATCATTCTTGACATTAAATTTTTCTGTTCCAATTACTGGAACAGATACTGTCTTCTAACTACACTCTGATTCTGTATACTTGTACTCTCTAACATGGTAACCACTACCCTCATGTAGCAAATTGAGCACTTGAAATATAACTAGTCAAAAACGAAATGTGCAGTAAGTATAAAATATCCTCAAGATTGTAAAGATTTATGAAAAATCACATATGAAATCTCATTTATAATGCTATATTGACTACATGATGAAATAACATATTATACTGATTAAATTAATTGCATTACCCATTTTTTTTGTAACTCACTAGAAAATATTAAGTTGCAGATGCAGCTCATATTCTATTTCTGCTGAATAATTCCACACTATTCTAATACTATAAACACATTAATTCTTGTAATACAAACCTAATCCCATCACTTCCCTATTTCTCTGCTCTTTAGTCACCCTCATAACCAGCAATCAATAAAAAATCCAAACTCCTCAGCATGGCAAATAAAGTTATCATTTACTACCTGTTCAGTCATCTACCATATCAGCTCCCTCTTTACAGGATGATAAATTTTAAGTTGCCTAAATCCAGCATTATTTCACACATTCATTCTTTTTAGCTGGACTCTAGATTTTGGCTCCTCCTAATAAGTCTTGTTTCTGTGCTCACTCTTTAGAGTGATAGGATTTTCCCAGTAGTGTGTATGCACACAAGTGTGTGTGTGCACGTATGTGTAGGCGTGTGTGTGTGTGTGTGTGTGTGTGTGTGTGTGTGTGATGAGAGCAAGGGGGAAATGTTATTTTTCCTCATTAAATAATACATTCACATGGCCCAAAATTTAAAAGGTGATTAAACTTTAATGAAAACATGCCCACTCCTGCCCTCAAGCCACCATCTACTTTCCTAAGAGGCAAACAATACTATTCATTTCTTAGACATCATCTGAACAAACTGCATGTGAAACTAAAGAATAAATAAATGGAAACCCATTCTATGTTCAGGTACTTGAAGAGTTAATATTAAGATCTCAATACTCCCTAAAGCAACCAACATACAGATTTAATGCAATCTCTATCAAAATCCTAATGACCTTTTTTGCAGAAACAGAAAAACCCATTCTATAATTCAAAGAGAATCTCAAAGGATCTCAAATGACCAATTCTGAAAAAGAAACCAACACTGGAAGATACATACTTCTGATTTCAAAATTTACTACAAGGCTACACTATCAAAACAGTGTGGTGCTGGCATAAAAGCAAACATACAAACCAGTGGAATAGAATAGCCTATGTATGTGAAACAAACCCTCACATATATGTTTTAATAATTTTTGACAAGGGTGCCAAAACCATCCAGTGGGTAAAGAGCAGAAGGCAACCCACAGAATGGGAGAAAATATTTGCAAATCATATATCTGATAATGGATTAATATCCAGAATATATAAAGAACTACTAAAACTCAACAAGACAAGGAACCTGATTTGAAAATTGGCAAAGAATTTGAATAGACATTTCTCCAAAGAGCATATCCAAAGCCCATTAAACACAAGAAGAAATGCTCAATATCACTAATCATTAGAGAAATGCAAATCAAAACTACAATGAAATGGAACCTCACACCTAGTGATAAAAAGAGAAAAAACTTCTTAGAGGGGATGTGGAGAAATTAGAACTCTTGCACTGTTAATGGGAATGTAAAATGGTATGGCCATTGTGGGAAACAGTACATCAATTCCTCAAAAAATTAAAAATAGAATCACCATATAATCGACCAATAACTCAAATAAATATATACCAAAAAGAACTGAAGGCGGGGACTCAAAAAGTTATTAGTACACTCATTGTCACAGCAACATCATTCACAGTAGTTCAAGCTTGGAAACAACCCAAGTGTCCATTTGATGCCATGAATGGATAAGCAAATGTGGTATATACACACAATGAAATATTATTCAGCCTTAAAAAAGAAGGGAATTCTGGCATAATCTATAACATAGATAAACCCAAAGGACATTATGCTAAATGAAAGAAGCAAGTCATAAAAGCCAAATATTTGTATGATTCTACTTATATGATGTACTTAGTAAAAAAATCACAGAAACAAAAAGTAAAATGGTGACTGCTGGGGGCTAAGGAAAGCAGGAATAGGGAGTTATTGTTTAATGGGTATAGAGATTTACATTTTTGTTTTCACTGAAGTGTAGCAATATTATATTAGTTTCAGGTGTACTACAAAGTGAGTCAATATTTATATATATTACAAAGTGATCTGGGCGCCTGGGTGGCTTAGTTGGTTGAATGTCCAACTTCAGCTCAGGTCATGAGCTCATCAATCCTGGGTTCAAGCCCGACATCAGGCTCTGTGCTGACAGCTCAGAACCTGGAACCTGCTTTGGATTTTGTGTCTCCCTCGCTCTCTGCCCCTCCCCAGCTGACTCTGTCTCTTTCTCAAAAATAAATAAACCTTTAAAAAAAAAAAAGTAAGGGGCATCTGGGTGGCTCAGTCAGTTAAGCATCCGACTTTGGCTCAGGTCATGATCTAGCAGTTCGTGAGTTCGAGCCCCATGTCAGGCTCTGTGCTGACAGATCAGAGCCTGGAGCCTGCTTAAGATTCTGTGTCTCCCTCTCTCTCTGCCCCTCCCCTGCTCACGTGCTGTCTCTCCCTCTCTCAAAAATAAACATTTAACAAAATTTTTTTTAAAGTAATCATTACAATAAATCTAGCTATCACCTGTCACTATACAAAGTTCTTACAATACTACTATTTCCTATGCTATACATTGCATCCCTATGTCTTATTTATTTTATTAGAGTTACAGTTTTAAAAAATGAAGAAAGTTCTGGAGGTGGTGGTGATGACTGTACAATATTATGAATGTATTTAATACAACTGAATACATGTTAAAATGGTTAAATTGGCATTTCTGGTGTATTTCACCAGAAAAAAAAAAAATTGGAAAAAACCCAAATGCATATATGTATTTCCAAAGACCTATTATATTTTAAGTTATTTATGCACAGCTCTGCATCATTCTATTTTCACAATTTTTAATCTACAGTATGTCCTAGAAAATATTTTTTTCATAAGTTTTTTATTTTGGGGGAGGGGATGAAGGGCAGAGAGAGAGAGAGAGAGAGAGAGAGAGAGAGGGAGGGAGGGAGGGAGGGAAGGAATCCCAAGCAGGCTCCATGCTGTCAGTACAGAGCCTCATGTGGGGCTTAATCCCACAAACCATGAGATCATGAGCTGAGCTGAAATCAAGAGTCAGACCACTTAATCGACTGAGCCACCTAGGTGCTCCTGTCCTAGAGAATATCTTAATTCCTTTTCAAAAGCTGCAGTGTTCCACTGCACAGATGTACATTAATTTTTTTTAGCCATTAACCCACTGACAATCAACATTTCTTTCTTCTGGATCTTTTACAATTACAAATAACATTCTATTACAAGTAAGCTTGTATATGTGTAGAAATGTTTGTGTGAGTTACACACATGTACATTATTATGCATATATAGTATATAAGTAGTATGAACTAAGCTCCATAAATACGGGAAATAAACCACAATTCTCACACCAGGAAACCTTTACCATTGGTTATAAAGGAGGTAGGGAGTAAGAACATAAAAAATCCATTTGATCTTATCTAAGGTCTATTTATCCTCATTATCCCCAGAGTGATTTTCCCATGACAAATCCAGATAATAATATAAAGAAGTTCAGAAAGATTGCCCCTAATAAAAATAAGAGGGAAGATAATGACATATAATTAAAAGAAAACCAGAAACACAAATAACTGTAATATAATATAGTAAAATATAGTATGTAAAAAAATATTTTTCACAAAAATGTGGTTTCAGTGATAGAAGGGTTCTATTAAGAGGCAGATAATTTCTAGTAACAGATAAATAACCAGAGGAAGTTTCACAGAAGAGATGAGCCCCATTAAATATCTAAATGAAGATGATCAACAAACATGTGGATAACTTTGGAGTCTAAGTCCAGCCTGGAGACATAAATCTGAGAGACATAAACTTAGACATGGTACTTAAAGTCATGAGATTGGATGTGATCACCAAGGGAGTAGTGTGTGTAAACCAAATAATGTCTAGCATTTGTTAATACAATCATAGGGTTAGTATAAACATGACACAATGTTTGCTAGAGATTGTTAATCATTTGGGTAGAGAGCTACAATAACAAACATCAATCAGGACAACTACAAAATAAGAGTAGTTGTTTAATAATAAACAAAAGTCTCTGAAATAATAGTATACCAAAAAGAAATACCAATAATGAGATGCCCCCTAAGAATTTGGAAATGAAAACAATACTACCTGTAACAGAAAGTCCTTATACTATTTGTTTTCATATGGCTGAGTAAACAAAACCAGAGATCATGAAGTCTTCTCAAATATAAACAGTATTAAAACGGCTAAACAAAGCATGTATCAATTGAAACTCTGAATTGTCAAAAGTGGAGCCAGCTGACTGAAAATGTTTAAGCAATCTTCGTAACAGGTACTGGAGCAAATGTGTCAAATCTGATCATACTGACGATCAGATCTCTCAATATAAATTAACAGCTTGGTAGTTCAGCATTCTTTTTTAAAAAATGTTTATTGGAGGGGGGAGAGGGAAAGAGGGAAGGAGGGAGGGAGAGAGAGAGGGAGAGAGGGAGGGAAAGCGCGCACACAAACAAGCTGGTGGCTGGGGGAGGAAGGGGGGGAGGGTAATCCCAAGCAGGCTCCATGCTGACAGCAGAGAGTCCAACACTGGGCTTGATCTCACAAACTGTGATTAAGACCTAAGCTGAAATCAAGAGTTCAACACTCAACTAAGTCACCCAGGTGCCCCTGGCATTCTTGAGATAAGGACTTTCAGAAGTTTAAGATGTGAGTTCAAAACTTAGCTTTGCCATTTATATGCTATGTGTGACCTTGGGCAAACTACCACTTCCTATTTTTGTTTTCTACATTGTAGATCACTTATAACACAGTTTCACAGTACTGATGTTACAGTTAAATGACATAAACAGCATCAGCTTAGTGCAAAGACAGAGTAGAAATTCAGCAAGCTGCATTGTTTCAAACATTAAGAAATGGGGTTGAGTTAGGTGGGAGTATAGATGCCCATGTGAATTAATAAGTGTGAAAATATGGACGAAAGTCTAACTAACACAAGTCTCTAGAATGTACCACCCTACCCTGGTAAAATCCTTTTCAATTTTATAAATATGGGATGAACGTATACTATTTACCTATTAGATTATGGGATGGTAATTTTAGTAAAAAATCATACTTCTACCCATAAAACAGCTAAATTAGGATATGCATACTCCTTTTCAACAAGGAAAGCAAAAATATTACAGGAATGCAGTTACTGACATATCAAAATTAGAGAGGTTCTAAAGAATAACACAATAGCCTGCTGAAAGGGTGAGAAATTCTTTTAGAAAAAAAAAAAGGTTTTCTTGAAGAAGGCAGCACTAAAGCACAATCTTATGAAGTAAAGAATTTCAATTGGAGGAGAACAAATTCAAGTAAGCAACCACATAGACAGTTTATTCTCCTACCTTCAATCACATTTAGTCTTATTTCCCATTTGCACCTATAACCCACAAATCCTAGTGAAAACAATGTAACTTGCCACAGCCTCAGAAAAATCATATAGTGGTGGTAAGGGGAACTAGAATAGTCTCCAGCTTCTAAGTGTAAAACTTTCATTTTTCCCAAAATACTTTTGTAAGGAATATTCTACCACCAAATATTCTAACAGAATTAAGAGGTATTATAAAGAGTGATTTTAATGTTATGTCTTTTCCTCCACAATTTTTTCCCTCTAAATAAAGGTGGAGGACAAAAGCCAGTATAGAGAAAATGGTAGAAGTCATCCCTTCATCCTTTCTTTTAAGACTTTGCTCAAAAATTAAAGGTTATAGAGTTTCACTGAAGCAAATTAAAAACTAAGGCAAACACGGACATAACAGCAATAACATAAAAAAAAAGTCTTAAGTCACAAGGACATATATACAATAATTGGTTGACATAATCATCAATTGCAACAAGTGGATCTTATCTGCATCATGATTCAAACCAACAAACTGTACTTTAAAAATTGGGGCACTGGGGTGGCTCAGTCAGCTAAGCATCTGACTCTTGGTTTTGGCTCAGGTCAAGACCTCACATTCTGTGAGTTTGAGCCCTGCATGGGGCTCTGTGCTGAGTGTGAAGCCTGCTTGAGATACTCTCTCTCTTCTTCTCTCTGCCTGTCTCCTGTTCTCTCTTTCAAAAATAAATAAATAAACATTAAAAAAGAAAAAAAATAAGTAAAAATGATAATATTTATGAAATGATTATAAACTTTAAACTGATTATTTGGTGCTAATATAATAGTTATCTTGAGATATGATAATGATACTTATCATTTAATAAAAAAAACTAAGGGGCGCCTGGGTGGTGCAGTCGGTTAAGCGTCCGACTTCAGCCAGGTCACGATCTCACGGTTCGTGAGTTCGAGCCCCGCGTCGGGCTCTGGGCTGATGGCTCGGAGCCTGGAGCCTGTTTCCGATTCTGTGTCTCCCTCTCTCTCTGCCCCTCCCCCGTTCATGCTCTGTCTCTCTCTGTCCCAAAAATAAATAAAAAAAAATAAATAAATAAAAAATAAATAAATAAATAAAAAAAACTAATCATGCCCCGAGCAGAGACCTAAATAAACATTTTTCCTAAGAAGACATACAGATGACCAACAGACACATGCAAAGATGCTAAACACAGGGGCGCCTGGGTGGGTCAGTCGGTTATGCATCCAATTTCACTCTGGTCATGATCTCCTGGATCCATGGGTTTGAGCCCCGTGTCAGGCTCTGTACTGACAGTTCAGAGCCAGGAGCCTGTTTCAGTTTCTGAGTTTCCCTCTCTCTCTGCTCCTCTCCAACTCGCATTCTGTCTCTCTCTCAAATATAAATAAACACTTAAAAAAAAAAAAGATGCTGAACATTAATAATTGTTAAGACAATGCAAATCAAAACCACAATAAGGTATCACATCACACCAGTCAGTATATCTAATATTAAAAACAAACAAACAGAACAAAACAAAACAAAAAGAAAAACCAAGAAATAATAAGTGCTAGTAAGGATGTGGAAAAAGGGAATTTTCATGCACTGTTAGTGGGAATGTTTTTGGTACAGCCACTATGAAAACCAGTATGGAAGTTCCTCAAAAAAATTAAAAATAGGGGCACTTGGGTGGCTCAGTTGGTTAAGTGTCCGACTTCAGCTCAGGTCATGATCTCACAGTTTGTGAGTTTGAGCCCTGCATCAGGCTCTGTGCTGACAGCTCAGAGCCTGGAGGATGCTTTAGTAGATTCTGTGTCTCCCTCTCTCTCTACCCCTCCCCTGCTTGCACTCTGTCTCTCTCTCTCTCTCAAAAATAAATACACATTAAAACAAATTCATTAAAAAAAAAAATTAAGAATAGCAATGTCGGGGCGCCTGGGTGGCTTAGTCAGTTGAGCTTCCGACTTCGGCTCAGGTCATGATCTCGCAGTTTATGAGTTCGAGCCCTGCGTCGGGCTCTGTGCTGACAGCTCAGAGCCTGGAGCCTGCTTCAGATTCTGTGTCCCCCCTCTCTCTCCGCCCCGCACCCCTCGCTTGTGCTCTGTCTCCCTCTGTCTTTCAAAAATGAATAAACATGAAAAAAATTAAACAAAAATAGAAATGCGAAATGACATTCCACTACTGGTAATTCCACTACTGGGTAGTTACCCAAAGAAAATGAAAACACTAATTCAAAAAGATATATGCATCCCAATGTTTATTGCAGCATTATTTATAATAGCTAAGATTTAGGGGCGCCTGGGTGGCTCAGTCGGTTAAGCGTCTGACTTCGGCTCAGGTCATGATCTTGCGGTCTGTGAGTTCAAGCCCCGCGTCGGGCTCTGTGCTGACAGCTCAGAGCCTGGAGCCTGTTTCAGATTCTGTGTCTCCCTCTCTCTCTGACCCTCCCCCGTTCATGCTTTGTCTCTCTCTGTCTCAAAAATAAATAAACGTTAAAAAAAAAAAATTTAATAGCTAAGATTTAGAAAAAAAAACTCAATTGCCCATTGAAAGATGAATAAAGGTAAGATACACACACACACACAGGAACATTACTCAGCCATAACGAAAACTGAAATCTTTCTATCTGTATAGCAAATGAATAAACATCCATCCCACATGGATTGATCTACAGGGTAGTATGCTAACTAAAATAAATCAGATGGAGAAAGACAAATACCCTATGATTTCACATATATGTGGAATCTAAAAAACAAAACAAAGAAGACAGAAAGAGACTCATAAATACAGAGAATAAAAGTAATGGTTGCCAGAGGGGAAAGACTGGCAGGGTGGGGAAGGGGTGTGTGTGAGCAAAATAGGTAAAGGGGATTAAGAGGTACAAACTTCCAGTTATAAACTAATCACAATAATAGAAAATACAGCATAGGGAATACAGTCAATAATGCTGTAGGTACACTGTATAGTGATAGGTAGTAATTACATTTATTGTAGTAAGCACTGAATCATGTATAGAACTGTCAAATCATTATGTGGTGCACCAGAAACCCAAAAACATTCTATGTCAACTATACTTCAATAAAAAAATGTTTAAAGAAAAAGGAAGCTCCTATCTTTTAGAGATACATTCTGAAATATTCACAGATGCAATGAGGTCTGCATGACCTTGAAAATAACATGGGAAGGAAATAAGGGATGGAGAGATAAAACATGATTAGCCATGACTTGATAGCTGTGGTAGCTGGGTAATGGTTATATGGAGAATTCATTGTAGTATGCCTCTCACAAAAGGAGAGTGAAATTTTCCGTAACAAAAACTTTCATGAATAGAAAAAAAATTGTGAAGACCAAATCAGATTGTAAAATTGAGTGCGAAATAGTACAAACCTTAACCCCTGACACAGTGAATGATACTATGATCTCTGAGAGCTTATGCTACCTTAAATTAAATAATAACCAGTGTACTCACAATACATAAAGATACCTCCTCAAAGTAAGGACACCCAGAGTTCTTCTAAACTTCTCAGTCATGTATCAGTAAGAATATATTCTGAGACTGGGTCCAAATCCCAAACTAATACTACCAAAATGCACACTTAAGAGCTCACAACAAATCAGAGTTGCATCTAAAAAGCAGGAAAGTCATAACTAACTACATCTCATTTCATGTTAATCTAATCATCTTCTCCACGTCTTCACATGGATCACTATTTATTACAAGGGAAGCATGGAGAGCAGAAATGATACTAAAATCAAATTCCTTTTTCAGATCATTGTCAATCCAATTCATGAAGCAAAGTTTTCAAGAATCTCTAATATGCTGCTGAAATTTTAAAAGATGTATTAACAGAACTAGAATTAACAGAAAGCTTATATCAAGCTCCTTTACTCAGTAACCATTACAAGAACAAAGGCAAGCATAATACATACTGGAGGCCGACCAGGACGACCCCTTTTTCTTTTTCCTTTGATCTCAGTTTCTTCAAGTTCGCTGCCAGCATCAGAATGGGCAGTAGTTTCATTAGTTGAATCCCTAGAAAATGTGATACATTATTTTAGTGAACAAAATTAATTCATATATACAATGCAGTTCTATTCCACTACTTTCCTTACTTCCTGGTATACAGCTGATAAGAAGGATTTTTCTTCCATTTGCAGAAAAAATCTTTAGGAAAAGGAAAATATTACCCTTCCTGCCAATATCACATAATATTGAGTGACATGAATCCCCATATCGAAAGGGAAACAAAGAGGAGGAAATCATTGTGGAAATGGCAGCTGCTATACAAAATATAAATGAAAATTCAGTTATGACAGATGAATTATTCAATAGAAAAAACCTAAGTCTTGGGAGGAATTTTATTTTATAAAATCATGAATAGTTAGTAGCGTGCTAGTAAAAGTTTAACAACTGGCTCCTCAAAAAAATTACGCACGTTAATGATTAGAAATTTTACTGAAATAATGGTTCTATAAAACGAATTTACTGACAATAAAATACACAATATTCTTTTGGTTTTTTTAAGTTTATTTACTTATTTTGAGAGGGAGAGAGAACTCCAATGGGGTAGGGGCAGAGAGAGGAGACAGAATTCTAAGCAAGCTCCACACTGTCAGCACAAAGCTCAACATGTGGCCCGAACTCACAAACTGTGACATCATGACCTGAGCAAGATGAAGAATCGGATGCCCAACCAACTGAGCCACCCAAGCACCCCACATAGTATTATAAATCCCATACAACTAATTGATTCACATAAAACAATAATTTTGTCACAGATGCATCTATAGCTAACCTTTGATTGTAACTGATGAACAAACAGGATCCCGATATGAACAATCACGGATATCTTTGTTCACTTAATGAATAGGATACAGGGGATATGACAAAGACATTTGTTAAAACTTCACTCACTGGTCAATGTTGTGGACAATGTCTTTACTGAATCAGGTAACAGTTCTCAAATAGTGGAAGGATACTTCCTCAATTATTTTTTCTATCATATTGTAATGGATATAAACTGATACACCTTTCCATTTAATCTGCATTATTAACAGTATCTCCATAACTTAATAAAGTTTATAGACAAATGAAAGAACAATAAATTGAGCCCTGATGTGTAGTGTTTGCTGATTTTCATAATGTAAATATTACCACAGCAATTTCAAACTGCCAAAGTGATATCAACAGAGTTGAGAATAAACAGCAGTAGTACACACTAAATAAAATAGGTGTATACAAATACACACATACATACAATAGGTGTAAATAAAAATTTCCAGAGCGTAGAAAACAGTAACATAAAATAATCAGGAAGTGATGAGTTTTGAGGATTTATTACTTTTACTTTTATTTTTAATATGATTTATTAAATTTAAGTTTATATAATTTAACTTTTTATAAAGACATTGTTATTTTAGTAGGGTCACAAAATTTCTGGAAATTTACTTTTCAGCTCTCCAGGACAATACAAGATGGCTCCAGCATACCATTGCAATAGTATTAACAACTTCTTTGCTAGAATTTATACTACTAACAGTATAAAAGATCTATAAAACTGCAAATACAATGAAGGGAACACAGCAAATAGTGAGTCCAACACACAACCTATTATTTCTTCATCTGCTTCAACAAATGCTCTCAGTTCCATTTCCTTTTTGTATTGATTCCTTAAAGCTCAAGTCTGTAATGTCTACCACTCCTCCCTTCATACCACGTTCTCTGGAAGATCTCATCCACTTGATGTATAGCTTCTATGCAAATAACTTCAATATATTATCAATGGACCTGATCATCTACAATTGAAGATTTTTAACTTCACATGTTAACAGCTTCTTTGAATGCCTATCAAATTCACCAAATACCACATACAAAATTAAGTCCAACACTAACTTATCTCTAGTTCTCTGCTCATGGCAATACAATTAACTAACTGATTTAATTAATGCAGGAGTGTACTTTAAGTTGTATGCAAATTTATTATGGTCACTGTTATCCTGTCTTATATTCTTAGAATCATATCAATCTTCCTCTTGTGCCATCAGCTAACAAGGGCAATCATGTTATCTTCCATATAATAATTCTCCAAATTCTTTCCATGATTATTACCATAATCACCACTCCCTGAATTAATCTCAACTTATCTATTTCTATCTCCCTCGTCCAGGACATTCTACACATAATGCCAGTAACATTCTTGTATCGTGATACCTCCCTACTTGCAAATCTTCAAAGATGACCTGGTATTTAAAACTGTGCACAGAAAAAAGAACTGAGACTTCTGGGGAAGATGAAGGAGTAGGAAGAGCTCACCTCAACCTCTAGATACATGCAAATAATACCCACATCAGCATATATAACCCAGAAAACTACCTGAAGACTGTCAAAACAGACTCTCTATAGGTAAATGTAGAGAAGAGGCCATATCCAAAAAGGTAAGAAGGGCAAAGAACTAACTGGGAACCAAATGGACCCACAGGAATGTCCATGGAAGGAAGGGATGCTATAGACACAGAGAGGATATTGGACACCACACTAGGCACACGAGGCACCCAGAACAGGGGACCTGCATTAGCAAGACTAATCAACATAACGTTTGGCTTTGAAAATCTGAGAGGCTCAACTTTGTAAATTCTTACAATCACCAGGGATTAATACCCGGAACTTTAAAAATCATCAGGCTGGCACTGGGAAGGCTGGAGGGCAATAAGATACTAGGTCCCCACCCTTTAAAAAAAAAAAAAAAAAAAAGCACCAAACAGCCGTGTGGAGATATAGCACAGAAACAGTAGGTTGAAAAATGACTTGGGTGTATGAGAGGGAGATTTGTTTACTAATCTCAAAGCATTTGCTGGAGAGGTATGGATCTTTGGGAGATTTCTCCAAGAACAAAACTGCTGGCAGACACCATTTCCCTCACCATCACTCAGCCTAGATACATAGACACTTGCATAACCAGTGCAAACACACTCTCCTTCTAGCTTACTAACAGCACCTTCAAGTCTAAGATCTCTTGTGGACCCACCCCCTCCAACCCAGCCTCCACAGGAGTCTATCCAAAGCAGTATCACAAGCATAGCAGTGTGCAAGCAACCCTAATAGGGACCAGAAACACCTCAAAGTGACTCTGCCCTGGGCAAAGGGGAAGAAAATGACCCACACCAGTATGACTCAGGCCCTGGCAGTGAGCTGGGGGTAGACAGCTGGTCTGACTGCAGGCCTTGCCCACTGATGAAAGCTTCTCAGGGAACAGCAAAGGTAGAGTGCCCTGCAGTTCGCTGTCACTACAGCTCTGGCAAATGCCCAGTCTGACCCAACTCAATCCCAAGGCCACCCCAGACAGGCCCACTAATAACAGAGAAACCAAAACCTGCACATAAAAAGACAAGGAGAGCCACTACAGATGACCAAACTGCAGGCAAATACGGCTCAGCCACAAAAGTAAGGCAATACAACACACAAACGAGACACCACTGAAATGAAAGGTTCAGGTGAACAGGGAACACGGCACTGTACGGCACTACAGGACCTCTTCTTCATAAGGCCACTACTTTCAACAGGAGATGTAGCTGTCTTTCCTAAAACACAGAAACAGACATGAACCATCAGAAAAGGTGAGAGAAAAGAGGAATGTGTCTCAAATGAAAAAAAAAAAAAAAAAAAAAAAAGACAAAATCACAGCAAGAGATCTAAACAAACAGAAAAAATATGCCTGAGAAAGAATTTAAAGTACTAGTCATAAAGATACTCACTGGACTTTAGAAAAGACTAGCAGACCTCAGAGAGAGCTTTAACAAGGAGATAGAAAATATGAAAAAGAACCAATCAGAAATGAAGAACTCAATAACTAGAATTAAGAATATACTAAGGGAATAAATAGACTAGAAGAAGGAGAAGAACGGATCAGTGACCTGGAGGATAGAGTAATGAAAAGGAATGAAGCTGAACAGGACAAAAAATAATAATAGTAATAATACATGAAAAGAGACTTGAACTTGGTGACACCATTGAGCATAATAACATTTGCATTAGGGATCTGAGAAAAAGAAGAGAGAAAAAAGGGGGCATAACATTTATTTGAAGAAATAATACCTGAAAATTTCCTGAATCTGGGGAAGGAAACAGAAATCCGCATCCAAGAGGCACAGAGAGCCTCCAACAAAACAAACCCAAAGAAGTGCATACCAAGACACCTAGTAATTAAAATGGTAAAAACTAGTGATGAAGAGAAAATTATAAAAGCAGCAAAAGAAAACAGTTACATAAAAGGAAAACCCCATAAGGTTATCTGCTGATTTTTCAGTAGAAACTTTGCAAGACCGAAGGGAGTGGCAAAATATATTAAGAACGCCAAAAGAAAAAAACCTGCAACCAAGAATTATTCTATCCAGGAAGGCCATCATTCAAAATAAAAGGAGAACTAAAGAGTTTTCCAGAAACTCTCTGAATGGAAAGGAAATACCCTAAAGCAAGAGTAAGCAAGAGTAAGAAATGTAGGAAGCAGTAAAAATAAGTAGGTCTATAAAAATCAGTCAAAGGATTCACAAAAGCAGTGAATATTATATTTTACACCTGAAACTAATATAACAATGTATGTTAATTATACTGGAATGGAAGTTTTTGAAAAACTTTTTAAAAATAAACATAAAATTATAAATAGGGGCACCTGGGTGACTCAGTCAGTTAAGCATCCGACTCTTGATTTCAGCTCAGATCATGATCCCAGGGTTGTGAGATTGAGTCCCACATCAGGCTCTGTGTTGAGAATGGAACCTACTTAAGATACATTCTCTTTCTCATTCTCTTTCTCTTTCTCTCTCTCTCTCTCCACCCCCACCACCCCTCTCCCCTGCTCACGCTCTCTCTTTCTGAAGATAAAATCTTTAGTATTCATAAAAGCAGGTGTCTGCATGATTAGCAGTAGTTGATTCCTGATCTAGCTGATCTTACTCATCTCTACTAAAGAGTAATAAATCAGGGATACTCGGGTCGTTCAATGAGTTGAGCATCCAACTCTTGCTTTAGGCTCAGGTCAAAATGTCCTGATTCATGGGATCGAGCCCCATATTGGTCTGCGATGATAGCATAGATCCTGCTTGAGATTCTGTCTCTGTCCCTTTATCTCTGTCCCTCCCCCAGTCACATTGTGCACAGGTTCTGGCGCTCTCTCTCTCTCTCTCTCTCTCTCAAAATAAATAAATTTAAAAAAAAAACAAAACAATAAGTCATACTGCTTTTTCCTCAATATGCACCAAATAGTTTATGTTTACATATATGTACCGTGTGCTTGTTTCTATACATGATCTAGAATAAACATGCACAAAAACCTTGTAAGAAAACACAACTGTATCAATTACAAAAATAAATGAAAGATCTGAAAACATGATAATCTTGTCCATAGTCATACACCTAGTAAGCACCACAGTCCACTTAGATCTCAAGGTAAACCTGAATTCTCTATCTCCATGTCAGGATACTAGAATGCAAATATTATGTTTTCTATTTATCTTGTGTGGATAGAATCTACTAGTGCTTTTGATGCTTGCAATCACTAAGCAACTACAGGAACAGGTTTGTTACACCACAGAATATGTGACTCATTAGTGAAAATAATTTATCCTTGAGCACTACACATTACTCATAGAAGAGTAAGGTACAACTTATTTTCTAATTCTGACAACTACAGTCAGTTTAAAAGGTGATGACTATTACCAACAAATAACTACTACATTCCAATTAGTATACACATGTGTATGCATGTTTATTAGAATATATGATACATATTTTTTAATTTCAAGCAATAGAGAGAATATAAGAGTTTCACATCACCACACCCTAACTCTGAATCTCAATGTGCAGACTAACATTACTGATGGTTTAGATCAAGACCTAATTTTTTTCTTTTGTTTTTTATATTTGAGAGAGAACATGCATGCACAGTGGAGAAGAGGGCACAGGGAGAAAGAGAGAGGCAGTAAGAGCGAGAGAGAGAGAATCTTAAGCAGGCTCTATTTTTGTGGAGTCTGACACGGGGCTCAATCCCAAGACTCTGGGATCATGACCTGAGCCGTAATCAGCAATCCAACACTCATCTGACTGAGCCACCCAGGTGCCCCTTAAATTTTTTAATTAACAGGAATCTTCATACAAATACACAGAATTTCTGAATAGTATCCCATAATATATGTGAAATTTATTTAATTACTTCCCTGTCAATGAGCACTTAGATTGTCTCTAGCTTTACAGTATTACAGAACTAAAACAACTGTCTTTGTACACTACCTCTTATTACACAGCAACAAATTTCTCTCTAGGATAGACAAAGAATACTTGATCAAGGGTAGGCAAACTCAAACTTTGACTAACTGCTATAAAAGCCTACAAAAACCCTGCCAATCTCTAATGTTCGCATTTATAGACATAAATTAAAAGAAATAAAAAATCAGATGAAATCTTCTAAGAATGAATTTTTATCCCCTAAAACTCTCTAAATTCTGTCTACCTCTATTTGCACTGTAATCACGTCAGTTCAAGTTATCAACATATCTGGCCTGCATACTACAATATCCTCCTAATAGGTGTCCTTGCTTCTATTCTTGCCCCTCCCAAATAATCACTATACTGCATGAAGGGTGATTTTCTGAATCTCTCCCATGCATCTCTTCCATGCTTAAAATTCGACAGTGACTTCCTACTGCTCCTAAGAAGAAAAACTCAAAATTCTTGCCATCATTTAAGCAAGTCCCTGTACGATACAGCCCCACTCTGCTCCTAAGCCTTAATCTCATGCCACTCTCTATCACCAACCCTGAAAAAAGAAAAAGTACAGTTTTATTTCACTTTATCAAATATACCATGATTCCTCCTAACTCAAGGTCTCTGTACATGCCATATTCCTTCAGTCTGGAATTAACACCATTATTCCTTCTTCTTCCCCCACAGTGTTCCTTCAGTTCAGAGTTAAGCTCAACTGTCTTTTCCAGAGAAAAGAACACTAAATGAAGGCATGTGGTAAAATTCTCACAAAATTCTCTAATTTAACTTCCTAGCACCCATAATAGCAGCTCTATATATCTGCGATTATTTCATTAACATATATTTATTATACAAGCTTCATGACAGTATGGACTGAATCTCTACTATATGCTTTCTCCTCCAGAACTTAACATACTTCCAAGAACTGTATTATGTAGTAGAATATAAAAATATATGGTAACTGATAATATTTGACAATGCTTAATAGTAAATAGCACTAAGGTCAAAAATTTATCAGTGATAATAATATCTAAGTGAAACAAGAAATAACAAGGTCATTCACTGGAATTACCTTTCTCATGTCTACATTAAAAATCATTCTAAATGTTATTTATTCTGAGAGAGAGAAAGAGAGCATGAGCAGGGGAGGGGCAGAGAGGGAGAGAGAGGATGTCAAGTAGGCTCCATGCTGTGAGTATGGAGCCCAATATGGGGGCTCAATCTCACAAACTGTGAGATCATGACCCAAGCTGAAGTCAAGAGTCAGACGCTTAACTGACTGAGCCACCTAGATGCCCCAGAAAAATCATTCTTGGGGCGCCTGGGTGGCTCAGTCGGTTAAGCGCCCGACTTCGGCTCAGGTCATGATCTCACAGTTAGTGAGTTCGAGCCCCATCTCACAGTTAGTGAGTTCGAGCCCCGCATCGGGCTCTGTGCTGACAGCTCAGAGCCTGGAGCCTGCTTCAGATTCTGTGTCTCCCTCTCTCTCTGCCCCTCCCCTGCTCATGCTCTGTCTCTCTCTGTCTCAAAAATAAACATTAAAAAAAAAATTAAAAAAAAAAAAAAAGAAAAGAAAAATCATTCTTGAAATAAACATTAAGAATTGCCGGATCAAAATATTTTTGTTTGTTTTTGAGGAGACTGTAGAGATCAGTTTCTAGTAAACTGTCTTCACTTTACAAATGATAGAAACTCAAGTTTACAAATACTAAGAGACCTATTTCCTTTCACTTACAAAGCAAACATGACACTGCTGGCTGGATGGATTAAACAAGATCATGTATGTTGCTAAAATATGTCAAAATCCTCAGAAAACTTTATGGCCTCAATAAATGTTTCTCAGATCTCAACTCGACCAAGAGTACTATCTCCCACTGACGGACTGAAAGCAAAGTTCTTTCACCCACCTCACAGATCACCACTATCCACTACCCATAATCATAATACAGGTTTTCATTTCTATGAAAAAAAATCAGTTACACACAAAAAACAATGTTAAATACCACTGTATCAATACAATTTCTCTTTAAATACAACAGTTATTGAAATACAATCTCTGTGCCATATTTAATCAGAGATACTTACTAAGGGCCTGCCTAATATACAATAGTATGAGATAAAAAAGTGGGGGCACCTGGGTGGCTCAGTCATTTAAGTGTTTGACTCTTGATTCTGGCTCAGGTCATGATCTCATGGTCTTGAGATTAAGCTCCACACTGGGCTCTGTGCTAGGCATGAAACCTGCCTAGGATTCTCTTTCTCCCTCTCGCTCTGCCCCTTCCCCACCCACGCTCGCTCGCTCGCTCTCTCTCTCTCTCTCTCTCTCAAAAAAAAAAAAAAAAAAAAAAAATTAACAAGATGAAAAGGTGCAGTTCAGGCAGAAACAACAAGAGTTATAAAACATTAGGTTAAGTATGGTGCTGGAAGAAACAGCAAAGAACATTACAGGAGCACAAAAGGAAACCTACCCCAACTTTGAGGGGGAAAAAAAGCTTTTCTGGTGGCATAATACATCAGCTAAGACTTACAGGATTAGTGGATTGGCCAGGTAAGAGCACAGGTGAGTACGCACTGCAGGCAGGACAAAGATTTTAAAGAAGAAAGAAAATACTATGTGAGGACCTCCAAACTTGGTAATACATTTAAGTTAGGGAGTAATAAAGACACAGGAGTTAAGTAATTAGAAAGGGCTTAAATTTAATCTCCTATATTTGGCAGAAAGAAGGAGGATAGGTATTGATGGCTTTCCAAGCAGTAAAGAAATCTAGACAGGCTTTTTTGTCTTAGATACCTGGAGGAAAAACACAAGGCCAGGAAACCAATTAAAAGGTGCCTACAATCTCTTGGGGAAAGAGGTATATAAATGAACAGGGGCATTAAAAATTATAAATAAACAAACTGTTGATCACTTTCATTGTATCTAAACCACTGTTCTCATACAGGATCACAGTATGCAGACTCCTAATTTGTATCTTGATGAAATCTCTAAAAGGAAAAGTATCTGCTACTACATTGAACATATTTCCCAAAGAAAACAAAATAAGACCCAATTCTAGATCTGTCCTACAACTCCAACAAATCTAATGAGATGCCATCAGAAATGCCAACTTGGTATATCCTTAATATTACTTCTGGCAGTCAGAATGGTCCAATGATCTGAATCTCAGGGAAAATAAGGTGGGGAGAGGTGGGAGGGTATGTGTTGGAGAAACAGTAGGATATAGGATAGGAGTTTATAAACTATTATAAATGGTCCAACAAAATATTTACACTTTGCAGGCAATTCATTCTCTATCACAACTTGTAGCACTAAAGCTGTCAAACAATGTGTAAAGGAATGAGCATGGTTCTGTACCAGTAACACTTTATTTATAAAAATAGGCAGCATGCCAGATTTGGTCCATGGATCATAGTGTGCTGACCCCTGAGAAGAAGAGTAACCTCTTCTTTGCTCAATACCACAAAAATACTCCTATAACAATAGTAAGAGCCCTGGATGGATATGGTAATTGTACAGTCTAACTGCTGTTTGACTTCAGACATATTGCTCAACTATGAGAGAACCTATTTGATGTGATTACAGAAGTATTTCATGTACAAAAGTGTCATGTATTTTTTTTAAATAGAGGAAAAGTATAATACTTACTGTAATACTGGTAACTCTGAAGTAATCATTGCTGAAGAGGTCTTTCCACAATGTAGCAAAAGAATCAAGTGCTGTACAACTCAAACTTTTTAAATAACTTCAAAGTCAATCCTGTTAATTAAAAAAAAAAAAATAAGACAATTATTTTATTTCCAATTTTATTGAGGTATAATTGACAAATAAAATTGTATGATATTTAAACCACATGTGATGATTTGATATACATATACATTGTGAAGGTCTTCTACCCCCCCCATCAAGTTAATCAACATATCTATCACCTCACATACTGACCTTTTATGTGTAAAAACATTTAAATTCTACTCTCTTAGCAAATTTTGATTATACACTTCAGCGTTATCAACTATATATTACCATATTACACAAGGTAATGTTACACATTAGACTTCAGACCATATTCATCTATAACTGAAAGCTGTACCCCTTCACCAACCTCTTACTATTTCCCCCACCCCCTAACCCCTGGCAATGACATTTCTACTCTCTGTTTCTATGAAATCAACTTGTATACGTGACGCCATGTGACATTTGTCTTTCTCTCACTTCTTTCACTTAGCATAATGCCTCCAAGTCCATCCATGTTGTCACAAATGACAGGATTTCCTTTAAGACTGAATACTGTTCCTATACACAAATAATGTACCAGGTTTTCTTTATTCATTCATCAACAAACAGGTTTTCCATACAGTGGCTACTGTAATGTTGCTATGAACATTTGAGTACAGATACGTCAGGATAATAATTCCATTTCCTTTAGAAATACACTCAGAAGTAAGACTGTTAGATCATATGGTAGTTTTAATTATTCACAGAACCTCCACACTGTTTCCCATAGAAACTGTGTTAGTTTACATTCTCATTAGCAGTATAAAAGGTTCCCTTTCCTCCACCTCACCACTATTAACCTCCTGTCTTTTTGATAAGAGATATCCTAACAGCTGTGAGGTGATATTTCATTGTAGTTTTGATTTGCATTACTCTGATGATTAGTGATATTCAGCACCTTTTCATGTACCCACTGGTTATCCGTATTTCCTCTTAGGGAAAAAATATATTTAAATCCTTTGTAAAATAAAATTATTTTAAAGTGAAATGAATATGCTAGAATATTTAGACTATAATCAATCAGTACTATCAAACACAGTCATTGATATTTATCAAATAAATTAAAAACTCATGTCCACACAAAAGCTTACACAAAGATATTTATAGCAGCTTTATTTAAAGTTGTCCAAACATGGAAGCAACCAAGATGTTCATCAGGAGGTGAATGGATAAACAAACTGTGGTACAGTTAGAAAATGGAATATTATTTGGCACTAAAAAGAAATGAGCTAGCAAGCCTTGAAAAGACATGGAGAACGTTCAAATGCTTATTACTAAGTGAAAGAAGCCAATATGAAAGATTTACATACTGCATAATTCCAACAACATGGCATTCTGGAAAAGACAAAACTGTGGAAATGATAAAATGATGAGTGGTTGCCAGAAGTAAAAAGTACATAGGGAATAAATAGGCAGATACAAAGGACTTCTACGGCAGTGAAACTATTTTGTATGACACCATTAAGGTGGCTGCATGTAATTTTTATACGTTTATCAAAACCCATAGAATATATAACACCCAAAGTGTACCTAATGTAAGCTATGAACTTTGGACGATAATGACACGTCAGTGTAGGTTCATTGATTGTAACAGATGTACCAGTCTGGTATGAAAACCTGAAAGTCAGAGAGGCTTGATGCATGTGAGAACTAGGGTATAAGAGAAATCTCTCTACCATCTGTTCAATTCTGCTGTTAACATAAAACTTCTCTAAAAAATAAAGTCTATTAAGGGAGGAAAAAAAAAGGGCAGGGAAAGTGGGAGAAAACAGAGCATTCAAGACAGACCATGACACAGTATCAAAGGAATCACATAAGTATATAAAACTGGAACTCCAAGAGAAAGAAAGTACAGGGTAAAAGAAATAATAGAAGAGAACTTTCTCAAAATAATGTAAGATACTGAAACACAAATACAGGATCAGGGAATTCCCAATTAGAATAAATACTATAAAATATATATACTGCTAAAAACCAAAGGTTAAGGAAACAAAAAGGAAGTTAAAGGGACACCTGGGTGATTTACTCAGTTAAGCATCTGACTCAACTTCAGCTCAGGTCATGATCTCACAATTTGTGAGTTCAAGCCTCATGTCAGGCTCTGCACTTACAGAGCAGAGCCTGCTTGAGATTCTTTCTCCCTCTCTCTCTGCCCCTCCCCTGCATACTCCCTATCTCTCTCTCTAATAAAAATAAACTTTAGGAAAAAAGGAAGCAAAGAAATAGGTTTTCTCACACACTGAAACACAAAGATAAGAATTTTATCAGACTTTTTGTTGAAAACTATATAAGCTGAAAGTCAGTGGAAGGACATCTTTGAAGTGCTGAGAGAAAAAAATAAACATTTGATTTATATACTCGGTGATAGTCTTTGCAAATCGAAAGGACAGACTGATCTCATGGAAAATGAAGGAGTAGAAAGCTCCATGAACCAGCCCTTCCAGTAAAGCAAGTCTTAGGTTTGTGAAACTGGCAAAATCAAATTTTACAGACATCTGAAATTTAAAACAAATTATAACAGAGAAAAGAGTACCTAACAAAGAGCCTGCTAAAATGTGGTAAGGAAAAGCACTGTGCAGGCATCTGAGTGGCTCAGTCAGCTAAGCGTCTGACTCTTGATATCAGCTCAGATCATATCTCATGGTTCGTTAGACCAAGCCCTGTATCGGGATCTGTGCTAACAGCAGAAAGCCTGCTTGGAATTCTCTCTCTCTCCCTCTTTCTATGCCCCTCCCCTGCTTGAGCATTCATGCATGTGTGCTTTCTCTCTCAAAATCGTTTTTGTTTTTTTTTTTAAAGAAAGCACTGTATAATTTTGTTTTTCTACCAACTCCCCTCCCCCACAATCAACAGTATCCATAGGGATGACAGACCAACTTCCTGGTGCATCTTTCTGGTAGCAAAAATAAGAACATGGATCTTGTTCTCAAAAACTGTGGTTGTGTGTTTTGAAGGGATTCTGGACTATCATCTTTCCAAGGAAGCTGAAATCATACACTACAAACAGGTGAGGCAAGAGACAGTGGATGTGACAAAGAGCAGACAATCTGAAAAGCTTCAGAATAAGGAGGCTAAGGAAGAAGATATTCTGGGGATCAAGGGCTTTAAAGAGTTAATCACATATACCAAGAAACCCAAAGTGCTACATACATGCCCAGGGCCAGAAGCGTATTTGCAGAAGACATGAGAGGACACAGGCTTGCAACTCTAGCTAATCTTTGGGTTCTGTGTAAGCACAAAGTAAAGACTAAGGCAGAGCAGTAAGCAACTTGGCTAACCTTTGAAGGAATACCTCAGCTACAGATAAATAGCCAAGACCAAAAGATTGCTTTTCTTCCTTTTGATTCCCATTGGCTCAAAATATCTATAAGTTAACTGCTGCCTACGGATATTATAAAATTTCATTAACCATACATGACAATGAGTACAGTAATTGAAAACAATACTTTAGAAAAGTCACTAAACACACGGCTGTAGCCCTCAAGAGGCAATAAACCTCAGGGAAAAGGAGAGAATCTAGTGTCTAGAGTTATCATATTACGATACTGAAAAAAAAAATTTTTTTGAGAGAAAGAAAGACCATGCACAAGCAGGGAAGGGGCAAAGAGAAGGAGACACAGAATCCCAAGCAGGCTCCGCACCATCAGTGCACAGCCTGACACGGGGCTCAAAGTCATGAACACGCGAGATCATGACCTGAGCTGAGGTCAAGAGTCAGATACTTAACCAACTGCGCCACCCAGGCACCCTGAAAATGTCCAGTTTTTAACATCAACAATCACAAGGCATACAAAGAAAAAAAATACGGCCCATTAATAGGAAAAGAGGTTGACAGAAATCATCTTTGAGTAAAACAAAACTTAGGCTTAGACTTTCAGAGGACAAACTATCAGAAGAATATAGACTATCTGAAAACGTGCTGATGAAAAACTTTCCAATTTTTATACAAACAGAAATCTACAAATTCAAGAAGGTCAAACAACTCTAGATAGGACAAACTCAAAAGAGATTCACAGATACAAATTACAGTCAAATAATGAAAGCCAAAGACAATGAGAAAACACTGAAAGAAGTAAAACAGAAATGACCCATAACATACAACTAACTAATCCTCATTAAGAATAACAGCCAACTTCTCATCAAAAACTATGCAAGGTAGAAGGCAGTAGGATGGCATATCTAAATTGTCGGGAAAAAACTGCCATACAAAAAAAATTTGTTTTAATGTTTATTTATTTTTGAGGGAGTAGCAGCTGATGAGGGGCACAGAGAGGGGGACAGAGGATCCAAAGCAGGCTCTTCACTGACAGCAGCAAGCCCGATGTGGAGCTCGAACTTACAAACCACGAGATTGTGACATGAGCCAAAGTCAGATGCTCAACCAACTGCGCCACCCAGATGCCCCGCAAACAAAAATTCTATATCCAACAAACTATCACACAAAAATGGAAAAACTTAAGACATTCCTAGAAAAACAAAAATGGAGGAGACTTGTTGCTAGAACTCACCTACCATACAAGAAATGGTAAAGAAGTCCTTAACAGACAATAAACCGACAATAACTTGAAGCCATACAAAGATTAAAGAATACTGGCAAAAGTAACTACAGAAGTAAATGCAGAAAAATAATATTTACAGAAGAAAATATTTTTTGCCTGTAACTTATATTTTTGTTTCCTGTAGGATTTAAAAGACAAACTTTTAAGACAATAACTATATAACTACTATGCTGTTGGACACACATGTATAAAGATATCATTTATACTTTTGGGAAAACTGGACAGCTACATGCAAAAGAATGAAACTTGACCACTTTCTTATACCATACACAAAAATAAACTCAAAGATTAAGGACCCAAATGTGAGGCCTGAAATTTAAAAATATCCTAGAAGAGAAAGATAGGCAGTAATTTCTCTGATACCAGCTGTAACAACATTTTCCTAGATATGTCACCTGAGGCAAGGGAAATAAAAGCAAAAATAAACTTATTGGGACTATATCAAAATAAAAAGCTTCTGCACAGTGACAGACTAAAAGACCTCTTATTGAATGTGAGAGGATATTTTCAAGTGACATATCTGTTAAAGGGTTAGCACCCAAGATATATAAAGAACTTAGACAACTCAACACCCCAAGTCCCAAATAATCCAATTAAAAATGGACAGAATAGATGAACAAACATTTCTCCAAAGACGACATGAGGAGGGCCAAAAGACACATGAAATGATGGCTCAACATCACTCATTGTCAGAGAAATGCATTTCAAAACCACAATGAGATATCACTTCATACCTCCTAAAATGGTTAAACTCAAAAACACAAAGAAACAAGTGTTGATGAAGATGTAGAGAAAAAGAAACCCTCATACACTGTTGGTGGGAATGCAAACTGGTGCAGCTGCTATAGAAAACAGTATGGAGGTTCCACAAAAAATAAAAAATGAAACTACCATATGATCCAGAAATTCCACTAATGCATATGTATCCAAAGAATATGGGAATACTATTTCAAAAGGATATGTGCACTTCTACATTTATTGTGGCATTATTTACAATAGCTGAATTATGGAAGTAGCCCAAGTATCTACCAGTAAATAAATGCATGAAGTATAGGTGATATGCATAATCAAGTATTGAGTCATAAAAAGGAATGAAATCTTGCCATTTGCTACAACATGAATAGACCTAGAGAGTATAATGCTAAGTGACATAAGTCACTCAGAGAAAGACAAATACCGTATGATTCCACTCATATGTGGAAATTTAAGAAACAAAACAAACAAGCAAAGAAAAAAAAGCAACAAACCAAAAATGTACACTCTAAACTAGAGAAGTAATGGTTACCAAAGGGAAGGTGAGTTGGGGTGGATAAAATAGGTGAAGGGGATTAAATGTACCCTTATCACGATGAGCACTGAAAATGTAGAGAATACTGAATTACTATATTGTACACTTGCAACTAATATACACAGTATGTTAATGATATGTGAATTCAAAAAAATTTTAAGATATAATTTATAACAATAACATAAGGAAAAGGGATAGAGATAGTATCAGAAATTTACAAGCTATTAAAGCTAAGCTACTTTCAATTCAAACTACTGGTGTATAAATTTGGAATGTTAATTATGATTACCAGGATAATTACTAAAAAAATAATTTTAAAATATAGAGAAAATGAAAATGGTATACTAGGAAAAGATCGAACACAAAAGACAGCAGTTTTGGATAAACTGAGCAACAAAGAAGATGTAAGACATAGAATACAAACAGTAAAACAGCAAAAATCCTTTCTTACCAGTGATCACTTTAAATATATTTGTGAAATTAATAAAAGGAAACAACACTGGAGGGGCACCTGGGTGGCTCAGTCGGTTAATGGTCCGACTTCGGCTCAGGTGATTATCTCACAGTTCCTGAGTTCAAGTCCCAAATCGAGGTCTCTGCTGTCCGCATAGAGCTGGCTTCAGATCCTCTGTCCCCCTAGCGTTCTGCCCCTCCCCAACTTGTGCTCTTTGTCAAAAATAAACATTTAAAAAGTTTTTAAAAAGGAAATATCATTTAGAATGGTTTTGGGAGCCCAGCAAAAAAGAACACTCTCACAACCAGTACCCAACATTAATTGCAGATCCAGCAAGAAGAGATGGACATTGCATTACTACTTTACTATCTTAGCAGGAGAATGGAAAGTTTCTTCCTCCACCTGCAACAGACTAGCCAATCAGAGACATTCACAACTCAGCCAATAAGAAGCCATTATACTTAGAACTGAGTTTGGGGCGCCTGGGTGGCGCAGTCGGTTAAGCGTCTGACTTCAGCCAGGTCACGATCTCGCGGTCCGTGAGTTCGAGCCCCGCGTCAGGCTCTGGGCTGATGGCTCGGAGCCTGGAGCCTGTTTCCGATTCTGTGTCTCCCTCTCTCTCTGCCCCTCCCCCGTTCATGCTCTGTCTCTCTCTGTCCCAAAAATAAATAAAAAACGTTGAAAAAAAATAATAAAAAAAAAAAAAAAAAAAAAAGAACTCTGAGTTTACACCAATGGAGTTTTTAACAGCCCTCCCACTATCTCCAACTCCTTTCCTTTGTTTTCTCAACTTCCGTATAGTTTTGCCATAACTTCTTGTCTCAGATTGCAATTCTCTGTTATTCCCAAATAAACCTCTAACTTTTGCTGGTAAAATAACTGACAGTTTTACTTTTAAGGTTAACATATCAAACTCATCAGCATTAAGAGACAGAACAGCATAATATGGATTTTTAAAAATTGATCTAATTACATGCTGTCTACAACAGATTCATTTTCGACTTTGATACACAAAGAAATTGAAAATAAGAACATGCAAAAAATATATATTCTAGGGGCGCCTGGGTGGCTCAGTTGGTTAAGCATCTGATTTGGGCTCAGGTCATGATCTCATAGTTTGTGGGTTAGAGCCCCGCCTCGGGCCCTGTGCTGACTGCTCAGAGCCTGGAGCCTGCTTCAGATTCTGTGTCTCCCTGTCTCTCTCTGCCCCTTCGCAGCTGGTGCTCTGTCTCAGGCTCTTAAAAATAAATATTAAAACAAAGTTTTTTTTAATGTTCTATTCAAAGACTAAACAAAAGAAAAGCTGGAGTGGTTGTGCCAATATGAGACAAAATAAATTTTAAGTCCAAACTTTTTATGAGACAAAGAACAACATAAATGGGCAGAATTCATCAGAAAGATATTACAATCACGAACATACATTTACACCAAACAGCACAGTTCCAAAATATAAGAAACACAGAACTGAAGGGAGAAATAGTACTATAATAATGGTGATTTCAATACACTACTTTTAATAAAACACAGAATTAGATCAGTGAGGAAACAGAGAACTTGAACAGCACCATTAACCCACCAGACCTAACAAATATATATATAACACTCAACCCCAAAAGAGAATACATACTCTTCTCAAGTACAAATAAACATTCTCCAGGAGAGCTAATTAGGCCACAGAAAGTCTCAATGTCAAAATAGGAGATGCAAAAGCAGTGCTCTGAGGGAAATATTAGGTGTATACATGTGCATTTTTAAAAAAAATTTCAATTCAGTAACCTAACTCAGTTGAAGAAATGAGGAAAAGAAGAGCAAGCTAAACCTAAAGGCTAGAAAAAGAAATAATAAAAATTAAAACAAATAAACAAAATGGAGACTAGAAAAATAAGATATAATTAATGAGATAAAACTGGTTCTTTGAAATGATCAACAAATCTGAAAGACTTTAAATACCAAAGACAAGATGTAAATAACTATAATCACAAATGAAGGTAGGAATATTGCTATCAACCTTATAGAAATAAAAAAAAAATTACTAGAATGGACAGTTTTATGCCAACAAATTACACAACCTATTATTATTTTTTTTTTCAACTTTTTTTTTTTTTTTTTTTTATTTTGGGACAGAGAGAGACAGAGCATGAACGGGGGAGGGTCAGAGAGAGAGGGAGACACAGAATCGGAAACAGGCTCCAGGCTCTGAGCCATCAGCCCAGAGCCCGACGCGGGGCTCGAACTCACAGACCACGAGATCGTGACCTGGCTGAAGTCGGACGCTTAACCGACTGCGCCACCCAGGCGCCCCTACACAACCTATTATTAAATGGACAAATTCCTAGAAACACACAAACTGCCAAAACTGGCTCAACAAAAAATAGAAAATCTGAACACATTATACTGATGTAAAAATTCTGGGGCAGGGTGGGGGTGGGGAGACAAGCAAACAGAATACAACTACAAATTAAATGTAAAATATATCATGGGCAAGTGTGATTTATTCCAGGAATGCAAGAGTGGTTCAACTTAGAAAAATCGGTGGATTTAACACATCAATAGAAAGAAAGAAAAATGAACTATATGATCATCTCAAATTATGACAGAAAGTATCTGGCAAAATCCCAAGGGAAACCAAAAAGCTAAAACACTCTTCCATGATAAAAGTATTTAAAAAACTAAAAAGGGAACTTTCTTAATATGATAAAGGGCACTTATGAAAAATATATAGGGGGGTGCCTGGGTGGCTGAGTCGGTTGAGCGTCTGACTTCCGCTCAGGTCATGATCTCAGAATTTGTGAGTTCGAGCCCCGCATCAAGCTCTGTGCTGGCAGCTCAGAACCTGGAGCCTGCTTTGGATTCTGTGTCTCCCTCTCTCTCTGCTCCTCCCCCACTCATGCTCTCTCTCTCTTTCAAAAATAAATAAAAACATTAAAAAAAAATTTTTTAAAAGAAAAATATATAGGTGGCTTCATATTCAAAGGTGAAAGACTAAAATAAAAGCTTTCCCCCTAAAATCAGGAAGAAAACAGTAATGTCCATTTTCACCAAAGCTTTAAAAATGTACCACTATATGTCCTAGCAAAAAAGAGACTAGAGACAATTAGGCAAGAAAGAGACATAACTGAATCCAAACAGAAACAGAATTAAATTATCTCCATTCAAAGATGCCATAATATTTTATATACAGAAAATCTCAAAGAACCAAAAACAAAATACTAGTAAATTAAAACTGCAGAGTGCAAATAACACAAAAATTGTTTATTAACTAACAAATTTATCACTGTTACATGATACAAATATTAATATGCAAAAATTGGTTTTGTTTTTGTACACTAACAACGAACAAGTCAAGAAGGAAATATAGGAAAAAATTCCATTTACTACAGCATCAGAAAGAATAAAATAATTAAAAATAAACAACCAAGGTGAAAGACGTGTACACTGAAAACTACAAAACAGTGCTGAAAGAAATGAAAGAATATACCAATAAATGAAAAGATACTCTGTTCATGAATGGAAAAACTTAATATTGTTAAGAGGTCAACACTGCCCAAACAATCTACAGATTTGATGCACCTGATATCCATATACCAATTACTTTTCTGCAGAAATAGAAAATTCCATCCAAAATTCGAGTGGAATCTCAAAGGAGAGACTCTTAAAAGCCAAAACAATATTGAAAAAGAGGACCAAAGTTGGAGGTCTCACACTTCGTGATTTCAAAACCTACTACAAAGTGACAATATTCAAGACTGTGTTTCTGAGATAAAGACAAACAACAATGGAATAGAGAGCCCAGAAATAAACCCTCACATAAACCGTCAAATGAATTTTCATAAGGGGGTCAAGACCATGCAATACGCAAAGGACAATCTTTTCAATAAATGGCACTAGGAAGAGCAGATACTCACATACAAAAGAATGAAGGTGTACCCTGACCATACACCATATACAAAAATTAACTCAAAATGGATCAAAATCTAAATGTAAGAGCTAAAACTATAAAACTCTTTTTTCAGAAAACATTGGGCAAAAGTTTCATGACACTGTATTTGGCATTAATTTCTTACGTATGACACCAAAAGCACAGGCAGCAAGACAAAAAGTGGACGAGCTGGACTTCATCAAAATCAGAAATTTCTGTGCATCAAAGGACACTATCAACAGACTGAAAAGGAGAGCCAAGGAATGGGGGGAAAATATGTGCAAATCATGTATCTGATAAGAATCTAGTATCCAAAATATATATTCTTACAACCTACCAAGGAAAAAAATCCAATAAAAAATGATCAAAGGATGTAAGTAGACACTTCTCCAAAGAAAATATATAACTGGCCAACAAGCACATTAAAAGAGGCTCAACATCCTTAGTCCCTAGAGAAATACACATCAAAACCACAATGTAATACCATTTTGCACCTATCAGGGTGGCTATAATCACAAAACTGGAAGATAAAAAAGTATGAGAATAGCTTTGTCATCTTGGGTTAGGTAAAGAGTTCTTATATATGACACCGAAAACCATCCATCAAAAAATATATACATATGACTTGGACTTCATCTTTTCTCTCTGCAAAAGACACTGTTAAGAGAATGCAAAGACAAGTCATAGACTGGGAGAACACACCTGCAAATCATGTATCTGACAAACAGCTTATAAAAATATATAAAGACCTCTCAAAGTCAAAAATTTAAAAAAAATTCCCAACATATTTTAATGAGTATAAGATTTAAACAGACATTTCACCAAAGAAGATAGATGGATGACAAATATTAAGATGGATGCTATTTATTTACCATTAGGGAAATGGATATCCGAACTACGATGAAATAATACTACAAACATTTATTACAATGACTAAAATTAAAAAGATAGAGCATTTCAAACATTCGTAAGGAGACAGAACAATGGAAACTTTCACATATGGCTAAAGATAATAAAAAATAGCATAAACCCTTTGAAAAGAAGGTTGGCAGCTCCTTAAAAAACTATATACACATTAACCATATGACTAAAGAATGCCTCTTCTAGGTATTTATCCAAGTGAAAAAAAAGCCTACATTCATACACAAACATATATTCATATGTTTATAGCAGCTTTATTCCTAATTGCCAAAAACTGAAAACATCCCCCAAGATGTCCTGAAACAAATGATTGGATATATGATAAGGTACATTCATAAGGTGAAATATTATTCAACAATTAAAAGGAAAAGACTACTGATTAATACATGCCACAATATTAATGAATCACAAGTGCAGAGACTATATACATACTATTTACTTCCATTTATAAGATATTGTGGGAAACTACAGAAACAAAGAACAGATCAGTGGTTGTTAGAGGCTGGGAGACAAGAGGACGGACTAAAAAGAGACCGCATAATAGAAACAGAGGGTAAATGTTGCATGCAAATTAACTTTTCTTTTCAATCCAACTAGGATTTTTTGTAGAAATTATTGAATTATTCCCAAATAAATACAAAAAGAAAAAGGAACTACAAGAACCAAAACAATCTGGAAAAAGAACAAAGTCAGAAGATTCCTATCACCTGATTCCTATAAACATACAAGCTTACACAACTTTATATAAAATTCAATGTTTTACATATTTCTATGCAATTTGCATTTTACACTCAGAAAAGCACTGTGGACATTCTACCTCATTTGTTTTCTTTGTTAATACTTATACACTTTAAAATGGTCTCTTAAAAAATTGAAAACATTCCTTAGTGAAAATTTAGCATGACTCTAATTTTTTACTACTGTAAACAATGCTGTCATCTATCCTTCCTCAATTGCACAAACATATTCATAGGACAGATTCCTTGTGTTGAACATGTATAAAAATTCATACAATTTTTTACTGCCAAATTTCTCTCTAAAAATACCGTACCAATATACACTCATTTTACCAGTATACGTTGAATTAGTTAAATATAAAAGTATACTCCCTATATATTTAAGCTTACTTAAACTAGTATGGTTTCAGTTTTACACCAATATACCTTTAGAAGGTAGCACACATCAGTTCACCTTTCCTGCCCTAGCCTGTAATCACCTTGCTTTGAAAATAAAGTGCACACCAGGCTTTTAGATCATACACCAAGATGTCTAATGATGATTTCAGGGCATTTGCAAGATTTCAAAAATCTCAATTAATGGATATTTTACTTAAGAAAAATAATCTGGTGCATTCTTATTCCCTACTCACTCTTTTCATTGAGTGTCTTATTTTATTGAGCACACCCAACATTGTCTTGGAAATCTATATATTTTGACTCATGTATTCTGCACGGCTTTAAAAATATTTCCTTAGTGGAGAAGATGTAAATACATGATAAATTCCAGTCTTTCAGTTTACATTATGCCAACACTTACCTAATTATTTTGTTTTAATCATAGCTTTAAAAGCCTTGTTTGTATTGAGTATATTTTTCATAAGTTATTCTAACATTACTGCTATAGTTCTATCAATTTTATAAATCATCCTTAATCACATACAAATCCATTCCATTTTATAAGTTGTCTTCCTTACACTGGTATTGCTCTGTAAGCATTTGGATTTCCTTTTATTCCTTAATATTGCGAACACCCAATATTCATTAAATAAGTATCTACTGAATACTGCCCACATGCTAGGCACTGTGTTAATTTTGATTTTCAAGAATGAAAATTCCCCATTTTTTTTCACAGTTAGCTTGGTTTTGAAGATACTCTACATAAAAAAAAACGTCTCTTCCTCCCTCTCCTCACTCCCATCTCTCTCTGGAAGTTTTTCTAATATCTAAAGTACATTTCTCATCATCAGGAATGTTGTCCTCCATCCAGATGGCCAACCGACACATGAAAAAATGCTCAACATCACTCATCATCTGGGAAATACAAATCAAATACACAATGAGATAACCATCTCACACCTGTCAGAATGGCTAACATTAACAACTCAGGCAACAATAGATGTTGGGGGGATGTGGAGAAAGAGGATCCCTTTTGCACTGCTTGTGGGAATCCAAACTGGTGCAGCCACTATGGAAAACAGTATGGAAGTTCCTCAAAAAATTAAAAGTAGAACTACCCTACGACCCAGAAACTGCACTACTAGGCATTTATCCAAGGGATACAGGTATGCTGTTTCAAAGGGGCACATGCACCCCAATGTTTATAGCAGCACTATCGACAATAGCCAAAGTATGGAAAGAGTCCAAATGTCAATCAATGGATGAATGGATGAAGAAGATGTGGTGTGTATGTGTGTACACACACACACACACACACACACACACACACACACAATGGAGTATTACTTGGCAATCAAAAAGAATGGAATCTTGCCATTCCCAACTACATGGATGGAACTAGAGAGTATTACGCTAAGCAAAATTAGTAAGAGAAAGACAAATATCATATGACTTCACTCATATGAGGACTTTAAGACACAGAACAGATGAACACAAGGGAAGGGAAGCAAAAGTAATATAAAAACAGGGAGGGGGACAAAACATAAGAGACTCTTAAATATGGAGAACAAACAGAGGGTTCCTGGGTGGGGGGGGTGCTAAAGAGGTAAGGGGCATTAAGAAATCTACTCCTGAAATCATTGTGGCACTACACGCTAACTAACTTGGATATAAATTTTTTAAAAAAGAGGAATGTTGTCCTCTAGGCTAACCTGATTACCACTTCAAAAGGTTCATCATGACCCTTCTGTTTCTCCAGTCAGTTCTCACCCTCAAAATAAAGTGCAAAAGAGTTGTTTCCCTCATTCTGTCAAATTTCTAAGAAATGTCAACAATAGGAAACAGCAGGTAGAAAATCACTAAGGACACAGGTAAACTCAGTAACTTCACCAATCAACTGGATATAACTAACGTCTATGGACTACTTCATCCATTAATTCACATTTTTCTCAACCTCACTTAGAACAGTCATCAGACGGACCACATTATAAGCCATTAAATACACATTAAGAAACTTGAAAGAATAAAAACCATACAGTGTACACTTCACACTATAATGAAATTAAATTAGAAATCACTACCAGAAAGATAGCTGAAAAATCCCAACACACTTGGAGATTAAACAACACACTTAACACTAGTCAAAGAAATCTCAATGGAAATTTTAAAATACTTTGAGCTAGGGGCATTTGGGTGGCTCAGTCAGTTAAGTGTCTGACTCTTGATTTGGGCTCAGGTCATGATATCTCATGGTTCGGGATATCTAGACCTGCTTTTTGTTCTGGGATTTTCTCTCTCTCTCTCTCTCTCTCTCTCTCTCTCTCTCTCTCTCTCTCTCCGCCCCTCCCCCGCATGATGCATCCACACACACACTCTCAAAATAAATTTAAAAACTTTAAAAAAAATAAAATATTTTGACCTAAATGAGTATGAAAATACAACTCTAAAAATTTATAGGTGCAGCCAAACGCAATGCTTAAGAGAAATTTATAGCACTGAATACATACATTACAAAAAAATCATCTAGAATCAATCATTTAAGCTTTCATCTTAGGAAACTAGAAGGAGAGCAAAAGCAAGCAGAGGAAAAATAATAAAAATTAGGGCAGAAAAATCAAAGAAGTTGAAAACAGTGAATGAACAACGAAAATAACTAAAACCAAAGCTGTTTCTGAGATCGATAAAATCAATAACCTCTAACCAGGCTAGTTAAGAAAAAAAAAGATAAGACACAAATTACTAAAATCCAAAATGAAAGAGGAAATATCAGTACAAAATCCCATGACGTAAAAGGATAATAAAGGAAAACCGTGAACTATTCCCACAAATTTGATAACTTAGATGAAATAAACCAATTCCTTGAAAGACACTACCTGCAAAAAATATGAATAGGCCTATTCTATTTAAAAAACTGAATCAATAATTAATAACCTTGCAACACAAAAAACACCACATTCACTAGGTTCACCAGGTTCATCAGTAAATTCTACCAAACATTTATGGAAGAAGTTACCCCAATTCTACAATGTCTTTTAGAGACATAGAGGAAATACTTTCTAAGTCATTCTATGAGAACATTACCCTAATACCAAAACCAGACAAAGTCATTACAAAAAAAACTATAGAGCAATATCTCTCCTGAACACAGATGTAAAAATCCTCAACAAAATATTAGCAAATTAAGAATTTTAAATGTATTAAAAGAATTATTCACTACAACTAAGTGGGATTTACCCCAGGTATACAAGACTAGTTAACATTTGAAAATCAAATAATGTAACCTATCACACATCAATAAAAGAAAAAAAATCACACGGTGATATCAATAGGTGAATGAAAAGCATTCTGACAAAATCCAATAGCTATCCGTGATTTTAAAAACAAACAAAACCTCTCAGCAAGTAAAATAGAAATCTTCCTCAACTTTATAAAGAACATCTACAAAAATCCTACAGCTGACAACCTACATAATAGTGAAAAACTAGAAACTTTCCCGCTGAGAATAGGAACAAAACAAGGATAACTCCTCTTACCATTCCTTTTTACCAAAGGTCTAACCAAATGCATTTAAACAAGAAAAGGAAATAAAAGGTATACAGAGTGGGAAGGAAGAAATCAAGCTTTCTTGTCTATAGGAGTCTGTGTAGAAAATCTGAAAGAATAAATAAATAAATAACCCTCCTGGAACTAATAGCAATTACAGTAGGGCTACAGGATACAAGGCTTATGTATAAAAGTCAATAACTTTCATATAAGCAAACAATGAATAATTGAAATTTGAAATTAAAAACACAATACCATTTACGTTAGCACCAAAAAACAAGAGAAAACAGGTATAAACCCGACAAAGTATGGATAAGACCTATATAAGGAAAACTATAAAACTCTGATGAACAAAATCCAAGTACTAAGTAAATGGAGAGCTATTTCATCCCAGATAGGAAGACTCAATATTGTCAAGACATCAATCCTTCCCAACTTCATCTACAGATTCAACACAATTCCAATCAAAATCCCACATATTATTTTGTGTATACCACAAACTGATACAGGCAAAAAGACCCAGAATAGTCAACACAATATAAAGAGAGAAGAAAAAGTTAGAAGAGTAACACTACCCAACTTACTATAAAACTATAGTAAACACAACTGTGTGACATTACCAAAAAACCAAACAAGCAAATCAACAGAAGAAAGGACCCAGAAATAGATTCACACAAACACAGTAAGCTGATCTTTGACAAAGGAGCAAAGGTGATAAAATGGATAAAAGACAGTCTTTTCAACATATGGAACTAGATATCAACATACAAACAAAAACAAAAACCTTTAACACAGATCATACATTCTGCACAAAGTTAACTCAAAATGGGTCAAAGACCTAAATGCAAATTCAAGAGTATAAAACCCTTAGAAGATAACACAGGAGAAAATCTAGATCCCTTGAGTATGATGATGACTTTTTAGATACAACACCAAAGGCAAAGCTATGAAAAAATTTTCTGATAAAGTGGACTTCAACAGAATTTAAAATTTTTGCTCTGCAAAAGACACTGTCATGAACATGAGAAGACAACTCCCAAACTGGTAAATACTATTGCAAAAACATTTTTGTTCTTTAAATTTCTGAAGTGTCATTCAAAATATACAAAGAGTTCTTAAACCTCCACAAGAAAAAAACCTATTTAAAATACGGGCATAATATATGAACCAAGACCTCAATGAAGAAGATACACAGATGGCAGTTAAACATATGAAAAGATACTCAAACATGTCACTAAGGAACTGCAAATTAAAAAAAAAAAAAAAAAAAAAACAGTGAGATACCCCTAAACACCTACTAGAATGACAAAAATCCAGAATTATGACAATATCAAAGGCTGACAAAGATAAGAAGCAAAAGAAATGTAAAGTGATACAGCAACTTTGGAAGAGAGCTTGGCAGTTTCTTTCAAATTACACTCTTGGAGCACCTGGGTGGCTCAGTCAATTAAGCATCCAACTCTTGATTTCAGCTCAGGCCAGGATCCCAGGGTCCCGGGTTTGAGCCCTGCGTAGGAGCCTGCATAGGATTCTCTCTCTCCCTCACTCTCTATCCCATCCCACTCACCTGTTTTCTCCCTCCCTCTCTCTCTCAAAATAAATAAACTTAAAAAAAAAAAACAAAACTGGGGCACCTGCATGTCTCAGTCAGTTGTGCGTCCAACTTTTGCTCAGGTCATGATCAGGTCAGTTTGTGAGTTTGTGCCCCGCATCAGGCTCTCTGCTGTCAGTGTGGGGCCCACTTCAGATCCTCCGTCCTCCTCTCTCTATGCCTCTCCCCTACTCACTTTCTTTCTCTCTCTCTCAAAAATAAAAACATTAAAAAAATAAAAATTAAATATACTCTTAAAATATGATCCAGTAATCATACTCCTAAGGTAGTTTATTCATCCAAAGGAAGTGAAAACATCTCCATACAAAAACCTGCACACAGATGCTTTCAGCAGCTTTATTAATAACTGCCAAAGCATGGAAGCAACCAAGCTGTCCTTCAGGAGGTGAATAAACAAACTGTGGTAGATGTACACAATGGAATATTACTCAGTCCTAAAAAGAAATGGGCTATCAAGTCGTGAAAAGCCATGGAGGAATAGCCAATGTATGTCAGTAACTGAAAGAACCCAATCTGAAACTGCTACATACTATATGATTTCAACTACACAGCATTCTGGAAAAGGCAAGACTAAGAAAACAGTAAAAAGATTAGTGTTTGCCAGCAGTTAGGGGGCAGGAGGAATGAATAGGCAGGGCACAGAGGAATTTTAGGTCAATGAAATTTCTCTATATGGTATTATAAAGATGGAAGTGTCGTTATACATTCACCAAAACCCAAAGAATATATAACACCAGCAACGAACCCTAATTTAAACTATGAACTTAGGGGGATGATGATGTGCCAATATAGGTACACTGACTGAACAGTTGTACCATTCTGCTGTAAGATATTGAGAGTGGGGAAGGCTGTATTTATGTGGGGGCAAGTGGTATATAGGAAGCCCCTGAATCTTCTGCTCAATTTTGCTGTGACCCTATAAATGCTCTTAAAAATAAAGTCTCTTAAAAAAAATTAATTAACTTATTAGTAGCTTAATGTTTTCAACAGATGCTAATTTGTTTTTATACCTTAACATTACTTTTCCCTGGACAATCTCATATTTTATGTGGACTTAAAAAAGTACACATCCATAGGGCACCTGAGTGGCTCAGTTAAGCATCCAACTTCAGCTCAGGTTGTGTGATCTCGTGGTTCATGGGTTCAAGCCCTCCATCAAGCTCTGTGTGGACAGCTCAGATCCTGGAGCCTGCTTCATATTCTGTCTTTCTCCCTGCCCCTCCCCCACTCATGCTGTGTGTCTCTCACTCTCTCAAAAAATGAATAAACATTAAAACAATTTTCTTAAATAAATAAAGCACATGTATGCAAGAGTACATGTGTATTCAGATACAGAGGCACAATGCCCTTTCTACTTAAACATTCAGTATCTCCGTTTGTCATGAACTCACTGCCACAAATGAGGAGAGAAGAAAGATGCAGAATATAATTCCTAGTCTGTTCATTTACAAGTATAAAACTGTTTTATAAATTCTTATTACCTGAATTAAGAACAAAGGTTAAAGAGCAATATCAGCAATATCTGAAGTATAGTTTATTTCTAATTAGATGCATTTTCACCTGTACAAGATCCTATTCATTAATCAGAGGAATTCACTCTGTAGGCAAAGACACAGAATACAATCTAATTCAGACCCCTCTTTTATCATTCCTAGTTTTTTAACCTAAGTTGTCTTAAAGAATGTCTTAGCAGCAAATCTGTATGTACATGCATACACAGACGCACACACAGACACACACACACACACACACACACACACACACACCCAGGTAGTGGTGGGGTACCATATGATTTATAAGGCAATGATTAAACTGGTATTATTATTTCTAAAACTGCTTTTCAACAATTTGAGTAAGTACTACACTGTGCCAACAAAGAAGGAATATGTTCACTTACTACTTTTACTAGAATTAGGATTCTGTTACCTGTTTATGATATCAAATTAAAGATGTTAACAAAAATTTTTGTCCAGTACAACACCCTTGAGTATATACTTCATATTATAAAGAACTTAACTACCATTTAATCAAGAAAATAAAATCTGAATCTCTCTTCCCAGTAAAATTTAGCCCATACAGTTGACCCTTGAACACAGGTATGAATTGCACAGGTCCACTTACACATGGATTTTTTTTCAATAAATACAGCACAGTACTATAAATGTATCTTCTCTTCCTTATGATTTTCCTAATAACATTTTCTTTTCTCTAGCTTACTTTACTGTAAGAACACAGTACAGAAAACATGTAACATACAAAATATGTGTTAACAGACTACCTATGTTACCGGTAAGGCTTATGATACACAGTAGGCTATTAGTAGTTATGTTTCAGGGCAGTCAAAACTTATATGGAGAATTTCAACTACAAGAGGGATTGCTAACTCCCTAACTCCCATGTTGTTCAAAGGTCAATTATAAATGAGAAAATTTTCTAGCTCTTTTACTGAATAAAAAGAATGCCAAAATAGAACGGATCCTCCAAGGTACTTAGCAATTCATATTACAAGATGGCCCAAATAGGAAATAGGCAACATTAAGATACAAGAAACGGGGGAGTAGTAAACTTTTGAAAATATTAATCTAAAAAATCTCAAGTATTAGACAGAAGGATAATTTACAACAGAACTGAATTATGTGCTCAACAGGACAGAGATAAAAGGTTCATCAGTAATACCAAGTTGATTTGTTATAGTGCTTTCTCTTCTAATTACGTATTACAAAAAGGTATCCTTCTTAGCATTTCTGAGTAACATAACCTTAAATATCAAAAGAAATATAGCAGAGTGGTTTCAGAGTTTATCCAGGCTCTTAAAACAGATATGCTTTCTAACTGAACTTACTATGCCTCAGTATTCTCATCTCTCAAAGAGGAATAATAAAAGAAGCAAACTTCAAATGGTTATTGAGAGTATTTCTAAGAGTGCCCATAAATAAGTATTAACTCCTAGCTATAGGAGGAAGGAGCAGACAAAAATGTAAAGGAATGTCAGCTCTAGGAGGGCAACTATTTTTTTTTTCTTTTTCATTCACTGCCATATTCTTAAACCCTGAAGCTTAGTAAATTTTTGTCAAATAAACAAGATTTGCATGCATGCATATACATATGAATATTTTTTTTTAAAGCAGAGAATGAAAAACTGAACATGAGGAGAGCCCCCAGAGTTAACAAACTAACCAAAGATAGGAGCTTTTTCTTTAAATAAAAAAAACAAAAAGAGGTAAGATTTGAATTCTCAGTGAACTCATTTAGCAGTGACACCTACAGCTGGTGAAGTGGGAAGATGGAAGCCAAGCAGGGGCTAGAGGATGAGACCAAAGAGTAGGGTACATCAGAATGGAAGACAATTAAGTGTGATAAAGTCCCCACAAATAATCTTATACACATACAATATACACAACTCAGATGAACTAATGGAAAATGCCAAGCTTTTAATTTTTTCTGTATTAACTAGTCTCTCCCAAAAGCTTTACACATTAAGCTCTGAAAATTCCATGATAAACATATTAAATTTCATTCCCAAAATCCTGCCTCCACATCTTCTCTTTATCTACTCATATGTTTTTCTTTTACTTTGAATATTCCCCCAACATTATCTTCTTACATTCCAACACCATGTAATTGCACCAAGAACCTTAACACTCTCCTACAATCTCAACTTCAGTGCTCCTCTCCCATTACTCTAGTCTTAATTCCAAAGTGCTTATTATTTCTCTTACAAAACCACTTCTTTTGCTTCTGCGTATGTGCACATACTACCTCATGCTACATAACCTATTCTTCCTGAAGCAAACTGGGAAGCTCTAATCTTGAAACCTAGGCAGAGTTAGGTCTCACAATTAAAAGCTTTCACGCCACATTGTACATACAACTGAGGCACTTTTTGCCACACATCCTGTCTGTGTGTAAATGTATTATTTTGTAATTAGGAGTGTTACAAATTTCATTCAGTTCCTTACTTTTATTACTCCATGTTAGTCTTTTTTTAATTAACAAACTTTATATTTTTTGGAGTAGTTTAAGTTCACAGCAATTTGCCACATATTTAATTGGCATTTCTAGCTCTTCTGGAGATTTATGATCTTTTAGAAAGAACTGTCCTCTCTTTCTGCTTCTAAAGAATTGTATAGTACCTGGCACCCAGAAAAGGGGCTTATTAATTAGCAAGTGCAAAACATAAAGATGTACCATGCCATTAGGATGTAACAATAAAGTGGTAAATAAACAACTAATTAAGTAAGCTTGTTCTTAATTCTATTATGTATCAGGTCTTTTTTCATTATGATTTCTAACTGCTTACATAGCTATTATATAATTTACCTTTTAATTTAACTGTATTTCTGATTTCTGGACATCTATTGAACACTGGGACCACAAAAGGAAGTCAGATCATGGCAAGCTCCACATCTGGTTCCTCTCTATGGAATAACGCATCCAGGCCAAAGTAATGAGTTGGGTTTCAGGAATACAACTAAGGCAAGTATAATAAGTGAAAAGGCAGAAAAACCTAAGAGCACCAATTGGACAGATCCAAACTCGAGTTTTGATGAAGGATAAGAAGTTACAAAATAACAAATCTAACAAACAGGAGTCAAATTATAAAAACAAAGAGGAAGCAAGAGAAAAGAATCAAATATAAAATACTGTACCAAACACCAGAGCACATTGGAAACTAAGTTCAAAGACTACAGGAGCTTAAAAGATAGATATGTGGCAGACATTCACTCATATCTCTAGTATTAATACAACTCAATCAAAATTTAAGAAACCACTGTAAATACATGATCATTAGCATCTTTAAAAGAAAATTTTTAACTTAAATAAATGTATGTAAATACTAAGGTTTCCAAAGTTACCTACGTCATGTAAAGGATACAAATAATTGATCACAAATAGACATGTTATTGATTGGTTGCTCTAAATTTAAAAGAACATTAAAAATGCCATCAGCCTTTTTCTTTAAAGAGAAGGGAGGATGATGGCAAAGTAAGAGAACTTTACGGTCACTAGTCCAACGAATACAATTAAATAACTATCAAATCATCCTAAATACCCCAGGAATCAATCTGAAGAATGGCAGAAGAAACACCACAACTGAAGGTAGAGAAGAGGCTACACCAAAGAAGGTAGGAAGTGAAGACACACAGCTTGGGAGAGAAATGGACTATGGCTGCTGCAGGGAGCCACGGTTGTGAAGAAGGAAGAGAGACCAACTAGCACACAGGGGAGCACATGGGGGAAAACGAATCCCCATAGCAACTGGCTTGGAAGGTGAGAGGGCCCAAAAATCCTGAGTTTCTACAGCCAGTGGGGCTTAAGGACTGGAGTAGTAAAGGTCACTAGGTTTGGCTTTCAAAGACTTCCAAGGGCAGTGCATGACACCTGGAGAAAAGGCAGGGGTAAACAGTCTGTGGACTTACAGCATAGAAACAGCATTATGAAGAGTGCCTCAGGCACACAGTGGGGAGGCTAGTTGTTCATCTCAAAGTGTGTCCCTGAGAAGCGTTTACAGGGAGAATCCTCCAGGAAAAAAAGAACTGGCAAGGGCCATTTCCCTCCCCCTGCCCCTCAGCATAAATACAGAGCCATGTGCAGGAACCAAAGCAACGTGAACACGTGATACCTAACTGGCTTACAACAAGTCCCACCCCACAGCACTCCAGGAGAATTGCTATTCCCAGGCACACCTGCCTCAGTCCCAAAGTGGTGGGCCCCCTCCACAGGAAGACTGTTCTAAACCCCTGCCACCACCAGGTCTCCCCATCCATTTCTGTCAAGCCACCATTTTGGTGGCAGCAAAAGGTCTCATTTCACAAACAGACCAGAGTAGACCTACTTAAAACAAACCACATTTAGGCCAAGAACCAAACACTGCCAACAACTGGCAAAGAGAACCTCTGCAGACGACTAGCCTCAAGGATAAAATGTCCAGAACACAAGAGTAGAGTGCACAAAGCACACAATGGAGATACTCCTGGAAGCGCCAGTCCTGGAGAACAGCAGACACTATACTGCAGGGTACTACAGGACTGCTTTTTCATAAGGCCATTATGCTCAAGAAGAGCAGACATAGGAGACTTTCCTAACACACAGAAACAGGAACAGAGACTTAGACAAAATGAGAAGACAGAGGAATTTCTCCCAAATGAAAGAACAAGACAAGGCCATGTCCAGAGATCTAAGCAAAACAGATGTAAGTAACATACCTAATGGAGAATTTAAAGCAATAACCATAATACTCACTGGGCTTGAGAATAGAGTAGAAGACATCAGTGAAACCATTAACACAGAGATAAGAAATAACATAGCAGCGATAAAGGGCTCAAAAACAAAATGAGAAACACACTTGATATAATGAACAACAAGCTAGAAGAAGCAGAGGAATGAATTAATAACCTAGAAGACAGAGTAATGGAAAGTAATCAAGCTGAACAAAAAAGAGAAAAAAAGAATTATGCAATAGGAGAATAAACTTAGGGAACTCAGTGACTCCATTAAACCTAGTAACATTTGTATTACAGGAGTCCCAGAAGAGAGAGAGGAAAGGGGACAGAAATTTTATTTGAAAAAATAATAGCTGAAAAAATCCTTAATCTGGGGAAGGAAAAAGATATCCAGACTAAGTAGGCACAGAGATCTGCCAACAAAATCAACAAAAGCAAATCTACACCAAGACATATTGCAAATTACTAAGAAGAATATATTGGGGAGCCTGGGTGGCTCAGTTGGTTAAACATCCAACTCTTGATCTCAAGAGTCATGAGTTCAAGCCCCACATTAGGCTCTATGCTGCACATGAAGCCTACTTGAAAAAAAGGGGGTGGGTGGAAATATACAAAGAAAAAAATATTAAAAGCACTAAAAAAAGAATAAAAAAAAAAAAGACAGTTACCTATAAAGGAAACCAGCAGAAGAAAATCAGCAGATTTTTTAGCATGATCTTCCTAAGTCGGAAAACAGTACCATGAAAAATTCAAAGTGCAGAATGGGAAAAACCAACAAGAATACTCTATCCAACAAGCTATGATTCAGAATAGAAGGAGTAATAAAGAGTTTCCCAGATAGGTAATAACTAAAGGGGGTTCATGAACATTAAACCAGCCCTGAAAGAAATATTACAAGGGACTCTTTGAGTGGAAAGGAAAGAACCAAAAATGACAGTATGGAGGTAGGAAACAAAAAAAGCAATAAAATTAATTATTTCTGTAAAACAAACAAACAAACAAAACTCAAAATGGATGAAAGACCTAAACATGAGACAGGAAGCCATCAAAATCCTAGAGGAGAAAACAGGCAAAAACATCTTTGATTTTAGCCATAGCAACTTCTTACTCAACATATCTCCAGAGGCAAGGGAAACAAGAGCAAAAATGAACTATTGGGACCTCAAGATAAATAACTTATGCACTGCAAAGGAAACAATCAACAAAACTAAAAGGCAACCGACGGAATGGGAAAAGATATTTGTAAATGACATACCGGATAACGGGCTAGTATCCAAAATCTATAAAGAACTCACCAAACTCCACACTTGAAAAACAAATAATCCAGTGAAGAAATGGGCAGAAGACATGAATACACACTTCTCTAAAGAAGATATCCAGATGGCCAACAGGCATGTGAAAAGATGCTCAACGTCACTCCTCATCAGGGAAATACAAATCAAAACCACACTGAGATACCTCCTCACACCAGTCAGAGTGGCTAAAATGAACAAATCAGGAGACTATAGATGCTGGAGAGGATGTGGAGAAACGGGAACCGTCTTGCACTGTTGGTGGGAATGCAAACTGGTACAGCCACTCTGGAAATCAGTGTGGAGGTTCTTCAAAAAATTAAAAATAGATCTACCCTATGACCCAGCAATAGCACTGCTAGGAATTTACCCAAGGGATACAGGAATGCTGATGCATAGAGGCACTTGTACCCCAATGTTTATAGCAGCACTTTCAACAATAGCCAAATTATGGAAAGAGCCTAAATGTCCATCAACTGATGAATGGATAAAGATATGGTTTATATATACAATGGAATACTACTTGGCAATGAGAAAGAATGAAATTTGGCCATTTGTAGCAATGTGGATGGAACTGGAGGGTATTATGCTAAGTGAAATAAGCCAGGAAGAGAAAGACTGATACCATATGTTTTCACTCTTATGTGGATCCTGAGAAACTTAACAGAAGACGGGGCGGGGGGGGGAGGGAGGGGGTAGTTACAGAAAGGGAAAGAAGCAAACCATAAGAGACTCTTAAATACTGAGAACAAACTGAGGGTTGATGCTGGGGGAGGGGAGGGGAAAAAGTGGGTGATGGGCATTGAGGAGGCACCTGCTGGGATGAGCAGCGGGCGTTGTATGGAAACCAATTTGACAATAAATTATATTTAATAAGAAAAAAAGAAAAAAGAAAAAAAATTCACAGCTAACATTAGTAGGGAAAAACAGAGTCTTTCCCCTAAGGTCAGGTATAAGACCAGGATGTCCACTCTCACCATTTTCATTCAACATAAAGTCCCAGCCACAGCAGTCAGACAACAAAAATAAAGAGTAAAAGGCATCTAAATCAGTAGGTAAGTAAAACTTTCACTACTTGCAGATGACATGATACTAAAATAAAAAATCTGAAAGACTCCACTAAAAAACTGCTAGAATTCATAAACAAATTCAGTAAAGCCACAGGATATAAAATCAATCTATAGAAATGTTTCAGTTATATACAACAATAATGAAGCAGCAGAAAGAGTAACTAAGAAAACAATTTCATTTACTACTGCACCAAATATAGTAAGAAAGCTAGGAATAAACCTAACCAAAGAAAGATCTGTACTCTGAAAACTATAAAACACTAGTGAAAATAACTGAAGATGACACAAAGAAATTGAAAGACATTCCATTCTCATGAATTGGAAGAACAAATATTATTAAAATGTCTTTACTACTCAAAGCAATCTACATATTCAATGCAATCCCTATCAAAATACCATCTGCACTTCTCACAGAACTAGAACAATCCTAAAATTTGTATGGAACCACAAAAGAAGCTGAATAGCCAAAGCAATCTTGAAAAAGAAAATCAAAGCTGGAGGCTTCACAATTCCAGACATCAAATTATATTACAAAGCTGTAGTGATCAAAACAGGATGGTACTGGCACAAAAACAGACACATGTTTCAATAGAACAGAACAGAAAATCTAGAAATAAACCCGCAATTATATGGTCAATTAATCTTTGACAAAACAGGAATGAATATCCAGTAAGAAAAAGAGTCTCTTCAACAAATGGTGTTGGGAAAACTGTACAGCAACATGTAGAAGAATGAAACGGGACCGCTTTCTTATACCATATGCAAAAAAAAAAAAAAATCTAAAATGGATTAAAGGCTTAAATGTGAGACCTGAAAGCATAAAACTCCTAGAAGAGAGCACAAGCAGTAATTTTTCTGACATCAGCTGTAGCAACTTCTTTCTAGAGGTCCCCTCAGGCAAGAGAAACATAAGGAAAAATAAACTATTGGGACTACATCAAAATAAAAACCTTCTGCACAAAGAAGTGAACAATCAACAAAACTAAAACCTACAAAATGGGGCAGGATATTTGCAAATAACATAACCAACAAAGGATCGGCATCCAAAATCTGTAAAGAATTATACAACTCAACACCCAAAAACGAATAATCCAATTAAAAATGGGCATAAGCCCATTGAACAGACATTTCTCCAAAGATGACATCCAGATGGCCAACTGACACATGAAAAAATGCTCAACATCACTCATCATCAGAGAAATGCCAATCAAAACTATGAGATACCATCTCATACCTGTCAGAACAGCTAAAGTCAAAAACACAAGAAACAACAGGTGTTGGCAAGGATATGGAGACAAAGAACCCTCATGCACTATTGGGAATTCAAACTGGTACAGTCATTGTGGAAAACTGTATGAAAGTTCCTTAAAAAGTTAAAAATAGAACCCTAAAATCTACTGATGGTATTACTGGGTATTTACCCAAAGAATACAAGAACACTAATTCAAAGGGATACATAGCAGTTTATAGCAGCATTATTTACAACAGCCAAGATATGGAAGCAGCCCAAATATCCATGAATTAATAAATGAATAAAGAGTATGCATTATATATACACAATATTGACTAAATATTATTCAGTCATAAAAAAGAATGAAATCCTGCCATGTGCAAGATGGAGCTATAAAGTATAATGCTAAGTAAAATCAATCAGTCAGACTAAGATAAATACCATATGATTTCACTCATGTGGAATTTAAGAAACAAAACTAATGAGCCAAAAAAAACCAAAAAAAAACAAAAATACAAAAAACAGAAAGTGAGAGAAAGAGACAAACCAAGAAACAGACTCTTAACTACAGGGAACAAACTAATGGTTACCAGCGGGGAGGTAGGCAGGGAGGGGGTTAAATAGACGATGGGGATTAAAAAGTGCACCTGTAGTGATAAGCACCGTGTGATTAAAACAAAAACTTAAAAAAAAAAAAAAAAATCCATCAGCTAGCAAGAAAAAGGAACCCCAAGAAAAAAAAGTTGTCTTACATGAAATCACACTGTACTACAATATGTAAGAAAAAAATGCGTGCAAACAGAAAATTGACAGACGTTTGTCAAAATTGGAACTCATGTTTATATTTCCGTGTGCTTTTATATGAAAACTGCATTATGATCCTTTAAAATTACAGTTTGACCAAAATTAAAATACCACCACCATTTAAATTTTCCTCACCTAAAATTTACATTCATAAATATTTTCCTAATGGATATACTGACTCATACAAATAAGAGTTGTCTGACAACTAACAACTTCATTATGAAAAACAGTATATATCACCAATTTAGTGACTACAGATGGGGAACAATAAAAATATTCCAAACATGTTCTCTGTCTAAAAGAAATATCTACTGTTAAAAGAATTTCTGCAAAAATAAAAATACTTATGGGAAAACGACTTTGTAAAAAAAACATCAAAATAAGCTGTATAGCCCCATGATTTTCATATAAAAATTATTTCAAGTGTGGAAACAACCATCACCTGACTGCAATCCTAAGGAAAAAAGTATAAAATTTTTAAATAAACACAAATGGTAATTATTTTTAATCTGGTGAAGAAAACATCACTAAAGGCAAACCTTTTTTTTTCCAGTTACCCTCAAAATATGTGTGAGTATATTAATCCAGTAAATAAAACTTTGCATAAACAAAAGCTAAAAATTAAAATTTGAATGGAGCGCCTGGGTGGCTCAGGCCATTAAGCATTCAACTTCAGCTCAGTTCAAGATCTCATGGTTCATAAATTCAAGCCCTGTGTAGGGCTCTGTGCTGACAGCTCAGAGCCAGGAGCCTGCTTCAGATTCTGTGTCTCCCTCTCTCTCTGCCCCTCCCCCACTTGCACTCTGTGTCTCTTCTCAAAAACAAACATTTAAAAAATTTTTTAATTAAAATTTGAACCATAATTTATAGATCAAGTCAATACCTTATATAATCCACTCTGTTTCCATATAATCACTATCTCCATCTTTTATTAACTCAGTTTGTACAGCATTAATTTGCAAAACTGGCTCTATGTCACTAATTCTAATTTTGAAACACAAACAACATAATAAACCTTTCCCACTGCAACAAGCACATTTCTGTTTTCTGGGCTAAATATGAACATGTAGTCTTCAGGAGACATTCTCCAATAGTTTTCTATATGCTTAGTTTCAATGGGAAAAAACACCCACAAACTTAAAAATGTCTAAATTATGGCACCTGCTCTTAAGAACTTAAAATTCAGAAAGACAGAAAAAATACAAAGAGACCATGATAGGTAGATTCTAAATTTCTTGGAGAAAGAATATATGCCTATTAAGTTTGATGAAGCAGTAGAAAAACAAATTCTGTGGGAACATGATTAGGAAGAAATAGGTTCTTAATTAATTATTAAACTAAACGAACTTTAAAGAGTGAGGTCCAAACCATACAAAAAATATAAAATTTTAGTGGTTCATTACTTTGTGGCTTGGTTTGGAAACCTCTTTTACAATTGGAAATACAATAACCAAATGCTGGTGATTGAATTAAAGTATATAATTGTGGGGGCGCCTGGGTGGCGCAGTCGGTTAAGCGTCTGACTTCAGCCAGGTCACGATCTCGCGGTCCGTGAGTTCGAGCCCCGCGTCAGGCTCTGGGCTGATGGCTCGGAGCCTGGAGCCTGTTTCCGATTCTGTGTCTCCCTCTCTCTCTGCCCCTCCCCCGTTCATGCTCTGTCTCTCTCTGTCCCAAAAATAAATAAAAAACGTTGAAAAAAAAATTTAAAAAAAAATAATAATAAAGTATATAATTATGTGTTGTTACTTTAAATCTAGGGAGAGCTATGTGTAAGTTCTCTTCACATCTATTGATCCAGGGCGCCTGGGTGGCTCAGTCAGTTGGACTTCTGACTTCGGCTCAGGTCATGATCTCACAGTTCGTCAGTTTGAGCCCCTTGTCGGGCTCTGTGTTGACAGCTTGGAACCTGGAACCTGCTTTGGATTCTGTGTCTCCTCTCTTTCTGACCCTCCCCCACTTGCACTCTGTCTCTCTCTCTAAAATAAAAATAAAATGTTAAAAAAAAATCTATTGATCCACCATTAGGTAACATTTTATCTTAAATTCTGAAACATCTTTGTACATGGGTATTAGAAAAACCTGACCAATAATGGAATAGAACCACAGAATAGGACCATTATCTAAGATTCCATAATGATGTAAATAAGAAATTATATGAAAAATTAAACGGGGGGAAAAAGAGAAAGGTTTTTTTTTTACGGTAGCAAAAGTAAATGTAGAAGGCATGATAGAAATAGAAAAATCACCATTTGATAAACATAATTTTTTTCAGACAACAATCATTAGATACTAAAACTGGTAGGCAAAAGTGTAGTAAGAAACTTACACACTATCCCAAAGTATCTCCCTACAAGAGATTAATTATTAGAAAGAAGAAAATAGTAATATTACAGTGGAGAAACCTGGCAACCCCCTCCTTAACCAAGGGATCATAGTTAACACCACGAACATTGCAATATATCAGCAGGGGCCTCCCACCAATACAATGAACAAAGAAGGGAACCTTCAGTTCCACGGTCTTCTTGCCAAAAAGGAAAAACTTGAACGTAATCACAGGATAACCCAAACTGAGGGACATACTACAAAATAATGAGCCAGTACTCTCCTCAAGTGTCAAGGTCACGAAAGACTTAGAACCGTGCTATGTTAGAGAAGAAACATGACAACTAAATGCAATTTGTGACCCTAGTTTGGATTCTGAATCAGAAAATGTACATCAATTGGACAACTGATAAAATATGAATAAGGTCTGCATGTTAGTTAATAGTATGGTATCAGTTAACTTTCTGGTTTTGATGATTATGTTGTGGTTATGGAAGACAGTGGCAGATGGAGAAGCCATGTGAAGGGTACAGAAGAGAAACTTTTTTTTTGCAACTTAAAGACTAAAATTATTTCTGGAGGGAAGGAGAAGAATCCAAACTAACTGCCCAATTGTACACTAACGTACAATACAACACGTGAGAACATCCCAGAACATGAAGAAAACCAGGTAACATATTGTACCAAATTGATATTCCCACTTTCTCCCCAGGTTCAAAACATGTGTTTATACTTAGTAATTTTACTAAGTATTCTTAGTAAAAGCTGGGCATCTGTGCTATGTAGGTTCCCCTTCCCCTCCCTTACTCAATATGGTCTCTATCTCCTGAAGATTGAGACTATGATAACTATTTTAACTAAGTATAATCAAATTGCACTTAAACAAAACTATTTTCCTATCCCATAGAGTTCTATGAGACTGTTAACGTGGAGCAAATGGAATTTCAATAAATCCTTGCAGAGGTTAAAAAAAAAAACTATTAAAACCAATGATATTTTTACATGCCTCAAAATATCAAAAATGTTCAAACCCAGGGGCGCCTGGGTGGTTCAGTCAGTTAAGCATCCAACTTCAGCTCAGGTCATGATCTCATGGCTTGTGGGTTCAAGCCCTGCATCAGGCTCTGTGCTTTCAGTACAGAGCCTGTTTTGGATCCTCTGTCTCCCTTTCTCTCTGCCCCTATACCCTGCTCACGTGATTTTTCTCAACAACAAAAAATAAAAAAAAAAAAGATGGTATTTCTAGTTCATAGAATCAGACAATAAATAAAAGGATAAACATGACAATTTCAGATTGTGAGAAGTACTTTAAAAGGAGAGTCTTAGACTTTCTAAAGCAATCCCTAACAAAATAACACCTATATTTTTCACAGAGCTAGAACAAACAATTCCAAAATTTGTATGGAACCATAAAAGGCCCGAATAGCCAAAGTAATGCTGAAAAAGAAAAGCAGGGGTGCCTGGGTGGCTCAGTCAGTTAAGCATCCAACTCTTGATTTCAGCTCAGGTCATGATGTCACATTTCATGAGACAGAGCAGAGGAGAGCTGCTTAGGACTCATTCTCTCTCTCTCTCTCTCTCTCTCTCTCTCACATTTCATGAGACAGAGCAGAGGAGAGCTGCTTAGGACTCATTCTCTCTCTCTCTCTCTCTCTCTCTCTGTCTCTCTGCCCCTCCCCTGCTCACATGCACACTCTCTCAAAAAAAGAAACAAACGTTAAAAAAAAAGAAAAGAAAAACAGTGCGGGAGGCGTCACAATTCTGGACTTCAAACTATGTTACAAAGTTGTAATCAAGACAGTATGGTACTGGCACAAAAACAGACACACAGATGAATGGAACAGAATAGAGAACCCAGAAATGGACCCACAACTATATAGTCAACTAATCTCTGACAAAGCCGGAAAGAATATCCAATGGAAAAAAGTCTGTTCAACAAATGGTGTAGGGAAAACTGGGCAGCAACATGCAGAAGGATGAAACTGGACCACTTTCTTACACGATACACAAAAATAAATTCAAAATGGATTAAAGACCTAAATATGAGATAAGAAACCATCAAAATCCTAGAGGAGAAAATAGGCAGCAATCTCTTCGACCTCGGCTGCAGCAAGTTCTTACTAGACATGTCACTGACGGCAAGGGAAACAAAAGTAACAATGAACTATTAGGATTTTATCAAGATAAAATGCTTCTGCACAGTGAAATCAACAAAACTAAAGGGCAACCAGAACAGGGGGAAGATATCTGCAAATGACATATCTGATAAGGTCTGGTATCCAAAATCTATAAAGAACTTATCAAACTCAACACCCAAAAAATAAATAATCCAATCAAAAAAACAGGCAGAAGACATGAACACACATTTCTTAAAAGAAAACATACAAATGGCTAACAGATACATGAATAACTGTTCAACCTATAATCAATGAAATACAAATGAAAACCACAGTGAGATACAACCTCAAACATGTCAGAATGGTTAAAAATTAACAACTCAGGAAACAACAAATGTTGGTAAGGATGTGGAGAAAGAGAAACACTTTTGCCCTGTTACTAGGAATGCAAAGTGGTGCAGCCACTCTGGAAAACAGTATGGAGGTTCCTCAAAAAATTAAAAATAGAACTACCCTCCAACCCAGCAAATGCCCTACTAGGTATTTATCCAAAGGATACAAAAATGCTGATTAGAAGGGGCACATGCACCCCAATATTTATAGCAGCACTATCAACAATAGCCAAAGTATGGAAAGAGCCCAAATGTCCAAAAATGATGAATGGATAAAGAAGTCATATATATACACAATGGAATATTACTCCACCATCAAAAAGAATGAATTCTTCCATTTGCAACAACGTGGATGGAACTAGAGTGTATTATGCTAAATGAAGTAAGTCGGTAAGGAAAGACAAATGCTGTATGATTTCACTCATATGTAAAATTTATGAAACAAAACAGATGAACATAGGGGAAGGGAAGGAAAACCAAAAGTAAAATAAAAACAGAGGGGGAGGCAAACCATAAGAGACTCTTAACTGTGGAGAACAAACTGAGGGCTGCTGGAGGGAGGTGGGTGTAGAGATGGGCTGAATGGGTGACGGACATAAAGAAGGGCACTTGTGGGGCACCCGGGTGGCTCAGTTGGTTGAGCGTCCAACTTTGGCTCAGGTCATGATCTCATAGTTTGTGGGTTAGAGCCTGGAGCCTGCTTTGGATTCTGTGTTTCCCTCTTTCTCTGCCCCTCCCCCTCTCGCTCACGCGCGCGCGCACGCACTCTCTCTCTCTCTCTCAAAAATAAATGTAAAAAAAAAAAAATTTTTTTTTTTTTTGAAAAGGAAGGGCACTTGTAACAGGCGCTGAGTGTTATATGTAAGTGATGAATCACTAAATTCTACACCTGAAACTAATATTACACTATATGTAAACTAACTTGAATTTAAATAAAATCTTGGAAGGGGGCACCTGGGTGGCTCAGTAGGTTAAGCATCCGCCTCTAGCTCAGTCAAGATCTCAAGGCTTCTGAGTTCAAGCCCCTCGTTCGAACCTGCTTCAGATTCTGTCTCAGTCTCCCTCTGCCTCTCTCCCTCCCGTGCATTGTCTCTCGCTCGCTCTCTCTCTCAAACAAACATTTAAAAAAAATAAAAATAAATAAAATCTTGGAAAAAAAGACTTTCTAAGGGAGTAATACTGGAGCTACAACTTAAAGAATGTACAAGTATAATGGCCAAGGTAAAAGGCTGGGGCATTTTTCTTGACAATGGAGGTATTTGTTTACTTAAATAATATGGCCATGTGGCAATGGTAGAGACAGCGGACAATTTAATAGGCCTAACTTTGAACTACGTGATTCTTTTTTTTATTTAAACTTTTTATGTTTTATTTTTGAGAGAGAGCACGCACAGGAGGGACAGAGAGAGAGAGAGAGGGAGACACAGAATCCGAAGCAGGCTCCAGGCTCCAAGCTGTCAGCCAGAGCCCGACGTGGGGCTCAAACTCACAAGCTGTGAGATCATGACCTGAGCTGAAGTCGGACGCTCTACCGACTGAGCCACCCAGGCGCCCCTAAACTACGTGATTCTTAACTCTTTCTTACCTTAAGAGAATCTTCTCAGATTTTGCACACCAAAATGTTAGACACTTAATTTTTATATTATGCTATTTCATTATGGATAATTAACATTTTTATAGCCCATGATCACACCATGAGATTTGGCTGATCACAAACCATGAGTTCCAAAGGACACTAATTTAGTCACTGCAAGCTAAGTCAAGATAATGTATTGTTATGATATTAAACTGTAGATTATAAATTGTAATATTTACTGATAAGTAAATAGTATGCTCACAACTAGGAGAAAATTAATTTGAGGAGAAAAAAAAACTTTTAAGGAGAGGTATTCCAATAGAAAGCTTCTCAGAATCCCAGGGACTATAAAATTGAGGGTACAGAAGAAAAGTTAGGTGAAGTGTATGTATCAAAATCTCAGAACAATCATAACCATACGCTTTGATCACTACTCACAGGAGCACCGTGCCTGCCAGCTGCCCCAGGCAATCATCTTGATTAAATATACTCCAGGGACGACTCTGGTCAGATTCCTTTATTTCTCTAGCATTCCCCACTGCCAAGCTTACTACCATCAATGATAGTGATTCAGGGAGTTAGTGAAGATACAAAAACTATTGTACTAAGTACAAAATTCTAGGATACTGTCATTGTTGTAGCTTAATATAGTTTAACACGATGATCAAGTTAATGCAGGCTGATACATTTAATTACCAGTCTACTACAATCATCTGTATCAGTTCCTACACAAATGAAATATTTCAGTCATGTGCTTATATTAACCATTAGGTATTCCAGAGACTACAGCAAAACCTCTACTAACCAGAATCTGTAGATTGTAAATGATTCCATGTTATAAATGTCTAGGAAAACTGATGTTTTACATTAAGTCCCAAAACACTTTCGCATATTGAATGGCAAACCAAATTATATACTAAACTCTCCCTTGATTTCACTTCTCAGAGCTACAATGCTGTATATCTCCCCATCACCAAAAGGGTTTATAAGGGATATTCTTTTATGGGAAAAGCAAGGTTTTACTTAGGAAAATGTAGCGAAAAGGCTAAACATAAGGTAAGTTTTTTTGGTGCTAAAACTTACTACCTTTCTTCTCCAACGACCCCCTACCCACATGCTCAATAATATGTAAAATGTTAAGTTTTGTGGTCTTCCGCCCCAATTGCCTGTGCTCACGCCATTCCCCGCCTCCATATCAACTATACGACCACCACATTTCCCTTTTCTTCCATATTTCTGTATCTCTTGAACATTTCAAATGTTACATTAGCAGAATCAAGTGATAAATCACCAAGATTCCTAGAATTTTACAGACCATGGCATTCAGGGGACCTATTTACAAAATTGCCCTGTTTTATACTTATACATGACTATGTTCAGCTTTATGGGAACAAACAAGGTCTCAGACATTTTCATGTAGAAACATCTTAGTTATCTGGAACACAGATGAAAACTAGAACAAATACTATCCCACACTCTGAATTCTCTTGGTTACCCACTGTCTCTCCTAAATCATTATCATTCCCACCCTCCACAGGGATACCACCTTCTAATCTTATTCACCACTATCATCTACTCACTTCCTGACCACCTAGCACCGCTCTTCACATTTGTTGAAGATGTTCGCATGTGGGTCAGATTTCTGTCCTACCGTATGTCCTACCACCATGGGCAACATTTATCTAGAGCTCAAGTCTTGAGATTCCTGAACCTTATCAATTCCAAAGACCTTCACACAGCCTTTGGACTTCATTTATCAACTTTCACAGCCATACACTTTACCAATCTGACTCCATCTTCCAGTATTTACAGCTTTTTTGTGTCAGCTCAACTTCATACACACAGCCTAGCACTTACTCCTTACAGTTTACTTGTCCCTTTGTCATGTCCTTTCCTGAGTAAGCATATACATGAATGTTCCTCTAAACCACTTCCTCACAAACACATTTTGCCCCTGGGTTCTTCCATAGGACTTGTAATATAAAAGTCTAAGCCTAAAATAATCCCACACACTATCTTCTCTTAAACAACCAAGCAATTCTGTGGTGTTGGGAAAAGAATCACAGAGACATGAAAGTTTGTACTACTCTAAATTTTGATTTCTAATTTCAGGTGGAATCTTAATCCCACTAAAGCAATCTTTTTATTTGTCTATGATGGATTCCCTCTCCCATTCTCTTCAACAACTATTCCAAATTCTCACTCTTCTTAAGATCCTTTCCTATAGCCAACCTCCACCCTCCCTGAAGTTCATTAAAAAAAAAAAAAAAAAAAAAAAAAAAAAAAGAGGTCAATTAGTATGAACTATCTGCTCAACTTTTTGCCTCTTCCTCACTTATTCTCTGTCCTTCAAATGTTATCACAGTAAATAAGATATCCTTCCTCTTGCTCCTGTTGCATCCCCCCATGTCAATATTGCATTCTCCACTCTTCCCCCAAGCCTACAAACCACTCAAGTGTCCCCATCACTTAAAACAACACTTAAAACTCCCTATCCTTCTTAAGTACCATACTCCTTGTTTTCCTTCCTAGAAAAGCAGCTTTTATTTTCTCATTCCCTCCCCTAGTTTAAAATTTTTATTTTACTTCTAATTCTCTGCCGAAACTATGTTTTCAAATCACTAGGAAATATTTTATGATGTTATAAAATGATTACTGATGCTTTTAATGTTTCTTGAAGTTACTATCTTTAATAGACACCAACTAAATTATTTACAGATGAAATGATACAATGTCAAGGATTTGCCTCAAATGAATAAAGAATCAAAAGTTTACACATGAAACAATACTGAGTTTATTAATGTTGAAGCTGGGTAATAGCTACAAAGTGATTCACTATACAATTCATCTACTTTTGCAAATGCTTGAAATTACCCTTAATACCCCCAGCCAAAATCCCAAAGGGAACCAGTTCCTGCCAGGGAACTTGCTCGCTCCGCGCAAACACCCAACTCTGTGCTTCTGCGGAGCCAAACCTCCGGCAGCGGATCTGACTCCCTCCCGCTGCCACAGGGCCCCTCCTGAAGTGGATCACCTAAGGAGAAGCGAGCTAAGCCTGCCCCTCCAGCCCCCGTGCACCTTGCCTACCCACCCCAGCTAATACGCCAGATCCCCAGCAACACAAGCCTGGCAGTGTGCAAGTAGCCCAGACGGGACACGCCACCCCACAGTGAATCCCGCCCCTAGGAGAGGGGAAGAGAAGGCACACACCAGTCTGACTGTGGCCCCAGCAGTGGGCTGGGGGCAGACATCGGGTCGCACTGCGGCCCCGCCCACTAACTCCAGTTATACACCACAGCACAGGGGAAGTGCCCTGCAGGTCCTCACCACTCCAGGGACTCTCCAAAATGACCAAACGGAAGAATTCCCCTCAGAAGAATCTCCAGGAAATAACAACAGCTAATGAACTGATCAAAAAGGATTTAAATAATATAACAGAAAGTGAATTTAGAATAATAGTCATAAAATTAATCGCTGGGCTTGAAAACAGTATACAGGACAGCAGAGAATCTCTTGCCACAAAGATCGAGGGACTAAGGAACAGTCACGAGGAGCTGAAATTACCCTTAATAAAAAGCTCATAATAAAAAAAAGTACCCACATCATAGTATCCCTTTCAACTAGACCATGGTTTGTTTTTTTTTTAACTTGTAAGATATTTTTATTGAACTATAATTGATATACAATGTTATATTAGTTTCAAGTGTGCAGCATATTGACTCACCAATTTTATACATTATTCAGTGCTCACTACAATAAGTGCAGTCACCATAAAATGTTATTACAATATTGACTTTTCATCTCCGTAACTCATATATTTTATAACTGGAATTTTATGCCTCTTAATCCCCTTTACCTATTTCACTCATTTCCCCACCCACCTCCCTTCTAGCAACCGTAAGTTCTCTATATTTAAGAGTCTGTTTGTTCATAGACCATGGTTTTCAACCACCACTGAAGTCACTAAGTCACCTAGGTTGGGAGACATGCCCCTCTTCCAACCTCCCAAAACATTCCCCAACTCCTGCCCTGCCAACATTAAACTGTTTAACCTATGGGATATGGACATGATGAATCCTTTAAGTATGTTAGGCAGTTAAAAAGGCTGTAAATGCAGGAGGCCTGGCTGGCTCAGTTGGTGGAGCATACCACTCTTATTCTTGGGGTAATGAGTTTGAGCCCCACACTGGATGCAGATATTACTTACAAAAAAAAAAAATGGGGGGGATGTTAATGCTAATTTTTAAAAGTATCTAAATGACCACAAAATATTTCAGATCTGATTTTACCATTGCCTCATATACACATTTTGTTAGCTGCAAAATTAAGACTTTTAACATGACATGCCATAAATTGAGCTGTTCTTCTCAAGAATACACCACCTCCCTTTCAAAAATATAATAATTTAATAAATTAAATTTTAAAATTATGTTTTCCCTGGGTGCCGGGGTGGCTCACTCGGTTAAGCGTCGGACTCCTGATTTTGGCTCAGGTCATGATCTCACAGTTCATGGATTTGAGTCCCACATGGGGCTCCATGCTGACAGTATGGAGGATGCATGGAATTCTCTCTCTGCCCTTCCTGGCCACATGCACACATGTGCACCCTCTCAAAATAAACAAACTTTAAAAAAATAAAATAAATTATATTTTTCCTTATAATTATTCATCTCATCATCTTGTCACACAAGCTGAAAATTCAGAAACCCTGAGATCAGGGTGAACTCCCGTGAATCTTGCCCATTTTACCAGTAAAATGTATCTTAAATATATCCCTTCGTCTCTAATCCTATTCACACTGCGTTAATAAAGGCTCCCAGTGTCCCCATGAATATTTCAATAGTCTCCTAACTCTTGTTTCCCACAATTCAATCCTCCATCCTATACCCAGACTGGATTATTTGAAATACTAATTTAATCACACCAGATTCCTGTTTAAAAACATTCCAAATATCTATCATTTGTAGAATAAAATTCAAGTTCCTAAACACAGCAAGCAAAAATCTTAAGACTATGGCTCTTCCTAGCCTTAATTCCAACATTTCAAATTAACATTTTAATTTATGTCTCCGGTAATACCCAACTACTTGTAGTTCACTGTAAGCACCTGTTTCACACCTTCATGCCTTTGCTCATATTATTTTGTACCTGAAACATTCTATTCAACATTGTTTGTTAAATTGAAAGAGTCCAGTTAGAATTAATAAGGACTTCAGTAAGACAGCTAATATAGAAAAATGCATAAATTTCTATAGAAAGAAAATAAAAATAATAGAAAATAAAGATTCCAAAGTTCATAACAACACAAAACTTAAAAGTTATGTACAAACTAAACAAAACACACATAGGATAAATATGGAAAAAAAAGTCGGCTCTTTGGTAGTTCATTTTTAAAAGACCTTACTAATAGGGCACCTGGTTAAGCATCTGACTTCAGCTCGGGTTATGATCTCACAGTTTGTGGGCTCGAGCCCCACATTGGGCTCTGTGCTGACAGCTCAGAGCCTGGAGCCTGCTTTGGATTCTGTGTCTCCCTCTCTCTCCACCTCTTCCCTGCTCACACTCTCATTCTCTCTCAAAAAAATAACCATTAAAAAAAAAAGGACGTGACTAATGATTATCTCTGAATAGTAAAATAGTAAAATTGGACATTTATTCCTTGCTTTTGCTTCTCTGTACTTACTGTAAATAAATATTACATGTAATAAGAATAAAATGTAAGATTTTTAAAAAAGATCTATCAAGACCTGAATGTAACTTGTTAGGAATACATTACTATATTACGTATACATACACTTACATATACACACCTCCCAGAGCCTAGCCAAATTGTGAAAGGCCTTCACTGGCAGTTCAGGAAACTTAAGACTTTTGTCCAATGAAGCTATATTTTATAAATATTAATTTCACGCAGGATATAGGAAAGACCAGAGGGATTAAAGCCTAGATACAAGAAAACCAATTATAAGGTAATTATAGTACTGGCAGGAGATGTGAAGAAACTCAACCATGGTGCTAGCAGCAGACAGAGAGAGACGTTCAAGAAACCATATGAAGGCCAAAATGGTAACTCTTAGCAGTAAACTGGATGAGATGGATCATAAAGTGCCACTGAAAGCAATTCATTTCAAATTTTACACATTAGAGAATGGTGGATGAACACAAAAGACAAATAAAGGAAGCTGAATAAAGAATTGAGGAAGGAAGCACTCTCCCAGGAGAAACAGTAAAGGTAATAGGCTCAGTTTTAGAAGTGAAAGTTAATAGTGGATCATTCAGTCAGAAATGTAAAAACAAAAATAATCTGGGTAGGAAGTCTAGATCCCTGTACACTTATCAAGCCTGAACTTCAGTGCCATATCACCAATGGCCCCTAAGGTACCTCCATAAAATCCTGAGCTCTCTGTAAACCAATGGGCAGACTGCAAGGGAACAAAGTGGATAAACAAGGTTATATTATCAATCTACCACTTCAGGAAAAAAAGTAAAACCTGAAGTGAGGTGGGTGATTTAGAACAAAGGGAAAAAAATTGGTAAGCATAGCCTTGTTTAACCAGGAAAATGTTACTGATAGAAGAAAGTTTTAAGAAATTAAGAATCTTCTTGTGCCTAAAAGCAATAAAAGATCTTACCAAGGATAAGATTAGACTTCATTAAAAATTATATTTCTGCACATAAAAACAAATAAGCAAGCTAAGGAAACAACCAACCACAAAAAACAGCCAATGTGCTAACATTTCAGTAAGTCTTAATTTATAAAAACACAGAAACAAACTAAAAAACTGATTCAAGACAAAAATACAGAGGAAACATGACCAAAGCACTTGTAGAAATATTCTTAATATCACTAGTGCAATACAAAATATCATTTCATTATTGCTTTATTGTTATATCTTTGTTCAATAGTGAAGTTAAGCATTCTTTCCTCAAGAACACATCTTTGGTGGTAATAATAATGGCAAGGTAAAATGAGATTGATACCCTTACATTTTTGGTGTTACTTGATGTTAAGAAATTTTAAACTCTTTCCATAAAGCTGGGAACACGACAAGTATACCCACTATCACTGCTACCATTTAATAGCAAAGGTCTTTGACAGTACTATAAGAGAAAACGAGATGGAGGGGACACCTAGGTGGCTCAGTCAGTTATGCGTCCCACTCTTGACTTTGGCAGAAGTCATGATCTCAAGGTTCCTGGGATCAAGCCCCGAGACGGACTCTGCACAGACTGTGCCAAATTGCTCTCTCTCCCCCTCTCTCTGCCCCTCCTCCACTCACGTGTGTGCTCACTCTCTCAAAATAAAGATTTAAAAAAAAAAAAAAAGGCGATGGGGCGCCTGGGTGGCTCAGTTGGTTAAGAATCTGACTGCAGCTCAGGTCATAGTTTCACGGTTCGTGAGTTTGAGCCCCACACTCGGTTCTGTGCTGACAGCTTGAGTTGGCTTCAGATTCTGAACCTAGAGTTGGCTTCAGATTCTGTGTCTCCCTCTCTCTCTGCCCCTCCCCTGCTCACGCTCCCTCTCTCAAAAATAAATAAACATTATGGCACAAAAACAGACACTCAGATCAATGGAACAGAAGAGAGAACCTAGAAATGGACCCACAAACATATGGCCAACTAATCTTTGACAAAGCAGGAAAGAATACCCAATGGAATAAAGACAGTCTCTTCAGCAAATGATGCTAAGAAAACTGGACACTGACATGCAGAAGAATGAACCTGGACCACTTTTTTTACACCATGCACAAAAATAAACTCAAAATGGATGAAAGACCTAAATGTTAAGACAGGAAGCCATCAAAATCCTCAAGGAGAAAGCAGGCAAAAACCTCTTTGATCTTGGCCACAGCAACTTCTTACTCAACACGTCTCCAGAGGCAAGGGAAACAAAAGCGAAAATGAACTATTGGGACCTCATCAAAATAAAAACCTTCTGCACAGCGAAGGAAACAATCAGCAAAACTAAAAGGCAACCAACGGAATGGGAGAAGATATTTGCAAATGACATATCAGATCCAAAATCTATAAAGAATTTATCAAACTCAACAACCCAAAAAACAAATAATCCAGTGAAGAAATGGGCAAAAGACATGAATAGACACTTCTCCAAAGAAGACATCCAGATGGCCAACCGACACATGAAAAAATGCTCAACATCACTCATCATCAGGGAAATACAAATCAAAACCACAATGAGATACCACCTCACACCTGTCAGAATGGCTAACATTAACAACTCAGGCAACAACAGATGTTGGCGAGGATGTGGAGAAAGGGGATCTCTTTTGCACTGCTGGTGGGAATGCAAGCTGGTGCAGCCACTCTGGAAAACAGTATGGAGGTTCCTCAAAAAACTAAAAATAGAACTACCTTACAACCCAGCAACTGCACTACTAGGCATTTATGCAAGGGATACAGGTATGCTGTTTCAAAGGGACACATGCACCCCAATGTTTATAGCAGCATTATCGACAATAGCCAAAGTATGGAAAGACCCCAAATGTCCATCGACGAATGAATGGATAAAGAAGATATGGTACTTATGTACATATATAATGGAGTATTACTCGGCAATCATAAAGAATGAAATCTTGCCATTCCCAACTACATGGATGGAACTAGAGGGTATTATGCTAAGTGAAATCAGTCAGTCGGAGAAAGATAAATATCATATGACTTCACTCATATGAGGACTTTAAGACACAGAACACAGGAACACAAGGGAAGGGAAGCAAAAATAATATAAAAACAGGGAGGGGGACAAAACATAAGAGACTCTTAAATATGGAGAACAAACAGAGGGTTACTGGAGGGGTTGTAGGAGGGGAAGGATGGGCTAAACAGGTAAGGGGCATTAAGGAATCTACTCCTGAAATCATTGCTGCACTATATGCTAACTAATTTGGATGTAAATTAAAAAAAAAAAAAAAAAAAAAGAAATTAAAAAAAATCTAAAGAATGAAAAGTAGAAACATTTGTTAGAAACTAAATTCCATCTTTTTATTAGTGTATTTTAAAATATATATTCTATTGCATATATTAAATAAATTATATTAACAATGTTATATTAACTATATTAAACTAAATACATTATATTAAATATAGTGAATACATATAATGTAATAATATGGAATAAAATATTGAAATATAATACATAATGAAAAAGAAAAATAAACAAACATTAAAACAAAAAGATGAAGGAGAGAAAGGAAAGAAAAACGAGAAATTAGGAGAGCAGAGCATCTACATAGAAAACTTATCCCAATCTACAGATGAGAAAAAATTCAGCTGGATTGCCAGATACAAGGTAACAGAAAAATCTGTAACATTTCCCTCAAAAAGCAATAGCCAATTAGAAAATAAAAATAAACACCATTCACAACATCATATCTAAACAGAGTTTCTTAACCTCAGCATTATTACATACTGAGCTGATAACTGGGGTCTAGCCTGTGCTCTATAGGATGTTTAGCAGTATCCCTGGCTTCTACCCAATAGATGCAGTAGCATCTCCCAAGCTGTGACAACCAAAAATATCTCCAGATAATATAAAATCTAAAATATCAAATTCTGTGCCCCCACAAACAAAATTAAGAGCTAGTGATCAAGAACAATAAGTACCATGGGGGCATATGGATGGCTCAGTCAGTTAAGCATCTGATTCTTGATTTTTGGCTCAGTTCAACCATGATAGGATCAAGCCCGGCATCAGCACAGAGCCTCCTTGGGATTCTCTGTCTCCCTCCCTTTGTGCCCCTACCATGTGCCACGTGCATACTAGCTCTCTCAAAATAAATTAAAACTTAAAAGAAAAAAAAAAAAAAAATAAGTATCATGAAGAAACAAAAGACAATCTAATTTCATTAAAATACATAGAAAGTTTTGATCACTGGAGAGCTATTCCATGCACTTGGATAGGGCAAATTATGATGTGATTTCTCCCTCAAATGTATCAATTCAATGCAATTCCATTCTAAATCTCAGCTGGATTTTTTAAACTTTGGTAGCATTTACTGTGTGCCCAGCCACTATTCTAACATTATACATGTATTCACAAAGGCATAAAACTTCCCTAAGTTCATTTTACAAATCACAAAACTGAAGCAACCCTATACAAAGTGCAGGGTCACCCAATTACTAAACAACAGAGCCAGGATTCAACTCCAAACTGACTGGATCCAGAGTATATGCTCTTAACCACTTCACTATTCTACTTGGCAAAAACACTGCAATGATACCAACCTGGAAAGACTGAAGAGAAGTTACTAGAAAACAATTACACTTCTGCAACCTGGAGGTAAGTAGCTAGATTAAAAAAATTATGCCTACCTTTCCTACTAATTTTGATAGGACTCACCACACTGGTATTGGGATTTATCTATAGTAGAAATATAGGAATCCTCATATACCCCTACTGCAAGTAAAGACTGGTACAACTACTCAGAGGAGAAATCTGGCAGTATTTAGTGAAACTGGGTATGTATACATCTAATCCAGTTGAATAATACATATCCATAAGGGGATTATGTATAAAGATGCTCTTTTTTAGAAATGTCTGCAATAGCAGAGAGCTGGAGGAATCACAGTGTTCATCACCACACTGGGGTAATGGAAACATGGCAGATGCACACTATGGAATACTAATGCACACTATGGAAGCCATTAGAGTGAATGAAACAAGACAGGCAAAGTGCAACATGAATAGTACTTTAAAACACAATGCTGCGTGGGGTGGGGGGAGAGTAAATAATAAAAGGATGCCAATTCTACTCTATGTTTGAAATTGAAAAAGCCCACACAACATGTTTTATAAGAATGTGTACCAATAAACGTATGTATGTATGTATACAGAACACACATATATATGTACATTATATATATATACATATACACACACACACACACACACACACACACACACCTCAAGCATATTAAATGAATGCCTATGAGAGGAGAAGAAAAAGAGCGGATAATGCAGATAAAAGGAAATAAAATGAAATCAACCCCTTGAACTAGTCAAGAATTACCATGTGTTATGAACAGAGAACAAAATTGATTCAACCCTCTGCAATTGAGGTCCACCAAGTACATTTTTTAAATTTCCAAATCAAAAATATTAAAAGTTCTTCTAAAAAGCAACTGATACATATTGAAACGTTTGTAATTCAATAATCTTTGATTCTGTGATTCCTATTCTATCATTCTATGCTAAAATAAAAAGAAAAGTAAACATATTTACTTGGAGAAAAGGGGTTTATCTGTTATGAACTAGCAAAACAAAACAAAACACCTGGAAGAACCTAAGCGCTACAAATGGAGAGCATTTACTTGTGAAATATTTTTATGTATCATTAAAAATATTTCTAGAAAGTTAAACATGAAGTGTTTATGATATATTACAGAAGGAAAATACACAAAGGATGGTCTCCACTATATGTTTTATATACATTTGTGCACAGAAAGACTGAAAAGGAAATGCACTAAAATGTTGACAGTGGCTACCTATGAGTTACAGATTTATATGTGACTTCATTTACTTTTCCTTATATTTCCTGATAAAATATAAATCCTATCAATAATTATATTAGGTAACAGCATAATCCACTACTACCAGAAGTGCTAAGGCAGACCTGGACCTATAGTCACCAGGCATTTAAAAACAAAATGAGGGGCGCCTGGGTGGCGCAGTCGGTTAAGCGTCCGACTTCAGCCAGGTCACGATCTCACGGTCTGTGAGTTCGAGCCCCGCGTCAGGCTCTGGGCTGATGGCTCGGGGCCTGGAGCCTGTTTCCGATTCTGTGTCTCCCTCTCTCTCTGCCCCTCCCCCGTTCATGCTCTGTCTCTCTCTGTCCCAAAAATAAATAAAAAACGTTTAAAAAAAAATAATTTAAAAAAAAAATAAATAAATAAAAAAATAAAAACAAAATGATTTTTGGGTGCCTGGGTGGCTCAGTCGGTTAAGCATCTGACTTCGGCTCAGGTCATGATCTCAGGGTTCATGAGTTCGAGTGCCGCGTCAGGCTCTGCGCTCACAATTCAGAGCCTGGAGCCTGCTTCGGATTCTGTATCTCCCTCTCTCTCTGCCCCTCCCCCACTCATGCTCTGTCTCTCTCCGTCTCTCAAAAATAAATAAATGTTAAAAAAAATTTTTTTTAATTATTTTTTAAAATATTTCCAGAGGTCATAGTGATGATGAACTTACAGATTTTGGGGTTTAAGTGTTTACTGAACCTCTAAAGTGTTTTATCAAAACTCTATACTTATATGTAGTCTATTATGAAAAGTGTTTCTTTAATATCCCAAAGTATTTCCTTAATAAAGGAAATAATAAACTAAAGGTAATTTAGGGTCTGAATAAGTGCTGATTAATTTTTTAATCACCAGGTTTTTTTGCTAGCAAAATTAGAAAATCTAATCTAATCCATACCAACAGTTATAATTTATTTAATGTATCAATGTCAACACTACCACCATAATCAATTTTTAAAAACCCTAATATAAAATAGAAACAGCAGATAGTTAAAATAAGCTACATGTCCTAGTCCTATTTCCTATACTTGCTGAACTAGCCAGTTGACATGGGTTTTACAAAGTAAAAGTACTCTAAAATGATGTTAAGTTAGTATTTTAATGCATTTAATCTAAATTTTAAATTACACAATGTAGTTTAATTACACTTGATATTATGTAACTGCCAAAATTGGTAAAACTGTCTTCATTCTAGCACCATAGTTACAAAGGAGGTGGGTGGTAGGTAGATGCTGATGAAAACTCCATCATTTAACAAGACAGGTATTACTGTGTCATTTGCGTGACTCTATTAATTTTACTATGGCAGTTCTCAATTAGACTTCTTTCTACTTACTTTATAGGCCTCAAAACCCCAAAGTACATACCACCACTTGCCTTTTCACACCATTCACATACCCCTAAGAGAGGCAGGTTCATAAGACTACCTTAAGAATTCAAGTCAGATCAGACTCTAACTCATATGACCAGAGTAAATTTAGACATGATTCCTGATACTACCATTCTTTCTGACCCAGCACAATTAACAACCTTCTCATGACTCAAGCTAATTAACGCCTCTGAGGTAGGTGCTACAAAGGGTAGAATACAAAATGTAACTGATAGCTGTGAAGAGTGTTTCTTTAAACAATAGTAAAATGAAAAAAGGTGACAGGAGAAGCTTTCAACATTCTTCAAAGGGTTTGGAAAATTGTTTTTTTCCAAAAATTCGTCCTGTCTCACCTTCGTTATTCATAAAACTACTTCCAGTACAATTATATAACAGTAATACAAGTGTTAAATTTTCATGCGCTGTTCAGTTAAACTTCAAGAGGTTTAAGAGGATTCCTTCAAAACCCTCTTTCATTTGCTCAATTCTCTTCTCAAGCATATTAGACTCCATTAACAGCCAATCATGTAAGCTGAGCTGCAAGTGACCCCAGAGTTGCCATAGCAACAGCTGCTTTCCGAAATACGTGTCATGCATTTTAAAAGCTCTCACAGAGAGGATACCACATCTATCAATTAACAACTAAAGCTCAACATAGCATATTACCCAAATGAAACAAAAAACTCAACTACCTTAACAGAGCAACTACTTCATTGCAAAAGGGATACTTGATATTCTTGAACCAAATGCTACTGTAGGTATAAATTTCAAAATCAAGCCTATAATTAATAACACAGAACGAATGAATACCATGCTTAGTAATGTACAAAACTGATAAAGAATGATCAGAACTACATTCAGCAATGGATCATCAAGAGTAACAAATGAACGAACATGTGCTCTAATAAACTGCCAAATTTTCATGCAATTTTACTAATGAAAGTGTTGGCCTTAAATGTGGTAGACCAAAACGTTTTTCAACATCCATATGGCGTGTGTGTGCATGCATGTATGTCACATGCATGTATTAGATGCAAAAGAAATATCTACCGTTTTCCAGAAAAATCATTCTTTTAGCAATCTTCTTCAGAGTATCCCGGGGAAATTCCCTCTCATAAAGAGATGGCACAGTTAGCCAGAGTTAACCAGCAAAGTCATTTAAACAGTGTGCAATTCTGTAATAAAAAAACCTTCCAAAAAAACTTGTCTCTGCAAAGTAACTTCAAAGTTGATACTAAATGAACGTCCATAATTAAAGGGAAAAATAGTAAACAAAACTTAGATTTATTGAGAAATCTATTTCCAAAACTATACTCAAACATCTAATTTATGTAAGTAAACAGAATAATAAAAAGTATTACTCAAAGTGTTATGTAATTAGGAAAAAAATTGCTACGAATAGGATTATTAGATAAAACATACCAGAATGTCTAATAACTTCACTCTAATACTCAAAAACTGGAGAGGAAATATTCTGAGTAATAAACTCTACAAAGAAACTATAAACTATAAAATGATATAAGGTTCTGTTTCTTACATATTTTAAACTTTAAATTTTGTACAATTTCAAAGGAAGGATTTTAAAAACTGAGTACTAACTGGCTAGCTGTTGAAAGAAATAGCAACAAGTTACCTTAGCAATGACTAGGTGTGGCTCCTAAGACCCTCCAGGAACAACCTTAGGCCCAATGACTGAAGTACTGCTGTTTTAATGTAGTATTTACTAACCTAGATAATTCCTTTGTCCTAAATGCTATTCCATCTTTAAAGAATGGAAACAGTACATTTCTCTTTTCAATATAAAAATCTCACCCTTTATTTCAACCCTGCATTCCTAATGCTTACACAAACTCTGAACAAGAGACCAAACCCTAAATTCAAAATCCTAGGAAAATATTAACACTACTAACAACTAAGTACATCTAAGCAATTTTGTATGTGTTAATTCATGGGATATTCACAATATCCCTTATTATCTCCACTTTACAGATAGTCAAACTGAGGCACAGAAAACTTAAGTAACTTACCCAAGGACATATAGCTAGTATGTTGTAGGATCAATATTCTAACCCACTCTGTTTCTATATCCCTTAATTATCCATGTAGCCCATGTAAGTGAATATGGTTGGCAATCTCCAACCCTTCATCCTAACAAACTGATGTTTCTCTAGTCACATTTCACCTTTCTTTCCTTGATTCAGCTCATTCTTAGTTATGCCAATATCCCACCTAAAAATTCCAGCAAAACAAAAATGAATTAGGCTTTTTTTAATGAAAATGAAGTAGGCTGAAAACAAAGGAACAACTGGCTCAACTATGAAGCCTAGATAAAAGGCATTCAAGAAGATAAAATATATGTTATTTTCTTTTTAAGAAAGAGAATATATATGTGTGGATGAGTATGGTTATGATGATGATATAAACAAATAACATTAAATTCTTACTACATGACACGCACTGTCCTAAGCGCTTTGTTCACATGCCTTAACATTTAATTCTCACAACAATTCTATGAAGTAGATACTGTTATCCTTGCTTTAGAGTAAGAAAACAGGTACAGCAAATTAGGTAATTTGCCTAAAGGCAAAGAGCTAATAAGTGGCAAAACTGGAATTCAAAAACCTCTGACACTTCACCAGAAACAGCCTCACTTAACCATGACCCAACAAATTATTACTAATGAAAAGGGGAATTAAAGATTTTACAGGTCACACAAGTATATATGTCACATGGGTAGTCAACATATTAAAATCATTCCTAAAAATAATCATGGCTATGCATGCAGTTTAGCAATAATGAGCTTTCAGAAAAACTGGATAACACCGAAATATAGAACACATGCAAACTGTTAAATAAACTACAGGACTTCCAATTCAAGATGGCAGACTGAGCTGAGCACACAAAATGTGTCTTTTCTCCCACTCCTGGTTTTCAGATAGACAGGAAGTTGTTTTGTTCTATTTTTAAACAAACTCAAATAAAATAAATCAAATTATAAATGTATGGGAGAAAAAGCATTCTGTCAACAGGTCAAAAATTCTGGGTAACACCTTGAAAATACAGAACAAATGAGATCAGATTAAGAAAAAGTGAGCAGGGCACCTGGGTGGCTCAGTCAGTTAAGCAGCCCACTCTTGATTTTGGCTCAGGTCATGATCTCAGGGTTTACGAATTGGAGCCCCACATAGGGTTCTATGCTGACAGTGCCAAGCCTGCTTGGGACTCTCTCTCTCTGCCCCTCGCCCCCGCTAGCACTCTCTCTCAGAAAGAGAAAGAAAAAGTGGAAGAGTGGAAGAAAAGGAGGGGATGGTGGGGAGGGGCGGGGAGAGGAGAGGAGAGGTTAAAATATAACCAGCAAGAGGTAGGGGTGGGATTTCATCAAGGATATAACTAAATAAATCAGTAATTAAAGAACTGCATTCCAAATGATTTAGTCAACTTGGCCTCTCCTCTCCCTGCTTAAAGAGAAAGAGCTGAGAGCAACAGCTATCAGCCTCAGGATTAAGTCCAAGTAAAGTGTTCTTCAAACTACAGGTGCAAAATAATTTTGGTGGGTTACAAGTAGCAATTTTTAATGATCTAAAATAGAACAGAAAATACAGGCGTGCCTGGGGTGGCTCAGTCGGTTGGGCAGCCAGCCTCAGCTCAGGTCATGATCTAGAGGTTCCAGTTCGGAGCCCGGAGCCTGGAGCCTGCTTAGGATTCTGTGTCTCCCTCCTTCTCTGCCCCTCCCGCATGCGCGCGCGCGCTCTCTCTCAAAAAAATAAACATTAAAAAAAAGTGTTTTAAATGTGAGAAAATACAGAAAATACAATGTGAGGTATGTACAGTTTCATAAAACTTTTGCTCAGTTATGTATTTATAAATTTGTAAATACATGTGTATACTGTTACAGTATAAAACATTTTATACTATGGATCACAAAAAAAGAAAACTAATTCTTTAAATACAGTGTGCACTTCAGTGGAGGGCTCCTAGGGTGGATGTTGAGGCCTGAAAGAAAAGCAGAGCAGCACTTGAGCCACTAAAGCACTCCATTCTCCCAAATAAGCTATGATTAGTTTGACAATTGTAGGTACATAACAGTCTGCCTCCTACTCAATCATATAAGTATCATTTTTCCACATTTCTTTCCATTATTGACCTTCAAGGAGTTTTTTTTTTTAGATATTTACCCCCAACCATACCCTCCAAGAAATTTTAGTACCACAGATGTACTGCATGTTTGTATACTGTATGTGTATCTGTGGCTTATCCATAAAAAAATTTTTTTACTCTCCCAATTGATATGATATCCCTTTGAGAATGCATGTCTTAGAATAAAGAAGCCTACTACATGCCACAGTCTATAGACAAACACATGAATGAAAAAACCTGCAGCAGAGAAACTCGCTCCAGTTACGCTAAACTGACCAACTTAACCTTTCTTTCATGAGTATGCACAGACAACCAAGATTTAGCAAATCTGAGGAAAAAAAGATGGAAAACCTACAAAAGTAACCAGAGAGGGTAAGCCCAGAAGGTAAAGCTGCAAAATACACAAAGATTTATTCCCAGGCCTTGAAATCTAGTGGTGTTTCCTAGCTGGCTTTTGAAATTACTAAAGACTTGACTCCTATTTTCTATTTTCTCCCTTTTTGAACTAAACTGTCTATAACTGTCATCCTAAAGCTGTACCACCATTGTATTTTTGGATGAAATTATTTGTTTCTTTAGTTTCACAGGTAGGTCCACAAAGTTTCCTTCATATCTGATTTAGATGCAAGATTTGGGACTTAGGAGCTGATGAGATTTAGCTGACATTTTAAACTTTGAATTGATACTGTAATAGGATGAGACCCTTGGGGACCGTGGGATGAGGTGAATGTGTTTTTTATGAGATGGATATGGATCACAGAGGCCTAAAGGAGCATCACGGTTAGGCAACATTCTGGCCCCACCGTTATCTTTACTCTCTGCTGTTACTCCTGTGTATGTCTCACTACACAGCAAAAGAGTTAGGAACTTAAAAATAGGGAGATTATCAGAGATTACACAAGTAAACCTAAATGTACTCACATGAGCCCTTTTTTAAAAGTAAAAGAGGAAGGCAGAAGATCAAAGATCAGCAGAAGCAGCAGGAGAAATTTGAAGCTCAAGAGGAACTCAATCCTGCATTGTTGCTTCTCAGCTGAAGGGGACCATAAACCAAGGAATGTGAGTGGACTCTAGAAGCTGAGAATGACTCCCCTCCTCATGTCAACAGTCAAAAAAGAAACAGGAGTTCAGCCCTACAACTTCTTAGACATCAATTCTGCCAACAATCTAAATGATCAAGAAACAGTTTCTCTCCAAAAGATTCCAAAAAGGAACCACTCCTACCAACAGATTTGGCCCTTGTGTGAGACTTTACAGATACTCAACCTGACCCACTGAATTTCTCAAATATGAATACTATGAGTTGTTACATTGTTGTAATTTGTTACAATGGCAATAGAAAACTAATATAAGAACTGTTATGCCAATTTTGCAATTCAGAGAGCTTAACTTGTTCAAGATCACATAACCAGTAACTGATGAAGCTGGGATTCAACCCCAAGTAGTATGGCTCATGTTCTTAACCATTAAAGAAGACAACATGAACAAAAGGAACAGACATAGTTGATCATCTAGAATAAAATTTGAAGATTTTCCTTGACAGAGCTAATGGAATTACATTCCTCCCTTATATTTCAATCAAATCAGCTGGTTCAGGACTAAATTATATTTAACTAATTATAATATGGTAAATGCTATTACTGATCTTCAATCTTTAAGATCAATTTATAGTCAAAGCAAAGTCCAAATTATAGATACAGTTAAGTGAAAACAAAGCCTTGACAAGGTAAAAATAACATCACTAGTTAAAAATTAAAAGATGGGGAGGAAAGTAAAAGAAATTTTAAATACACTAATTCCCTTATATTTCAGAAGAGTAAGATAATAGTACCTAAAGTTGATAAATCAGGAAATCATTATATTAGTGAGAATATGACATAGGTATAAAAATAAGGATTGCAGGGGGAGGCGCCTGGGTGGCTCAGTCAGTTAAGCATCAGACTTTGGCTCAGGTCATGATCTCACGGTTCTGGAGTTCAAGCCAGCTGTGCTGACAGCTCATTGCCTGGAGCCTGTTTTGGAGTCTGTCTCCCTCTCTCTCTGTCCCTCCTGCCACCTCCCAGAAAGAAATAAACAGAAAAAAAAATTTTTAATGAGGGTTGGGAGGAGGGAGGGTATTTTAATTTTAATTTTGAACATTTCTCTGCTTTTTTAAAACCATGAACACTATTATCTACAACTCTTAAAAATACTTATTTAAGGGGCACCTGGGAGTCCCACATTGGGTAAGCATGAACCCTGCTTCTCTCTCTCTCTCTCTCTCTCTGTCTCTGCCCCATATGGGATTCTCTCTTCTCTTCCTCTCTCTTTCTGCCTTTTGCTCACTTGCACCCTCTCTCTCAAATATATGTATACCTGTACATATATACGTATATTTATTAAAAAAAAAAAAAACACACACACCTGAATGCGTGTCATATTAAGTTGTCTGGTGAGATGAACCAAGATGGAGTTAGAAATTAAGAAATTCATTGGTAGAAATGCCTACGAAGAATGAAAGGGAGAAGGAAAAGTTGAGCAAGCAGAGAAAGCCTTCTGGCTGTGATGCAGGTCTGATGACTATGTTAAGTCTCAGGTCCCTGCAGCTCCTCTGCCAGCCCAATAAGCAACTCAGATGCAAAGACTGACCATAAAGTCCCAAGTTCAGATGAAATGGCTACACCCTCAGTTTGTTATGCTCAGTTACTGGCAAGGAGCTGCCCAGGTAGAATGTGGCCATGGCTCACTGCCGCAACAAATCTCAAAAGTCTCTGTAGCTGGAGTCTGTCAGCTAACAACATTACTCCAGGCAGGTTTCTTTCAAGAACACAGCTAAGCAGAACACCTACAAGACCATCACAGATGCCATATAAGGAAATACTCTGCAGCCATTAAAAATATTTAGCAAGGCGCACATGGGTGGCTCGGCTCAGTTAGTTAAGCGACCAACACTTGATTTCAGCTGAGGTCATGATCTTACGGTTCCTGAGTTTGAACCCGTCGGACTCGCGTGGACATCGTGGAGTCTGATGGGGATTCTTTCCCTCTCCCCCTCTCTCTCTGCCCCTCCCTCATTTGCGTGCATGTGTGCATTGCACATGCACTCTCTCTAAATAAATAAATAAACAAAAAATATTTAGTAGAGATTTTCAACTATGCATCCTATACGAAGGCATAGAGTTCTTCAAAGGTACCTCTAAGACAGACTGTCTGGGCTAGTGAAGAAAGCCAAACACTGAAGCTTTGAATTTCCATCCTACCTTCAACCAGAGCAACTCCACATTTATCTGTTTTATTTACCATATTTCTCCCTAAGATGTGTTTGAACTAAGAACGGCAATGCTAAAAGGAATCCAAAAATCATCTGTCACAAAAAGTAACTTTTAAATGAAAAAAGTAATAAACATATTTAGAATTAACTTTTGTGTTTGTGTATAAGCCTGATCCTGCAACACATATAAAGATTGGAAGGATAAACATCAAAATGTTTTAACAGTGGTTGGTAAGAGTATAACTTTTTTTCTTTTTGCTACTTATATTTTCTAGACTGTTTACAATTCATATTATGAGATTTTGGTAAATAGGAAAAATAAATTCTTTCAAAATTTTATATTAATTAAAAGGTCCTGAACTAACAAACTGATTCTTCTCAAAACTTCAGAGCCATATTACTACATAAAATTATTTAGTTTCTTATTAACAAGAAAAAAATCATTTAAATTCTAACATCTGCTACAAATAACACTCTCTCTGTTAAAACATAATATATGCCTTTAATTATTCCAGATAAGATCTTTACATTTGACTAGTGGAATCATGGCACTTAGCACAAAAGTAGCTAAAACATATATAATTTTCAGGAAACTTTCAATGATCTCTCTATATAAACGTCAGCAATTATTTACAGTCAAGTTATTCAGTAATCACTTCAACTTTATAGAATCATTCAAAATAACCAGCAACATCTGTGGCTAAAAGCACATAATTACACATTATCTCTTGGTTTTCTGAACCCTGTAGCCAAGAAAACCTCTAGAACTACCATTTAATAAATGCACAATTTGATGTATGAGGTCAAGGTCACCAAGCAAATAAGTGGCAAAGCCAGGGAAAAACACTGATTCATAATTAAGTGATTTTTAGACTGCACTGCAGTATTCACACATTCTATCAAGATCCTAATTCACCACAACAAAAATATATTCAATTTGAAGAGCTTAAAAAAAAAACAAACCTGTTTTTTTAATCAACCTGTATTTTCAATAAGAATCATGTATCCTAACACATGTTGCCATGTATGTTAATTGACCCATAGTGAGGGGTTTCAAGAATGGATGGATTTTCCTCTTCTTGGTGGATTTTGTATGTTTTTGTTTTACATCTACAAAAACTGTGCCAGAACCACACAAAAATAAGCTCTTAATTTTTAAATGAGATTTTTTTATCTTTAAAATAAACTGCAAAATAATGTGTGTGTGTGTGTGTGTGTGTATATATATATATACATATATATCATATATTTCCTATCTTTTCTCTTCTAGATGCTTTATATATCTATGACAAGCACTAGTACTCTATTTGTTTCTCAATACCACCTACTATCTTCACAAATGCAGAGAGATAAAATAAAGGCTCAAAGTCAGTATCTGGACCCAATATATCTCTAGATAACTCCTTTGAAAGGATTAAGAAAAATGTAAAGATAAAATGGAAAGTCTCAAAAAAAAAAAAAAAGAAGGGCTTTTAAGAAGGATTTTAATGAGAAAGTAATATACTGAAATGATGAGCAGATACAAATGAACATATATAAATGAACTCACTGATTTAAGAACCAAAGAAATAAAGGAATAAATTAACGTTATCACTTGAGTGACTTCCAAGGTGCTAATAAATTGAGATGCTGAAACATGAGCTGACTCACATAACCCACTCACCAATAAAACACTTTTCTAGAGTTTCACTCAAATGAATATTCAGAAACACTTCTCTACTTTTTTGTTGTTAAACTCCTTACCAAAGCAAGGATTTCCTTGACCTGCAACTGGCATTGTAAACAACACATATGTGCCCAACTAGAATAACAGAAATGTCATGAGAATTCAGACTAGCTCACAAAAGTAAAACCTACAAAATGAAAATTTCTGCTCCTGCTATAATGCATCAGTTAAGGTGGAAACAGCATTTTATATATTTTTTAAATACATTATTATTGTTTTTCAGAGAGTGCACCAGCAGGGGAGAGGGGCAGAGGAAGAGAGAGGAAGAGAGAGAGAGAGAGAGAGAGAGAGAGAGAGAGAATGAGAATGAGAGTGAGAATGAATCTTAAACAGGACCCATGCTCAGCATGGAGCCCTATGCAGGGCTCAATCCCATAATCCTGGGATGATGACCTGAGCCAAAGAGTCAGGCACTCAACAGACTGAAGCACCCAGGCACTCCAGAAACCTCATTTTAAATGGGTGTGTGTGCACACACAGATATGCGTGTTTTGACATGACAAAAAAAATCTTAAATTGGGGGAATGGAGGTGAGAAAGTAAATAAGGATACACAATATAAAGTAAGACTTTTACAATCCATGACCCCAGAGGTAACTGGACTCACTGTGACCAATTTGTACCTTTCCAGACTTATTATATGCCTAAACAGGTATATATGTATATATTGAATGTTTTTTTAAACAATGCAATTCAGAGAAAGAAAAAGACTATAACAAAATCTTGCTATTTTGTATTTTTGACATCCACACATATCCACTGAAAGTTTACAATGAAACACAGAAATTAACATGTTGTCATCATGATGTAAAAATCAAAAACTAGAGAACCTGGAACAAAGTAAGCATTTAGCAAATGCACCAACCCCTCCATTCCAACCCCAACACACACATACACACACACAAACGCACAGGCCATGTGCGCATACATGCACCCACAAGTTAGTCACAGGAAGATACAAAGAAATTAGTACAGCAAATAAACTTCAGATTTTGAAATACAAGTGTATTGTTAGACAAAGGCCACAGTAAAGAGGACACCTAAACTGGTAATCCAACATGAGCATACCAACATGGAGTATTCAAGCTCATTAGCCCAGAAGGAAGATGGAAGAACACCTGATTCCCAAAACCAAAGTGTGATGTTAGCTACTCCTATAGTGGCTTTACCACTGTCATTACACTTTTAGCATGATCCTAATAGATGGTACATCCCGATGGAGACAGCTATGTTCCACCAAATTGGAAAGTGAAATAAGGAATATAACAAAATACAGAGCAACCCTACAGAGGGTGAACCAGTTTACTCTTAAATTTCTAGGAACAGCAAAATTAGATGTAAACCAATTAAAGCTGCATAACTGGGTTGTCAGAAATGGGGGGGAAAAAAATCTCAAGAGTATCAAAAGGTTAGACATAAACAGATAAATGCAACAATTCCAATAAATACACTGCACTTATGTATGTATCTATTTATTTTTGTAATTAACTGCAATAAATGCAAAACGAGAGGCACCTGGGTGGCTCTGTCAGTTGAGCTGCCAACTTCAGCTCAGGTCATAATCAGTTTGTGAGTTCAAGCCCTGCTATCAGGCTCACTGCTGTCAGCGATGAACCCGCTTCGAATCATCTGTCACTCTCTCTCTCTGCCCTTCCCCTGCTCAAGCGCGCACACTCTCTCTCTCAAAAAAATAAAAAAAAATAAAAAATAAGTAAATAAATAAAACATAAAAAAACATAAATGCAGAAACATAAGATATAACAAAGCTAGTACTAGCTTTCAAACATACTAAATGACTGTGTTTACTGGAGATTCTTAGTTATAACTAGTTTTTACCTTAACATCTCTTTACCCTGTGATAAAGCTGAGTATGCACTGAGCCCAGGATGAATACATATTTCCTTTCTTAGTTTATTTTGAAGAGGAAAAAGGGGTACTAATTTTAATACAAGTAGGACATATGAGTGGTTAAGATCTAAAAAAAAAAATTGAAGGTTATACCAAGATGAATTTTAGGTCATCAGAAATGACTGCTTGATATAAAGTTTAGAAAACTGTGTGGGGTACCTGGGTGGCTCAGTCAGTTGAGTGTTCCACTCTTGATTTCGGCTCAGGTCATGATCCCAAGGTCGTGGGATCGAGCCCCACATCAGGCTCCACACTGAGCATGGAGCCTGCTCTTTCCCTCTGTCCCTCTCCCCGACTCACACTCATGCTCTCGCCCTCTCTCTAAAAAAAAGTAATATAATTGAACCCAAAGACCTATAGTATGCTGTATGTATATGGTATAATGTCACTACCTTAATATTTCAATCTTTTATCATAACCAATATCTAAGAAGAGAAAAAAGTTTTCATTTGAAAGCCTATTCATTGAATGACACTGCTTCTTGGTCTCCAATTTTGTTGTCTCCATGCATAAAAAAGAAACCCACTGGCTAAATTTCGAACAATGTTAACACTGAAAGTAATAACTATGACTGATTACAGAAAATATAAAAAAACATAAATCCACAAAGGTACTCAAAAAAGACAAAGAGAAACTGAATTGCTACAATAAGAATGTATAAAAGAAAAACTCCTTATTCTGAATAAACTATTAATTAAAGGTAAAGAAATAACCATTTTCCCTGCATTTTTAGACAGAGCTATCATTCATCCCTGGTTGTAGAGGGAAAATTATTTTTAATAAAAAATGCCAGCAAATAAATGTAGATGAAACAGAAAAATTAGCAAATTACCATTTTACATTCCCTAATGTAATAACTGATTCAAGTAAAGATCATCCATAGATCTGACACCATTACATGAAAGATATTGTCAGTAGTGATATCACTTTACAAATTGCAAAGGGAAAAATCTGGCAAATATTACCATCATATTAAATAAATGAGCAGATTCATTATCACAGTGGGAAAATACTGACATTATGTTCCCCTGAAGTGATGAAATATAAGGTACACAACATCATCCATAAACTACCTCTGCAACAATAACAACAAAAAAAGTTTGACCATAAATTAATCAAGGGCTTACGCTGAATTTTCAGTTCGCAAGAAATACAGAGATAAAGTAACAAGCTAAAGAATACCTCTGAAACATTTAGAGAAAAAAATTAAAAACAAGTTAGGACATTTAAAAAATAAGCAGCCTTGTCTATTTAAAACGTCAATATCTTAGAAGGAGAGAGTAATTTATTATACATTAAAAGAAAACAAAGACACAACAACCAAGGGCCTTGACACAGTCCATTAACCACACACACAAAGGGGGAAGGGCACTATGAAAGACTTCCAGAATCAACTGAGTAAATATGAATACAGAGTAAATTATTATAGTAAAACATTACCGTGATGTTCCTTAGAGTAATAATGGTAATAAAGTCATACAGACATATCAGTAATGTAGACTGATGTTATTTAGGGAAATGACAACTTACAACCACACAGACTTGTACACAATTGTTCAAAAGAAGAGATTTATTCATAATTTCCCCAAACTGATAACAACCTAAATGTCCAACAGGTAAATGAATAAACACAATGGAATGCTATGTACTAATAAAAAAAGAATGAACTACTGAAAAATGCAATATGCATAATTCTTAAAAGACACTGCCTCACCAAAAGAAGCCAAAAGAAAAACAGTAATGTACACAATATGATTCTATATACCTACATAAAATTCTATTTAAACCTGGAGCCTACTTCAGATTCTGTGTCTCCCTCTCTCTCTCTGCCCCTCTTCCACTCTCTCTTTCTCAAAAATAAGTAAACATTAAAAAAAAAAATCTGTCCCACATAATGAAAGAATGTAAACCTGTGGTTGCTTAAGAGAAGAGTAGTAATGGGGTAAAGGACTGGGAAAGGGCATAAGAAAACTTTCTAGAGTGCTAGAAATATTTTTCATTTTACCTAGCGGTGGTGGTTACAAACATGTATACATCTGTCAAAAGTGAAACTATTACCTGTACACCTGAAACTAATGTAACATTGTGTGTCAAATATACTTAAAAAAAATACACTTAAAAAAATCACACATTGTATAAACACTATTTCCCCAGTAAAGCTGAGTGTAAGAAGTTATCAAAAAAAGAATCCAGGGATGCCTGGGTGGCTCACTCAGCTAAGTGTCCAACTTTGGCTCAGGTCACAATCTCGCGACCTGTGAGTTCGAGCCCTGCGTTGGGCTCTGTGCTGACAGCTCAGAGCCTGGAACCTGCTTTGGATTCTGTGTCTTCCTCTCTCTCTGCCCCTCCACCACCCATGTTCTGTCTCTGTCTCTCAAAAACAAATAAACATTTAAAAAAAATTTTTTTAGTTTTAAAAAAAGAGGACACTAGTATTTTAAAAAGCATCTTGATTGAGGTGACTGATATTTCCATAGGTGTACACTTATGTCAAAACCTAATAATTGTACACTGTAAAGATGTACACTTTATTGTATGTCAATTCTAATTCAAAAAAGCTCTTTAAAAACATAAAGCTAAATGGAGTCTTGAATAATTAGTTCCTTCTTTCCCTTTAAAAGGGACTTTGAAAAAAGAAAAAAACTGAGTGAACTAGGAAAACTTCTTAAATATAAATGAGACTATGAAACCAACAACAAACGTCCTTTTCAACTGTGAAACATTAAATAACTTCAGTCAAAATAAGGATCTAGACAGGAAAGCTCAGGGTCAGGAAGTTTCAGATCTAAATCTCATTCCCCACTATCTTTTCCCCAAACAACTTCCAGCCACAAGTGGCCATTTAACATGGTCCAGACACGGAGACATGAAGACTCCTTTGGAGTTCCTGGTACAGTCATTGTTGCTTCTTCTTCTCTATAATCCAGTCCCTGAAGCCATAACAGCCATATGCAAACATGAAAGAGAGGCCAAGAATTAATCATGGAAACATCTGTTATAATATCATTGTAATAATGAATCAATAGTAACAAGTATGTAAGAAAGATAAAATCTATTTTATCAAGCCAATGAAGTCTGGTTTTCTGTTATCTAATACCAAATTCAACCCTAAGATACAATTACATTTGCTGCTATTTTCTAAAAACTGAGATATAATTCACATACCATAAAGTCCTTTTAAAGTATATAATTCAGTTTTTAGTTTATTCACAAGGTTGTATAATCATCACCAATTCCAGAATATTTTCATCATACCAAATCACTAATCTACTAATCTTTCAATCACTAATCTACTTTTCATCTCTCTGCGTTTACTTACTCTCAACATCTATATAAATGGAATTATATACTACATGAACTCTTGGGTTTGGCTTCTTTCACTAGGCATAAAGGTTTCAAGGTTCATCCATGTTACAGCAAGAATCAGAATTCATTCCTTTTTATGAGTAAATTATATTTCATCACATGAATATACCACATCCTGTTTATCCATTCACCAGTTGAAGGATGGAGAAAAGAGCAATACACAAAATCAACTGCTTTTATACTGGAGAAACAACAATCATAGAAATTGAAGTGACATTAAAATATTCTCACTACAACAGCAACAAGACCTGTATAATACTGTGAATAATAAAATAATTTGGCACTAATACACAGAAATGATACACTCTTATTTAAATGCATCAACACTATGATATATTTGGAAAGCACTATCATAGAAATGTCAGTTGTCCCCTGTATTTGTAAATTCCATGTAACTCAAATTAGAATCCAAATAAAGCATTTTATTTTGTTTTTATAAGGAAGAAATTATCACATTTATATATAAGAACTAATGCTGCAGACCAGCCAAAGATGAAAAAGAAGTTGAACCTGATTTAAGTATCAAAACAGATCATCAAAGAAAACAACTCAATACAGTACTGATATACAAACCAACTATTATCAATAAGGGCAATCACTCGTCAGTAGAAAATGAATGACCTAACTTTTTTTTAAAGTGCTAGTAAGCTTCCAGGAAAAAATGGAGTGCCCTAATGTTGTAAGACTTACAAAAATAAACTCAAGATGAACGTGAATTGTGAAGAAAAGACAATAAAATCTGTGGAAAAAGAGTCTGGGCAACATCATATTCACAACTCAAAACTAAAAAGTATAAGGGATTTATATAAAAATTAAAAGTTTTTGTAAATGGGGAAAATAAAAGCATTTGCAACACAGGTAACAGGGTATAAATGTTTTAACATACGGTGAGCTACCATAATTTTAAAAAACAGACAACAGAATTTGGGCAAAGGATATGAAAAGAATGATTCACAAAAGAATGTAAGCAAATGTTCACAAACACAAGATGCTCGAAATCATTAACACTCAAGAAAATTCATATTAAAAGTGTAACATCACCCTATTAGACCTATATAAGTATAACATTACACCTAAAATCTATAGCCCAATTTCTGGCAGAGACAGAAAAAAGGATTCTCACACATTTCTACTAGCAAAATGATCAAGGCTGCCTCTTTGAATATATGTTCTTACTTCCAGATGCTTATAATTCTGTGGGATAGACTACAGAAGTACAATTGCTGGGTTGAAGGCAGGTTTTACCAAATAGCTTTCCACAAATTTTGCTAGTAGAAATGTGTGAGAATCCATTTATTTATTTATTTACTTACTTACTTACTTACTTACTTACTTATTTAAGAGTGCAAGCCGGTGAAAGGGGCAGAGGGAGAGAATTTCATGCAGGCTCCACAGTCAATGCAGAGCCTGACAGAGGTCTCAATCCCACAACCTTGGGATCATGATCTGAGCCAAAATCAAGAGTTGGACACTCAACCAACTGAGCAATTCAAGAGCTCCTTGATCCCATTTTTTTAAATTCATCATGACAACAATTGGGCATATAAAATCTGCCTAAGATTATATGAACACAGAGATAAATATATGGGGCAATATAGAATACTATGCTATTTATACAGATTTAGTCTGAGGTGAGTGTAGATTTGACACAATGGAAAGCAAAAGTTGAGAGCCAAGCCAAAAAGAATGGCACAGGGGATAAATTCTTATTTATGTCTTTATGTAAAATGATAAATACTTTTTTGTCTTAAGCAGATACGTCAAGATATAATTTTGCCAAATATAAAGGTGAAAGAAATACACTTACATATAATTAAAAAAAAAACAAACTAAACATTGGTTGTTGCAGCATACACACAAAAACTTTAGTGTTAAGAATACATAAATATGAAAAATGAAGTATCAACCAATTATACTGAGGAAAATAAATCATTTAAAATTGTAATATATTAGACTAAATTATATTAATCTAAGAATTATAATTCAGAATGCTATAAATGACAACTTACCTATGTACTACTTGCAGAATATGCATCTTCCATACTAGAACTGAAAACTGTATCAAACTCACCAACATTTCATTATGATTTAAGTGAGCATATGTGAAATTAATCCCTGCTGTTCATGTGAAATTAAGCCATTCAATTATATTATGGATCTGCCTACAAGGCATATAATCCAAATAAGGCAGTATATAGGCATGAGGTCATAATTAAGAAATACCAGGCAATACAAACTCATTTAAAAAAATGAACATAGCCCTTGGCATTTACTAAGACTAGAGTATATAAACAAAAATAACTTTTTTTAATGTTTCAAGACTCAACTGAACACTAACAAACTCAAGAGCATATTAAAAGGACTGTATACCATAACGAAACAAGATTTATTCTTGGAAAGTAAAGATAGTTCAACACATGAAAATCAATGTAAGGCACCACACTAACTGAATATAATCTCTACACTTAATGTGGGGCTCAAGCTCACCATCCAGAGATCAAGACTCACATACTCTACCAACTAAGCCAGCCAGGTGCCACTCTACAATAACAAAATGAAAGGAAAATATTACATGACCATATCAACTGATGCAGTTAAAGCATTTTTAAAAATTCAACACCAGGGGTACCTGGGTGGCTCAGTCTATTGAGTGTCTGACTTTGACTCATGTCATGATTTCATGGGTCATGAGTTCGAGCCCCACGTTAGGCTCTATGCAGACAGCTCAGAGCCTGGAGCTTACTTCATATTCTGTGTCTCCCTCTCTCTCTGCCCCTCCCCCATTCGTGCTCTGTCTCTCACTCTCTCTCAAAAATAAATATAAAAAAATAATGTCTTTTAATAAAAATTAAAAATTCAACATCATGGGGCACCTAGGTAGCTCAGTCAGCTAAGTGTTCAACTCTTGATTTCAGCACAGCTCATGATCTCACGGTTTGGGAGTTTGAGACCTGCATCAGGTTCTGCATAGTGTGGACCCTGCTTGGGATTCATTCTCTACCCCTCCCTCCCTCCCTCCCTCTCCCTCTCCTTCTTGCACACTCTCCCCCCCGACACCCCCCCCCCCCGTGCTCGCACTCTCTCTCTCAAAATAAATAAACATTTTATTAAAAAATCAACACCCTTTCATGATTTAAAACACTCAACAAATGAGGAATAGAAGGAAATACATTAACATAACAAAGACCATGTATGAAAAACCCATAGCTAACATCACACTCAGTAGCGAAAAGCTGCAAGTTTTTCTCTAAAATCTAGAAGGGGTTATGGATGCCTACTTTCACCACTTCTATTCAAAACAGTGGTAGAAGTAGAAGCCACAGCTAGTAGGCAAGAAATAAATGGCATCCAAATTGGAAAAGAATTAAAACTGTCTTTGCAGATAACATATTATATGTAGAGAATCCTAAAGATTCCACACAAAAAACTTTTTAGCATTAATAAAAAGAATTAGTAAAGCTGTATGATACAAAATCAATGCAGAAATATCACCTGTTTCCATACACCATATGTAAGTCACTTGAAATTAAACTAAGAAAACAATTTCATTTATAATATCAAAAGAATAAAATACTTAAGAATGAATGTAATGGAGGCAAAAGCCTTATACACTAAAAACTACAAAATGCTGCTGAAAGAAATTAAAGAGGGCATAAATTATCCAGCAATTCCACTTTTGAGTATATACCCAAAGAACTGAAAGCAGGGTAAGAAAGAGGTATCTGTAACCCCACATTCAGAGGGGCATTATTCACAATAGCAAAATTTGGAAGCAAACCAAATGGATGGATGAATGGATAATAATGTTGGTGTTGGTGTTGGTGGTGTGTGTGTGTGTGTGTGTGTTTGTGTGGTGTGTGTACACACATATATAGTGGGGTATTATTCAACCTTAAAAAGGAATGAAATACAAATGCTACATCATAGACGAACTTTAAGGACTGTACTAGGTGAAATAAATCAATCTCAAAAAGATAACTATTCTATGATTCCCCTTATATAAAGTTCCTGGACTAGTCAAATTCATAGAGGCAGATAGGAGGATGGCTGCCAAGGTCTATGGGGAGGAGAAAACAGGGAGTTGTTTAATGGGTATGGTTTCAAATTTTCAACTTGAAAAGAATTCTAAGATTGGTTGTACAACAGTGTGAAAAATACTAAACACTACTGCAACATACACTTAAAAATTCAGATGATAAATTTTTTGTTATATATATTTTAACACAATTAAAAAAAAAAACCTACAGCTAAACTCATACTTAATGGTAACAAACCAGAAATTCTGCTAAAATAAGGACAAGGCAAGGATATCCCTTCTCATCCCTCTTTCAACACTGTAGTAGAAGTCCTGGCTAATGCAGTAAGAAAAACAAGGAAATTAAAGATCTACAGAATGACAAAATAAACAAACAAACAAATGCCTTTATCAGCAGATGTCATGATTGTCTATGTAGAAAACTGAAAAAATAGAAAAACTCCCACATTAATAAGCTATTATAGCAAGGTTGCAGGATACAAGGTTAACATTCAAAAGCCAATCACTTTCCCATATGCCGGCAATGAACAAGTGGAATGTGAAATCAAAAACACAGTACCATTTATACTACTACCAAAACAAAACAACAACAACAAAAATACTTAGATATAAATCTTAAAAACTACAGACAAGATCTATAGGAGGAAAACCACAAAGCTCTGAAGAAAGAAATTCCAGAACCAAATAAATGAAGAGCTATTCCATGTACATGGAAAGGAAATCTCAATATTTTCATGCTGTCAGTGCTTCCCAAATGATCTGTAGATTCAACACAATCCTAATCAAAATCCCAGCAAGTAATTCAGCAAGTATACCACAAACTGGTTCTAAATCTTGAATGGGGAAGCAAAATACCCTGAATAGCTAACGATATTAAAAAAAGAACGAACTCAGAAGAATGACACTATCTATCACTAAAATTTAATATAAATTTACAATAACCAAGACAGTATGACACTGGCAAAAAAGCAGTCAACTAGATCAATAAAACATTATACAGAACCCAGAAATAGACCCACAAATATAGTCAAGCCATCTTTGACAAAGGAGTACAGATGATACAATGGAGAAAACATGAATCTTTTCAACAAATGGTACTGATACAAATTAACACACACACATGCGTACAAAGAATCTAGACACACATCTTATAGCCTTCGTGCAAATTAACTCAAAATAGATCACAAACCTAAATAAAATTCTCAGAAGATAACATAGGAGAAAATGCAGGTGACTTTGGGTTTGGAGACAACATTTTAAATACAACACCAAAGGCACAATTGAGGAAAGAAACAATGATAAATTGGGACTTTGTTAAATTAAACACTTCCACTTTGCATAAGACACTGTCAAGGGAATAATAAGCAAAGCCACAGACTGGGAGAAAATATTTACAAACAATATATCTGACATAGGACTGTATCTAAAATATACAAAGACTTCCTAAAACTCAACAGTAAGAAAAATGAACAATCCAATTAAACAATGTGGAGAAGATTTGATTAGATACCTCGTAAAAGATACACAGGTGGCATATAAGCATATGAAAAGACACTAAACATCAATAAAACAAGATACCACTAACACATTTATTAGAAGAGCCAAAATCTGGCTGCTTTCACTCTCCCACAGTACTTCACACTTTCTTTCCAACCAGGGCCTGTCAGAATAGCTCCCACAAGGAAGGTGGCAAGGAGAAGAAGGGCCTTTCTGCCATCAACGAGGTAGTGACCTGAGAATACACCATCAACATTTACAGGTGCATCCGTGGAGTAGATTTCAAGAAGCATGCAACCTCAGGGCACTCAAAGGGATCCAGAAATTGGCCATGAAAAGGATGGGAACTCCAGATGTGTACAATGACACCAGGCTCAACAAAGCTGTCTGGGCCAAAGGAAAAAGGAAGGTTCGACACCATATCTGGGTGCAGTTGTCCAGGATAAAGGATGAAGATTCACCAAATAAGCTAATAAGGTACACAGGGAGCCTATGTACCTGTCACCAAGTTAAAAAATCTATAGTTAAATGTGGACTAATCACTGATTGCCAAGTAAAGATATAAAACTGAAAAAAAAATGTGTAACACTGAAAATATCAAACGCTGACAAGAATGCAGATCAACAAGAACTCTCTTACACTGGCTGGCAGGACAGCCACCTGGAAGACAATTTGGCAGTTTCTTACAAAACTAAACATACTCTCACCATACAATCCAACAACTGAAAGTTATTCAAACGAACTGAAAACTCATATTCACACAAAAACCTTCACATGGATGTATATAGCAGCTTTATTCATAACTGCTAAAATTTGTAAGTAACCAAGATGCCCTTCAGCAGGTGAATAAACTGAGGTATTATTCAACAATTTTAAAAAATGAGTTACCAAGTCACGAAAAGATAAGAAGAAGCTTAAATGAATATTACTAAGAGAAAAAAGGCAATCTGTATGATTCCAACTATATGACATCCTGATAAAGGCAAATCTATGGAGGACATTAAAAGATAAGTGGTTGCCAAAGATTGAAGGAGTGGAAGGGATGCACAGGAAAAGCACAGATTTTTAGGATAGTGAAATTATTATAAATGATACTGTAATGGTGGATTCATGCCATTATACTTTTATCAAAACTCATAGGGGCACCTGGGTGGCTCCGTTGGTTGAGCATCCAACTTCGGCTCAGGTCATGATCTCACAGTTTGTGGGTTCAAGCCCCGTGTCAGGCTCTGTGCTGACAGTTCAGAGCCTAGAGCCTGCTTCAGATTCTGTGTCTCCCTCTCTCTCTGCCCCCACCCCCTAACTCACACTCTGTCTCTCTCTCCTTCAAAAATAAATAAACATTAAAAAAAAAAAAAAAAAACCCTCACAGAATGTTCAATAGCAAGAATGAACTAGGATTCATCCTAATGTAAACCACTAACTCTGGGTGAAAAGGACATGTCAGGCTGATTAGAAACAATAAGCCACTGTTGCTAGTGAGAAGGGTGTGTATGTATGAAGGTAGAGGCTCTGTGTAAAGTCTGCACTTTCACCTCAATTTTGCTGTGAACCTAAATTGCTGTGTAAGGAAGGAAGGGAGGAAGGAAAAGGAAAGAGAAATGAAGGGAAAGAGGGAGGATGGACTGATACAACACAGCAACATGAATGAATCTTAAATGAATTACACTTAGTGAAATGTAAGAAACTAGAGTGAAAAGGTTATACACTAGATAATTCTGTTTATAGGACATTCTGGAAGAGGAAGAGCTGTGAGGTGAGAAAAGAAACCAGACCCTGCCAGAAAGTGAGGTTGGAGCAACAGCTGACCACACAGGGACATGACAGATTGTTAGAACTCCTACATTTTGATTCTGCTGATGGTTGCACAACTAATCCATTGGTCAAAACTCATGAAAGAGTAAATTTTACTGTAATGTTTACCTCAATAACCCTGACAGAGAAAGAGAGATAACATCTGTTTTCTTTAACATCTATGGAGAATCTTTTTGTTAAGTTACTATCTATAATATTTGGGATTTTTTCATTATAAATGAACTTTAAAGATTTAACACTCCGGGAAACAGTATGCACGTTCCTCAAAAAGTTAAAAACAAAATTACCCTACGACCCAGCAACTGCACTACCGGGTTTAATGTAAGGGATATGGGTATGCTGTTTTGTAGGGGCACATGCACCCCAATGTTTACAGCAGCACTATCAACAATAGCCAAAGTATGGAAAGAGCCCAAATGTCCATCAATGAATGAATGGATAAAGAAGATGTCGTGTGTGTGTGTGTATACAATATACAATACACACACACACACACACACACACACACACACACACACACACACACAATGGAGTACTATGAGGCGATCAAAAAGAATAAAATCTTGCCATTTGCAACTATGTGGATGGAACTAAAGGGTATTATGCTAAGCGAAATTAGTCAGAGAAAGACAAATATCATGTCTTCACTCATACGAGGACTTTAAGATACAAAACAGATGAATATAATGGAAGGTAAACCGAAATAATATAAAAACAGGGAGGGGGACAAAAACATAAGAGAGTCTTAAATATGGAGAACAAACAGAGGGTTACTGGAGGGACTGTGGGAAGGAGAATGGGCTAAATGGGTAAGGGGCACTAAGGAATCTACTCCTGAAATCATTGTTGCACTATATGCTAACTTGTATGTAAATTAAAAAAATAAATTAAATAAAAATTTAAAAATAAATAAATTTTTAAAAAGCCATGGAATGAATCAAATCCTCAGTATCGGAAGGAATAGCTTATACAGGAGTTTCTTACCTAATTCATTACTTAATTTCAAAGTGGATACCAAGTGGCAATTCAATTCAATATGCCTATTTTCTGTTAAATCTATTATTATAGACAAAAGCAATAAGCCTTTCTTCCTCAATTATCTTCATTTAAAAACATCCAAGATGCCCTTGAATATATTGTTAATTAAGACCATCATGATGATTTCTTTTACTTTCACAAAATACAGGATTTTTATTATGAAAGGTCGCTGTCATGGTTTACATCCATACTTTCACTGATAAACTAAGCCATAATTTTCCTAAAGAAAACATAAAAGATGATTTCCCAACATTGTGAGAAAAAGATAAAAGGTATCTTTCAGGCATTAAATCTACACACACATAAAAGAGTGGAGTTTTAAATTAAAAAAAAAAAAAAAAAAAAAGGAGGGGGGAGTAAGAAAATTAGAAATCTAGACAGAGGGTTCAAAGAGTGGTGTGACAAGTCATATCTAGAACTCAAAGTTTTAAGTGGTAAGAGCTGCATTTCATACCAAAAGTGGTTTTCTAATGGTCACAAAGTACCAGTTTTCTGTGAGTTAAACTGTTTTATCACTGCAACACTACTTGATATTTTAAGTTCGGTAAGTCAAACTACATTCACAAGTTCTACTTTTGACCTCAAAGATTACAAAGCCCCCCCCTTTTTTTTAAAGCATTTTATATTAGGGTAGGCTTATTCTGTCATTTGATTAAACTAATAAAGGAAGATTAACTGTTAACTGCAAAGAAAAGAAGGTTATGCATGTCTCTTAAAAATACACTTAAAGTCTGGGCACCTGGGTGGCTCAGTCAGTTAAGCATCCAATTCTTGATTTCAGCTCAGGTCATGATCTCACAATTTGTGAGATTGAGCCCCGTGTCAGGCTCTGCACCCACAGCGCAGAGCTGCTTAGGATCCTCTCACTCCCTCTCTCTCAAAATAAATAAACATTTAAAATCTATTAAATAAAGTCTATTAAATAATTGATACTTTCTTTTAAACAATCAGCTTCATTTTTAGGAACCTTTTTAGGAACCTTCATTTTTAGGAACAGTCAAAAGCATGACAAAATATTTAATTTCATTAGCAATTAGAGAAAAGCTAAAGAAAACAGTAATATAATATTTTTTATCCATCAGATAAAGATTCTAATATTCAGTGTTGACAACACTCAAACTAAAGGTGGGAATATAAATTAAAAGTCTTTTATGAGGGCATATTTCGCAGATCTAAGAATTAGACAAATATACTTGAGCAACAAAGATCTAAAACCAAAATTCTTTATTGAAGGATCAGAAATTAGAAATAAACCAAATGTCCATGCTGCACAATGCATGGGCATGTCATACATAATAGATCCATCCTACCAATATACAATGTAATTATTATAAAAGAACAAAACTTATCCTACACAGTAACATGAAAAGTACTCAAGATAAAAAATTAAAAGTTGTAGAAAGAAGTGTATAGTACAAGCCTGTATTAGTTCTGTAGGACTGCTATAACAAATAATCACAAATTTGGTGGTTTAAAATAACAGAAATTTCCTCTTCACAGTTCTGGAGACCAGAAGTACAAAAACAAGGAGTAGGCAGGGCCCTGCTACCTCCAAAGGCTCTAGAAGAAAATTCTTCCTTGCCTCTTCCAGCTTCTGTTGGTTCCAAGTGTTCCTTTTACTTGTGGCTTGCTTGATTTCAATCTCTGCTTTCATCTTCATATCACCTTCTTCCCATGTTCACTATCATCACATGGTCTGCTTCTCTGTGTCTTCTCTTCTAAGGAAGATTCGGTACCACCCTAATCCAAGATAACCTTATCCTGAGAGCCTTAAAATTATATTTGCAAAGACTCCTCCTCCAAAAGGCACATTCACAGGTTCCAGTAGTTAGGGCTTGAACACATTCAACCCTACAGAGCCTAGTTATATTTTATTTTTAATTGTATGAATATACAAGCACATATTCATAAGTAGGTACAAAAAACAGGATGTAAGGATACAGACAAAACCATCAATAGTAGTTACCTCTTCAGAAGGTAAGTAGATAATAAAGTGAATAAAGTGGATCTCATATTCTATTTTATATACCTCTGAAAAAATAATGAACATCTACTTTCCCATTGTCCTGGACAACCATTTCACCCACATTAAATCTCCCTTCAATCCTACAACAAACGTTCTCCCATCTTTGCTTAGCTCCCTACTTCACAGAGAAAATTGAAAGCATTATAAAAGTTCCACAAATTAAGGGGCGCCTGGGTGGCTCAGTCGGTTAAGCGTCCGACTTCAGCTCAGGTCACGATCTCGTGGTCCGTGAGTTCGAGCCCCGCGTCGGGCTCTGGGCTGATGGCTCGGAGCCTGGAGCCTGCTTCTGATTCTGTGTTTCCCTCTCTCTCTGCCCCTCCCCCGTTCATGCTCTGTCTCTCTCTGTCCCAAAAATAAATAAACGTTAAAAAAAAAATTTTTTTTAAATAAAAAAGTTCCACAAATTAAAAACCCCGTATCTACCCACAAACAAGCAGCTACACTTAGATCCTTTGCCCCCACTTCCAGTTACCTTGGAAAGATGTGTCCCCACAATTTCTCAACCTTTTTCCTATGTTAGTTTTTCACTCACTACTCAATAATTAACCTCAGCATAGAAACACATTTTCAATTTCTTTTAAAAACCTTCTCTGGAGTCCACTGTTTATACTTGCTATTTCCAACATCTGTCGTCTCATTACCACCTAATCCCACTACTATAAACCTAGCTGAGATCACCATTAACTTCTTGTTGCTAAACCCAATGGTCAATATTCAGTCCTCATTTTAACTTGACCTATCAGCAGTATAGTCAAAAATGAAAATATCTGTTGGCTTCCATGTCTTCTAACTGTGCTCCTTTGCTGGTAGCAACTTTACTGGATCTTCCTCTCTCCTCCCCAACCACTTAAAATTGGAGTACATATCCCAGTACCAAATAAAAACCATCTATACTCACTGCCTACAGATAACCCCATCTGGTCTTATAGTTTTCAATATCATCTAAACGGATTATCTCAATTTTATATCTCTAGCCTAGAAATCTTTCTTAAAACTCTTGGTTTGTATTATGCAACCTCCTACACTGACATCACCACCAGATAATCTGAAAAGCTCTTTCTCCACCAACAGATATCTACATCAGATATTTACTCCTTTGGGTCTTTGGTTCAGTAAGTTTATTCTTACCGCTGTAATAAAATTTGCAACCTTTTACCACCCAGCAACACTCTCAATTCCCTTACCTTGTTCTACCTTTTCTTTTACAAGAGTATCAATTCTCAGTTTAGTTACGCTTACCTATTGTTTATACTGTGCCCTCCTCCCCAAACTGAAATTTAACTTCCATTAGGACAGACATCTTTGCCTTCTTTGTTCACAGATTTACCTACAATAGAGCCTGTCACCTAGTAAACATATTTGTATTATTTTTTAATTAAAACAATTTTTTAAATATAAAGGCCATTTCTCATTCTATCATTTGTAGTTCATTTGCTACTCAAATTTCACTTCTGTGTATCTGTAAAATTCACTACTTCTATTTTTTTTTTCCTAAACATAATTGGACAAATCCTCCTCCCCAATACATCATTCTGTGTCACATCTCCTCTCCAAAACAACAATCTGTTTCCGTTTTAAGTAAACATATTTTAAAGTTCCTATCCTTCATCGTTATTTTAAAGCTCTCTTGCTCAGACTCCAGCCAAATTACTTTTCTCTATTTGACAGATATGTTTATATTAAATACTTTAATGAATGAAGTGAGTATATCAAGTAACTTAATTTTTTGAATGAATTATACTTGACACACAATGTTACATTAATTTCAGGAATACAACAGAGTGATTTGACAACTCTATACATTATGCTATGCTCACTAAAAGTGTAGTCACTATCTGTCACCATTCAATGCTATTATAATACCATTGACTATATTCCTTAAGCTACATCTTTGACTTATTCATGCTATATATAACATGACTTATTCATTCCATTACTGGAAGCCTGTATTTCGACTCCCCTTCACCCATTTTGCCCATCTTCCCACTCCCTTCCCATCTGGCAACTATCAGTTTGTTCTCTGTATTTATAGACCTGTTTCAGCTTTTTGTTTGTCTCTTTGCTTTTTAACATAAGATTTTAGTTTGATTTATTCATTTTCTTTTTTAACTCCTTTTTTGGTAAGCAGGTAATGAACTGATGCAGAGCAAGTCCTCTGGGTAGTTTTTTCCAAAATACAAGTAGCATCTTCCTCTCTACTCTGACTCTACACATTTACATATTCTGATTTATCAGAGGAAGACATAAATGGGTATATGGTTTTCAAAAACCCTTCCTAGACCATTTTGATGTACTACAATCACTAGATTGATGGCCACTGAATTAAAATATACAAAATGATAACTACAGCTTGTGATTCATAATCTGTAAGTCTCTACATCCAGGCTTTTCTAAATGAAAAATATTTTCAGAGGAACCAAGAAGTTAACAGCAAACAGGTTTGATTAATCCTAAGAAATAAGTAGTGATGGCATGTCTACCTATAACCACCTTAAAAATTCTATGCTTGTTACCATGTTACATCCTTTTCCAGTCTTCCTCTTACCTGCTAATGCCTATAAATTTATAATATTCAAAACTGCACTGTTGTTGAAAAGGAATTAATTTCTTCTTCCCTTTCTCTGATATGCTATGTTCTTCTATATGTCTATAATATGACAATGTCCTTCTAGGTCCTCTCGTTTTTGGCATACTTCCCAAACTTTTTTTTTCCTCTGTCTAGAAAGCTTCGACTAGAATTGTTAAAGAAAACAATTTCTGGATACTCACACTAGCCTCCATTCCTAATCTTGAGCAATTTAGAAGACTTAAGAAAAAGGATCACTAGAGAGTGGGTTTCTAACCTCAGTAACTCAAACTCAGTTTTCTCCTCCGTTAAATGGGTATATAGAACTAAATTATCTCAAAAGTCTCTTCCAGCTCTAGAATATATGAACCAATTATTCTGTTATTTATAATGGGATTACTAGCAAGAAATTGGAAACAAGGTCCCTCAAGAACCATTTAAAAAAATAATAAATGTGCTATCTCAAATATTTTAAGTAAACATAATCCTTATCTTGAGTGACTACATCTTTAAAAAGGTTTAAGTATATTCTATTTTTAAAATACCCAATTTATCTGGAAAATATATTGAACTTTTTATAAAAATGGATTTTTATCTTTTAACTGTTTGATTCCTGATTAAATCCTAACCCCTAGTTGACATACCACCACCAGTATTCTATCTTCAACTGTCTATGTGTGTATACACACACAGTTGACCCTTGAACAATGCAGGAGTTAAAGGAAGCACACCCTGAATCCCTCTCAAACAGTAAAAAATCCATATATACCCTACTGAACTGGTGAAGTCAAGTTTTACCGATGACATGAAGAGTTGATTAACACATATTTTCTATGAGGTATATATTACATACTGTATTCTTATAATAAAGCTAGAAAAAAGAAAATGTTATTAAGAAAGTCATAAAGAGGAAATACATTTACAGCACTTTGCTGTATTCATCAATACTGTAAGTTTACCTCGTCCATTTATAAGATGAATCATCTGTCAGTACCTAAATCCGTACTGTCTTGTATGATACAAAACACTGTAGATGTTATACATACTAACACTAGATATCAAAAATGAAAAGATAATACAAAACAGAAATTCATAGTTATTTACAAATATAACAATTCATCATTGATAGCAAAGAAATAATATGATTTCTTTATGGTAGCCTAGCATAATCAGTACAACTGCTTCATGGTAGCCTAGCCTAAACACTAAAGAATGAGTCATTATAAATCTGTTACGACATACAATATTGGAGTCAAGTTCATAACACAGCATTAAAAACATTGCTACTTTCAGGGGGTGGGGACACCTGCGTGCCTCAGTTGGTTAAGCGTCCAACTTCAGCTCAGGTCATGATCTCACTGTTTCTGGGTTCGAGCCCAGGGTTGGACTCTTTAATGACAGCTCAGAGCCTGGAGTGTGCTTTTGTTTCTGTGTCTCCCTCTCCCTCTCCCTCCCTCCCTCCCTCCCTCTCTCTCTCTCTCTCTCTGCCCCTCTCCCACTCGTGCTCTATCTCTCTTAAAAATAATTAACACTTAAAAAAATTATTTTTAAAGAAACACTGCTACTTAAAAAAAAAAAAAAAAAAACACTTTCCTGTGATGACAGGCTGATACACAGTTTCTCCAATTGTGAGAGAGAGACATACTGTACAGTAATGTAATTCTCTGAAAGCAAAATTTTAAAACAGTGGGGAAACTAAAACATTATTAATATAATATTAAATATCACTCACCTTATTGATTCCTATGTAAGGACAGGCTATCCATTTCCATACAAGTCTTGCACACAATGTCCTACATAATGAATACTTAGGCGACAATGATGATGACACAAAAGCATCTCATAAAATTCTTGCCATCCATTTTTTAAAATTTTTTTAATGTTTGTTTATACTTAAGAGAGAGACAGAGTGCAAGCAGGGGAGGGGCAGAGACAGAGGGAAACACAAAATCCAAAGCAGGCTCAGGCTCTGAGCTGTCAGCACAGAGCCCAATGCGGGGCTTAAACTCACGAACCACAAGATCATGACCTGAGTCCAAAGTCGGACGCTTAACCGACTAAGCCACTCAGGCACCCCTCTTGCCATCCATTTGCAATGGCGTAATCTTTCCAGACTTTCATGTTCTCTCTTTCGGGGTTTTCTTCCACAACGTTGATGATCCTTTCCATCACGTACCATGTAAAATAAGCGTTAAAGGTCCTTTTGACCCCCAGATTTACAGGATGAATTCGAAATGTGTATGGGGACAAACAGACCACTCCAACGCCACTGGTGTTCAACTCATGGTGTTATGGGTGGCCACAAGCATTGTCTGATATCAAAAGAACTTTATTTAAAAGGCAATCCCTTCTGGCAAAGGTACTTCCTGACTTCAGGGACAAAGCACCAATGAAACCAATCCAAGAAAGGGTTCTCACCGTCCAGGCCTTCTTGCTATACAACCAAAAGACTGGCAGCTGTTGACTGTCCTTTTCCTTCAAGGTTTGGGTGTTAGTGGCTTTACAGATAAGGATAGTCCTGATCAGTTAAGTTAGCCTATCCATCCCAGCCTTAAATCCTGGTGCTCGCTGCTTTCCTTACTAATAAATGTCCTTTGTGGTTTCACCCCCTCCCTCTAGAATAAGGATTTTCTGTCTGTATTAAAAACCTGTTCAGGCAGATATCCCTTCAACGATTTTCTTAATTCCATCTGGGAACTTGTCTTCTGTCCTTGGTCAACAGAAGCAGCTTATCCTGTTCTCTTTGACATTTTTTAAGGCAAACCACTTTCTAAAATTGTCAAACCAACCTTTGCTGGCACTAAATTCTCCAATTTCAGGTCCTTAACCTTCCTTTTGTTTAAGGATGTCATATAACGACTTCCCTTTTTCTCAAGTCATATTAGAGTCTATATAGGTACACCTTTCTTACAGAAATCACGCATCCTCATAAAAGCTGCATTTTCAATAAAAAATAAGGTATTTTTGCAAAAAGTGCAAGGTTTTCATGCCTACTGGCATAACTGCAGCAACAACTTCATGAATTTTCTTTTTTCTTAACAATGGTCCTTACACTAGAATCATTTATATTGAAATGGTAGGCAACCCAGCTACAGACCTCAATCTACAGTACATATCAAGCAATTCAAATATTTTTTATAACATAATGACTCTTCTCTGTTTCTTAGGAGCACTTCCAACATCACTAGTGGCACTTCATATGGGTCCCATGGTGTTATTCAAAGTTTACGGCATTGTGCTAAACATGATGAAAAATAACACAAGAACCACAAGAGATCACTTTTTACTGTGATATGCAACTTACTGGAAAGATGAACTGTTCATGCAGAGATGATTAACATCACCTGGTGTTTTAAGTAGATACTTCCAACACTTGAGTTCACCAGAACAGCAATATGAGGTCATTATGAAATTATCACAATAGTACCGTAGGTACCACAGTTAATTTTATGCAGTTATGACTTAATGCTGCATTTTTATATTTATCTACATTTCTTTTGACTCCAAATGGTACCATGTATGATCTATAAGTATTTGTGTGCCTAAGTTTTGACAAATTTTAACTTTTTATAATAGAATTCTACACATCTTATGGTAGCAAATGATAAAATAAACAACTACTTAAGGATATTTTACGCATTCGTGACATGCCTAACATTTTCTTAACTTTTTCAATAATTATAGACTATGTGGTTTGTGAGCAAGTTTTTTTAAACTGTCACAAATCTCTAAAAAATCTTCCACTATCTTTATTGGAAAAAAGTCAGTATATACCAGTCAGCCTACATAGTTCCAACCTATGTTGTTCAAAGGTCAACTAGTGAAAAATCTTTTTAAAAAAGAATCTTTACTTCAGTGAAAACATCAGTACCCATTATCTCATTATAGGAAAATTGTCCTACAGAATAAGTAGTTCTCATTCTACCCTTTCAGATAAGTTCTAAGTCATTTCATGCCATTATCTAAAGCAGCTCAAAAAAGTACAAACAGCTACAAAACTCGAACTTGTTTCCTACCTCTGTGACTGAACACCTGGTATGCTGCTCCCTCCCTCTCCGCAACCAAATAAATACACTTACCTGCCTGAGCGTCAACTGGAAAGATAAAATGCCTATCTTCTAGGGATGATATGAGGATAAAAACAGATCTAATACATCTTTTGGTGTCCTAAGAATATAGTAGTCACTCAATAAAAGCTAGCTAAAATCATTTTACAAATCCATTCTTTTTACCCATTGAAACTTCAAATGAAGTCCACCAATTAATATAAGATATGAAGAAATATTTTTTTGCCCTCATAATTTTACTATATAAGTTAAATTTTGATTGATTCAAACCTAATTTGGCTATTGTTTTACATTTATTTTTTAAAATAAAAATCACTAACAGGTGGCACCTGGGTGGCTCAGTTGGTTAAGCGTCGTCTGACTTTAGCTCAGGTCATGATCTTGCGGTTCATGAGTTCAAGACCCACGTCGGGCTCTGTGTTGACAGTCCAGAGCTGGAGCTCCTTCAGATTCTGTCTCTCTCCCTCTCTCTCTCTCTCTCTCTCTCTCTCTCTCTCTCTCTGCCTCTCCCTGTTCATGCTCTGCCTCTCTCTCTCACAAATAAATAATAAAACATTAAAAAAATTTTTTTGAAAATCACTAATAGCTAAAATGACCAACCAATATTGGTCAATATTAAATTAAGTGATTAAATCAGCAAATATGACTTTATAAATTGCTGTATGTTTGCTAATACTTAAACTTAAAATTCACTTCAATTATCCAGGTTCATTCACAGATTTTAGGCCAGCAAATTGTTTAGATAAAATATCAACACGGTTGACCCTTGAACAACAAGGGGATTGGGGCAATGACCTGTGCAGTCAGAAAAATCCACATATAATTTTGACTCCCCAAACCTTAACTACTAACAGCCTACTATTGACCAGAAGCCTTACCAATAATATAATAGTCAACTAATACATATTTTGCATCTTGTATTATTACATACCATATTCTTACAATAAAAGCTAGAAAAGAGAAAATGTTAAGAGAATCATATTTTAAAAATCAAAGTAAATACTTTATAGTACTGTACTGTATTTATCCAAGAAAGTCCACGTATAAGTGCACCACACAATTTAAACTCATACTGCTCAAGGGTCAACTGCATATAAAAGTAAAGGCTATGGTGACATCACAGAAGATGGTAGAGAAAGAATCTCCAAGAATCAGAACCACCACTGAAACAATATTGAGCTGGCAAAAACTATGAGAATCAACTATTACACAGGCGCCTGGGTGGTTCAGTCTGTTAAGCTTCCAACTTTGGCTCAGGTCATGATCTCATGGTTAGGAAGTTTGAGCCCTGCATAGGGCTCTCTGCTGTCAGCAAGAGCCTGCTTCAGATCCTCTGTCCCCCCTTTCTCTCTGCCCCTCCTCTGTTCATTTTGTCTCTCTCTCAAAAATAAATAAACTTTAAAAAAATCTTAAAAGAATGAATTATTTTGGAACTCTGGACTCTAGTCAAATGATTGCAATAAAGCAAGAGTTCTTAATAAGAAAGAGACTGGTAAACTTTGGTTAATTTCTGCATTTTGTGTAGCAGCCACCACCCCCTCATCTACCAGCATGGAAGCAAACACCTTGTAGGTATGGCAGCTTAGGTTCCTGCTGAAGCTTACTGTGCTAGGGTGGGCAGTAAGGACTTACTCTCTCCAAAAAATGGGGTTATGTGTTTTGATCTGCCTGCCAGGTAACTGTAAGACTAGCACAGAGGCTGGCCATTATTTCAATTCCACAGGGCTAAAGTGGCTTCCTGGACAGCATTTATCAAAGAAATGTAAGACTTTTTCCCCCCTTTCATTACCAGATCAAAGCTCAAGGAACTATCAGGTCACTGCCTGACCATGAAGATAATAAAACAGAGACTTCAATGACCACATATAAATAGCAAAGTGGTGGTAGTTCTTACCAGTAAATACTATAAATGTAAAAGGCTTAAACGTATCAGTTAAAAGACAGAGATCAGTGGGGTGCATGGGTGGCTCAGTAAGTTAAGCATCTGACTCTTGGTATTGGTCAGGTCCTGCATCAGCTCCAGACTAGGCATGGAGTCTGCTTAAAATTCTCTCACTCTTTCCCTCTGCCTCTTCCCCCCTCCCTTGTGTTCTCTCTCTCTCTCTCTCTCTCTCTCTCTCAAAAAAAAAAAAAAAAAAAAAAAAAAAAAAAGACACAGATTGGCAAAACGTATTTAAAGCTATTATCCCACAATATACTCCTTATAAGAGACTCACTATAGACCCAAAGACACAAATAGTTTGAAAGTAAAAAAATGAAAAAAGATCTTTCATGCAAATAGTAACCAAAAGAGAGCTGGTGTATCAATATTAATAGCAAACAAAACAGATTGTAAGCCAAAAATTGTTACCAACGACAAAGAAAAATATTACATATTGAAAAAACGATTAATTTGACAAGAAAATAACAATTATAAGCAAGGGAAAAGCCCCAAAACAATAAGAACTGAAAGGAGAAACAGGTAGTTGAATAGTAATACTTGGGAGATTCAAAAGGCCCACTCTCAGCAACAGCTGAAACATCTAGACAGAAGATCAATAAAGAAACCAAGGACCTGAACAATATTGTAAATCAAGTAGATACTACAGACATGTACTCAACATCCCCCTGCCCAATAGGAGCAGAACACATATTCTTAAGTCTACATGGAACATTCTCCAGGACAGACTCTATGTTAGGCAACAAAACAATCCTCATAAATTTAAATTCACTGAAACCTACAAAGTATTTTCTCCAACCACAATGGAATGAAACTAGAAATCAGTAACAGAAAAAAAAACTGGAAAATTAGCAATATGAATCCACTCTTAATACTTCAAAGAATAAATCACAAGGAAAATTAGAAAATAACTTCAGGTTAATAGAAATGAAAATAGAAATGTTACCCAAACATTAGGATACAACAAAAGCAGTACTCAGAAAGTAACTTATAGCTTTAAAGGCCTACATTGAAAATGAAGAACTATCTCAAATCAACCTAAATTTATACCTTAAGGAACTAGAAAAATAGCAAACTAAGCCCAAAGCCAGCGTAAAGAAGGAAACAATAAAAACTAAAGCAAAGATTAACAGAGAACAGGAAAACAATGGAGAATCAATGAAACTAAAAATTAGGCTTTTTAAAAGATCAACATAATTGACAAATCCTTAACTAGACTATGAATAAAATAGACAAAATACAAATAAATAAGATCAGAAATGAAAGGACATTGTAATAGTCCCCCCCAGCCCCTACACCCTTATTGCTTTCTGCTATTTCAATTACCTGTGGTCAGTCATGGTCCAAAAGCAGGCGATCCTCCTTCTGACTTATCAGAAGATAAATAGTAGCCTAATGCTACGTCACAATACCTATGTCATTCACCTCACTTCTCTCATCACAGAAACATTTTATCATCTCATCATGTAGGCATTTTATCATGTCACATCATCACAAGCAAAAGGGTAAGCACAGTACAATAATATATTTTGAGAAAACATTCTCATACCTTTTATTACAGTAAATTGGCTCTTATTCTATTGTACTTTTAGTTACTATTAATCTCTTACTTTCTTCAGTGATGGTCAAGGAGCTTTTGAGTAAGAGTAATCTCTTACTCTCTTGCCTAATTTATAAACTAAATATATCATAGCTGTGTTTGTATAAGGAAAAACACTATATGTAGGGTGGGGTACTACATGTAATTTCATGCAGTCACTGGGGGTCTGGGAATGTATCCCCCTGGATAAGAAGGAACAAAGGACTACTTAATTTCACAGAATATAAAAGGACTGTAAGAGACCACTATGAACAATTACACACTTATAAATTAGATAATCTAAATGAAAAGGACAAATCTGTAAAAACATGGAAATTACCAAAACTATCTCAAAGAGAAAAAAAAACCTCAACATGCCTGTAACAGGAAAGTGAATACTCAAAAACTCCCAAAGAAAAGCACAAGTCTAGATGGCTTCACTGGTGAACTCTACCAAACATTTTAAAAAGAACATTGGAGGTGGTTCAAGATGGCAATGTGGGAAGATCGCGAACTCACCACCTCCCACAGACACAAAAAACCTACAGCTACATATAAAATTACCTCTGAAAAAGATATGAAAACTAGCTGAACAGCTCCTCCAAAACAAAGGATAAAAGTGCTACATTAAGACATGAAAGATAGGGAGAGTCTCCTCAACAATCCTCTCTCACCCTCCTTCACCCTCAACAATCCAACTCCCACCCCCCTTCACCCCAGCATTACAACCCACAATCAGGAAGGATCTCACAACTACAGAGTTTCTCTCTGAGAAGCAAAGGGGTGTGCTCCACACCAGGCACCTCAACCCTTGGGACCGTCACCAGAGAGATAAGCCCCCAACATGTCAATCTTTGAAAACCAATGAGGCTTATGGTCCCAGAGGACCACAGGACTAGAGGATTATAGGGAACAGAGATTTCACTATTAAAGGGCTCACATAAAAACTCAACTGCCCTGGGGGCCAGCACAAAAGGGATAGTTTGAAAAGCTCCTTGACCATCACTGAAGAAGATTCATTTGCTAATATTAAAAGCATCAACCATACTGGCACAAAAACAGACACTTAGATCAATGGAACAGAATAAAGAACCCAGAAATGAACCCACAAACATATGGCCAACTAATCTTTGACAAAACAGGAAAGAATATCCAATAGAATAAAGACAGTCTCTTCAGCAAGTGGTTCTGGGAAAACTGGAGAGCAACATGCAGAAGAATGAACCTGGACCACTTTCTTATACCATACACAAAAATAAACTCAAAATGGATGAAAGACCTAAATGTTAAGACAGGAAGCCATCAAAATACTTGAGAAGAAAGCAAGCAAAAACCTCTTTGACCTCGGCAGCAGCAACTTCTTACTCAACACATCTCCAGAGGCAAAGGAAACAAAAGAAAAAATGAACTAATGGGACCTCATCAAAACAAAAGGCTTCTGCACAACGAAGGAAACAATCAGCAAAACTAAAAGGCAACCAACAGAACAGGAGAAGACATTTGCAAATGACATTATCAGATAAAGGGTTAGTATCCAAAATCTACAGAGAACTTACCAAACTCAACACAAAAAAAACAAAGAATCCAGTGAAGAAATGGGCAAAAGACATGAACAGACACTTCTCCAAAGAAAACATCCAGATGGCCAACTGACACATGAAAAAATGCTCAACATCACTCATCATCTGGGAAATACAAATCAAAACCACACTGAGATACCACCTCACACCTGTCAGAATTGCTAACATTAACAACTCAGGCAACAACAGATGTTGGCGAGGATGTGGAGAAAGAGGATCTCTTTTGCACTGCTGGTGGGAATCCAAACTGGCGCAGCCACTCTGGAAAACAGTATGGAGGTTCCTCAAAAAATTAAAAACAGAACTACCTTATGACCCAGCAATTGCACTACTAGGTATTTATCCAAGGGATACAGGTATGCTGTTTTGAAGGGACACATGCACCCCAATGTTTATCAACAATAGCCAAAGTATGGAAAGACCCCAAATGTCCATCGATGGATAAATGGATAAAGAAGATGTGGTGTGTGTGTGTGTGTATGTGTGTGTGTGTATACACACACATACATACATACACACACACACACACACACACATATACGCACACACGCACACACACACACATACATACAATGGAGTATTATGCAGCAATCAAAAAGAATAAAATCTGGTCATTTGCAACTACATGCATGGAACAAGAGGATATTATGCTAAGCAAAATTAGTCAGAGAAAGACAAGTATCATATGACTTCACTCATATGAGGACTTTAAGATACAAAACAGATGAACATAATGCAAGGGAAGCAAAAATAATATAAAAACAGGGAGGGGGACAAAACATAAGAGACTCTTAAATATAGAGAGCAGAGGGTTGCTGGAGGGGTTGTGGGAGGGGGGATGGGCTAAGTGGGTAAGGGGCTTAAGGAATCTACTCCTGAAATCATTCTTGCACCATGTACTAACTAACTTGGATGTAAATTATAAAAAATGAATATAGAAAGTAAAAAAATAAATATAATAAAACTAACTTCATATCTGTTACAAAAAAAAAAAAAAAAAAAAAAAAAAAAAGCATTAGCCTGAGGTACAGGAGACTATTAGAACTCCCTCCAGGGACAGAGGCATTGACAGATACCATATTTGCATACTCTTCCTACCTTGCCAGCGCCAGTGCTGGCAGGAGCCGTATCTGTACTCTCCCTCTAACCTGCTAACACTTCCAAGTGTGCTCTGCTCCCATATGACCTCCACTATCCTGCCAAAGCCAGGGGCTGTGTGTAGGCAGGGTACACCCTTTAATGCCTAGCCCTGATGTCCAGAGAAGATTGTGCTTCCGGGGTCCATGGATCTGAACCAGAGAGACAGTTCTTGGCAGTCTACCACTCCCAGGGCACTGCATAGACAGCAGACTGAAACACATCCCAGTCTTTCTGTGCAAAGGTCTATTTACTTGTACTGAAGCTTCAGCCTAAAGAGCATAATTCAGAATTGCCACTCACAAAGAGGCTACAAATGTGCTCTCAGGGAATGTAGGTCAGTGGACACCATCTTTGTGTTCTCCTTTGGCCTTGCTACAGCTTGCCGTTATCTAACACAAGATATCATACTCTCCAAGAGCCCCAATTTTTGCAACTGTCACCAAGAGGACACCTCTAGATTGCCTGGTCTGGAGTCCAGCATGATTTACGACTGCCATCCCACTGGACTGTGTATATCTCTGAGAAATTAAAAGCCTCTCCCCACAGATCTAGCTTCTAATTAGCCTGAAACCAGAGGTGGACTGAGATCCCTCCCTCTGGAATACTCACAGATCTTGGCACTTCCTCAACAATTGAACTTATAAAGAATAAATTAGGCTGCTTAGACAATTACAAAGGCTAAAGAGAAAGCCAAGAGCTAGGGTAAGTTTGTTTAAAGGATAAGGTTTATCTCCTACACAAGGCCACTCCTTCAGGACTGGGAGAGATAGCTGTTTTGCTTAATACCCAGACAAAAACATGGAGAGTCGGGCAACAAAAGGAGACGGAGGAAAATGCTACAACCAAAACAAGATAAAACCCTGGAGAAAAACATTAATGAAAGGAAGTTAAGTAAATTTACCTGATTAAGAGTCCAAAGTAATGGTCATAAAGATGCTCACTGAATTCAGGAAAAGAAATCAATGAACACAGCAAGAACTTCAGCAAGAGACAGAAAATATAAGGAAGTACCAAAGAGAATTCCCAAATCTGAAAAATACAATAACTAAACTGAAAACTATAGTAGAGGGGTTCAACAATACGCTAGATGAAGCAGAAGAAACAATCAGTGATCTGGAAGACATGGCAGTGGAACTCAACAAAACAGAGAAAATAAATATAAAAATAATCATCATCATCATCACTATTATTAGTGACAATAGTGATTATTATTATTTGAAAAAGCAAATCAAGCTTAAGGAACCTACAAAACATTAAGCAGAATAACATTCACATTATAAGGGTTCCAGAAGGAAAAGAAAGGGACAGAAAACTTAATTTTAAGAAATGGCTAAAAACTTCCCTAACCTCTGGAAAGAAACAGACACCCAAATCCAGGAAGCCCAGAAGAGTTCCAAACAAGATAAACCCAAAGAGACCCACATCAAGACACATTATAATTAAAATGCCAAAAGTGAAACAAAGAATCTTAAAAGCAGCAAAGACAACAACTTCTTCTATATAAGAGAACCTGTATAAAGCTATTAGCACATTTCTCTGAAAAAATCTCTGCATACAAAAAGGAAGATACAAAATATACTGAAAGTGCTGAAGGGAAAAAACTTCCAACAAGAATATTCTCCCAGCAAAGCTATCATTCAGAACTGAAGGAGAGAGAACAGTCTGTTCAGACAAAAAACAAAAAAAAGGCTGAGTCCATTGCAACTAAATCAGCCCTACAAGAAATGTTAAAGGTTGTTCTTCAAGCTGAAAAGACATTAATTATAAGGGAAAACACACACACACACACACACACACACAAAAGTGTAAAAATCTCACTGGTAAAGGTACATATAGGATAAACTAGTAGGTTCATCACTTATAAAGCTAATATGTAGGTTAAAAGGTAGAAGTGGTAAAAAAAAACCAATTACAATCATTAAGATATGTACAAAATTTTAAAAAGTAAAATGTCACATTAAAAACATTAAAAGGGGAGGCAGTAAAAACACAGTTTCAGAATGCATTCAAACTTAACTATTATTGAAAGTAGGAAGTTAACCTGCTATCCTTAAACAGAAAGTCATCAAACCAAAAGGGAAAAAGCAAGAGAAGAAGAAAGGCATAGAGATGAACTACAAAACAGAAAACAATGAACAAAATGACATTAAGTACATACCTACTAATTAGTTTAAATGTAATGGAAGTAAATATTTTAAAAGACACAAAATGCCTGAATAGATTTAAAACAACAAGGGGCACCTGGGTGACTCAGCTAAGCAACCAATTCTTGATCTTGGCTCAGGTCATGATCTCAGGGTTCATGAAGTGAAGCCCCACATCCAGCTCTGTACTAGTAGCGCAGAGCTTGCTCGGGATTCTCTCTCTCTCTCTCTCTCTCTCTCTCTGTCTCTCTGCCCCTCCCCTACTCATATGTGCACTCTCTACTCTCTATCTCAAAATAAATAAAAAAACAACAACAAAAAGGGGCTCCTGGGTGGCTCAGTTAGTTAAGCATCTAGGCTCCACACTGGGCATGGAACCTGCTTAAGATTCTGTCTCTCTCCCTCCCCCTCTGCCCTTCCCCTGTTCAAGCTCTCACTCTTATATACATATAAGAAATGGAAATGGAAACATATATATAGAGTATATATAGAGAGAGTATATATATAATATATACATATATAGTATACACATAATATATACATATATAGTATATACAGTATATATATAATATACATATATAGTACATATATATATATATATACTATATGTATATAAACAAAGTGAAGAAATGGAAAAGGATACAGACTGAAAGTAAAGAAATGGAGGTTTCATGCAAATGGAAACCAAAAGAAAGATGGGGTACTTATTGCTTTTGCCAGACAAAATAAACTTTAAAACAAAGACTGTAATAAGACAAAGATGGGCATTACATAATGACAACAGGGTCAATCCCCAGCAACAAGATACAACAGTTCTAAATATTCATAAACACAACACAGGAACACCTTAATGTATAGAGCAAATATTAGCATATCTGAATGGAGTAATTGATACAATGCAATAATAGTAGGGGGATTTAATACCCCACCACTCACATCAATGTAACCACCCTGTCAAAAATCTATGTAGTCAAAGTTGAAGAGTCAATGTAATTATCTAGTTTAAAAAAAAAAAAAAAAAGGAAACAGCCTTAACACATCAGTTCCATAAAAACAAGCATATACAGAAAATTCCATACAACAGCAGAATATAGTTTTTCTCAAGTGCACATGGAGTATTCTCCAGGATAAGTCATATATTAGACCACAAAAACAAGTCTCGATAAATTTAAGAAGACTGAAATGTATCAAGCATCTTTTCCTATCTCAATGATCAGAAACTAAAAATCAACTGCAAGAAAAAAAATTAGAAAAATCACAAATAGGGGCACCTGGGTGGCTCAACTGGTTAAGTGTGTGACTCCTGATCTGGGCTCAGGTCATGATCTCACAGTTTATGGGTTCGAGCCCTGTGTTGGCTCCACATTGTCAGCAGATTCTCTCTCTCTCCGTAACCCCTCCCCCCGCTCAAGTTTTCGCGCACACGCTCGCGCTCACTCTCTGTCAAAAATAAACTTAAAAAAAAAAAAAGACTACCTAAAAACTGTTAGAATAAATGAATTCAGTAATGTCGCAGGGTACACATATGCTGCATTTTTATAATCACTTACTTTTAATGTTTATTTACTTTTGAAAGAGAAAACATGTGCAAGAGCAGGGGAGGGGCAGAGAGAGAATCCCAAGCAGGTTCTGCCTCCTGAGCATAGAGCCTGATGCGGGGCTTGAACTCACAAACCGTGAGATTATGACCTGAGCCAAAACCAAGAGTCTGATGCTTAATCGACTGAGGCACCCAGGCACCCTGGATCATAGTTTACTTCTTAATTTTTTTTTTTTTTTTAACGTTTATTTATTTTTGAGACAGAGAGAGACAGAGCATGAACAGGGGAGGGGCAGAGAGAGAGGGAGACACAGAATCTGAAATAGGCTCCAGGCTCTGAGCGGTCAGCACAGAGCCCGACGCGGAGCTCGAACTCACGGACCGTGAGATCATGACCTGAGCCGAAGTCGGACGCTTAACCGACCGAGCCACCCAGGCGCCCCCATAGTTTACTTCTTAATACCACTTTAATAATGGAAACAAACATTAACTTCACCCTTACTTACTCATGACCCTGAGATCATGACCTGAGCCAGAATTAAGACTCTGAGGGTTAACTGACTAAGCCACCCATGTGTGGCTTATCATTAAGCTCAATTAATAAGGCAAGGATAAACAGACTAATTTAACAGGATGGAGGATCAGAGACAGACCACGCATATATAGATATGTATTACAAAAAGATGACACTGCAGAGCAATGGGACAGCTTTGTGACACTGTGTCTCATTATTTATAAATGGTGCTGGAACAACTGGATATCCATCTATATGGAAAAAAAAAAGTTAAAACCTGACCTAACACTATACATACACAAAAATCATTTCCAGATGAAGTACATCCCTAAATGGGAAAGGTAAATATTTCTTGGTGATATAGGAGAATAACTTCATAATTTCCAAGTAGGGAAAACAATTTTTAAACAGGGCAAAAAAGCGCTAAGCATAAAGGAAAAGACTGAAAAATGTAAATATATAAGAACTTCTCTGCACCAAAAGTTAGCATTTAAGCACCTCACCCAACTACAGAATGGAAGATATTAGTAATCTATTGAAACTGACAAAATGCTCCTATTCAGATTATATAAAGAGCCCCTATGAATCAAAATATAGACAATCCAAAAGAAAAATGGACAAGTGACAACAATCACTTTACAAAACAGCGTATCAAAAAGGCCCAAGTTGAGGTGCTCAACATCAATAATAGCCAGTAAAAATACAAATAAAAATGCTCAAAAATGGCTAAAACTTTAAAAGGCTGGCAACAAGTGCTCAGGAGAAAATTAAGGAAAGGCAATTCTAATATACTGCTGGCAAATTTAAAGTCTGGTAGAACCACCTTGGAAGCAACCTGTCATTTTCTAACCTGGTCTACCTTAGGACCAAGAGATTTTATTCCTAGACATGGATCCAACAGAAATGGCTACACATGTGCATTAAAAAGATACAAAGCAGTGTTTTAAGAAGCATTATTTGTAATGGCCCCAAACTGAAAATTATCTCATGCACATCAAGAGTAAAATGGATAAACTGTGGTATAATCACACAATTGAATACTAAAGTAATAAAAATGAACTACAGATCCACACAACATGGATAAATCTCAAAAATGTGCTACTGAGTGAATGAAACAATACTCAAAACATACAGAGTGATTATGTCTACATGAGATCCAAAACCAGACAAAGCCGAACTATATAGCATTTAGAGATACAGACTTAGGTAGAAACGTTTTTTTTAAACAAGAAAATTATAAACATAAAAGTCAGGCTAATGGTTCATTTAGGGGAAAGAGGTAGGGCTTTAATGCAAATAGGCATGCCATGGAGGAGTTTCTTCAGTGCTGACAATGTTCTAGTCCTTGACCAAGTAAGAATTTCATAATGTTTATAATTATTTAAATAGTACATTTATGTTTGATGCACTTTATGTGCTTTATTTCACAATTAAAAGTTCTCAAAAGGCGTATTAATGTGAAAAGTCTACTGGACATTTCAGACAATTACTGTAGCCAAAATGATATATATCAAAGGTGTGTGTGTGTGTGTATATATATATATATATATATATATTGACATGAATAACTTATAATGGTTCCCATCACTTAGATAAAGACATCACTTTTGGTCTGATTACAAATGGTTTCTGCTCTGGCCTTGCTCTTGCTTAGTAATGATGAAGTATAGAAGCAGAAAAATGTTTACCTTTAGCCTGTAAGGCTGACCTATGGCATGCAAGTTTCGATAAGAATCAAATACGTGCTGGTTACTACATCCTTAAAGGGTCTCATGACTGCCTGCATATCTCACCAATAGTTAATATCAAACTGAATGATAAGCACCAGAGAAATAGTGCTAAAGTAGTTTTATGAGTAGAAAATCAAAGAAACATTTATGATCTAATACTCCCTGCACATCCCCTCTCCCTTGAGCACTAAGCATATAACTACCAGCCTCATACAGCACAAAGGGCAGTCCTTTCTGCCCATGAGTCCTGTCTCCATCCTTCTTAAATAAACTTACTAAATTGCACTATACAACGTCTCAAGAATTCTTGACCATCGCGCTTCACAACCCTACTCCAATACAAATGCCTGCACTTTCCTTCGATCAATCTTTATCAGCTTGTTTTATCTTGGAAAAAGATAAAATCCTTAGGGTTAAATCTTCCAAATAAGAGTTTTCCAATGAGCAGTAATGCAAACCACTAGTATCTAAGTAGTTTTGGGTGCTATGCTAACCAAGTTTTTTAAGTTATACTTGTTTACTGATTTTAACAGTTATTTTTTATTTATGGCAAGTGACATTAATTTCCCACTCACTATAATAAATATATATTCGTTTCCTTTTGAAATGAATTCAGAGAAAAACAACAATTTTAAAAACACACTAAGTAAATAACAGCAATGGTAGTAAATACCTATTGCAAAATTGATGACATTTGTACCTGAATAACTCAAGTTCTGCAAATACTACTATGATCCATAACTTTGACCATGTGCTTCTATGATGCTTATCCTACAAACCCAATTTAGCCATGAAGACAAGAAAACATGACTCAAACAAGTTCTCTTCTGTAAAAGCAAAATAAATTACTGACTAAACCCACAAATATGGCTATATTACAACTACCTTCTAATTAGCTAACTGGCCAAAGCAGCTTTTAACATTTCAGTGCTTGGGGGGAGGGGGGGGGCGGGGGGTGTTAAAAACATCTGTTAATTCTCTCCCTTGTATACAACGGTCCATAGTAGAAAGAAGCATAAACTTTTAAATTAAAGCTGTCCTGGGCTCCAATGCTGACAGTAACTAGTTGTAAGCCGACTTTCTCCAAATTATTACACTTCTCCAAGCCTTAGTTTTCACATATATTATAGTGAGGAAACAATATATCCCTTCTGCAAATTATTTCACATTTCTGAACCTTGGTTTGGAAAGAAGATAACAATACATCCCTTCCAGCATTGTCCTATGGATTAAGTTGGAATTTATTTAAATGGCTCATCACAATTGTACTTAACAGGCCCTTATAAATAGTTGCACTCTGTCTCTCGTCTGGTCTTTGCTCTTCTTTATAAATGCATAGAGCATAAAGCCACACAGTACTGGTAACCCTGTCCCAACACCTATACCCAAAAAATAATCCACATGCACTTATTTAACTTCTTCATTTTGTCCTCTGGACAATCATGAGTGAACTAAAAACAGATATTATAATGTCTCCACGTCACAAGTCAACTGAGGCTCAAAAAAAGCAGAGTACCCATATAGATCAGTAGAACTAAAATGAAAGCCCTCCATTTACCATAAATAGGTACCAGTGATTTTGATGTTATAGGCATTTTAGTCCTAATAGACTAAATATAGTCCTACATATCAGGAAAAGAAAACCTATAGTGTTTTCAGAAAACAAACAAAACAGACCATGGATCTGAGAGTATCCACGGGCTCTATAATCCAAATCAGGAATCACATTATGGAAAGTAACACTTAAAACTTTAATTTTTAACGCAAGTGAATTCTGAATGTAAATGATAAAAGTCATTTTCCTAAAATGGTAATAAATTCTAACTAGAATTGGCAGATTCCAGAGGACCTGGCTGGCTCAGTGGGTAAAGCATGTGACTCGATCTCAGGGTCGGTAGTGAGTTCAAGCTCCACGCTGCGCATGGAGCATACTTTAGAAAAAAAAAAAAAAGCGGCAAACTCCTTCTAACCTCACTCCGTGTTCCAAACATACTTATTCTCATGTAAATGGACCAAATGGTAATACAACCCAGCCTCCCTCAAAACTTCAAGATTTTTTTTCCCCTGGAGGTGGAGAGGAAAATATACAATCTAAAAATTCTAAAAAAGGAAGAGATTTCTTAACAAACAAAAACAAACTCATATGTTTATATAAAAGCATTCCAGGGGCGCCTGGGTGGCTCAGTCGGTTAAGCGGCCTACTTCGGCTCAGGTCATGACCTCGCGAGTTCGAGCCCCACGTCGGGCTCTGTGATGACAGCTCAGAGCCTGGAGCCTGTTTCAGAATTTGTGTCTCCCTCTCTCTGACCCTCCCCCGTTCATGCTTTGTCTCTCTCTGCCTCAAAAATAAATAAATGTTAAAAAAAAAAATTTTTTTTAAAGCATTCCAATTCCTCAGATTAGAGATCTGTTTTCAGTATTTACATTTTTAAATAAAGATAGACATACTTCAACTTTTCTTTCTGCATCTCACTCTTCAAAAGTAACAAATTATTAATAGTAAAGAATTACTATGATCAGCTGTAGGTAGGACAATTGCAATGTTTATCTTTAAGATGTCTAGAATTTGCTTCAAAATAATATGGGGGAGAGGGTTGCTAATATGGGTATAGATGAAACAAGACTGGGCATGACAACAAATTTGAAGCTGGGTGATGAGTATGCAAGGATTCACTAAACTTTTCGGTCTTCATCTGCAGATTTTAAGTTATCTAAAATTAAAAGTTAAAAAAAAAAGTTGTTTTTAACAAAGTGATAAATTTTGACCACTGTTCTATGGAGTCCTTTAACTTACTGTATTGAAATTTTTCTTTTTGTACTGAAATTTTTCAAATAATCACATTCACCTAGCAGAAAATCTGGGTTTTTAAACATTCAGCATCATATTTTTGCATTTAAGTGGAATTTTAGTATTTTTTTCCCAGCTGGAGTAGTAAAATCATGAGATGCTAGGATTCTTGTTTGCTGACAGCAGTTAATGTCATGTGATATTGTAATCTAATCAAATACACATCCTAAATATTCTGATTAAAAAAAAAAAGGCGGGCAAGCTGAAACTCTCATACACTGGTAAGCAGAAACATAAAGTGGTACAACGATTTTAAAAAGAGTTTGGCAATTTCTTAAAAGCTAAACATAAATTTACTAGATGATCCATCAATTCCTTCCACTAAAAATGAAGTATGTCCACACCAAGATTTTTACACAAATGGTCATAGCAGCATTACTTACAACACCCAATTGATAAATGGATAAACAAATGGAATACTCTTCAGCAATAAAAAGCAAAGTACTGAAACATGCTATAACATGTATCATCCTCAAAAACATTGTTAAATTTGGGGCACCTGGGTGGTTCAGTCGGTTAAGCCTCTGACTCTTGATTTCAGCTCAGGTCACAACCTCACTGTTGTGAGACTGAACCCCGCATCAGGCTCCATGGTGAGGAGCCTGTCTGGGATTTCTCTCTCTCTCTCTCTCTCTCTCTCTCTCTCTCTCTCTCTCTCTCTCTCTCTCCCTCCCTCCCTCCCTCCCTCCCTCCCTCCCTCTCTCCCCTTCTGCCCCTCCACTGCTCACACGCACACACATGCTCAATTGTTCTCCCCCTTTCTCTCTCTAAAACTAAAGGAAAATAAAGTAAAACTGAAGAATAACTTTTTAAAAATTTTTAAAAAAACCCACATTGCTAAATGAAAGAAGCACAACAAAATATCACATATTGCATGATGCCATTTATATGAAATGTCCCAAGAAGGCAAACTTATACATACAAAAAATTGTTTAGTAGGAAAGTGACTGCAAATGGTGTAGTTTCCCTTTGGGGTGATGGAAATATTATAAAATTAGATTGTGCTGATGACTGCATAGTTTTGCAAATTAACTAAAAATCCCTGAATTATATACTTAAAAATGAGAGTATTTCATGTTGTAAATTACATAAGTGTGATGGAGAAGGGGAAGTGGAAAGGAGGAGGAGGATTATAGTGCCTCTGGGATAAAAGATAAGTAGATACATGGATCTTAAAGAAGTTAACTTGGGGGCACCTGGGTGGCTCGACTGGTTAAGCGTTTGACTCCTGGTTTCAGCTCAGGTCATGATCTCACAGTTCATGAGTTCAAGCCCTGCATCAGTGTGGAGCCTGCTGTGGACTCGCTCTCTCTCTCCCTCTCCCTCTCTCTCTTTCAATAAATAAATAAATAAGGGGCACCTGGGTGGTTCAGTTGGTTGAGCATCCAACTCTTGATTTCAGCCCACGTCATGATCCCAGGGTTGTAGGATCGAGTCTCGCATCAGGCTCTGCACTGAGCATGGATCCTGCTTAAGATTCTGTCTCGCCCTCTGCCCCTACCCCTCTCTGTCTCTCGCCAAAAAAATAATAAAATAAAATAAAATACTGGGGAAAAATAAATAAACCAACAAAACTTTGAGAATCAAATTAGGAAGAATCAAACATAAGATAAGTCATCTGTAGAATGAAGTAAATACAAGGTGGCACAGGAAGCAGAAGCCAAATCTTGCCCATGACTAGATGAAAGCTGAAACCAAATAAACTGAATAGTGAGGAGTGTTCAAACAAATTAAATTTGGCAGTTTGTCTCCAACACTGTCCCTGGATAGAGTATACTGACCCAGATCTGCTACAGTGCAGACAGATTTGTCAGGCTATCACAGCTCAGTAACACTGACAACTAAAATGATCCAACTCGCTTTGGATTCATTCCAGGTTTCCTGGTCAATCTTCAGATTATAATCTGTGTCTGATACAGGTCTTCCTACAAGAGAAGGCACTGTTGGTGAGCACAGTCTATTTCATTTGAAGTTACATTTCTCAATGTATATCAATAATGTGATACTCCAGACTTGAAAACACCTGAAACCTGTATCACTCCAAGATGTAAATAAAGTGAACTTCTAAACATATCAATTCTGAGAACCAGAGTCTGATACATAGTTCATTGGTACCTGTCACGCTTAAGAACTGACTCATCAGGCAGTCAGCCTTCCCTAGAGACACACTACTGCCCTGCTGCATGATTCTGAAAACTGCAACTTGTATTTTGTTTTACAAACTGGATGAAGGCTGCTTAGAAATCTGCAAACGTACAAAAGGTCACCCAAAAAAGACAACTGCTTATATTCATATTTCATAGTTTACAGAGCACTGTTACATTAGCTCATTTACTAGCCAACACCCTCTGAAATGACCAGGATTACATGTTTATTTCCAATACAAGTGAGGGAGTTAGGTAAAAATAATTTACAAAAGGGCATGCTGCTAATAAACACACTGACCTGGATTAAAATCCAGGTCTTTAGTCTCTGAATCCAGTACTTCTTCTACTTTATTCACTGCACTCTCTAAAAGGCCAACCCAATAAAACCAAGAAGGCCTATGTTTCTGCCAGGAAAACCAATGATTATTTTCTGCAGTCTTATGAGCAATCAGAGAAATTCTCTAATAAAGAAGATAATCTTACTGGGATCAGAACAGACTACAACAGAGGAAAATGTTCAAATGTGAATAAAGGAATAAAATAAAATATTTATAAACAATACTGAAGGAAGTACTAACAGAAACAAGTAGCTTAATTTGGATCAAATGAAGAATTCTAATTTCACATGTAAATGAAAACAAAAAAGTGCCTTCTTTTAGACTCTTGCTACAAAATCTAGTTAACGCTCTCTTGTATTTTTGTATCCTTTATCAAAAGGAATGACACTGCTTATAGATAAGGGTGAAGTTAATGTTTGTTTGCATTATAAAAGTGGTATTAAGAAGTATACTATGATCCAGGCCTCCTGGGTGCCTCAGTCGGTTAAGTATCAGACTCTTGGTTTTGGCTCAGATCATGATCTCACAGTTCGTGAGTTTGAGCCCCACATGGGGCTCGGCGCTGAGAGCGCAGAGTCTGCCTGGGATTCTCTCTCTCTGCCCCTCCTACTCTCTGTCTCTTAAAATAAACTTTAAAAAAAAAAAAAGTATACTACGATCCAGCATTCCACTGTAGATATAATCACCCAAAAGAAATGAGAGTTTATGTTCACCACAAAACTTGTATAAGAATGTTCACAACAGCTTTATCACGATACCCAAAAAATGAAAACAGCCCAAATGTTCATGCACAAAAATTCACACTACCATAGCAATAAAAAAGAATTGCTGATACATGCCATTATATGGATGAATCTCACAAAAATCATGTTAATAAGTAAAAGAAGCCAGACAAAGTACAAATTTAACTGGTGGCTACAAAAGTTGGAACACACATGGGAATGGGAGAGTGAGAACTGAGAAAAGATAGAGAAAACTTTCTGGAATGCCAGAAATGTTTTATAAACTGATGTAGGAGATTGCACAGGTAAAAATTCATCAAGCTTATAAACAGTGTACTTTATGTACTAATATGTTATACTGCAATTTTAAAAAATTGGCATAAGACAATTATTTGGGACCTTTTATACAATATAGAACTTCCTTTAATCTTCAATTTCAAAACACAAAACTACTCTGAGAATATAACTGTAATTGAGAAAAAAGTGATTTTATACTAAAATTAGTTCACAGTAGAGTTAACCAAAATTACCCTGAAGATACATATTTCAAATTCTGTTCTAAAATGTATATCTCAGCGTCCTGTCGAGGTTGCCAAAAAAATAAATTAAATTAAATTAAAATATCTTAGTTTATTGCATGCCTCCACAGGATGGGCACAGCAAATGTCAGGATAATCTCTATCCAGCCTCGTTTCAATCATTTCAGCATCTTCCAGAACTAAAATAATTAAATCTAAGTTTCTCAATGAATAGATGAGATCATCTACTGAGAGAGATGAAGGGTGCTATAAGAAGAGTAGAAATTTTTAAATAACTGCTATAAGAAATGAGAAAGAACTAACTAGGAAAAAAAAGGATTACTGGGTAATGATGGGGGTCCAATTAAGATCGGAGAGCTGGATATTTAGTGGCTCCAGTCTGCAAAGTTGTGATTTTCTCCAGATGTGCTTAGTAGCCAGGCATACAGAAATAAAAAGATTAACTGATCCATGGTTGAATGTTGGACAAATACAATAAAGAGACAAAAGTACACCGCAGTTCAACCTATCTCAAAAGTTAAATAAGGTGCCAGGCTAGCTAAGAAAATTAAGGCAGAAGGGAGAGAAAAGCTATCAAAGAACTAAAAGACTCTTTAAGACTGAAAACAAACTATTGCTATGTAAAAAAATAAAATAAAATAAAAAAGTTCAACAACATACAAAAATTAATGAATAGGTCTTTTATAGCAAAGTACTATTTATTATTTTAGAAACTGGAATGCTCCTCGCAATTCTACTTTCCTTTTTTAAGAGAACTAGAAAGATTCCAAATGCAAACATCCAAATGTTTAAAGTATTCTAATTGCAAATCTATTTGTTCCTCAACATTTCTATGTAAATCCAATGATACTTTCAATCAACAAAGGAACCTTCCAAATATCTTGGTGCATCAGTGAACCTTTACCAAAAACATTAATTGTAATCAAGCTAGTCACCCAACACATCAATACGATACCTTTTAATAGACAAGAATTTGTGCGTGTTTGTATCCGCTTAAAATGAGGTCATATGTCAAAAGAATTACTTCCTATTTCCAAGTTCTGTCTAGCTTGACCTTAGAATGAAAGTGGCCAGTAATAGCATGTAATAAATGAATGAATAAAGTAAGCAGGAAAAGGTGGCTAAAACGATTTAGAAACAAATAGCACAATAACAGAATCTGACGAAAGAATATTATCAGCATATATAACGTAACAATCACTAATTAAAAGGCTTAAAGTAGGGGCGCCTGGGTGGCTCAGTCGGTTAAGCGTCCGACTTCGGCTCAGGTCATGATCTCACAGTCTGTGGGTTCGAGCCCCGCATCAGGCTCTGTGCTGACAGCTCAGAGCCTGGAGTCTGTTTCAGATTCTGTGTCTCCCTCTTTCTCTGATCCTCCCTGTTCATGCTCTCTCTCTCTCTCTGTCTCAAAAATAAATAAATGTTAAAAAAAAAATTAAAAAAAAAAAAAAAAAAAAAAAGGCTTAAAGTAGACCAACCAAGCATAGTCTATGGTGGAAATCAAATTGCTCAATTTGGTTGAACATAAGTACTATTTATTGAATACCTATTACTTCACCCAGCACTGTGCTATGTATGTGTGCTATGGAGCACACAAAAGCACATCTCTTCCCTAAAGACACGTAATAGTACAGAAAAGAAAACCACACCTGAATTATCAGTTTCTCACAATACAAACCATACTTAAGTGCCAAACAAGTAAAACAATGTCATAGTAGGGTATTTGCAACCTAACCAATGAATTATTTTTCTCTGAAAAGGTAATCTCAAAAAAAAAAAAAAAAAGAAAGACTACGATTTGGGCGAAATTAATTAGAAAAAGTGTCACTATCAGACCTGAGAGGAGTATCTGATGTTTCTGTGATGTCTGGCTATGGCTTGAACTAAACCGCCACAGCTGTGTTCCTGCTGAAAAGTGGTGGTAGTAAGAGATTTGGGTTTTGTACATCGAAGAAATTATATTCACATACACATGCATATATGCGCCATTTATACATACAGGAACTCTGCTTTGGTTAATAAAATTTCAGTGTATCTGTTTTAGGTGACAGTTACCATCCTTTTAACATAACACAGCAAAACTATTAGCAAACTGGTTTTTCAAAGCTATGTAAATTAAACTAGAACTTACAGTGTAATGTGAAAAAAATGGCAGTTAGGTTGTCTGGCCAAAATTAAGATATATTTGCCTACAACGTTACTCTGTACTAACTGTGCTGCTAGTACTGGCATACACCCTCAAAACACACATGTACACAATTTCATCACTTTTATTTCATCACTTAGCTTATATAATATTGCCTAAGAACTATTTCTTAACTTGTTGCCTCTTTACCCATTCAACAAATTCTAACACTAGGTAAACAGCTCACTGCAAATGCAAATTTTCACCTCCCAGTGATTTCCTTAAAAGGTAAGCTTCCATAACACAAAACCATTCCTACTGTAAACACTAGTACCATTATTACCCCTATTCCCAAGGAACTATCACACCAATACAACCTAACCCTCCCCTCCTCCATTCCACCCCCATTGAAATCTAATATTCACACAGCAGGTGAAGTGTAAGTTCTCAACCTTGGCACTATCAACATTTTGGGGTAATAACTCCTTGTAGGGGGCCATCCTGTGCAGTGAATGTTTAGCAGCATCCCTGGCCTCTACTCACTGATGCCAGTAGCATATACCATCAGCCCCAGTTGTATCAACCAAAACTGTCTGCAGACACTGCCAAATGCCCCCTGGGAAGAAGCAAAGTAACTTGTTGAGAACCACTGAATTAGAGGGATGTTTTTAAATAATAAAATGTACACTCATTAGAGCCCTTACTAACCTAAATATACCCTACATAATCCCAACTCTGGCCTACCTCTCTAACCTAACCATGTAATACCACTAACACTCTTCCTGTATTATGCTCCCTCTATAGTCACTATGACCTTCTCTCACTTCCTAAAATACCACAGCCATTTCTGGTATAGAAATTTTGCTTTTGCTCCTCTTCCTTGTGCTTGATTCTCGCCCAGGTTCTGTGCATGTCCCAGCTTAAATTTCATGTCCTGGAAAATGCCTTTCCTGACTGTATATATGTATATATCTCATTATTACCCATTACAGTAACTAATTTATTCCCTTTATAGCATTCATCAGTACATGCATCAATATAGCATAATCACTACATGATTATTATGTTTACCTGATTCTTGACTGTCTCTCACATGAGGACATATCTTGTCTGTCTTATTTCTAGTAAGTAGCCAAAATGAAATGAACAAACTTATAACTGGAGAATCTTAAGTACCAGATGAACTGGCATCAATGATAACCTCAGCACAACCCCCACTGCATTCCCCGCCTGTATTTACCATCATTCCCCCTTGAAGTGGAGGGGAGGAAAATGCAAGAAAGAGGAAGAGCCAACAATGCTCGTTTGTAAAATATCTTTGCCAACATCATATTCTCTGAAGGGCTGTGTAGCATGCCATATGTAATGAACCTAAAGCACTGGAAAGGTGTGATAAAGAGACTGTATTCAATAAATGGTGACTATGTATGTAAAGCACTAAGCACAATACCAATAGCAGATAAATGAAAAACACCACTTTTTTTTTTTTTTTTTTTTAAAGTAGGCTCCATGCCCAATGTATGGCTTGAACTCACAACCCTGAGATCAAGAGTCACATACTCTGAACCAGCCAGGCGCCCCGAAAAATGCCACCTCTCTTGCCCCTTTTTATTTTTTAATTTTTTTTAACATGTTTATTTATTTTTGAGAGACATAAAGAGAGCACGAGCGGGGGAGGAACAGAGAGAGAGGGAGACACAATACAAAGCAGGCTCCAGGCTCCAAGCTCCAAGCTGTCAGCACAGAGCCCAACGCAAGCCCGAACCCAGAAACTGTGAGATCATGACCTGAGCCGAAGTCAGACGCTCAACCGACTGAGCCACCCAGGCGCCCCCATCTCTTGCCCCTTTTAATCTCACTCTACCACAAGCTTGCTCTGAATATGGTTAAGAATAGAACTCCGTCCCCAAAAGATATTTCCCTTTCTGCACCTCCACGAACATACTGGGTGTAACGTAGATTAGTTATTCGTATACACTGACTAGGGAAAGCCAAATATCCATTAACCAAAACCAATTCATCACAAAATGAGCTCAGAAGTACATTGCAATTAATGTCAGTAAACAAAATAATCATATTAAATATTCAGTTTTTGGACCCAGCTTTAAATTAACCTTGGGTGGGGAGGGGGGATCAAAATTGCTGTTTAATAATATCAGTGTTGGTTACTAAAAATACCTACTACATCTAATACAAGTCTACTTATAGGAAATAAAATAGTAAACTGAGTTCATGATTAGACTCAAATAACAACAAAGGGCAAAATACTATAAAGTACTACATAATATTTAGTTAATAATTAGAACAAAATTATTTCTCTTAAATTACCTTTAATATACTATTTCTAACAGCATTCTGTAATGCATTTGGGAGTTTCAGGAAAGTGATATTACAAAGGGAACATAAAGGAAGCCAAATAGCCAGTCTGAATCCTCGTCCTGCTAATTACTAGTTATGTGACCTTTGGAAAATCACTTCACTGGGTCTCAGTTTCCTCATCTACAAACTGAGACTTAACCATAGTACCCACCTCACAGAGTTGTAAGAATTACATAACATATTAAAATGCTCAGAACAGTGTTTGATGTATAAGAAATCCTATTAGCAATATTATACGATATTATTATATTGCTGTTAACTACTATGATATAATTTTGTTTCTTAAACATGTGCATCACTGCAGTAAGTTCTATTGAACAACACGGTATCAGACCACAGGGTAGTTATAATGCCTGGTGAGATAATGCGTATCTTTTTCTTCTCTAAGTTTTTTAGGAAGAGCTTAGAAAAAAAAGCACTCTAAACCCAAAACATTTTTTTTTAATCTAGTAACTTTCACATGTAACAAAGAATTTTGGTTTCAGTCCTATTTAACAAGTCAAAGAAGAGTGGGGAAGAAAAGAGACTATCTCTAAGGATCTCTTTTCTGAGAGATAACCAAATAAATGGACTTTTTCATTCCCTGTCCACCCTATACATCAAGCCATCCACTAAACTCAGCAAATGATACCATGCTTAGTTAAGGAATTACCCATTATATTCAAATATAATTGTTAACTAAAAAAGCAAATTTGTGATGTAGTAATATAAGCTTCTCTGACACAGTAAATAAAAGATCTGAAGTTGCATCTAACAATTAGCCTGATTTTTAAAGTACACATTATGATAAATGGTTTTTAGGACAACTGCAATATCTGCAACTTAAAAATACTTGATTTCTATTGGCAACAAAACCACAAGTATTGCTAGTGCATCTGTGATTTGCTGCACACATTCGAAATCAAAGAAAATGCCAAATCTTGCCTATAGGTTAATGAAGATAAACACGTGATTATGTTCTAATCAAAGTTCATGAGCCCTGGTTTAAAAAGATTGCTTTAAGGGGCGCCTGGGTGGCTCAGTTGGTTAGGCATCTGACTTCGGCTCAGGTCATGATCGTGAATCCAAGCCCCACATCAGGCTCTAAACTGACAGCTCAGGGCCTGGAGCCTGCTTCGGATTCTGCATCTCCCTCTGTCTCTCTGCTACTCCCCCACTGGTACTGTCTCTCTCAAAAATAAACATTACAAAAAAAAAAAAAAAAAGGGTTGCTTTCAGAGATTAGAGTCACAAAACCCTGTATTCAAACTCACCACTTCCTAGCTAGGTAATACTGGGAAAAGGTACTTAACCTCTATACCTCACCTGTGAAATGGGAATAATACCAACATAAGACTTCTGTGCTATCTAGGGGCACCTGGGGGTGTCTCAGTTGGTTGAGCATCCTACTCTTGATTTTGGCTCAGGTCATGTTCCCAGAGTTGTGGGATCTTAAGTCTCTCTCTTTCTCCCTCTGTCCTTTCCCCACCTTGTGCTCTCTTTAAAAAGAAAAAGAAAAAAAAGAAGATTGCTGTGCCATTTCATTACTATTATGCTACTAGATACAGTATTTAACACACCTTCAAAAAACGTATATACTATTATAATCAGTAACCAAGGTCTGACAATTATATAGTTCATAACCTTCACTGTGCATCAGAAACTCAGATTTGTGGAAGTTGATCTGAGGTAGATCCCAATCACTGGTATATTTTTAAAGCTCCTACATGATTCTAATGTGCAGCCACTGGCCTAAAGACAAAGTTCAAACTCTTTAGTTTGGCACACTAAGAATTCTTATCACTACTTACAGCTCTATATTTTAATCACTCCTCCACAGGTAACCAATACTCTGAACACACACTGAACTAACACTTCCTCAACAAGTGGACTATAGTAGTACCTCTCAAACTTCAGCATGTATCAGAGACATCAGAAAGACCTGTTAAAAATTGCTGATGTCTCTCTGCAAAATTTCTAACTTAGGTGGACTTGGGAAAGGTCCAAGAAGATGTATTTCTAAACAAGCTCCCAGATAATATTGACACTGCTGCTGCATGGACCACACTTTGAGAACCACCAGGCAACCCTAGATCACAACCCTGTCCCTTTATATTCACCTAAAATGGCATTCCTATCTCCACCATCCCACTCTTGACTGGCTAACTATCACTTTTCTTTCAAAACTTACTTAAGAATTCACTTTCAGGAAGCAATTGCTCATTTCATCAAATCACCTCAAGGCACTTATCACATACTATAAAACTTGACTAGGAAAAAAAACCACTATAGAATGTTCTTAATGGTACACTAATGCTAGCATATGCGACTACAAAAGTTAGGTAAAGAGGCCTCCTTTGGATGAATTTTAAAAAGGTGAAAAAGGCAAATGGACAGTCTGTCAAACAGAATGAAATCTGGATTTCAGTCCTCACCTACTCCCTTGGCCAGACACCTTTATGCAAAGCACCAATTCTACAATCAATCATGACAGCCCTGGCATAGCATTACTACTAAAACACAAAGGAAGTACACCTAGACCAACCCCGGATATGAGGAAAGGAGGGAGAGAAGGAGCAATAAGGCTATCAGGAAAGGATGGAGAAGGTATCAGTTAAGTACTAAGTCATGAGTTATTTTCTCTGTACATAGAACAAGAACTGTTTTAATGTCTTTATACCCACAGTGTATGGCTCACTGTAAATTTCAATAAATGCATGAATGACTTACAATGAATAAAACTGTATGAAAACAGTTGCTAATATAGCTCTTTCTCACCAAATAAAGAAGCAAACACACACCCATAGCTGGCACCAAAAGCTATAAATAACTATCTAAATAATAACGTTTTGGTCTGTACACTTATCAGCTAGAAGAAAGCACAAATTTTTCTAATAACCAGATGGGAGATCAGAAGGCATAAGGAGCCTGCAGAAAATACACTTAGGTATTTCAAAATTAAAGACTTTCAAATCAAAACCTATGCGTTACCTGATTCAGAGTTGATTTCCTGACTATTTTTCAGTAGACACTAAAAAATGTACAGGAATCTTGGAAACTAGGTCCAAGACACTAATTTCACAATGAAGAAACTGAGACCCAGAGAAGTAATGATTCAAAGACACATAGCTAATTAGTGGTAGAGCTGTAATTAAAACTCAGGTCTCTACCCCTTCGCTAGTTTTCTAATACCATGCTGCCTTTACATTTATAAAATAAAATACTAAATATTCATAACTTAAAAACTTGAGGGTTTTGTTCTTTGTATCCCGTTTTTATGAAAGGACAAAGCAGTCACTCACCATCTTATTTTGTCTAAGAATTTTCTCAAAGATGTAACTTTGAACATAAGTTCTGCTCTCAGTAAAATTCATTCCTAATCTCTTTGTATGCAAAATTACACATGCAAAACTAATATTTGTAAATAATAATCCTGATACTACAACCATCAAAATGTCTCAATTACCAAGAAAGGATTACAATACCTTTACAGGAAGCAGTACATTCTTAAGAAAGAAAAAAGATAGGGGAGGGTGGGTGATGGGTATCAAGGAGGGCACCTTTTGGGATGAGCACTGGGTGTTGTATGGAAACCAACTTGACAATAAATTTCATATATTGGAAAAAAAAAAAAGAAAGAAAAATGAGCCTAATTTTTGAAATATGTTTAACAATAAGCAGAAAATTCTGGCTATAAACCTCATCTTAGTTAACCAGAATATCTCATCCTCTAACCACTCTTATTAATAGTTTTAATCTAATAGTAGTTCTATGTGCTGATAAGACAAAATTAATTAAAATTCTTTGCTTCTGGAAAGTAACCTCATCATTTATAATTTTATTCACCTTTTAAATGCAAAATTAATGTCCTTTGAATTTATGTGCAATGCAATACAGTCTAATAGTTAAAAGCTAACTTTTTAACTTCTACAGCAACCCATGACAGAGGTATGTTTCGGTTTTTTGTTTTACATACTTATTTTTGAGAGAGAGACAGAGCACGAGCAGGAAAGGGACAGAGAGAGACAGAAACACAGAATTCATAGAAGGCTCCAGGCTCTGAGCTGTCAGCACAGAGCCTGACACAGGGCTGGAAGTCACTAGCTGTGAGATCATGACTGAGGTGAAGTCGCACAACTTCACCCACTGAGCCACCCAGGCGCCTCCAGAGGTATGCTTTTATTCCCGTTTTAGAGATGAGAAAACTGAGGGTTAGAGAAGTTAAAGAACTCACCAAGTTTACATACCTAGGAAAGGGCTGCATTACAATTTAACAGAGGTGGGGTGCCTGGGTGGTTCTGTCAGACTCCTGATTTCAGCTCAGATCATGACTTAGCAGTTTGTGAAATCAAGCCCCTTGCTGGGCTTTGCATGGACAGTGTGTAGCCTGCTTGGGATTCTCTCTCTCCCTCTCTGCCTGTCCCATGCTTGCGCACATGCTCTCTCTCTCTCTCTCTCTCACAAAATAAATAATTAAGCATTAAAAAAAAAAAGATTTTAATACAGGCAGTGTGACTCAGGTGCTAGCAATTCTCTTAGACAATGGCTTTCTTGGCCATTTATCATGGGATAGTGTTTCCTTCACCTGTAAACATACAAACTTTTTGACTATCCCTAACAATGTAAGACACACAGAAATGCATTTTCCTCCCAAAATGGAATTTAAGCTCTAATAATAAAGTAGAACACAACTTAAGATATTTTTAGCTTTTATATCCTGCATGTCATAAAAATTTCTGCACATTTGCTACTTTATACTATCTCTACTAGAGGAGAGAGGACACCTACCTCTCACTGCTATACGTGAGACAGAAAAATTAATAACCTGATATAATCAGGGTCAACAGAGCTTTGAGAGTAAGAGGGAATCAGGTACCTCAAAAGGGACAACCAGGTCATGTTCATGCTTGACTATGTATAAAGCCCATTTTGTCTGCCTCTCTAAGATTGAGAAGATAGGCAATGATCTCTCAAATCTCTACCTGGACCGTTAAACCAATTAAACAATTAGAAGAGAAATTTTGTCAGAGAGCCTAAAAACAGTACCAGTAATATTTAATTATTGTCACCATGAATAGAAAAGAAAGGGACTCTGCTGAAAAACTCTTCTGACTCTTGTTTGTGGCTTCCATTTACTATTTCAGGGTGGAAGCCAGCTCCCCATAATTCTGCATTTTATGCTTCCAAAGTATCTTGAACCTAACCCCCTGCACAACATTTCATGTATTATTCCTGTTGGTTTCCTTTACTGCTTTGGGGTTTTTGTTTTAGTTTTTAATCTCTCCTAATAGAACAGAAACTTAAGAGCAAAACCTATGTATTTATGAATTTTATATACTCACTACTCATCATGGAGTCGACCCTCAAAAATATTTATCGAAAAAAATCTTAACTGGATTCCCATCATAGAGATAAGACAACGAAGACCTCCAGAAATTAAATGTTCCACCCAAGACCACACAACCATCATATGGTGGAACAGGGAAGAAAACTAAATCTCTATAAAATAAACTTCAAAATGCAAAGGATTTCAATATGCAAAAATGAGGCTGAGAGAAAAATGACCTTTTAAGAGATTTAGAGTCTGGATTCAGAAAGTAAGCCTGGGCTGGCTTAAATACTGGCTGTATCATTTATTAGCTGTACAGCCTTGGGACAATCAATGTACAATACTACACAGGATACTGTGCCTCACGAACACTACCACTTATCAGATCTTGTGATGCCAACAATAAATGCAATAAAACAATTGGAACAAATGAAAATATATAGAGGATGATAAGTGCTGGCAAAGTTATCAGGAAAGATTTTACACAGACAGATCCTACAATTCAGTATTTACTTTTTATTTTTTTCTTTGTGAGCTGTATCAATTATGCAGCACAATACATAAAATCTCAATAACAGTTTAAAGAACTGTTTGCTTTATAAGCAAACACCCCATATACCCCCTACTAAGGTCAACAAACAATACTCCAAAGATTTCTTTACATTGTGCCTCTCTCCCATCACAAACTTGGGAAGTTTAATCTAATTAATATTAAATTTAATCTAACCTATAAAATGGATAACAATAACTACCTCATCAGCTTACTGCAAAACATTTATTGATACATAGTAAATGCTCAATACACAGATAAAACAGAACAAAGATGGGAAGACAGGCTAGGATACAGGTATGTTAATCCAATTTGCGGAAAGCAAAAACTCAAAGAGAAGCATAGTACAGAGATAGAGCTGAAAGGCTAGGTTGTAGTCATATGAGAAATATAAGGAAAACTAAATCACAAATAACATAGGGAAAACTAAGAAAATTCACTGGGCAGTTTTGGGACACAATCCTCCATGGGTCTCTCACTTTTCTGCATATCTTCAAAACAGAGGCACTGAATGCCCATGTCCCAATCTTTTCAAGAATATTAGTATAGTGAACAATCTTGGAAAGACAAACAGCATCTCCTTCAAAGAAAATGGGAAGCATGCTTACCATTTATCATAAGGATTCAAGTTTCCCCACTGCATATACAGATCTTAACACTACCATAGTGCATAAAAACTGGGGCTCAGAGATCTGATGCAAATGCTGATTCTGTCATTAACTAGCTGTATGGACTTGAAAAAATTAGTATACAACACTACACAGGATACTGTGCTTTATAAACACTGCCACTTACCACTAATGGTATTGCTGTAATGCATTGTTCTTTACCTCTGATCAAGGAGCCCCATGGCTCCTACCAGCATCCATTAAACTGTGGCAGGTTAACTTGTTAGCCTTCAAGTAGGGTAAAATCTCAGGCCTTTCACCATTCATGACATTACCACATAATCAATGTCTATTGTAAGTGAAAGATTCCACTTCCATATTATCAGAAAGAAGAAAAAAGCAAAACAACTACATGCTGCCTTCAAGAGGTATATGTAAAATACAAAGAAAAAAAGTTTTTTAAGTAAATCAGTAAAAAAGATATACAATGAAAAGAGTAAGCTCGAGAAAGTTGAAGTGGCTATATTAATATCACATAAAGTAGACCTGAAAAGTATTACCAGGGATACAGAAAAATATTTCTTAATGGTAAAAAGATCAATTCATCAGGAAGACATATTATAAACTGTATGTGCCTAAAAACAAGAGTTTCAAAATACATAAAACAAAAATTGACAAAATTAAAGGAGAAATAGATAACTGTAAGAAATAGGCAATTATGACTAAAGTCATAGTTGTATATTTTAACCTCCCTCTCAGCAACTAAAAGAACTAGACCTCTCTCCAAAATTAAAAAACAAACAAAAATAACAGCAAATACACAAATGACTTGAAAATGCTACACCTTAATCTAATTGATATTTACAGAATACTACACTCAACAACTGCAGAATACACATTGTTTTCAAGTGTGAAAGATACATTTACCAACACAGACCATGAAACAAGGTTCAATAAATTTAAAGGAATTAAAATCATACAGTATATTCTCTGACCTCGAAATTAAGTTAGAAATCAATAACAAGATCTCTAAAATCATCCCAAATGTTTGAAAATTGAACCCATTCTTAAGTAATCCACATATCAAAGAAATTACAAAGCAAATAAACTACTTCAAGCTGAGTAACAAAAATACAACATATCAAAATCTGTGGAATACAGCAGTGTTTATAGAAAAATCGATAGTTTTCAATGTTCATATTAGAAAACAAGAAATGTCTATGGAGCACCTGGGTGGCTCAATCAGTTAAATGTCAGACTTCAGCTCAGGTCATGGTCTCACAGTTCATGAGTTCAAGCGTCAGGCTCTGTGCAGACAGCTCAGAGCCTACAGCCTGCTTCAGATTCTGTGCCTGCCTCTCTCTCTTCCCTCCCCCCACTCACACTCTCTTTCTTCCTCAAAATAAACATTAAAGAGAAAAAGGAAGGAAGGAAGGGAGGAAGGGAGGAAGGAAAGAAAACAAGAAATGTCCAAAATTTATGACCTAAGGTTCCACTTTAAGAAGCTAGAAAAAAGAGATGGGGCACTTGGGTGGAGCAGTCTGTTGAGCAGCTGACTCTCGATTTCAGTTCAGGTCATGATCTCACAGTTCGTGGGACTGAGCCTCTCATCAGGCTCTGCACTGAACATGGAGCCTGCTTGGGATTCTCTCTCTCCCTCTCTTTACCCCTCACCCATCTATCTTTTCTCTCTCTCTCTCTCTCTCTCTCTCTCAAAATAAATATTTTAAAAAGAAACTACAGAAAAAAGAGCAAATATGTAGAAGAAAAAAATTATAAGGAAAAGAAAAAAATGAGATAGAGAAGATGAATGGAGAAAAGTAGCAATGTTATTACCTGAAAAGACAGTAATACTGGTAAACCAAGAATGAAAACTGGTTAAGAAAAAAAGAAAGAACATACACCACCAGAAATTAAAGAGAAGATACCACTACAGATCCTACAGACATTAGAAGGATAACAAGGGAATCTTGTAAACAATTTATATCAATAAATCAAATGAGATGAACAAATGTTTAAATACAATTTATCAAAACTGACATGATGAAAAAAATCTAAACAGCCATATGTCTACTAACAAAACTAAATTTGAATGTTATCAAAAACCTTCCCCCTCCCCCCCCCCCAAAAAATCCCTATCTAGGTGGTACCATTGGTGAATTCTAGTAAACACTCAATTGAGAATGAATATCAATGCTAGACAAATTATTTCAGTAAACAGACCTATTTTATGAGGCCATCATAACCATATACTGAAACCTGACAAAGACATTACCACCAAAGAAAACTACAAAGCAATATCCCTTATGAATATCTCCAAACCCCTAAACAAAACATTAAATATGAAACATGAAATACTCCAAGTGAAAATTACCCTAGAAATCAAGGATAAAACAAATTCTTCTGCAAAATTAACTGTGTCAATTTATACCACTGCCAAAAGCAGTATAATTTCTTCACATTCTCACCAACACTTGATATTATCAGAATGTTTAATGTTTGCCAATTTGACAGAAGCAAAATGGTTTCTTCTTATGGTTTTACTTGGCACCCTCCTGATTACCAAGGTATAATTCACTGCTCTCCAGTTCGAAGTCACGATAACACTTAGGTGAGATGCAACCAACATTCTTTATTTAAAAAACAAAATCTGAAAATATCTGAGAGCACTACATAAAGGCTAAATACTATTTCATGAAACTTTTATTTCCTGTGTGTGTGTTTGTATTGGGTCACAATGTAAAATTTTTTTGTTACCTGTGAGCTTCTAGCAAGTTAAAAGCTATTACTGTAGCTGTTTAATTACAGCAAAACTCTATGAGATATTTGGGCAACTTAATAGTGCACCCTTTCTGCCCATAGCACAAAGGAATGTATTTTATAAAAAAAAAAAAAAAAAAAAAAAAAGTAGGATTTAAGATGTCCTTCAAGCACAAACTGGCAAAAACAGAATTAAAAGAGGAGGAGGAAAAACCTAAGGGAAGCAATAAGGGATGAATTATATGGAGAAAAGATTCTATAAAACCAACTGGTCTATGACCTACTTAAAGCTCACTTTAAAAGAATCCCATTTCTCAATAAAACAGGGTTTCTCTCAGCACTAAGGTAGGAAGCTGGGATCCTATCCTCTTAACTATTGAAATGACAGAAAGCTAACCCCTCCTTCTCTGCAGGCATTCCCCTAATTCCCATCTCAAGATTCATCTCATCTGGGGCTTAAGTAAGAATATTCTTTTAGGTCTCTACTTCCTGCTTTAGGTAGAAATACCTTAACTCTAAAAATTTATATGCTTATTCGGCTAACAAAGATTTACCAAGCCCCTATTATATCACCTATTAAGAAATCAAATTTTATCCCCCTAACAATTTTAACTCTTTATATTGAAGAGCTATATTCTTTAAATTCTTTATTCTTTAAAGCTTGATATCCTTAACTATAACTCTCCTAATTGCCTCCTCTTGAAAATATTTTGCTTCTTGGACTCAAACCATCCCACATACCACCTTCTGCTACCTTCTTTGTTCCACCAACAATATCTCTGACCCTTACAAATAACTATTTTCGTAAGAACAACTTCTTTACAATCTGCAGACCAATCAAGCCACAGCAATTGCCTGCTGCAATCAGTATGTGAATCTACCTGTCACTTAATGGCTTAAGCATTAAAATCTCTTACCTTATTAGATTCAATCTTATCTCTAAAATGGGTAAAACAATAGGTATGAAGGAATAATGATAATTAATTTCCTACTGCCTTATTACCTGAAGTTTTTTAATTCTAGTTTTTAATTTCCTTTAAATGCAATAAAATATTTTTATAGAAGGAGGCACTTAAAATGAGGTACGAGGAAATAATGGGAAAGTAAAAGGTTTAAAGACAAGTAAGTATGAGTAAATTTATCAAGTGGGTTATTGCTCTCCCTCTGTGCTCTCCTTATATGTCTGGATTCTAAAGACTCAAACGTAAAGATACCCCTTTCCCAATGGCAGGCAAAATTCTAAGAACTCTCAATGACCCACATCCTATAAATTACCTTCCCTTTGAGTGTAGGGGACCTGTAAACATAATGGGGTATCATTCCAGTGGTGGTTACATGGCAAACAGATTTTGCATATGTATTTAAGGTCCCTAATCAGTTGAGTATGCCAAAAAGGAAATTATCTTGGGTGGGTCTGGCCTAAGGAGATGAGCTTTAAAAAGGGGTCTTAAAGGGGAGTCTAAAGGTCAAAAGAAAATGAACATACTCCGGGGCGCCTGGGTGGCTCAGTTGGTTGAGTGCCCAACTTCCGCTCAGGTCATGATCTCATTGTTCATGGGTTTGAGCTCCGTGTCGGGCTCTGTGCTGACAGTTCAGAGCCTGGAGCCTGCTTCAGATTCTGTGTCTCCCTCTCTCTCTGCCCCTCCCCGCTCGCGCTATCAAAAATGAACAAATGTTAAAAAGAAAAAAGAAAAAAAAAAAGAAAAGAAAGAAAGGATGAAAAGGAACATACTCCTTTACTATAGGATTAAGCAGCAAAGAAAAAAGGGGAAAAATCGAAGAAGAGAACTTCCAACTACCTCCATTTTGACATCAGTCTGTACTTTCTAACTGATTAAACTCCTCTTTCCAGCTCCTCTCTTAAATCAGGCAAAACACCCAAAAGGCAAAGCATCCCCTGATGGGACCAAAACTACACCCACAAGCAATAAAGACTGCACTGAGCCAGTAAGACCCATTGTGACTGATGCCTGGAGCCAGGTGCTCTTGTACCCATGCACCCATGCTGCGAAAAAGATGTATCTTTTTCCCCAGTACACTATATGCAACTGCACTGATTATGAAGATACACAGATCCACAATCAAAGGGAAAAGCTAAAATTGTATAAAATGTTTAAGCTTTGTTAAACTACCATATACTTTATAATCTTCCATTTTAGTGATGAGAAAAGTAAGGCTCAGAGAGTGATATCCCAAAGACAATAAACCTGGGGAATGTTTAAAGTAACTTCCAGAGCTCTTTCCCCTACACCACAGCCCCCTTAAAGCTTTAAAAACGCCATTGAAATCAACAGTTAATTTTATTACTGTCTTCAAAGCAAACAATCCTAGTAACATAATTTCCCACCTTTCACATCTATTTCAGTAACTCAGCTTTGTCAGAACATCAAAACTAAAGTGGATACTGAGAAATTTCCACTCAAAAGTAGTCTGGTTGTAAAAATGACCATCGGTAAACTGCTTGAATAAATTTAAAATACATTTATTATAAATGTGAAGAAAAAAATTAGCAAAACACCTGTAGGTTTCCCAGAACTTTATTTAGAAAACAATCGGTGTTATGTGTTCACAAAAATCAAAAGTAGACACCCTTTCCATATCTTTCAGTATTTCTCCCCTTGTGCAATTTTTTAAATCTGAAATCATCACTGTAAATATGAGAACATGGCACAATATTTCGTACAATAAATAAGTCCTTTTATGTTCACTGTTGCGTATATTTCACCATAAAAATTTGCAATTTTCTTAAAACACACATGGAAAACTAAAAGGTAGAGTCGTATTCAAATTCCACAAGTTACAAATCACACAACTTTCTTTATACTAATTCAAATACTTTCACAAACACTGTATTTCCTAGGAAGATGAAAAATATAGTCCTTTCTAGTCACGACCACGCGAAGGAATAAACTATATTCATCACCTTAAGAATTTTAACAGCAAATAATTCGCTACCGTCACATACAAACAGCATTGTTTTGAGTCTATAAGCTTCCAAAACCATCCCATGATTTATACGCCCCGGGCACGATTCTCTGCAATGTGAAGAGAATCGATAACATTTCAAATGTGGGTAGAAAGGGTGACGTGACAATCCTAAGACCTGAAAATTTTTTAAGTCCCTAAAGCACACAAGAAGCACCCAGTTCAGACACTCCAATCGAGGCCCAGGTCCAACTCCAGGCACTCCAGTTTCCCAGCTCTTCACCCCGCCCCCACCCCGAGAAAGGAGGGAAAACAACTTTTATTGGCCTCTTCTCCCGGGGAATTGGCAAACTAGCGGGGCAGTGCTCCGGTCTGGACACGTTTTACAGTGAGGCCTCCGTCGGGGGCGGGGAGGGCAGATAGCGGGAAAGCCTGGCTTCGAAGCCCCCTCTCCCCCAGTCGCAAGCCCCCTGCCCCACCCCACCAAGAAGAGGCCCCGGCCGGCCGCCACGCCGAGCGACCCCCAGGCCCCTCCGCTGAGGCGAGCTTGTTGTCATGTGACGCCGCCGCCGCTAAAACACCGCAGAAACGCAGGGCGGCGGGCGGCGAAAGGCATTCGCACCAGCCCGCCTCGGCCCGGCCCCGCCGGGCGCGGGCGAGTCCCGAGAGTCCGGGCGGGGGGGGGGGGGGGGGAGCGGAGGGCGGAGGGCGGGCTTGGCGGCGGGCCCGAGCGCGCCACAAAGGCTTCCGCGCCCGTCGCTGTAGTGCCCGAGCGGGCGGGGGCACGATTTTCAGGCCCGCGGGAGGGGTGGGGAGGGACGAGGGCTCTGGGGTGCCCGCCGCGCCCACAGCCGCCCCCTGGGCGCCCGGACGGCCAGCGACCGCCGCGCCCCGCACAGGCCCACGCGGCCTCCCTCCCCCGCGCGGGGCCCGCGCCCGGCCCGCCCGCCCGCTCCTCGCTCGCGCTCTCTCGCTCTCTCGCTCTCGCCCGGCCTCCATCTTGGATCCGCGCTTCCAGCCCCCGCGCCGCTGCCGCCGCATTCCCCCTTTCCCGCCCCCCGCCGCCGTCGCCGCCGCCCGCACTCACCTCAGCTGCCCATCCGGGCACCGCCGGCCGTCGACCTAGTTTCCCCCCAAAAGTCTCCGGTGTGTTATTGCCGATGTGGGGGGGTTGTTACGGGGTGGTCGCCGGGGGTTCGGGAGCGGGGGCCGCGCCTTCAACGGAGCTGCAATCCTAACCCGCCATCTGGTGGCATTTTCCACACGCCAATGGCGCCGCTGCAGACTTGGGTCCGGACCGCCCTCTGCTGGCCGCGGCGCTTACTGCCTAGCTGACGGGACGGGCCTGCCCGGAAAGGGGAGGGAGCTGAGGCGCGAGCTGGGGACCGCAGCGGGGACGCGCGCAAACGCTTTCCTGTGGGGATTGCGCGCACGCGCACCAGCGGGGCGGGAAACGTGGCCGCTGCGTGGAGACCCCGCCCCCACACGGAGCCGTAGCCTAGCTCAGCCAATCGCAATCGGCGGATACCTCTTGGTGAGGGCGTTGTGGACCGTTCTTGGGCCGCCTGAGGCTGGCAGAAAGACGGCCACGGTGGCGCCTGCGCGCCCTGCTAGCCGAGTTGCCGCCCGCCATTTTCGGAGCTTTTCCGAGACCTGGGAGGGAGGCCCGCCCCCGGCCGGTTCACTGAAGCCCCTCCCCAGGTCGCGAGACTGGCGCTTCCCTGCAGCCTCGTCTGACTAGTGCTGCCTCCACCCCACGTCCGGGAATCGCTCTGCGGAAATAGGAGGGAGTGAAGGTGCCAAGCTCTTCATCCAACTCTCCTGGGTCTAACGAGGGCCTCTGAGCTTAGCATTGTATTAGCTACCTTTTGTTGACTGTTGGGAAGACGGTTTTGCGAGCGAGGGTGAAAAGGTTTCGAGAACTGTTTAGGCCCTCCCTTGCCGACCTAGACGCTACAGTGCCTGCCCCAGGCCGATTGGCGTCGTCCCTGCCTCTGTAAAGCAGATCCTCTCCGTAGTGCCGGCTTTGCATAAGGCGGCAGCATTGGCTAGTTAGTGAAAAAGGAATGTAGCTGCACTGGGAAAATACAGCCTCAGCTTTGAGAGTTCTCTTCCCACAGCGTAGGACAACTCTCAGTGGCTCTGAAATGAACGTATTGACTAATGTGAAATGTAACCAAAATATGTCCTTGAACGTCGCCTCTTCTACCCGCCTTTCTGTGGCAGTGGCTCCTACATTTCACCTGCTCACAACTTTTCAATACAAAAGTGAATCCTTAATCTCCCTGGTCAGCAGCCCCATTCATGACAATTCTTTATTGCTAGAGCCAGCTCTGTTTTAATATTGCCTTAGAATCCCTCAAATCCTTTAGTCTTCAGACCCAATTTCCAATAAATTACCCCTATTACCTGTTTCTTTCCCAAAGGTCACAAAGTGTGTGGCTGTTTCACTGGAGGAAGTCACAGTCGACCTAGACGGGTATGAATTCGTGACTGGCCTCCCATCTATAAATTTTTTTTTTTTTAACTAATCTCTGGTTGACTTCTCATATTTTCCTCAAAGACTTTACAGCTTTCCTTATTAAAGGTTCCAGTCCCAATCCATACTAATAGGTAACTTCATTTAGTTTCCTGGAATCTAAGCTCGAATTCCCAATTCTGGTTTGATTTCTCTCCATCTTAAAATATCTGTAGTCACATTCTGTTCATGATCTCAAAAATTCTCATCAAATTAGCCTGTTCTCCACTTCTCTCCAAAGCCAGTCCTCCCTGGACTATGAATGCCATCCCTTCCCACTTCCTTCCACCACTACTTTCTTAAGGTCTTGTATCTTCATGTCCTTATCCGTCAGTTTCTTTTCTGCTTTTCAACACAGTTTCCATTGTCTTTTTAAAATTTCAGTGCTACTATTCTCTTGAGTAACGATACTATCAACGTTCCTTTCACTGTCACATTTCTGACAGGGTGTAATCACCACCTCCATTTACACTTTATTCCTTAGTTTGTATTAATCAGGCTATAACAGCAAAATGAAATTACACTTTAAGGTCAACAGAGTTCTAATTTCCAGCCATTCTTTCATTCCTCATTTTCTTGGCATACCAATCCCTATCCTCTCTTTAAAGCCCTATTTCCCTTTATTGTAAGACAATTCCTATTATCTACAACCCACCTGGTTTACTGGTCTTATTCCTTTGCTAGCTCCTCCTCTTTCTTCCATCCAATAATTCAACTCCTAGCTCTCTGTTCTTCTCCACTATATTCTTTCACTTAGGAAGTCTCCCAAAATAGGGGTGCCTGGATGGCTCTGTAGGTTAAGAGGCCCACTCTTGACTTCAGCTCAGGTCATGATCTCACGGTTTGTGGGTTTGAGCCCCACATAGGGGCAGATTCTGCACTGATGGCACGGGGCCTGCTTGGGATTCTCTCTCCCTCTCTCTGCCCCTCCCCTGTTCTCTCTCTCTCAAAATAAATAATCTTTAAAGAAAAATTTTAAGTCTCCCAAAATTACTGTTTCTGATTTTTCCTTAACTAAGATTCCTCATGTTCAGCTTACTTGCCAGGAAGCTCCAGCTCAAAATTTAAACATTTAAAATAAAGCATTTGGGGGGCACCTGGGTGGCTCAGTGGGTTGGACGTCCAACTTCAGCTCAGGTCATAATCTCACAGTTTGTGGGTTTGAGCCCCACATCAAGCTTTGTGCTGACAGCTCAGAGCCTGGAGCCTGCTCCAGAGTCTGTGTCTCCCTATTTCTCCTATTTCTCTGCCCTTCCCCTGCTCATGCTGTGTGTGTGTGTCTCTCTCTCTCTCTTTCTCTCTCTCTCTCTCTCTCTCTCATTTTGTCTCAAAAATAAACATTTTTAAATTTTTTTAAATAATGCCGTTTTCCTATTCAATAATAGCATTGTAGTCTCGGGACTCGGGAACCATACTGCTCTGGAAAGCTGTGTGATCCTGGACAAATCTCTTTGTGGCTTAGTTTCCCTGATTGTTGGAAATAACAGTAGTACCTATCTTATAGATTTGCTATGAGTATTAAACAAATTAACATTTATAGAAATGCCATTGGTATTGTTGCAGTGTTGTTTTTATCTTGCTAAGAACTTTTTAGCAATTTTTTTTTTTTAATATCCAAGAGCATGGGTAATCAACTTTCTGAGTTTAGAGAAATCTAAAATTTTCTTTATTTTGCCCTCTCACTTAACTCAATAGTTAAGCTGGTGTTTGTAAATAATTACCTAGTTTCCTATGTTCTGAATTGTAGAGCTAGTCTTGACTCTTTTCCTTCAAAATAGCCAAACTCCCATGATATTGTTATTCAGATTCCTGGCTTTTTCTCCCACTGCTTTTATCCTTATTCAAGGCTGGCCCTCCTCACAAACTCCCATTGTCTTACACATAAGAATCATGACAGCCTTCTAAAAAGTCGATGTCTTTCATTCATCACCCTTTAAAAAAATGGACAAAAGTTTTCTATGATTCCTGGTTTATAAAATATAATTGAAAATACTTAATGATATTCAAGAAATGCCTTGATCCTTTTCCAGATTCTATTTTCTTATAAATTCTTCAAATTAGTTGATTTATTCTGAAAAATCATAAATGTAAACAAAGGGTAGATACATTTAAAGTTTAGCTATTTGGTAAAATAAAGTAATAGGTATTATAATGAGTTGACTTTGTTACAGAATCACACATTTCCCATGAGCCTTTGCTTTTGTGAAATTCTTAATCAAGATTCCAAAGTTCTTGGCAAAGATTTTCAAATACCACAATTTTCATGAATAGCTTCAAACCATTTTGTATGAACAAAACATCAAAAAAGGATATCTGACACTAGTGTGAGGAGGAACTAAGGATTCTTATCTATATCTTTATGTGTGTGTGTGAGAGAGACAGAGAGCCAGGAGCAGAGAGAGAGGAAGAGAGAGAATCTTAAGCAGGCTCCATGCCCAGCGCTGAGCCTTACATGGGGCTCCATCCCACCAACCTGGGATCATGACCTGGGCCGAAATCCAGAGTCAGATGCTCAAACAACTGAGCCACCCAGGTTTCCCAGGAGCTAAGGATTCTTAAATATTATTTAGAGTAGGGAATAAAGTATCAGTACAACAACCATTTGCTTAGTCCACATTTCTTGGAAATCTACCTCATTGCTCATTTCCACTGATCTGAGATGAGCCCTGACCACTTTGAAGATTCACCTTTGTAGGTTAGATGTCTAGAGAAGAACACACATACCCATTACACTTTTTTTTTTCATGTTTATTTCTTTTGAGAGAGAGAGAGCCACACATGTATGTCAGGGAGGGCCAGAGAGAGAGGGAAAGACAGAAAGAGAGAGAGGGAGAGAGAAAGAATTCCAAGCAGGCTCCTCACTGTCAGCACAGAGTCCAATTCGGGGCTTGATCTGTCACCAACTGTGACATCATGACCTGAGCCAAAATCAAGAGTCGATGTTCAACCTACTGAGCCACCCAGGTGCCCTTTTGCACCCATTACACTTTTATTTCAAATCAATTTATTGGTCTTCCTGGTACAAAAATAGACATTTAAGGGACACCTGGGTGGTTCAGTTGGTTAAGTGTCCAACTCTTGGTTTCGGCTCGGGTCATGATCTCACAGTTTCATGGGTTCAAGCCCTGTGTAGGGCTCCATGCTGATGGTGTGAAACCTGCTTGGGATTCTCTGTCTCCCTTGCTTTATGCCCCTCCCCCACTCATGTTGTCTCTGTCTCTCTCAAAATAAATGAATAAACTTATAGAAAAACTTATAGAAAGCTTATGCAGGTAATTGAAGAAGATATAAAGAAATGGAAAGACATTCCCTGCTCATGGATTGGAAGAATAAATATTGTCAAAATGTCAATACTACCCAAAGCTATCTACACATTCAATGCAATCCCAATCAAAATTGCACCAGCATTCTTCTCGAAACTAGAACAAGCAATCCTAAAATTCATATGGAACCACAAAAGGCCCCGAATAGCCAAAGTAATTTTGAAGAAGAAGACGAAAGCAGGAGGCATCACAATCCCAGACTTTAGCCTCTACTACAAAGCTGTCATCATCAAGACAGCATGGTATTGGCATAAAAACAGACACATAGACCAATGGAATAGAATAGAAACCCCAGAACTAGACCCACAAACGTATGGCCAACTCATCTTTGACAAAGCAGGAAAGAACATCCAATGGAAAAAAGACAGTCTCTTTAACAAATGGTGCTGGGAGAACTGGACAGCAACATGCAGAAGGTTGAAACTAGACCACTTTCTCACACCATTCACAAAAATAAACTCAAAATGGATAAAGGACCTGAATGTGAGACAGGAAACCATCAAAACCTTAGAGGAGAAAGCAGGAAAAGACCTCTCTGACCTCAGCCGTAGCAATCTCTTACTCGGCACATCCCCAAAGGCAAGGGAATTAAAAGCAAAAGTGAATTACTGGGACCTTATGAAGATAAAAAGCTTCTGCACAGCAAAGGAAACAACCAACAAAACTAAAAGGCAACCAACGGAATGGGAAAAGATATTTGCAAATGACACATCGGACAAAGGGCTAGTATCCAAAATCTATAAAGAGCTCATCAAACTCCACACCCGAAAAACAAATAACCCAGTGAAGAAATGGGCAGAAAACATGAATAGACACTTCTCTAAAGAAGACATCCGGATGGCCAACAGGCACATGAAAAGATGTTCAACGTCGCTCCTTATCAGGGAAATACAAATCAAAACCACACTCAGATACCACCTCACGCCAGTCAGAGTGGCCAAAATGAAGAAATCAGGAGACTATAGATGCTGGAGAGGATGTGGAGAAACAGGAACCCTCTTGCACTGTTGGTGGGAATGCAAATTGGTGCAGCCGCTCTGGAAAGCAGTGTGGAGGTTCCTCAGAAAATTAAAAATAGACCTACCCTATGACCCAGCAATAGCACTGCTAGGAATTTATCCAAGGGATACAGGAGTACTGATGCATAGGGGCACCTGTACCCCAATGTTTATAGCGGCACTCTCAACAATAGCCAAATTATGGAAAGAGCCTAAATGTCCATCAACTGATGAATGGATAAAGAAATTGTGGTTTATATACACAATGGAATACTACGTGGCAATGAGAAAAAATGAAATATGGCCTTTTGTAGCAACATGGATGGAACTGGAGAGTGTGATGCTAAGTGAAATAAGCCATACAGAGAAAGACAGATACCATATGGTTTCACTCTTATGTGGATCCTGAGAAACATAACGGAAACCCATGGGGGAGGGGAAGGGAAAAAAAAAAAAAAAAAAGGGAGGTTAGAGTGGGAGAGAGCCAAAGCATAAGAGACTGTTAAAAACTGAGAACAAACTGAGGGTTGATGGGGGGTGGGAGGGAGGGCAGGGTGGGTGATGGGTATTGAGGAGGGCACCTTTTGGGATGAGCACTGGGTGTTGTATGGAAACCAATTTGACAGTAAATTTCATATATTAAAAAATAAAAAAAAAAAAAAACAGAAAAAAAAAATAAATAAAGTGTATTGCTTAATGTCAGAAGTTAATACTAATATTCCTCATTTACATTTATATAAAATTGAAAGAACATAAGAAGTACATTTATTTTTTTTTTTAATTTTTTTTAACGTTTATTTATTCCTGAGACAGAGAGAGACAGAGCACGAGCAGGCGAGGGTCAGAGAGAGGGAGACACAGAATCTGAAACAGGCTCCAGGCTCTGAGCTGTCAGCCCAGAGCCCGACGCGGGGCTCGAACTCACAGACTGCGAGATCATGACCTGAGCCGAAGTCGGACACTCAACCGACTGAGCCACCCAGGCGCCCCAGAAGTACATTTAAAGCGATCTGCTTCATTACAACATGAATTAATAAAGGGTTTAAGCCTATGAAAAAAAAAATTTTTTTTTCACCTAAAAAAAAAGATATCTAATATTATATATTTGAAAATTGCATTTATAGAGTTATACATCAATGTATTATAAGCATAATGTAAATATAATACAAATGCGTTGCAGAATAAATGGTTAACGTTTATTAACAAATAACATGAACTTTCCCTTATAACACAAAGAGTCAGTTTGTGACTATTTAGATGGCAGAGTAACTTTAAAATTATCTGTTTTTCCCTCTCTGAATAATTTTAGCATGAGGAAGATTTGAAATTATTCCATTGACTTTAGAGTTCTGCTTAAAGTGAGAGATGTTCAGCCAACTTGTTTTCATAACGATAAGGCTGGTATTCCTTCCACAGAAACCTTTTTTTATTTTAATCACTTTGTGTTTTTAGATCAGTTTTAGGCACAACAAAATCTAGAGGAAGATATGGAGATTTCCCATATACCCCTGTCCACACAGGCATTGCCTCCTTCCCTATTATCAACATTACTCACCAGAATGATACATTTGTTACCAAAGATGAACCTATATTGACACATCATAATCACCCAAAGTCCATAATTTACTTTAGGGTTCACTCTTGGTGTTGTATATTCTGTGGGTTTGGACAAATGTATAATGATATATATCCATCATTATAGTAACATACTAGTATTTTCATTATCCAGAAATATCCTGTATAATATTCTGTATAATTCTCTCTATATTCATCCCTCCTTCTCCCTTACCCCTAACAACTACTAATATTTTTATTGTCCCCATAGTTGCGGTTCTCCCAGAATGTCATGTAATTGTAATCACAGTATGCAGCCTTTCAGATTTGCTTCTTTCACTTGGTAATATGCATTTAAGCTTCTTCTATGCCTTTTCATGGCTTGATAGCTCATGTTTTTTAGTGGTGAGTAATAATCCATTGTCTTGATATACTACAGTTCATTCATTCATGTACTGAGAGACATCTTGGTTGCTTCTAAATTTTGGAAATTATGAATAAAGCTGCTATAAGCATTCCTATGCAGGTTTTTTGTGAACATGTTTTCAACTCATTTGGATAAGTACCAAGGAGTGTGATTGCTGGATCATATGGTAAGAGTATATTTTGTTTTGTAAGAAACTACCAAATTGTCTTCCAAAGTGGCTAAACCATTTTACATTCCCAACAGCATTGTAAGAGAGTTCCTGTTGCTCCACATCCTTGTCAGCATTTGGTGTTGTCCGTGTTCCAGATGTTGGCCATTCCAATGGGTGTGTAGTGGGATCTTTCTGTTGTTTCAATTGGCTTTTCCCTGATGACATGTAGTAGAGCATCTTTTCATATGCTTATTTGCCACCATATATCTTCTTTGGTGAAATATCTGTTAAGATCTTTGGCCCATTTTTTAATTTGGGTTGTTTGTTTTCTTACTGTTGTATTTTAAGAATTCTTTGTAGGAGCACCTGAGTGGCTGTCAGTTTGGCTCTTGATTTCAGCTCAGGTCATGATCTAATGGTTCCTGAGTTTGAGCCCCATGTCAGGCTCCACACTGACAGTGTAGAGTCTGCTTGGGATTCCCTCTCCGTCACTCCCTCTGCCCCTATCCCACTTGCACTCTCTCTCTCTCTCTCTCAAAATAAATAAACTTAAAAAAATTTTTTTAATTTTTTAAAAGATTTTTTTGTATATTTTGGATAACAGTTCTTTATTAGATATGTCTTTTGCAAATATTTTTTCACAGTCTGTGGCTTGTCTTCGAAATCTTTTTACATTGTCTTTTGCAGAGCAGAAGTTTGTAATCTTAATGAAGTCCAACTTGTTGATAATTTTTTTCATGGATTATATTTTTGGTGTTGTATCTAAAAAGACATCACCATACCCAAGGTCATCTAGATTTTCTCCTATGTTATCATCCAGGAGTTTTATAATTTTTCATTTTACATTTAGGTCTGTGATCCATTTTAAGTTAATTTTTTGTGAAGGATGTAAGATCTATGCCTAGATTTTTATTTATTTATTGCCTGTGGATGTCCATTTCTTCCAGCATCATTTATTGAAAAAACTACCTTTTCTCTATTTTGCCACCCCTGTTCCCTTGTCAAAGACCAGTTGACTATATTTAGGGGGTTTATTTCTGGACTCTCTATTCTGTTCCATTGATCTATTTCCATTGATCTATTCTTTTGCCAATATCACACTGTCTTGACTACTGTAGCTTAATAGTAAGTCTTGAAGTCAGATAGCTGCAGTCCTTCAGCTTTGTTCTCCTCCTTTAATATTGTGCTGCCTCTTCTGCATCTTTTGTTTCTCCATGTAAACTTTATTCTTTTTTTTTATTGAAGTATAAAACATACAGTGTTATATTACTTTCAGGTGTACAATACAATGACTCAACAATTCTATACATTACTCAGTGCTTATCAAGATAAGTGTACTCGATGCCCTTTATCTATTTCACCCTTCCCCCACCCTGCTTCTCCATATAAAATTTAGAATAATTTGTTGATATCCATAAAATAACTTTCTGAGATTTTAATTGAATTGCATCGATCTATAGGTCAAGTTGGGAAGAACTGATATCTTGATATTGGTTTTTCTTATCCATTAACATGGACTATCTCTGCATTTATGTAGTTCTTCTCTGATTGCATTCATCAGAGTTTTGTAGTTTTCCTCATATAGATCTTATAAGAAAGACTTTTCAAAGTAACATTTTACTCATGATTTTTCCCTTCCCTGCTCCCTTTACAGAGTTCTAGGTGCAGCTACTAGATATTTAGACCAAAGAGAGGTCCTCTGATTATGCTTTCTCACTCTTCACTTTCATTACTTCTACAAAGCCTGCGAATATCTGTAACATAGTATTTTAGGGATTATGACCACTGTCTCATTTTACTCTCACAAAATAAAGTATTCTTCCTTTGCATTTTTGCTTGGTTATAGGATAATTGTTATTGCTTGTATTGCTAGATCTTTGCAAAAATCAGAAACAGTTTCCCTTTCTTTCCTACTCTTGCAATAAGGTGTGCTGCCAACTGTTGGTAATAATGTGTCATGCCTAACTATCAGAATAACCCATGGTTTTTCCATTCCTTTTTTAATACTAGAAACACTATTCCTTCTAAACATGAACAATCAATTACCAAGGTTGGTAATAAGAAGGACAAAAATACTTCCTTTTTCAGAAACAGTAACCTGGTTGCAGGCAAAACCCTATCCCCCAAAAATGGAGGACCAGAACTTCTCAGAAAGAAATCTCATAAGCAGATGGCTAAAACTAGTGTGGATAGAAGCTAAGGGTTCTTATATATTCCTTAGGGTAGGTAATAAAATATTAGTAGAACATCCACTCGCTTACTCCAAGTTTCTGTGTGTCCTTGGAATTTCCACCTTATTGCTTATTTTAAAAGATCTGGAATGAAGCTTGACCCACTTTAGGGAGTCATCCTTGATAGGATAGATGTCTAAAATACTGTTTCCATGGGCGCCTGGTGGCTTAACCAGAAGAATGTGTGACTTTTGATCTTGTGAGTTTGAGCCCCACATTTGATATAGAGATTACCTAAATAAAACTTTAAAAAATCTATTGTTTCCATATAAACAAACAAACAAACAAACAAACAAAAAAACAGCATCTATTTTTTTTTTCTAGTCAAGGAAATGCACACATGGCAACAAATAGAAGGAAACAAATTAAATTGTAATGGATCAAATAACACAAAAGAATTTATGATGAAAAGCAACAAACATCATAACGCTTTCTACTTCTAGAATCAATCTCTGGGGCCAACCTCTTTTACATGTTTTCGTTTGTGATTACTTAAGTATTTCTAAATATGCTCATATCAGCTATAGAATATCTAATGACTTCCTGGCATAAAAGGTAAGAACTATGCTAACATCCATTTCTCCAACATTTAACAGTTACATTAATTTTACCTTTTTTTATTGGTTATCTTTGCAACTTTTAATGATATACTATAAAACTCTAAATAATATTTCAACCTGAGGTAGATACTATTTCCACACTCCAATTTTAATATTGCCATTCTTCCTTCTCACCTTTCACTCACCTCCCTTGAATATAGTCAATAAGTCTTTTGTATTCTGTCCATGGGTTGACTTATCAAAGTTAACAGCCAACTTCAAGGCTAAGGAGAGTGCCAAGATTGCATTTTCTGCTCCACAAGACTTCTGTCAGAACCACTAGAAAGTCACTCAAAGGAAAATGTGCAGAACATCAACATCAAATGGATTCTCTTCCCTTACTATCAATTGCATAAGTATTTATGCTTCATATTTGGGCCACAAACTCTTATATGGCTTTGTTTTTCCTAGAGTTTCAAATTGCCTTTTTCCCCCCACTGTGTATTTTACCTAATTTGTCGTATCAAGTTTTTTCATTTTCCCTACTCTTTTACAGAGATATTCTCTTTCTTTGGCCCCCTGGTAATTGCCCCTAATCACCTAATGAAACTTTGGCTTTCTGTCCACTTAATCTAATTGTTCTTTAACCCTGCTACCCACCTGAGAACTTCCCTTTACTCTGCTCCAAGGTTGGAGCCACTCTTTTCTAGAATCCATGTCTACTTTTTTGGTTTATCTTCTTGGTTTTTTAGAGAACATCCTTGCTAACTACTTATGAAAGAATGGGAAAGAAACTTTTGGTTTTTTAATATTTGCAAACATTTTCATTCTGCTGGGTCAGTAGATCTGATTTACTTTCCCTCAGAACTCTAAAGGCATTATCTGCTGTCTTCCAGTATTCAGTGATACCGATAAATTGGATGGAAGTGTGGTCTTATTCTTAATAAATGACTAGTTTCTTAATTTGCTCATCACCACCAGAAGCTTATACACTTTTAATTTACTTTATTTGCTATAAATCATCTCTGGGTTAAATTATTTCATGAGGACACCTGGGTGGCTCAGTCAGTTGAGTGTCCGACTCATGATTTTGGCTCAGATCATGATCCCAGGGTCATAGGACTGAGCCCTGTGTTGGGCTCCACTCTGGGTGTGGAGCCTGCTTGAAATTCTCTCTCTCTCTCTCTCTCTCTCTCTCTCTCTCTCTCTCCTTTCCTTTCCCTCCCTCCCTTTGCCGCTCCCCTGCTCTCTCTCTCAATAAAATTAAATATTTTATGAAAACCTATTCAAATCACTTCCAAATCTTTTAGTGCATGTTTTTTATAATCAAGTTATTTCTAAAAAAGAACTTTTTAATATAAATATCATATGCATGCAAACTAATTAAAAAAGTGGAAGTTACTTGCTTTTCCTTTTCCCTTGACATCTTAGTTCTCCTTTCCAGAGGCAGCCACTATTATCCATTTCCAGAAGGTTTTAGACTATCTCTTTAATCTGAGTGTTACAACATTCCTAGGGATAAAAATTTAATAGTAAGCAATCAAGATCAGAAATGCAGATTTTTGTCTCTGAATCAACGTAAGCAAGAGTATAAATATCTTCTGTCAGTAACATCTATGTAGAAATTTATTAAGCACCTACTAGTATAAATGGCAGATACTTGGTGTGTGTGGTTTTTGTTTGTGTTTCGAGTTTTTTGTTTGGTTAGAGCTTTATTAAGGTATGATTGACATATAGTAAACTGTGCATGTTCAAAGTATGTGATGTAATGAGCTGTGACATATATATAAACCTATAGAACCATCACCACAGTCAGGATAATAAATATACTCATCAACTCCAAAAGTTGTAATTCATCTCCCCCTACCTCACTTATTCATCCCATCCCCAGGCAGCCACAGCTTTGCTTTCTGACTACTGGTCACTATAGGTTAATTGCATTTCCTAGACTTTTATATAAACGGAATAATACCTTATGTACTTTTTTTGGTCTTATTTCTTTACTCAGCATAATTGAGATTCGACCATGTTGATGTATACATCAATCATTCATTTCTTTTTAGTGCTGCTGTAGGTATTGTATTGTATGATTATATTACAGTTTATCCATTTACCTGCTGGTGGATATTTTGTACTTTTTTTTTTTGTCTTATAGTAAAGCTGCTGGATGCTCAGACACTGTGATTATGTTTCACTGAATTTGGTCGTTAGGTAGACTATAAAAAGCCTGTCTTTAGAGCAAGGGCCAATAATTCAAATGACTACAGGAGCCAGACAGATAACATAGGTAAGTAGAGGGAAGGGGGGAAACTCAGTGTAATAAAAGCAAGAATTTAAGCCTTATGGTGAATGACAAACTGACAGTTGGCCTCTCTGTGGGGAGGGGTAGAGATTATGACTTATGGGGGAGCTCATACTCAGTCTAAAAGAGGTACCTGCTTCTCAGAGCCAGTTGGTTGTTGCTATGTTGTCCATTGTTGCCAGGTTTTCTTTTTTTTCTTGTCCCTAGGGGCAGTCACAAATCCAAATTTTATGGAAAGCTTCTTGATTTTTTTTTAATCTTTAAAATGGCACTACTATTTTATTCCCATTCCAAGTATGGAAACAAATGGGAAATAAGATTCAGCAGTCAGACAGAAGAAAATTAAAATATTGACTTGAATAAAAAATCCAGACGTTTGTTTAATTGGATGTTTGTTTAATTGTTGAATATATTCTCACTCATTATATTATTCTCTCTCCTTTTGGTCATGTTTGAAATTTTCATAATAAATGCAATTTCTAAAAATTAGCTTGGATAAAGTCAATTAGAGAAAGAGGTTTGGTTTGGCAAATGGGTTTGCTATTGGTCTCCTCACTGTGACCCACAACTAAATACATCACCTTGTCATAGGCAGAACTGGACAAACTCAGGTCTTCCCATGGGATTCAGGCCTGCCTCATAACACTGAAAAGCACAAAATTTCTTGAATCCTACTGACAAGCCAGGTAAAAAGAAAGCCAGAGAGAAGGGGAGTGAGACAAAGACAGAGACAGAGAAAGCCCAGAAAGTGTTTAGTCTTTCAAGCTTGACTCCTTTTCATAATCTCACCTATCAGAGAAATCATTCCTACTTCCCTGGGGAGAGAGACACTGAGGAGTACTTCTCATTCTTTTTCCTCAAGGAGAATGGAAATTCTCTCCCCTCTATGGAAACAGGAGTGAAACATTTAAATGCTTCACCCCTGTGATGAACGTTGCGATCCACTGCCCAGATCCCCCTACAATAAGGACTTGTCCCAGGAACTGGGTGTACTGTTAACAGAGCCTTTGGTATCTTCAGGATTGCTACAATTGCATAAAGCTACATTGCTGGAGTTTAGGCCCCCTCCCATGTTGTCCCACATTCAATTACTGAACAAAGTTGGGACATAAGAACCTGACTATCTTAGCCAACCTGAGACAACTCTGAAGGTCAGTTCTTTTCTCCTGAGTTCCCTATGGAACATGCAACTCAGTTTCTCCCTCTGCTCAACCTTGCTTCTTTCCCCTCCCTTCCACAACTATTAATCCTAAGGGCACTCCTTAATAAATATCCAGCCTTTTAAATTCTGTCTCATAATACTGTTCCCTGAGAACCCAACCTATGACAGTAGGTGCCAGGACTGAGATCTGAGAAAACAGGCACAAAGATGGGGTTTTGGAGCTTGAGCATTAGCTGCCTACCTACCTGACAATAAGGACCCCTATCACAAGATTACCATCCAGTTGTTGAAACTTTCATGGGCGCTGAATCAGGTTGGTATACCAGCGGAAAGGTATGTATTAACTGGTGTGATGTATCAACTATTTCAGAAATATGGGGAAAATAGTAACTATAAGGACAGTGAAATTGAGTGGTACTATGGATTCCCCAAAATTCACATGTTGAAATCTGAATCCCCAGTGTAGTTGTATTTAGAGAGAGAACTTTTAAGAGGTAATCAAGGTTAAATGAAGTCATATGAGTAGGAGCCTGATCTGATAGGATTAATGATCTTATAAGAAGAGAAACAGAGATCTCTTTCTCTCCCTCTCCCTCCCTTCTTCCTCTCCCCCCTCCTCTGTCTCCCTTTTCCTCTCGCTACGTCTCCCACACACTCTCCCTCACTCTCCATGCATGCCAAAGAAAGGCCATGTGAGCACATGTGAGAAGGCAGCTGTCTGCCTGCCAGGAAGAGAGTTCTGAGAACCAAACTGACCAGCAGGTACCTTGATCTCAGACTTCCCAGAACTATAAGAAATAAATTTGTTCAAGCCCCTCAGTCTAATGGTATTTTGTTATAGTAGTCTGAGCTGACTAAAAGAGGTAGCTATTTCTTAGACAGATTGATGTACTAGAAAAAGATAATGAAAAGCTAAGAGTGATTAATCATCAATTGAAAGTTAAAAGTAAAGACTACAAAGTCTTTTCAGGAGCATGTAAAGTGGTTCTCATCTCTTGCAGTGGGAGACTAAAGTGAGCTAAAGAATAAACTCAGTCATGGTGAACTATGCTCCAAAAATTAAATTTCTAATCAAATAAGTACACTAAGCCAAGGTCAAGGCTTTGGGTGGGAAAGAATGGGACTTAACACATTAGATGAGGATATTCCCAGGAATGGCCCAAAACTTCCCTATTAAGACCTATCCCTTCCCCATTGTTCAGAGATGATGAAGAGACCTCTTCCTATCAAGACAACTAATGACCTCCCTCTCAAGTTTTGCTCCTAGGATGTCTCCTGTCCAGTAGGCCTTAATGATGTTAAGTCTCCATATGCTGGAAATGATAATGGAGAAAAGGAATTATACCCCAAAGGAACTTGAATAGCTAGTCAACATAAACTGAGATTGTATGTATAGAATTGAATTTTGAGGGCGCTTTATGAAAAGAAAAGGAACATAAGGTGGAAAACAGAGAAGTAAGATTTGGGAGCACTTTCCCCATACTCAAGATTTAACATCATAATGAGAATCCCAGGAGACAGTGTGAATTTGCTATTAGGACAGTTTCTAGAAGCATGGAAAAAGTGATGGTCCCATACTAAATGATGTTAAAATGTTATAGTTGCCATGACAGACACTGGAAGAAAGAATTTAAAAGACCGGACAACTGGTTATGCTGGAGACCATGTACTATGTAATGATGAAAACCCCACCAGATAATTCATTTACAGAAGGTCAGGAGGCTGCACCATATATCAAGGACATAAGAAATGTACTGTTGTGAGGGGCACCGGTCTCATTAAAAGGCTCAGTGGTGACTTTTTATAAGCCAGATCAGATGGTAAAGGAAGCCACTAAAGAACTGGGTTTACTGATAGCAATAGATATAATAAGACCCCCAAATTATAGAGGCTAGATTGTGGTGTTTAGTGTACAATTATTGTAATATAAAGTCAGAAGAACAGTCAGAGGGAAGTGATCCACAAAGAATTATGGAGATAATTAATATAACATGGTGTCCTGAGGGGAAAAATAGATGGGTAGCCTATGAGGGTACTACTCAATTGGTATTATCAGATGAATTAAAAAATATATAGCCAGGAGACTGAGTCAGTCACCCCAATTAACATCATGATTCCTTACCAAGTTTCAAAATGTGAATCTGTTTTTAGACCTGGAGCCTATTAACTGAAAAGACTGAGTCCCCGTGAGGAAGGAACCTGCAACACTATGGCAAATGTACACAGTAATGATTTCTCAGTCTTTCCCCCCAAATTGTTCCAAAACCTTTGTACCTAAGGCTATTTACTCAGGCAACTGTACATTGGGAAAATGGGAACATGTAAATATTTCAAGGACTGTGATCACAGAGTCTGAATTGACACTGATACTTGGAGACCCAAAGACTCGTCATGGTCCCCTTGTGAGAGTAGGTGCATATGGGGGTCAGGTAATAAATGAAGTCTTATCCAAGTCTAGGTTACAGTCAGGCCACTGGTTATAGACCCACATGTTACTTATTTCCTCAGTCATCAAATACATAATCAGAACCTATATACTTCATAGGTGGTGCAAACCCCTCTGAGTCCTTGGCCTATGAAGTAACAGCTATCATAATGGGGAAGACCAACTGGAAGCTTCTGAAACTGCCCCCTCTCCTAGCCAAGATACAAATAAAAAACAATATTGCTGGGGGAATGGTGGAAAATAGTGCTACGTTTAAAGAGCTAAAGGATGCAAAGGTGGTGAATCCCTATCATTTTTTTAAAAGTTTATTTTGAGAGAGAGAGTGAGTGTGCATGCGTATGCCTGACCGGGGGAGGCAGAGAGTGGGGGAGAGAGAGAATCCCAAGCAGGTTCTGAGCCACCAACGTGAAGCCCCATGTAGCACTCATTCTCACAACCATGAGATCGTGACCTTAGCCAATAACAATAATCGGACACTTAACCAACTGAGCCACCCAGGCACCCCAAGAATCCTTATCATTTTTATTCACTGGTCTGACACTGCAAAAACCATTGACTCTGGAGAAAGATACATCTTGTACAGAGTCCATGGACTCTGTACTTTTACAGAGTAACATGGACACAGGTATATGCTATGTGATCTTTTAACTGACAAGTATATTCTTTTCCATCTATCTCAGAAAGGAGAAACAGTTTTCATTGTTAAGGAATGGATAATAGTATATATTTACATTTATGCCCCAGGGCTATGTTAATTCTTTCACCCTTAGTAATAACATAGTTGTCAAGAACTGTGAAAGGTCTGAGATTTTACCCTATTTGCAAGCTAACAAGCTAGTCTGCCACTCTTATGAATGGTGGCAGAAGACATGAGACTCCTGGGTCAGAAACTGGAGATTTTATTGCTCACAGCACAGCAAGCATCATGAAACTTATGTTTGCATTGGTTTTCTTTGTTCCCCAAGTGGAATAACCTAGATAGACCCTGTGCATGCACTGGGTTTACATCATGGCTGAGGTACTCTGATCTTTTATCAAACAATCTTCCCAGTGTTTCCCCAGAGGGAGACATAATCTTTATTATCCTGGACAGTAAATAAAGCTGTCTTTTGTTGTGAAGAAAGAAGCCACCTCCACCTCTATCTTCTAAGGCTGTTCAGTATACCAACATCCTTGAAAAGATAGCTCAGAACTAAAGCTGTTGGTGTCTTCTTGCAAGATGTGCAGAAATGTAAGAGATCCATGGTAAATTGTTTCTCAACTCTGAGATCTGCAGGATTGGAGTTACAGGTCTCCAAACGGAGCACAATTTTACCAAGGAACACAGTAAGACTTCCACTGAACTACAAGGTATGGCTGCCAAACTGAGCTCTTTGTGTTCTTTGAATCCAGAGACCAGCAGGCAAGAAGAGGAGTCAACATTTTGGCATAAGAAGGTTATATACAGAGGCATGGAGAAATATGTTTGGCATTCAGATAACACAACTGAATACCTCTTGGTGATGTACCCTTGTCCAATTTTGACCATGAATGGACAGGTATAGCACTATCAGCCCAAGACAAGCATAGTGACTAGGAGTTTGTACCCTTCAAGGATGAGGGTCTAGGTCATGTCACCAGGTAAGCCACTGAGACCAGAAAGAGTGATAGCTGAGGGTAAGGGGAATCTAGAATGGACAGACCAAGAGGGAGATAATGAGTATCAGTTGTAGCCCTAAGACTAGCTGCTAGGCCAGGAATTATAGATTGTTACGTCAACCTTCTTCTTTTTTTTTTTTAAGTTTCCCAAAGAAAAAGGGGCCCACCCTAACCGTAGTGTTGCTGCTCCCAGAACATGTATGAAGAAATATATCTGGATAGAACAAAGGGTAGACTGGTGGATATTGACCATCATATACAGCTCACATCCCTCTTTTCCTTTTTTTAAAAATGTTTACTGATTTATTTTGAGAAACACAGAGAGAGAGTGTGCATGGCATATGTATGTGGGGGAGAGGCAGAGAGAGAGAGGGAGAGAATCTCAAGCAGAGCCTGACAGTGCCTGACTGGGGGCTGGATCTCATGAACCGTGAGATCATGATCTGACCTGAAATCAAGAGTCAAATGCTTAACCAACTGAGCCACCCAGGCACCCCTGCCCACATCCCTCTTGAGTGAATAATTTGTTACCCTAACTCTCTAGGAATGCTGCTAGCTGCTTCAGGGATTGCCTCAGCTGCAGGGAAGCATGTGCCTTTCTGGGATGGCCCATATCCATGACTGATCATTGCCAGGCTATAAAAAGGCCTGTTCATCTCTGCCCAATTTGGGATAAATCTGAGAGGCTAGTCCAGCACCAGAACTTCTTATGAGGTCATCTGAGGCTCTTTAGCTGGCTTGCATCCCATTTTAACTTCTCCCCCTGTTCAATTCTGCTTCCTTTGCCTCCCTTTCACAGATGTTGCTATGAAGGGCACTCCTTAATAAATGTCTTGCATGTTAAAATTTATCTCAGAGTCTGCTTCTCAGGGGACACAATCTGAGACAGCCATTTATAGTATATCCTTATACTAGATTACTGTGTACCTATTAAAAAGATACTATATCCCCATATTATCTATTGGCTTGGAAAGAACTATTAAGTAAACAAAATCAGGTTACTATATATAAAGAAAAAGTCTGGATATATATTTTTGGTGTTAACAGTAAGTATCTACGGAGAGTGTTTTTTCTTTTTCTTTTTACAATTTACTGTTTCTGAATTTATATATTTAATGCATATTAATTTTATAATCAAAAAGTATAACAAAGGTATTTTCATTTTTGGAAAATCATCGTTATAGTAAATACACAATCTCTTCCACACCTGGGATGGTGGAATTATTCTGGAAAATAACTTAACATTATATATAAAGACTCTTAATTGTCAATAATTCTATTTTGCGTAATTTATACTAAGAAATTTTAAAAAGGAATTAAATAAATTACTAGAATCAATTATGTATAAAGATATTTATTATAGTTTACTTATTTAGTCAAAAAGAAAAGATGAACAAGATAAATGATTCACACATATACACAGACATGTGTGTAAACATTTTTATAGAAATTCAAATATTCTTTGTTTTCCAATAATACTGACATAAAAAATATCATAATATAATAATAGTAAATGGTAGAAGTTAGTATACAAGATTAAAGATACAGTTTGATACCAATTTTGACACTATTTTGGGATTGTTTCTTATCAGCACATATACATGGCTGGCTATGTATATATCCACACATACCTATATATACACACATAAAGGAAAGGACTGAGAGAAAATATGTCAAAATGTTAACAGTGGATATTGCTGAATATTAGAATTGCAGGGTCCTTCTAAACATCAGGAATTGGGGATCATTAAGGCCATCCCAGAAGTCTGCTTACCACAATGGGACAGGAGAGATGTTTTCACAATGGCCAGAGAGCAGAAATGAAAAGAAAGCTGAGGCAAGTGGATAGCTTGTGGTTCCCACATGTCTGGAAACAAGAGGTCAAAAGTCCAGCATGTAGAAACTTACAGTAGATTGCTGAACAAGACCAAGCAGCAGAAAGTTCTGTAGTAAAATATAGCACAAAATTCATTTTTGTTTGCTATAAGGTTTCTTGTCAGTAGAAATATTGGCTGCCAGTTATATTTATATTGCATTTTCACAGGGAAACAGAGTTTACATGTCACTAAAACTCAAAAGCATTTCTCACTTTTTCTTGACTTGCTACCATTGCTTTTCTCTCCTTCAAGAGCCTTACTTTCCATTGGCCACTTCTGAAATGTAGGTGTTGCCTATGGTTGAGAATTGTGCTCTTTTTTCCTGTCTCTCATTTCTCTCCCTCACAGTTCTTTCACTTTCACACCATTAACAATGCAGGAAGAAAAATTCCAGATCTACCTCATTAGCTCTTACTTCTCCAACTGCCTATTTAAAATATCCAGCTGTTTCTTGGAACATTGCCACCATCATAATCCTCAACTTAATGTGTCTCAAGCCAGAGTCATCATCTTTCCCTTAAAACCAATCCTTCAAATAAACACACGGAGGAAATCACTAACCATGGTTAACTGAATAACTACGGGGTAAGGGATTGGGGCTTCAGAGTGGGGGCGATTCTTACTTTTCATATTAAACCTATCTGTGCTATTTTTACTTTTCACACAAAGCACATTTAATATCAAAAGAAAATAATTAAAAAGAGATCATCTTTTAAACCCAGCCAGCTTTTCCTTCTGATTTAAGCTGTTGTGTTTGTAGTCATTGTTTCCCATCCCTGGTGACCTAGACTCTATCTTCTCTATGATTCTCTCTCTTTCAGGTTCTATTCAAGTGTCTAAAGTTATGAACACCGGTGTCACTTCCTACAGTGACAATAGTGAGAGGCGATCAAAATGCAAACTAGAGACTCAGGAAAAAAACATAAACCTAATCAGAACAGGCTTTGGGCATGGATACAGGACAGAAACTCTTGAAGTATGCATTATTTTGATATTGTTATGGTGAAATTTTGTGCTCATCTGAGAGGGAAAAGACCAGCAAATTAGGAAGGCAGTAAGAGTGGGTAGGTCAGAGGACTATGTGGTGAGTTCCTGAGATCAGCATTAGGGTCAAGTCCAAATCTGCAAAGGCAGATTTATCGTGAAATCATTAGAGCTTAAGCTTCAGGCACCCTGACATGTACAGACCTTTTCCAGAGTTCTGGGAAGGACCCTAGTAGTATGTTTTTATGGAGATATATTTTTGTAAACCATACAAAAATAAGGGAATGATTTTCCATTTTTGATTCTCCTGTGTTATACTTCTTGAATTGTTTAGTGTTGGAATAGTCATGAGCATGTTGGGGATCTGGTTAAGAGGAAGTTGATTTGGAGAAACACTTAGTTTGAATTTTTAGTGAAGTGTATTTATATGCTCATCAGTCAATTTCATATGTAGCAATTTATTATTTGCTGTCCTGGTTAGAAGTGGTTCCCTAAAATCTCCTATTGCCCAAAATGCTGACTCACTTGGCTTCATGATATGAAGGCACTGGGTTAGAGGGCTGATTACCATATGAAGTTGTCTATAGAACCTGGCAATAGAAGTGTGTGGGTAGTGGAAAGATGATTTGAAATATATAGATCTGTATGTTAGTCTGTGGAATATTTTAGCAATCATTACACATGAACAATTGTAAGCAGGTAATTCTATTGTCATCCATGGATTTGGGGGAAATACTTAGTAACACAACATTTATTTTTTTTTATGGAATCTCTATGAACTAGAATTTGTCAGAATTTCTGTATTTAACTTTCTGGCTGATTGAATGTCAGATATCGATATACACAAAGACAATATAAGATGCAAAATATACCACACTACAACTGGAACATTGATAACATACCAATGAGTGAGTGTCTTCAGTTTAAAAGGTATTTAAGGGGCGCCTGGGTGGCGCAGTCAGTTAAGTGTCCGACTTCAGCCAGGTCACGATCTCGCGGTCCGTGAGTTCGAGCCCCGCGTCGGGCTCTGGGCTGATGGCTCGGAGCCTGGAGCCTGTTTCCGATTCTGTGTCTCCCTCTCTCTCTGCCCCTCCCCCGTTCATGCTCTGTCTCTCTCTGTCCCAAAAATAAATAAAAAACGTTGAAAAAAAAAAAATTAAAAAAAAAAATAAATAAAAGATATTTAAGATTAGCCCCTGTGTTAGTTTACTAGGGCTTGCCATAATGAAGTACCACAAACTGAGTGGTTTAAACACCAGAAATTTATTTTCTCACAGTTTTGGTGGCTAGAAATCCAAGATCAAGGTGTCAGCAAAGTTTTGTTTGTTTTTTTCCCCCAAGGTCCATTTCTTTGGCTTGTAGATGGGCATAAATGGAGAAAAAGCATATGACCAAATACCAGTTCATGATTAAAAAATTCTCAGCACATTAGGAATAGAAGGAAAACTTCCTTAATTTGATAAAGAACATCTATAAAAAACCTACACAGGATAATATACTTAGAGGAAACTCAAAGCTTTCCCGCTAAGATCAGGAAAAAAGCAAAGATATTCCCTTTCATCACTGGTTTTTGAAATCATATTGGAAGTCTAGCTAATGCAATAAGACAAGAAAAGGAAATAAAAGACATATATCTTGGGAAGGAAGAAATAAAACTTTGTTCAGAGATGACATGATTATCTATGTAGAAAATATGAAAGAGTCAACAACAACAAAAATCCTCCTGGAACTAAGCAGCAATTATAACAAATTTGTGGGATACATGGTTAACACACAAAAGTCCATTTCTTTCCTACATGTCAGTGATGAACAAGTAGAATTTGAAATTAAAGACACAATACCATTTACATTAGCACCCCAAAAATGAAATAATTAAGCATAAATCTAACAAAACATGAATAATATCTATACAAGAAAAACTGCAAAACTCTGATGAAAAAAATCCAAAAAGAGGGGCAGGCACCTGGGTGGCTCAGTCAGTTAAGTATCCGACTCTTGATTTCCGCTCAGGTCATGATCTCATGGTTCGTAAGTTCAAGCCCCATATTGAGTTTTGCAGTGACAGCATGTAGCCTGCTTGAGATTCTCTGTCTCCCTGTCTCTCTCTGCCCCTCTGTCTCTCAGAAATAAATAAGTAAACATTAAAAAAAAAAAAGAAATCCAAAAGAACGAAGTAAATTAAGAGCTAGTTCATGTTCATGGATAGGAAGACAATATTGTCAAAGTGTCAGTTCTTCCCAACTTGCTATATAGATTCAACACAATCCCAATAAAAATTCCAGCAAGTTATTTTGTAGATACTGACAAATTGATTCTAAATTTTATAAGGGTGATGTCATCAAGGTAACAGTGTAGAAAATCCCAGTATTGAACCCCTCCCAATCAACAATTAGACAAGTGTCTGCAGACAAAAATAACTCTGGGAGAGCTCAGGAATCCACTTAAGAAACCTCAGCAAAAGGGGTGCCTGGATGGCTCTGTTGGTTAAGCATTTGACTTTAGCTCAGGTCTGTGGGTTCAAGCCCCACATTAGGCTCTGTGTTGACAGCTCAGAGCCTGGATCCTGCTTCAGATTCTGTGTCTCCCTCTTGCTCTCCCTGTCCCTCCCCTGCTCACACTGTCTCTCTCTCTCTCTCAAAAATAAACATCAAATTTTTTTTTAAAAAAGAAACTTAAGCAAGATTGGAACAAAAAACCTGAGAACAACTACACAAAAAGAGAAGAAAGAACAGATTCATTTTGCCTACATTATCCCATCCTCCAGACCAGCACTGCTCAGTGCCAAATGAGAACTCTCTAGCTAGAAAGAGTTTTTCTCCAGTAAAGGGAGAGTGGGATGAACAACCAGCATCCCCAGCCTTTTGGGGCAATACATAAAGGACCCATTTCAGTTTCACCCCACTGTCAAAGTTGAAACATACAGAGATGGCTAGGAATAAAGAAGAGCAAGGGCTACCAGTAACAGCCATACAGTGGGAGACACTGTGATTCCCAGTGACCTGCTCTGCAGAGGACTCCAGCAGCTTATGTGACTGAAGAAACCGATGGCCAGAACAGCCACTGAGAATGCCTTGCAGATTTCAGTGTTTTTTGCCCCACAGATTTTCACATTCAAAGACATCAACTGCCTGAATACCTCCTCACTCCTTCCCCTGACCCCCTACCTGAACCCTCCCAGTCCAAGATCCACACTGGTAGTCAACCCCTATTTCTGCAGCTCCATGAGTGTAAGATGCAAGCCTAGACCCTAGGGTTGACCTCCACCACTGTGTATTTGCTTGTGGCAAACTCCTATAGCCACAGTAGTATATGCTGACAGCCAAGGCCCCCAAAGCTGCTTGTGGACCCAGACCTGGCCCTATCTCCTGTCACTGGCCTGTGTTGCTGGATTCATCTGCAGCTGGCCCCTCCAGCTATGTACTTGCCCCTGCTGGTCTGTGTCCTGTCACTAGCCTCCACTGCCATGCATCTATGGCAAGACTCTGCAGCTGTTGGAGTCCAGGTCAACAACCAGAGTCCCCACAGCTGCTTGTTGGCTCAGATCAAACCCTGTCTCCTGTCACTGGCCTGAACTGTTGGAATCATCTGCAGCTAGCCCCTCCAGCTGTGCATTTGTACATCACTGGCCCAACTCCTGTCACTGGCATCCACTGTTGTGTAATGCCTGTGGTGAGTCCCTGTGGTCACAGAAGTGCATGCTGACAGCTGCTATATACCTGAAGTTGGCTCTGGTCCTTGCTGCTGGCTCTGGCCCTTGCCACTATAAATGTGTCTGCAACCAGCCCCTGACACCACATAGACACCTATAGCTGGCCCAGACAGGCAAGTGCACATCCCTGGCTGTAGCCATCCCCAGTGCCTGCTCTGATCTTTAACTGCTGGACCTAGAAGTACCCAACAGTCCTTACAGGCATTGTGGACTCCCCACAGCATTCACCAAAGACCACACAGTTGTTGATGCTGTGGACCTCAGCTGCCTGAGCCATTATCATCATGCCACCCTGGGCCTGGAGCTGCCACATGCCCCCATACCCTTCACAACTAAACCTGCAATCACAGCATGCTCCAGTGTGCCCCTGTCACAGTGAAGGTCTTTTTTTCCAAAGTCCATCCAGAAATTCTAGAAGAGGCGACTGCTTCTTCAAATGTGCAGACATGTATGCAAGTTTATGAATGAAGATTATGAAGAATCAGGGACACATGACACCACAAAAGAAACAATAAACTTCTAGTGACTGACTACAAAGGAATGGAGATATATGAATTGCCTGACAAATAATTCAAAATAATTGTTCTAAAGATGCTCAGAGAGCTACAAGAGAACATAAATAAACAATTTAATGAAATCTGGAGAACAGTATAAGAACAAAATAAGGGGGCACCTGGGTGGCTCAGTCAGTTGAGCGTTCAACTTCGGCTCAGGTTATGATCTCATGGTTTGTGAGTTCGAGCCCCGTGTTGGGCTCTGTGCTGACAGCTGGGAGCCTGGAGCCTGCTTCGGATTCTGTGTCTCCCTCTCTGCCCCTCCCACTCTCATGCTCTTGTCTCGCTCTTGTCTCTGTCTCTCAAAAATGAATAAACGTAAAAAAAAAATTTTTTTAAAAGAACAAAATAAGAAGTTTAGCAAATAGATAGAAAACATTAAAAACTCCCACAAATTTTGGAGTTGAAGAAAACAATTACCTAACTGAAAAATTTAATAGAAAGCTTCAACAGAAGACTGGACCAAGCAGAAGAAAAAAAATTAATGATTCAAAGACTGATCATTTGAAATTATCCAGTTAAAAAGACAACAACAATAAAAAAAGGTGGGGGAGGATGAAGAAAGTCTATGGGACATCATTAAGATAAACAATCTATGCATTGTTGAAGCTCCAGAAGGAGACGAGAAAGAGTAGAGGATAGAAAGCTTAGTCAAAGAAATCATGGCTGAGAACTTCCCACAACCTGGAGAGAAATTTGGACATCCAAGTTTATGAAGCTAATGGGTCACCCCAAAATTTCAATCCAAAACAAACTTCTCAAAGATGCATTTTAATAAAACTGTTTAAAATCAAAGACAAAGAAAAGATTTTTACTTTTTTAATTAAAAAAAAGTTTATTTATTTTGAGAGAGAGAACGCGAGCAAGGGAGGGGCAGAGAGAAAGAAAAAGAGAATCTGAAGCAGGCGTGGCACTGTCAGCCTGGAGCTTGACTTGGGGCTGAATCTCATGAACCAGGAGATCATGACCTGAGCCAAAATCAAGACTCAGATGCTTAACCAACTGAGCCACCCAGGCACCCCAAAGAAAATATTTTTAAAGCAGCAAGCGGAAAAATAATTCTCTCATATAAGAGAAATCCCCATAAAGCGATAAATGGGTTTATTAGCAGAAACCTTGCAGGAGAGCAGGATGATATATTCAAAGTGCTGCGAAAACAGAAAATAAAAAACAAGAAACTTGCTACCAAGAATGCTTTACCCGGCAAAGTTGTCCTTCAGAAATGAAAGCAAGATGGGGCACCTGGGTGGGTCAGTTGGTTAAATTCCAACTCTTGATCTCAGCTCAGGTCCTGATCTCAGGGTTGTGAGTTCAAGTGCCATGTTGGGCTCCATGTTGGGTGTGAAGTCTACTTAAATAAAAAGAAAGAGAGAGAGAGAGAGAAAGAGAGAGAGAGAAATAAAAGGAAGATAAATACTTACCCAAACAAAACTAAGGATGTTCATCACCACTAGACCTGCCACACAAGAAGTGATTAAAAGAATTCTTCAAACTGAAAACAAAAGGATGCTAATTAGTAACAGGAAAATATACAACATTGGCAAAGGTAAGTGTATAATCAGATTCAGAATACTCTAATACTGTACTATGGTGGTGTGTTAACTATTTAACTCTAGAATGAAAGCTAGAGAACAAAAGTATTAGAAATAGCTATAGCTACAATAATTTATTAATAGAGACACAATGTAAAAAGATATAAATTGTCACATCAAAATCATAAAATGGAGGGGGTAGTAAAAAGGTAGAGATTTTGTATATGATTGAAGTTGTTATCAGCTGAAATAGGTTATTATAGATACAAAATATATCAAGTAAGCTTCAGAGTAACCATGAAACAAAAACCTATAGTAGGTACACACGAGATAAACACAAGGGAATCAAAGTATACCACTATCGAAAATCATCAATTCACAAAAAAGCCTGCAAGAAAGGAAGAAAGAACAAAGGAACTACAAAAAAACAACTAATAAGATTGGAAAACTACATCCTTACCTATCAATAACTACTTTAAATAGATATAAATAAAATTCTCTAATCAAAAGGCATGGAATGGCTGAACAGACTTTTATTTTTTATTTTTTTTAGTATGAAATTTATTGTCCAAATGGTTTCCATACAACACCCAGTGCTCATCCCAACAGGTGCCCTCCTCAATACCCATCACCCACCTCCCTTCCCTCCCACCCCCCATCAACCCTCAGTTTGTTCTCAGTTTTTAAGAGTCTCTTATGTTTTGGCTCCCTCCCTCTCTAACCTTTTTTTTTTTTTTTTTTTTTTTTTTTTTTTTATTCCTTCCCCTCCCCCTTGGTCTTCTGTTAAGTTTCTCAGGATCCACATAAGAATGAAACATATGATATCTGTCTTTCTCTGTATGACTTATTTCACTTAGCCACTCTGGAAAACAGTGTGGAGTTTCCTCAAAAAATTAAAAATAGATCTACCCTATGACCCAGCAATAGCACTGCTAGGAATTTACCCGAGGGATACAGGAGTGAATAGACTTTTAAAAACCAACTAAATGCAGCCTACCAAAGACTCATTTCAGCTTCAAGGTCACACATAAGCTCAAAGTTAAGGGTTGGAAAAAGATGTTCCATGCAAATGGAAACCAAAAGAAAGCTGGGATAGCTGTACTTATTTCAGACAAAACAGACTGTAAATAAAAAACTAGAGACAAAGGAGGTCATTATATAATGATAAAGAGATGAATTCATCAAAACTATATAACAATTATATATGTATCCAACATTGGAGTACCTAAATATATATAAAAAAAAAATTGCTAACAGATCAGAAGGAAGAAACAGATTATATAATAGTGATAGGGAATTCCAATACCACTTAACCAATGGAAAGATCATCCAAACAGAAAAATAATAATAAGGAAACACTGGACTTGAGCTATAATTTAAAACAAATAGATCTAACACACGTATATTAAAACATACATCTAAGAGCAGTAGAATACACATTCTCCTCAAGAGCATATAGAATATTTTCCAGGAGAGATCATATGTTAGGTCTTAAAACAAGTTTTAGCAAATTTAAAAAGACTGAAATCATACCAAGTATCTTTTCTTTTTTTTTTTTTTTTTTTTAAAAGACACATTTAGTCAGCGTCATGATCAGACTATTACATTTAACAATCAACAGCATGGGTGCAAAAAAAACCTACATTAAAACTATGTGTTGCAATGTTTTACACTTTCCACAGAACAGAAATTAAAATAGCCTATTATACAATTAGTACAAATACAGTCCTCGAGTTTTTTGCCCATACATATGAGTATTGTCTAAAATATGTCTTCTTTGTGGCAGTGAGGCCCCGCCACCACTGTGCTTGGCTGGGTTCACAAATCTGTTGTAGCCTGTAGCTTCCCTGTCACTTCTCTAGCTCTCCTCCCCTGCTAAGCTTTGTTTCCTGGCAGTAATTAAAACCTTCTGCCACTGCCATAGCTACTGCTGCTCCTGGAACCACCATACCCACCTTGGTTTCATGGTTTGCCAAAACATTGGCCTCTACCACCATAGAGGACAGTTTCTGCCTCCGAAATTTTCTTCTTTCATGGGCCCAATATCTGAAGATTGATTGTTGTAATTGCCAAAATAATTATAGCTTCCACCACCTCCAAAGTTGCTTCCATCATTACCATATCTATTATAGCTATCCCCACTGCCACCATATCCACCACCACACTGACTGCCACCAAAGCCACCTTGCCCTCTAAAGTTTCCTCTACGACCAAAGTTGTCATTTGCACCAAAACCACCTCCACGACCACCACCAAAGTTTCCAGAACCACTTCAATATCTTTGGTTGAAGCACTAGCCATCTCCTGCTTAGATAGAGCTCTGCTTACTTCACAGTATGACAATCTTGTCCAAAGTCATGTTCATCAAGTGTTACAAAAGCAAGCCCTCTCTTTTTGCCACTGCCTCAGTCAGTCATGATTTCAATCACTTCAATTTTCCCATGATGTTCAAAATATTCTCTTAGATGATGTTCTTCAGTACCTTCTTTAATGCCACCAACAAAACTCTTTTTCACAGTTAAGTGGGCACCATGTCTTTGAGAATCTTCTCTTGAGACAGCCCTCTTTGGTGCCACAATTCTTCCATCCACCTTGTGTGGCCTTGCATTCATGGCTGCATCCATCTCTTCCACAGTGGCATAGGTGACAAACCCAAAGCCTCTGGAGTGCTTGGTGTTTGGATCTCATTACCACACAGTCTGTGAGTGTTGCCCATTTCTCAAAATGGCTCCTCAGACCCTCATTGGTTGTTTCAAAGCTCAAACCTCCAATGAAAAGCTTCCACAGTTGTTCAGGCTCTTTGGGAGACTCTGACTTAGACATGACGGGGTGGGAGGGGAAGCTTTAACAATGCTTACTTGGCGGTATCCATGGGCAGAAAGAGTCAAGTATATTTTCTGATCACAATGGTATGAAACTAAAAATCAATAACAAGAGGAAAACTGGAAAATTCACAAATATGTGAAAATTAAACAACACACTCTTGAGCAGCTAATGGGTCAAAGATGAAATCCAAAGGGAAATAAAAAAATACCTGAGACAAATGAAAAGGGAAACTCAATGTACCAAAACTTATGGTATATAGCAAAAGCTGTGATAAGAAAGAAGTTTACAGTGATAAATATCTACATTAAGAAGAAAAAAAAAAAAAAAAGAGGAGGAGGAGGAGTTAAGATGGTAGAGAAGTAGGGGGACTGGGATTTCCGTGGCCCTCAAACACAGCTGTATTGAGGCAAGAACACTTGGAACACCCAGGAAATCAATCTGTGGAGTGACAGAAAATCTCCAAAGGTGGAGGGAGACAGCTTGGCAGGACAGAGGTTCGTGTACGTGAATTGGGGGAGATAAAACAGCATAGGCACAGAGGCGAAGGACAAAAGGGAGAGCAAAACAGAGAGGCGGTGGACTGCGGTATTGTGTTAGTACAAGAGAAAAACCTCTCCAGGCCATGGACTGGGGAAGGAGAAATACGGAGAGTGTCACTTTTTACTTTGCAAACAGCCTTACGAGCTGAATATCAGAGTTTTTAGGGATGCACGACTTTCTCCAGACCGAGGCCGCCACCATGTGCATGCTCCTGGTGGGTAGGCAGCCAGCTCTGGGGTGGGGTAGTGATCTCAGAGGTGCACCGAGAGAGAACAGTCCCTTCCTCGAGTACTGTGGGAAAAGGGTTTATTGCCTCCTCCCCAAGGACAAAAGACCCTGAAGGTGCCAGTCAAAGGCCCTTTATCGGCTGGGTGAAGTGGTGCTACACCAGAACAGAATCCATGCAGTCATGCAGTGCAAGGCCCCTTAAGACTTGGGGATTTAAATCCCCGACGCATAGGAGGCGCAGGAGAAGTGGAGCAGGGCAAGCTGACCGCTGGTGCTCCTGTGTGAGGGCTGCCAGAACAGCATGGTTTGATCCACCCAGTCCAGGGAAGAGAGATTGGGGTGTCGCCATTTTTTTCCCTATCCCCAACACGGTGGGGCTTCAGGGAATAAGATAGTGGCCCTGCCAATGGAGGTGGGACCGCTTATACTAAAGCCCGCCCCTCCATTCCTGGCAACTGCTTATCTACTGGAGAGGGACTGACACTGAGTGAACCAGAGGGCCAACACAGTGACAGGTCCCAGGCACCAACAGACAACTGTCCTGTGGTTGTGTATGTTAATCTGTTTCTTTCTTGTTTTTTCTTTTCTTTTCTTTTTTCTTTTCTTTTCTTTTCTTCTCTTTCCTTTCCTTTTCTCTTCTTCTCTTTCCTTTCCTTTTCTTCTCTTTTCTTTTTCTTTCTACCCTCTTCTTTTTTTTTTCCTTTGAAATCAGGTTCATACTTTCTGATTTGATTTTTGGTCAATTCTTATTATATATGTATATTTTTTTCTTTCTCTGTTTTCTTTGTTTAATCAGGCATTTTTACTCTATTCTTTTTATACCCTTTCTATATCTCCTTTTTCTTTATTTTCTTTTCTCTCTTCCTGGATTAAGCCTTATAGTTTCTTTGATTCTCTGCTTAGTCTCCCCCCCCCCCCATTTCATTTTTCTCTTTGTATGGAATCAGGTTCCCTGCCCTTTCCTTTTTTCCAAGTTTACTTCAATGAACAAATCCAAACACACCTGGTAGAAGATCCAAACAATCCACAACAATGAGCAAGGAGGAGCTTTGTAGAGGACTGACCAGTGGGATAGAGCAGCCAAATACACAACAACAGAGGGCACACAACACACTCCAAAAACACTTTCTGAAGAGTCATGCCCTGGGCAGTGTATGACCCCTTTTCAATATTGTAGTACTCACAGGTGCAAGACACCTTTAAAACACGTAAAAGACAGAAACTTAGCCACAATGATGAAATGGAAGAATTCTCCTCAAAAAAAAAAAAAAAAAAAAAAAAAAGAAATCCAGGAAGCAATGACAGTCAGAGAATTGCTCAAAACAAATATAAACAATATATCTGAATAAGAATTTAGAATAACAGTCCTAAGACTAATAGTTGGGCTTACAAAAAGCATAGAAGACAGCAGAGAATCTATTGCTACAGATATCAAAGACTGAAGAAATTGTCATGATGAATTAAGAAATGCTATAAATGAGATACAAAAAAAAACTAGATACAGTGACAGTGAGGATGGAAGAAGCAGAGGAGGGAATAGGTGAAACAGAAGATAAAATTATGGAAAATGATGAAGCTGAAAAAAGAGGGAAAGGAAATTACTAGACCATGAAGGGAGGATTTAAGACCTAAGTGATTCAATGAAATGAAATAATATCCATATCATAGGAATTCCAGAAGAAGAAGAAGAGAGAGAAAGGGGCAGAAGATTTATTTAAACAAATTATAGCTGAGAACTTCCCTATCTGGGGAAGGAAAGAGGTATCCAAGTCCAAGAGCACCAGAGAACTCCCTTCAAAATCAACAAAACCAGGTCCACACCACAACATATCATAGTGAAACTGCAAAATACAAAATTAGGGAGAGAATTCTGAAAGCAGCTAGGGACAAACAGGTCTTAACCTACAAGGGTATACACATAAGGGTAGTAGCAGACCTGTTCACTGAAACTTGGCAAGCCAGAAGAGAGTGGCAGGAAATATTCAATGCGATGAATAGGAAAAATATGCAGCCAAGAATCCTTTATCAAGCAAGGCTGTCATTCAGACCAGAAGGAGAGATAAAGACTTTCCCAAACAAAAACTAAAGGAGTTCATGACCACTAAACTAGCCCTACAGAGGATCCTATGGGGGACTCTGTGAGTGGAAAGTAGCAAAGACTACAAAGGACCAGAGACATCACAAGCATGAAACCCACAGATAACACAGTGACACTAAATCCATATCTTTAAATGATGAACCACTCTGAATGTAAATGGACTGACTAAATGCCCCAATAAAAAGACATAGGTTATCAGAATGGATTAAAAAACAATATCCATCTATATGCTGCCTACAAGAGACTCCTTTTAGACCTGACGACACCTGCAGATTGAAAGTGAAGGGATGGAGAACCATCTATCATGCTACTGGACATCAAAAGAAAGCCAGAGTAGCCATACTTGTATCAGACAAAAAGATTTTAAAACAAAAACTGTAACAAGAAATGAAGAAGGGCATTATATCATAATTAAGGGGTCTATCCATCAAGAAGAGCTAACAATATTGTTTATGCCCCTAATGTGGAAAACCCAAATATATAAATCAATTAATCACAAACATTAAAAAATGTATAGATAATAACACCATGATTGTAGGAGACTTAATACTCCAGTTACAACAATGTACAGATCATCTAGGCAGAAAATCAATATGGAAACAAGGTTATGAACGACACATTGGACCAGATGGATTTAACAGATATATTTAGAACTTTTCATCCAAAAGCAACTGAATACACATTTTTCTTGAGTGCACATAGAACATTCTCCAAAATAGATCACGTACTGGGTCACAAAACAGCCTCAACAAGGCCTCAAAAAGGATTGAGATCCTACCATGCATATTTTCAGATCACAATGCTATGAAACTTGAAATCAACCACAAGAAAAGATTTGGAAAGCCCCCAAATACATGGAGGTTAAAAAAAAATCCTACTAAAGACTGAATGGATCAAACAGGAAATTAAAGAAGAAATTTTAAAATATATGGAAGCAAATGAAAATGAAAACAAGACAGTCCAAACCAGCACACCACATTAATAGCATGAAAGACAATAATTTTACAATTATCTCAATAGATGCAGAAAAAGCACTTGGCACAATTCGACATACTTTTATGATAAAAAAAAAACCTCCCAGAAAATTGGGTATAGAAGCAACATATCTCAACACAGTAAAGCTTGTATATGACAAATCTACAGTTAACATCATACTCAATGGTAAAAGGTTAAAGCTTTCTTTCTAAGATCAGGAACAAGACAAGGGTGCCCACTCTTACCATTCTTATTCAACATAATATTGGAAGTCCTAGCCAGAGCAATCAAGCAAGAAAAAGAAACAAAAGGAATCCAAATTGGAAGGGAAGGAGTAAACTTGTCTTTATTTGCTGATGACATAATCTTATATATAGAAAACCTTAAAGAGTCCGCCAAAATGTATTAGAGCTAATAAACCAATTCAATAAAATCTAAAGTCAACATATAAAAATCAGTTGCATTTCTATACACTAACAATGAACTATCTGAAAAAAATAAAGAAAACAATCCTATTTACAATAACATCAAAAGCAATAAACTACTTAAGAATAAATTTAACCAAGGGGGCACCTGGGTGGCTTAGTTGGGTAAGCCTCAGACTTCAGTTCAGGTCATGAACTCATGGTTCATGAGTTCAAGTCCTGCATTGGGTGAGCTTGAGCAGTGCTTTGGGTGAGCCCTGCCTCTCTTTCTCTCCCTCACTGTCTCCCTCTGTCTCTCTCCCTCTCTCTGCCCCTCGCTCACTTGTGCCCCCTCTCTCTCTCAAAAAAAGAGAATAAATTTAACCATGGAAATAAGAGTTCTATACACCAAAAACTATAAGATACTGATAAAAGAAATTGAAGAAGGTACAAATAAATGGAAAGATTTCTTATGTTCATACATTGAAAAAGTTAATATTATTAAGATGTCCATACTAGGGCCACCTGGGTGGCTCAGTTGGTTAAGTGTCTGACTTTGGCTCAGGTCACGATCTCACTGTCCTGAGTTTCGGCCCCACGTCAGGTTCTGTGCTGACAGCTCAGAACCTGGAGCCTGTTTCGGATTCTGTGTCTTCCTCTCTGTCTCTGCCCCTCCTCTGCTCTTGCTCTGTCTTTCTCTCTCTCAAAAATAAATAAATAAACATTAAAAAAATTAAAAAAAAAAAGCTGTCCATACTATCCAAAACCATCTATAGATTCAAAGCAAAAATCTCTATTAAAATTACAATGATATTTTCACAGAAATAGAAAAAGCAATCCTAAATTCATTTGAAACCACAAAATACTCCCTAACAGCCAAGACAATCCTGAGAAAGAAAAAAGATTGAAGTATCACAATTCCTGATTTCAAACTATAATATAAAGCTATAGTAATCAAGGGGCGCCTGGGTGGCGCAGTCGGTTAAGTGTCCGACTTCAGCCAGGTCACGATCTCACGGTCCGTGAGTTCGAGCCCCGCGTCAGGCTCTGGGCTGATGGCTCGGAGCCTGGAGCCTGTTTCCGATTCTGTGTCTCCCTCTCTCTCTGCCCCTCCCCCGTTCATGCTCTGTCTCTCTCTGTCCCAAAAATTAAAAAAAAAAAAAAAAAAAAAAAAAAAAAGTTGAAATAAAGCTATAGTGGGGCGCCTGGGTGGCGCAGTCGGTTAAGCGTCCGACTTCAGCCAGGTCACGATCTCGCGGTCCGTGAGTTCGAGCCCCGCGTCAGGCTCTGGGCTGATGGCTCGGAGCCTGGAGCCTGTTTCCGATTCTGTGTCTCCCTCTCTCTCTGCCCCTCCCCTGTTCATGCTCTGTCTCTCTCTGTCCCAAAAATAAATAAAAAAAAAACGTTGAAAAAAAAAAAATTAAAAAAAAAAAAAAAAAAAAAAAAAAGCTATAGTAATCAAAACAATATGGTCCTGGCATAGAAGCAGACACATAGACCAATGGAACAGAATTGACAGTCCAGAAATAAATCCACACATATACTTTCAATTACTATTTGAAAAGGGACCCAAGAATATGCAATGGGGAAAGGATACTGTCTTCAATAAAAGATGTTAAGAAAACTGGATATTTACAAAGAAAGGAATGAAATTGGATATCTGTCTTAAACCACTCACAAAAACTACTTTACAATGGATTAAAGACATACCCACCAGCCTTGAAACCATAACACTCTTAGAAGAACTCATAGAACATAGAGAAAAAGCTTGGCATCAGGCTTGGCAATGATTTTTTGGATCTGACACCAAAAGCAAAAGGAACAAAAGCAAAAATAAACAGTGGGACTTCATCAAACTAAAAAGCTTCTGCACAGCAGAAGAATCAATCAATAAAATGAAAAGGTAACCTAAAAAATGGAGGCAATATTTGTAAACTATATATCTGATAAGGGGTTAATATCCAAAATATACAACTCAAGAATAAAAAGCCTCCAAATAATCCAATTAAAAAATGGGCAAGGAAATGAAATCACTATCTTGAGAAGATATCTGCTTTCTTATGTTTGTTGCAGTACTATTCACAGCAGCCAAGACATGGAAGCAACCTAAGTGTTCATCAATATATGAATGAATAAAGAAAATGTGTGTGGCACAGGTATATACACATGTACACATATATAAAATATTACTCAGCAATAAAAAATTCTGCCATTTGCAACAATATAGATGAATACTTAATGAAATAAGTCAGACGAATACTGTGTGATCTCACTTATATGTGAAATCCAAAAACATCAATATCAGGGCACCTAGGTGGCTCAGTCGGTTGAGCATCCAACTTCAACTCTGGTCATAATCTCATGGTTCATGGGTTCAAGTCCCATGTCGGGGTTTGCACTGGCAGCTCAGAGCTGGCTTCGGATTCTGTCTCCCTCTCTCTCAGCCCCTCCCCCACCTTCAAAAATAAATAAACATTAAAAAATAAAATAAATAAAAATATCAATGTCATATAAATAAAGAATAGATTGATGGTTGCCAGGAGCTGGGCTGAGGGAGGCATGCAGAAATATTGGTCAAAGGGTACAAACTTAGATGAATTAGTTCCAGGAATCTAATGGACAGTGTGGTGATCATTGTTAACAATATTGTATTGTATACTTGAAAGGTGCAGTTAAGAATAAATCTTAAATGTTCTTATCATAAGAACCACAACAATAAGACCATAGAGAACAATGAAAAGTCAACCTGCTGAATGGGAGAAGATAGTTGCAAATGATATATCCATAAGGGGTTAACATCCAAAACATATAATATATTATATATCTACATCTCTATCTTTATCTCTATCTCTATCTATCTATCTATCTATCTATCATCTATCTATCTATATCAAAACCACAATGAAATATCACCTGTCAGAAAGACTAGAATAAAAAAGACAAAAGGGGTGCCAGGGTGGCTCAACTGGTTAAAGTGTTTTACTCTTGATTTCTGCTCAGGTCATGATTTCATCAGTGTTAAGTTCCAGCCTTGAATTGGGTTCTGCATTGACAGTGTGGAACCTAGATTCTGTCTCCCCCTTTCTCTCTGCCCCTCCCTGATTCATGTGCACACGTGTGTGTGTGTGTGTGTGTGTGTGTGTGTGTGTGAAAAATAAATAAGTAAACTTTAAAAAAAGACAAGAAATAACAAGTGTTGGTGAGGATGTGGAGAAAAGGAACCTTCATGCACTGTTGGTGGGAATGTAAATTGGTACAGCCACTGTGAAAACCAGTATGGAGGTTCCTCAAACTTTAAAAATAGAAATATCATATGATCCAGTAATTCCACTACTGGGTATTTACCCAAAGAAAACAAAAATACTAATTAAAAAAGATATATGCACCCCTATGTTTATTGCAGCATTATTTAGAATAGCCAAGATATGGAAGCAACCCAAGTGTCCATCAATAGATGGATGGATAAAGAAGATATCACACACACACACACACACACAGACACACACACACACACACACACACACACACACACACACAAACACACACACACATACACAGACACTGGAATATTACTCAGCCATAAAAAGGACGAGATCTTGCCATGTGTGACACCACGGATGGATCTAGACAGTATTATGCTAAGTGAAATAAGTCAGACAGAGAAAAATACCATATGATTTCACTTATATATGAATCTAAAAAAACAAAACAAAGGAATAAACAAACAAAAGCAGAAACAGACCCTTAAATACAGAGAACAAACTGAGGTTGCCAGAGGGTAGGAAGTTGGGCAAAATGGGTGAAGGAGAGTGGGAGATACAGGCTATCAATTATGGAATGGATAAATCATGGGAATAAAGGTACAGCATAGGAAATATAGTCAGTTATATTGTAATAGGACTGTAGGGTGACAAATGGTAGCTACACTTGTAGTGAACATAGCATAATGTATAAACTTGTCAAATCACTATGTTGTATACCTTAAATTAATATAATGTATGTCAAATATATTCCAACAAACAACAAATAACAAAAATGCTAATTATGTGAGGCAAAGGATGTATTAACTAACCTTATTGCGGCACATACTTTGCAATGTATATGTCTATCAAATCATCAAATTGTACATCTGAAACTTATACAATGTTTTATGTCAGTTATATCTCAATAAAGCTGGAAAAAATACATTTAAATTTAAAACCATAAGTAAACAGTTTATAAGGAAAGGCAAAAACCCAGAGTAGCCAATACAGTATTGAAGGAGGAGAAAAAAGAAGGACTGACATTACCCAAGCTCAAGATTTAACAGTAAAGCTACAATAATCAAGACAGTGCAATATTGGCAAAAGAATAGACAAATTGATCAGAATAGAGAGGCCAGAAACAGACTTTCTTTTTTTTTTTTTATTTTTTTTTTTAACGTTTATTTATTTTTGAGACAGAGAGAGACAGAGCATGAATGGGGGAGGGTCAGAGAGAGGGAGACACAGAATCCGAAACAGGCTCCGGGCTCTGAGCTGTCAGCACAGCGGCCAGATGCGGGGCTCGAACTCACGGACCGCGAGATCGTGACCTGAGCCGAAGTCGGCGCTCAACCGACTGAGCCACCCAGGCGCCCCCAGACTTTCATATAGTCAACTGATCTTTGACATGAAGTAAAGGTGGTACAATAAACAAAAGATAGTCTTTTCAACAAATGGTTCTGGAACAACTGGATATCCACAGGCAAAAAACAAAAAACAAAAAACCAAAAACCTAGATCTTATATCCTTTACAAAATATTAACTCATAATGGACCAGACCTAAATATAAAATGCAAAATTATAAAACTCCTAACTGATAACAGAGGAGAAAACCTTTTGACCTTGGGTATGGTGATATCTTTTTAGATACAACACCAAAAGATATAATCTGTGAAAGAAATAATCAATAAACTGGATTTCATTAAGATTAAAAACTTCTGCTCTGCAAAAGACAATGTCAAAAGAATTAGAAGACAAGTCACATTGTGAGAAAATATTTGCAAAAGACACATCTGACAAAGGACTGTTCTTTAAATGTAATTTAAATTACATTTAAATTTAATTCTTAAGAATAAGTAAACAACCCAAATTAAGAAAAATGTAAGAAAACAAACAACCCAGGTTAAAAAACAGGTCAAAGATCTTAACAGATATCTCACCAAAGAAGATATACAGTGGCAAATAAGCATATGAAAAGATGCTCTACATCATGTCATCAGGGGAAAGCCAATTGAAACAACAGAAAGATCCCACTACACACCCATTGGAATGGCCAACATCTGGAACACTGACAACACCAAATGCTGACAAGGATGTGGAGCAACAGGAACTCTCTTACAATGCTGTTGGGAATGTAAAATGGTTTAGCCACTTTGGAAGACAATTTGGTAGTTTCTTACAAAACAAAATATACTCTTACCATATGATCTAGCAATCACACTCCTTGGTATTTATCCAAATGAGTTGAAAACTTATGTTCACAAAAAAACCTGCATAGGAATGCTTATAGCAGCTTTATTCATAATTTCCCAAACTTGGAAGCAATCAAGATGCCCCTCAGTAGATGAATGAATAAGTGAGATTTGTATATCCCGACAATGGACTATTATTTAGGACTAAAAAGAAATGTGCTATCAAGCCATGAAAAGATATCGAGGAAGCTTAAAGCATATTATCAAGTGAAAGAGGCAATCTGAAAAGCCTACATACTGCATGATTCCAACTGTATGACATTATGGAAAAGGCAAACTATGGGGGCAGTAAAATATCAGTAGTTGCCAGGGATAAAGGATGGAGGGAGGGATGAATTGGCAGAGCACAAAGGCTTTTTAAGGCAATAAAACTGCTTTGTAGGACACTATAATTATGGATACATTTGTCAAAACCTATATAACCCTGATATAAACTATGGACTTTGAGTGATAATAATATGTCAATGCAGGTTTATCATTTGCAGCAAATGAACCATGATGGTGTGGGATTTTGATAATGGGTGGGGGAGATTTTGATATGTGTGTGGTGGGCTGAGAGTATATAGGAAATTCCTGTTCCTTCTGCTTAATTTTACTGTGAATCTAAACCTGCTGTAAAAAAAAAAAATGTCTATTTAAAAGTTGAAAAAATATGGGAACAGTTTACTATCTCAAATTATATTTTCTAGGAAGCAGATTTGAGGGGGAGGTTAGTGTGCTGGCTGTTTACTGGGAAGTGCCCTTGGGGTCAATTCCTGCTGAAGGAATAGGAAGGAAGCAGGAGCTGACAGGGAGAAATCAAACTATGTTGCAAGCCCAACAGTAGCCTTGGCTCCTTCAAAGAGAGTTTCAGAGTGAGGATGGCCTTTCAGAATTTTCCAACGTTAGGCTTAAGTGGCCAGAATTTTGTTTCCTGCATCTTTATTTACTGGGCATGGCCAGCCCTGAAGAACTGACCTTGGTTGAGGCTAATCTCTACAGATGAGACAATTCCTGAAGGGACTGATGACTAAAGACTGTTTGCCAACAGCACTTCAAGCAGTTGGGTCAACAATCCTGCATTGAAGGGGACCTTAGTAGTATTCACCATGGCATACCATGACATTCACAAAGGAGAAACTCACCAGAGCTGAATGGCCCAGCTGTCTGGATGGAAGGGGGTAGCCTTTGACATTGTATTTAAGAAAAGTAAAAATACAGTTGGAGAGGGTTGCCTGGGTGGCTCAGTCAGTTGAGCATCCCACTTCGGCTCAGGTCAGGATCTCATGTCTCATGGGTTTGAGCACCATATCTGGCTCTGGTGCTGACAGCTCAGAGCCTGGAGCCTGCTTCAGATTCTGTGTCTCACTCTCTGTCTCTGCCCCTCCCCTGCTCACACTCTGTCTCTCATTCTCTCTCAAAAATAAAATAAACATTAAAAAAATAAAAATAAATTAAAAAATACAGTTGGTGAATCCTAATTTCAATTATTTGCTAATTAATAATAACAATAATTAATTATAATAATTAATAGTGGGCTCCAATCCCAGCATGGGGCTTGAACTCAACTCTGAGATCAAGGCCTGAGCTGAGATCAAGAATTATACGCTTAAATGTCTGAGCCATTCAGGCACCCTCTAACTTCAATTTTTTAAAGTTTTATTCGAATTTCTTATGCATCACTAACTAGTGTTGAAAAAATATTGCTAATACTTGGAGGATATGTCTCAAAAGTAACATTTTCAAACTTTGGGGTGTGAAGAAGGGAGAGAGAAGTCATTGCTAGGTAACCAGTTGGCCAACAGCTTGAAACTCTATAGTCTCTTCAAGTTTGGATATTATAATTTTTTTTAATTGGAGTTTTCTTTTGCACTCTTGATTCTGGCACTATCCTTGTTCACTTCCAGAAATTCACTTATGGTTAATTCTTCGGTCTTCTTGACAGCAACAAAGGAGCAGTGAAGCATATGTTTCATATTCCTTAATGGGATCTTCTTCTGGCCCTCAGCCTACTGGCAGCTCCTTGAAATGCAAGAAATACAGAGCCAACAGAGGCTGAGTGAGTGCAGCTACAGCCTCTGAGAAGGGCCTCTCTCTGCTTACATACAGAGGCAGAACTGACAGGTCAGCGCAGAAGATTGCCCTCATCCTGTCTCAATTCTGTTTTGAATAGGACACAGAATCACTTCAAGAGTCAAGGGAGAATTGGCAGAGGGCACAGGAATTGGTGATCTCCAGGGCTGGTGGGAGCCTCAAAGGATATCTTCAATGCACAAATGCTCCATAAACTGGGATATACTGGACAATCACCAGGCGATTTTTGTGTTTCTCTTACAGTGTGGCTGCCCTTGTTAAATAAATACTTTTTCCTTGGCAAAAGAATTTTAGTCCCTTCTAAGAGCTGGGGGTAGCCTGGTGCCCTGAACGTGTCCTCAATTTCAGTCATGAGGTTTGGATTCTAATCCCCAGTCTCTTCCACCTTAATCTCACTTAATTTTCCCTCTGAAGTGAGAAAATCAGAATCCATGACTACAGGGTCCTCTCCTAGCTAGGTTAAGCTGATGTGTACTGAAGGGCACTGGACACATTGGGATTTAGGATATATGCAGAGGAAAGAACACCAACTAGAATATGGAAGACTTAGTCCTGATTCATTCTTCCATTAACCAGCTGGATGACCTTGGGCACACCACTCAAGCTCTCTCAATATCAAATTGGAAAATAGAGATAATATAACAGATTTGATGATTTATTATGAGGATTAAATAAAGTAATTTATGTAAATTAGCTATCAGTGCCTGGTTGCCTTCTTAACTATCTCTTGGCCTAGCTGTGGCAGAAAGAAGGTAGCTGGCACTGCTTTCCTGTTAGGCTCCAAAATTTAGCACCTGCTATAGATAAGCTCCACCAACCTTGTTAGGGTTGAGTCATGAGATTGAAGAATGATGTTTTTAGAGTGAGCAGCAGAACTAAAGTTCATGTGTCCAGTGGAACTTCGTGACAGCTGGGATATTATGAAGCCTGATGCACAAAGCTGGGCCCACCACACAGGTCCCCTGTGAACTGAATGGAAGGCCAAGGAAATTTCAGTAAGTGTAGGAAAGGTACAATAGCATTATTGGGCTGAAATGTTCCAGGAATTGTCGGTGTACCTGCCAGTGAGCTACAGTCACAATAATTCTTTGTGGCAACTCATCCCAAATTCATTTATTCTTGCTTGTGTGTCTGGGAGTTGACTGATCTAGACTGGATTTAGTTGGCTCCCTCTGCTTCAAGCTGTGGGTTCACCTGTGCTTATCTGCTCATTAAGAGTAGGGCTCAGGGGCGCCTGGGTGGCGCAGTCGGTTAAGCGTCCGACTTCAGCCAGGTCACGATCTCGCGGTCCGTGAGTTCGAGCCCCGCGTCAGGCTCTGGGCTGATGGCTCGGAGCCTGGAGCCTGTTTCCAATTCTGTGTCTCCCTCTCTCTCTGCCCCTCCCCCGTTCATGCTCTGTCTCTCTCTGTCCCAAAAATAAATAAAAAACGTTGAAAAAAAAAAAATTTAAAAAAAAAAAAAAAAAAAAAAAAAAAGAGTAGGGCTCAGATATGCTCCATATGTGTTCACTCTGGGCCTCAGGCTGATAAGCCAACCACTCTGGGGACAGTTTTTCTCATGGTGATGGCAGAGGTACAAGAGAGCAGGCCCAACTGCATAAGCATATTTTAAGCTTCTGCTTGCTTAATGTCTGCTAATATCCTTTTGACCAAAGGAAGTCAAGAGGCATTTCACACAGTAAGGAGAAACACATTCTGCCTCTAATGAGAGGAACTTTGAAGTCATATGGCAAGGGGTGTGGATGCAGGTAAAGGTGAAGGCTTGGTGCCAATAAATCAATCTATGATACTGTCTAAATGTAATACACCTCCATTTAATGGGCTACATAGTTGTGATAAGCATTCTGTCACATATTTCAGACAGGACTCATAATAGGTCACTTGAGTTCGCTTACATGAAGGATGCATTATTGTAAGAGGTCAATGGACAATGTCCTGAGCATCTGGGGGCAGGAAATGAGGCTGTACTTGTGACACAGGATTGAAAACAGAAAGTCAGGACATGAAGCTACCCTTCTAGTTTTCATGAAGTTGCATGACTCTTAGTATCTGCTTTTTTTGTATTTGCTCTATTAACCTGTTTCTCTGTGAGGACCAGTTTCTTCTGTCTTTCCAAGGTGCCTCTTCTCCCACTATTTTACCTTTCTACTGGTTGTGGTGCTGGTTTGTCCATGTGCTGATTTTGGTCTACACTCTATGGCTTTTTATTTTTTTTATTTTATTTTATTTTTTAACGTTTATTTATTTTTGAGACAGAGAGAGACAGAGAGAGACAGAGCATGAATGGGGGAGGGTCAGAGAGAGGGAGACACAGAATCTGAAACAGGCTCCAGGCTCTGAGCTGTCAGCACAGAGCCCGATACGGGGCTCGAACTCACCGACCACGAGATCATGACCTGAGCCGAAGTCGGCCACTTAACCGACTGAGCCACCCAGGCGCCCCCTCTATGGCTTTTTAAATTAAAGTGTCCATCAGAGACAGTCACTGGACTTCTCAGCTTAAATTACCAGGGAATTTGGTTGCCTTTAGGTCATTTTCATTGGTTCTAAGAAAATGTGACCAGAGGAAGTGGGATTACAGGAGAAGTAGGAGCTAAACAAGGCATCAAAATCTCTAAGAAGGAAGGATTGGCTTGGAGGCAAAAATAAACATGTCCATTTCACAGTTCCAAAAGATCTGGAGAAAGGGGAAATGTGCCATCCTGAAATATTTCAGAAAACTAATTCCCCAAAGGAATTTATGCAAGCCTTACTGACATAAGCTCAAAACCTCTTCTTATATTTGGCTCTTACTTCTCTGGCCTCCCAACATCTTCCATAAGTGCTCCTTCTTGGCTCTTCCTTCAAATATTTGTGCTCCTGGGACTCCTGCCTAACTGGACATCACCTGCAGTCAAGGCCATCTGCCTGATTGTACAGCTGGTTGTGAGGTTCAAACAATGTTTTCAGAATTCTGTCTTTATTTCCCTAAGCTTGTTTCCTCTCAGTTGACTCTTTGTGGGCTTAAGCAGTTGCAGGCATGCAGCCTACTAATTTCACAATGAGTGAAAGGAGAGATTATTTTCCCAATGGTTCCAAAAAAACTTTCAGAGTAGACTCTCACTGTCTAAGATTAGCCTGGTTGGAACAATATAGTAGTAGATGGTTTTGGCGCTCCACCCAGATCCACTCTGTCAGCTGGTATACCCCTTTCCTTCCTTACCTCTCTTCCCACCACCTATAGCTGTTTCAGAGCTGTGGCTAACAGCTTAAACCTGTGACCTTGACTTAATGAGAGTTGCCCTTGGTTGATAAGAACCTCTTAGCCCAAAGATGCCTGGAAGGTTACACAGCCTCTCTCTAGACCAATGACTGACAGATAAGAAGTTACAAAAGGGCAGCCAGCCTTGACTCACGGCAGAAACAACTCTGTAGTACAATTTGTGTTCCAGAGGCAAGCTTCCCCTTCCACATACAAAATCAGGCCAAATATCAGGCCTGAATGTTCAGGCTTTATCTGAAACTACTTCTCTGCTTGGGTTCTTTCTCTTCTCTATCTTGCTTCCCTCACTCCCTTGCATGTTTCTCCTGAGAGCATTCCCTGTCTTTTTTACATCTGAATCCTTGCTTCAAGCTCTGCTTAGAGGGAACCCCATCTAGGACACTTGCACATTTCTGAGCCAGTTATTAAATGGGTACTTAAGGGGATAGATTATATTAAGGGATAATCCAGATCATATGCCCACCTATACCACATAAACCTGAATTCCTGAATGTTTCATCAAGGACTTTGATTTGTTCACTGGTGTAAGACCCTATGTCCAGAATAGCACAGAGTAGACATTTAATAAGCCTATAAATAAATTGAGTGGGCTGGGTGTATATTTATTATTTCCCAAGAAAGCTGGAGAGTGGGGAAGGTTGGTGGTAACTGTTACCAGAGGAAAGGGGATTGAGTGTAGGAATGTGAAATGCTAGATATGTACTACAGAGATGAACAAACAAGCAGAAATTGACTTCAAAACCAAAATCTTTTTCTCTCTGCCAAAGGCCAAGTTCCTCTCAATGACAAAATGTGCCAAGCATTTGTGATCCTAAGCAGTGTTTTCATTTTAGGATTTAAAACACATTCTAAGGAATGTGTTGCTTTTTTGCCATCTGGTAAGTAGTGGAATTACTTCAAGTGGATAATGAGAATCTGCTTTTTTATTTAATATGGGAATTATAGAGAACAGTAACTAAAATCCAGGAAACACATTTCTTGCTGAGTCATTCACCCTTGTTCAAGACAAGCTTTCCTTTTCCATTGAATTTTAATGTGATGTTTCTTCATTGTCTCCTACCCCTCTCTTACTGTCAGTAATTTCTCTGGGGCTGACGTGACATTGCCCTTCCAAAAGGATCAGGCAAACTCTGCTGAGACACTTTCAGGGATCCTCATGCCTTTTCACTTCCAAGTGCATATTCATGATTTCTCCCCCAAGGGAGAAAGACCTCATTGCAATACAAACTATGCATCTGGAAGAAAAATCCACTTGTTTTCTCAAAATACATTAATTGTACCAAGCATGCTAGCACAATTCCAGCCCAAAGTAAAGCAGGTTTAATTTACTTGCCCTGAGTAAATGTATGCTTCCCATCAAGCTTTATGACATAATGAAAATTTTGGGAGTCACTGAATATCCTTATTCCAGGGAGATGTATTTGCAAAGATCATACTGGGTTGGATGGGAGCAAAGTCAAGTCAGGAATAACCACCAAAAGATTTTTGGTAGTCCAAGAGAGAGGTTGTTAACTTTTCTTTTTTGAGAGAGAGAGAGAGAAAGTGTGGGTGTGGGTGATCAAGGAAGGGGCAGAGAAAGAGGGAGAGAGAGAATCTGTTTTTTTTTTTTTAATATGAAAGTTATTGTCAAGTTGGTTTCCATACAACACCCCATGCTCATCCCAACAGGTGCCCTCCTCAATGCCCATCACCCACTTTCCCCTCCCTCCCTCCCCTCATCAACCCTCAGTTTATTCTCAGTTTCTAAGGGTCTCTCATGGTTTGTGGGAGAGAAAGAATCTTAAGCAGGCTCCATATTCAGCACAGAGCCCAACACAGGGCTGGATGTCACGACCGTGAGATCATAACCTGAGTCAAAATCAGGAGTTGGGCCCTTGACCAACTGAGCCACCCTGGCGCCCGATGTTAATTAAAAATTTTTTTTTTAAATCTTTATTTATTTTTGAGAGAGAGAGAGAGAGAGAGAGACAACAGAGTGCAAGTGGGGGAGGCAGAGAGGGAGACAGAATCCAAAGCAGGCTCCAGGCTCCAGGCTCCAAGCTGTCAGCAGAGAGCCCAACGTGGAGCTTGACCCCAGGACTGTGAGATCATGACCTGAGCAGAAGTCAGACGCTTGACCGCATGAACAAAGCAGGTGTCCTTCGTGCTGTGCTAATTTTTAAAAAATTGTTAAAAATGCCCCTTGGAGTAAAATTGACCACCTCCAAGAATCTGTCTTGACTGTACTATATGGGGGGACCATATATGGGAGACTGGAACTAACAAGACTCTCTGAGCCACTATACTCACCATTTCACCTGAATAATCTCTGTAGCTGTCACCAGATGGCAGAGGTTGGGAACCTGGGTCCTACATGTAACATTTGTGGTTAGGTGCTCAAAGCCAAGGACCAGTGAAAGAAGTTCAGTGCATATGATTTGGTTCTTAAATACAAAACTTATCGGGGTGCCTGGGTAGCTCAGTCAGTTAAGCATCAAACTCGTGACTGACAGTGCAGAGCCTGCTTGGGAGTCTCTCTCTCTCTTTCTCTCTCTCTCTCTCTCTCTCTCTGTCTCTCCCCTTATCTCTGCCTCTCTCCTGCTCTTGTGCACATGCTCTTTCTCTCTCTCAAAATGAATAAACTTTAAAATTTTTTTCAAAAACAAAACTATAAAGCTTATCATTGATATGAATTAGTCAACTACTTGCTACTAGCAGGACTGATTTATGACTTTCATGGGCCCTGGGCACTTTTGAATTTTGGGGCCCCTTCCCCCATAAAAAATTTTAAAAATTATATTTTGAGATTGTGTTGTCAAACCAACCAACCAACCAACAAACAGAAAGATACGCAAGTACAAACTAGTGGTTGCCAGAGGGAAGGGGGAGATACAGGCTTTCAGTTATGGAATAAATAAGTCTCAGAGATGAAAGGTACAGAATAGGAGAGTCAATGGTATTATAATACTAACATATGGTAACAGACGGTAGCTACACTTGGGGTGAGCATAGCATAACATGTAAAATTGTTTAATCACTATGTTGTATTGAAACTACACCTGACACACACCTGTGTGTCAACTCTTTCTCAATTAAAAAAAAAAAAAGACTGTTGGAATAAAGGTTAATATAATGCAGGCTGGATTTACTTTTTTTGTTGTGGTAAAATATACATAATATTAAATTTACCATTTTAGTCATTTTTAAGTTTACAATTCAATGGCATTATGTATATTTATGTATTTGTTATTACTATATTTTATTTTTATTTTAAAAGAGAATTAAAATTTTCATGGACCCTTAAAAGTATCATGGATCCTATAGGCTTTACTTGCTCTGTCTAATGGGTATGTTGGCCTTACTATAAGATGGCAAAAAAGGGCAAAACAGAGCAAAATTGAAATGCTCTCAAATTCACTTTATAGTTCACACACACAAAATGACATTCAAATTTACCTTTTCTTTCTGCAGGGAAATACTAATCCTGGGAAGTCACGTGTCTGAGTGGATGGAGGCAGACTGAGATCAAGCCCTATTTGTAGCCCTTACTAGCTGTATATCACAGCCAGCACAGCGGGGGCTAGAGACAGGCCCAGTGAGAAGCCTTGGGAACAGGTGGGGATTGAGGGGGACAGTGCCAGCAGGCTCAGAAGTAGTGCCAGCTCCTGGCCAAGAAGTCCGTTCAGAGACTCCAGATGAAGCCCGGGACAGTCCCCAGGATTCCAATGGGGGAGAATCCAGAGTTCAGTGGAGGACATATGTATCAGTCACAGTTGCAAACTGAAGGACAGAAACATACAGGCAAAAGGGAGACCTAGGGGAGAGGAGAAAATGCCAGCTAGTCCACTGCTGAGTACTGCTTTTCAAGAGCCTGCTTTTCAAGAGTCTCCTTGTTCTTGCTGCAAGTGCCACCTGTTGCCTGAAACTGTGTGCCCGTGGGCACTTCTCTTCTCAAGTCTCAGTTTCCCCATCTGTGCAATTAGAAATCAGACTAATGACCCCTAAGTCTGATGAACCATTTGCCTATTCCCAGTTTCCTAATAGCTCCAAAACTTTTTTTTTCCTGTTTAGAGCTTGTTGAAACTCAGAGCTTAATGTCCGTCCAAATTTCTTAGCTAGCAGAGGTTGCAAATTGTTAGCTGCTGGACCAAATCTATCCCACAAGTGGGCTTTGTTTGGCCTGCTCAATGTTTTTAAACTTTGGCTTAAATGCCAGCACCCCTGAATCAGGAGATGCTTCATAGAACTCTGAACTTCTGCCTTCTCTTGAAAAGTTGGCAGTGTTCCCTTGCCACTCACTACCAAGCCTTGATTCTCTGGTCTTTCTGCCACCTGCGTGTCATAAGGGGAGGCTGGTTTACCATGTTTACTTAACAGAGGTGGAGAGATAGAGAAGAAGAGAAGGCAATTTGATCTGCATCCTGTTAGTAGAATCCAGTATCTTTTTCTGTATCCGAATAATTCAGAATCAAGGAAGCTTACAAAAAGCTTTCCAGGGAGTGGACTACACTCACTCATGCTGCTTCTCCCCTCCCCCACTGCTTGGCCCCTTCCATCCTTTGTGTGAGCTTCAGTTGCAGCACATGGCACACTAGTATGCCAAATTTTTTCAGTTCCAAAAAGCTATAGATTGTAAGATGTTTTTTAATCTATTAAATTAATAATAGATATCTAGGTCAGAGGACCCCAGGACATTAAATGAACTCATCCATCAACACATGATTTCAGAAGTGTTAAGGTGTAAAGGGAAAAAAAAGCATTTTTAAATCAAGGAAACTAAGGTAATGATTATTTTACACTCTTTCTCTCCAACAGACTTGTGAACTTGGTTGGGTCAGGGACAGTACCTTTTTGGCCCTCTCCCTTTCCTGCTCCTGCCATGCCTATTGATGCCCTGAATGAATGTTTCATTTGGAGAATTTTCTAGATGCTCCCTTAGTTACCATGGTAATCCAAAATTGGTTTCACAGTCCTGTGCACCAAGGGGAGCCCTGCTGAGGAGGGCTGCCTGCTGACCTGGACCCTGAACCGTGTTGCATATGCTGGCTTTCCTTCCTGGACAAGCAGAACATTGACGGAAATCAAACACTTGCAATGAAAACTTCAGGGATAGCCTTGTGAATATAAAACAATTTATTTAAAATAATTCTGTTGTCACTTGTCAGATTTTATATTAATGCACAAAAAAAAACCACCAAAAAACACAAAAACAAAACTGTCCTTTCAAAGTGGTTTCTCAGTGAGCCTTAAATAATTTGAACAAAAGACTCTCAGTGGAGAGTTGGAAAATCTATTCTCACGGTTCAGCAATTTGTTGAACTTCTGTTGAATCCAGTTATTCTAAGAAAGAATGCCTATAAATACAACAATACCTTCCATTTCCTAGGTGCCTGTTAATGTTCCAGGCACTTTGCATACACTTACTTGACAAGCACTAATGCATTAATTCCTATGTGCCAGGAACTGTTCTAAGCACTTTGCACATAGTAATTCATTTAATTCTCATAATGAGCCTATGAAGAAGCTTCTATTGTTATCACCATTTTACAGATAAAGAAATTGAGGTATAAATAGGTTAAGTGACTTGCCTAAGGTCACATAGCTAGTAAGCTATAAATACAAAATTCAAACCCTGGTTGCCTAGCTCCAGAATCTGTGCTCCTAATCAAGTTGTTACACTACCTCTCTTAATCCTTTCAATAATTCAATAAAATAGGTGTTACTATGGTTACTGTACAGATTGGATACTGAGGCAATTGGTCAGGTAGTATGTCTCTATGGCTTCTCTCTTCTTGACCACATTCTGATCTGGGGAAATTCTGGAAACTCTCCTAAGGGTTAGACTCAACCCTCCATCTTCCACCTCCCCCAAACACATCTTCATACATTCACAGAAAATTTATAATGCTTCTCTCAAACTTATTTTTAGGAGATTAAGAGCCCGATCTTTGTAGACAAATTATTTTGAAGTGATGATCTAAGGCATGCACTGGTAGGAACTGAATATGCAAATTTAATGAGTTTAATTAATTAGAAGAGAGTGTTTCTTTTAAGATCACAAAATAACTGCTTTTTGAAGTGAGAGCTGGGCACTGGGTGTTGTATGGAAACCAATTTGACAATAAATTTCATATGAAAAGAAATGCAGTGAGAGCTGGTAATTGGGAATATAGTAACTTAAATGCTTAAAGCATCTGAATTGTATTATCCTAGGAAAGTGCTCTTGGAATATGGAAGAGTGATTGTCTTCCACAGGTGAGAAATCTGTCAGAAGGGAGAAAACATAAATTAACAACCTAAAGTTAGGGTCACTTTTCTGAGAAAAATTGTGAGTCCCTTGAACATGTAATAATAGAGGGGCCAACCAGGATGGAACTGTCTTGATTTTAGCACTGAAAGTCCCTCATTCCAAGGAAAGCTCTCAGTCCTAGGAAAACTGGATGGTTGGTCACCCTAAATTAAGGTCAGTTATGGATGACAATTTATGGGAGAAATTCACTGTTGGATAGAGAAGAGGAACAGAAGGGAGAGGGGAATGGCATCTTGGGCAGAGAGAGCAGCTTGAACAAAGGCCAGAGGTATGAAATGGAGGTTTTGGGGAATTGCAAGGATCCTGTATAGCTCTAGTTTGGAGCTGACAGAAGAGGCAGAGTGGAACGTAAGGGGAAGAGAGGTGGCTGGCCAAATATCAAGTGATGGAATGCGAAATGGGCAGATAGAATTCTATGAGCTTGGCTCAATGCTGAGAAGCTTATCCTTGGTACTAACAAGCAGTTAGCAGGACCAGGAGCCCTTTTATGGTGGTGGTTTTGGGTCTTGGGTCTTAATTTAAGACAAAACAAAATAGAAATTGGCTTGGCTTGCAGAATCTTAACTCCGTGGTAGTCAAAGAATTTTATTCCTAAGTTCCCTAAAAGAATTTGAAAACTATGCATTCCTTTGTGTATTTTTAAGTTGATCTTTAAAATGTTTATCAAAAGTTTAATCATTCCATAGGATATACTTTCTGGTACTTTATGAATATTGGAATTTTAAAATGAATGGTTATATAATTTTTTTAAATGAATCCAATGCAATCTAAATACCAAAGCAACTAGGTACCCTGCTTCAACTAATATCCGCTTCAGACATATATGATTAACCTCTTTATCAAGGGGAAATTTTAAATCATTCTTTTTTACCTCCTTTTTTTCAAAGTTTATTTATTTATTTTGAGAGAGAGATAAGGGGAGGAGCAGAGAGAGGGGGGAGAGAGAGAGAATCCCAAGCAGGCTCTGCACTGTCAGTGTGGAGTCCAAGGCAGGGCTCGAACCAACAAACCGTGAGTTCATGACCTGAGATAAAACCAAGACCTGGCTGCTTAACTAACTGAGCCACCCAGTGCCCCCCTTTTTTTCCTCCTTTAACTTATATTTCCATTTTACTTTTTACACAGAATTTCATCCTAATATATCTTTATACTTGAAAGGCTTTTATTGATTACAATACTGTACTTCTTCATGACAAAAATTATGTATATAAATGGAAGTTGAATTTAAAAATATTTGCTATGACCATTAGACTTAAATTATTTAAACATTGCTTCTGGATTGAATCATCATTACAATTACTATAAGCACATAATCAAATCAAAAAATATCACAAACTTTGATAAATAATATTAAACATAAAAATAAAAATTTATCAGAATAAGTCTATTATAATGAGGAGAAGGGCTATTTAAAAACTTGGTTCATGGGGGTGCCTGGGTAGCTCAGTTAAGCCTTCAACTCTTGATGTCAGCTCAGGTCTTGATCTTAGGGTTGTGAGTTCAAGCCTTGTGTTGGGCTTCATGCTGGGCATGGAGCCTGTTTAAAAAAAAATTAAAAATTGGTTCATGAGTGCATGGCTGAAAATTACTTATTGCTTGAATGAGACAGCATTCAGCATCAATCACATTTTTTGTTTATATATAAACCTTGAGAAATCTTTTTATTTTTTAAAGATTTTCTTTTTAAGTAATCCCTACACCCAACATGGGGCTTAAATTCACAACCCTGAGATCAAGAGTCAAACGCTCCACTGATTGAAACAGCCAGGTGCCCCAAGCCTTGGGAAATCTTATTTGTGTAAATAAGATGATGGAGGGGCACCTGGGTGGCTCAGTCAGTTGAGCTCTTGACTCTTGATTTCAGCTCAGGTCATGATCCCAGAGTCATAGGATTGAACCCTGAGTGGGGCTTCTTTTTGACTACAGAGCCTGCTTAAGATTCTCTCTACCTCCCTCTGCTCCTCTCCCAACATCACGTGCACATATTCTCTCTCTTCTCTCTAAAAGGTAAAATAAAATAAGTTGATGGAAATGGAAGGCATTTTGTTATTAACAAATGTCACTGAATGCTTCAAACTCCTCTTAAATTGTATGCCCCAAACTAGCCATATGATATAAAAAATTATTTTTGTTGAGATATCAGCTGATAACTTTGATTAGATCCTTCAATTTTGTTGAAGAAAGGATAGGAAACAACTGGCTCACAGAAAGCTTTTATCCAATGGTTCACTTTCTCAGCACCAACACCAAAAAATCAAATCCTAAGAGAGCCAAAGCATAAGAGACTCTTAAAAACTGAGGGTTGATGGGGGTGGGAGGGAGGGTAGGGTAGGTGATGGGCATTGAAGAGGGCATCTTTTGGGATGAGCACTGAGGGTTGTATGGAAACTAATTTGACAATAAATTTCATATAATAAAATAAAATAAAATAAAATAATAAAAAAAAAAATCAAATTCTTCACAACACAACACATGCATACTTTTTTGGGGGGAACCACAGTGGGATTCAGGATGGGTGAGGAGTGTGCCTTTCTTTTGTAAAGAGGGAGAAGAATAACTATAAAATAGTAGGTAGGAAAGGAGAATGTGCAGGATATTAAACCACAGCAATCATTTAGAACAAAAGAAGACAGTTGAGGATCTGAAAATTCTTCTCTTAGAATCATCTTGCCTTTGAACCCCTTGGAAAGTCTTCATGGGCCTCTAGGGCAGCACGTGCCTCCAGTTGAAGACCACTGTCTTAGGAGATGTTATTGCTGACCTGTGTGGGAGCTGGGATGGGAATGTCTGCCTCCCCAGTCCAGAGCAAACTTTGTAAATAAGAATTTCCTAAGAGAAAGAAATCCTCTTCTTGTGTCTTGCCATGTTGGCCTTTGCCTTAAACTCGAAGATGTTTGTCTTAGAAGGGTTCCTATACCTTGAGCGTTCTGTGTCTGTATCATGACCCTCATTCAGCTCTACTTCTTAATCTTGGGCCCTCTGCTGGGTGGCTGTTACCAATAGATGCAAAATACCAGGGTATGTCTTTCCTATCTCTACCCTGATTCACAGGGGCTAACCCCAGGAAAAGATTCCAATGGAGTCATTATCTTTGGTGATCATGGGCAGATTCTTATTTTGAATCTACTGAAAGGGAAATGCAAATGTACCCAGAAGTCTGATATTTTTCAGGCTGTGTCCTTAGCACAATTTTCCCCAACTCTGACCATGAACACCTCTCATCCATCTAAAGATCTCTCTCTCTCTCTCTCTCTCACACACACACACACACACACACACACACACCCCAAGACTAAAAGCAATGAGACAGTGAGACTACTTAGGAGACCATTATGGTCCATGCAAGAGATGATAATGGCCTGAACTCAGGCAGGAACAGTGGAGATGGAAGGAATCAGTAGTCTTGGGAGATGTTGAAGAAAAGGAAAGGACTTATTCAACTTAATGACCGATTTGATTGATCAGAGACAGAGCGGGGTTCATGATGAGTCCCACTTTTCTGATATAAGTAACTAGATAAAAGGTAGTACATCCACCAATGAAATACAAATAAAAAACGATTTGAGGGGAAGATGGCAAATTCAATTTTTGCATGATTAATTTGAGGTGTCTTCTGGATAGATAGGAATAATTTTTTTCATTTTTTTAATGTATATTTGTTTTTGAGAGAGAGAGACAGAGCACATGTGGGGGAGGGGCAGAGAGAGAGAGAGGGAGAAGGAAACACAGAATCTGAAGCAAGCTCCAGGCTCAAAGATGTCAGCACAGAGCCCGACATGGGGCTCAAATCCATGAACCTTGAGATCATGATCTGAGCCGAAGTGAGATGTTCAACGAACTGAGCCACCCAGGTGCCCCAATAGGAATAATTTTAAAGTAAGCTGTTAAGTACATGGGTCTGGAGCCCAGGAAAGGGGTCTGGGTTAAAGATACAAGTTTAGGAAATCAATACTCTATAGGTGGATGTTTAAGTCATAGAAGAGGATTAAATTACCAGACAGAGGATGTAGAAAGATGAGGAGAGGACCAGGTGCAGAATCCTTAGAAAAACAAACACTTAAATCTGGGCAAAGAAGAAGAAGAGCTAGCCAGAGATGATAAAAACAGAAGAAAGGTGGAAAGTGAACCTAGAAAGGGAGGGGAGCTTCCAGAAAGACATAAATGGTCCCAGAGTTTAATGTTTAAAAAATATGCTTTGGATCTCTCCTAGATAGATGCAAACACATTTTCCCCCCAATCCCATTGCCCCATTAATAATTCCTCCATTTCCTTCCCTTGTCTAAATGCTAAAATTCTGGAAGGAGTTGTTTTCAATTTTTGTCTCCAATTCCTCATTTCCAGACATCCCCTTAGAATCCAGCAGTATGGCTTCTGTCTATTGTATTCTACTGATCTTGATCTTTCAAGGACTTTCATGCTGTTTTATCAATGGCTGTTTCTTATTCTAGTCATGTGGAGATGATGCCAGGAAGTACCAGTAGAAGTGTAGGGAAGTGAGAAAGAAAAAGGAAGGAAGCCAAAATAAATGGTGCTCTATCAAGTCAGTAACCACTGTGAGTAACTAAAACTAAATCTTGCCTGGGCACTCTAAGAATTGGCATAGAGCATAAGCCCAAAGTTATCATAAGAGATGTGGGATCTGGGGTGTTTATACATCTACTCTAGTCAGTCATTGGTTGATAGTTGCTGTATTGGAATGAGGACAGAGAAGCTTCAATTCCCCCAGTGTTTCTGGCTTGATACTGATGGCTCAGAGTGGTTTCCAGCAGCCAAAGGCCCTTAGACAATTGGAATCAGGAGTCCTATCATGTAACTATAAGACCTGAAACTATCTGAATAGGGCACTGACTAGGTCTGCTACATTCCTTCTTGGTCTCCTCAGCATATTTTATTCTGCCCACTACTGTTTCTTCAGGTAATCTCTTTAATTTCTGTCCTGGTAAGCTAACCAGGTTCTTATTCCCATCTTTGCCCCCTCTCTTTCTGTGGATGGTTATTTCCTCCTTCTGTCTCAAACAAGAGCAAATTGGAAGGTGAAACTCTAGTCCTCAGCTCTCTTGTTTCTGTACACACATACTTGATATTTTTTCTGTCCTCATTACCTCAACCCTTGCTTCTATGCAGATTACTCCCAGTGTGTTGCATATAATTATGTTCAATGACTTAACTGTTGAGATCAAAATTTATTTAAAGGTCTTCAGGAAAAAAAAGACTTTGGGTGTCTTTTATAACTCAACAGACTGAAAAATCTATAAATGTCTGCTGGGAGTCATTCAGGAATTACACTTCCCGCTGACAGTGTGAGAAGCAGGCTCAATATATGACTCAGCTTGCAATCAATGGAGCATTATGCTTCAAGAAAATGGGAAAGTCTTATACCAATTTAGAATTTGTCACTAAATCTAGCCTGATTCTTTGTCCTCAAAGAAGTGCAGCTCCCTGCTGTCAAGGCCTGAGCTCTTGGGATCTTTGCCTATTTCCTTGGCAGAGCCATAATTAACAATGTTTGCTATCAAGAAAAGTAGCATGATTGAAGCCCTCAAGTCAAGACAGTGTGACAGAGAGAGAGAGAGAGAGAGAGAGAGAGGGAATGGGGCAATGAGTGCAGAAGAGTGGTTATTGCAGAGGTGGAGCCTAAGGGAAGAGTAAGGGGAAGGCTTCCAGGCAGGTTTTTGGCTCTTGCTCCATCCATCCCTGTGGCTTCTCAGGGAGTAGTGGAGAGGAGAGGGAGTTTTAGACTTTTAGACTGGACTCAGTCTTCTGCTATCATCATTTACAGTTTTCCTTTGGCTTCTGTCTTTAACTCACATCTGTGTTTTTAACTATTTAAGAGCGGAGCACTGAAAATTTGGTTGGAAGCTCTGAGCACATCACAGGGGCTTTGTTAAGAAGCCCAAGAATTCTGATTCCTGATTTTTTTTTTTTTAATATGGCCTATTTAAAATTTTTTGTTTATTTTCTTTCTAGAAGATACAAGATGTTCTGTGTGTTCCCAGAGTTCTGAAATTTCACTAAGATATGCCTTGATGTGGGTCTATTTTAGAGTACTGTGCTGGGTACTTTATAGGCCCTTTCACTTTGTAAAGTAGGATATTATCCTGAATTATTTCAAGAATTATTTCCTTCCCAGGGTGCCTGGAGGAGGAGGGCTCAGTCAGTTAAGCATCTGACTCTTAATTTCAGCTCAGATCATGATCTCATGGTTCATGAGATTGAGCCCTGGGGTCAGGCTCCTTGTTGACAACACGGAGCCTGCTTGGGAGCCTCTCTCCCTCTCTCTCTCTGCCCCTTCCCCATTGACTCACATGTGCACTCACTCTCTCTCTTTCTCAGAATAAATAAATAAACTTAAAAAAAAAAAAGAATTATTTCCTTCCCTCTGTGTTCTCTGTTCTCTCTTTTTGGACTTTTTATTTGGATGTTGGACTTCCTGAGCAGGTATTTTAATCTTCTTACCTTTTCAGGTTTTTTGACCTTCTAATTTTCTTATCTTTTCTTACCAACATTCCGTCTTACTGTCCTTTTGCTTCTGTATCATGGGAGACTGGCTCTTTCAATCTTTTTATTAAGTTTTTAAAACATTTGTACTATCACATTTAAAATTTTAAGGCTCCTTTTCTACAAATACACCCTTTACCTTTTTGTAAATACTTCCTTTCTGGGGCATCTAGGTGGCTCGGTTGGTGGAGTGTCTGACTCTTGGTTTCAGCTCAGATCGTGATCTTGGGTTCATGGGATTGAGCCCCATGTGGGAATCCACACCCAGCATGGAGCCTGCTTTGGATCATCTCTCTCCCTCTACCACTCGTGCTCTCTCTCTCTTTCTCTCTCTCAAAAATAAAAAAGCTTATAAATACATCTTTTTCTTATTTTAATGATGTAATATATCCATCTGAGAAATTTGATAATCAAAAACTTTTTTTTTTCTTCCCTGGATAGGCTCTGTTTCCTCTAAGTTATCTTTATGTGTTTGTTTCTTTTGATCTATCTGAGGCTTTCCTTAGATGTGTGGTGATCTTTGGCTTCCACTCATATTTAAGGATGGGCCATAAAAAGCTGACTGGAAACTCTAAGAACATTAATTGGGGCTTGTCAGTTGTGGATTTTGCTGTGCAGTGGTCTAGTAGGGCCAACTGATTAGCAAATCCCTATGTCAGAATTTGAAGTCTTTCTCTTGAGCTTGTCAGAATAATCAGAGAAAGATCTTCTAGTCTCTGGGACAGTACAGACCTGGCTCCCAGTCTTCTGGGGGCTGAGAGGGAGAGAGGGCGAGTGGTTTCAATATTCACTGTGTAAACATTCACATCCTTCTCTTTTCCATACGGATCTCCCTATCCTCAGCTGTGCCTGATATCCCCCAGAGTAGACCTTCAGATTTGTCTTCTTCAGGGAACATTCCTCTTTATTCTCAGAGGAAAGGTCTCCAGCCTCCCACTAGGGTTGGAACCTGTGATTTTTAATTTTTTGTTTGGCATTAAGTATACTTACATTGTTGTGCAATCATCAACACTCTATTCCCAGAACTTTTTACCTTTCCCTACTGAAATTCTATACCCATTAAATATTAAGTCCAAATTTTCCCACCCATCCTGCCCCTGATGCTGCCATTCTGAAATAGTGTCTATGAATTTGACTAAGGACCTTATGTAAGTAGATTCATGCAATATTTGTCCTTTGTGAGGCACCTGGATGGCTCAGTTAAGTGCCTGACTCTTGGTTTCTGCTCAGGTCATGATTTCATGGTTCATGGGTTTGAGCCCTGCATTGGGCTCTGCACTGATAGTGCAGAGAGCCTGCCTAGGATTCTCTCTCTCCCTCTCTCTTTCTCCTCCTTCCCTGCTTATTCACTCTCTCTCTCTCGAAATAAATAAACATTTTTTAAAAATTTGTCCTTTGTGACTGGTTTATTTTACTTGGCCTAATGTCCTTAGAGTTCATCCATGTTGTAGCATGGGTCAGAATTTTCTTCCTTTTTAGGGCTGGACAATATTCCATTATATGTATGTATCACATTTGGTTGATTCATTCATCTGTCACTACATATTTGCTTCTACCTTTTGGCTATTGTGAATAGTGCTGCTATGAACATAAGGGTATAAATATTTGTCAGGTCCCTGCTTTCATTTCTTTTGGGTATGTACCAACAAGTAGAATTGCTGGATCATATGGTAATTCATTTTTAATTTTTTGGGTAATTGCCACACTACTTTCCATAGTGGCTGTTCCACTTTACATTCCTACTAGCAATGCACAAGGGCTTCAATTTCTCCACATCCTTGGCAATACTGGCTATTTTCTTTTGTATGTTTGTTTTGTTTTTTATAACTAATTGTTGTGAAGTGGCATCTCATTATGGTTTTGATTTGCATTTTCTTAATGATTAGTGATACTGAACATTTTTTCATGTGCATATTGGCCACTTGTATACCTTCTTTGAAAAAGCATCTACTCGAGTCTTTTGATAATTTATCAGTTTTTTTTAGCTGTTGTTGAATTAAAAACCTTTCTCAGATAAATTATTTGCAAATATTTTCTTCCATTCCATGTGTTGTTTTGGTTCACTCTATTGACAGTTTATTTTGATGCATAAAAGACATTTCATTTTGATTTGTTTCTTTGGTGATTTAAGAAATCAATGCCAAATCCAATGTGATAAAGTTTTTGCCCTATGTTTTCTTCTAAGAGTTTTGGCTCTTATATTCAGGTCTTTGACCAATTTTGAGTTAATTTTGCACATGGTTTAATGTCATTTATTTGCTAGTGGATATCCAGTTTTCCCAACATCATTTGTTAAAAAGATGTCCTTTCCCCATTGCAAGGTCTTGGCACTGTTTTCTTGACCATGTACGTAAGAGTTTATTTCTGGGCTCTCTATCTTACTCTATTGGTTTGTAGGTCTCCCTTATGCTACTACCACACTGTTTTGGTTACTGTAGCTTTGTGGTAAGTTTTGAAATTACGATATGTGAGGTTTCCAATTTTGTTCTTCTTTTTCAAGATTGTTTTGGGTATTCAGGATATCTTAAGTTTCCATATGAATTTTAGGATGGAATTTTCTGTTTCTGCAAAAACATCTTTGGGATTTTGATAGGGATTGCATTGAATTTGTAGATCACTTTGGGTTGTACTGACATCTTACTAATTTAAGTCTTATAGTCTGTGAACATGGGATGTATTTCCACTTATTTTTGTCTGTAATTTCTTTCAGTGATGTTTTATAATTTTCAGTGTACAAATTTTTTGTCTCTGTTGTTAAGTTTATTCTTAAGCATTTCATTCTTTTTGATGTTATTGTGAATATAATTATTTCTTAATTTCCTTTTTAGATTGTTCATTGTTAGTATATAGAAATGCAACTGATTCTTAAGCATTGGTTTTGTGTCCTTCAATTTTGCTGAATGCATTTATTAGTTCTAACAGTTTCCTTTGGTAGAATATTTAGGGTTTTATACATAGAAACTCATGTTGTCTATGAACAGAGATAATTTTATTTCTTCCTTTCCAATTTGGATGCTGTTTCTTTTTCTTGCCTAATTGCTCTGGCTAAAACTTGTAGTATTATGTTGAATAGAAGAGATAACAGTGAGCATTCTTGTCTTATTCCTGAGGAAAAGTCTTTCACCATTGAGTATAATGTTAACTTTGGGTTTTTCATATATGGTCCTTATTATGTTCAGATAGTTCTTCCTATTCCTAGTTTGTTGGGTGTTTTTATGATGAATGTATTTGCATTTTTAATAATCAGAAATTTTCACACACAAAAAATCAAGGTTTCTACCCCTTTTTAAAAAAATCTCAAAATCTTTTAACACTGAATTTACATTTCATTATGGTTTCTGAAGCCGAATTAGCAACTACTCTCTTTATACAGCATGTTCTTTAGACATAATCTCCATCTAAACTTTTTCACTCATTTTACATATCTAGAGGGATTTACTTTTTGGCCTCTGTTATCATAATAGCAAACATTTACTTAGTGCTTATTGGTGCCAGATACTGTCCTAAGTCTTTTGCATATATGAGTTTAATCTACATGATACCCCCATGTGGTAGTTACTATTATCCCCCTTACCTGATAAAGAATCTAAAGCACAGATCTAATAAGTGGTAAAGTGAACAAATATGGTAGTAGATTAGTAAATGATAATGAAGAAAGAATTGATTGGGGAAAACAGATATGTATTATTTTATACATAATTTTTTAAAGTTTATTTATTTATTTTGAGAGAGAGACAGAGAGCACACACGAGCAGGGTGGGGGCAGAGAGAGAGAAGGAGAGAGAGAATCCCAAACAGGCTCCGCACTCTGAGCGCAGAGTCTGACATGGGGCTCGAACCCACAAACTGTGAGATCATGACCTGAGCCCAAGTCAAAAGCCAGACACTTAACCAAATGAGCCACTCAGGTGCCCCAATTTTATATATAAATTGAAGACTAAGGCAAGTGCTTATACGTTGTGACAGTTAAGTTGCCTCACTTATTTCAAGATGTGTGGTTATGTGCCAGGTACTTGAGGCTGATAGAAGTCTGAATGCACCTTAAATTTGGTGTTACTGTGTGCCTTCCTGCGTGGGTATACAAACCAAATCTTAGTTGTTTAGCCCAGAGTGCTATAAGTACTGAGATTTGTGTCTGATTGTAAGATTGAAGTAGTGGTGCTGATGGGAGAAGCAAGTATTTCTACAATGGTAATCAGAAACTCTAGAAACTTCTTTGGACTTTGAGGGATCTGAATTGTTTCTGGGACTAGAAAAAGGACCTCTTCACTTGTTTTATTTTACTATTTTTAAAAATGCTTATTTATTTATTTATTTTAAGAGGGAATGAGAGAGAGCATGAAGGAGGAACAGAGAGAAAGGGAGAGAGAGTATCCCAAGCAGGCTCTGCGCTGTCAGCACAGAGCCTTACACAGGGCTCAATACCACAAACAATGAGATCATAACCTGAGACAAAATCAAGAGTCAGATGCCAACCTATTGAGCCATCCGGGCACTGTGACCTCTGTACTTAAATAAAGGCTATGTGTGTATGGAAACTCAGAACAAAATACATTAAAAAAATCTTTTCTAGTACCTCTTCGTATAGGAATGGCAAGACATTTCACTTTATTTTTTAGGTCAAAAGAACATTTAAGCTGATTTGCTGCTCATGTCAACATGTTTCTTTTCAAAAGAAACACTAGTCCGGTATAAAAAAAAATTGAAAAGTAATATAGATCTTAACTGAAGTTTCTTTGAGAAATACCTGTAGTAAACATGTCCTTTTTCACCTGCCCGTCACTATATGATTTCTTCTGATAACAGAACCTTGATTTTCCTTTGGAGAATGAGCTCTCCTCCATTCTTTGTGCTCAGACTAAGGCATATGGTTGGGTATATGATCCAGAATGCTAATGAGACATAATTCCAAGACTTTGTTGGAATTACTCGGAGGTAAATGCTTTGTTTCTACTTGAATTGTTATCTATAAGGATGGCATAAATTGAACACTGGGGAAAGGTGGGAAGGTGGGAAGAAATCACTAAATGTGAATAAACTCTTTGAAGTCAAAGAGAATAGAGACCATAGCCTGATGACATTGTTTGTACTCTGGTTCTGGCCATACCTGAAGCTATCTATACAGATATGTAATTTTCAAATATTAAGCTACAAATATTCCTTTTCTTAAGTCAGTTTGAGTTTGAGTTTTTGACACTTGCAAGAAAAATCCCTCAATGCAGGAAAGAAATCAATTTGTTACATATAAAGAAACATCTAAAAATCCTTTCCCTTGTTTCTCAGTATCTTTCAGCGTCATTCAGAAAGGCAGCTATTTTAAATACCTAGTTTTACCCTCTCAAATCTCTCAGAAATCTTCTCTCCTAAACTTGGCTCACTCTACATCCTCGTTTTTCTCACTCCAAGACTCAAAACTTTCCTGGCTCTTTTCCTCCCTTCCCCTTCTTCCAAGAGAAACATAAAATCTAGCTGAGTTTTGTAGATTGGTCTAGCCTTCTGAGGCTTCTTTGCTTTTGTAACTCTTCTCCTTATCTAGATCGGTGCAATTAATGTCCAGGCTGTTTTCTGAACAACAAAGGATCCTTTCTCTTTGAAAGGGTGAAAGGCTGAAAATACATGTTAAATTTTCTATTCTGGTGTCATTTATATTCAGTACAAATAGTGTGTTTACTTGGATGTTAATTCTGTTTGCAAACAGCTACTCCTGGGGTTCTTTCTCTTTGGGTAAGTTTGGCGACAATAGTGCCTTTTTTGTTTTGTCTGTGTTTTTTGAAGGGGAGTGGGGGAAAGAAACTAGTTAAACCAATTTGATTGCTTTTAAAAGCCAGAGAAAAGATCAGGCCCTGGATTTAGACCAACCTGATATGGAGTGCTAGGGGCAATGTAATGACTGTTACTCTATTGCTTTTTATTTCTCCCCTCTTTGGGAGCATTCTTTGGGTTTTCTACAGAAACGGCCAGATACTCTCATTGACAATTGCCTCACTCAGCAGCTCCTTCATAAACACATTTTTCAGACACTGTGCCCAGGACTCTTTTAAGTGTCCTAAGAATATTGACTCATTCAAAAGCAACTCAGCTGCAGTTGGGAGAGCACCAGCACTTGCTCCATAAAGATCTGGATTGTCTCTTCACATCAAGAGGCATCCAAAAGTTCTATTATGCTGGACACTCAGATGATCCCCAGCTTCTTCATGAACACATTGGTTATGAGTGGTCTGAATTCCTTTCTTGAGTCTAGTCAAATTGTCTTTGGTGCCCTCACACTGGGGGACCCACTGGGGAGACCGCCTAGCATGATGGCTGCCTGGAGCCCAAAAAACTGTCAAGATGACTGTGGGAGATATCTCACCTTTTAAAAAACACATTTTTCTTTAACATTTTTTTGTTTTTGTTTTGTTTTGTTTTCTCATGAATGTTCCCAACCACAGTGAAGTATAAAATCAATTATAGTGTCCTGGAATGGTAAGAAAAAGATCATGCCACACCCATGGGTAGTTGAGGATTTAAGGAAGGGACTTTAAAAAAATTTTTTTTAACGTTTATTTATTATTGAGAGACAAACACAGAGCGTGAGCAGGGGAGGGGTAGAGAGAGGGGGAGAACAGAGTCTGAAGTAGGCTCCAGGCTCTGAGCTGTCAGCACAGAGCCTGACACAGGCCTCAAACTCACAAACTGTGAGATCATGACCTGAGCCTAAATTGGTCACTTAACCAACTGAGCCACCCAGACGCCCCTAAGGAAGGGACTTTTAAAGGTGTGGGAAAGGTTAAAGGAAACCTCTGTGAGCTATTACTAGCCCCATTCCTGAAGGGGCAGGGGCAGTGAGTGATAACCAGATCCAGAGAGAACTGTAGGAGAGGGCCACAGGATTGGAGTAATGGCTTTCAGATAAAGAATACAGCCACTGCTAACAGAAGGGCCCTCTGGGGAGATGGGGAGCGGTCCTGAATACTATCCTGCCCTGTGATGTCCCGCAGATGCCTCCCATTGGCCAAGACCAAGTGAAAGCTATTGAACAACAACTGATGTAGTTCATAAAGGTCAGCCCTGAGTCACAGAGCAGGACGGAGAGTGGATCTGGGGAGACAGAAGAAAAACCAGCAGTCACGTTCTGTCTTTTCCCACAGCTAGCACCTTGGTTCAGTCCACATTCTTTGTTGCCTGGCCTAGGGTAGTAACGGCCTTCCTGCCTGTCCTCTTGACCCATCTAGACCATTGCTTTCATGACTAGGTATGTTTCCAAGAGACTATATTCATTTCGCACGGGATGGGGTGTATAAACGTGAGTCCAGGAACCAGCTCAGCAGTGTCAAGACCCTTATGTCAGAGATCTCATCGGTAAAATGCCAGGTGGACTCAGGGATGCCCAAAGCCCTTTCCCGACCACGATTTACCGACGCTAGACATATTTTTTAAATACCGAGGCATCGACTAGCTACTTCTAAACACAAACAGATGGGTGGAAATGGACCGAGGCTGCCTCCCTGCCCCCTTCCAGAAGACCACGTCATCCCAGCTGACGAGCGATTGCTTCAATCCTGCCGTCTCCAAGGGCGTGGGCTAAAGGGGTCCGGGGCAGGCAGTTTCCCGGCGCCTTGGACCCTCCCATCGCGCGGGTAGGGGAAGTCGCGCAGCTCAGGCACAAATCCTGGGCGTCCCGGCGGTCTTCAGCTCGGGCCCTGGCCGCGTTGGGGGCGGGGGAGTGGGCAGCAGAGAGCGCAGGCGCAGTGTCCGCACCGCGGCGCCCCTCTCCACGCCCCGCCTGGCGGCCTCAGCGGCCCTGGCCACGTTTTTTCCTGGCGAAGCGCGCGGCGGACACAGCCGTCCTAGAGGCTGGACTAGGCGCGCGGTAGCGGGCATCCCGGGCCGGAGCGCCGCGCGCCCCTTCTTCGCAGTGAAACGAAGGTAACCGGGCCCGGAGCCAGGCGGCAGCGGCAGATTTGCACCTTGACGCTGCCTGCCAGGCCGCCCCACCCGAAAGGAGTGAGAGCCGACCCCGAACCCCATACACCCACTTTTAGCCATGGTACCTAGGGGGCAGAGCCCCTCTTTTGGGGTTGGGCGGGGCCCAGGGCGAGGCACCCCGCCCTCCTTCACAACCTTCGTATGGGGCTCTGTTGGACGTCAGAAAGGCCGCGGTCCCCTCACTGCTCTCCTGGAGAACCGGGACACGGGGTCAGCCGGGGTCAGCGTCAGCTAGGGCCCCTGAGCCCCCCGTGTTCTGCCACCGTCGCACCTATTGGGCCCTTCCCCAACCTCCATGATAAAGGCTAGGGTAGTTGCTTTCCTCTGGCCCGGGAGCCCACCCAAGTGAGTCCCTGTGGCGTCATGAGATCAGTTTCAAACCCAAACTTTAAAAAATGCTGAATGGTTTTAGAAACAGCCAAGAATTGGTAGTTTTCTTTCTTCTCTTATGTGTGTGATTCTGGAATGCCAGTCCATATGGGTTGAAATTTTCGTGGAGAATAGATGGCTTGTAGAAATTTTTCCACAACGAAAGGCGAAGGCAAGGCGTAGTTGGAGGAAGGGCGGGCTATGGCCAGGTGTGCTGGCTAGAGGAGCAGGGCAAGTCCATTCAGCTTGCTCAGCTCCGGGGAGGGAACCACGAACCCTCCCTGACCGGCCTCTGGGCGCTGAAGAATTTCCACACTGCGCCCGTTTGGCCTCTTTTGAGAGGAGGAAGAGGATGGAAGGGTCGCGCGGTCCAGCCGGAAGGAGACTCGTGTTGGAGCGAGTGGGGCCCTGCATCTCCATCCAGGCTTTCGCGGGGTTTGGCGAAGAGCGAGACGGAAAGACTGCCTCCGGGTGACGATTGAGGGTCCGGAGATAGTGACGCACTGGGCGGAGTGGGCTGGGGGCGACTGGAGAGAGGCGGTTTCCGCTGGCAATTCTGCCTTAAAGGACTTTGATTGGGGTTGCCCGTGTCCTTGGTGCTGAAGTAAGTGCCTCAAGCGCTTTCGTTGGCTCACTTCTCGGGCTAGGGCTTCCTGTACCCTTGTACTCTGCACCTTTGCCAAAAATAGCCCATCTCCAAAGCAGGTGCCAGAGTGGAGCCTGGCCGACACTGAATCCCTTTGTAGATGGGTTAAATGCTGGTTTCCTGAAGATAAGGTGAAGGCAAATGTAGCTCCCTTTTGTGGATGCAGATAAAGCATTTGTGTAACAGGTTTGATTACTTACATGCAAGTACTCACGGCGACCTTAAACATGAACTCTCACGTATGCATCTGTAGGGTTCAAGTAGGTGTATATGCACGCAAATACAATGCACATGTAAATACACTTACTGTTTTCAATGCCATCGCACGCTGCAAGTTACATTTTTTTTCCAGAGCTTTTTTGTAATCCATCTTTATTTTCTGACATCTCTGGTGTTTCTCAACTCTGCAGAACCATTTTCATAATCATCTGTTCCAAAGTACAGAGCCTGTGGATTAAAGTGTTTGGTATTATGCTGAGCAATTAAGTGTTTATGCATATTTTAATTTGAAACAAAGATAGTCTAAAAAGATGTAAAGTTGATATACAAAAAATGTTCTTAAGGGAAGTTTAAAAAAAGAATTAATGAAAAATTTAATAGAGAACAATAGCTAGATAACATCGTACGGAAAGCTGTAATCTGAAGAAAATATGACTAAGATGTGTCATAATGCTGACAATTTCAAATATACTGGTGGTATATACTTTGGGGACTCAATAAAGATTATATAATGTATTTTTTAAAACATCAATATCTATGATTTTTCTCTCATAAAATGTATGCTTATTGTAAGATATTTAGGTAGTAGAGGAATGCATAAAACCAGAGAAACCAGAGAAAACCATTGTAAACAGATTTTCTTTTAGGTGAACATACATGCATTTTAAATGGATCAATCTTCTGTTGGTTGCATTTGCATTATAAAATTTATCACCAATATCTTTCAAAACAATACATATAAAAACTAGGTCATCATTCTTAAGGGTTGCATAATATTGCACTATGTGGATAGAACATAATTTATTGATTTAAACAATGCCATAATTATGAATATTTATGTATTTCCAGTTTTATGCTATTACAGACAGCTCTGCAAATAACATATTTGTTTTTACTTCTTTCTTTCTTTCTTTCTTTCTTTCTTTCTTTCTTTCTTTCTTTCTTTTTTTAGAGACAGAAAGCACAAGCGGGGAGAAGTACAGGGAGAGGGAGAGAAAGAATCTTAGGCAGGCACCAGGCCCAGCACAGAGCCTGACACCCACTGGGCTTGACTATGAGATCATGACCCAAGCCAAAATCAAGAGTCAGATGCTTAACTGACTGAGCTACTCAGGCACCTCTGCAAATAACATATTTGGTCAAACATTTGTGCACTTGTTTTGTTCTACTCTTAGAACAAATTCCTAGAAGTGAAATTGTCAGTTCAATGGGTTAACACGTTGGGTTAACACATGTGTCAGTTAAACACATTGATTTGTTCATTTATTTGTTCAGTAATTTCCTGTCTCCTCTTTTGCCTGTTTCATTCTTTATCATGTTCTCAGCATCTACAACAATGCTAGACATATAAGTATTCATGAAATATGTATTGGAAGAACACTATTTCCAGATTGTGCTACAGAAAGTGTGTATTAGTGTATATCACTATAAATACTGAATTAGAATGTTGGTATCCTCACACTATCACCAAAATTAGGTTATTAGGTTTTATCACTCTTTTAAAAGTATTTTCCAATTGGATAGGCCAAAAAGAACATATTTTCCATATGTTTGTATAGGTCATGCTTATTGTTTCTTCTGTGAGTTTCCAGCCTTATTTTTCTATTGGTGTGCTTGTATTTTTTCTTGTTTGTAGGAGCTCTTTGTATAATGAGGACTTTGTTACATATGTTGCAATTTTTTCTTGATTTTTTATTTTTAAACTTTGTTTATGGTATTTAAGCTGCCATAGAAAATTTTAATTTTTATGTAGTCATATATATATACACTATATATACACAGTATACATATACATATTATTTTCTTTTAATTTCTGGCATTTATATCAGTATTCACTTTTCTGTATTAAAAGATAATCTGCCATATTTTATGGTTTTATAAAAGATTATATTTTAGACTCTAGGTTATACTTCCTTTTTAGTAAATTAATTGCTAAATGTAAAATTCTATTGACGATAGCTTCGTAAGAAGTAGTTCTTTATTTTTAACTCACATATGCACATGTCCTCTATGAGGAGTAACATATTACTCAGTTTGAGCTCTTTAACATGATGTATTTAATTTCTAGATACTTAATGAAAGTGTTTTTCCTTAAAATGCTTTTTAGTCTGTATGATTATTATTATTATTATTATTTGAGAGAGAGAGACCGAAAGCAAGCCAGGGAGAGGGCCAAAGGGGGAAGAGGGAGAGAGAATCTTTTCTTTTTTTTTTTTTTTTTTAAGTTTATGTATTTATTTTGAGAGGGGCAGGGTTGCAGATAGAGGGAGAGAGAGAATCCCAAACAGGCTGTCAGCGCAGAGTCCAATTCGGGGCTCATACTAATGAACCATGAAATCATGACCTGAGCCGAAATCAACAGACGCTTAACCAGCTGAGCCACCCAGGGGCCCTATGAGAGAGAATCCCACAACCCTGGGATCATGACCTGAGCTGAAATCAAGAGTCAGACGCTTCTGCCCCTAGTCTGTAGTATTTAAAAACATTTTTTTAAATGTTTATTTATTTTTAGGGGGTGCCTGGGTGGCTCAGTTGGTTAAGTGTCCAACTTCGGCTCAGGTCATGATCTCACGGCTTGTGAGTTCGAGCCCTGTCAGGCTCTGTGCTAACAGCTCAGAAACTGGAGCCTGCTTCAGACTCTGTGTGTCCCTCTCTCTCTGTCCCTCCCCTGCTTATGCTCTCTCTGTCTCTTTCTCTCTCTCTCAAGAATAAACATTAAAATAAAAATAAATAAATAAATAAATAAATAAATAAATAAATAGTTTATTTATTTTTGAAAGACAGACAAAGATAGAGCACTAGTGGGTGAGGAGGAGAGAGACACAGAATCCAAAGCAGACTGCAGGCTCTGAGCTGTCAGCACAGAACTCACAAACCATGAGATCATGACCTGACCCAAAGTCTGATGCTTAACTGACTGAACCCCCCAGGCGCCCCTGTAGTATTTTTAAACTGTTAGTATGCAATCTTTTTAAAAAGGAGCTATTCTTTTTGTATTTTGTTTTTTGTATAAGAAGGAAAATATGACAAAGTCTACTTTTTAGCCAAATTAAGAATTGATGTCATTGAAATTCATAAGAATGTGCACACATAAGTTTGGTCAAATACCTTAAAAAATTTTAAAAAAATACTATTTTTTGGTATCTGTCATGGATCAAAATAACTTTCTTCCAAAAAACAAAAGATTGGTTATTGGAGCATTGATGAGCTATTCTGTATTATTTTTTTTCCTGGGATTTAAAAACCTTTTAGAACAGCAAAATGGAAATAATTTTATTGTTATTATGGAATAAATCCTAAGATGTAGCTGATTATAAAAAATGAGATCAACATCAGAATAGAAAGTAAAACCCTCTAGTAAGACATTCTCCACAGGTAACTATGCATATTGGTTTGGAATACAGACTTCCAGATTATTAAATTTATAAATAATGATACATTTCATTGAATGTAAGATGTTGTCAATTGTTTTTTTTTTTTAATTACAGTTTTTTTGAATGTTTATTTATTTTTGAGAGAGAGAGACAGAGTTTGAGCAGGGGAGGGACAGAGAGAGAGGGAGACACAGAATCCGAAGCAGGATCCAGGCTCTGAGCTGTCAGCACAGAGCCCGACGTGGGGCTCGAACTCACGAGCTGTGAGATCAGGACCTGAGCTGAAGTTGGACACCTAACCAACTGAGCCACCCAGGTGCCCTAATGTTTATTTGTCTTTGAGAAAGAGAGAGAGAGAGAGACAGAGCATGAGTGGGGGAGGGGCAGAGAGAGAGGGAGACACAGAATCCAAAACATGCTTCAGGCTCTGTGCTGTCGATACAGAGCCTGACGCAGGGCTTGAACTCATGAACTGGGAGATCATGACCTAGGCGAAGTCAGACGCTTAAGCCACTGAACCACTCAGGCGCCCCAAGATGCTGTCAATTGTAAGATGCATTTTAATTTTACGAATGTGAAAAAATGTGCATGTTAAATTTGGTGTATCATAAATAGAATCATACTGTATCTATTTTTCTGGTATTTTTTCCACACAGCTATAGATATGTTCTTATCTGATACATGTAAGTATTGAATTAATCAACATCCTATTTAAGTTCAGATTATTTACAACTTTTGCGTAATAAAAACAGTGCCATATTGAATATTCTTTTAATATACATCTGTGTAATGATATTCCTTCCTTAGGATAAATTCTTAAATGAAATTTATAGGCTAGAGAATTAATACTTTTGGTGCAAAATTAACATTTTGGTGCATATTGTCTATTCTCCAAAATTCTTATAACAATTTGCCCTGCAAAAATAGTGCATGATGTTCTAGATTCTTCATTCATGCCAGAGATAATCAGCTTTTCCTATTTTACTCACCTAAGAGGCAAAACAGGTATCTCACTCTTTTTTAAATTCTTGTTTTTCTTTTATAGAAATGTGCATATATGCATCTTTCCATATGTCTATTGGTTATGTGTATTTTTTTGTGTGAATTGCCTATTCATGGGCTTTGTGCAATTTTTTTTGAGTTTTTAAGAGCCCATCTTGTATGAAAGATGTTAACCCTTTGTTGCTATTGTTGTTTTTAATTAATCATTTAAATTTTTTTATGGTTTCTTTTTTTGCACAGATGATTTAAATTTTCATGGAGTCAAACCAGTACATTTTTTCTTTGTGATTTTTCACCTTGGTGTTACACTGAGAACACTATTCTAGTTCCCCAACCCAAGATTATAAAAGTATTCTCTGGTGAGGGAAAGAGCACAATTAAATTTTCAAAGGAGTAGAACTTAAAACCATATTATATTTAGATATCACCAATTCTGTTTCTAAGTAGGATTTATTAAGTTTTGTTTATTTGTGTTGGTAGATCTATCAATCAGCTCCAGCCAAGAGGTGGGTAGCTGTAAGTAGAGGGGCCAAGCAACCTGAAGAGGGGCAATGGTCACACACTGGTTTCATTTAACTAATATGGTTAACATTTTTGCTTTACCTAATAGAAATGGGAGTTAGTGAATTCAGTCACAAGAGAAAGTAGTATTTGGGAGACTGGCAGGGAGATTGATTAATCATACCTTTTTCCATATTCTTACATAAATTAGAGTATTTTCAAAGACACAAAATTAATGAGAAAATGTAAAGATGTAAATAATTCAATTATTAAATTTAAGTTTGATTGGAGTTTTTGTAAGGTTCACAATATTTTAATTCAGGTGTGAATAGCTGAATTCTCCAGTACCTTTTAACTTGGATAGCTTTGCTATCCATGCTTCAGACCTAGCTAATCTCAGCAGTTGTTGACCTATCTAGCAATCTGACAGTTTGTGGTTATCATGAGGATTAGACACACCTCCCACCCCCGATTATTAGATGCTTGAAGAGTCTTTGCCTCCTGGTGACCTGAGTAGAAATATAATTTTCCAGTTTGGCATTGGAATTTGTTGGTGAGGAAAAGATGATGTCATTAATCATACTCTAACTAACCAAGCCTTTTATTCTGAACACTTTTTTTAAGCTTATTTTTTTATAATACATTTTTAACTTTTTATTAAAAGTTTTTTAATGTTTTTATTTATTTTTTGAGAGACAGAGTGTGAGTGGGGGAGGGGCAGAGAGAGAGGGAGACACAGAATCCAAAGCAGGCTCCAGGGTCTGAGCTGTCGGCACAGAGCCTGACTTAGGGCTCAAACTCAGGAGCTATGAGATCATGACCTGAGCTGAAGTTGGACACTTAACTGACTGAGCCACCCAGGCACCCCTTTTCACGTTTATTTTATTCATTCATTCATTCATTCATTCATTCATTTATTTTGAGAGAGACAGAGAGAGCCCGAGCAGGGGAGAGGCAGATAAAGAAGGAGAATCCCAAACAGGCTCCAGGCTCAAACCCATGAAACTGTGAGATCATAACCCAAACCAAAGGAAATCAAGAGTTGGACGCTGAACTGACTGAACCACACAGGTGCCCCTGAATGCTTTTAAGCACTTCATTGGCAATGAGAGTCTTGTTTCATCTTCCTTGGTGAGGCCACCTTGCACTATGGATGGTATTTCTTAAACACTCTGATAAATCATAGTTCCAGGATGTTATGGGCCACTACTATATCTTCCTTCTTATTTCATGTTTCTCCTGCATTATTTTGATTGTAAAATCAGGCAAAGTACCCTTATTATCACCACACATATTTTTTTTTCCATCCTGCCCTTAGTAATGATTCTCCAAGTAACTAAAGTGTTACATGAACAGTCACTGTCTGCTGGCTCCTGGCTTAGGTATGGAAAGGAAAATGATGATCACTGTAGTATCTCTCCTTTCTTACTTTTCATCCATCTACCTTCTAGTCTAGACACAGGAAATAGCCTTCTATTTGGTAGGAAATGTCAGAGAAAAGTTGAGGTCACAGTTTTTTTTTTTCTTCTGAGGACCAAAAGTTTATTTTGCCCTATAAATTTTAATATACATATATAATTTTAAAATTTTGGCTTATATACCATTACACAGGTTAGATTGTTTATTAATTCTGGTTTCTCTTACAGTCATTGCTGTAATAGAATTGTATGTGATCAATGGGCACTTAACACTATTTCATAGTTAAAATTATATAGGAACTTAATTCATATACCTGTCATCTTTACTGAAGTTCATTTAATCATTTTCTGACTGTATCAAAATCACTTGGTTTGTATCTCTTTACTTTTATCTAAGATCCCAAAATATTAGCAGATTTACTGAACTTTGACCTTAAGAACTTGACGAAGGAACGAAGAAATATTAGGTAATTTCCCATTTATTTTGCCCTGGTCTCTGTGTAACTCTAGCTGAGCCATTGTTCTAAATGGGAGTGAGAATCCCAATGGTAAGGCTTCTGAGGGTGGTGGTGAACCAAAGCCAGATACTGACATTACTTCTTGGATTCCCTTAAATTAGGGTTAGGAGATAGAAGATAGAGTCAGGTTGCAGGAGTATGATTACCAAAGCTCAGTGCCACAACTAATCAGATCCAGTATTAGAAGTCTCTGCTAAGAGGGTGACTTTCTGCAAAGCAGGCCAGCTATGCCAGAGGACTCCCAACATTTGTTGAATTCTTAGAACAGTAACACTTTATTGGTGATTATATAATTCATAAGTTACATATGCAACTCACAGCAATACCATACGGCAAGGACTCTAACAGAGTCCTGTAGAAAGTGTGTTTTCTTTTTAATTTTTTTTTTTTTTTGAGAGAGAGAGAGAGTGTGAGCAAGGGAGAGGGGCAGAGGGGAGAGAGAGGGGGGGGGAATCCCAAGCAGGGTCCATGCTGAGCATGGAGCCCAACGCAGAGTTTGATCCCATGACTATGGGACCATAGACCTGAGCCCAAACCAAGAGTTGGATACTCAACCAACTGAGCTGCCCAGGTGCCCCCAGTAGAAAGTGTTTTTTTTTTTTTTTTTTAATTTTTTAAAATGTTTATTAATTTTTGAGAGAGAGAACGCACAAGCAGGGGAGGGACAAAGAGAGAAGGAGACAGAATCCAAAGCAGGCTCCAGACTCTGAGCTGGCAGCACAGAGCCCGGCATGGGGCTCGAACCCACAAACCATGAGATCATGACCTGAGCCGAAGTCAGACACCTAACCGACTGAGCTACCCAGGTGCACCTAAAGTGTTCTTAAACACAGGGAGGAACAATTGGTTACTGAGAGGCTTCTCCAATTAACTCACCAGGAGCATTGTGAGTTTGTGTTCGCCAGAGATTGCCAGAGATTCGCCAGAGATTGCTTTGTGGGGTTGATGGCCTCAAGTTGGGCTGGAAGCTGAGGGTTTGGATGTGAGGCCTGGCTGTCATGTTTAGCACCTTTGGAAGCTTGGGCAAGTCACTGTACCTGGCTGAGGTTCACTTAATTTTTTTTTTTTTAAGAGCAAATAATAGGGGCGCCTGGGTGGCTTGGTCGGTTAAGCGTCTGACTTCAGCTCAGGTCAGGATCTCACGGTCCGTGAGTTCGAGCCCCGCGTCAGGCTCTGTGCTGACAGCTCAGAGCCTGAAGCCTGTTTCAGATTCTGTGTCTCCCTCTCTCTCTGCCCCTCCCCCGTTCATGCTCTGTCTCTCTCTGTCTCAAAAATAAATAAACGTTAAAAAAAAAATTAAAAAAAAAAAAAGAGCAAATAATATTAGTGCCTACCTTGTTAGGGTTGTTGTGGGATTAAGTAAAACATTACATGTAAAGCACTTGGTATAAGCCTATAGTAGTCTAGTTTATTTGTTTATTTTGCCTTTATAGAGCTGCATGTAAATCACTCTGGACAAATGATTTTTGATTCTTTTGTCAGAGTTTTCAATGGCAAAATGGACTATATAAACTTTTTGTGTCTTCTGGATCTGTATGATAATTCTCTTAATTTGGAATTTTCTCTTTTAATGTAGCTTAAACCCCAACCTTCTGCTTTTTATCAATTCTCTTACTATCCCAAAACAAAATAGGCCTAGTGTGGCATTGTCATGACTTTAGCATTGTCCTTTAGTACTCTGATGTTAGACTCTGGTCTAACTCTGATGTTCCTTCCTTTTACTGTGTATAGAAGTTTCTGTGTCTGTTTTGTGGCATTTGTAACTATATATTGTTTCTCCCAAACTAACATGCATTTTAAGAGAAAGCTTGTGTCTTCCTAATCTTATCTCTCATGATGTCTTATACTAGTGCCTTCCACGTCATAGGCACTCAGTAAATATTGACTGAATGAAGGAATAAATATGAATGCACGAGGCTGCCAGAATACCTGGTGTGATCTCAGGCTGCCCCCATAGAAACAGAGTCTCCTGAATAGGAGAGATTATAAAAACCTGGTGTATGTTCAGAGAAGAGTGGTTAAGATGGTGAGAGGACTGAAAACCATGGTTACACATGAAATAATTGAAAAAAAAAAAGAGGTTTTCAGTTTGGAGAAAACTCATAATGGGGGACTTGCAATAGGGAAGGTAGAAGGCAGGAAATAGTTCCTGATATTGAAATGTTGTCATGTGGAAGATGGAATTGATCAGTGACCCCAGAGGAAATACATAGGTACAGCCTCTGGAAATTATATGGAGAAAGATTCTGACACAATGTTAAAAAAATAATTTTCTAGCGATCAGTATGACTCCCAGGTGGCTGCCTTGGGAAGGAGTGAGCTTCCTGTCATTGTAGGTGTTCAAACAGCGTCAATGCTGTCTGTCCACTGGAGATGCAGTAGAGGATATACAGATGGTCCCTGACTTAAAAATGATTTGACTTATAATTTTTCAACTGTATGATGGTGCAAAAGCCCTATGCATTCAGTAGAAACAGTACTTGCAATTTTTATTTTTATTTATTTATTTATTTTTAAGTAGGCTTCATGCCCAGTGTGGAGCCCAATGCAGGGCTTGAACTCACTACCCTGAGATCAAGACCTGAGCTGAAATCAAGAGTCAGTTGCTTAACTGGCTGAGCCACCCAGGTGCCCCCAACATTTATTTTTTATTCATTAGTTGATATTTTATTATATAAGGAAGAGTTTTCTCTTCTTCCTTTTTATTTATTTATTAATTCACTTATTTACACCAGCATGATTTGTAGATTTCTGTTTTATTCAATGGGTTATAACAGACTGTCATTATTGATTTCAATGCTAAAATAAATGGTCAGAGATTTGGCCATTCAAATCTCACTCAAGCTGGTTCTTGGGTTCTTTTGACATCTCTTATTTTAATCTTGGAGTACTTTCTGGTGTAAGATGTTTCAGGCTTATCTTGTACTTTTCTTACCCAACCATTGCAGTCATTTCAAAAGCTATTTCTTCAGGAAGCCATGGTTCCTTTTAGTAGACAATGCAAGATCTAGGTGCTAGGTGTGGTTATTAACACTGGGGTGTCATCACTTTTAGACCATCCTAGCAGACCAAGCCAGGAAACTTACAAACACATAAACACATGCATCTATATCTATTTCTATATCTCTTCATCTACTTATATTAAAACCCATGAGTTTAGTCTAATATCTCCAACTCCACTAAATACCACAGGCTTCATTCCAGTCTATTTGTAATTTCCTTTCTGATGATGAGAAATTTGGCCCCCATTATCCTCAATATTTAATTATTGGTTCATTCTCCTGTTATATAACCAATACCCTGGCCTCATGGGCCACCTCCTTGGCCCCAGCTCCTCCTCAGACTCTTTCCTGCTGGCCCCACCAGCCTCCTCACAGCCTTAAGTCACAAAGCTGGAAAGTGGTAGAGCAGGAAAAAAACCCCAAAAACTCTGACACGCTGCTAATTACTTGACAGAGAGTCCTTTTTTGAGTCTCCAAGGGCATCTATTTGTGAAAATGCTCCTGTGAAGATGTTGTAAGGAAAAAGGGCCCTTTAGCTAATGAGATGAAGATTTAACCAGGTAGAGTGGCAGTCCTCAGGGATGCCCCTTCTGTGAGAAACTTGGAAAATGAAGGGTGGAGACAGCCAAATGCTACCACCGGCCAAAAACCACAATGAAGGAATTCTCCAAAATTGGTTTGGTTCAGGGTTCAGTCAACCACTATCTCCAGTGCCACTAATCTCTCACTATGTTTTGTTACTATGTCAAGAACACATTCCATTAAGACAAAAACTTATCACTTTCTAAAGAGGAAAATATTGCTTTTATTAGGAGCTTCTTAAATTGAAATTGAAGTTGAATTTAGGAGATGGATGATAGTGTCTGTTGTTTTAGTGCTGACTTCATTTCCTGGTCCAGAAGATCAGAAATCTGTTTATGTTTTAGAAAACAGCATGAGGTCCATCTGTTCAGGTCAGATTTCCCCAACACAAAGACTTATGGAGTGGTAACTTATGTAAAAAAAAAAAACCCAATGGTAGTTATATTATTTGTTGCCATTTGGAATCATCATTATTTTTTGTTAGCCATGAAAATATGGTAATAGACACACAAATGTGCACAATGAATTACTTTCAAACACTATGTATGATAAAGGCATCCTCCTAAGTTTATGTAGTGTTTCACTTCTGTTTTGGTTTGTATTCTAGACGCTATCCATTCAAATTCTGTGATACTGTTTATCCACAGTTTTGCTTCCAACAGAAGGTACAGACAGACACACAAGAGCTACATTTGGCTTTCTCGGTGACTATTCTGGTCTGACTGAAATATAGAATAATGATTTTTTTTTCCTCTGATGAAAATAGCTTGATCCCCCTACACCCCGGTTTTGAAGTAAACACATACTTAGAAAATTTTTTAAAAAGTATTAAGTACCAAAAAATTGAAGTTCTACCATCCACAGTATAAATTGTTTTATATTTTAAAAAATCATACTATGAATAGTTTTTTATGCCTTTTTTTTTTACTAGCAATGTGACATGAAGTAGTTTTTTTTTTTTATGTCATCAGGTATGCATATATTCTCTTTTTGGATGACTGCATAATATTGCATTGATGTTTTCATTTAGCCAGTCCCCCATTAAAGGTTAATGAGGCTATTTTCAATTTTTTTTTTATTGTGTAAAGAAAGCCATGATGAATATCCTTGCATGCCATCTTTATATATTTCACTAGTTATCTCCTTAGGATATATTCCTATAAATGGCATTCCTGGGTCAAAGAGTACACACATTTAAAATTTTGATACGTGTTGCTGGTAAAAGTAACTCTTACTGAGATAGATTATACTATGCTTGTCCTTCATATACAGCGTCTCTGCTAATGATGAGACTTTGCAAAGTCTCTTTTCAACTTTGCAGTAGTATTATAAATATGTGTGTGTGTTCTCTAATAGACATTTAAGGGAGTGATTTTAATAAATCTAGGTATGCAGCTTAACCAACCAGGTGTTGTCAGGTTTCACTCAAAATATGATTTTTGGTTTGGTTTGGAGCAAGATGACATTTGGTTACCCTTTCTTTTTCTTTTTCTTTTTTAAAGTAATCTCTACACCCAATGTGGGGCTCAGACTCATGACCCCGAGATCAAGAATCACACACTCTTCTGAGTGAGCCAGCCAGGCACCCCTGGTCCCATTTCCTAATTGTTTTTTCTTATTTGAGTGTAATGAATTATAGTATATGGTATATATGACTGATGTAATTTCATGGAGTGATGTCTATAGTGTGCAGAATCAGATATGATTAAATGAAACCAAATTTTTGAAATTTTGATCTGATTCATGTGGCATTTTCATATGTCTTAGCCTCAAGAGGGATTTCAGGCTTGGCTTTCTCGTGGATAAACAGCAGCAAGAACAGGGCAAATGTGACCAGGTAGTGTATGTAGCATTTGAGGGATTTGAGAGTAGACTCTGTTGATCCTTGGTGTTCCTTTTTTTTTTTTTTTTTTTTTTGTTCAGGGACTGGTGCAAGTCCTGTGGTGGTGGGGGTTGGGGGGGTGGGTGGGGCGGGGTTGGTAGGCTTCTTTGAACTCACCTGGACTGTTTGATACTTCCTCATGAGAATTAGGTGAAGGAAAAGCAAGCATTCATACTTCAAGCAAATCAGAACAGCCCTAAAATCTGTTTTACATTTAATTAGCATCTAATGTAATTGGTGGTTTAACCACTTAGGCACGTACAAAAATGGAAAAGGATCATTTTATTCCTGCCCCTCCCCCTTCTAAGGATGGCTCCCTGCCACTCTTAACAGATTTACTCAGCACAAGTGATTTTTAAAGGTGCTGATTCACTGCAGACTGATGCTGCTTTTTTTTTTTAAAGACAGTAGAAAAGTAAGTGGTAGAGGATAAATTCATCTTTCAAATTCACAGTGTTCAAATTCTCAGTATTCCTGAGAATGTCATGGTTTATGCAAATTGATAGGTCCACTGCTTCAGAGATTAGAAAAGCTCTTTCCTGGAAAGGGAAGTGTCGATTAGAAATGGTGAAAGACTCTTACATTCCAGCAAGTTCTTAGCTGCCAGCCGACATATTCATCAGAGTGTGCCAGACTGGATTTAAAAACGGTGCAACATAAATTGCTCTGCTCCAAATCAGGCATCATTGCCTTCACACAAGCCAAATCAACCTGCTTGTTTGAAAACTGCCAAATAAGGCTTTCTTTCAATCTCAGTTAACTTTTTCCTTTCTTGGTGTGCATAGTTCATTACAGCCTACTAAAGTCATCAACCACAATTGAGTATAGAGGAACCAGGCTCCTCACCTTGATTTTGCCTACACAGCAACAGGTGCAGTTGCTTCCAAGCTGATGGCAGGAGAGAATGTTTAGCTTAGCTCTACCAGATTGATAACTCCCTTCCCTACTTCCCCTTTTCCACCCCTTTTCCCCTCCACTTTCTGCTCTTATTTAGTTCTTTTCTTTTTCTCACTTGTTCCTCCCAGAGCTAGCTGTTGATTCCTAGCAGCTCTTGCACAGTTGATAATCCCCGATGCATCCCTTCAGTAACTTTCTGCCCTAGAACTGTCCAGAGTCTCCAGCTCAAACTTGGGCTAAGCCTCCTGTTTGGTGCATCTCTCCCATTTCTCCTTTCTATCTCCCGCCCCGACTCCACACCCATCCCATCAAATCTGTCTCTTTACCTCACCTTATCTCCAAGTCTCTTAGCTGTAATTTTCTCTCCAGGAAAAAAAACTGTCTAGGATATATATCCTAGACTGACATAGCCCAGAAAAATCCTCAGGTCTCTCTCCTATGTTCTCATATCCCACACCTTAGCTCACTTCCTCCCAGCTCCCTTGCTCCTCCCAGTCGGGCCCCCTTTGGCATCCAGTGTCCACTGCCTTTCCTAGTTCAATTAGGCAGCCTTCATCCCCAGCCCATCCTGCTATACCCCTGGCTTCAGCCTGGCTTAGCCCTATCAAAGCAGCCTTAACCCACACCCTCTTGGGCAGCTTCTGCTTTTCAGTGCAGAATAAGGTTTCTTTCAAGCCTAAGTATCTCTTTGTTGAGCTTATGTTAGCTAACATGCTGAAGAGCTTATCGTTGAGTCTGTGTGCCTCAAATCTATTTCTAGCCTGGAATGGGTGAGCTGTCATGCAATTTTGGTGCTGTTGTGCATTTATTAGCACTGCAGGGAATGAACCTCACAGAAATTGTCACCTCATTGACCTGTCACCAGCAAAGTATAGTGGTGACAGGGCAATTGGATTTATTCTTCCACATTCATCCCTTGATTTTTCTTTCTTTCTGTTTTTTAATGTTTATTTACTTATTTTGAGGGGAAGGGGAGGAGCAGAGAGCTAGGAGAGAGAGAATACCAAGCAGGCTGTGGACTGGCAGTGCAGAGCCTGACGTTGGGCTTGGTCTCACAAGCCACAAGATCATGACCTGAGCTGAAATCAAGAGTCGGACAATTAACTGAGCCACCCAGATTTTCTTCCTTTGATTTTTCTCAGCAAGAAGATGCATTTGTAAGATGGTTATCAGGGTCAGGAGGTGCAGTCAGTGGCTATAGAAACAAAAGCTAGCTATTGCTCCAGTAGTACAGAACTGAGCCTTATCTAAGGGCTGGGCTGTCAAGGTGAGAGAACTAATACCAGATTCCAGAATGCAACAAATTTGCCATTCCTCAGACTCTAAAAGTAAATTATTTTCCCTCAAGAACAAGATGCCTATGTGTAGCATGAAAGACTTTCATATCCTACTAATTTTTGAGCCAAGATGTTTCTTACTGGTAAATAATGTGAACATAAAGACCAGAATTCATCCCCAGCAACCCCCCAAATAACATTTTTAGGGTACCTAAAGAGTTTCCACCATATAGTCATGTCTACAAATCATATGGGAAATACTCAAGTTTATAGCCAATTTAAAGTCCATTCTAAAATTATAACAGAGTTGCTGGAGGGGAGGATAGTGGGGGGGGGACTAAATGGGTGATGGGTACTAAGGAGGGCACTTGTGACAAGCACTGGGTGTTGTATGTAAGTGATGGATCACTAAATTCTACTGAAATGAATATCCTATATGTTAAGTAAATAAAATTTAAATAAAAACTTTGAAACATTAAAAAAATGTATCTTTTTACTCCAAAAAATCTAAAATGTGGGAGGTAATCACTTCTGGCTAGTATAAATGAAAAGTACTAATTAAGCAATCATATTTAACACAGAGTTTAATAAAATGTCATAAAACTTCTGGTAAATATTTAGATGATGACTGAAGTGTTTTGAAATAAAGGAAGATACTACCCTTATTTCATAAAGCTATGTCTAATATATTAATACTTGTTGCCCTTAAGGGAATTCAAAGTATAGCTTATTCTAGCCACCAAAACATTATGAAAATGGAAAAAATAGTAACACCAATAATTTTTTGGTCTTTTATATTCCAAATACTTAATGCCAGTCTTTCCATGAATATGCTTACTCCATTCATTCAATCTGATCTTATTGCCATTTCCTTATTTCTTCCTTGCTGGATAGTTCAGGATCAGCTTCAAATGACAAGGAGGTATGAAAAATGAGGTTCAAGGGCTTTCCTATTTTTAGATTGAAAACTCTTCAATGAGATAGCACAAATGAAAGTTCTCTCAACCCAAGAACTCTGCAGAGACGTTGTCCCTTCTCCCAGGTGAATCCTTGCTGGGTTGTTCTGACAATTCTGGGCCAGCATGGGGCCAACATAGACTCAAGGGCAACCCAGACCATGAAGGATTCCTCAGTGATGTAGAGCCAGTGTCCCAGCACAGAGAGTCAAAATTGCAGCTAAATGACAAAGATAACAGTGTGAGGACGATCTCAAAAGTAAAATCAGGACAGAAGTAGAATGAGCAGCAGACCTGTGAGACTGAGAACTGATAGCAAGATGGGACAGAATTCTAGGAGCAGTTGTAGAATGCAGTTCAGGACTGACCTTTTTTTTTTCCCCCTATGAGCATTTATTAAATGTGTTATGTGTGCTAGGAACATAAATATTAATGAGAACTCTCTCTCTCTTATTCATGGAACTCCCGGGCCACAAAGGAGATCCTGACTTTGGCATGCTCCCTTTAGATGGACCTGAATCTGCTGAGGGAGTGGATGCGGCAGATTAAAGGAGCCACCTTAGGCTGTGCACAATCCAGAACACTTGGGATGTGTTGACAAATTCTGCCCAGCATGAATGTGGGAGGAGGTGGAGTCATACAATGGCAGCTTCTAACTTTTCTGTGCCTCTGAGCCTTTTCAGAAAGAGCACTTTAAAAATCAGAGGTCTGGGAGCACCTGAGTGGTTCAGTCAGTTAAGTGTCCAACTTTGACTCAGGTCATGATCTCACAGTTTGTGAGTTCAAGCCCCACTTAGGGCTTTGTGCTGACAGCTCAGAGCCTGGAGCCTGCTTTGGATCCTGTGTCTCCCTCTCTCTTTGGCCCTCCCCTGCTCACGTTCTGTCTCTCTCTAGCTCAAAAATAAAATAAACATTAGAAAATTAAAAAAATAAATAAATAAATAAAAATCAGAGGTCTGGGTACCTGGGTAGCTCATTTGGTTAAGCATCTGACTTCAGCTGAGGTCATGATCTCACTGTTCGTGAGTTCACGCCCCACAATGGGCTCTCTGCTGTCAGCACAGAGCCCTTCCCCTGCTTGTGCTGTCTCTCTGTCAAAAATAAATAAACATTGAAAAAAAAATCAGAGGTCTGAGTGAATTTTTTTTTAATGTTTTTATTTTTGACAGAGAGAGAGAGAGACAGAGCATGAGCGGGGGAGGGGCAGAGAGAGAGGGAGACACAGAATCCGAAGCAGGGTCCAGACTCTGAACTGACAGCACAGAGCCGAATGCGGGGCTTGAACTCACGGACGGTGAGATCATGACCTGAGCCGAAGTCGGAAGATCAACCAACTGAGCCACCCAGGCACCCCCTGAGTGAATTTTAATATTTGCCCCTTGGCATGGAATTTGCTAGGTGGGCCTAGATGAAGATTTGAGTAGAAATGCTTAGGGGAGGGGCACCTGGGGAGGGTTCAGTTGGTTAAGCATTTGACTCTTGATCCCAGGGCTTGATGTCAGGGTTGTGAGTTCAAGTCCTGCATTGGGCTCCATGCTGGGTGTGGAGCCTACTTAAAAAAAAAAAGTGTTTGAGAGAGTAGATAGGGTGTGCAAGGGAGTTAAAAGAAATCAAATTATCTTGATAACTGCATTTCCAGAGAACTATCTAACTAATCACATAAAATTTAAAAGGTTCCCAGTAGAAAATGGCTTGAAGGAGTTATTCAGATTCTGTCCTGTAATTAGCAACCCTAAGTCCTTATTTACCATAATTGACATGTATTTCTTCAGTATCAGCTCAAAGTGCTGTCTACCCATCTTCAAGGAAATCTTATTATTATGCCAGACTGCCAACCAATTCTGGTTGATTCTTTCAAATATCTACTCTAGCTTTCTTGGTAAATTGTAGGCTATTTTCCCCAAACAATAACCACATGAGGATCAAAATGTAGACAAATTGTCTGCTATGAATTACTGTTATATATCATCCTATGCCATCAAGAAAATAATTTAAGGCATTATCTTCAGTTTTTGATTCATTAGACCACCATTATGTGTGAATGAATACTTTTCCATAAATTTCAAAATATTAATGCTTTATTAGCATCTGTGTTAAAATAAGTATTGTTAAGAGCAGAATAGGCAGAAAAGGTTCCTTGATTGATGGGATTCAATTTTAAACATTACATGGTATGCTAATGTATATGCGTATGAGACAGGGTTTAGTCACAAGTAACAGAAATTCTTTAAATCAGAAAGAGATATAATACAAGGAATCTGAAGTTTCTGAAATCTGTAGAAGGACTGGAGGAGCAGATTTCAAGCTGGGCCTCCAGGCATACTTCCCTGAATGTATGATTTTATCCTTAAAAAATTCTTAATCTAGCAATTCATAACCTGTATATAATAACCTTCTTGCTATAGAAACAGCAGAGAGGAAAATAAGCCTCCTTTCTATGCTAATGTCAAAATCTTCATAGTATTTGACAAATAGGAAACAAGAAAGCTAGTATTTATTGAGCACCTGTTATGTGCCAGGAACTGTTCTAGATGCTTTTCATCTATATTTTCATTAAATCCTTATTAATAATCTTTTCAAGTCAGTAATATCAACCAATCTTACAGATGGGGAAACTGAGGTTTAGAAAGATTAGGTGATGTATGCACAGGTAGAAAATGATAGGGGCATAATTCAAATGCAGATTTGCTGCCTCCAGAATTGGTTAGACTTGTTTTCCAATATTGGTTATTAATCTAAAATCCTATTTGATAGCATCCAACCAAAGTTTTGATTCAACATTTAATAACTACATCCAGGAGGCCAGTTAGCTCAACCATTAAGAGATGTTTCATAATTGGGGCACCTAGGCGGCTTATTCGGTTAAGCATCCAACTTTGGCTCAGGCCGTGATCTTACAGTTTGTGAGTTCGAGCCCTGCAGTTTGTCAAACTGACAGTTTGTCAGTTCTGAGCTGACAGCTCAGATCCTGGAACCTGCTTTGGATTCTGTGTCTCCCTCTCTCTCTGTTCCTCCCCTGCTCACACTCTGTGTGCCTCTCTCTCTTTCACAAAAATAAAGATTTTTTAAAAATTTAAAAAAAGAGATGTTTTATAATTCACTTTTCTATTATTTATTTATTTATTTATTTATTTTTAACTTTAATGTTTACTTATTTCTGAGACAGGGAGAGACAGAGCATGAGTGGGGGAGGGGCAGAGAGAGAGGGAGACACAAAATCAGAAGGAGGCTTCAGGCCCCGAGCTGTCAGCACAGAGCCTGACGCGGGGCTCGAACTCACAAACTGTGAGATCATGACCTGAGCCGAAGTCGAACGCTCAACCAACTGAGCCACCCAGGCGCCCCAATTCACTCTTTTTTAGATGATCCATGAGGATGTGGGTTTTTTTTTTAAGTTTATTTATTTATTTAAGTTTATTTATTTATTTTTTAAGTTTATTTATTTAAGTTTATTTATTTATTTTAAGTTTATTTATTTATTTATTTATTTATGCAAGTTGGGGAGGGGCAGAGAGAAAGAGAGAGGGAGAGAGAGAATCCCAAGCAGTCTCCATCCTGTCAGTGCAGAGCCCAACATGGGGCTCCATCCCATGAACTGTGAGATCATGACCTGAGCCAAAATCAAGAGTCAGATGCTTAAACCAACTGAGCCACCCAGGTGCCCTGAGGATGTGGTTCTTAAAAACACGACATTTCAGACAGTATTTCAGGGGGCAAGCAAGCAGCAAGTAGTTTCTATCTTAGGACAAAATAATCTTATCCATGTCACTTGACCTAGAACTTTGTAGTCTTATCCAACATTTTTGTAGATCTTAAGAAGATCAAAAATTATTTTGTAGGAAAACTCATGGGTTTACATGCAGGCAATTTTTTTGTTCACATTTGTACTAAATGTGTGGGTCTTCTGTCTAAGAATACATTTGGATCTTTAGACACAGAATGATGGTTGTATGAGTTTTGTTTGCTGCTATAACAAATTACCACAAACTTGGTGGCTTAAAACTACAGGAATATTATGTTACAGTTTTGTAAGTCAGAGGTCTAGTATGGATATCACTGGACTAAAACCATGGTATTGGCGGCATGTATTCCTTACTGGAGGATCTAGGGAAGGATCCATTTCCTTGCTTGTCAGAGGCTGTCCACATTCCTGGGCTTATGACCCCCTTCTGTCTTCAGTACCAGCAACAGCAGGCTGAGTTCTCACATTGCATCACTCTGACCTTACTTCTGTTGTCACATCTCTGATTTTTCTGTCTCTGTCTTCCACTTTTAATCACTTGTGATTACATTAGGCCCAATCAGATAATCCAGGCTAGTCTCCCTATTTTAAACTCAGTTGATTAAAAGCTTAATTCCATTTGCAACCTTAATTCCCCTTTGTCATATAAGGTAATGTATTCAAAGCTTCAGGGAATTAGGATGTGGACATTTTGGTGGGGATGTAAGTGGGGCATTATTCTGCCCACCATGGATGGTTACTTTGCAGAGTAGTACAGAAGAAAGGGCTTGGGAAGGCAGATCTGGATCTGAATTTTGTCCATATCATTAACTGGTTATGTCACTCACTAACTGGCAAGTCACCCAAACTTTCTGAACCCATTTTTTCATATGTAGAATGGAAATTATAATACCTACTTCATAGAGTTGTTTTTTACCTTTAATTGAGAAATAAAGTTCTTAGCACATGCCTGGCACAGAGATAGGGCTAAATAAACATAGCTATCATTATAGTTAGAGAATCTAGAGCCATATTCAGGACCAAACAATCCAAAAGAGTGCATCCCAGGTGTATGGAAGTGTCTCTGCTTGATATTTCCTGTGGTTTTATTTTTCCTTTAACCCTCATTGAATGATTACTGCAAATCCTTTCAAAACCAGTGTGTTGATCCTAAATAAACACACAAAATATGAATGAAGACACACTTTATTTTACTTTTAGTCTCAGCTAGTTTCTCTCCATAGATGATGTTGTGAATGGAGACCAAAGAAGCAAACATGAATAATCTTGATTTATCTCCTGTTTGTTCTTTCACAATTTTCCCCTAGCCACCAAAACCTATTTCTTCATTTACATTCAGTGGGAAAACTTCACAATTTTTTCTGTTCATTTTCACGTATGTGGCTTTTCCCATGATGGTTATGGATGTATCCCTGCACAAAGAATCAGCGACAGTGGTCATCCCATTTGCCTTTTAGCGCTCAGAAAGCTAATGAGTGACTTATTATGTTCAACACCCTTGTTAACTAGCCATTAAAAATGATGTTATAGAATATTTAGTGACATGGAAAAATATTTACAATGTATTGATAAGTAGAATGGGGGAAGTTATACACTGGGATATAGTGTTTGATGCCTTTTTTTTTTTTTTTTTTTTTGGAAAAAAAAATGTTCACAAATAGAAAAAGGCCTGGAAGGACCAGTGATTATCTCTGGGTGATTACAAGTGGTTTTATTTTATTTGTTTGCTTTTCCACATTTCTGAATTTTGTACAATAAAAATATATTGCTTTTATAATAAGAATACAATTTTTTTTTAATGTAGAGATCTGATGGTGATAAATAGCTTCTGAGTCAGAAGCTTGTTTTGACAGGCCCAGGGAAGCCTGATGAGGGACTGCAGTGAGTTTGTGGGGGTGGGACTTACCTGACTGAGCCAAGCTGTGAGGTGTGCACTGGGAAGCAGGGACATAGCAGCTAAGTTTAGCCCGGAAATGCTGAGAGACCTGTTTCTTCAGCACCGTTCCTCAGTGATTGAAAATGGTTTATTTAAGAAAAGGAGATACATATTACTTAAAGAACACCTCCAGTTATGCCTGGGAAATTTAATATTAAAGAAATATGGGAGACGTATCAGCAGAAACAGAGCCAGAGGTAGAGAAGCTAAAAAAACAAATTATCTTAATAGACAAACTGCACACTGTAATGTGTATTCTTGAAATATTATTAAGGACAGTAAAGTGTTTTAGTGGATACGGTTCCTTACATGAGTTACATGAGCCATTTAAATTCATTTAAATATGTTACTTAACTTTGTTCTTAACAAAATTTGCTTCATTAAAAAAAAAAATAATCCATTAATTCATTCAACAGCACTTACTGAACTCCTGTCTGATGCCAAGCACTGTGCTAGGTGCTGAAAATATAAAAATTAGAAATGCCTAATTTTAATACCTGTGGGGTTAAAACTCTCATGGGTCTAGTGGAAAAGAAAGACAAAAACATAGTTGTAATTCAGTGCAGTAAATTCTATTATTGAAGGTATAATGAAAGAATGAGGGTGTGGGCACATAACGTAGATGGAGGTAAGAGGTAGGCCAGAGAATTTTGCAGAGAAGGTGGTATTTCATCTGAGCCTTGAAGAATAAGCAGGAATTTACAAGGTAAAAAAGCAGGAAAAAAGTATTCCATAAAGGAGGAATAGCATATGTAAAAATCCAGAGGCATGAAATAGCATGACATTTTGAAAGAGTTTCCTGTAGTTTGAAATAGCCAGAATTTTTGTGCATGTGGAGGACAACCAGAGGATGAGGCTGTGATAATTTTATGTGTCAACTTGGCAGGCTAAAGACTATTCTACATGTTTCTGTGAAGGTGTCTTTGGATGAAATTTACGCTTAAATCTGTGGGATTGTGGGGTGCCTAGGTGGCTCAGTCAGTTAAGTGTCTGACTCTTGATCTCAGCTCAGGTCTTTTTTTTTTTTTTTTTCCAGCTCAGGTCTTGATCTCAGGGTCATGAGTTCAAGCCCTGTGCTGGGCTCCATGCTGGGCTCTGCCCTAGGTGTGAAGTCTACTTAAAAAAACAAATGAAAGAAAACATTAAAAAAAAAATCAGTGGAATTGAGTAGATTGCCTGCCATGATGTGGGTGGGCCTCATCCAATCAGTTGAAGTCCGTAAAAGAAAAGACTACTATCCCCTGAAAAGAAGGGACTTCTGCCAGCAGACCATTTGGACTTGAACTGCAACTCTTCCCTGGGTTTCCAGTCTGCTGGCCAACCCTGAAGATACTGGTCTTGTCAGGCACCACAATCACATGAGCCAATTCCTTAAAATAAATCTCTCAAACGTATATGAGCATGCCTAATTTATTGCACATTTGTTTAGTGTGCATTTTTTACAGATTGAAATCTTGTGGCAACCCTGTGTCTACTGGTATCATTTTTCCCACAATATTTGCTCATTTAATGTCTGTGTCACATTTTGGTAATTTTCACAATATTTCAAACTTTTTCATTATTGTTATATTTGTTATGGTGAACTGTGATCAGTGATCTTTTATGTTATTACTGTAATTGTTTTGAGGTGCCATGAACTGTGTCCATATAAGATGGCAAATTTAACAAATGTTATATGTATTCTGACTGTTCCACTGACTAGCTGTTCCCCCACCTCTCCTCATGCCTTCCTGTTCCCTGAGGTATAGTATTAAAATTAGGTTAATTAATAACCCTACAATGGCCTGTAAGTATTCATGTGAAAGGAAGAGTTGCACGTCTCTCACTTTAAAACAAAGGCTCGAGGGGTGCCTGGGTAGCCCAGTTGGTTAAGCACCCAACTTCAGCTCAGGTCATGATCTCACGGTTTGTGAATTCAAGCCCCATGTTAGGCTCTGTGCAGACAGCTCAGAGCCTAGAGCCTACTTAGGATTCTGTCTCCCTCTCTCTGTCTCTCCCCCATTTGTGCTCTGTCTCTGTCTCTCTCTCAAAAATAAATAAACATTAAAAACAATTAAAACAAAGGCTTGAAGTGATTAAGCTTAGTGAAGAAGGCATGTTGAAAGCCAAGATAGGCTGTAAGGTAGACCTCTTGTGCCAAAAAGTTAGCCAAGTGGTGAATACAGAGGCAAAGTTCTTGAAGGAAATTAAAAGAGCTACTTCAGTGAACACACAAATGTTAAGGCAAAGCAGCCTCATTGTTGATATGAAGAAAGTTTGAGTAGTCTGGATAGAAGATCAAACCAGCCATGGGGTGTCTGGGTGGCTCAGTCGGTTAAGCATCTGACTTCGACTTAGGTCAAGATCTCATTGTTCATGGGTTTGAGCCCTGCGTCAGGCTCTGTCCTGACAGCTCAGAGCCTGGAGCCTGGTTCGGATTCTGTGTCTCCCCTCTCTCTCTGCCACTTCCCTGCTCACACTCTTTCTCAGAAATAAATAAAAAATAAAAATGTTAAAAACCAAAAAGATCAAACTAGCCATAACATTCCCTTAAGCCAAAGCCTAGTCCAGAGCAAAGCCCTGACTCTCCTCAGTTCGTTGAAGACTGAGAAAGATGAGGAAGCTATTCTCAAAAGAATATCTTGAAACTAGCAGAGGTTGGTTCGTAAGGTTTAAAGAAAGAAGCCATCTCCATAACATAAAAGTGCAAGGCGAAGCAGCAAGTACTGATATAGAACCTGCAGCAAATTATCCAGAAGATCTAGTTAATTAATTAATTAATGAAGGTGGCTGCACTAAACAATAGATTTTCATTGTAGATGAAAACAGCCTTTTATTGGAAGAAGTTGCCATCTAAGGCTTTTATAGCTAGAGAGGAGATGTCAATGCCTGACTTCAGAGCTTCAAAGGACAGACTGATCCTCTTGTTAGGGGCCAATGCAGCTGGTGACTCTAAGTTGAAGCCAGTGCTCATTTACCATTCCAAAAAACCAAGAGAGCTTAAGAATTATGCTTATTTACTCTGCCTGTGTTCTCTAAATGGAATAGCAAAGCCTGGACAACAGTATGCTTGTTTATACAATGGCTTACTGAATATTTTAAGCCCACTATTGAGAGCTACTGCTAAGAAAAAAAGATTCCTTTCAAAACATTACTGCTCATTGACAATGCACCTTGTCACCTAAGAGCTCTGATGGAAGATAATACAACGAGATTAATGTTGTTTTTCATGCCTGCTAACACAACATCCACTTTTTTTTTTAGTTTATTTTTTTTAATTTTATTTTTATTTTTTAAAACTTACATCCAAATTAGTTAGCATATAGTGCAACAATGATTTCAGGAGTAGATTCCTTAATGTCCCTTACCTGTTTAGCCCATTCCCCACCCCCCCACAACCCCTCCAGTAACCCTTTGTTTGTTCTCCATATTTAAGAGTGTCTTATGTTTTGTCCCCCTCCCTGTTTTTATATTATTTTTGTTTCCCTTACCTTATGTTCATCTGTTTTGTATCTTAAAGTCCTCATAGGAGTGAAGTCATATGATATTCATCTTTCTCTGACTAAATTCACTTAGCATAATACCCTCCAGTTCCATCCATGTAGTTGCAAATGGCAAGATTTCATTCTTTTTGATTGCTGAGTAATACTCCATTGTATATATATACCACATCTTCTTTATCCATTCATCTGTGGATGGACATTTGGGGTCTTTCCATACTTTGGCTATTGTTGATAGTGCTGCTATAAACATGTGGGTGCATGTGTCCCTTCAAATCATCACACCTGTATCCCGTGGATAAATGCCTAGTAGTGCAATTGCTGGTCGTAGGGTAGTTCTATTTTTAGTTTTTTGAGGAACCTCCATACTGTTTTCCAGAGTGGCTGTACCAGCTTGCATTCCCACCAACAATGCAAAAGAGATCCTCTTTCTCCACATCCTCGCCAACATCTGTTGTTGCCTGAGTTGTTAATGTTAGCCATTCTGACAGGTGTAAGGTGGTATCTCATTGTGGTTTTGATTTGTATTTTCCTGATGATGAGTGATGTTAACCATTTTTTCATGTGTTGGTTGGCCATCTGGATGTCTTCCTTGGAGAAGTGTCCATTCATGTCTTTTGCCCATTTCTTCACTAGATTCTTTGTTTTTTGGGTGTTGAGTTTGATAAGTTCTTTATAGATTTTGGATACTAACCCTTTATCTGATATGTTGTTTGCAAGTATCTTCTCCCATTCTGTCGGTTGCTTTTAGTTTTGCTGGTTGTTTCCTTTGCTATGCAGAAGCTTTTTATTTTGATGAGGTCCCAGTAGTTCATTTTTGCTTTTATTTCCCTTGCCTCAGGAGACATGTTGAGTAAGAAGTTGCTGTGAGCAAGGTCAGAGAGGTTTTTGCCTGCTTTCTCCTTGAGGATTTTGATGGCTTCCTGTCTTACATTGAGGTGTTTCATCCATTTTGAGTTTATTTTTGTGTACGGTGAAAGAAAGCACAACATCCACTTTGAACCCCATGGATCAAGGAGTAATTTTTACTTTCAAGTCTTATTATTTAAGGAATACATTTCATAAGGTTATAGATGACATACATAGAGATTTCTCTGGTGGATCTGGGCAAAGTAAATTGAAATCCTTCTGGAAAAGATTTGCCAAAGTGGGGTACATGCTCACCTAATGTGGGACTTGAACTCACAAACAGTGAGATCATGACCTGAGGCAAAGTCAGATGCTTAATGACTAAGCCACCCAGGCACCCCAAAGATATGTCATTTTAGATACCATTAAGAACATTCATTAAATAAATTTAAAAATATTTTTAATTTTATTTTTTAAAATTTACGTCCAAATTAGTTAGCGTAATAGTGCAACAATGATTTGAGGAGTAGATTCCTTAATGCCCCTTACCCATTTAGCCTATCCCCCCTCCCACAACCCCTCCAGTAACCCTCTGTTCGTTCTCCATATTTAAGAGTCTCTTATGTTTTGCCCCCCTCCCTGTTTTTATATTATTTTTGCTTCCCTTCCCTTATGTTAATCTGTTCTGTGTCTTAAAGTTCTCATTGAGTGAAGTCATATGATATTTGTCTTTCTCTGACTGACCAATTTCGCTTAGCATAATACCCTCTAGTTCCATCCATGCAGCTGCAAATGGCAAGATCTCATTCTCTTTGATGGCTGAGTAATACTCCATTGTATACATATAGCACATCCTCTTTGTCCATTCATCCATTGATGGACACCTGGGCTCTTTCCATACTTTGGCTATTGTTGATAGTGCTGCTATAAACTTTGGGGTGCATGTGTCCCTTCGAAACAGCATCCTGTATCCCTTGGATAAATACCTAGTAGTGCATTTGCTGGGTCGTAGGGTAGTTCTATTTTTAATTTTTTGATGAACCTCCATACTGTTTTCCAGAGTGGCTACAACAGCTTGCATTCCCACCAGCAATGCAAAAGAGATCCCCTTTCTTCGCATCGTTGCCAACATCTGTTGTTGCCTGAGTTGTTAATGTTAGCCATTCTGACAGGTGTGAGGTGGCATCCCATTTTGGTTTTGATTTGTATTTTCCTGATGATGAGTGATGTTAACCATTTTTTCATGTGTTGGTTGGCCATCTGGATGTCTTCCTTGGAGAAGTGTCCATTCATGTCTTTTGCCCATTTCTTCACTAGATTCTTTGTTTTTTGGGTGTTGAGTTTGATAAGTTCTCTATAGATTTTGGATACTAACCCTTTATCTGATATGTTGTTTGCAAATATCTTCTCCCATTCTGTCAGTTGCCTTTTAGTTTTGCTGGTTGTTTCCTTTGCTGTGCAGAAGCTTTTTATTTTGATGGGGTCCCAATAGTTTATTTCTGCTTTTGTTACCCTTGCCTCTGGAGACATGTTGAGTAAGAAGTTGCTGCGGCCAAGATCAAAGAGGTCTTTACCCGCTTTCTCCTGGAGGATTTTGATGGCTTCCTGTCTTACATTTAGGTCTTTCATCCATTTTGAGTTTATTTTTGTGTATGGTGTAAGAAAGTGGTCCGGGTTCATTCTTCTGCATGTCGCTGTCCAGGTTTCCCAGCACCACTTGCTGAAGAGACTGTCTTTATTCCATTGGATAGTCTTTACTGTTTTGTCAAAGATTAGTTGGCCATACGTTTGTGGGTCCATTTCTGGGTTCTCTATTCTGTTCCATCGATCTGAGTGTCTGTTTTGGTGCCAGTACCATACTGTCTTGATGATTACAGCTTTGTAGTATAGCTTGAAATCCGGGATTGTGATACCTCCTGCTTTGGTTTTCTTTTTCAAGATTACTTTGGCTATTCAGCGTCTCTTCTGGTTCCATACAAATTTTAGGATTATTTGTTCTAGCTTTGAGAAGAATGCTGGTGCAAGTTTGATTGGGATTGCATTGAATATGTAGATTGCTTTGGGTAGTATTGACATTTGTTTTTCCTATCCAGGAGTATGGAATCTTTTTCCATTTTTTTGTGTCTTCAATTTCTTTCATAAGCTTCCTATAGTTTTCAGTGTATAGATTTTTCACCTCTTTGGTTAGATTTATTCCTAGGTATTTTATGGGTTTTGGTGCAATTGTAAATGGGATTGATTCCTTAATTTCTCTTTCTGTTGCTTCATTGTTGGTGTTAAAAATATTTTTTAAATTAGTGTCTGGGTGGCTCAGTTGGTTAAGCATCTGACTCCTGGTTTTGGCTCAGGTCATGATCTCACGATTTTGTGAGTTCGAGCCCCACATACAGCTTCATGCTGACAGTGCAGAGCCTGCTTGGGATTCTGTCTCTTCTCTGTGCTCCTCCCCCACTCATGCTGTCTCTCTGTCTCTCAAAAATAAATAAATAAACTAAAAATAAAAAAGAAGAACATTGGTGATTCATGGGAAGAGGTCAAAATAACATTAACAGGAGTTTGGAAGAAGTTGATTCTAACCTTGTGGATGACTTTGAGGGTTTCAAGACTTTAGTGGAGGAAGTTGATCACAGATGTGGTAGAAATAGCAAGACAACTAGAAGTGGAGCCTGAAGATGAGATTGCGTTGCTGAAATCTCATGATAAAACTTGAATGGCTAAGGAGTTGCTTCTTATAGATGAGCAGAGGAGTGGTTTCTTAAGATGGTATCTACTCCTGGTGAAGATGTCATGAAAATTGTTGAAATGACAACAAAGGATTTGGAATATCACATAAACTTAGTCTCTGGATCATTTGAGGGGATGACTCCAATTTTGAAAGAAGTTCTGCTGTGGGTAAAATGCTATCAAACAGCATCACGTGCTACAGAGATCATTTGTTAAATGAGAGTTAACAGATGCAGCAAACTTCATTGTCATCTTATTTTAAGAAATTGCACCAGACATCCCAAACTTCAGCAATCACCATCTGATCTGTCAGCAGCCATCAACACTGAGACACTCCCTCCCCTGCTCACTCTCTCTCTCTTTCAAATAAACATTTTTTAAAAATGTGAGATCATGACCATGAAGTAATGACCTGAGCCAAAATCAAGAGTTGGGCACTTAACAGACTGAACCACCAGGGTGCCTGTAAACATTAGTTTTATACACATGGGAAAACCAAAAAATTTGTTTGATTTGCTTTATAGCAGTATTTGCTTTATTGGGATGGTCTGGAACTGAACCTTCAATTTCTCCAACATATGGCTGTATATGCACATCCTATTGATTCTGTTTCTGTGGAGAACCCTCACTAATACAGAGGGTAAAGGCAGAAAATAGGGAAAATTTCTGTAGTGTTATCAAGGGAAGCAAGGCTTTCAGTCACCCAAGACTATTAATGATTGAGTGGATATCTGGGCCTACGAGATCCTATAGAGATGTCAGTAGTCTTTTTTCCTTTTTTTTTTTATTGAAGTATATTTGACATATAATATTCTACTAGTTTCAAGTATACACCATAGCAGTTTGATATTTTTAAACATTACAAGTTGATCCTCTCAATAAGTCTAGCCACCATCTGTCACCATACAAAGTTATTATAATATTATTGATTATATTCCCTATGCTGTATTTTTCATCCTCATGACTTATTTATTTTATAAATAAAATAGTTTGTTTCTCTTAATACTCTTTACCTATTTTACCACCCCGAACTCCTCCCCTCTCTGGTAGCCAACAGTTTGTTTCTTGTATCTATGAATCTGTTTGTTTTGGTTTGTTTTGTTCTTTAGATTTGTGAAATCATATCATATTTGTCTTTCTCTATCTGACTTATTTCACTTAACATAATACCCTCTAGGTCCAGTCTTACAAATGGTAAGATTCCATTCTTTTTGAATGGCTGAGTCATATTCTGTGGTATATATATATATATATATATATATACACACCATATATATATATATATATATATACACACCATATATATATTTACATATACATAAATATATATGTATATGTATATATATATATATATATATATATATATATATATACCACATCTTTATCCATTCATCTATCAATGGGCACTTAGGTTACTTCCATATTTTGGCTATTGTACGTAATGCTGCAGTGAACATAGATTGGTGTTTTTGTTTTCTACAGATAAATACCCAGAAGTGGGATTGCTGGGTTGTATGGTAGTTATATTTTTAATTTTTTGAGGAATCTTCATACCGTTTTTCCATAGTGGTGGCACCAATTTACATTCCCAACAGTGTTCGAGGTTCCCTTTTCTCCACATTCTCACCAACACTTACTGTTTTTTGCATTCCTGATAATAGCTAATCTGATTATATGTGGGTTGTATGAGTGATATCTCATTATGGTTTTGATTTGCATTTCACTGATGATTAGTGATGTTGAGCATTTTTTCATGTGCCTATTTTCTATCTGTATGTCTTCTTTGGAAAAATGTCTACTCAAGTCCTGTGCCCATTTTTCAACCTATTTTTTAAAATATTAAGTTGCATAAGTTCTTTATATATTTTGGATTTTAACCCCTTATAGGTTGTATGATTTGTAAATGTCTTCTCTGAATCAGGAGTTTGCCATTTTGTTTTGTTAATGCTTTCCTTTGCTGTACAAAGGCTTTTTAGCTTGATGTAATCCCCTTTATTTTAGCTTTTGTTGCCCTTGCCTAAGAAGACTAGTCCAAAAAGATATTTCTAAGACCAGTGTCAAAGAGTTTACTGCCTATGGTTTCTTCTGGGAATTTTATGGTTTCAGGTCTTACATTCAAGTCTTTAATCCATTTTGAATTTGGTTTTGTATATGGTGTAAGACAGTGGTCCAGTTTCATTCTTTTGCATGTAGCTGTCCAATTTTCCCATTACCATTTATTGAAGACACTGCCTTTCCCCCTTGTATACCCTTGTGTCCTTTGTTATAGATTAATTGGCCATATATGTGTGGATTTATTTTTGGGATCTCTTTTCTATTCCATTCATATATGGGTCTTGATTACTGTAGCTTTGTACTATAGTTTGAAATCTGAGAGCATGACATCTCCGGCTTTGTTCTTCTTTCTCAAGTTCGCTTTTGCTATTTGAGATGTCAGTAGTCTTAACATCATTCCCTATTCTTTTCCATGTCTCCTTCTTGGTTTCCAAATCCATTTCATTCCAGCCAACAAATATTTACTGAGTGCCAGGATGTGCCAGCTACTGTGTTAGGAGCTTAGGATAAAATGGCATGAAAGTCTGCTATCCAGAAGTGTACCATCTGGTGGGAAAGATAGGATAGAAACAAATGAATGCAGGGATAGTGAGGGCACAAAGGTGGGAGAGGTCAAGGAAGACTGCAAAGGAGGAAGTAACACTTGGACAAACCACTAAAGCACAGATGTGAACTCAACAGATAGACAAGGACAAAAAGGAGGACCAGATCATTCCAGGCAGATAGAATAATGTGAAAGAAAAACTAAAATTAATTGAGCACTTGCTCGATGTCAGATACCAAGTTTTTGTATTAACTGATTTAATATTCAGTCTACCCTATGAGGTAATATTATTATCGCAATTTTACAGAAGAAGAAATAGGCAAAGAGGTTAAAACAAGTTGCTGAAAGTCATAATTTTAATAAGTTCTGTAGCTAAGATTCAAATCCAGGCAGTCTGGCTTCACTATCTGTTTTGTTTTGATTTGTTGTAACTTTCTAGCCCTGTGCTACTGTCTTCTTCAGTTATGCAGTAACACATTCGTTAAATCTTAAAACCAGAAGGGCCCTTGGATAATTTATTCAGGTGGTTCTTGCACAAGGAAATTATACATTCGGATAACTAGGGAGGTTTTAAAAAATACCAGTGCCTAGCACTGCCTCCCCCCTCACCTCCAAGCCACACAGGAGGAACCACAACTCCCTCACACACTGCCCCACCCCTGCCTTTTTAAATTATAAGTTAAAAAAATTTTTAATGCTTTTATTTATTTTCGAGAAAGAGAGAGACAGAGACAGAGAGAGACAGAGTGCAAACGGGGGAGGGGCAAAGAGAGAGAGACACAGAATCTGAAGCAGGCTCCAGGTTCTGAGCTGTCAGCACAGAGCCTGACACGGGGCTTGAACTCAGGAACCATGAGGTCATGACCTGAACTGAAGTTGGATGCTTAACTGACTGAGCCACCCAGATGCCCCAGGAACCACTACTTTTTAAAACTTAACATTGTCATACACAAAGAGAACAAAATGACAAAAGGAGGCAGAGGCTGAGTACCAAGTGGCACAGGGAAAAGGCCCAAAGGAGTGAAAATGTGTACAACTAGTTTGGATGGCAAGAAGCCAAGTTTTTGGGTGGGATTCTCTGTGGCAGAAGTGGTCTTGTGATTGAGATTTTTCTCCTACTTTCCATACAGATATTTTGTCATCATCACTCCTATTACCTATCAGAAAACTTATGATTTTTAGAAAATGAAAATAGTTTTGTCTACTATGAAAGCAGAATGTGATCCTGATGGTGATAATACTTTGTCATTAAGGCAATGAGATAAATATTTTTCTTGAGATTATTTGCATGAAAACAGCTACTTCCAGGCTAGAATGTCAGACAGGGCTCCTGTGGGATACAGGAGTCAAATTGAGAATGTAAAGTAGGGGAAGAGGGAGGGAATTGGGAAGAGGAAAGGAGAGCAGAATAGGGAGGAGAGACTAATTTTGGGTACTGTGTGAAAAAGTTCTAAACAACCCTCTGGCACAAATTCTTTTTGACAATAGAACCTACTGACCTGCTCTGTGCCACATAGCCTACCTGGTGTCCTTCACATGGAGTGTATTCAGTAATGTCTACCAAATTAGTTTCTTTTACCTCCTTTTAAGTTCTTTCAGTTCAAAGTGAGGTAGGCCATTAGCTTTCTCCAAATTTTTAATTGTTTCTTCAATGCTTCCCTACTCCTAAACCTCCTAAGGTTTCACTTCCTCTCAAAGCTGAGTTAACCCATGTTTAGTGCTTAGCATGGTATCTATACAAATGTAAATATCAGTATACCTGGCTCTTGATGTTATTACTGTCACTGACTTCTTCCACCTTTCCTTCTTCCTTCTGTTTTCACTAGATTTTAAAGCCATTAGTTTTGCCTTTCTTTATTCTATTTGATTTTCCATTCTTGCTTTTATCCTATTTTGATTGTTTCTGTTAGAGCGCTGAAATATTGTTGTGGTGTCTGGCTAGATCAAGGTTTTCTTTGTCTTCTTAGTCTCTTTCTGATAGCTCATTGCAAGGATGCTTTAATCTAAGTATTACAAAAGGGGAAATGATTATTTGCCTTATATTTTGTTTTTCTAAGTGAGAGGTCATTGGACTTTTTTTTGTCAAGCAATAAACTGTTGCAATATGAGTGATATTTTTATTACAAGTTCTGCCACTACATATAGTATATATGTCCTAAGTAATACATCTGATTTTCAGAATTTGCTCCAGAAATTTCCTTTTATATTTTTATAGAGGTAATATTCAGTTGGTTCACCATAGGAGACTACTATATGACTGTAGTATATGTCTATACTATAGGAGACTATATGTCTCCTCTTTTATTATTTATTCTTCTGTCAAATTTGCCTATGGTGGGCTCCTATATAACCTGAGTATTTGATTGAAGTCTTATACAATTAACTTTTCCTGTAGGCCCTATTTTACATCTTCATAAACTGTTCAGTTTCATGATTTGATTTTATTATTTGCTACTTACATGCAACATGAATATTATCACACCTTATAAGAAAGGCAATTACTTCTGATAAATTCTTCACTTCCTAAGTGTGCCTGATGCAAGAAAAGGCATGTCCTTTATCTTCTACTCTGTTATTTTGCACTTATTATCAATATTCTTGTCTCTCAAACTCTATTAGTTTAAGAAGTGATTTTCTAGTTTGAGAGATGGGAGTTTAGAAGCAAGTTCTTTTTTCTCTAAAGCAGTGTGCCTTTGCACACAAAGGTGCAGGCTCAAGGAGTATTAATAAATTACAAGCAAACTTAAATGCTGCCTCTAGCCACCCTGACCTTTAGGAATTGCAGTGGGGAAGGGAGAAGAATCCTTATTCAAAGAGCGGTGTTAAGAGTTATGCCAGCCAGGGTTCAGCCTAAGGATGGGTAGAATCATGCTGACAGCCTGTGGGGCCTCAGAACATGGGCCCCCATCATCATTTTGGAGGGAGGAATGGCTTCTCTCAGGAGGTATATTTAACAGCACAGAACCTGTGCATGTCCTAATGTCTCACGATATCCTGGAAAGGTAGTTGTTGTGTCCTCCCTTTTAGGTGATCGGTTAGGTGATCATTTTCACTCAGGGGCAAGACTGTCAAAGCAAATTGGGTTAATAAGCTATTGTAGGGTGAGGCTGCTCAGGTTTAAGGTACTAACCTATTAGTTCTTTTTGTTTATTTAAAAGCCAATTTTATTCATATGTGTCAAATGTTACATTAGTACCTACATTTAAACCACTAATATTATAATCAAATTGTAGTTGCCAGTTTTATAGCTAATACTTTTTACCACTGTAGGGATCAGTCTGGTCACTAAAGAAAGAAACTCTCACTACCAAGTAGCATTTGCTTAAAGTATAATAAGGGTATTACCCAAGGATTCCTACCAAGACAGTAGGGATGTCAGTGTTAATTTTCTCAACCTTGGGAGAGAATTAATCATGGGCCTTATGTTGTGGAATGTAGCTTAGGAAACAGAGCCTCTTAGGGAAAAAAATATTGGTTTCAGGCTGACCACACTGATTTGTCCCCATTGTTCAAGCAGACACCAAACTGTGCATCCTTTTAATCCATTTGTGTCAAGCATTTTAGCCTTGTGTCAGGCTCTGCACTAACAGCACAGAGCCTGCTTGGGATTGTCTTTCTCTCTGTCAATCAATCAATCAATCAATCAATCAATAAACATTTAAAAAAACACAAACTGATTTTAAAGAGAGTTGAATCAAAAGATCCCAATGATTACCATCTAAAACTCTTTCTCTTGAAATAGAATAATTATTACTTTAGTTGGTGGCAGAGCCAGAACTAAAAAACAACTTTTCTGACTTTTAAATTTCTTATCTCTAGAAAAAAATTTTTTTCTCCTCCTTTTTACTTGACGAATTGTCACATATGCATAAAGTCCCAATTCAGGTATCCTTTTCACCTGGAAACTTGCTAAGATTCCCCTTTATCTGGGTTAGATGCCCTTTGTATGTGCTCCAGCCTCTCCCTGAACTTCATATAGTTGCTTGCATTATTAACTTATTAAAATAATAAATTTGACTTTACTTGTCTCTTCCACTAGTCTATGAGCTCTCTGAGTGCAGGAACCATGCCTATTTTATCTTTATATTTATAGAGCCTAGCATGATGCTGAATTTATGGTACCTCAATTAATATTGATTGAAGTGAATACATGTTGACTTACATGTGCAAAAATGTAAGAACTAGTCAGGATTTCAGGTTCTTTTCAAGAACTGTTTTTTATGAAAACTATAATTAAATCAAAACTAGAGAGACTGAAGAAGATTATTATGTATCTCTTTAGTATAAGATGGCTTTTGTATTTTTTAAAAACTGTTTATTTATTTTGAGAGAGAAAGGAAGAGAGAGAGAGAGAGAGAGAGCGAGCTCCCATGCACCCGGGGGATAGGCAGAGAGAGAAGGAGAAAGAGAATCCCAGGCAGGCTCCACGCTGTCAGTGTGGGGCTCAATCCCATGAGCTGTGAGATCATGACCTGAGCCAAAATCAAGTCGGACACTTAACTGACTGAGCCACCCAGGCACCCCTATAAGATGGTTTTTGAATCAGTGGGACACAATATAAATTTAATAGTGTTGACAGATACCAGTAATATATCTGTCATAAACTAATTCATGAATAGAAATGAACAAAAATTTCACCACGTGAATAATAGTTTAAAGTATGCAGGTGGACTAAGGTTAAATACACTAATGTATGCCTAATAAGATGTAGAATAAAACTTTTATCTTGGAATTAGTGTCCATGATCTTACAATGGAGGGCAAAATGCTCCACTTTTGAAAGTCCATCAGTTAGGGCCAGATATAAGAGTCCTTTCCTTTAATTATCACTGAGATCCCTACTCCTTCCCATGCCTTAAAATACTGGGGAAGGCACTGGATAACTGGTATTCCAGGTATCTACCACAGGTAACAAATCACTCCAAAGCTGAGTAACTTAAACAACAATCATTTTATTATCTGTCATAGTTTCTGTAGATCAGGAATTTGGAAAGTACTTGGCAGGGAGATTCTGACTCAAGGTCTCTTATATACTTGAAATCAGATGGGTGGCTACAGTTGGAACAGCAAGGGGTTAGAGCAGCTGGGGGCTGGGGCGTGGCCAGGCATTTCTCTCTCTTTATATAGTTTCAGAACCATTCTATATGGTTTCTCTACATGGGCTAGTTTGAGCATCCTCACACCTTGGTAGCCTCAGAGCTACCAGAGGAAGGCATAGCGGTTTCACTTCTTATGACCTCACCTCAGAAGTCACAATATGCCACTTGTGCCATACTCTATTGGTTGAAACAGTCACGGAAGCCTACCTACTTTTAATGGGAGGAGATATAGACCCTACCTCTCTATTTAATAATGTCAAATTCACATTAAAAAAAACCAAAACACAACCAAACATGTAATATAGGAGATACTAGATTTGTGGTTCTTTTTGAAAAATACTATCTGTCACAGGGATCATATTATCTTTATGGTCTTTGGTTTAAGAAAAACGTTATGCTTTTTCCTAATGGGAGAAAGGAGAGGCAAGTCCCCTCTTATAGCTGACTGAGGGTAAAGGTTACCAGATCATTATGTATGATGATTGAGTGTGCCTTCTCATTCTCCATTTCTAAGTCTGCTTAGATAGCACATTTTAATTTGCCCTTTGCTTGTTTGAATGAAGAGAAATAAAGTTGGAGAGAAGGGGACAGCGGCACACTCCACTGAGTGGTAAGGGTATGTGTTTCCGGTAAATACTGTTGGTGCCTGCCCAAGAGAGATGTCCTCCAGGGAAGAGGACCTAGCAGCAAAAATCTGTGGGCCATAAGCCCTAGGGGAGGAGGTGCTGTCACATCAGGGATTTATGCACTGGGGAGGCCCTACAAAATTTCCCCAGGATAGCCTGAATTTGGATACCTACAACCTAGAAAGTATCAGTGACCTATCAGAGCTAACAGAGAAACAAAGACAACAATCAAAGAATGAATTCCAACATGTTGTCAGAATCAGGGTTCAACCTGAGACTCAGAATCAGTAAGAGATTTATTACAAGGAATTGGCTAAGATAATTGTGGGGACTGGATAAACAAGTCTGAAGTCTGTAGGGCAGGCAGTCAGAAAGAGAAGATCAAGAACATGTTGGAATCCCATGAGCACAGGCTGAAGCTTTGCCCACTGGCAATGAGGAAAGAAGATCGAGAGTAGGCTGTAACCCTAAGGGAGTTAAATATTTGGAATATCCAAACCCAAGAAAAGCCTAAGCCCTGTTTTAAAGGGCTCACCCAATCAGGTCAGGCCCATACAGAGTACACTTTCTTTTGATTAGCTTAAAGTCACTGATTAGGGATTTTTCTCACATCTGCAAAATACCTTTACAGCAACACCCAGATTAGTTTCGATTAAATAACTAGGGAATGTAGTTCGGCACAGCCAAGTTTATACATCAAAAAGCCACAAAACTGGAGCCAATATAAAACATGTGTTCTTTTCCTTTTCCTTTCTCCCTGTGCCAATATACCAGGGGAGCTAGAGCCTAGAATAGGGAGATGGAAGAGGTGTCCCAGAGGCAGAGTCACCACCGTCCCACAGACTCCAAAGGGAGGGAATGGGAGAAGGAGCAAAATGGCAGAACACATTCTCTCCCTGTCCGTGCCCCTGGAGCTATAAATCTGGCCTGCAATGGGAACGGGAAAGTTTTTAATGGATATAAGACAAAACTTTAACAATGGGTAGCACATGAGAAGTTATGCGTTCTAACAGAGATGTCATCAAGATACTTGCTGACTAGCAAGGAAAAGAGATTAAAAAAAATCTTTTTTTTATCTTTATTTTTGACAGGGTGCGCGTGGGAAGGAACAGAGAGGGAGACACAGAATCCGAACCAGGCTCCTCTCTCTGAGCTGTCAGCACAGAGCCTGACACAGAGCTCGAACTCACAAACTGTGAGATCATGACCTCAGCCGAAGTTGGACGCTTAACCTACTGAGTCACCCAGGTGCCCCGCAAGGAAAGGAGATTTTAAGATAGAAATTTGAGTACAGTAGCTGGAGATGAAATGCCACCGAGTTGAGACAACTAAATAATAAAATGATTAGATTACAAAAATTAGAAGAACTACTGCAGATGTTAAACAAGAAAGGAAAAAAATAAGAGGCTAGAGTGACCAGGGAAGGCTTGTTTCTAAAAGGCAAAATTTGGACTGGCCCTTCTTAAAAAATGAGCAGTGTTTAGAAAGTTGGAGCAGAGGAAACTCATGAGTATAAAGACTTAGACATGTACATGTAGGGAGTGAGGTCAGGGAGGGCACTGGACTGATCACAGCAGTATGTGTGTTAAGGAGTCAAGTACTGATAGGGGCTAGATGAGGTAGGGTCTGGAGAGCCAAGCAAAAGAGTTGAGATTCAGTGAGGTAGCCAGGAAAAAAAAATCACTGTAAGTTCTTAAGTGGGGAAAGCTTAAGGGAAATTTTTGTTTTGTTTTGAATCTTTTAAAGACAGACTAAAGTGGCAGTGGTATAATATAGACGGATTTTAAGGGAGAAGGGTTAGGATTTAAGGGGTCTAGTTAGGATGCTGTTGCAATATTCTAGATAGGAATTCACAATAACCTGATCCAGAATCACAAAGGTAAAATGGAATTGGAGAAGAAAGGAAAAATCAGAAATATTTCAAAGACAAGAACAGTAAGATTGATGACCAAATGGAAGCATAACAGCAAAAAGGATAATTGAGAGTATTCCCTGGTTTCTAGTTTGGGGAACCGGAGAAATAGTGGTATCGCAAACAAAAATGAGGAGGTTAGGGAAGGAAAATCTATGTGGGAGATGAAGACTATTCAATTTGGGATTATTGAAGCTGAAGGCACAACATGATAAAAGTTGGAAGAAAAAAGGAATACCTGGGTGGCTCAGTTGGTTAAGCGTCTGGCTCTTCACTTTGGTTTGGGTCATGATCTCACAATTCATGAGTTCGAGCCCCACAGTGGTCTCTGCGCTGGCAGTGTGGAGCCTGCTTGGGATTCTCTTTCCCTCCCTCTCTCTCTCTGCCCCTCCCCCACTTGTGTGTGCTCTCTCTCTTTCTCTCTCTCTCTCTCTCAAAATAAATTTTAAAAAAAGTTGGAAGAAAAGAACATCATATTGGCTTGATAGCAATATGCAGAAATGACTGTAAGTGGGAGGTCCAGGCTAGGAAAGTGAAAAACTTGGATGTACAGGTGGTGTTTTTTAAAATGACTTCTTCCAACTGAAGATGGTGTTGTTTAGAAGAGAAAAGAGTAAAGAGGAATGAAACAGTTGGCTACCCAGATGGTGTCAAAGAACAAAATAGGATTTGATTTCTAGACCATGGTTTAAGATCCTGGAACTGGTGAGTTTTTGGCAAGGACAGGGAGTATGTTATAAGGACAAAAAAATAAAAAGGTTTCTTTTCTTTCTTTCTTTTTTTTTTTTTTAGAAGGGAGAAATCATTGGGAAGGAAATAGGAAATTGTTCTTAGAAAAAGAGAGAGAGAATGAACAGAAAAGAGAACTGAGTGAACAGATACAAGTCTTGAGGAAAGAAACAATGTAGAAGATACCTAGTGTTTTAAGAGAGTTAATTATAGGTAAAAGGAAACTGAATTCTTGTCAACATTTATTGAGGATTCATGATGTGCCTGCACTGTGCCAAATTTTTTATATGCATTATCTCATTTAATCCTTACAACAAGCTTTTTTCCTACTCAACAAAATGTCATGGACATCTTTCAGTGTCAATAAAGATCTGTCTTGTTTTTAATGGATGTATAGCATAGTATTTTAATTTATGAAGGGACATTGGGGTAAGCTACAATGAACCCTCCTATTCATACATTTTTTTCCATAATTTTTTGTATGCTCTTTTTCTAAAATAGCAGAACATTTTGTTTTAGTTTGTAATCTAATTTTTTGAACACTATTGTGATTCAAAAATAAAAATACAAAAAAGTATACAGTAAAAATGTTTTCCTCCATTCTTGTTCCTTGTTCTACCCTAATTATTGTTAGTTTACTTTGTATCTTTCCATAATTTCTGTATGTTATATAAGCACATATAAAAATGTATTATTTTTCCTTTTTTTAAACACATAAGATAAAAAGCATCTTGTGGTCAATTCTTCAGGATAAAATCTTAGAAGTGATATTGCTGAGGGGTGCCTGGGTGGCTCAGTTGGTTAAGTGTCTAACTTTGACTCAGGTCGTGATCTCACAGTTCATGGGTTCGAGCCCCGTATTGGGCTCTATGCTGACAGCTCAGAGCCTGGAGCCTGCTTCAGATTCTCTGTCTTCCTTTCTCTCTCTGCCCCTCTCCCCACTTGTGCTCTCTCAAAAATAAATAAATAAACAGTGAACAAAAAAAAAAACACAACAAACCTTGAAGCTCCTTTAAAAAAAAAAGAAGTGATATTGCTGAGTTAAAGAGTAGTTTCAGTCAAAATCTTAATACATATTAACCAATTGCTCATCAGAGATGTAATACACACCAACAATGCATGACTGTCACTAAAGCCACTTATTTATTTGTTTGTTTGTTTATTTATTTATCTATTATTTTTTAAGTAGCCTCCACACCTAGCACGGAGCCCATCGTGGGGCTTGAACTCATAATCCCTAGATCAAGATCTGAGCTGAGGTCAAGAGTAAGATGTTTAACTGACCAAGCCACCCAGGCACCCCCATTTTATTAATTTTCTAATTTTTGTCTATCTAAATATGTATGGGGAGCCCAGAATAAATGTCTAAAAGACTATAATTAGTAATATAGAGGTAAATGTGATATTATACAGAAGGGATTATTCAAAAAACATTGGACTTATCCACTTAAAATTTATAATAGACAAGGAACACAGTAGAAAGGAAAGATTTTATCTAAGTTGTTATTTACTTTTCTGTGTTTTTCTTATTGGATGAGTGGAGAAACACATAGGAACGAAAAGATGGGAAAATATCAGTTGTTTGAGATGTAAAGATAAGCAATGGGCTGCACGAGACAAAGAATAAGCAGAATGAGAAATAGGGGCAGACATAGAATAAAAGTGAAAAAAGTGCAGACAATTTCATTGGGCCTCTTACATCTGATAAGGCACAGCCAGATCTTCTCTTCCTATTACTTTTTTTAAAAACTCCTGCTAACAACCTCTACTTTCTATTACTAAATTGGTGTGTATGATTATAATAGAAATTAAAATTAAATTTCCACTGAATGAATATGTACATTTGTCTTTTTTTTTTCTTAAATAGAATTGCTTATCTGAAGAAATGGATACTTCTCCCTCCAAAAAATATCCAGTTAAAAAACGGGTGAAAATACATCCCAACACTGTGATGGTGAAATATACTTCTCATTATCCCCAGCCTGGGGATGATGGATATGAAGAAATCAATGAAGACTATGGAAATTTTATGGAAGAAAATCCAAAGAAAGGCCTACTGAGTGAAATGAAAAGAAAAGGAAGAACTTTCTTTGGAACCATGGATACTCGACCTCCACCAACGGAAGACCCAATGACGGATGATATTGGACAGTTCCAGAGCTTTGCAGAAAAAAACATTTTTCAATCCAGAAAAATGTGGATAGTGCTGTTTGGATCTGCTTTGGCTCATGGATGTGTAGCTCTTATCACTAGGCTTGTTTCTGACCGTTCTAAAGTTCCATCTCTAGAACTGATTTTTATCCGTTCTGTCTTGCAGGTCTTGTCTGTGTTAGTTGTGTGTTACTACCAGGAGGCGCCCTTTGGACCCAGTGGATACAGATTACGACTCTTCTTTTATGGTGTATGCAATGTCATTTCTATCACCTGTGCTTATACATCATTTTCAATAGTTCCTCCCAGCAATGGGACCACTATGTGGAGAGCCACAACCACAGTCTTCAGTGCCATTTTAGCTTTTTTACTTGTGGATGAGAAAATGGCTTATGTTGACATGGCTACTGTTGTTTGCAGCATCTTAGGTGTTTGTCTTGTCATGATCCCCAACATTGTTGATGAAGACAATTCTTTGTTAAATGCCTGGAAAGAAGCCTTTGGGTATACTATGACTGTGATGGCTGGACTGACCACTGCTCTTTCCATGATAGTATACAGATCCATTAAAGAGAAGATTAGCATGTGGACTGCACTATTTACCTTTGGTTGGACTGGGACAATCTGGGGAATATCTACTATGTTTGTTCTTCAAGAACCCATCATCCCATTAGATGGAGAAACCTGGAGTTATCTCATTGCCATATGTGTCTGTTCTACTGCAGCATTCTTAGGAGTTTATTATGCCTTGGACAAATTCCATCCAGCTTTGGTCAGCACAGTGCAACACCTGGAGATTGTAGTAGCTATGGTCTTGCAGCTTCTAGTGTTACACATATTTCCTAGTGTCTATGATGTTTTTGGAGGGGTAATCATTATGATTAGTGTTTTTGTCCTTGCTGGTTATAAACTTTATTGGAGGAATTTAAGAAGGCAGGATTATCAGGAAATCCTAGACTCTCCCATCAAGTGAAGACTTGATTATTATTTTGTTAACATTCACTTATTCATAGGTACACTGCCATTTTAATGTTTACCTATAAATGTTTTGTGTTGTATAAGTGACAGAGTGCTATATAATATATAATTAATATATGCAGATGTAGAAAATTCTAGTCTAATATATTCAAAAACAAATATTAATAAATATGTGAAACATCATGAACCCAGTGTCTTTACTGTTATTAACAAAAGGTAATTGTGGTAGGAGAATGTTAACTTTCATCACTAAAGAACAGAAGACTTGAGGAAATGACCCCTTTTGAATGGAACGTCTGTTGTCCTAAAAAAATGTTCATGCCCAATGTTCTACAAGTGTTCAACAAAAATCCTTCAATATTCAAAAATATTCATTTTTGAAAAGTACACAATAAGGTAAAATGCTTAATACCAAGCCCTGTTTTGTCACCTATTTATATTAGAAAACTAGAGGTGAGGGGTGCCTGGGTGGCTCTGTTGGTTGAGTGTCTGACTTTGGCTCAGGTCATGATCTCATGGTTTGTGGGTTTGAGCCCCACATCAGACTCACCACTGTCAGCACAGAGTCTGCTTCAGATCTTCTGTCTCCCTCTCTCTGCCCTTCCCCTGCTTGAGATCTCTCAAAAATAAATATACATTTGGAAAAAAAAAACATTTAAAGAAAAAAGAAAACTAGGGGTGATTGGGTTGGGTAAGGAAGCTTGAGTTGAGGCAAGAAAGAGGGAACAAAGGAATAGTGTTGCTTTTTCAATGACCATAGTGGTTGTCCTACTTTCAAATAGGAAATTTGTCTTCTCTTTGCTAAGGCTACATTAAGTAATGCATACAAAATGGAAGTAGGGAGAAGACTGGATTCTTGACAGCTCTACTTGGTCTATGCCTTTTTGTGCCTAATTGTGGGAGACGTAATGTGGGGGCAGGGTCTATTTATCCTCAGTTTTACAAATCTTTTCCAAAACTGTCCTTGTTTATGATTTTGTAGCAAGTACATATGTGAGCTGCCGTAAAGGTACTCTTTACTAAAGACAGTAACAGGAATCACAGTATAGCAGAAAATTGTTATAACATGGTAACTTGAAATTCTTTTCAGAGGGGCATACAAGTCTGTAAAAGCATATAAGCATACAAGTATAAAAACATACAAGTCTGTAAAAGTATTAATTTGGGTCTAATTTGGGCAATTTTTACTAATTTAGCACAACAAATGTTAATATGGTTATTAAGATATTGTTATTGAGGTATCTTAGCTCCAGATTCACCCTTCTGTACTTTCCTCTGTGATGCAATGGCTCAGACCCTGCAAAGAACATTTTTCCCGTGCCAGCTGGTGTCTCACTAGGTCCCACCAATAAAAGGCATTAAAGGGAGACTGGAGGACAGAAGGGGAGAAAGGATTTCCACCTTTCTATTTGTTTGCAGTTTCTGTCATTGTTACCCCAGCGGTAAGCAATAGTCCTTTGCTTCAGCAGCAGCAATTGATCTCAGCCTTGAGCTTCTTTTGGCACTCCTCCATCCCCAACCAGCTTCATCTTATCCCTCTCAGCGGTTGGAGGACCAGTTAAACAGCATCCTTTCAGGGAACTGAGCTACTGCTCAGCTGGGTCATTCCTCTGAGTGTCAGAGACCTTATAGTCCAGCCTTGACCCTTCTTTTTCAGTTGCCCTAATGGCCATAGCTGCTCTGTACAGTTATCCTTCTGGTCTACTGCAGCGCTCCCTTTTTTGCTTTTTCAGTCCTTCAGTACCCAATACCAGATTCTCTCTGTTGTAGTATCTTGTGATTTCTGTCTTCTTGACTAATATGTCTCTAAACTTTCCTCAAAGGAACCCACAGTCATTAATAGGGTCACTGTGCTTTTGGGAAAATGTTAATGTTCAGATTTTCAGGAATTACCAGACACTGGATCTCAATTATCTAAATTGAAGAAATTATCCAAATTGAAGCACAGAAGAAAAAAGATTTGAAAAAAAAAAAAAAAAAATGAACAAAGCCTAGAATGACTGGTACTAAGGACAAAGAAGTCTAGCGTAAATGTAAATGTCTCAGAAAAGAGAGGGAAAGGGGCAGAAAGAAATATTGGCCAAAAGTTTTCTAAATTTGATAAAAGGAAACAGCAACAACAAACAGCAATCCACAGATCTAGAGAAATAGGTGAACTCTAAGCTGCATAAATACAAAGAAAACCAGCCACACCTAGAAACATAGTGCAAGTGCTGAAAAACCTAGAAACAAAACTTTAAAAGCAGCAAGGGTGGGGGTGGGGGGTGGGGGGAAGACATACAGGAAAACAATGAAACTTACAGCTAGCTTTCCGTCAGAAACAATGGAGGCCCGAAAACAACACAATGAAATTTTAAAGTGCTGAAAACAAACAATCACAAACAAAAAAACCCTTCGATGGCTTCCTATCATCTATAGAATCAAGTCCTTAATTTCTATAACCTGCTAGTGCTTACATTTCTAGTCATCTTCAGCTCCAGCAATGTTGTGTAATACCTTTTTGATTGTGTAATACCTTTTTCAGTGCAGGCCCCTGTATGTGGAAAACCCTTCTCTTCTTTGCCTTCTTATTTGCCTGACTAGCCTGACCACACAACTCTCCCTGTGGCTTAATGCTCCCCTGTACATATCTATAGCTGTATTAACTATATTAATAATAAATATATTTAAAGCTCATTCTCTGACACTGGATTGAGCTCCTTTCAGTTTAAGACTGATCTTCAGATCTCTAGCACCTATTGCAGTGCCTACCACAGAGAGGACTCAATAAATTTTTGTTGAAGTAATTCCTGTAAAGGCATAACAATACTCAGTCCAGATATTAAATTTAGTTACCAGGGTCCCCTAATTTCTATACTTCACAGTCAAGCTTGTGATTAGTTACTTCTTATTGATTAGCAGGTAGGGCTTTTTTTTTCATTGTTGTTGTCCTAAACTGTCCTACCCAGCAGTGATGCTCAAGCAGATCATTGTCTCATCATTTCTAACTATAAGCTATCAAGTCTCCTGGGAAAGGTCTTGAGATACGGAGGCTTGTTTTTCCCTTCCTTGTCTTCCCAAATCCTTTCCTTTGGGATTAATGAAGTGAGCTGCCTGCATGTTTTTATCCTAGACCTGCTATTGCTTACATTTCCAAAGCCCCATTTCCAGTCCAGAGGTCATATGTTTTGGCCCAAATTTTATTGTCATCTGATTCTGGCTAGTGCCTGGTCCACTCAGCACTAATTAGCAGGGGTGATTCCCATTTTTGGTTTGAGTTCCGCTAAAAGAGAGGAAGAAGAAGCCATGCGCATGTTTATGTTTGGAAGTTGGGGAGAGAGAGTGTGTGAAAGGAAGTCTCTGGGACAACTCCCACCCCATGACAACATGTACTCCATTCCTTCTAAGTCACCATAATGCAATTTCATACATGATTTTTGCCTATCTACCCTTTTCCAATGCTTTTTTGTTTCATCATTATTTTTGTTTCATCATCATTTTTATTCAACTTTTTCTCCTTTTCATATTTTTTTGAACTTTTCTTTTTTTTTTTTTTAAGATGTCCTGGTAAGAATGGGTGATGAGGAAACTTGAAGAAGGACCACTAAAAGGAAAAAACAAAACAAAACAAACATGTTTATGGGAACAAAAATCCTTTTTAAAAAACTCTTTCTCTTACTTCTTCTATTGTTTAAATAGGTGACACACAGAACTCAAGACATACATATTCCCTTACACAATAAAATCTAAACTTATGACTTCAGCATATTTTTCTGGGTTTATTTTCCCCACTTAAGGCAGTGGTTAAGACAGAGCTACCTGATGGCAAGAACCACTTTACCTGTAGTATTTGTATTAACACCTCCAACCGCATCACATGTCAAATATGTAAGTAGAATTGAACTGAGCCACATTTTGCTAATAGTTTGTTGTATGATTTTGGAGGAACAGCTTTAACCTTTGAACAATCCTTTCTCCAGCTTCAAAAATGAAGCTGAGTATAATAGTATCTCAATCCATAACTTTATAAGATGTATCAACAAATAAAACTATTGTGTTAGCCTGGGTTCCAATAACAAAATACCAACAACTAGAAGCTGAAGTCCCACATCAGGATGCCAGCATGGTCAATTACAGGGGACAGCTGTCTTCCAGGCTTGCACATGGCCCCCTTGCCACTGTCCTTTCATGGTGCAGATAGCAAGCTCTCTGTTATCTCTTTCTATAGGAACGCTAATCCTATAGGATTGGGTCCCCACTCTTACCATCTCAAAAAGTCTTAAGTACTTCCTTAAAGGCCCTATATTCAAATACAATCACATTGGAGGTTAGGGATTCAACATACAAATTTTGGGAGGGGATATAACTGCAATAGCCACTATAAAATATGCAAAGGTATTTAGACCCTTAGAATAAATTTAAAATTCACTTCCATTATTCATTTTGGATGCTAATAATGGGACATAGACATAGAATAGCTGTTGTCAAGAGTTTCATGGTTTACTTGCTGGAGCCAACTTGAAGCCAGGAAGGGGTCAATAGGTGGTTTGTGCTTGACCTTGTGATCCTAAATAATAGCAACCAAACCATACATATCAGCACTCAAATGAATAATTTTGAAGTTAAATGCAGAAAAGTGTGAACTCTTGGGAGTTACGGTCAGGGCCAGGATTAAAGAAGGGATAGGAAAATGTATTAATTTTTACTTAAACTATATTTACTTAACGATTTATCAAGTACTAGGCAGTGGAGAAAAACAATACTGACATGGTTCCTGACTTAACAGAGTCTACCATCTAGGTACGGATACGGACAAACTCTTTTAATAGCTTGGGTGGGGAAAATACCAGTGCTTCATGAAAGGTACCTAACACAGCAAGCTTCCTTGAGGAGTCAAGGAAGCAGAGCCACAGAGATAGTTCGGGAGGAATAATGCCCGCTGGGGGCGAGGGGCTGTAGTACTGGCGTGGGGAGAACCAACTTATTGATGACCCGGCAGGTGGCTGGGGCTGGGTCCCCAAGAATGGGCACACCTGGCACCGAAAGTCATTGTCCTCCTCACAGAATGGCTACCACAGAGACTGGAAAGCTATCCACGCACCAGGGCACTTGCAAGGCCCTCAGCCTCAGTTTATTTCGGTTTATGGCTCAAATTAACCATACGTCTTCTATTTTTCTCTCAAGTCGTCATTTCAGGCCGTTTGGTTTGTTTTTCGTTTTTGCTCCCCGCCCTTAAAAATCTGCTGGCAAGACCCTCTTTCAGGTGCCGAAACCAGAAGGGAGTTCCCAGAACAGTTGAGGCTTAACTTGGGAAGCAGTAATTTCTGCTATGGAGTCCCTAATGTGGCACTGAGGAAGAAAGGCCCAAAGTAATCAGCCAGAGCAACCTAAGAGGCAAAAGCGACAAGAGTCAGGGTCAGGCCAAGCGCTTCCCAACCTCTCGCTCTCTCTCCGCGGAGCTGCTTCAGCTAGCTCCACGCCCTACACACCGCTTGATTGACATGCGGACATGAGCAATCCGAGCGCGGCGCAGACAGCCATCGCTTCAGGGATAGGAGGGAAGGGAGCGACTGAGCCTATCGGATTGTGCCGGGAGGGGGTTTCCTGCCCGCGCGGATCCGCCCGTCGCCTCCCGGCCAGTCGGTGCTGGAGCCCCGCCCGCTCGCCGCGCGCCTCCCGCCCCTCTCCCGAGAGCTACGCGGCGGCAGAGCGGAGGCCTCGTGCCGTAACGGCCATCGCGGCGGCCGCGGCGGCGTCCCGGTGCCCTCCTCAGGTGAGCTGGGGCCGCACGGACCCGGCAGAGGGAAGGTGAGACAGTCCTGCCGACAGGCAGACGGCAGACAGCGGTTCCTTCCCCCGTACGTCCACACAGCCTGTTACTCGCTGCGTCGCTTCCTCTTCTCCGGCGAAGTTAGCACCCCGGGCGCCGTCTGCCGGCCCGGAGCTGAGCCGGAGGGGGCGGGGAGGCCGCTCGGCCGGGCCTGGGCGTTTGCACCGCGGCTCCGCGCGACCCTCTGGTCAGTGCCCCGGGTGGCGCAGCCCCAGGCCTCGCTCTGGCCGGCCGCTCTTGCGAGGCTGGGAGGTCGAGTGTACGGCGTGCGCGCTCCCCCGGTTCTTTTTCCTCCCTAAAAAGTCCTGTTGGCTGTTGTGGCGTAATCCGAGGCCGGGAAGGTAGGGACCTGGTAGAGGAGGGAAGGGGCACGCTCATCTCCAGCGCTAGAGAAGGGGAAGGAGCCGCAACCTGTGTTGAGGGTGGACATCCTTGGGATGCGCCCTGTGCCCTTCCCCCCCCCCCCCCCCGCCGTTTCCCTCGTTCTCGGGAAATCTGGGTTATTTTAACTGTGTGGACCTGCTGTACATACGTACGTTTGCTTGTTGCTTGCGCTGTGAGCTTTTGACTTGAAGTGTAATATACCCGGTAAAAGAAAGAAATTATCTCAATAGTTGGTTTTGTACTGTTTTCTTAGGCCCTTCCATAAAAGTTAAATTTGCAGTTAGAAGCTTGGGAAGCTGGATTTTCTTAGGGTTGAGAACTGTAACATTATAGGAGCTAAAGTTAATGTCGAACGGATGAGCTGGTCACCTAAAAATAATTTTACCCGTTAGATTTGGTAAGAAACCGTAGGAGTTAGGAAAGAATGAAGTTGAGAATTTCTAATCCCATCTTGGATGGTGAGCGAAGAAGCTCAATGTCTGATCAAAACGGGTAAATGTTGCAAGAGGTATTCATTTTTAGAAGGCCTACTTTGGTAAATTTATGAAAAACCAACCATACAGTTTGTTAAGCATTTGGAAAGCACTTTTTTTAGAATCTCAGTCTTCATCAAGGTCACAAAGTAAATGGGGAAATAAGCCAAGAAGGTTTTGTTTGTTTGCTAATTGTCAGTAATGTTCAGTTCTTAAATAGGCTCCCATTCACAGTTTGATAGTAACTCAAGAAATAAGCATTGGTTGTTTAATAGTAGTTTTATTCCATCTTGATCACAGACTCGAATTTTCTTTTTTGGGAAAATTGTGATCTGGAGGAAATAGTTATAATACCTGTAAACACTATTTGCAGAGTACTCAAGACTTAGCTGTCCTTGTTCACGTATTACATTTTAAATTTCCGCTTTATTTTTCTGCACATTATCTTTTAATCCAGGCTTCACCAGTGCTTTCAGGTCCATGTAAATAAAATTTCACACATACACAGAATGTTTTGTTAGATACTGAATGATACTTTATGCCTATGGGTTTATTTTTCTTTTGGACCTTTGAGAGCTTTCTTGCCAAAAAGCTCAAGGTAGATTTGATGTGATTATTGTTATAAATCACTTGTTGGAAAGGCCTGGGTGGCTCAGGTCATGATATCACGGTTCATGAGTTCAAGCCCCACATCTGGCTCACTGCTGTCAGTGCAGAGCCTGCTTCTGATCCTCAGTCCCGCTCTCTTTCTCCTCTCTCTCTCTCTTTCTGTCAAAAAGAATAAATATTAAAAAATAAATACAGGATACAGTCCATTTTTTCCTATCGTAGTATCACAGTTTAACAAGTTTCACAATTTACTTACCTTTATAATATGGAAAGATACCAAATGTTCTCTACCTACATCAGGAGATTAAGTGATTATTTAGTTGCTAAGTAAAATTGGAGGAAACTCCGTGAAATCACTAAGCATTTAACAAATTCCTTATAAGTACTTGGCTGTGCTGTTTTAGGAAGACAACTGATGTTTAAAGATTGTTTAAGGCAATGATTCTATCTGGATGATCCTCATTTTACTGATTCCATATATGCTGCCTTTGTTTTGGTATACCATACTTTCAGCTATCCAGACACAAACCTTGTGTCTTTGACATCTTTCATTAATATAACGTTGGCAAATTTTCATCCACCATTTTTTTGGAAATTTCTTTCGTGTATCTTTTCCTTTCCACTAGCTTTTAACTAGGTTTTCTGCCTACCTTTTCTCTCTATTCAGCATGTTCTGCCTTCTGCCTTAATCTTAAAATAATGCTTCCAGCACGTCCGTCACTGTGAAACCAGCAATAGCTCCCTGTTACCTACAGAGTATACTTCAGAATTCCTCATCTTCTAATAGTCTGCACAAAGCCTACTTTTTTTCATATGACAGTGGTATTTCTTTCTGGGAGCTGTCCATCCTAACTAAACCAATCTCTGATTCTCATTTAGACTTTGTGTTTGTCTGCCTTCGTATCTGTTGAAAATTTGATTGCCTATCCATAGCCTTCTTATTCTTTAAAAGAAATCCCCTCAAACCCCCCCAGATTATTACCAAAGTAGCAAATGAAATCCTATTTTGTTGAAATTTAATTTTTGGTCCTGAAGTCAGTGCAGCCTTCCAGAACTTTCTGTTCCCTGTGTTGTTGCTTTCCTTTGAACCCATAGCCTTACTGTTTTATCATTCCTTTTTTTTTTTTTTTTTTTAATCTTATGTGGGCTTGTGTCATGATATGAAGCAATATGGCAGGAACATTGGAATTCCAACCATTTGATTTATAGGTAAGGAAAATGAAATCCATACAGAATAACTACACTAAAATTCACACATCTAGTGATGATGGCAGAGCTGAAACCCAAACATTGATTTCCTAAGTTAACTTCTGTGTATTTCTTTTAATTCAATTTTAATTTTTTTTAATGTTTATTTTTGAGAGAGAGAGAGTGTGCATGCATGCACGTGCCAGCAGGGGAGAGGCAGAGAGATAGAGGGACAAAGGATCTGAAGTGGGCTCCATTCTGACAGCACAAGCACAGAGCCCAATTCGGGGCAGAACTCAAGAAACCAGGAGATCATGACCTGAGCCAAAGTCGGATGCTTAACTGACTGAGCCACCCAAGTGCTCTTTTTTTTTTTTTTTTTTTTTTTTTTTTTTAAGTTTATTTAGAAAGAGCACGAGAAAGGGGGGGGTGGAGAGAAAGAATCACACAGTCTTAGTGCAGAGCCTGATGTGGGGCTTGAGCCCAGGAACTGTGAGATGATGTCCTGGGGCAAAATCAGAGCCGTTAAGCTTAACCTACTGAGCCACCCAGGTGCCCCAAGTTCTTTGTATTCTTTAAAAAATTTTTTTCCTGTGAATTTTTTTTAATGTTTATTTATTTTATTTTATTTTATTTTTAAATTTTTTTTTTAACTTTTATTTATTTTTGAGGCAGAGAGAGACACAGCATGAACGGGGGAGGGGCAGAGAGAGAGGGAGACACAGAATCGGAAGCAAGCTCCAGGCTCTGAGCCATCAGCCCAGAGCCCGACGCGGGGCTGGAACTCGCGGACCGCGAGATCGTGACCTGAGCTGAAGACGCTTAACCGACTGAGCCACCCAGGCGCCCCTAATGTTTATTTATTTTTGAGAGGGGGGAGGGAGAGAAGGAACAAGTGGGGGAGGGACCAAGGGAGAGGGAGACAGGATCCAAAGCGGGCTCTGTGATGCCAGCACAGAGCTGGATGCAGGGCTGGAACTCATGAACTCACAAACCTCAAAATCATGACCTAAGCCAAAGTTGGACACTTAAATCACGGAGGTGCTCTTCTGTGAATTTCTTATGAAGTTATACTACTTCACATATTTTGCAATGTAGTTTTGTATTATTTGCTTCACATTACTTTGCACTTTGTGTTTTTGTGCCTTCTCATTTAGATTCAAAACCTGTATGTAAGGGCAGTGGAGTCTTTATGACTTGGATTGTTTAATCATTAAAACTGATTTAAAGTCTTTTTTCTATGCTTGTTAGCTGTATTAACAGCATTAACAAAAATAATATTGTCATCTCTATAGTTGGAGTCCGTGATTCATTAAAAAGTGAGTGGATCTCTTAGAACTATTACTACTGAAGGTTAGTTTGCTTGACTCTCTTGATTCAAAGAGACGGAATGTTTGGGTGTCTTCAGAGTAAATGTGAACATTGCAATGGTTTGGAGGAAATCTGCAGGGTTTATCACATAACTATATTTAATGATCTAGCTAAATGTTCTTTTTCTCTTTTAGATTCTTAGAACAGCAACATTTTTACATTTTTCTACTTTGTCATCTTGTTCATCTGTCAGGAAGCAGATTATTGAGCAATCTGCTTATTGAGCAAAGTATTCTGCAAACATTTCCATTTCGGGAGTCAAAGCTTTTTTATATTTGTTCTTGACATTTTTTTCTCCTTTTGGCTGTAAAGTTTCTGTTAATAGCATCAGCATAGGGTTGCCTTGGTATTTTTTTTTTTTTATATTTATGTAGTAAGAGTTAAACGGTGTAATGTAGAACAGAAAACTGTCAGGTGAAATATCTCTGGAGGGAATGTTTTCCTCTTTTGGTTTGAAACAGGTTAGAAGCTGTTTTTCTTTTATTTCCTGGTTTATAATTGTTTTCTAAATTATTTTTTATTAAAAAAAATTTTTTTTAGTGTTTATTCGTTTTTGAGAGAGAGAGAGAGAAAGAGAGCATGAACGGGAGGAGCAGAGAGAGAGGGAGTCACAGAAACCAAAGTAGGCTCCATGCGCTGAGCTGTCAGCCCAGAACCCAACGTGGGGCTCGAACTTACGAACCATGAGATCATGACCTGAGCTGAAGTCAGACACTTAACCAACTGAGCCACCCAGGTGCCCCTATAATTGCATGTTTTTTATTTGTGTAAATAAATTATCTGCTGTCGGGTGCCTGGAGAGTCTCTCTCTCTTTCTCTGCCCCTCCCCCCTCAAAATAAATAAATAAACATTTAAAAATAAATAATCTGCTAAAATAAACTGTTGAAATACTATCTTGTTCTGTATTCCTGAAATTGTATTTAAGGATTGCTGAATTGGATGGAAGTATGGTATGAATAATTTCTGCTTTTCCTCAAACAGACCAATTGAATAAAGCAGTGAGAATATGGCTTTTAAAAAATGGATATGTCTAAAAAGGTTTTTAGTTATTGTTGTTGTTTTAACAATTGGCCTTCCAAAAATTTCAGTACATACTTCCAAATCATGTTACATTTAGATCAACTCAAATAATTGATATAACAAAGAATTAATATGCCCTGTATTTTGAGTATTCTAGCAAAATAAAAATTTATATTTACAACAGAAATATTCTATTAATTAAACAAGCATTGGAAAAATTTCCTTAGAAATTTTTGATTGCTTACAGGTACTACATGTTCTTGATAACATTTTTTATTTTTAGAAACATTTAGAATACTATGTGTACAGTCCCATTCGCTCCCCCCCCCCCCCGCCCCCCCAATTCTGCTGCCTAGGGAAGTCACTTTAATTTTTCTGTGTTTTTTTTTTATTTCCCATTTCCTTTCCATATTTTTTTTCTTTTTAAAGATTTTAAGTAATCTCTGCACCCATTGTGGGGTTCGAACTCACAACCCCATAATCCAGAGTCACATGCTCCACTGACTGAGCCAGCCAGGTGCCCTTCTGTATTCTTAAAAAGGCCTGTAGGGCCTTCCATTGTTTGGCTTTTGCCCACTTCTAGCTGCATCTCTTGCCATTTTCCCTTTCCTTTAGGCTGCTCTTTGGGCCTTCTATTGCCAGGCTGGGTTTGGTTTTTTTTTTTTTTTTTTTGGTCTTGGAACCTGTGAACATGCTCTTCCCTATGGGCAGATGGCTCCCTTAGGTCAATTAGTATTAAATTTGGCTGCTGCTAATAGAAAGAGGCCAAATAATTTCTCTCTCACACCAGAGAGGTCCAGCATTTGTGTGGCACTCATTTACTAAATGTTATTTCCAGGTGTTTTTTTCCGTAGTGTAAATAATTGTGAAATACAGATCTTTGTGTATAAAGCCTTAATTTTTTTCCCCTTTTGATTAATTCCTGTTACGGGATGCAATTGAAAATGTCATTAATTTCCTTAAAAACTTTTTAGAGAAAATATGGTTAAATTTTTTAAAATAGCAAAGTACACAAATTTCATTGTATAACTCAATGAGTTTTTATATTTGTAGACATACATCCATCACCCAGGTCAAGTATAGAACATTTCCAGTGCTCCAGAAGGCTCAGTCATATGTCCTCCCTATCATTATTTCTTGTCCCCAAAAGTTAATTACTCTTCTGACCTGTATCATTACAGGTTATTTTCCCCTGATTTTGAATTTAATATATCAATAGAACCATACACTATACATGTTTTGTGGGTGACTACTTCTGCTTAATATTGTGCTCATGAGATTCATTTATGAAGTTGGATGCAGCAGTAGTGGGGTCTTTCTTACCAAGGGTAGTATTCTGTTGATGAAATCTACAATTAAAAATTCACCATTAATGGATACTTTGTTCCTAGTTTTTTTTTAAGCTATTATGAATAAAGTTGCTATATACATTTACTTACAAGTCTTTCAGTGGACATACACACTCATTTCTTTTGTGTATGTATCTGGGAGTATAATTATTTTCTTGTCTACCAGTTTTTGAACCTGCTTGGAGCAGCTTTCTGTCTTGTCCATGGCAGTTTTGGTGATTTCTGTCTCTGCCATAAGGCTAGTGATCCCCCTTGCCTTTCTCCTGTGTTAAATCTCTTAATTCCTGTGAATCATGTCGCTTTGACCCCTACTTTGACCCCACAGTAGATTGCTGTTAAAGGCTGAGATCTCGCATGAATGAATGCAAGATCTTTTTTTTTTTTTTTTGGTCTTCCCACGTGATTTTGGTGAGTGATGAATTTAGGTTGGAAATAATTTACTTTCAGAATTCTGAAGACCTCGCCATTGTTTTTGGCTTGCGATCCTTTTGAGAATTTTGAGGATATTCTGATTCCTGATCCTAATGTTTTTTGCTTTTTTTGGAATTTTGTATCTCTTGTATTCTGAAATTTCATGAGGGTGTGACTTGGTGTACATGTATTTTTGTGCGTTTTCCTGGACATTCATTGTTCCAGCCAGATCTGCAAAATTATGTTTGTTAGTTATGGGAAATTCTCTTGAATTATTTCATTGATCGTTATATTAGTCTGCTAGGGCTACCATAACAAAATACCAGAGGCTGGGTGGTTTAAACAACAGCAATTTATTTTCTCACAGTTCTGAAGCGTAAGAAGTCCAAGATCCAGGTGCTATCAAGGTTGGCTTCTGATGAGATTTCTTCCTGGCTTGTAGACCGGCCTTTTCACTATGTCCTTACAAGGCTTTTCCGTAAGGAGAGTAGTCTATCTCCTCCTGCTCCGCTTCTGAGGACATCAGTCCAATTGGATTAAGGCCCCACTCTTATGACACCTCCTAAAAGCCCTTTCTCCAAATTCAGTCACATTGGGAGTTAGAGCTTCAAGATGGATGTGGAGAGGGGGAAACAATTTATTCTGTAACAGTGGTTTCCTCTCCTTCCTTTTTCTTTCTGAAAATTTTATTTCTGCTAGTCTATTTGTATATCAGACTACTCCTTCAGTATTTGTTTTTCTCCTTTATTTTTCATTTCCTACTCTGTTTGCTCTATATGAGAGGTTTACTTTATTTCCTGAGCCTTCTGTTGAATTTTTCATTTTTGCAAGCAAGATTTTGATTTCCCAAGAACTCTTTGTTCTCTTAAAATTTTTTTTTAATAAGGAGCATTCTGTGCTAGTTTCATAGATACATTTTCTTTTCTAATTTCTGAGACTATAAAATGTCTTTTTTTTGGTTTTGTTTTTGTCTTTTTTTTTTTCCCCCTTGTTTCTTGTTTGTTCTTGGAGACTCTCTTCTAAATTGGTCTAAGTTTTATGTTGGAGGTTTGCTTCAGGTGTCAGTAATCCTTGGATGTTATCGTGAGATTGAAAGCTTGAATTAATGGGGACTTAAAGACTTTGAACTTTATCGCATGGTGGTCCAAGTGAGCCATTTTTTTTTTTTTTTTTGAGAAAACCCTGAAGGTGTTTTTTTCTTAAGGGAAAACACAGTTCTGTTTGAAGGCTAAAGTTTTGACTGCCTTTTTTTTTTTTTTTTTTTTTTTTTTTGGTGTAAGGGACTGGTTTCTCATTCCCCACATTTGGTAGGGTACACAGATCTTTAATTATATCTGGTGATCCTCCAGTTCAGAGTTAGGTAGCCAACCATCAGGTAGATTTGGGGAGGAAACTTCTAAGTTTTTAACCACTTCTTAGCTTTCACACAGTCTTCCTTATTTAACTCCCTCTTTTCTTAGTTTAAGCAGTAGCAGGTGCTGCTAGTTCCTGACTCCTTTGAGGTTTCCAAGGTATAAATTGGGTTTTTCAATTACTGGGTTAGGCTTCACCTTTCTGGAATTCGCTGAGGTAGTTACCAGTCGTCTCTTTTTGGTTACAAAAATTTGTTGCTATTGTTTGCTTTCCTGTATGTTTTGCCTTCTGTGTTAATTTTCTTCAAAAAAAAATTAAGTGTTAAATTCACTATCTTGATTGAAACCTCTCAAAAACCTTATTTGTACTGTCCTAAGCTAAGAATGATTTTACATTTTTAAAGTGTTATAAGAAAAGAAAAATATGTGACAGAGACTGTGTGTGGCTCACACAGCACAAAATATTTACTATCTGGTCCTTTAGAGAAAAGTTGGCTTACCCTGTCCCTTGTTATAAAGTTTCTGATTTCCTTTAATAAAGCTGTTTCTAGACTACTACTTTACTCCCACTCAAGCTTAAGTTTACAATTTTGGAACTTCCTGAAGCTGTTTATTTTAATTTAGTCTAGTGCACATCATGGAAGTTATGACTAAGAATTGGTAGGTTCTACTCAATTATCAGAGATGTGGGATAATTGTAATGTAAAATCTCAAGGAGTAGGATAGCAAAATATTGAAGAAATAAGTCATGGAACATGCAATATATACATAGATACATTGTTTTTTGTCTTTGTCACTTAAATGCAGAATTTAGGCATCAGTACTTTTAGTAATGGGAAGAGGGACAGTTGTCATAATGACAATAGGCTCAAGTCTTATTTTAAATGAGCCCTGTTCAGGGCGCCTGGGTGGCTCAGTTGGTTAAGCCACCGACTTCAGCTCAGGTCATGATCTCGCGGTCCATGAGTTCAAGTCCCACGTTGGGCTCTGTGCTGACAGCTCAGAGCCTGGAGCCTGTTTCAGATTCTGTATCTCCCTCTCTCTGACCCTCCCCTGTTCATGCTGTGTCTCTCTCTGTCTCAAAAATAAACGTTAAAAAAAATTAAAAAAAAAAATGAGCCCTGTTCATCAGCCCTCTCTAGTTGGTAAATCGTAACTGGCAGAATAGTTTTGGCTCTAGGCAAGAGGCTGTTCTAGGCAGTAATATATATACACATATAAGTGTGTGTGTGTGTGTGTGTGTGTGTATGTATATACACATATGTATGTATATATATGTATTTTTCTACCTGATGCCAGAAATGAGAGGGAGACTTCATTTGAGCCACATGTCAAAATGGGAGAAACAGGATTACATTGTTGTAGGAAAAAAAAAAGTTTTTTTCTTTAAGTTCCACTGCCAAAAAACTCAATTATGTTTAGTCTTAATTGGTTTTTATATTTAAAAATTTTAACATTTATTTTTTGAGAGATGGAGAGAGCGAGAGACAGCGAGAGAGCAAGCGTGGGGGAGGGGCAGAGAGAGAAGGAGACACAGAATTGGAAGCAGGCTCCAGGCTTCAGGCTGTCAGCGCAGAGCCCATTGTGGGGCTTGAACTCACCAACTGTGAGATCATGACCTGAGCCGAAGTCAGACGCTTAACCTACTGAGCCACCTGGTGCCCCTGTTTAGTCTTAATTGTATGAGCAGTCTCATCACAGATTGCTTGTATAATTATCTTTAATTCCTGTAAATGGTATCTTGTTTTAGTATTTATCACTTATTTTTTGTATGTTCCAGAATTATTTCTTTTTTTTTTTTTTTTTAATTTTTTTTCAACGTTTTTTATTTATTTTTGGGACAGAGAGAGACAGAGCATGAACGGGGGAGGGGCAGAGAGAGAGGGAGACACAGAATCGGAAACAGGCTCCAGGCTCCGAGCCGTCAGCCCAGAGCCTGACACGGGGCTCGAACTCACGGACGGCGAGATCGTGACCTGGCTGAAGTCAGACGCTTAACCGACTGCGCCACCCAGGCGCCCCCAGAATTATTTCTGTGAATATACAAACTCATGCTCACTTTTAAAAAATATGCTCATATTCTACATCTTATTTTCTAATTTAGAGATTCTGGAGTCAGCCTAAATTCCACTGTAGGCTTCATCACTGTTTGTTTGGGGTTAGACCTCTATAAGCCTCATTTTTTTCTCCTCTGTAATACGGGATGATACCTAATCAAAGGATTATTATAAGGATTATTATAAATGCAAATTCATTTCCAGGTTCCACTTGATTGCTAAGTAGTGTTTTGTGCGACTGCTCAAGCGTATGGGTTTCTTTTTGGTGGGGTAAAAATGTTCTAAAATTTATTGTGTTGATGGTTGCACAACTCTGAATATATTAAAAACCATTAAATTGTACACTTTAAATGGGTTATTGTATAGTATGTGAGTTATATCTCAGTAAGGTATTACCAAAAAAAGGAAAAAAAGCTGCTTAAACCTAGATCGCTTCATCAGTTTGTATAGCTAAGTGCCTGTCCTCTTCCTGCTTCAGCAGGAGATTGAAGATTTATCCTCTGTAAAGGACAAAATAGTGTCTCTGAGAGAGGGGTGGGCACTAGACATAATTGAAGATGAGGTGTCCCATGGAAAACACCTGAATTACCTGAAGTAAATGTACTCAATGTTGGGACCCTTATTAAGGCCTCTTCTCCTTTTTGGCTCCCAGAATTCTGGCTATCAGGTAGGAACTTACAGGATGCTTCTTTTAACTAGCCCCAGAGGAAAAACTGTAAGTAATTCACAATCAGCTTTTAGGGTCTTACTATTATTTTATTTTACTTTACTATATATACACATATATATACATATAATAAACATATTGAACAAGTACCAAATGTAAACTTTATGCTAAATGCTCTGTGGGATGTCAAAGAAGTAGAAGACTCATGATTTGTAAGAGTTCATAATCTAGCTTTAATTAAAGAACAGTCCTAAGAAATACATTGACAAAGACAAGTTTAAGAAACATCTTACCAGAAGTTCTCAGTAAATAATTGGGGTTGATGGAAGGCAAGTGAGGCCAAATCAGTCAGGTAAGTATAATCAATAAAGGAATGATGTTCCATATATTAATAAATTTTCTCTTAAACACCTGCTGAATATCTAGGCTGGTGATACCCATATGTACAATGAGGACTTCTGCATTTTCCATGAATTTTTTATCTTGGAAGTTAACAATCAAATCTTTCATTACCCGGGGGGGTCATCCCTGCCAATTTATCACTTAAAATACATGACTCAAGCACTCCAAAAACACTCCTTGACCCTTGAATTCTATTTGTCTTACATCTGGCTAAATAAACGATCCTTCCGCTATAGTAGCAAGCAGTAATCAACTATGACAGGCATCCTGTCCTGAAAATGCTGCTCCATCACTTAGATTTTTCCCTGGTCTGGACACTTTTTCAGAGCTCATTCTACATAGTGGGATAGATTTCTACCATCTGATCTGGAACAATAGCCTTTCACTTACTGGTATCCCCTGATAATCCCACAACTCTTTTCGTTTTCCTTCACAGAAAGACCATGCAAGAGCTTAAGACTTCTGTAAGACAGTCTTGTTTCAGGAGATGACCCAGTCTCTCCAGCTTATCATCACATAAACAGATTTTGTCTCCAAATGAAAGATTTGACCACCATAGCTACTGGTAGATTGATAACAAGCCTTCTCCAACCAAAGCCAGTGTCTGGCTGACATTTCCTGTGGTAGCTGGTGATTTGAAATGGCTGCTGTTAACAGACCAACTGAACTTTTGAGATCTCCACTGTTTCCAATTCCTCTTAAGTCTGCTGGTCAATCAACTTGTCTGTTCAACTTGTCTGTTCAGGGGTACAGCTGTGCATGAATTTATCCAAGTAAGGTTGATGAAATCATAGTATAGGTGAAGATTTTTTTTGCTTATTAGTAACATATCTTGCTCCAGTTTCATCTCTTAACCAATAGAAAATGAACAACATCTCCTCTGCAGAAGGCAAGCATGGGATTCACATAATTATGCACTGCCACAAAATGCCAGGCCAGCTATGGAACACTGGAAGAATACATCCATCCATAAGGAAAAGTCATCCACACTTTCAGGGATTGTTTCAATCCAATGACCAGTATCTTTGTTAAGAATGCCATGGCCATGGGGCACATGGGTGGCTTAGTCAGTTGAACGTCCAACTTCAGCTCAGGTCATGATCACATGGTTTGAAAGTTCGAGCCCTGTGTCGGGCTCTGTGCTGACTGCTTAGAGCCTGGAGACTGCTTTGCATTCTGTGTCTCCCTCTTTCTCTGCCCCTCCCTGCTTGTGCTCTCTTTCAAAAGTAAATAAACATTAACAAAATTTTTTAAGAAAAGAATGCCATGGCCGGTAAGGAAAAAACTGTGTGATGAGCTGGATCTTTCAACTTAGGCTTAGAATGGAGAGGCTCAATACAGCAAACTTCACCCTTGGAACCACTTAAAAGACACCTAGACTCACATGTTCTTTTTCCCATTGCTCTTTAATGTCAATGCAAAAACAGCCTCTGCTGTCATTATAGATTGCAAGAGTTGGATCATCTATAAACTTAATATGCAATATTACTATTCCTGGAGGATGAACATCTGTTACTGATCTTAGAAGTTTTCCATTGGCCAAATCCCACATCATGGTAGGTCCTTTAGCAAAGCCACAGAGAAGTCTTGAGTAATCGTTGTTGATACTGAGGGCAGAGATGGTTCCATACTGTCCTAAAACACTAGTGCTTCCTAGTTGCAAAGCTTGATTCTGATCACATATTAAGCCAATTCATGAGATGTGCTGCTATTAGATTGGACACTAATTGCTGTAGGCAAGCCCGCATCCACTTTGTTAGCTACAGACCCTATCTGGGCAGAAATTCCCTTCAGTAGTGAATGTTGCCTAATCCAAGGAGTGAAAAAGAATCAGGTAATTTCTTCTTCATTTTTAAGTTTGTCTTGTCACCACTATCTGAACTTGCTACAGATGAAGTATCATAGGAGTGAGAATCAGTAGTATCAATGTTTAACAATGTAAGATCCTCAAGAATAAAAGACTCCTCTTCATCATCAGTCTTACTGATTATGCTTTCCAATGTTGGAGGAGTATCAGCTGTAAGGGATATCAAACTCCTTGTCATCAGTCAGATTATTTTTTTTTAAGTTTATTTATTTTGGGGGAGAGAGAATGTACTTGTAAGTGGGGGAGGGGTAGAGAGAGAATCCCAAGCAGGGATTCACTGTCAGCATGGACTCTCATGCAGGGCTCAGTCTCATGAACCATGAGATCATGACCTGAGCCGAAATCAAGAGTTGGATGCCCGACTGAGCCACCCAGCTGCCCCAGTCACATCATTTTTAAACTCCAGTTCCTTGTCTAGATCCATGTAAGAGAATTTTGAAACTGAAGGTTCAAGATTGAAAGACTTATTCAGCTCTTCTTCAGTAGTCTTGGCACAGAGGCTCTGTTAGACATTTTTGTGGTCTGGTTCATTTTCCATATTTACTCTTTTTTTTCTTTAAACGAGAACAAATCTACACCTTTATTTTTCAGTAAATGTAAATGCTTGAGGGGTATAGTATCATTTGGATCCTGTGGCCAATGGCTTTAGCAGGAAGGTTGCTTCAGAATTTGGCATGAACCATGCCAGTGTTGCTGTGAGCACGTTATTTTTCCACAGATTACTCTGGTTTTGTTCAGTTTGCCATTAAGAGTCACTGTGTTTTTTGCTTTGTACATTAAGCACATCTCTTGCCTAGATAGAATTCAGTTTCATCTTGAGCATAAACACCTTCAATTTTAAGAAGAGCTGTGTGTTCCCTCTGATTTCAGAGAACCTGCTTATGGCCAGCAAAAATGGCCTTAGACCACAGCCTTCCAGATATATTTGTCGTTTTAGGAGTCCTGTTCCCAGCAGGCCTCCACAGGTTCTAAAATGATGGAAAGAACCCATTATTAACTTTTAATAATTATAATTCACTCAACCCAAGCAAATTTTTACTTGGTTTTGTTTTGATTTTTGGCTTTAGATCATGATGACCTGAATGATGATCTCTACTTGCAACCATTCCAGCCCAGGACCTTTATTTATTTATTTATTTATTTCATTTATTTCATTTATTTCACTTATTCACTTATTCATTTCTTTTAAAGTGATTTCTATGCTAAACATAGGGCTCAAACTCACCATCCTGAGATCAAAAGTCACATGCTCTACTGACTGAGCCAGCCAGGCTGCCTCTAGGGCCCTAGTTTTAAATATGAGCAGACAATCAAGGATCACCAGGTGCATGAAGTAAGCTTTTAACATGAGATCAATTGGAAAAAAATTTTTTTTGCAACAGTCAGAACAAAAAATAATTCTTTAAAATTAGAGCATAATAGTAAGAAAAAACAGGAGAAGAAGTTGAAAGAGAGATCTTTAATAAAATAGAGGAAAATATGGAAAATAGGTTATAAAAAGATAAAAGGTCAGTCCAGGAGGTGAATTTCTGTATAACAGAAATGCCAGTGAGAAAAGAGTGGAGAAAAATTATCAGTGAAATAATGAAGAAAAATCCCCAGAGTTGAGGAACCCCATTTTACAAATTGAGAGGCCTTTTGGTACTCAGGAAAATGGATGAAAATAAATGTATACCTTGAATCTGGGACTAGTCAGGAAAATGGAGACCACATTACTTATAACAGAATTTAATATAAAGAGTTGTTTAGCTATATTATGGGTTGAATAGTGTCACCTCAAAAAGATATGTTGAAGTCCTAGTCCTTCAGCATCCCAGAGTGTGACCTTATTTGGAAATACAGACTTTACAGAGGTAAATCAAGTTAAAATGAGGTGAGTGGAGTGTGCCCTAATGCAATATGATTGGCATTCTTTAATAACAGTGGAGGAATTTAGACAAATTTGGATGAAGACAGGCATAGAGAGAACATGGCCATCTACAGGCCAAGGAATGCTTGAGGCTACCACAAGCTAGGAGAGAGTCCTAGAACAGATCCTTACCTAGTTACCTAGAACATCGCCAGTACCTTGATTTTGGACTTCTGGCCTCCACAACTGTGAGATGGATATTTGTGTAAGCCAACCTAGTTTGTGTTTCTTTGTTATAGCAGCCCTCAAAAACCAATACACTAGATAACTGGAGAACTGAAAAGACACTAAAGGAATACTCAGGTATCATACAGATAGTAACTATAAGAAGTAAATTACTAGCTTCTAGGGCTGGAAGAAGATCTTGGGATTTAGAAGCATGAAGAGTGGTCCGGAGGAGCCGAAACTGAAACTTCTGAGGAGTTGCTACCTGCTCAGAAAGTAAAGGTATTTTAGGGTGGTCTGTGAATGGCAGGAAAAGCACAAAAGCAAAAAAAAATTGCTAACTGGAGCCAGTTGCTGCTGCTGGAATCATTGCTGTTGCCAGAGTGAAGTTTGTTGGTTGATGGTTGTTGGTTGATGCTGACCTGAAGGAGTATCTCCTTGTTCCCTCCTTTAGTCTTCTAGTGTCTTTCTTGTATGGAGAATACAGAGTCTGATAGGGAGTCAGCTAGCAAAAGAGATATGTGATTTATAGGGTTCCAGCCTCCCAACATTACAGAGTAGAGAACTAGGTTTGAAGCCAGGAGCAATAACTAGCTAGTACACATAGACACTGAGGTATGTCCTCATGAAAGTTTGAAATACATAGAACAAAGAACATCCAGAGGTAGGGGAAATGAGTCATTACAAAGATTCAGTATTCTCAACTGCACACTCACAAGCCAGAAGGTAGTGAGCAGTGCTCTCAAAATCTGAGGAAATGATTTCCAAGTTAGAATTGTTTTCCCAGTCAAATTAAGCATAAGTTTAGAGTGTAGACATTTTCAGACATGCAAGGTCTCCACAAATTTCTCTTCCCTACTTCCTTTCTCAGAAAGCTAATGTGTGATTTGTTCTACCCACCAAAAGGAAGGAGAAAACCTCCATAAAAGAGAAGGTGAAAGATACAGGAAACAGGAAATCAGATTTAGAGAGACAAAGGGAATCCTAAGGTGATAGTAAAGAGGATTCCCTGAATGCTGATTATCTAATAAAAGAGCAGTAAGTCCAGATTGTACCAGGTAAGAAGGCATTGGTAGCTGTATGACAGTGAAATTAATAGAATACCTGATGTCTGCATATTTAATTTAGGAAATTTGCAAGGAATTTGGAGTTGAATAAATGATATCTTTCATTTGCTTAGTTTTTTATATTGGCATTTTAGAACTTTGTTCTGGAGTTACTTCCCTCTTATACTCAGTCCTGTGACTTTTAAGTAGTATCAATAGGTGGATGCTTTACAAATTTATATCTGTAGGAAAGATCTCTACCATTTTACATTCCCACCAACAGTGCACACTTTACATTTCCATCAACAGTGCCCAAAGATTCCAATTTCTCCAAATCCTTACCAATCCCTTGTTATTTTCTTTCTTTCTTTCTTTTTTCTGATAGTAACCATCTTAATGGGTATAGGGTTTTAGCTCATTGTGGTTTCTGTTTGCATTTTCCTAATGATAAGCAGTGTTGAGCATCCTGTACTATGTTTATTGGCCATTTATATATCTTTGGAGAAATGTCTTAAGTTCTTTGTTTTTTCATTGGGTGGTTGTTGAGTCTTGACAGAAATGTATCAGTTGTGGTTTTTCTTTCCTTTTAACTCATTGTTGATAGAGCAGGCAGAGAAATGTTTTTAAGATTTCTGTATTAGTCATGGTATGCTAACAGCCCTAGTAAGCAACAAATCTTTGTGGCTTAACACAGTGGAGGTTTCTATTACTTTCTCACATTATAGTCTAGTGTATATGTGTAATGGAGTAGGAGTTGGGATACCTCTGTTCCATGCAGTCATTCAGGGAAAGAGGCTCCTATATCTTTTTAAGTCATCACTGTTACCACCATGTGGCTTTTGGGGTTGTTTTGAAAAGAGAAGGGAGTATAGAAGAAGCTTTTAGTCCCCATATTGGAAGTGGCATGTATCACTTTCACCCAGATTCCATTAGTCAGAACTGAGTCACATGATCCCACCTAACTACAGGGGTGACTGGGAAATGTAGTATAGCAATGTGCTAATGAAGGAAAGGAGAACACAGATCTTAATGAGCACTAGCAGTCTCTGTCACAGTGTATACTAGATTAGAACTTCTTGCTTAAAACTGTTTAAGAACTTTATTTAAAAAAATTTATTTTTAAGGTTCATTTTTGAGAGAGACAGAAGGAGTGAGTAGGGAAGGGGCAGAGAGAGAGGGAGAGAATCCCAAGCAGGCAACGCACTGTCAGCACAAAGCCTGATGTGGGGCTTGAACTCACGAATTGTGTGAGATCATGACCCGAGCCGAAACCAAGAGTCGGATACTTAGCTGACTGAGGGCGCCACCTAGGTACCCCTAAGGACTTTTTTTAATGCATAGAACAAAACTGGCCTATGTCTGTTTCATCCTTACTTTGTATCACTTTTTCCTTTATTATTCTCAAGCCACATTAGACTAGGTCATTTCTCAAAACACGCCAGGCTTTTTCCCTCCTAGAACCTATGTGTTTTGTGGTTTCCTTTGCTTAGAGAACTCTAAATATTTACATGACTCTCTCCTTTTCATCTTAAAATGTCAGCTAAATTCCGTCTCTAACTAAATTTCTGAAGTAGCCCTTCTAGTTCTGTCCCTTACGAAAGCAATGTGTTTGTATGTATCATAGCATTTGTCACAATCTATAATTTTTTATGTGAACATTTTGTTTGCTTTTCCTGTGTCCTCTGCTAGAAAGAGATGTCTTTTTTTCTCACTGTTCAATTTCTGCTGCCCAGCCAGTACTTAGCATATGCTAGTCATTTCATAAGTGTGTTGTATGAATGAAAGACTATTTATTATACACAAACCAAAGTGGAGAGACCAGAGTGAATAATAACGAAGAGCTCATGATAATTTAGATGAATTGCTGAGGACTTGGGTTTTAGTGGAGTCTGTATCAGTGGAACCAAAAAGGATGAATGAGGGACATTTCAAAGGAAAACACAACAGAAATTGCTGTGTGACTTAAGGGGGGGGAGTCTGGGTGAATGGGATGATGATGCTTTGTGATTACCAGACGTGAGTAAGAAGGTTAGAAGAGTTGGCTTTTTGGAGATTATAACTGGTTAGGATTGTTGCATGTTGAATTTGAGGTATTGAAAGAAGAAATGTTGAGGAATAGTAGTTTGGATTAGAGAACACAATTGGAATTACAGACTTGGGAGTTAACCAGCCAATAGTGATAAGATGAAGCCATAAAAATGGATGATCTGGGGCACCTGGGTGGCTTAATCAGTTAAGCGTCTGACTCTTGGTTTTGGCTCAGATCATGATCCCAGGGTTGTGGGATTGAGCCTGTGTCAGGCTCTGCACTAAGCGTGAAGCCTGCTTGAGAGTCTCTCTCAACCTCCCCCTCCCCGTTTTTCCACCCTCCCCCCCCTTCATGCTTGCCCGTTCTGCGCGCGCGCGCGCACACACACACACACACACACACACACACACACACGCGTGCGCACGCGTGCGCACACACACACACACACACACACACACACACACACACACACACACAAATAGAAGATCTGTTGGGAGGGAGGGTATACATTGAGAAGAGCAAATGACTCAAGGGGAGAAAAAAGAGGAGCCACAAAAAGAGACCAGGAGGAGTAGGTGGAGAGGAGGAAGAGAACCAATTTAGTATAGGGTTAAGGAAACCAGAAAAGAGTTTTAGGAAAGAGTGATGGTTAGCTTGGGTGCTTCTAGTATGGCTATTCCTTGTGATATGTATTTGAAGGTTCTAAAGTGTTAGAACCTTCATTAACCTTTCATTAAGGTTATAAAATGGTGATATTAATGCCTGCTTCTTAAGATTGTTGTGAGGATTATTAATATATTGTATTAAAAACACTTAATATACTTAAATTCATGCACCATGTCCAATAAACATTTTGAAGTAAAATACAATGGGACAGTACAGTTAGGGATTAAGGAGCATTAAGGAGTTTGCAGAGGGAGAAAAAAGTACTGGTCTTCTGTAGCAACTTTAGAGTTATATTCTTAAATGTTATAGTAAGTTAAAATTGTACTAAAAGTTTATATAGAGATACCACTTAAGAACTTTTGTTGAAATGTTTTTAGTAGGAATTGTGTCATCACAATGGTTATTTTTCTTAACCATATCGGTTTATTCAGTCTTATTCTGGAAGCATTTATAATGCACATGCCCCTTGGAAAGTCATTGTCCTTTAAGATAGTTTGAATAAATTATTATTTAACATTTAAATGGAGGTATATTTAAATAAAGAGTAGAGTATATTTAAATTGGAAGCATAGTTTAATATGTCAGATTGCACTAATACCAGCTTAAAGCATCTGACTCTTTTTGGTGGTGGAACTTCACTTGTGGATAGTATGGAGAAATTCCAATTGTTGCAGGATTCTATCTCCAGCTGAACAAGTATGAGAGTCATTAACACAAGGGAAAATGGAAGCTTTCTTGCATTCCTTTTTATTCTCATCTTTTAAAGTTTGTTCATCTTTTTGTTTAGGGTACTTGGGTGGGTTAGCTGATTAGAGTTTGGTACTATATCATATCTTGTATCATCAGTCATTATATATGAAATATATTCATATCTTAACATCTATTATAATGGAAAAAAGTAAGATGTTGCCTTTCTCATGATCAGTAGCAGTCTAAGAATAAAACTTTGGAATAAAGGATAAGGTAGAAGGCAAATAGGTAAAGAAAGAAGACACAAGGGGAGACATAAAGAAGTTGAGAGATAATTGGTGAAAAGATCTGTTTAAATTTATCTTTCCTTTGCATTGGGTTTTAACTTGCTGTGAATTAGCAGTTGAGAATTGCTTTGTCATGTAAGCGTCCATTGGCTGATGAATGGATAAAGATGTGGTATATAGATACAATAGAATATTTTATTCAGCCATTACAAAGAAGGAAATCTTGCCATTTGCAATGACATGGATGGAGCTAGAAAGCATTAATGCAAAGTGAAAAAAGTCAGAGAAAGATAAATACCAGATGATTTCACTTACATGTAGAATTTAAGAACCAAAACAAATGAGGGAAGCCTGGGTGACTCGGTTGGTTAAGCATCTGACTTTGGCTCAGGTATGATCTCATGGTTCATGAGTTCGAGTCCCTTGGGCTCTGTGCTGACAGCTCAGAGCCTGGAGCCTTCCTTGGATTCTGTGTCTCCTCTCTCTGCCCTTCTCCCACTTGTGCTCTCTCTTTCTCTCAAAAATAAATAAACAAACAAACAAAAAAAAAACAGAGCAAGGGAAAAAAAATAGACAAGCCAAGAAACAGACTCTTAACTATAGAGAACATACTGATGGTTAACAGAAGGGAGGTGAGTAGGGGGATCCGTGAAATAGGTGATGGGGATTAAGGAGTGCACTTGTAATGAGCACTGGGTGATGTATGGAATTGTTGAAACACTATATTGTATGCCTGAAATTAATATTATACTATATGTTAACAATATTGGAATTAAAATAAAATAAAATAGCTTTGCCATTAAAGTATAATTGGTGACTTTTAGGTTATTTGCTACCCAGGGGAGACATGGCTTCCTAATTGTAAAATTCACATAATAAGTATCATTGAATTTATATCCATACAATTGGTGGTGGAATTTTTAGCATTAGGTAGGAGGATAAGGGAGGGAAGGACAGCCATATGGCAGTTACTATACTAAGTGTTTTATGTATTATTTTGTTTAGTTTTCATAGCCACCCATAGGTAGATGTTACTGAAGCTCAGAGAGTTTAGGTAACTTGCTCAGTGTCACACAGATAATAAATGGCAGAGCAAGAATTTAAACTCTGGTGTTTCTGTCCTCTCTTAGTTATCTTTTATTTATCCCTTTGCTTCATTTTACAATTCCATTCAGTCACTTGTTGGTCTGTTGGCTTAAAAGAAAAAAAAAAGCTCTTTTGAGATACAATTCACCCATTTAAAGTGTACGATTCAGTGGCTTTTAGTATTTTCAGTTTTGCAACCATCACCACAATTTAGAACATTTGCATCACACCTTAAAGAAACCACATTCCTATTAGTCATCACTCTTTAGCTTCCCCTACTCCCAGCCCTAGGCAACCATTAATCTGCTTTCTGTCTTTATGGATTTGTTCATTCTGGACATTTCATGTAAATGGAATCATACAATATGTAGTCCTTTGTGACTGGCTTCTGTCACTTACCATAATGTTTTTAAGATTCATCCATGTTAAAACATGTATCAGAACTTCATTCCTTGTTATTGCTAAATAATATTCCATTGTATAGATATACCACTTTTTTAAAGTTTATTTATTTATTTTGAGAGAGAGACAGCTCTAGTGGGGGAGAGCCAGAGAGAGAGGGAGGGAGAGAGATAAACAATCTCAAGCAGGCTCCTCACTTTCAGCTCAGAGCCCAGTGTAGGGCTTGAACTCCTAAAACCTGAGCTGAAACCGAGTCAGATGCTTAACTGACTGAGCCACCCGGGCACCCCTGGATATACCACATTTTATCTATCTACTTATCAGTTGATGAACATTTGTGTTGTTTCTCCCTTTTATGGGAGAAACTATTACTATTATGAGTAATACTGCTATGAACATTTATTTTTTTTATTGTAGTAGAATATACATAACATAAAGTGTATAGTTCTGTGGCTTAAAGTACATTCACACTGTTGTACAACCATTATGACCATATATTTCCAGAACTTTTTCATCTTCAATGAAATTCTATCCATTAAACACTAAATTCCCATTCTTTCATTCCTCCAGCACCCGCCCTGGCAATCAACATTCTATTTCCAGTCTCTATGTATTTGACTACTCTAGGAACCTTATATAAGTAGAATCATCCAATATTTGTCCTTTTATAATTGGCTTATTTAACTTAATGTAATGTCATCACAGTTTATCCATATTATAGCAGGTGTCAAAATTTCCTTCTTTTAAAAGGCTAGTGATAAATCCCACTGATTGTATGCATCACATTTTATTTACCCATTCACCTGTCGATAGACACTTGTTTGCTTCTGCTTTTTTGCTATTAGTAATAATTCTATTCTGAATATGGGTGTGTAAATATCTACTCATGACCCTGCTTTCATTTTTTTTTTTTTTTTTTGCTGGATCATATGATAACTCTATTTTTGATACTTTGGGGAAATGGTAAACTGTTTTCCACAGTGACTGCACCATTTTGCATTCCTACCAGCAGTGCATAAGAGTTCTAATTTGCCCATGTCTTCCAACCCTTATTTTCTCTGTTTTGAAAATAGTTGTCCTAATATGTTACCTCATTATGGTTTTGATTTGCATTTTCCTAATGATTAGTGATGTTGAACATCCTGTTTTGTGCTTATTGGCCATTTGTATATCTTCTTTGGAGGAATACCTATTCAAGTCCTTTGCCCATTTTTTAATTGGATTGTTTGGTTTTTTGCTGTAGAGTTATAAGAGTTCTTTATGTATTCTGGATATTAATCCCCTATCATATGTATGACTTGCAATATTATTTCCCATTACATGATACACAAAAGAGTATAATTTTGATGATGTCCAGTTTATTTTTTTTGTTGCCCGTTCTTTTGGAGTCAGATCCAAGAAATTACTGCCAAATTCAGTGTTGTGATGCTTTTGCCTTGTTTTCTTCTAAGAGATTTATGCTTGCAGCTTATTTGTGTCTTTGATGCATTTTGAGTTCTTGTTGTTTATAGTGTAACGTAAGGGTCCAACTTCATTTTATAAGTGTTTATGTGAATATATGTTTTCATTTATCTTGGCCATATAACTAGGAATGGAATTCCTAGGCTAAAGGTTAACTATGTTTAGACTTTGAGGAACTGCTGAGCTGTTTTCCAAATTGGCTGTACCATTTTACATTCCCACTAGCAGTATATGAAGGTTCTGGTTTCTCTGTTGCTTTTCAAATCCAAACCACATTACCTTCTGACTGGCTTATTTCAAAAATTTCCTTGGATGGCCTCTTTGGTGATAATCTCACAACTCTGTCTTTCTCTTGTCCTCTTTAAGCAATCTTAATGCTGTACATTGTATCATTAAAAAAATTGGAGGTGAAATGAACTATAATCATAGAAGTTAAACTATTTGTTTTTCAATTGATAAATAAAATTTGGGGAAGAGATTTGACTCCGTTTTAGAATGATAGTATCAAGACTAGATCCCTTACTTTGCATATAGCTTTCATTTATTTATTTATCAATTAAATTTTTAAAAATCTTTATTTTTGAGAGAAGGGGAGACAGAGCGCAAGCAGGGGAGGAACAGAGAGAGAAGGAGACACAGAATCCGAAGCAGGCTCCAGGCTCCAGGCTCCAGGCTCCAGGCTCCAGGCTCAAGGCTCCAAGCTGTCAGCACAGAGCCCGACGTGGGGCTCATACTCATGAACAGTGAGATCATGACCTGAGCCAAAGTTGGACTCTCAACCGACTGAGCCACCCAGGCGCCCCTATAGCTTTCATTTTATTAAATCATTGTGTTTCCCATCGATGTGTCTAAAACTCTTTACCTAACTGTGTTCACTAGTTTTCCTCCCCACCATCTCCCCTAAAGTAGTCTAAAAGCAAGGAGTTATGTGCAGGTAATTTATTTGACAGGTGATCCTAGGGAACAAGAATAAAGGACCAGGGTAAATAAGAAGGAAAGCTAGTACAAGAATGTATTATTGAATTACTCACTGCTGTGGCAACTAGGGCTCAGTTGTAGTGGGAACTTCTGAGAATATAGGTGCTTCTCAAATTGTCTCCTCATGGATGGACAGGAGTAAACTGTTGCCTGCTTTTGTTCTCCATTAGTTGGCAGTTGCCCTGGGGTAGTATAAAATCTTTTGCCTTCTCTTCACCACTTTAAGATTCCACACAAGAGCCAGCCAAGTGGGTTGGTTCCTTGTGCTGTCTCACTTCATGGCCTCAAAAGAGCCCCAGAGCAGAAAGCAAACGAATCCCAGTGTGTTCTGTGTGGGGAATAAGTCAAAACTTACCTGGAACCATTAGCCTGAGCTTATGACAGGTGTGGTGGTCAGAATAATGATCTCCCAAAGATGTCTATATCCTAATCCTCTAAACCCGTGAATATGTCACAAAAGAGACTTTGTAGATAGTGAGATTTTCCTGAATTATCTGGGTGGGCCCAGTGTAATCACAAAGAGCTTTGTTTTATAAGGGGGAGGCAAAAATGTCAGTCTAAGAAAGAGATATGATAATGGAAGCAGAGATTTGTCATGAGGTGGCTGAGAGCCAAGGAATATAGGCAGCTTCTAGAGTTTGGTATAGACAAGGAATGCATTTTCTCCTAGAGTTCCTGAAGGAATGCAGACTTTGATTGTAGTTCTGTGAAACCTGTTTTGAAATTCTTATCTTTAGAACTTTAAGATAACAAATTTGTGTTCTAAGCTACTAAATATATGGCAATTTGTTACACAGCAGTAGGAGACTACTGTTAGAGCTAGCATCAAAGGAGAGACCGACAGCATGAAGGTGAAATAGAAGAGCTTTCTGACAGAATCCACCTCTTGCTGTTGGCCTATCCTTTGATGCTAGTGTATTAGTTTCCTACTGCTGTTTAGCAAATTACCACAAATCTACTTCTTGCTCTGCTCAGATCTACTTGGATCTAATTCACTGCAGGCTCTTCGACAGAAATTTAAGAAGGGTTACTGGTGCAAGCTAGTACTGCCTGCTGCTGCATCTGTTATTGAAGCAGGAATAAGTATTCATAATTTCCTTCTTTCACCACCCATTCTCTATTTCCCTTATGCTAGGCTAGCAGTTCAGCTACTTTAAGTTGCTTGTGACTTCTAGACTTTCATTCTTGAGGGATTTGAGCCTTTAGTTGCCTTACCCTTTTTGAGCCATGGTTGCTGCAACATTCTGTTTACTGTAATACCAAGTATGGAAACATTCTGAGTTTCAGACAGACTGTTCCCTACCCCAGTTGTGTACAACTCCTAATGACAATCAGAGTCAGTTATCATTGCTAGTATAGTTTTTCCTTCCTTTGCCTGCTAGTCTATCAACATGAGGAGCCCAAAATGACCAAGTAGTGGTCATACCTTTTTAGTTTAATGGAACCCTCACTGTCCTCTGGTGGAAGCAGTACCCTCAGGACTTCTAATATATGAGAAGTTGTAAATCATGGGAAGGGGAAACTCAGATTCCACAAGTGAGTTACTGGCATTGATGGTGGAAAGTGTCGATCCAACTTGTGCCCCTTGGTTTCTGGACTTATGTATCCTAGATATTAGGGATATAACACCATAGCTAATGGTTCAGTGCATATACTGCATCCTAGGAGACCAACAAGGTGACTGTTTAGCTGAACTTTTAGTATACCATTCCATCATTTTATTAGTCTGACAGTTTCTTGGTGATGTTATATGTGGTAGGACCACTGGATGCCATGGTCCTATGCTTCACCATTAAATAGATCTTTTGGTTTGGGGTGATGTTGAGATGGATTTTGATAAAGCAAGCATTTTGAAGCCATTGGATGATGGTTCTGGGCAGAGGTACTGTTGAGGGACACTTTGGATAGGGAAGGCAATATCATTTAAGTAAGTGTAAATTCTGCTGCCTTCCACAGTGCTAGAGTCCCAACTCCATTACGCCACCTGATCAGCTTTATGTCTGATAAGTTGCTGTGTGTATTTTGCAGTGATCCTAATCCTACTAGAATTTTTTCAGTTTTAGTAAGCTTTTTTATTATATTTTTCAAAAAGTAAATTGATGTTTTTGATAACAAGGATCTGAGGAACGTGAGTTTTAAATTTTAATATGGTCACTTGTATGACTTTATTTATAAGGAATTCAAGAAAAGGCAAACTATAGTGACGGAAGGCCCATCAGTAGTTGCTAGGGGGAGAGGATTGACTATAAAGGGGCACAAGGGAACTTTTTGAGCGATAAAAATGTTTTAGAGCTTCATTGTGGTATAAGTTACACAAATGTAACACAAAATGTATTTTGTACATTTATTAAGATTCATTAGATCTTTCAGCGACTGCGAAGCTGGGAAGATCTGCCTGGGCCAGGGACATAACGATCTCCTTGTCCTCCTCCCCTTGAACCTTTCTCCAAAGTTCCTCAATAAAATGGTTTGATCACCCCCCCCCCCCCCCCACTCCAGAAAAAGACTCATTAGGGGCGCCTGGGTGGCTCAGTCGGTTAAGCGTCCGACTTCGGCTCAGGTCATGATCTCACGGTCCGTGGGTTCGAGCCCCGCATCAGGCTCTGTGCTGACAGCTCAGAGCCTGGAGCCTGTTTCAGATTCTGTGTCTCCTTCTCTCTGTGACCCTCCCCCGTTCATGCTCTGTCTCTCTCTGTCTCAAAAATAAATAAACGTTAAAAAAAAAAATTAAAAAAAAAAAAAAAAAAGAAAAAGACTCATTAAACTCTATACTGTTTTTAAAAAAATTATTTTTAAAAATATTTATTTATTTTTGAGAGAGAGTGTGAGTGGGGAAGAGTCAGAGAAAGAGGGAGACACAGAACTCCAAGCAGGCTCCAGGCTCTGCTCTGTCAGCATAGAGCCTGACATGGGGCTTGGGCTCACAAACTGTGAGATGATGACCTGAGCTGAAGTCGGATGTTTAACTGACTGAGCCACCCAGGCACCCCTTATTAAACTCTGCACTTAAAATCAGTGTAGATTAAGTCTCTCAACTTATTTGAAGGAAAGAAGAGGATTTAATGTACTCATTTTTCAATCTTTTCCATGTTTATTTCCTTTTAGGTAATAATTTTTGATCTTAGGTTTGAGAAATTCTTCCCTTCTCTGGGATTATCTTGAAATATAACCAGGATGTTTTAATCAGGTAGAGTAAGGCCCACAGAATAGAAATGACTGTCAGAAGGAAGAAGGTTTTTCTCAGTTTCCTAGCAACTGGAGACACAGCATTCCATGCCACATCATGGTGCCACATGGAGAAGCACCAAGGTTGGTCAGGAGGCAGAAGGAGCAAGGGGAAAGCATGTCCAGAGCCTTTATTGTGGTTAAGCGGGAAGGAATGGATGAGGCAGGGTAGGCAAGCCTGAGCAAGTTGAGGTTTGGATAATTTGAATAATTTATAGCTCTGGGTGATAGGATTTGTCTCTGGCTGTCTAGTACCTGGCCCCAGGGTGAGTTAGAACAGTGGGAATACAGGTTTAGTATGTGAGAATTTTTGAAAGGAGATGATAGGTAGGGGGTATAGGCTTATGGATTACTTGGTTATGTATCAGAAATGTGCTCTCAGGCAAATTGTCATCTAGGCATTAGGTAAACCTGGGAGGGAGAGTCCCTCTCTGGGTCCAAAGGACCCTGCTATGTCAGACCATCATAAATATAGAAAAAAAAAAAAAAAAAAACATGACTAATACACTTCTGCTTTCTTTTGATTTACTTAGTTGTCTTTTTCTCGTTTCTTGATTTAAAATGTATTAGTTAAGTGGTGCCTGGGTGGTTCAGTTGGTTAGGCGTCAGACTTCAGCTCAGGTCATGATCTCACGGTTCATGAGTTCGAGCCCCACCTTGGGTTCTCTCCTGTCAGTGGGGACCTGCTTCAGATCATCTGTCCCCGTCTCTGCCCCTTTTCCACTCTCAAAAATAAATATTTTTAAAAAATGTCTTAGTTAAGCATATTCATTCATGCTGTTTAGTTACATGTACAAGAAGGCTATAATTTGAGTTGAATTACACATTTTGATAATGTAGTACTTTTATTGTTGCTCAGTTCTTATTTTATCATTTCTAGTGTGGTTTTCTTTTTTTGTTTTTGGTTTGTTTAGGAGTCCCTTTTTAAGTTTCCGAACATTTAAAAATGTTTTATTGGCAATATCAATATTATATTATGGGTGGAGAGTATAGTCTTAGGTATAAGTTCTTTGAAATTATTTTGTGTCTTTGTGACTCTTAATGCATGATCAATTTTTGAAAGTGTTCTTAGTTTGCTTGAACATAATTATATCCTTATTTTTTTGTTTGCTGAAAGATTCTCTATACAGCTGTCAGATTAGATTTAACTCATTTTACTAGTCAAGTATTCTATATCCTTATTTATTTTTTGACTTCTTGTCTATCAGTTTTTAATATAACAAAATTAGAGACTCATGCAGTGGTTGAAGATTAATTTTTTTCTTGCAATTCTGGGAATTGTATGGAATCTTTAGATTGCTTTGGATAGTATTGACTGACATCTTGACATCTTGACATCTTAACGGTTTTAAGTCTTCCAATCTATAAACATGGATGTTTTTCCACTTAGTTATGTCTTCTTTTTTCCTCTTTTTAAAAAATGTTTATTCATTTTTGAGAGAGAGAGAGAGCGTGAGCAGGGGAGGGGCAAAGAGAGGGGGAGACAGAGGATCCAGAGTGGGTTCTGGCTGACAACAGCAAGCGTAGAGTGGGGCTCGAACTCATGAACTGTGAGATCATGACCTGAGCCGAAGTTGGACGCTCAACTGACTGACCACCCAGGTGCCTCTTACGCTTTTTTAAATTTTAATTTAATTTAATTTTTTTTAATTTAATTTTTTTATTTTTTAAAGTTTACGTCCAAATTAGTTAGCATATAGTGCAAAAATGATTTCAGGAGTAGATTCCTTAGTGCCCCTTACCCATTTAGCCTATCTCCCCTCCCACAACCCCTCCAGTAACCCTCTGTTCGTTCTCCATATTTATGAGTCTCTTTTGTTTTGTCCCCCTCCCTGTATATTATTTTTGTTTCCCTTCCCTTACGTTCATCTGTTTTGTTCCTTAAAGTCCTCATATGAGTGAAGTCATGATTTTTGTCTTTCTCTAATTTCACTTAGCATAATACCTTCCAGTTCCATCCACGTAGTTGGAAATGGCAAGATTTCATTCCTTTTTGATTGCCGAGTAATACTCCATTGTATATGTATACCACATCTTCTTTATCCATTCATCTGTGGATGGACATTTGGGGTCTTTCCATACTTTGGCTATTGTTGATAGTGCTGCTATAAACATTGGGGTGCATGTGTCCCTTCGAAACACCACACCTGTATCCCGTGGATAAATGCCTAGTAGTGCAATTGCTGGGTCGTAGGGTAGTTCTATTTTTAGTTTTTTGAGGAACCTCCATACCATTTTCCAGAGTGGCTGCACCAGCTTGCATTCCCACCAACAATGCAAAAGAGATCCTCTTTCTCTGCATCCTCACTGACATCTGTTGTTGCCTGAGTTGTTAATGTTAGCCATTCTGACAGGTGTGAGGTGGTATCTCATTGTGGTTTTGATTTGTATTTCCCTGATGATGAGTGATGTTAAGCATTTTTTCATGTGTCGGTTGGCCATCTGGATGTCTTCCTTGGAGAAGTGTCCATTCATGTCTTTTGCCCATTTCTTCACTGGATTATTTGTTTTTTGGGTATTGAGTTTGATAAGTTCTTTATAGATTTTGGATACTAACCCTTTATCTGATAATGTCATTTGCAAATATCTTCTCCCATTCTGTTGGTTGCCTTTTAGTTTTGCTAATTGTTTCCTTCGTTGTGCAGAAGGTTTTTATTTTGATGAGGTCCCAATAGTTCATTTTTGCTTTTGTTTCCCTTGCCTCTGGAGACATGTTGAGTAAGAAGTTGCTGCCAAGGTCAAAGAGGTTTTTGCCTGCTTTCTTCTCGAGGATTTTGATGGCTTCCTGTCTTATATTTAGATCTTTCATCCATTTTGAGTTTGTTTTTGTGTCTGGTGTAAGAAAGTTGTCCAGGTGCATTCTTCTGCATGTCGCTGCCAGTTTTCCCAGCACCCCTTGCTGAAGAGACTGTTTTTATTCCATTGGATATTCTTTCCTGCTTTGTCAAAGATTAGTTGGCCATATGTTTGTGGATCCATTTCTGGATTCTTTGTTCTGTTCCACTGATCTGAGTGTCTGTTCTTATGCCAGTACCGTACTGTCTTGATGATTACAGCTTTGTAGTATAGCTTGAAGTCTGGGATTGTGATGCCTCCTGCTTTGGTTTTCTTTTTCAAGATCACTTTCGCTAGTTGGGGTCTTTTCTGGTTACATACAAATTTTAGGATTATTTATTCTAGCTCTGAAGAATGCTGATGTTACTTTGATAGGGATAACATTGAATATGTAGATTGCTTTGGGTAGTATTGACATTTTAACAATATTTGTTCTTCCTATCCAGGAGCATGGAATCTTTTTCCATTTTTTTTGTGTCGTCTTCAGTTTCTTTCATAAGCTTTCTATAGTTTTTAGTGTATAGATTTTTTACCTCTTTGGTTAGATTTATTCCTAGGTATTTTCTGTTTTTTTGTGCAACTGTAAATGGGATCGATTCCTTGATTTCTCTTTCTGTCGCTTCATTCTTGGCATATAGGAATGCAACCGATTTCTGTGCGTTGATTTTGTATTCTGCAACTTTGCTGAATTCATGAATCAGTTCTAGAAGTTGTTTGGTGGAATCTTTAGGGTTTTCCATATAGAGTATCATGTCATCTGCGAAGGGTGAAAGTTTGACCTCCTCCTGGCCGATTTGGATGCCTTTTATTTCTTTGTGTTGTCCGATTGCAGAGGCTAAGACTTCCAATACTGTGTTGAATAACAGTGGCGAGAGTGGACATCCCTGTCTTGTTCCTGACCGTAAGGGGAAAGCTCTCAGTTTTTCCCCATTGAGGATGATATTAGCGCTGGGTCGTTCATATATGGCTTTTATGATCTCGAGGTATGCTCCTTCTGTCCCTACTTTCTTGAGGGCTTTTATCAAGAAAGGATGCTGTATTTTGTCAAGTGCTTTCTCTGCATCTATTGAGAGGATTATATGGTTCTTGTCCTTTCTTTTATTGATGTGATGAATCACATTAATTGTTTTGTGGATATTGAAATAGCCCTGCATTCCAGGTATAAATCCCACTTGCTCATGGTGAATAATTTTTTTAATGTATTGTTGAAGCCGGTTGGCTAATATCTTGTTGAGGATTTTTGTGTCCATGTTCATCAGGGAAATTGGTCTATAGTTCTTCTTAGTGGGGTCTCTGGTTTTATAATCAAGGTAATGCTGGCTTCCTAGAAAGAGTTTGGAAGTTTTCCTTCCCTTTCTATTTTTTGGAACAGCTTCAAGAGAATAGGTGTTAACTGTTCCTTAAATATTTGGTAGAATTCCCCTGGAAAGCCATCTGGCCCTGGACTCTTGTTTTTTGGGAGATTTTGATTATTAATTTGATTTCCTTACTGGTTATGGGTCTGTTCAAGTTTTCTTTTTCTTCCTCTTTCAGTTTTGGTAGTGTATATGTTTCTAGGAATTTGTCCATTTCTTCCAGATTGTCAATTTTATTGGCATATAATTGCTCATAATACTCTCTTATTATTGTTTTTATTTCTACTGTGTTGGTTGTGATCTCCTTTCATTCTTGGTTTTATTTTTTTGGGTCCTTTTTTTTTTTTTTTTTTTTGATCAAACTGGCTAGTGGTTTATCAATTTTGTTAATTCTTTCAAAGAACCAGCTTCTGTTTTCATTGATCTGTTCTACTGTTGGTTTTTTTTTTGTTTGTTTGTTTCGGTAGCATTAATTTCTGCTCTAATCTTTATTATTTCCTGTCTTCTGCTGGTGTTGGGTTTTATTTGCTGTTCTTTTCCCAGCTCCTTAAGGCGTAAGGTTAGGTTGTGTATCTGAGATCTTTCTTCCTACTTTAGGAAGGCCTGGATTGCTATATACTTTCCTCTTATGACCACCTTTGCTGCGTCCCAGAGGTTTTAGGTTGTGGTGTTATCATTTTCACTGACTTCCATATACTTTTTAATTTCCTCTTTAAATTCTTGGTTAACCCATTCATTCTTTAGTAGGATGTTCTTCAGTCTCCAATATTTGTTACCTTTCCAACTTTTTTCTTGTGGTTGATTTCGAGTTTCTTAGTGTTGTGGTCTGAAAATATGCACAGTATGATCTCGATCTTTTTGTACTTACTTAGGGCTGATTTGTGTCCCAGTATGTGCTCTTCTCTGGAGAATGTTTTATGTGTACTCGTGAAGAATGTGCATTCTGCTGCTTTAGGATGAAATGTTCTGAATATATCTGTTAAGTCCATCTGGTCCAGTGTATCATTCCAAGCCATTGTTTCCTTGTGGATTTTTTCATTAGATCTGTCCACTGCTGTGAGTGGGGTGTTGAAGTCTCCTACTATTATGGTATTACTATCCATGAGTTTATGTTTGTGATTATTGATTTATATATTTGGGTGCTCGCACATTTGGCGCATAAATGTGTACAATTGTTAGGTCTTCTTGGTGGATAGACCCCTTGATTATGATATAATGCCCTTCTGCATCTCTTGATGCAGTCTTTATTTAACGTCTAGATTGTCTGATATAAGTATGGCTACTCCAGCTTTCTTTTGTTGACCATTAGCATGATAGATGGTTCTCCATCCCCTTACTTTCAATCTGAAGGTGTCTTTAGGTCTAAAGTGGGTCTCTTGTAAACAGCATCTAGATGGATCTTGTTTTCTTATCCATTCTGTTACCCTTTGTCTTTTGATTGGAGCATTGAGTCCATTGATGTTTAGAGTGAGTACTGAAAGATGAATTTATTGCCGTTATGATGCTTGTAGAGTTGGAGTTTCTGGTGGTGTTCTCTGGTCCTTTGTAATCTTTGTTGCTTTTGATATGTATATATATCGATACATATATATATATTTTTTTTCATCTTTTCTCCCCTCAGAGAGTCCCCCTTAAAATTTCTTGCAGGGCTGGTTTAGTGGTCACAGACTCCCTTTAATTTTTGTTTGTCTGGGAAACTTTTTCTCTTTCCTCCTATTCTGAATGACAGCCTTGCTGGATTAAGAATTCTTGGCTGCATATTTTTCTGATTCAGCACACTAAATACATCCTGCCACTCCTTTCTGACCTGCCAAGTTTCTGTGGATAGGTCTGCTGCAAACCTGATGTATCTTCTCTTGTAGGTTAGGGACTTTTTTTCCCTTGCTGCTTTCTTGATTCTCTCCTTGCCTGAGTGTTTTGTGAATTTGAGTATGATATGCCTTGTTGATGGTCGGTTTTTGTTGAATCTAATGAGGGTCCTCTGTGCTTCCTTGATTTTGATGTCTGTGTCTTTCTCCAGGTTAGGAAAGTTTTCCGCTATGATTTGCTCACATAACCCTTCTACCCCTGTTTCTCTCTCTTCCTCTTCTGGGACCCCTATGATTCTGATGTTCCTTTTTAATGAGTCACTGATTTCTCTAATTCTTAAATCGTGCTCCTTTGCCTTAATCTCCCTCTTCTTTTCTGCTTCATTATTCCCTATAAGTTTGTCCTCTGTATCACTGATTATCTCTTCTGCCTCATCCATCCTTGCCGCCGCTGCCTTCTTCCCGTGATTGCAGCTTAGTTATCGCATTTTTAATTTCATTCTGTTTTTTACTTCTTTTATCTCTGCAGAAAAGAATTCTGATCTATTTTTGACTCCAGCTCGTATTCTTATTATCATGATTCCAAATTCTGGTTCAGACGTCTTGCTTGTATCTTTGTTGGCTAAATCCCTGGCTGTCATTTCTTCATGCTCTTTTGGGGTGAATTCCTTCATTTTTGTAATTTTGAAGGGAGAAAAGAAAATGAGGTAGAAAAATTTTAATTAAAATTAAAATATTAAAAACACACACGCACACACAGAAATCGAATAAATGATGCTAGATCCTAGGTGTGTTTTGGTCTGGGTGTTGAAAGTGGTTTGACAGATTAGAGGGAAAAATGGGGGGTGGAAGGAAGTCATTTGAGAATCTGAAAAAATGAATACACTGAAGTACACTAAAATGAGATGATGGGAGTAAAATAGAATTTGAAAAAATGTACGCAAAGGGAAGAATGTAGTAGAAAAAAATAAAAATATTTTAAAAAAAATTAAAAATAAAAATGAATTTTTTTTTCTGTATTCAAGAAAAAGAAACGAGAAAGAGAAAAAAGGACAAAATAGAAAAAAAAGGAAGTCGTTTGAAAATTTGAAAAGTTGAATACACTGAAGTAGACTAACAAAATGATGGAAGTAAAATAGAATTTGAAAAAATTTACACAAAAATAAAAATATAGTAATAAAAATTAAAGAAAAATATTTTTAATAAAAATTGAAAATAAAAATGAATTTTTTCTCTTTCTGTATTCAAGAAAAAGAAGTGTAAAAGAGAAAAAAAAAATTGAATAGATGAACCTGCTAACAGATTGAAGTACGACCGAAATTACTTCGTTTTCCCTTAGAGGTCAGACTGTGTAGCGCTTCATAGTCCATAAACTAGGCAGGCAGTGAGACTTGTGTTCTTGAAGAGCGAAGTTGGCCCAGTTGGGCGGGGCTCAGTTTAATGGCTCCGCTCTCCACCAGATGGTGCTGCTAGCCTACTGCGGGTAGAGTGTTGCGGTGCTGTAGGTGCGTTTGCGCATGTGCGGGAGCAGTGAAAATGGCACCACCCAGCTGCCCAGTCTCTAGTTTTGGAGCTCTGTTCTCCCGGATCAGCAGTTGTACACTCATCCGCTGTCTTCACCTTTCGTCCACTCCTGCTTTTTCACTGTCCGTGACCAGGCGCCAGGCAGTACCTCTCTCCTGAGTTTTGTCTCAGATGCGGCTGTTTTCCCCGCCCCCTTACTTCTGAAGGACTGTGGCTTTGACCCATTCTGCCCCTCTGTGGGAAGGGTCTCACCGAGCAATGGCTGAATGAGCAATGGTTGAATGTTGGCTGCACCCAGGAATGCTTGCTGGACCCTGCTGCTGCCAGTGCCACGAGACTGTGGCCAGGTGCCAGCCCGCCCCAGAAAAAGTTTGCTAGATAGTGTAGCAGCAGCGTTTCAGGGATTATGGAAAATCACAACACACATCTGGCACCAGGCTTCACCCTTAACGACCTTGTTCCAGCACCAGCGAATGTGGCCGTTTTCTGGGGTCTGCTGGGATCAGGTGGCTTCAACAGTCTCTACCAAATGCCCTCCAGCAGTGGAACCGCTTTTCCCTGTATGGCCTGAGAACCTCCCGGACCCCACTCTGTTCCTGGGGATTCGCCCTTCCCACCAGAGCACCGCCAGGTATCAAGCTGTGGAATTGCAGCCTTTGCGCTCCCCTTGTTTACAGTCTTAATGGAATTTAAATCGTCTCCTTTCTCCTTTCTCCTTTCTCCTTTCTCCTTTCTCCTTTCTCCTTTCTCCTTTCTCCTTTCTCCTTTCTCCCTTTTTAGTTTAGCCCCTGCGGCTGTTTCCAGTTTTCCACTTTCTCTCCAGCTGCTTTTGGGGAGAGGTGCTTTTCTCATATTCTCTGCCCTCCGCCCTCCCTCCCCCCCCGCCAGTCTCCGTCCTCTCTCCACTCGCAAAAGCACCTCCCTTCCTGCTCCTCACTCCCCAAGTTCACCTCTGCACCGCATACCTGCTGAATTCTGTGGTTCAGGTTGTGCAGATTGTTGTGTTAATCCTCCAATCAGTTTTCTAGGTGTGTAGGATGGTTTAGTGTTGGTCTGGCTGTATTTCATGTACACGAGACACACAAAAAACTTCCATGCTGTTCTGCCATCTTGGCTCCTCCCTCTACTCTTTTTTTTAAATTGAGGTTTGTGGGTGTTTTTTTTTTAAGAGCAGTTTTAGGTTTACAGCAACATTGAGGGGAAGATACCAAGATTTCCTGTATACTCCCTACCTCAATACATGCATAGCTTCTTCTATTATCAGCATTCCCCACCAGAGTGGTACAGTTGTTACAATTGGTGAACCTACATTAACACATCATAATACCCAGAGTCCATAGTTTACATTATGGTTAACTGTTTGTATTGTGTACTTATGTCTTCTTTAATTTCTACATTTCACAATGTAGTTTTCATTGTAGAAGTCTTTCCCATCCTTAATTAAGTTTATTACTAAAGATTTTATTCTTTTTGATGCTCTTGTAAATGGTAAATAGTTTTGTTAATTTCCTTTTCAGATTGTTCATTGACAGTGTTTACTAACATTGTTAGTGTTAGAAATGCGGCTGATTTTTGTGTTGATTTTATATCCTGTTACTTTTGCTGAATTTACACCAGCTTAACTTTGATAACAGAAAAACTTTGCTATTATAAGCTTCATTCTCATCCCCTTCCATTCATTGATGAAATGATATACATCTTTAAACATTGTGTATTGAAACAATTATTATTGCAAATGGCAGAAATTGGGCTTTAATGCATTAGTCTCATCTATTCTCTAGAAAGGAAAAATGTAGAGTTACAAACCAACGTTACAATAATAGTAATTTAGACTAGTGTTTTTAAAAATTGTTTATTAGTGTCTTAAATCTTACCAAAAACAAAAAAATAGAGTTGCAGGCTGTATTTTCAATAATTCCATCTTTAAAATTTTTTTTCTTTAATCTTTATTTTTGAGAAAGAGAGACAGAGTGCCTGCAGGGGAGGAACAAAGAGAGAAGGAGACACAGAATCCAAAGCTGGCTGTAGGCTGTGAACTGTCAGCACAGAGCTGATGTGGGGCTTGAACCCATGAACCGTGAGACCATGACCTGAGCTGATGTTGGATGCTTAACCGGCTGAGCCACCCAGGCTCCCTTCAATAATTCCATCTTTTATGATTGCTCATGTATTTACCTTTATTGAGATCTTTATTTCTTAATATGACTTGAATTATTGTCTAGTATTATCTGGGAATGTCTTAATTTCTCCCTCACTTTTGAAGGACAGTGTTTTTTTTTTTTTAAAGCGATTACTTTTATTTCAATAAAATAGAAAAGACAAATGTACATCTTTCACAGTGTCACCACTTTAAAAAATAATACAGCAAATGTATCTCCTGAAGGTAAAATGAAGTTCAAGACCATGAGGTATCAGTGATTTTCCCCACTCAAGAAGTCACCAGGATAGAACCCTCCCCAGCTATTAAAATTGCTAAGACCTTGGTCAGGTTTGTGAGCTGTTCCTGATCATTTGGGTCCATAACAAATGAAAGGTCTGAGAGGGAAGGAAAAGGAACAGGAAAGGAAATTACAAATGAGGGAACTTTTGGCAACATTAACAAAGCTTACTATACCAAATTCATAATCTAAAAACACCCCTACCAAGCCCTGGGGTCTTGGAATGTAGTGGCACAGTGGCAGGGAGGCAGAGAAGAGACGGCAATGGTTATCCACGTTGACACAGAAGTAGAAAGATACCCTCAGAGTTGAGCAGCAAGTCATGGTGTTTTGTCCAGGATTCCCTGCAAAGTCCTTTAATCCAATTCTGAGAGTTTCCCACATCCACCTCCCAGTAATATTTGCCAGAGGTGAAGGCAGCCTGAGCTGCCCAGGAAGGCTTATACTGTGAACTCGCTGGACTGCAGCGCAGGTCTTGGTCAGGACAGCACTGCAAACGTCTCAGGTCTTCAAACAGAGGCACACGGTAATTCCTTATGTTATCATCAAATGTAATATACACTCGGAAGTTGTTAAGCCTTTCAGACATCCCAGTGATTGTCCACTCACTGAGCTGTGGGTCCACAGGCTGGGGCAAGTGCGCCTGCACTAACTGACTCCTTTTTATGATGTCTTCCAAATCCTGGAGCAGGTGCACATCTGCTTTGAGGCACATTTCCTTCAGCTCCTCATAGATTCTTTTCAGGAGTTTCCCCATTTGAAGCATTCTAGCTACATTTCTCCAGAGTCGATGAAAAATTATCTTGCCTTCAATTGCCAGGCTCTCTAAATGTTTTTGCTTTTCTTTGTGGAGGTATTGGTACACCTTAGGATATTCAGCCTTGATCATCACCATCCTTAGATTTACAAAACCCTGCCATACTCTAAGTAAGTTGTACTCTTTGTTTATATTTCTCTGATTTCTCTGTTTTTCCAAATAGATTTCATTTGCATCAGAAGTTTCTCCCTGCAGTGCTCAGCGACCTGTGAAACTGGACAGTGTATGTGAGTGGTATGCCCTGGCGAATGAGAGCATTGCAAACACAGCAGGCTCTTGTCAGTTGGACAGAAGATATTCTTTAGTGCTTGGTGCATCCAACACACCTGCCTGGCAGACCTTGGTAACTGCTTGGCAACTGATTCTTTTTTAGCCCGAGCTTGTCCCTCAGCAGAAATAATGCTTTTGAAGTCCATGCGTGGAGATACTGCCCTGCATACAGGGCAACAGGTAGGATGCTGGGGATCTTCCCACAGGAGGCAGAGACACGGAGTACAAAAGCTGTGTCCACAGTTAATGGTGACAGGGTCTGTGAAATAGTCCTTGCAGATGGAACAGATAAGCAGACTGGGGGCGCAGCGCACAAAAGTAGAATCCATGTTTCTTCCTGTCAGTCTTCTCCTCCGGGAAGCTCTCTTGCCTGTTCCTGTCTGCCCCCACCACCCAGAACCCATGTTCTGTATCTCTACCTAAACTGTACAGGTTCAGGAAGAGGAGGATTTGGGTGGGAGAGGGCAAGAGAAGCTTCCCTTCTCATCTGTGCTGTTTCCTTTCTGAGCAAGAACTTGAAGGACAGTTTTGTCGAACATTGGATTTTAGTTGACAGTTTTTTATTTCAGTATTTTGAACATGTCAGTCTATGGTTGACCTTTGAACAACATGGATTTGAACTGTGTAGGTAAACTTATATGCAGATTTGTTACTTTTTAATTTTAATTTTAATTTAATTTCTATTTATTTTTAAATTTACATCTGAGTTGGTTAGCATATAGTGCAATAATGATTTCAGGAGTAGATTCCAGTGATTCATCCCCTATGTATAACACCCAGTGCTCATCCCAACAAGTGTCCTCCTTAATGCCCCTTACCCATTTAGCCCATCTCCCCACCCACAGCCCCTCCAGCAACCCTCAGTTTGTTCTCTGTATTTAAGAGTCTCTTATGTTTTGTTCTCCTTGTTTTTATATTATTATTACTTCCCTTATGTTCATCATCTTAAATTCCTCATATGAGTGAAGTCATATGATATTTGTCTTTCTTGGACTAATTTCACTTAGCGTAATACCCCCTAGTTCCATCCACATAGTTGCAAATGGCAACATTTCTTTTTGATTTCTGAGTATTACTCCATTGTAAATATATACCACATCTTCTTTATCCATTCATCTGTTGATGGACATCTGGACTCTTTCCATACTTTGGCTATTGTCAATAGCAGTGCTGTAAACATCGGGGTGCATGTGCCCCTTTGAAACAGCACACCTATATCCCTTAGATAAATATCTAGTAGTGCATTGCTGGGTTATAGGGTAGTTCCGTTTTTAATTTTTTGAGGAACTTCCATATCGTTTTCCAGAGTGGCTGCACTAGTTTGCATTTCCACCAGCAGTGCAAAAGAGATCCTCTTTCTCCGCATCCTTGCCAACATTTGTTGTTGCCTGAGATGTTCATTTTAGCCATTCTGACAGGTGTGAGGTGGTATCTCATTGTGGTTTTGATTTGTATTTCCCTGATGATGAGTGATGTTGAGCATTTTTTCACGTGTCTGTTAGCCATCTGGATGTCTTCTTTGGAGAAGCGTCCATTCATGTCTTTTGCCCATTTCTTCACTGGATTATTTGTTTTTTGGGTATTGAGTTTGATAAATTCTTTATAGATTTTGGATACTAGCTCTTTATCTGATATGTCATTTGCAAATATCTTCTCCCATTCTGTTGGTTTCCTTTTAGTTTTGCTGATTGTTTCCTTTGCTTTTTATGCAGGTTTTTAAAAATTTATTTTTAATGTTTTATTTTTTGAGAAACAAAGACAGAGTGCAAGCAGGGGAGGGGCAGAGAGAGGGAGAGAGAGGGAGACACACAGTTTGAAGCAGGCTCCAGGCTGCAAGCTGTCCATGTGGAGCCCATTGCTGGGCTTGAACCCACAAATGTGAGATCACGACCTGAGCCGAAGTGGGACACTTAACCGACTGAGCCACCCAGGCTCCCTATTACGCAGATTTTTTATACTACAGAACTGTAAATGTGTTTTCTCTTATGATTTTCTTATCATTTTCTTTCATCTAGCTTACTTTATTATAAGAATACTGTATATAATGCATATAACATACAACATATGTGTTAATCAACTGTTTATGTTATCAGTAAGGTTTCTTGTTCAGCAGAAGGCTATTAGTTGTTAAGTTTTGGGGAAGCCAGAATACATGGGTTTTTGACTGCGAAAGGGTCCCAACCCTTGCATTGTTCAAGGGTCAACTCTACTTAGTGTCTTATCTCCTCCAATGTTTCTTTTTTTTTTATTATTTTTTAAAATGTTTTTATTTATATTTGAGAGAGAGAAGACAGAGCATGAGTGGGGGAAGGGCGCAGAGAGAGTGGGAGGCATATAATCCGAAGCAAGCTCCAGGCTCTGAGCTGTCAGAGCCTGATATGATCCATGAGATCGTAACCTGAGCCAAAGTCAGACACTTAACCAACTGAGCCACCGAGGTGCCCTGCATCCTCCAAAGTTTCTAATGAGAAATCTATTGGTGATCTTATTGAGGATCCCTTTTATGTGATCATTCACTTCTTCTGTTGGCTTTCAAGATTCTCTCTTTTAATATTTTCATTTATAGTATATCTCAGTATAGATTTCTTGCGTTTATCCTACTTGGAGTTTGTTGAGCTTCTTGGATGTTTAAATTCATGTCTGTTACCGAATTTGGGACATTTTCAGCCATTATTTCTTGTTTTGTTTTTTTTTTTTTTTTTTTAATTTTTTTAATGTTTATTTCTGAGACGGAGAGAGACAGAGCATGAGTGGGGAAGGGGCAGAGAGAGAGGGAGACACAGAATCCGAAGCAGGCTCTAGGCTCCTAGCTGTCAGCACAGAGCCTGACGTGGGGCTTGAACTCACAAACCATGAGATCATGACCTGAGCCGAAGTCGGTCGCTCAACCGACTGAGCCACCCAGGCGCCCCAGCCATTATTTCTTCAAATAATCTCTTTTCCCCTTAGTGTCCCTCTTTGCCTTTTGGCACTCTCACAATGCATCTGTTGGTTCTTTTCCTGGTGTCCCACAGATCCTTTATTCTCTCATTGGTGTGTGTGTGTGTGTGTGTGTGTGTGTGTGTGTGTGTGTGTGTGTTCGTGTGTGTGTGTGTGTGTGTGTGTGTGTTCGTGTGTGTGTTCCTCAGGCTTGCTAATTTCAATTGCCCTGTCTCCGTGCTCACTGATACTTTCTTTCACCTGTTCAAGTCTGTATTTAAATCCCTTTGGTGAACTTTTCCTTTTTGTAATTGTACTTTCCAGCTGGAGAATTTCTTAGGTTTTCTATTTCTTTGGATACTATTATTTTGTTCACACATCATTTTCTTTACTTTCTTTAGTTAGTTAAGCATCTTTAAGATACTTGTTTAAAGTCTTTGTTTGGTGAGTTTGTCAGCTGGTCTTTCTCCAGGATGGTTACTATTGGTTTTTCCCTTTGAATGGATCATACTTGCATGTTTCTTTGTATCCCTTCTGATACATTGGTTGTTGAAAACTGAATGTGTGAATTTAATAATGTGGTAAGTCTGAAAATCAGATCATCTCTTCCCCAGGGTTTCCTGGGTTTTTGTTTTTATTGTTGTAAACTGTCTCTGTGCCAGGAACCACTTTGAAGTATAAACTTAAGCTTTCCTCAGGTCTTTACTGAGCTTGTGCCTTTTTCTGGATATATGTGGTGACTTTCTTAATACCCCTATTACTAGTTATTTAGTGTCTGGCTCCTGAAAGGAGAAGGTTAAAAAAGACTCCAGCCCTGTGGATTAGATTTTCTTCAGCCTGAGGGAAAAGGGCTTACATAATTGGCGCGTGTGTGTGTGTGTGTGTGTATGTGCGCGCGCGCGCACGCATATGCCTCTGTCAGCACCTCAGTGATCAGAAGCATTGTTCAACTGTCAGAACACAGATCCCTGATATATGGATGACAGGATCCTTATTGCTCATTTTGACTCTTGAAAGCTGCTCTTGGAACTAATGTACAGCTACGTGGCATGGGCCTGGGGAGTGGAAGATGCTACTACTAGCCATTGCTGAGCTAACTGAAATTAACCAAAGTTCATAGTCCAAGACTTCCTCTGGAAGTTTCAAGCCTTGGGGTAGTCTCCAAAATTGTAAAATAGTTCAATTAGACAGATTCTGCTAGTACAATTGTTGTCTAGGTGGAGAGACCAAATTTGGAGGGCTTCTTATGCCACCGTCTTCCCAGAATCTTCTCATAGCTTTACAAAAGGGAGTTTCATTATAGTTTCAGAGTTCTTAGTCTTTTTTCCCTTGTTTTTCAGATTATACCTCAAAATAAACACATATGAGACTTTTTACTTAGTTTTTAAGTCTAGATAGCAGATACATAAAAGAAGGAATTCTTGTTTTCTGATACTTTTTTTTCCTAAGAAGAAAACCAAATGCTTCCAACTGGAAGCGGATAAGACTGGAAAGCAAGAGACACCTTAAGGAGGCAAATGCCTTCATTACTACTAAGGTGATGGTAGTGAGAATGGAGATAACATGGAATCATTTGAGTCCTATGAAGGAGGTAAAAAGGACAACAATTGAGATGCAGGGATTGACTGAATAGGGTTTCATTAATCCAGATAACTAGATTGATAGTGTTACTGTTTACTGAATTATAGAGCACAGAAGCAGAAACTTTGTAGGGATAAATGTGAGGTGTCTACGGAGTAGATAAGTACTGTACTTTAGGAAGCATTTTCACAACTAGTAATTTTTTTTTAATGTTTATTTATTTATCTTGAGAAAGCATGCCTGCAAGCGAGCACAAGCTGGTGAGGAACGGGGAAAGAGGGAGAGAATCCCAAGCAGGCCCTGTGCTACCAGCACAGAGCCCAGCTTGGGGCTCGATCTTAACGACCATGAGATCATGACCTGAGCAGAAATCAAGAGACAGATGCTCAACTGACTGAGCCACCCAGGCTCCACCACCCCTAGGAATTTTAAGTGATAGTGTACTGGTTCTCTGTAACTCTCTGGTAGGTCCTATTGCATGCATAAGCCAAAAGATAAAGATATAAGCCAATTTTAATAGTAAGGCTTAAGTGGTAAAGCCCTGAAAATATTTTTGAATACAAATTACATAAGCACATGGAGAACATGAGGGAGAATTAGAATTAAGTATAGCAGTTAATGTGAAAATACTCATATTATGATTAATTGCATGTTAAATATGTCCTGAATTTCACGTTACATACATGTTTTAGTATATGTTAGGAGAATATGGTTCCTAAATGTGATGGTATAATCTAAACCTTATTTGTACTATATAGCATGGGGAAATGATAGTTTCACTGTCCCCTGTGCTGTGTGTATTCTTTTGGAAATATGTACAACTTTGGAAACATGACTTGGAATGACACTTAAAAGAGATTTGGTAATTAAGAGTATATTAAAGAGTAAAGACTAGAATACCAAGGGGCTAAGATGATGAAAACATTAGAAAACACAATACAGATCTGGTTTTATTTAGTCCAGATAATTTAAGGAGAAATTTAGTTAATAGTTTTGATATGATCATAGTTTTGATATAACTCAGGAGACTTTTTGATACAATCTGATTCAGTTCTCTTATTTTACCAATAAGAAAATGGAGTTTCAAGGAAGTTAATGTGACATTCCTTGACTCATAATTAATGGCAAGGCAGTTTAATGGCAACTCTTGTTTGTTAAGTATGTTTTATTTCTAGGAGCAGTAGAGCAGAGCTGAGACTAGAGCAAGGCAAGCACGTTGCCTAGGGTACAAAGTTGAAGGAGGCAGTCACTTTCAGGTGCAGATCCTGGACTTGGAAGATCCTTATTTATCAAACTAGTATTTGAATAGTCCTAGGACACAACTCCCAGCCCTGCAGATTAGGGATAGCCTGAGGAAGCTAGATGGCTCACTGATGGTGGAAGAGAATTAACCCTCAAGACCTAGGCCTTTGTATGTGGTAATCTAACAGTTTGCAAGTACCTGTGGAGTATTACTTCACTTAATGTGAGAGTGGTGTGGGGTTTTCTGTTCTCAGGCCTGGATTGGTTCCTATACTCCTTTTTTCTTTGAATCAGATCTCAGAGGCTGTAGTTTCTTTTTTTCTTTTAATAATTTTTAAAAAATGTTTTTTCATTTTTGGGGCGCCTGGGTGGCTCGGTTGAGCATCCGACTTCGGCTCAGGTCGTGATCTTATGGCTCATGGGTTCAAGCCCCGTGTCAGGCTCTGTGCTGACAGCTCAGAGCCTGGAGCCTGCAGCCTACTTCAAATTCTGTGTCTCCCTCTCTCTGTCCCATCCCTGCTTGTGCTCTCTCTCTCTCAAAAATAAATAAACATTTAAAAGAATTTTTTTTAAATGTTTATTTTTGAGAGAGCTAGAGAGTGCAAGTGGGAAGAACAGGGTGGGGGAGAGTGGGGACAGAGGATCTGGAGTAGGTTCTGCGCAGACAGCAGCAAGCCTGACATGGGGCCCAAACTCCTGAACTGCAAGATCATGACCTGAGCTGAAGTAGATACCCAACCAACATGTGCGCCACCCCCCCCCCCCCCCCTTAAAGCTGTTTTCACCCAAAACCTCTTGGGGATTCTGTCAACTTGGCTGGTGAGTTCTAGAAAATCTAGAAAATCTAAACCTCTCATTCCTTTTCTTTTACAGCCCACATAGCCAAATATGGAATCAATTTAGAGATAATAGTGACAAAGATGTAAGAGATTAACCTAAATCTACTTTTATCATCATGACCTTTGTTCTCTAGTTTCTGACTGCCATTTTGTTTTTGAGGGTGCAGTCACCTAGTGGAGCTCCATTCCCCTTAGGTAAAGGACAGGTTTGTTTATGAGGGTCTTTCTCCCCAGCTCTTAGGGGTTAGAGGCAGTCTAGACTGAATGAAATCCCTACTTCGGTGTCTCAGGAAGATTATTTGTTTTTCGCAGAACCTCCACAGTTGATGGCACAAGTGAGTAGAAAAATCGTTCTCCAAATATTAGTGGCTCCCTTTTTGGCATTAACTTATGGGAAGAGAATAAAACCAGAATGCCCAGCTTTTGTCTTAGAACTAGTGGGTATAAAGTTGTTATGCTGCTTCTCTGGATCTGTCTTTTTTATACTGGTACCTAGCTTGCCTCCTTAGGACCATTATACTTTTTGTTCTTAAGGCCTTTGGAGTTAAAGGCAGACCATTTGTTTTTATATTATACTTTAAAATTGGTAGAATCTGGAAACTAGAAGTGAAGACAGGTGGTTTTACTGGCTTAGTCAAAGGTGTATCTAAATGTATATAAATATTCGCAGTATATTAGACCCAGTTTACAAATGCAATTGGCATAGTTTGTGATGCTCATGTAAGCAGAATAAGTTTAATGTAAGTCAGCATTACAGATGAAGTAGTATTAGCAAGAAATAGAACTTTTTCCACTAGCTTGTAAGCTCTTTCAGGACAGACTTATCTTTGTAAGCTGGATAGCTCATACTGTGTCTTGCACATAGTAGAGCCTTGGAAAGATAAATAATACACAGGTGAAAGCTTGGTTAAATCAGGGGTTTGGTTCATAAGATCCACATCGTTTTCAGTGTTAGTTTTTTTTTCTAGTTAGACAATGATTTTATTGCGTGAGTACATAGTCAAATTTATGCAACCAGGGCAGAGGCTGTGGGTGACTCGTATTTCCAATTGCGGGGAGAGGACTCCTTTGGTCTTATAATATCAAGCCAACTAGTGAAGACAGCTCTCGATCAGAATCAGTGGGAATTTAACATCCTTTTCTGTTCCTCTCAAGATTCTTTTGAACAGCTTTCTTAATCAAATGGTTGAGATCCTCAGGAACATCAGGAGCAAGTCCTTTGGACTTCAGAATTCTCAAAATTTTATTGCTTGTCACAAAATGTACTTGTGTAACAGGATTACACTGATTTATGAGGGAGTCAGGACCTTCTTGGCCAGTTTGTAGATCTGTTCCTTCACGTCGGCAGACATCAACTTCAGCCAGGTGGGGATGCTGTGGCGATAAGGCAGAGCCAACTGGGACAGGCCCTTTCTGGGAGCATGCATGCGAGCTATGAGGCAACAATCAGGCAATGAAAGAGTCCAGTGTTAGCCTTCATTAAACCTGGTCCAGAGTGTTTACACATAACACACAGAGTTGTTAAATTTGGGAATGTCTGTACTTGCTATTAGGGTTTTCTTAATGTCCATTTAGTTTATTTTATCCTTGCTTTTGCATTTTTCTTACTTCTGAAGTCTTTCTTACAGAGTGTGCTTTTTTTCCTTTAAATTTGACACTCTTGGGATGCCGGTCTGGCTCATTTGAAAGCATGCTCTTGATCTTGGGGCTGTGAGTCATGCCCCTCGCTGGGTGTAGAGATTATGTAAACAAACAAACTTCAAAAAACCAAATTTGATACTCTATTTTTTTCTTTCAGTTCAGGTGCTCGTTATCGTATATTGGCCCTATTTGTTTGTTTTAACAGAAAAGTAATTTTGGTTTATGAAGTGAAATATCCAGGGATAGATTCTGGGTTGAGGAATAATTAGAATTGGAGGCTCAAAAAATAGAATCTAATCTCTGCACCTCTCAGCTTCATTGTCGGGTTCTGTATAGTGACATTTACTCTGTTTTCAGGTTTAAGTCTGTTGGGAAAAGAGAGAGTGCTTTCCCAGTAACCTCTGTAGACATCCTAAGAAACTTTCTGAATGAACAACTTGTTTTAAGCCCATTCTTCACTAGTCACAGGAAATAAGGGGATTTAATATTCTGATTAGCTGTGCTTGATTGCATATACTACCCCTGGGTTGGAACTCCACCTAAAGAATGTCAATATAGAATTGGTGGATGGGGGCAGGGATGGAGAGGATAGGGTCTGAGAAGGAAGCTGAAACACTACTATGAAAAGAAGAGAAAATGGATGCTCATACAGCTTGAATGTCAGCTAGCTAGCTATTCACCATTTTGGTTGACTTAAGTTTGATTTTTAACGGATCAGTGAGGTTTTCTAATTTTTTCTTAATTATCAAAGTAATATATGAACATAGATGAAAATGTCAGACAGTGCTGGGGCACCTGGGTGGCTCAGTCGGTTAAGCGTCCGACTTCAGCTCAGGTCATGATCTCTCATTCATGGGTTTGAGTCCCATGTCGGTCTGTGTGCCGGCAGCTCAGAGACTAGATAGAGCCTGCTTTGGATTCTGTGTCTCCCTCTCTCTGCCCCTCCCCCACCTTGCACTTGTGTGTGTGTGTCTCTCTCTCTCTCTCTCAAATAAGTAAACATTGGGGTGCCTGGGTGGCTCAGTCGGTTAAGTGTCCGACTTCAGCTCAGGTCATGATCTCACAGTTCGTGAGTTCGAGCCCCCCATCGGGTTCTGTGCTGATAGCCAAGAGCCTGGAGCCTGCTTCGGATTCTGTGTCCCCCTCTCTCTCTGCACCACCCCTGTTTGCACTGTCTCTCACAGTCTTTCAAAAATGAATAAACATTAAAAAATTTTTTTAAATGAATAAATATAAAAAAAATTTAAATGTCAAATAGTGCTAAAAGGCCTAATAACAAAAATAGCAGACCTTTGCTCTCCTTTTTCTACCCCCTTGCCTCAAGAAGTAATCACTTAAAAATTTTTTGTGCTCTTTTAGAAGCAACAGTGTAAAAAGTTGAAAGTGTTGACTTCTTGAGACCAGCAGGAGGAAAAAGGAGGAGGAGAACAAAGGACTGTTAACTTTTGTTAGAGGCCATATAGTACTATTTGACATTTTAAACTATATTCATGTATTACTTTGATAAATAAAAAACATGTAATTGTTTTATCTCCTGATGGATTAATTTTAGACACCTACTGATTGTCTGTTAAGGTTAATGAGGTTATTTATTTATTTATTTATTTAGCAATCTCTGTACCCAGCTAGGGCTCGAAATCACAATTTTGAGATCATGAGTCCCATGCTGTACCTACTGAGCCAGCCAGGTGCCCCATTTATTTTCTTAACCTTTCTTAGCCTTATTGTCTTAGTTAAAATTGTATATTCATATTTGGGATTTTCATTATGACTATATAAAACACATACATATTGTTTATAGCTGACCCATCTACTATGATTAAATTTTACTTCTTGTGTAATTTTTTTAATTTATAAGAAATTTATATGGTTTACATTTAAAATTTTCTTTGTTGTCTTTGAACTTATAGCTAAGCCTTCCCATATTCCAACAGTTCTATAAATAGCCTAATCTGTCAGATAATTTTACCAGTTTTTTTTCTTTTTTTGGAATCCTCCAATTTGGACTGTTTATTCTAGATCTGCTTCTGATCTTAATTTACTTTTGCTAGCATTTTGGAAATTCCTTTTGCCTTTATTCATTGGTTTTCCTGCTTCCTAGATTCTGTGTCTTCTTTTTTCTTGCTTTACTCCTTTGTTTTGCTGGAACATATTGTCTGGTTGTTTCCTAAGTCAGTGTAAATTGGAATTAAATTTTATGAGAATGGTTGTCTGAAAATGACTGTTATTCTTACACTTAATTTTACTTGGTAGTTTGGCTGTATAGGGGAGTTATGATTTAAAGTGTATAGAATTTCAGTTTTGCAAGATCAAAATTGTTCTTGAGATGGGTAGTGGTGATAATTGTGCAACATGATGAACATACTTAATGCCACTGAACTGGACACTTAAAAATGGTTCACATGATAAATTTTATGTGTATTGTATCAGTTAGCTAGGGCTGCCCTTCAGAGTATCACATATTGGTGGCTTAACAGAAGTTTATTGTCTCAAAATTCTGGATGCTAGAGTCTAAGATCAAGTTGTCATCAGGATTGGTTTCTTCTGAGGGCCTCTCTCTGGCTTGTAGATGGTTGTCTTCTCTGTGTCTTCATATGGTCTTTGCATAGTGTGTGTCCTAATCAGCTCTTCTTAAAAAAAATTTTTTTTTTACATTTATTCATTTTTGGGAGACAGAGACAGAGCACACGTGGGGGAGGAGCAGAGAGAGTGAGAGGGAGACACAGAGGCTCCGAGCTGTCAGCACAGAGCCCGACGTGGGGCTGGAACTCACAAACCTTGAGATCATGACCTAAGCCAGACTCGGACGAACCATGAGACCATGACCTAAGCCAGAGTCAGATGCCCAACCGACTGAGCCACCCAGGTGCCCTGGTAATCAGCTCTTCTTATAATGACACCAGTCCTACTGGATTAGGAGCTACCCTAATGACCTCGTTTTACCTTAATTACCTCTTTAAAGACCTTATCTCCAAATACAGTCACATTCTGAGGTACTAGAGGATAGGATTTCAGCATCTGAATTTTGGAGGGGAAAAAATTCAGCCCATCATATGTATCACAGTTTAAAAAATGCATATTAAAAACATGAGTATAGTTGATTATCAACCCATTTAGGTTTAATTGCCATGTAGTACAATAAGGATTAAATCAGTTAATGTGTTTACATTTGTTGTATTAATTATGCCAGTAAATTCTTCATTATGTTACTTTTTTCATAATTGGTGATTTATACCATAATTACTTATCATTTAGTAATATTAGCAAGATTATTCCTTTCACTTTAGTGGTAATGTGTAATGGTTTCTTATTTAGATTATATAAAATGTAATATTCTTCAGAGTGTAAAATGGTGATATGTTCTTAAGGTGATCTTGATACAGCTTATAATTCAGAGTAATAAGTAAAATTTTGTGATAGCTGACAAAATAATCATATAGGGAGTAGTAAAGCATTAATTAAATAAGTTGTTGAAAAATAGAATTACAGTTGATTTTTTTGAGAACATGTTTTGCTTGGTATACCTTTCTTTACTCTCAGGCCTTATTAGCTCAGTGTCCTGTTAGTCTGTAAAAACTACTTAGTAAATATTTGTTGAAATAATTTTGGTATGCACAGAACTAGTGCCTGTGGTTTTTTTTTTTTTTTTTTTTTTTTTTTGTTTGCTTCTATTGGGGATATGTTCAAAGTGATATTTCCAAAACTAAATAGAATAAGGTGGCATTTTATTTGACCTGTTTAAAAAGAAAAAGTCCTGATTTTTTTTTTTTTTTTTTTTAAGAGCCTTTATTTCGGACTAGCCTATAATCTTTTATTTTCCCCATGATGGGATTCTTACCTGTGTTGTTTCATTGTAAGAGTGTTTAACAATCAAAATTACTTGACAAGATAGTAGGGCTTAAAACATTGAATAGAATAAAATCATTTTATGAATTGCTTTGTCTTTTTGCATTACTTACAGCATATTGAAGTTAGGTATTTGGGGATTTTTTTTTTCCCCCTTCATTGTTTACTGAAAGATCTGTAACCCAACCAAACTTCCGGAGTTAGTCACTTGGGTATTGTCACTCTGCTGATTTTTATCAGAAACAGGAAATTGTCAAGTTATGTGTTAAACTATAAGAGAGTCTAAAATTGCATTTGTATTAGCATGAGAGATTTCTTTTTAGAATTTTTTTCTATCACTTGCTAATTCCATACTTCTCCTCAGAATGTAACAATTGCCTTGCCAAAAATGGTCATATTTATCATGGCCTATATACATAGCAAACTGTACCCTTCCTCATAGTTTACATATCACACACAATATGATTGGTAACATGATTTGACAGACTTAGTGTCATTAATATATAAATATACCCAATAAATGTATAAAAGTAGGTTGGGGAAGAATATATTTTTAGGTGTTTGGCCTGATGTTATTATTACTATATTTAGATTAGCAATTCTCTAGAGGTTCCTAACATACCTTTTAAAGAGTCTACAAGACCAGACTATTTTCATTATACAGAGATGTTAATTTCCATTTTTACTCTGGAGATTCCAGAGGCTGTATGAATGCAATGATATTTTATAATAAAATGTCAACATTTGAAGATCTGCAAAACTTAGTGAATGTATATTGCATGATGATACAGAATCATATGTGAATATAAACAAGTCCATTTAAAGTATCAGACTGAGCAGTGAATATTTTCTGCCAAATATTTTAGTTTACATTCAGGAAGATTCACACTTTTTAGAGTGTGGTTGAGATTTGACACAGTTACATAATCACTGCCACAATCTAAATACAGAACAGTTTTTCACCCCCTCATGCTTTTTTTTGTTAATATATTAAAAAATTTTTTTAACATTTATTTTTGAGAGACAGAGACAGAGACCGAACAGGGGAGGGGCAGAGAAAGAGGGAGACGCAGAATCTGAAGCAGGCTCCAGGCTCTGAATTGTCAGCACAAAGCCCAGTGCGGGGCCTGAACCCAGGAACCGTGAGATCATGACCTGAGTTGAAGTCAGAAGCTTAACCGACTGAGCCACTCAGGCCCCACCCCCTCACGCTTTGTAGTCCAGGATGTCATACATAGCCTTTTGAGTCTGTTTCAAGGACATTGTATATGGTTAATCTATGTTTAACTTTATAAGAAGCTGCCAAACTGTTACCCTTTAGGTGGCTATACTGTTTTGCATCCCCACAAGCGCAATGTGAGTTCCCATTGCTCTGCATCCTTATTGACACCTGGTACTGTTGTGTTTCCTTTCCTCCCCTCCCCTCCCCTCCCCTCCCCTCCCCTCCCCTCCCCTCCCCTCCCCTCCCCTCCCCTCCCCTCCCCTCTCCCCTCCCCTCCCCTCCCCTCCCCTCTCCCCTCCCCTCCCCTCTCCCCTCCCCTCTCCCCTCCCCTCCCCTCCCCTCCCCTAAGGGGAGGTGGCCTTAATGATCTCTGAATCACCTTTTGGGTCCTTCTTCCCTTGTCTTGAAGAGTATCTCACATTTGCAGTGGCATATCTGTATGTCGCATCCTATTAAATCTAAGAACACTGACAGTCTTTTTTCATCTTTGTCTCCTTCCAGTTCATATTGGCTATTTCCTGCTGGGGTGGCTGATTGAATCCCATGTTCACACCTTTACAAATCTCTATCAAAGAATCTCTTGCCACACTCGTAGTGTTCTGTTCTGAAAGTGTTTTCTCTCTCTCGCTCGTTCTCTTCTTTTTTTTCTTTTTGGCAGTACAGCAGACTGAGAATTTCTACCTTTTAAATTAACTTCCCTTTTGATTAACAATTATATCTTTAAGATATTTTTCTTCTCATGTTTTACTGTAAGCACTCAAGTGAAACCAAGCCACAATTTCAACACTTTGCATAGAAATGGCCTCAGTCAGATAGCCAGTTTCATCCTCACAAGTTCTACCCTTCCACAAAACACTAGGATGTGAATACAGTTCAGCCAAGCGCCTTACCATCTTCTAACAAAGGTCACCTTTCCTCCAGTTTCCAATAACATTTACCTTATTTCTGTCTGAGATGTTACAGATTGGCCTTTACTGTTGTTAAAAAAACAAATTCGACTGGGTAAATGTAAAGATCTTACTGACTTTATTTGATGATTCATGAATTGGGCAGCATCTCATCTAGCAGATAGAAAGGAACTCCAAAGAGCTGTACAAAATTAAAGCCTTTTATTGGTAGAGAAAGGCAGGAAAAGGACGTTTCTAGCAAAGAGGCCACCTTCCTGTGGAGAATGGAAGGGGTCTTTTGGGTGGATTACCTCACTGGTGCTGACCGGGTAATTTCAGATCGACTGGTTAAAGGTTACATTTCTGGGAGAGACTGAAACTGCAATTATGCTAGGTATTGAGTCTTAGTTTTCTGACAAGGGGCTTAGTATGAGGGACTCCATTTTCGGTCTATTGTCTCCCTCTTTTTTTTTTTTTTTTTTTTTTTTTTTTTTTTTAATTTTTTTTTTTTAATGTTTATTCTTTTTTTGAGAGACAGAGAGAGAGAGAGCATGAGCTGGGAAGGGGCAGAGGGAGGGAGACACAGAATCCGAAGCAGGCTCCAGGCTCTGAGCTGTCAGCACAGAGCTCGACGCAGGGCTTGAACTCATGAACTGTGAGATCATAACCTGAGCTGAAGTCAGATGCTCAACCAACTGAGCCACCGTTGAGCCAGGTGCCCCCGTTGTCTCTTTCTTAACACTGTATTTCAGTCAACATTCTGTTCATGACCACTTAGGGATTCTCTTAAAAGGATTGAGGCTTTCCCTACATGTCTCCCACTTCTGAGCCTTCAGAAGAATTTACCCTTAATGGTCTGTTCTTGGCAATGTAGAATTTTTCTAGCCTGTACTTCCAGATTCTGTCCATTATCCAGTTTGAAAGCCACTCCCACATCTTTAAGTATTTGTTACAGCTGTACCCTCAATTCTTGGTACCAGTTTCTGTATCATTATGTTTGGGCTGATGATAAAATACGGTAGGCCGGGTGGCTTATAAACAGCAGAAACTTACTGCTTGCAGGTCTGGAAGCTGGAAGTCTGAGATCAGGGTGCCAGCATGGTCAGGTGAGTCCCTCCTCCATGTTGCAAGCTTCTTGTATCCTCACATGGTAGAAGGGGTTAGAGAGTTGTATTGGATTTCTTTTACAAAAGTACTAATCCCATTCGTGAGAGCTCTATCCTTAGGGCCTAATCACCTCCCAAAGGCCCTGCTTCATAGTAACTATCACCTTATGGAGGTTAAGATTTCAACATTAATTTTGGGGAGACACAAACCTTCAGACCATAGCAACAGTATTTCATTATGTTTTTAGTTTTAGGTTTCTTTCATTTATGTTTCATTACATTGGTAATTTGTCTTTTTGGTCATTCTTGCTAGAGAGTTATCAATTTTCTTGATGTTTTCAGAGAACATCTTTTGGTTTCAATGGTTTTTCTCTAGTTTCTATTTCAGTCTCACTGATTTCTGGTCTTTATTATGTCCTTTTGTTTCCTCTGGGTTTAACATGCTCTTTTTCTAGTTTTTTAAGGCAGAAACTTCCATTATTGATTTGGGACTTGTTTTCTAACATTTTATTAATGACAATACTATAAATTTCTTTGTAAGTACTTTATTAGCTGCATCTAAAAAATTTTTATATGTTGTGTTTTCAGTTTTATTTAGTTCAAAATATTTACTAATTTCCTTTGAGTTTTCCTCTTTGATAACATGAATTGTTTAGAAGTGTAGTGTTTAATTTCCAAATACTTAGAGATTTTCCAGTTATCTTTCTGTCACTGGTTTCTAGTTTAATTCTGTCATGGTCATAGAATGTATGCTGTACAATATCAATTCTTTTTACAATCATTAAGGTTTATTTTAGTGTCCAGAATATGATCTGTCTTGGTGAATATTCCATGTGCCCTTGAAAAGATGTTTATGTTGCTCTTAAGTATAGTGTTATGTAAGTCAGTTAGATTCTCTTTGTTGATGATGTTGTTTAAATCTTGGGTTTTTGTTTTTTTTTTTTTTTTTTTGTTGCTTTTATACATGTTCCGTGAATTACTGAGAGTAGTTGTAGTTTCCAAGAATAGTGGATTTGTCTACTTCTTTCAGTTTTAATAATTTTTGCTTTATGTATTTTGCAACTCTGTTAAGTACATATACATATAAAATTGTTGTGTCATTTTGGTGAATTGACCTTTTTCTCATTATCTCTTGTTTCTGTACCCAGTAATTTTTCTTGTTCAGAAATCTACTTTGTCAGATATTTATATAGCAGCTTTACCTTTCTTTTGATTCCTGTTTGCATGATCTTTTACTTTTATGCTATCATATTTAAAATGGGGTTCTAATAGTCTTTTATTAATTGAATCTAACTACCTCTCTGTCTTTTAATTAGTGTAAGACCATTTAGTGTAATTATTGATATATTTGTGTTTAATTATTTGTTTACTGTGGAGGTTTTTCTTCTTTTGGATTATTTGAATACTTTCTTAGTATCCATTTTATTGTATCTTTTGGTTTTTGGTTATATCTTTGTCCAATTTTTTTAGTGATTGCCCTAAAGATTATAATATTCTATGTATACTTGACTTTTCATATTATATCTAGAATTTATATTTTACCACTTCAAATAGAACGTAAGACCTTACTGGGTGATGGGTATTGAGGAGGGCACCTTTTGGGATGAGCACTGGGTGTTGTATGGAAACCAATTTGACAATAAATTTCATATATTGAAAAAAAAATAAAAATAAAAAGCAAAATGTTCCCTGGGAAAAAAAAAAAAGAACGTAAGACCTTACAACCAAATAGGTCCCGTTGCCCTTCCCATTTTATATAATAATTATCATATGAATTATACATATGAACCCCCATGATGGTATTATAATATTCCTTCTCAAGAGCTATGCATGTTTTAAAGCATTTAGAAGATAAAAAATAATCTTACTATATTCACCCACGTATTTACTTAAAAAAATTTTTTTTAATGTTTATTTTTAACAGAGAGAGAGAGAGAGAGAGAGAGAGAGACAGAGCATGAGTGGGGGAGGGACAGAGAGAGAGAGGGAGACACAGGATCTGAAACAAGCTCCAGGCTCCAAGCTGTCAGCACAGAGCCCACTGTGGGACTTGAACTCACGGACAGCGAGATCATGATCTGAGCCAAAGAGGATGCTCAACTGCCTGAGCCACCCAGGTGCTCCTACTATTTTTTTTTTAAGTTTATTTATTTATTTTGATAGAGCACATGTGAGCAGGGGAGGGGCAGAAAGAGAATCCCACACAGGCTCTGCATTGTCAGCACAGAGCCTGACACAGGGCTGGATCCCATGAACTGTGAGCTCATGCCCTGAGCCAAAATTAATTAAGAGTTAGTGCCCAAGCCAACTTCAGGTGCCCCACGAAAGGCCTCTAATTGAGAAACAGCCTCTTCTCCAGTGAAACATTTAGTTTGGTAAATGTAGTTTGTGAATTTACTCCCTGTTTTCACATTATATTCATTTTATATGATTTGAACTAAGCTTGGCTAAAAGAGATCAAGAGAGAAATGGCTGTTAAAATAGTGCAAATGTTTCTACCCGTTCTACTCTTAGTTTATGCCTCAGGGTAGACATGAGATAGGAAGCATTACTTTGCTTTTTCAGTTGGCCTCAATAGCTATCCCTCTTGTAGTGTAAACGTGTAAATATCACAATGTTTTGTCATATTTAAAGATAACATCGTTTTTCCTACTGTCTGGATTCTAAATTCAAATTAACTCTTACCTAACTGAAGAAATGATCTTCAGAGAAAATTTAACTTATTAGTGGTTTTTTTTGTTTGTTTTTGTCTGTTTTCTTTTTTTGTTTTTGTTTTATTTTGCTTTATGTTATAATTATTTAGGTGTTAGTTGTGGTTCTACTATAAAGCAAATTTACTTCATACCCTTATTTCTCTTACATTGCTTTTTCTGTCATACTTTTCCCAATTTTCCTCACCCCTACTTTGTATTTTGGCTGCCAGTTCCTATTAGGTAGTTTTCCATTAGTTTTATCTTTTATAGTACATTAAAAAATAAATAAATAAAGTAGGAGTGCCTGGGTGGCTCAGTTGGTTGAGCCTCCGACTTTGGTTCAGGTCATAATCTCACGGCTTGAGAGTTTGAGCCCCACATCAGGCTTGCTGCTGTCAGCACAGAGCCTGTTTTGGATCCTCTGTCTCCATCTCTCTCTCTGCCCCTCCCCCGCTTGCACTCTCTCCTTTAAAAATAAATAAAACATGAAAAAATAAAGTAATATGTATTCAAACCACACAGATCTGTGGCGTACGGACTAAGTTTTACCCACCTTACCACTCACTGACTGAGGCTATCACTTTTACAGCTTGCAATATATCCTCCCAGAACTTTTGTTTTTTGTATATTTTTGAGAGAGAGAGAGAGGAAGAGAGAGAGAGCACACAGGCTCATGAGCAGGGGAGGGGCAGAGAGACGGGACGGAGGATCTGGAACAGGCTCTAAACTGACAGCAGAGAGCCCGATGTAGGGCTCAAATTTACAAACGGCGAGATCATGACCTGAGCCAAAGTGCTCAACTGACTAAGGGCATCCAGGCCTCCCCCTCCCAGAACTTTTTAATGCCTATACAAACATCTGTAATTGGAATTTTTTTCAAAGTAGAATTATAATCCTCTTGTTTTGGAATTTGCATTTTTACTTAATATTTATTGGCCATTTTACCATACCAGTACTTTATAGACACTCTTGATGTGCATTTCTTTTTTTTTTTTTTTTAAGGTTTTATTTTATTTTATTTTATTATTTTTTTAATTTTTAAAAATGTTTTTATATATTTTTGAGAGAGCGTGAGTGGGGGAGGGGCAGAGAGAGAGAGAGACAGAATCTGAAGCAGGCTCCAGACTCAAACCTGTCAGCACCACCCCACGCGGGGCTCGAACTCAAGGACTGTGAGATCATGACCTGAGCCGAAGTCAGATACCCAACCAACTGAGCCAGCCAGGCTCCCCTAAAGATTTTATCCTTAAGCAATCTCTACACATAACATGAGGCTCAAATTTACAATCCCAGGATCCAGAGTTGCATGCTTTTCTGACTGAGCCAGCCAGGTGCCCCTTGGTGTACATTTCATTCCTTCTTTTTCATAGCAGTGAAACAGCAAACATTCTACATAACTTTAAATACTTGCATTGTTTTTTCCTGTAGTATGTAGGTTGCTGATTCAAAGAAATGTGCATTTAAAATTTTGACAATTATTGTGAAGTTTTTCTTGAAAACTTTTGTACCTAAAATGTAATAACCAAGTTAAAAAGACACATGACTGGAAAGATTTATGTCAAAGACAAAGGGCAGATATTCCTACTATATCCAGTTGGTGTTCTAACCACACAGAAGCATATATTCTGTCTTTCCTGTTAGGGTCTGTATATTAGCGTAATCATAAATGTTCTTAGTAAAACATTCACAGTTTCCTAAAGCAGGTTGAGCTAGCAAATCATCATTTTGGAGATAGTAGATCTGGGCAGTGATCATCAATGGCTGATAAAACCATTAGGTAAAGGTTTGATGGGGAGCTTGATGATAGGTGAATCAGTTTGATACTATGAATCCACCATTCATTTTAAACATCAACCAGATATAGGGTGCCTCCAGTTTTATGCCAATAAGTACACATGAGTATCTCTGAAGTATTCCTGCAAAAACAATAATAGAACCTGGGGTGGGTCAGGGGAGTAAAGCCTCTAGATAAAATTACCAATTTATAGGAGATAGGGAAGATAAAGGAACACCATGAGGATGCACCTCAGTCGAATCCACAATGTGGGAAGTGCTCTAGAACAAATGAAGCCAGGTTCTTCAACAAATAAATGGCATGGAAATAGTGGGGAAAGAGAACTGTGTCATATAGATTAAGGAGATTTAAAACATTAACCAAAGTGCAGTATACAGATTTAGTTTAGATCCTGGTTCAAACCAACTATAAATTTTTTTTTTTTATTTAAATACACTTAGCAAAACTGAGTGAAATGAAAGAATCATTGGAGGTGCTTTTAACGGCACAAGTTTTAAAAAAATATGTTGATAGCTGAATTTCAATATAGTTTATTGTATTTGCAATCTTCTGTATTTTTATGCATTTAAAACCTTATTCTGAGTAGGAGTAATAGGTTTTACTAGACTTAACTTTCTTTTTGCTATGGGGTGAAGGCCCATGGCAGAAAAGGTAAAAGCCCCTTGATTAGTTGCTAATTTTTATGGGGTATGTGTTATCTCTTAGTACTTATAGGTGAGATCATAGGATTTCCACACTCCCACCAAAAATTGGGGGGATAAATAAACCACAAAGGCAGAATATTGATAATTGAAGTTGGGTGATAGGTGGGGGGTTCGTTATACTATTCCTTACTATGTATGTGTTGAAAATGTCCATAATTAAAAGATACAACCTTTATATCAATTTTTAGTTACAATTCCAGTAAGTAGTAGAAGGCATATTTTGTACATTCCGGGGAGCTTTGAATAAACTTGGGCTATTTTCTGTTACTCTGATAGGTAAAGACTAATGCCTCAATTTTAGTTTTCATTTCTTTATATAAGGACATTCAAGTGGATCTTTTACAGTACTTTTTGACTCCTTTCTTTTCCATAATTGCTTTTTTGTTCTTTGCCAATTAAAAAAAAATGTTTATTTTTGAGAGAGAGAGACAGAGTGGTGGAGGAGCAGGGGCAGAGAGAGAGAGGGAAACACAGAATCCAAAGTAGGCTTCAGGCTTCAGGCTCTGTGCTGACAGCTCAGAGCCTGACGCGGGGCTCGAACTCACAAACTGTGAGATCATGACCTGAACTGAAGTCAGATGCTTAACCAACTGAGCCACCCAGGCGCCCCTGTTCTTTGCCAGTTTTTAAACTTAGTTTCTTAACTTTGTTTTTTGATGTTGGTGGTAGGTAGAATAAAGGCTCCTGAAAGATGTACACATTCTAATGTCCAGAACCTGCGAATATGTCACCTTATATAGTTAAAGAGACTTTGCATATGTTAAGGATTTTGAGATGGGGAGATTATTTTGGATTACCTTTATGGGGCCACTGTAAATTATAAAGGTGTTTATGAGAGGGAGGCAGAAAGGTTAAAGTGAGCAGAATAGATGTGAGGATCACACTAAAGACCAGAGTGGTGCAGTCATGAGCCAAGGAATGCAGGCAGCTTCTAGAAGCTGGAAATGGCAAGGAGTAGATTTTCCCCTGCAGCCACCAGAAAGAACACAACTCTGCTGACACTTTGATTTTAGCTCATAAGACCCATTTCATACTTCTGACCTTCAGAGCTGTAAGGTAATTTAAGTCACTAAGTTTATGATAATCTGTTACAGCAGCAGTAGGTACTGTCCTTTGCTGTAAAAAAGTTTAAATTTCATTTTGTAGTTTCTAATACTGGAATCATGGTAATAAAAGACTTCCTTACATCAGGAGTGTGAAAATATTATTTCTATATTTTTTGTTTTGCTTTTTCATCTCTAATCAATGTATTTTATTTTTAACTTTTAATTTTGAGATAATTATAGATCCATATGCAGTCATAAGAAATCTTACAACTTACTGAGAGATCCAGTGTCTCCTTTACTTAGTTTCTCCCAATGGTGACATCTGGCAGAAGTATAGTACAGTATAACATTCAATATATGAATATTTATATAGTCAAGATACACATTTTCATCACAAGAATCCCTGATGTTGCTCTTTTAAAACCACCCCCACTTCCCTCCCAATTCCCATTCCCTTCTTAACCCTAGGCAGTCATTAATCTCTTCACCATTGCTATAGATTTGTCATTTCAAGAATATCCTATAAATGGAGTTACACAGTGTGTAACTTTGGGATTGGTGTTTTTTGGGTTTTGGTTTTTGTTAATTTGGGTTTTTTTTTGGTCACTCAGCATAATTCCCTGGAGTTACATTCAGGTTATTGCATATATCAGTTATTTTTTTCCCCTTTTTATTGCTGAATTATATTCCATGGTATGGAATGTACCACAGTTTATTTAACCATTCTCTTGTTGAAGGACAAGAGTGGTTTACCATTTGGGGCTATTACAAATAAAGTTGTTTTGTATTTAGGTAAAAGTTTTTGTGTGAATGTAAGACTTCATTTCTTTGGGATAAATGCCCTGGAGTACAGTTGCTTGGTTGTGTGGTAGTTGCATGTTTTGTTTTACAAGAAGCTGCCAAGCTGTTTTTCAGAGCATCTGTATCATTTAACATATTCTCATCAGCAGTGTATGAGTGATTCAGTTTCAACATATCTTTATCAACATTTGGTATTGTTACTGTTTTAATTTAGCCATTCTGGTAGGTGTGTGTGACATTTCAATGTGGTTTTAATTTGCATTTTCTTAAGAGCTAATGATGATGAACATCTTTTTATGTCCTTATTTGCCATCTATATATCTTCTTCAGTGAATGTCTCTTCATGTCTTTTGTTCATTTTCTACTTCTGTTTTTCTATTGTTGAGTTTTTCCTTCTATGGATCTTGCTTGTGGTGTCAAGTCTAAGAACTCTTTGCCTAGCTCTGTATCCTGATATATTTTTCTTAAAATTTCATAGTTTTACATCTAAGGTTGTCATTCATTTTGAGTTAGTGTTTGTATAAGATGTGAGATTAGGTGTTGTACTTTTTTGCTAGGGGTTGGGTGGTGGCTATTAATGTCCTTTTGCTTTAGCAACATTTGTTGAGAAAACTCCCCCATATCCCAGCCAGTGAATTAATTTTTATACCTGATCAAAATCCAGTTGGGCATATTTGTTGTGGGTCTGTTTCTGGACTCTCTTTTCCATTGTTATACGTGTCTATTTCTTTGCTGATATTATACAACTTGACTATTACATCTATATAATAAGTTTCCCCAAATCATTTTATATTGACTTCAAGAAATGTTTTAGCTTATTCTAGTTATTTTGCCCTTCCATCCAAATTATAGAATAATACTGTGTATATAAGCAAAAAAATTTTGCTGGGACTTTGATAAGAATTATGTAAACCTGTGTATCAATTTGGGAAAAATTAGTGTCCTTACTCTGTGTCTTCCATTTCAAAAACACTTTTAGATTTTCTTTAATTTCTTTCATCTGCATTTTATAGTTTTCAACATATAGTCTCCTTCATGTTTTATTAGCTTTGTACCGCTTTCATTTTTTCCCATTTTTAGTAATTATAAATGGTATCACATTTAAAAAAATTTTTTTTTTAACGTTTATTTATTTTTGAGACAGAGCATGAATGGGGCAGGGTCAGAGAGAGAGGGGGAGACAGAATCTGAAGCAGGCTTCAGGCTCTGAGCTGTCAGCACAGAGCCCAACACGGGGCTCAAACTCCCAGACCGTGAGATCATGACCTGAGCCAAAGTCTGAAGCTCAACCAACTGAGCCACCAAGGCACCCCAATGGTATTGCATTTTTGATTTTGGTGTCCATGTGTTCCTTCATAGAATATAGAAATACAGTTGATTTTTGCATGTTGATCTTGTGTCCTGTGACCTTGCTGAATTCACTAGTTAGTACTGGGATGGAGTTTTTTTGTTTTTGTTTTTTTTGGGTTTTTTGGGTAGCTTTCTTAGAATCTGTGTTATCAGTCATGTCCTCTGCAGATAAGGAGAGTTTTATTTCTTCTTTTCTCATCTGTGTGTTGTTTATATCCTTTACTTGCCTTGCTGAACTGGCTAAAACTTACAACACTTTGTTGAATAAGAGTAGTGAGAGTGGATATCTTTACCTTGTTCTTGATTGTAGGAGGAAGGTATCTGTCTTTAACCATTAAGTATGTTGTTAGCTGTAGGTTTTTTGTAGATCCCATTTATCAAGTTGAGGAAGTTCCCTTCTATTTCTGTTTTTCTGAGAACTTTTATCATGGGTATTGAATTTGTCAGATGCTTTTTCTGCATTGAGTAATATGCTCATATGATTTTTCTTGGCTTGTTAATGTGAATTATACTGTTTAATATTTGAATATTGAACCAGCTTTGTATCCCTGGAAAAAACCCTGCTGGATCATGGCATATTAATTCTTTTTATATACTGCTGAATTCCACTTGCTTATATATTTTTTAAGGATATTTGCATCTATATTAATGAGGGATATTGGTTGGTCATTTTTTCATACTGTTGTTGTCTAGTTTTGACATCAGGGTAATACCAACTTCAAAGATAAATTGGGAAATATTTCTCCCTCTACTATTTCCTAGAAGAGATAATGTAGAACTGGTCTAAGTTTTTTAAATAATTGGTAGATTTCTTGAGTGAAGTCATCTGGACCTGAAGATTTCTTTTGGGGGGTAAAGTTTTATATTATGAATTTAATTTCCTGAATAGTTATGGGGCTATTCAAATTATATAGTTCATAATGAGTGTGTTTTGATAATTTGTATTTTTTGAAGAATTGGTCCATTTCCTCTAAGTTGTCAAATTTATGTGTGTGGAGTGTTTATAGAATTCCCTTATTATTATCCTTTTGATGGGAAGGAATGACTTTGATTAACCCAAATAGAGCTTTGAAGCTAGAGTCAGTCCTCCCCAATTGCATGGCTAAAACAATAATAGTGAGGTGACAATTAGAAGGATAATTGAGATATTGTGAGGAAATGAGAAAGTTCTGGGTATACAACCTACAGTGCCATCACACCAACTCTTAAATTTAATAAAATATCATTTGCCGGTTTTATATGATTACTCTTCTAAGTAAATTTTAAACTTGGTTTGTCACATTTCAAAATAAATTCCACTGGGACCTACAATTAAATTTCATTAAATTTATAGATTAATTATAAGGGTGTGTGTGTGTGTGTGTGTACGTGCGCACGCACGTGCGTGCGCACATGCAGGTTCCCACAGGGAAGGAATCAGAGTCAGTGCTTAAGTATGCCCGAAAAAAAAAAATCCTCTGCTTTTTATTGCCTCAGAAAATTTATCACTCATTGCTGTATATTTTTGCATCATGTGCTAGTAATTATTTAGACTTGGTTGTAACTTATTTGGAAGTGAAGTAATTTCATACAGAAAAGTTGCAGGAATACAAATTGATTTTTCTGATTTCTCCCTGTTCATTGTTTTTTTAATACCACATCATCCTCTTATTTTAGCATTATTAGTTATTTCACTGCTTTACATACTTGAGTCATTCTTTCCAAAGAATATATGGTAGGTTTTGAGGCCTTGCATTGCCCCCCAAAAAGTATCTACCTTATAAACACAAAACTATCTACACTTGAATGCTAGTGAATGTTGAATTCTAGATTAAAATGCATTTCTTTGAGAACATTGAACAACTTGCTTCATTGTTGAGAAAGGAGAATGCTATTCAATATCCAAACCCAAAAGCTTAATTTATTTGCTTGCTAAGCCAGAGATAGCTTTTCATGTATGATAATCTCTCTGAAGAAAGTAGGGAGCTGAACTAGTAAGTTCAAGAGTGAGTTAGACTTGTAAATTTCCTTTCTTTTTTCTGAAAGAGTTTGTGTAAATTGGAATTACAATTCCTTGTATTTTAATAGAACTTGCCTATAAAACTGTGTGGTTTTAATGAACATCAGGATGTTCATTATGGGAAGGTTTCTTAATGACTAAGATTGAATGCTAGTACCTTTTTAGTTTTTATTTTTCTATAAATTTGCACATTTTAGTTTTCAGATTTATTAATAAAGTTGCTTATAGTATTGCCAGGTGTTTTGAATGTCTGAAGCATCCATAATTAGGACTCCCTTTTCATTCTTGGTATTTGGGTATGTTTTTCCTTTATTCATTTATCAGTCTTGCCAAACTATGTCCATTTTTAGTCATGGCAAAGAACTACCTTTGTATTCTATTGAGCCTTTCTCCTATAACATTGTTTTCTGTTTCATTAAATTCTACTTTTATTTGTATTACTTCATTTTTTCTACTTTATATTTTACTTTTCTAACTGCTTAAGACAGATGCTCAGTTCATTAATTTAAGATTTTCTGATTTTTCTGATGTAACTATTTACAACTAGGATTTCTCTATATATAGTCCTTTTGCTGCATCCCACAGATTGGCTATGTAGTCTTTTTATTACTTTACTTCTCTAAATATTTTCACAATTCTATTATAATTTCTTCTTTGACTCATAAAGTTTTAGAAGTTTCCAAACAGGAGGTTTTTAAAAAGCTCTTTTTGTTATGGTTGTCAGAGAATATGGTTGTAGGATACCAAGTACTTGAAAGTTACTGGGACTTTCTCTATTGCCTAACATTTGATCAATTTGTATGTTTATTCCATTTGTATTATCTTTGGAAGTAATATATGTGTATGTTTATTAGATCAGATTAATAGTTTTGCTGTCAGTTCTTTTTTTTTTTTTTTTTTAAGTTTATTTTGAGAGAGAGAGAGTGCACATGTACAAGCAGGGAAGAGGCAGAGGGAAAGAGATAATAGGAAGCAGGCCCTGCGCTATCAAGCATGGATCCCCTCATGGGGCTCCATCCCACAAGCTGTGAGATTGTGACCTGAGCTGAAATCAAGAGTCTGGTGCTTAACCACTGAGCCACCCAGCCACCCCTTGATGTCAGTTCTTACCTAGCCTTACTAATTTTTTTTTGTCTCCTTGATTTATACTGAGATGAGTATGTTAAAAATTGTCCTCTGTGATAATGGAGTTGTCTACTTTTCCTGTGGTTCTATCAATCTATTTTGGAACTATGTTAATAGGTACATATAAGTTTAGCTGTTAAATATATTTCATAACATCTTCTATTATGTATTGAACTAGTTTTTGTAGTGAACTTCTTTATTACTGGTAATGGTTTGCCTTAAAGTCCTTTTGTGTGTTATTAATATAGCTACACTAGTTTTGTTTTGATTAGTATTAGTATTGCCTGTTTTTTTTGTGTTTTTTCATATTTTTCCTTTAATCCTTTCAGGGCTCTTAGGGTTTTGGTGTATCTCATTTGAAAAGCATGTATACTACTACTAATTAATTAAACCTCATAAAAAATGTTTTCTATGTGGTTACAGTGCTGAAGCTGCTGAAAGATGGCAGAAGAAGTGGTGGTAATAGCCAAATTTGATTATGTGGCCCAACAAGAACAAGAGCTGGACATTAAGAAGAATGAGAGATTATGGCTTCTGGATGACTCTAAATCCTGGTGGCGAGTTCGAAACTCCATGAATAAAACGGGTTTTGTGCCTTCTAACTATGTGGAAAGGAAAAACAGTGCTCGGAAAGCATCTATTGTAAAAAACCTAAAGGATACCTTAGGTAAGTTATTTTGTATTAAAACACCAACAATACTTTTTTTTTTTTAATAGTTTCTTTTAATTTGTATTTATTTTTGAGAGAGAGACAAGAGCATGAATGGGGGAGGGACAGAGAGAGAGGGAGACACAGAATCTGAAGCAGGCTCCAGTCTCCGAGCTGTCAGCACAGAGCCCAACGCGAGGCTTGAACTCACAGACCATGAACGAGATCATGACATGAGCCTAAGTCAGATGCTTAACTGACTGAGCTACCCAGGCACCCCAACAATACATTCTTTTAAATGGATGCTAGAGCTTGGTTTTTTGTACAGAATTTTGGCAGCATTGGGCAGAATTGACCAGAGAAGACCAGGACTAGAATTTCAGGTAGGCCAGGTAAGTTTGGCTTGTAGCAGGTATTCAAGTCAGAAGACTGTTAAAGGTCATAAGTGTTAGTGGGTATTTTCTATAAATCTAGCTGATGTTCAAGGGCCAAACCAGAGTGGTGCTAAATAGCAGAACTGACTTCTAGCCTGTACTCCTTGAACCATGAGTGCCTGTTGGAGTGTAGGTAGATTCTGCATTTAAGTGAGACAAGGATAAATGAGGGAGATTTAGAATTGCTTCCATGGCGTTAAGGCAACTTATTTAACTTGGCATATTGCTGTATTTTAACCTTTAATAGCTTACATTTCGAATTTTGCTCTCAAAAACAAACCATCATTTTATTCTTCCATTTGATGAGAGTTTTAAATTGTGAATCATTACTGTAGATTAGCATATACCAAACTGATGTCTTTCCTATTTTGTTTTTCTTTTTTGCCTCTAACTGTAGTTTGTTTTTACTAGCCCTCCATTAGGACCAGAGATAATGGAACCCATTTCACACTGGGCTTGGCTGAGCTGATAGGAAGGAAATATGCACAGATGAGGACTGGCCTCTTTTTTCTTTTAATTTAAACTCTCCTTAGCTGACAGGAAGGAATTGGGAGGGACAGAATTTCATTTTTGGTATTCAGGCAAACATGCTGTTACTTAGTGGTCCTTTGTCTATATGTAGAAGAGAAAGTAAAATTTTTCCTTGCAGAGATAGTTTGGGAATAATGTGGCATGATTAACAAATATGAAATATTATTGACTAACTGCTTTATATTTTATTTCTTAAACATAATTGTTATTCTAGACTAGAGTGTTCTTTCAGTTATCAGCAATAGAAGACAAATAGCAAAAACTAAAATATAGTATAACTCAAAGTAAATATAAAATGTTAGAATATTGGTTTGTGTGATAATAACATTTCCAGTATTCTAAAGGTAGTTTAATAACGAGTTATTAATCTGAATTTTCACCGTAACTTTTAACTGTGTATCTGAGGTTACCTTTTATTATGATTTTAAGGTTTTACAAATGAGACCATTATTATTAGTTTTTTTTAATTAAGGTTTTTTTTAATTTTAGAGAGCACAAGCAGGGGCGGGGAGTGAGAGAGAGAGGGGCGGGGGGAGTCAGTCTCAAGCAGGCTCCACACTCTGTGCAGAGCCCATTACAGGGCTTGATCCCATGCGCAGAGCCCCATGTGGGGCTGGAACTCATGAACCATGAGATCATGACTTGAGCAGAAATCAAGAGTCGGACACTCAACTGACTGAGCCACCCAGGCACCTTTATTAGTTTTTAGTATTCGTTTTTTAAGTGGAAGACAAAATCAGAAGACTTTCCTTGACTAGCTGAAGACACCAGAGTTAGAATCAGGAATACTTCTGATTTTGTAAATATTGGACATTTACTTAAAGCATGTAGATCAGAAGTATTGGGGAAAATTAAGGTAACTTCTATCAAGAAAGTATGCCTCATAGTGATGAAGACACAGAAAGGACTAGGGCTACACCTAGATAGACTTTTTTGTTCCTTTTTAAAGGATACTGATATCCTGGGACTAGAGCAGATGTGTAAACAAAAGATTGCGAAAAACCTTAATATCATAGAGCAAAGAAGAAAAATATCCCACTTTTAGATACTATTGCATATAAATTTATAAAGCCCAACTAGATAGGGGCACCTGGGTGGCTCAGTCTGTTGAGTGTCCGATTCTTGATTTCAGTTCAGATCATGATCTCCTGTTTCATGAGTTCCAGTCCTGCATGGGGCTCTGTGCTGGCAGTATGGAGCTTGCATGGGATTCTCTCTCTTCCTCTCTCTCTGCCCCTTCCCTGCTCATGCTCTCTCTCTCTCAATAAATAGACATTAAAAAAAAAAAACAATTTTATATATGTATATAAAAAGCCTAACTAGATAGAATTTTTATTATTTGTTAACACTCCTGGGAAACCTTGTATACTATTTTCTGATATTATTAAGATAATTTTGGCAAGACTTTAAGTTCTAGGATATCTCTGTTAACTTTATTACTATATTACATTTATTGCTGCCTATATTGCAGGGTACTTGAAAGCATTTGTTTTATATTAATGATTTTTAGTTCTCCTTTATAATGATGTATATCCACCTTTTGTATCAGATTGCCTTCTCTTTGTATTTCTTTTTTTTTTTTTTTTTTTTTTAATTTTTTTTTCAACGTTTTTTATTTATTTTTGGGACAGAGAGAGACAGAGCATGAAGGGGGGAGGGGCAGAGAGAGAGGGAGACACAGAATCGGAAACAGGCTCCAGGCTCCGAGCCATCAGCCCAGAGCCTGATGCGGGGCTCGAACTCACGGACCGCGAGATCGTGACCTGGCTGAAGTCGGACGCTTAACCGACTGCGCCACCCAGGCGCCCCTCTCTTTGTATTTCTAACCCCCTTTTTGGTAACTTAAATGTCCCATGTAGTTAATGGTTTTGTTTGACAATGATTATGCTGGTGGAGACTTTGTTTGAAAGTTAAGAAAGAAAAGGAGAAAACAAAGGAAAGCGTGAATTCATGAATATATTTTCAACTACTGAAAATACATGCTTTAAAGCTTCTTCCAAAATAAGGCTGAATAATAAGGTAACATTTGTGGCCATGATGATATACTTGTTTTACAGGTTCTGTTTTAGTTCAGAGGGGAAAGAGTTTTGGAAGGAGAGAAGCCTCAGAAAGGCTTTCTATTCCCTGGGTGTGGGCCAAGTCACATGGATTGGGTGTGGGGAGTTTCAGTGTTGCAGAACAGACCAGGAAGCTCACTGAAATTATCCTGAGCTGTGTTAACAGACTGACAAAAGAGAACACGGGTTTTTATTCAAAATGGATTGGTTAAACGTCTTTAAAGATTTTTTCAGTAAGTTCATCTGTTTATTAAATCCATACTTTTCTTGTAGTTTTTGAGTTAGATATTTCACTTTAGTGAATTTAAAGAAATACTGTATGGAGAGAACCAGGTGCATTTATATAATAGGCTGGTGCTTTGTATTGTCTATGATACATAAGCTAAATGGTGATACTTCATAAAATATTAGTTTTGACTTGATAAGTAAAATAGTTTTAAAATGCTTTAGTTCCAATGTTTAAATAATAAGTAGGAAAAGGATATAAATGAGTTTGCAGTTTTAATTTGGTAACTTTGAACTTAGCATAGACATTTGAAGTGTTAAATTGTAAACATATTAAAAATGTGAAGAAACGAACGGATTAGGTGAGCAAGTTCCTTCAGCCTCAATATTTGAATTAACATGATATTGTTTTAGTACCTTTTACCTAGATTTTAGAGAAACAGTGTAGAAAATAATATTGAATAAAGCAGCAGTAAAAGGAATGTTTTGATTTAATCAATGTAAGATTGCTAGAAGCTGCTATTTTGGTAAATGTGAGATTTTATATTTTGAAATGAGTTGGAGAGCAGCTGCATCCAAAGAAAATGAAAATACTGAAAAGCATGGTGAATTATTGGGATTGTTTTTGAGTTCATTTTATAAAGTAATACTAATACTAACTTATAAGAGCCTAATGTGTATATTTGCTGATGGCCTTTTTATGATCTTACAATAGTGAACTTGATTTGATCTCTTTGAACATTTGCTTGGTGTTTCTAGAAAAATGAACAGAGGAGTTGTTGTAGAAGTTTCTTATGCATAAGGAATCTAGGGAAACAAAGAGTAACCTGTTGAGAGATTTCAGGGAAAGGGCAAAATGGAAAAGGAGCAAGTACTTTGTTGAAAAGAATACTGTAATTGTACTATTAAGACTCATTTGTTTCTTCAGTTAACTTTGGTGGCCAAGTGAATCCTTCTGGAATAGATCTCCTTTGTTTACTTTTTGGGAAGTTAATACATTTTTAGATCCACTTTTTGGATTAGTTTTCCTTTTAGAAAGCTTATTTATTCATTCATTTATCAACATATTTTTCTTGAGAGCCAACTGCAAGCCAGATAAAAATTATAGAATGAAAAACTAATACTAACTCTCATGGAACTTAACATGGTGAGGAGGTAGATGGTAGTGGTTATTTAATATTGATAATACAGTGGATTTCATGTCTCAGTTTGGTCGTAAATGATGTTGACCATAAATCAACTATAGAAATGGTATAAAAAGAATATATTGTATCATTAAGATGGTGATTCATTATATACTATCAATTCAATAATAACATCATCATTTACTCTTTTGTCTTAGAAAGTTGATAATCTTAAAAACGTTTGTAGACTGAGGGTCAGGGTTTATAACCAAGGTATTCCTTTTCTCATTACCTGCAGCAAGCCAAAGCTTGAATTTATTTTGCTTTGCAGTAGAAGATACAGTGTATCTTTGTGTGGTGGCTAGAATAAAAAAAGAGGGCTCAGGATTTTAGGTAAAACAGAATAATCAAAAACAATAATTTATTTTATTTCATATAGATGAAATGAACAGATAAAAATACAAAAATTTAAGTAAAATTTGTAATGGGAAAGGTGCTTGGGCAGCTCAGTTGGTTAAGCATCGGACTCTTGATTTAAGCTCAGGTCATGATCTCACAGTTCATGGGATTGAGCCCCAAGTTGGGTTTTGTACTGATAGTGTGGAGCCTGCTTGGGATTCTTTCTCTCTCCCTGTCTCTCTCTCTCTCTCTCTCTCTCTCTCTCAGTCTCTCTCTCTCAATCTCTCTCTCCCTCTCTCTCTCTCTCCTTCTCTCTCTGTCCCTTCCCTGCTCATGGGCACATGCACTTTTTTCTCTCTCTCTGTCAGATAAACTTGTAATGAAAAGAACACCATTTATATGTATTTAGAATTCCCTAGTTGTGCTCCCAAATGTACCCCTTACTTAGCCATGTGGTTGAAGGTATATAACTAAACTTCCCTGATTTCTTATTCCTTATTTGTGAAGGAGAGAGTTAGGCAAGACTAGATGATCCTGGGAAGTCCCTTCTAATTCCGAAAGTCTTATAATCCTGGTAAACCACTGATGAGTTTTACGTGTGATAGAAATCAGGGGGAAATCCATGAGGGAAAGAGAACTAGTTTTGAAGAAGTAGGAACATAAGAACAGAACTATATAGTTCCTTAAAGAATTAGAAGGATCAGTAGTACTTTCTTCAGCTTCCTTTTATTGAACATTTATTTAGTCAGTGATTTAGATGGAGGAAAAGTGACATGCTTAAAATAAAGAAGAGCTAATGCTGGAAAAATAATACATTGGGTTCAGATATACGTTTGAAACGTAAAAACTGAGAAATAAACAAGGTGAATCGGGACAGACATTAATGTAAAATTCTAATTTGAACTAATTTAAAATTTTTAGTTACTTAAAATTGTTTTTAATGTTTATTTTTGAGAGAGAGACAGACAGTGCATGAACGGGGCAGGGGCAGAGAGAGACGGAGACCCAGAATTCGAAGCAAGCTCTAGGCTCTAAGCTGTCAACACAGAGCCTGACACGGGGCTCGAACCCATAAGCTCGTGAGATCATGATCCGAAGCTGGATGCCCAACTTGACTGAGCCACCCAGGCTCCCCAAAGTAAAAATTTTAAAAGGAATTAAAAAGATTGCTGAGAACCTGGCTTGGCAGGATTTTATATCAGTAAAAGACTTATCAAGAGCTGCTGTGATAATGTGGGTGCTAAAGAATTTCAATGCAGTTCATGATAACATTAATTCAGATCTTTGCAGTTCAAGTGAAAGGATGCAAATAGCTACTTCATGTGTGTGTGTGCTGGCCAAATAAAACATGTGACATAGTTGTCCACTTTGGATAGATACATACTTGAACTGTGGTATTGAGAAAACTTAGATGCTTCCAAATACTGGCATCCAGTATTGCAGTATCAAGGATCTGCAAACCAGGTTACATAAACGTAGTTATGGGTACAAAGATTTGCCTTAGGAAGAGGACAGTTGTCATGTGACTGGAATATTCACAATGCTCAACTAGATTCTTAAAAATTAGATTCTTAAAAACTTTGTTAATAATACATTGTTTTGGCCAAGAAACAGTACTATAGGAGGAAAGAAGTAAGACCAGTGGGTAAGAGTGAGGGGAAGATTGGAAGCTATACCAATACTTTTGGTTTTATTTTTAAAAAAGCTAATGATAAAAATTGATAAAGTTTTGGAGTGGTGGCAGGGTTTGGAGCTGATGGCCAAGAAAGTACTCTTGAAGATGTCTTTAGTGCAAAAAGGTGGTCTTATTAAGGCACGGGGACTGGACCTGTGGGCAGAAAGAGCTGCCCTGGGACCGTGACTGGTTATATACTTGGGAGTTGGGGGAGGTAAAGTCAAAAGGGCGTTTCCAAAGAGATTTTCTTCTGCTAAAGAAGACTCAAAGGATACTGGAGGCCTAGGGTTTTTTGTTTGTTTGTTTGTTTTTTGTCAAGCTAGCATTGTTCTTTTTAGCAAAGCATTAACGTTAAGATAGTAGGGAGTTCCTGGAGAAATGTTTTTTTACTCTGCCAGCCTCAAGTATTTGTCAGTAGGCTGCAGGTTATAAGGAAATTTAATTTTATCTGCCATTTCCTTCTGCCTTTGTTTCCCACATCAAAAATGACTGCCTCAGAATTGTGCACATCCTTAGTGCTGAGACCTGAGCATTCCCTTCCAACTCTGGCCAGGTCTAGTTATAAAATGCAATAATAAATATATAAGTGTTTTTGAAAAATTAAGTGCCAGAAGCACTAGGAGTAATAACTACTATTGATTAATGGAGTGCCTGCCATGTGCTATGCACTGTGCTGAGTGCTTTACATATAAACTTAAAAAAAAAATTTTTTTTTTTTTTTATTCATGCAGTAGGTATTTACCACACACCACCATTTCACAAACCAGGAAACTGGAGTTTAAAGAAAATTAAATAACTTGACCAAGATCAAATTGACCAGTAAATAGCAGGACTAAAATTTAAATTTAGGGTTTCATTAGACTTTTCCTAGTTGTACCCATTATGACTAAAGAGTAGAGGAAGAATTAGAGTCAGATAAGCAATGGATTAGTAGGATTTGACACAAAAGAGACTAAGATTAGGAGGATTGTGTAGGACTAACTATGAAGTTGAGAAGAATTTAGAAAAGGTAATACCTTGATCTGAGGGAGCTTGCTTATTGTGGAATGATCTTATTATTGCTGATTATAACATAGTTGAGAAATTAAGAGAAACTGATATTTACATTTGTATAATTTTGTAAAGTACTTTTCCATGCATTTTCTCATTGTTAACAAGAAATCGGAAGGACCATTTTTTAGCAAATAGAGAGAGAGGGCAATAATAAACAGGTTCTTCCCAAAGAGTTGGAAGCAGAGGGGGGAAAAGGCAAGCTTTCGATTATACATACATTTGTCAGTCATTCCCATGATGAACATTAATAGAACACTTAATATGGGCCAGACTGTGGAAGTAGGTGATTAAAAACATGGTGTTTGATCTCAAAGAAATAAATATGGGTATATAGAGGGTTGAACATTGTGGTAAAAATATTTACAAAGAGCAGTAATGCCACAAAGGAGAAATATATCTGTTCTGTTTTGGGGAGAGAGGGAAAATTTCCAGTGAGAAGAAGATACCTTGTTTGAGTCTTGAGGAATGAGGGTGGCAAGTGTTTGAAATAAAATACATTGTGGGCAAAGGCACAGAGTCTTTCAAGAGCATGAGTTTTTTTGGGTACTGAAGCGCTTATATGCCTGTAGCATTAGTGTGAGGTTGAAGAAATGCTCACAAGAGAGACAGAGGGTTTTGTGTTGCATAGAAAAACAAATATTCTAAGCTTATGGTTTTTTCCCTGAAATATTTCTGGCCTCTGAGATTAAAATAGGTTGTTTTCAGTGTTTTCCATGAGTCTGTCCAAAAATTCTTCATTCTTTTTTTGACAGTGTATAATTAGTCTTAGACATCTTTTTCAGAATTAAAAAAAAATCATTTTGAAACTAGCCTTTAGCTTCAAGTTTAAAATTTGGATATATATCACTCTTCAATTTTAATCAATGTAGCAAACGTTTATTGAGTATCTGGTATGCACACAGTTCTAAATAGCATAGGAAATGCAGAAGATTATTGAGACATGGAATGCTCCTTTCCGGAAGCTGATGACTAATAGATGAGCTTAAAAGACTTGTATGCTGTCATACAAGTACCTCAGAAGTACAGGGTGCTGGGTGCTTTAAAAAGGAGAGCTTACATCATTGGCGGATGATGGTGGGAAATGAAGTATGTTGGAAAACATAACATGGGAAATGAATAAAATAATTTGAAATGGCACTTCTTGAATGGGTAAGTTTTTGATAGGGAGAAGTTTTAATAAGGTTTTGGGAAGAAACTAGCAAATAAGGCAAAGGAAGATTGAAATGTTATTTATTCAGGGGACTTAAGTGACCCATTTTTATTAAGATTTAGGATAGTTTATCAAAGCTAGAACAAACATTCCTAAAATTCATATGGAACCACAAAAGACCCCGAATAGCCAAAGTAATACTGAAAAAGAAAACCAAAGCAGCAGCATCACAATCCCAGACTTTAGCCTTTACTACACAAAGCTGTAATCATCAAGACAGTATGGTATTGGCACAAAAACAGACACATAGACCAGTGGAACAGAATAGAGAACCCAGAATTGGACCTACAAATGAATGGCCAACTGATCTTTGACAAAGCAGGAAAGAGTATCCAGTGGAAAAAAGACCGTCTCTTTAGCAAATGGTACTGGGAGAACTGGGCAGCAACATGCAGAAGAAAGATACAGGATAATTGCAGGGCATTATGGGAAGAATCTTTTATTTAACATTTATATCTGTACTGTGCTCTTACTTTACCTTATTTTATTCACTTCTTACAACACTATCATGGTAAGTGGTGTTTTCTCCATTTCTAAACACAGAAAAATGAAATCATTTGCTCAAGTTTCCACAGTAAGTGGTATAGCTGGGATTTGAACCCAAAGGCTCATATAAAGTCGATGCTGTTTTCATTACTCTGTACCATAAGCCTAGAAAGGAAGGGTGAGGACATTCTGGAGAGGGCTATAGATTCTAGGAAGAGTACTTCTCTTAATTTGATAGGTATGAAGAGCCACTGTTGGCTTTTGAGCAATAATATCATCTGATTGCAACTATATTTACAGTTAGATGGATGATGGGTAGAAGTGGGACAGATTGGATTAGTAAGGAAACTAGTTTAGAGGGTATTGAAGACTCAAGCACAACAAAATGGGCCTGAAATAGTGTGCAAATAGTGGGAATAGAAAGTGTTGGCAGAAAGGGAATAAGGATTTGATGCAGGAATCTTTTTAAGAAAGAAAATTTGTATGAGGTATAAATCATATAACAAAATGAATCTTTTTAAAGTGTGTTGTGCAACCATCATATCTAGTTCCAAACCATTTTTATGACTCCCCCCCCCCCCCCCCAAAAAAAAAAACCCATTCCCATTAAGCGGTCACTACCCATTACCCTATCTCTTTATCCCATGGTAATTGATAATCTGCTTGCTGTCTGTCTGGATTTACATTCTGGCTATTTCATGTAAATGGAATCATAAAATATGTTATCTTGTGTCTAGTTTCTTTCACTTGGCCTTCTGTTTTTGAGGTTTATCTGTTGTAGCATATATCAGTGCTTCATTCCTTTTATGGCTGAATAATATTCCATTAAATGGGTATGTACTGTGTTTTGTTTATCCATTAATCTGTTGATGGACACTTGGGTTGTTTCTACCTTTTGGTTATTGTGTATAGGGAAGCTATGAACATTTGGGTACAAGTATTGGAATATCTGTTTTCAGTTCTTTTGAGTATATACCTAGGAGTGGAATTACTGGATCATATGGTAATTATGTTTTTAACATTGTGAAGAACCATTACGTTGTTTTCCACAGCAGTTGTAACATTTTATACTTTGATCAACAGTGTAAGAAGGGTTCCAGTTTTCCCATATCCTCACCAACACTTGTTATTTTCCTTTTTTGTTGGTTTGGTTTGGTTATAGCTATCCTAATTGGTGTGAAGTGGTATTTCATTTTGGTTTTGATTTGTATTTCTCTAATGACTAATGATGTTGAACATCTTTTCATGTGCTTTTTGGGCATTTGTATATCTTTGTTGGGGAAATGTTTGTTCAAGTGTTTTGTCCATTGTCGAAATAGGTTCTTTTTGTTGCTAGGTTCTAAGTTCTTTAGATGTTCTGGATATAGACTGTAATATTTATTTATTTATTTGTTTATTTAAGAAAGAGAGCACAAGTGAGCAAGGGGCAGAGAGAGAGAGAAATGGGGCTCACCTGGGGCTCATGCTTTACCCAAAGCGGGGCTCATGCTCACCCAATGTGAAACTCGAACTCATGAACTGTGAGATCATGACCTGAGCCGAAGTAGGATGCTTAACAACTGAGCCACCCAGGTGCCCTATTTATTTATTATTGCTTATGCTTTTGGGGTCAAATCTAAGAATTCATTGCTAATACACAGGTCATGAAGATTTTCCTCTGTGTTTTCTTTGGAGGATTTTAAAGTTTTAACTCTTATATTTGAGTATTTTATCCATTTTGAGTTAATTTTTGTTTGTGAAATAGGAGTCTAACTTCATTCTTTAGCATGTAGATATCCGTTTCTCCTTGCACCATTTGTTAAAGAGACTATTCTTTCCCCCATAAATGGCCTTGGCACCCTTGTTGAAAATAGTTGACCACAGATGTAGGAATTTATCTCAGGGCTCTCACTTCTGTTCTGTTGGTCTATATGTCTGTCCTTTTGTGCCAGTACCATACTGTTTTGAATACTTTGGCTGAGTAGTAAGTTTTGAAATTGGGAAGTGTGAATCCTTCTGTTTTATTTTCATTTTTAAAGATTGTTTTGGTTATTTGGTGTCCCTTGCAATTCCATATGAATTTTAGAATCAGCATTTTCATTTCTGTAAAAAGTATTGGAACTTTGGTAAGGATTACATGGAAGCTGTGGATCACGTTGGTTAGTTATTGCCATGTAAAACTATTAAGCCTTCAAGTCCATAATACAGAATGTCTTACCATTTATTTAGTCTACTTTAATTTCTTTCAGCAGTACTTTGTAGTGTTCAGTATACTGGTCTTGTATCTCCTTGATTAATAAATTTAACCTATGTATTTTATTCTTAATGCCATTATAAATGGAATTGTTTCCTCAATTTCCTCTTCAGATTGTTCACTGCTGCTGTGCAGAAATACAACTGGTTTTTGTGTGTTGATTTTGTATCTTGCAACTCTGCTAAATTTGTTTAATGTAACATTTTTTGTGTGTGGATTTTTTTAGGATATTCTCTGTATATGGTTATGTCATCTGCAAATAAAGATGATTTTACTTCTTCCTTTCTGGTTTGGATGTCTTTTATTTCATTCTCTTGCCTAATTGCCCTGGCTAGCACTTCTAGTACAGTGTTGAATAGAGGTGGGTGAAAGGGCATCCATGTCTTGTTCTTGATCTTAGCTTTCAGTCTTTTACCATTGAGTGTGTTGTTAACTGTAGGTTTTTTTAAATAGATGCCCTTTATGATATTGAGGAAATTGCCTTATATTCCTAGTTTGCTGATACTCTTTATCGTGAAAGGATGTTAGATTTTATCCATTGCTTTTTCTGTATCAGTTGAGACGATCATGTGGGTTTTTTCCCTCTGTTGTATTAATGTAGTATATAATGTTGATTTTCATGTGTTGAACTACTCTTACATTCCTGGGACAAATCACCCTTTATCATGATGTACACTTCTGTTAATATGCTGCTATATTGTTTGCTAGTATAGATTAACCCTGTTTTTGCAGATTCCATATTTGTGAATTGGGCTCCTTGTTAAAACTTATTTATAAGCCCTCAAATCGATAGTTGTGATGCCTTTGTGGACTTGTGCAGAGTGGCAGAAATTTTGAGTTGCCTGATGCACATGTTGTCAGCTGAGGTTGAACAAGGTGATGCTCTGCCTTTTTTGTTTCAGCTCTCATATTGTAAATAAGTGTCCTTTATGCAGTCTGTTTAGTGCCATGATTTTTGCATTCTTGTGCTTTTAAAAAAGTCTCTATATTGTAGAACTGTCAGTTTCTTTCTTTAATTCTGTCAGTTTTTGCTTTGTATGTCTTGGGGTTCTCTTGTTAGGCATGTATAATATTTGTAATTACTATGTTTTCTTGATGGATTGACCCTTTTATCAATATATAATGTCTGTCTTCATCTTCTGTAACAACTTTTGTCTTGAAGTCTGTGTTGTCTGATACTAACAGACAGCTGTGCCACCCCAGCTCTCTTTTGGTTACCATTGTCATGGACCATCTTTTTCCATCCTTTCATTTTCCAACCTGTCTGTATCTCTGGATCTAAAGTGAGTGCTTATAGATAGCATAGAGTTGGATCTTATTTTTAAATCCATTCTGCCAGTGTCTGTCCCTTTAATCCAGTATTTTAATTCATTTATGTTTAAAGTAATTACCCATAAGGAAGGCCTTCTGCTGTTTTGCTCTTTATTTTCTACAGGTCTTAAGCCTTTTCTCTCCTCATTTCCTGTATTACTGTCTTGTTTTATAATTGATTTTTTTTTCTGATGTACCATTTTCCCTTCTCATTTCTTTTCTTATATATGTTTTAGTATTTCCTTAGTGATTACCGTGAGGATTACCATTAACATCTTAACTTTTTAGCAGTCAAGTTTGAATTAATGGAAATTTAGCTGGTATGCAAAACTATTCCTTTGTAGTTCCATTTTTATACATTGTGTGCCCATTTACCTAGATTTGAAATTACTATTTTCTACATTTGTATCTTAAATCATATAGGAAAAAAGGATGTACAAGTCAAAAGTCTAATACTACTGGCTTTTATATTTATGAATGGAGCTACCTTTACTGTTGTTCTTTATTTCCTCATATGGCTTCAGGTTACTTTTCAGTGTCTTTTCATTTTAGCCTGGAGGACTTTATTTAGCATTTCTTGTAGCACAAGTCTAGTGTGACAAACTCCTTCAATTTTTGTTTATGTAGGAGTGTCTTAATTTCTCCTTCATTTCTAAACAGCAGTTTTGCTAATTATAGAATTCTTGGTTGACAGTTTTCTAGTATCAGATTCTACCCCCTTCCTAGGGTTTGATGTTGCTTCTAATTGTGCGTTGTTGTTTGCTTGTTTAGTGACTTCCCTAAACTGTTTTTGTAAAGTCTGTATTCTTTGTCGTGTGTGGCCTCTGAAGGTGCTGTTCTGTCTTTTCCTTCCTTCAGTCTGTCTGTTCCTTATCCTGGTCGTTGTCCCTTACCCCAACGTGCTGCATCAATTAAATGATTTCAGTAAAAGAATGGGAATGTTCCAGGTCCAGTGAAACCAAGGCAAGCCATTGTGCCAGTCCTTCACGTGGCTGCCAGACAGGTTGAAACTCACAATCACAATTCTTTGAGAATAAGCTCCCTCTGGCATTAGAAGTGCCAGTTGCTGTCCTCAAAGCCATTGTGGGCAGGCAATTTGAAATGCCACAGCATTCTCTTACTTCAGAGCAGCAGCTTTTTTCACTAAGCCTTGCCCTAGTTTTTGTAAGGTTTTTCTAAGTTCTTTTTTTTTTTACTAGATTCCAGAGTGCTGCAGAAGTTTATTCTGACAGTATCTGCCAGCTCATTAATTAGTTTTTTGGATGGATGGAGCCCTAGAATTAATTCCCTATTCTGTCAGAAATCTCTGATGTGAGGATTTTTCAGGATATCATGAATACCACAAGTAAGGAAGTTGGGAGGGAGGGAGTTGATTTATGGGTATGGGAGAGGCTAGTTTCATTTGGAAAAGAGTGCTGTACTTGAGGTGCTAAGAGTACAATCTGGTAGATGTATAGCAATGTCTGAATTGTGGTGCTTGAATTCCAGAAAGAGCTTAAAACTGCAAAGAGACCTTGGAGCTTTCTATATAGAAGTTGTGGAAGATGAAAGTATAAGATTTCTTTGAAGTAGAGTGGAAGTCCAGGCACTGTATCTTGGGAAACACTTTTCAACTATAAGAAATCATTCGCTTTTTCATTCAGCAAACATTCACTTTGTTCCTATTACTAGTGTGGGCACTGGAGATACAAAGGTACCAAGATCTAGTTTTCTAGTTTTCTGTCTTCAAGAAACAAGTATGATGCAATTTTATAACAAGGTTTAGAGGAGCCCGGACAGATGCACACAAGAATATTTAGTCACTAGGGAATGCAGGAGGCTTTTAGGGAAGTTAAAAGAGACAACAGTAGAGAGAGTAATCTGTGATCTTAGTTGCCACATAAAGAGTTTGAAAAGAATGAGGACTCTAAAAAGGTACTGATTTGGCAGTAAAGAAATGACACAGTTTTTATAAGAATGGTTTAATGAGTGGTTTTTGTAGAATGGTAAAGATTAAAGGACCAGATCATAAGGAGTTAGGGAATGAGTGCTTGAGTGGTAAAGAAGTTGAAGGAGGGGCACCTGGGTGGCTCAGTCAGTTAAGCATCCGACTTCAGCTCAGGTCATGATCTCATGGTTCCTGGGATCGCGCCCCGTGTCAGTCCTGTGCTGACAGCTCAAAGTCTGGAGCCTGCTTTGGATTCTGTGTCTCCCTGCCTCTCTCTGCCCTTCCCCTGCTTGTGTTCTGTCTCTGTCTCAAAAATAAACATTAAAAAAAATTTTTTTAAGTTGAAGGAAAAAACACCTTTTTAACAATTTTTTTAAATGTTTCTTTCTTTTTTGAGAGAGAGACAGAGTGCGAGCAGGGGCAGGGGCAGAGAGAGAGGGAGACACAGAATCTGAAGCAGGTTCTAGGCTCTGAGCTGTCAGCACAGAGCCCGACATGGGGCTCGAATCCACGAATGGCGAAATCATGACCTGAACCGAAGTCGTGGCACTTATCTAACTGCGCCACCCAGGCACCCCAGGGAGACACCTCTTTAAAGAATGGTGTAGTTCAAGAGGAGTAGCAGAGTTGAAGTAACTTTATTTTGGAATAGAAGTGGTCTGAGTTTGATTTTAGACAGTAGAAGGGAATAAGAAGGAGGAAAGCAAGGATGGTCAAGAGTCCCAAAAGCAGCAGGAACAATGGTATTTAAGAACCCAGAAGGATCGGAGGTTGAAAACTTGCATGAAGAAAAAGAGGGTAATAAAGAGTTTTAAGATAGAAGGTTTGAGAAACTTTTTAAATGCCTCAGTTCTGTCAGTAAAAACACAACACAAAATTATGTGTAAGAAATGATCAGCAGTGAAAATGCATGACCAAAGTTGATGTAGCATATATTTAGGGTGATAATATTCTTTGGTGCTTTTCCCACTTCTTTCAACAAATATATATTAGGCATCTACCATGTACTAAACATTGTCTAAGATTCTTGGTGTGATATTTGTGAACAAAGTAAAAAAAAAATCCTGTCCTTTAGGAGCATACTTGTGAATAGTGTGAGGGAAACAAACAAGTAAATAATATATTATTTTAAAATAAACATAATGAGGTAAATAGGGAAACATGGATCTGGGAACTAAGAAAGCAAATGGAAGGAGTACCCAGACATAACTACAATTTTATATTGCATATCAAGTTGTAATTTGTTGTTCTATTTCAGTACAGCTAATTGTAGAATCAAGATTAATAAAATAAAACAATAATATGGGTTTGGTGGAGCCTTCATTACTTATGTTGTAGATGTGAGAGAAATAATCTATATTTACATTTGGAAGAATTCTTGTTAATTTAGGAAAACTGTCATTATGTTACACAATTATTTCAGCACCTTTGGTGAGAGAAAAGATGAGAAGGTAAACTGTCATACAATAACTTCATTTACATGTTTGGTTATGAAAAGAGAATTTATGAAGGAAGTCAAAAGGTACAAACCTCCAGTTATAAACAAGTCATGGAGATGTAAAAAGAAAGGGGAAAAAAAGAAGAAAGAAATTTGTTATCTAACTTTAAAGGCTTAAAAGAACTACAGAGTTGAGGATATTTTTTAATAATGAATGAATTGGGTTTTTCGGTTATCATTGTCTTATAATCTCTTATTACTCTTTTTTATACCAACAGGCATTGGAAAAGTGAAAAGAAAACCTAGTGTGCCAGATTCTGCATCTCCTGCTGATGAAAGCTTTGTTGACCCAGGGGAACGCCTCTATGACCTCAATATGCCTGCTTATGTGAAATTTAACTACATGGCAGAGAGAGAAGATGAATTATCATTGATAAAAGGGACAAAGGTTATTGTCATGGAGAAATGCAGTGATGGGTGGTGGCGGGGTAGCTACAATGGACAAGTTGGATGGTTCCCTTCAAACTATGTAACTGAGGAAGGCGACAGTCCTTTGGGTGACCATGTGGGTTCCCTGTCAGAGAAATTAGCAGCAGTTGTCAATAACCTAAATACTGGGCAAGTGTTGCATGTGGTACAGGCTCTTTACCCATTCAGTTCGTCCAATGATGAAGAACTTAATTTTGAGAAAGGAGATGTAATGGATGTTATTGAAAAACCTGAAAATGACCCTGAATGGTGGAAATGCAGGAAGATCAATGGAATGGTTGGTCTGGTGCCAAAAAACTATGTTACCATTATGCAGAATAATCCATTAACCTCAGGTTTGGAACCATCACCTCCGCAATGTGATTACATTAGGCCTTCACTCACTGGAAAATTTGCTGGCAATCCATGGTATTATGGGAAGGTCACCAGGCATCAAGCAGAAATGGCATTAAATGAAAGAGGGCATGAAGGTGATTTCCTCATTCGTGATAGTGAATCTTCGGTAAGTTGGTTTTCAAAGGTAAATGGAAATAGAGCTCTGAGTAGTAAAAAATAAATAAATAGAAAATTGGAGAGGTTCAGTTGCTTCCCTAAAATTAGCCAGGCAGTAAGTTGGGACATAACATGTTCCAAAGCTAAAGTCAGTATTGTTTCCAACCTTATTTTGAATAAAATATAGCCCAGCAGTGATACCTCACTGGATTATTCGGCCTTGTTTAAGTCTGTTGGTCTTGCATTTCTGAAATACCTTCTGTCGCATTAAACTGAAAAATGGAGAAAGTTGAACCCTGGATTCTTCATTCAGAGTAAAGCAATGCAGTAGACTAAACTAGGAAAACATGTCTTAAATTGCATATTGGATGCACTGTCATCCTTCTAGTAAAGAAAATCCATAAATTAAAACAATTGAAATTTAAGTTTCTTCATAAACTGGTTGTTTGGAAGTTGGAATTCACTTATTATTTACCTGAAAAACCTATTTTAATACTCAATGTATTTGAAATGCATTTGCAATAAAAGATAATTTTATTCTAGCACTAGTAAAACAGTAAAACTATAAAACCACAAAAATTGAAAGAAAATAGCTATATGGGCTCTTGGTTAGGGTATTAGAAATTTGATGATACTTATTTCCGTTTAAAATGGTCTTTATTTTCCCTTTTAAAAGGATACCACTACTTTTCCACTTTCAGATCATTAGTATTGGCTTTGTTTCTGTGTATCTGGTTGTACAGAGGTGAAGGTGTGATTGTGCAAAAGACTGAAAGTCAGAAGAAAACCTGTCTGGTGTGAGTGTGTGCACACTCATATGATGTGTCTATATTTAAGAGGGAGGGAGGAAAGAAGAGGGAGAAATCAAGGCTAATTGAACTGCTTGATACAAAGTTCAGGAAATGTTACCCCTCAGGAAGAGCAGGATTGATGATAGGAAAGAGTGGTGGGATTTGTTTTCTGTTAGATGCCTGACCTGGTCCTGCTTTCTAGGACAAGCAGTGGGTAATAGGTGTTAGGAAGGGAGTGACCCTAGAGCAGGTAGTAAGAGTAACCATACGAATAGGGTATTTCCAGGAAGCCCACTGTTCGAAACTTTGGCAGTAACTATATAAATGGAGGCTTTTAGACTGTTCAGGAAAGTGTTAGGTTAAAAAAACCAAACAAACAAAAAAACTCAGAAAGTAGCTTGCTTGCAGAATACTATGTATTTTCTTGTGGTGGGTAATTGAGCACTGATATTAGCCAAAATACACCATTTTACCAGTAGAATTTTTAAAGTAAAGGTCTCAAACAGGCATATTTTCTTTGACCTGAGCAATATTTTTAAACATTTGAATTTGTATTTAAATATTGAGATTTATTATAAAAATTCAGATGACAGACTTCCTTTTGAAATTGGAGGGCCTGCCAAAATTGCCTATATTCCTATAAAGCAGCAATCACAGCTAAGTGGATTGGCCTTTGGATTGGCCATGGACTGTTGTTCCTCCTTGTCTGTCCACTCTGACTTGTTTACATGTCTTTTTCCCCTTGTAGGCATTTGAGTTTATGATTTCTCATTAGTGTCTTACTGTCTGAGAATTCAGAGCATTATCTCAGTCTGTAGGATAGCTACTATTAGCCCACATTTTCTCATGTGTTGCTCCAATAGTCTGATAGGAGAAAAGCTAGCTCTTGTGTCCCAGATGTTAAACTAAAGGATTTGCTGGTGGGTGTTAGAGCATATTATTTAAGAGACTTTGGAGTCTGCTTGAGTTTGAATCCTGCTCTCTTATTAACTAGATGGATGATTTTTAGTTTCTCTTGGCCTCAGTTTTGTCATCTCTAAAATAGGTTTGTTAGAAGTTGTAAAGGAGATAATCTATGTAAATAATTTAATTAGAGCCTTAGTAAGTGCTCAGATTTTAGCTATTATTAGTTTAATATAAAAATGGTAATAGATGTCTTTCATAATGTTTACCCTACCTGTTTTTTTCTTTTAGCCAAATGATTTCTCTGTATCACTAAAAGCACAAGGGAAAAACAAGCATTTTAAAGTTCAACTAAAAGAGACTGTCTACTGTATTGGGCAGCGTAAATTCAGCACCATGGAAGAACTTGTAGAACATTACAAAAAGGCACCAATTTTTACAAGTGAACAAGGAGAAAAACTGTATCTTATCAAGCATTTGTCATGATAATACTGACCAGAAGTGACTGCTACACAGCTATAATTCGTCACATAATTGAAGACTGAGAAAATGTCAGTCCAGTCATGCTTGATTGGAAATTGCTTTCTAACTCTACATGAGAATGACTATAATACATAAGTATTTTTATTATAACTCAGCCCATACATATATACTACATATGCAAAGCATCTGCACAAAGCAATTCCTTATCCTTGGTCTTCTTTTTTATTGTTTTCTTTGCTGTTTTTCTTTTTGCTTCTAATATTAAGGTTTTATATTTTGAGAAAATGATGCAGATCAGAAGTCTTTATATGGAAGAATTTATTGGTTTTTTTTTTTTCCCTTTATTTCCCTGTAAGGGACCATGTTAGTCATTTCCGCAGTGGTTTCTCTTCATATAAAATTATTATATCATTATATGGCATATGCTAAAATAAATTTCATGGAGAATGTTGATCTTTTCTGTGACTAAATAGCAATAATAAATGGAAAATTAGAAATTATTTTCAGGTATTTGTCGTAAGCCATTGTAAATATCAAGGATGTTGTGTCTTCCATTTAAAAAAAAATTATTGTCTTCATTGTAAAGCAAAACAAATGGGATATAGGTTAGAAAATATGTCTTGTATACTTTTAATTTACAGCTATTGGAAACAAAAATCTCTGAATTTCTAAGATTTTTTGAGAGGGTGCTTCTTTCTTAACTGGTTATTCAGGAGAATAAAACAGTGTCTGAGATACTTAGCTTTTCAAACTCTAAGTGGATGCTTTAGTGTTAAATTATTCTTTCTCTGTTGTTATTTTACCAAGGCATCTTGTTTTGGGGTATGTTTATATCTATGTCAGTGTGAAAAAAGCTGTGGCCAAATGTTGGGAAAATAGGAGGCAGTGAGTTACTTGGTTTCTTCCCACCTCTGAACATCAGTAATTACCAGGCATGGTATTTCTACTATTTTCATTTCCTCCTTTTAGCTTTGAGTTTTGTCGACTGAGATACTAAAATTGATTATACCTGAGGAAAAAATGGAATGTGCCAAATGGTTAGAGAAAGTTATTTTTAAAATCTTACTTTTGCAGGGGTTTCTATTAGGTTTTTGTTTACTAACAAGCAGAAGTTTTGGGAGACTACTCTGGAGTATTGAATCTACTTCTGCAGGTCACAGAAGAAAGAAAACAGCTGTATTTTGTGGTCTTAGCTCCCCAACCCCACATTATTAATTCTGGAATTTAAATTTAAGCAAAGTAACCTTCAATATTTTAATTAAAATGCTTACTAAAGCCATATAACTTAACTAGGAAATCATACGATATTTTCAAAAACTCCCCAGTGCTTCCTAAGCAAATAAATGTTTCTGTTCTTCAGTATGTTCTAGATAAGCATTTCATACAACAAAATTACTGATGTTAAAATTGAAGTCCAATTCATGAGGTTTCTGGTTTTGTGTTTTTAAAATTATTTTAAATATTTTTTATTCTTTAAATCTTAAAATCATTTAAAGACTTACATTGCCACTGGGTGGCAGCCCTGGCTTCTCCCACTAAGTAACAGGAGTCTGCAAATATAATTAAGACATCGATGTACAATATTTCATTTTCATCACATCTGCTTTTAAAAGCCTTTCAGTTCATATTTCATTCTTTGTCAGTCTCCCTTTTTTATTAAGATTATTAGTGGACAAGTGTAATGGAAATAAAAGTCATGTATACATACCTTTTTTGCTATAAAATCACTTGAAGTTGAGAATAGTTTTAAAGTGGTTATAAATATGACTAGGTAGTAAACAACTTTTTATTTAATTTTAAACATTTGACAATGCTTTCTTTTTCTCCATTTTCCCCCAGTCTTTTTTTTTTTAATCAATTAATACTTTGTATCACAGTCACGAACTATTTATAGCAAACTCTGCTGAGCTTATGTTAAGATTTTGAGAAAGCAGCTAGGAATGGGGTAACACTGGAAGTAGATTGCACATTTCTGTGCCACAGTCAGATTTATAATAACTAGAGAGTTCCCAGATAGCCCCTATGACCATGTTAACAAGCACTGCGTTTACTCATCTTCAGCTCATCAGAGTTGGGCACCTGATTGTTCAACAAAACAGAGCTTGAACAGCATCCAGTAGGTGAGGCAGGCAGAGCAGGCTGTATAACTCTTCCCATTTGTCAAAGCAGACAAGAGAAAACCTATTCCACACAGATATAAAAGGTATCATCATTCATCTTTTTCTGTTGCCACATTTTTCTTCTTTCAAGTCCTATAGTTTCTCAAGACCAGGTGGATTTGCACCAGGTGGCCTGCAAATGCCAGGGAGATGATGAGCCAATAATATCTATTGTGTGCTCTTGTTATTATGGGATGAAAACCTCACTGGGAACTGTGGAATTTTGTACTTAAATGTTTTTTCAGTTTTTTAAAAGTCTTAAACCAGTCTTTACATCAATGGCTGTTTTTATAAGCATGAATTTTATTTGGAGCAATTTTAAGAAGAAGGAAAAAAACCTTAGAAAACATGTACATAGCTAGCTAGTAGCAGGACTTTATTGGAAACCAGGTTTCCTTATTCCCAGCCTGGTACATCCTGTATCATACCACATTGCCCTCTGTGTGCTTGCTTTAGACTAAGGAGAGTTCTGGGAAGAGCAGTATTACAGAAATTTTCTTCCACATAGAAGGAGACACTTGGCCATCAATTTAAACACAGATAACACACACACATAACCCTGCCCAACCCACTTCTATAAATAACTTCTCCAAAATCTTGGAAGAACTTATTTCAGAACTTTATATAAGTTCAATAATGAATAGCTTTTTGCAGTAGCTGTTAATTGGTCATAAGTTGTTAGGATTCAGCTGGATATATATGAACACATATAATGTATCTTTTACTATGAACAGTAACACAGGTGCGTAGTGTAATTCAAGACAGTGTCACAGGTATATCACTGAAAACAGGAAGACTAATCCATTGCTATTGCTGGAAGAAGAAAAAGGCCTAGCAGATGAGTAACTTGGGTTGTTAGGAAAAGACCATCCTTATAGATCTGTGGCACATAAATTATCTCCAGCTTTAATGCTCTCATTCTGTCATCTAATCCAGAGATTGCAAAGAAGTAGGGGCACTACTGTCAGCTTAAGTACTTTCGTGAGAATTAGGAAACCTCTTTCCCCTGCCCCATCAATGCAAGCCCAGCCTTTTTCCTTGTTGAAAAGTCCAAATTTCATCACTACCCCTTTCCCACATCTTGGCCAGGTGCCCTGTTCAGGGCACAGCCAAATAGGAATATAGCCCACACAGTGCTTTAAAAAGTAATTGTTAACATTTAAAAATTGGGGAATTTCACATAAAATTCAGAATTCTGGTTTACCTTGAATAATAAGCTGGCAATCCTAGAGTCGAATTCCCACAAGGTGACTATTGGATAGAACCTAATGTGAATGGTCCCCTTGTGTTTACTGATGTACCTGGCAAAAAACAAACCCCCCCCCCAAAAAAACTCTATTAATCTACTTCCCAACCTTTACCCCCCCAGTTCATGTTTCCAAATGTAGTTTTTGTTAGACCCTATCTTTCCTGTAACATGGATTTTTTTGGTTTAGAATCTGGAAACTCTCATTTTTCAGAAACACCTTAGATGCAATGTCCAAATCAGCAAATTAGAAATGTAGTATTACAACATGCTTTAACTTACTCATCTTTAATATCATGGTTTTACAACTGTAGTCATTTCTTCCTTAAAGGACATTTGATACAAGAGAAATGACATCTTCATTTTATGTTCTGAAGAGCATCCAGTGGACTTTTTAAAAAAAATACAACATTACTGCTAGGGAAAACCATTATTTGATTCTACTCTGGGCAAGTAGGAAGCTTCTGTGTTCTCATAAGCTGGTTCTATTGGTTCAGCAAGTTTATCTGATTCAACTCCCTCATCTTCTAAACACGTGCAGACCAGTATGCTATGCATACTCCACACCCTAATTTCTTGTTGTTACATGACCTAAACCAAGTGACCAAGGAACCGAAATACATTTTTCTAGTTTACTAACGAGATGTTCTTTTGATCTGAAAGTGTACACCGTTTGCCAAGACTTTTTTGTTTAAGGAGTAGAACCTAAAATGAAATTGTGAGATTTTGAAGGACAGAAGGAGTTTCGATTATAATTGGCCGTGTTCATAGAGGTAAATGTTTTAAGCCAAAGTGCCCTTTTAAAAATGTTTGTTGGCCAGTATGTTGATGCTTTCATTATCAAATATTTCAGAATTGGCCTGTTGCCTACAGTGGCATAGCACATTTAATTTACCTACCGGTCTGGCTTGTTTTTAAATGTTTCTCTCAAATTACTTTTTAAGCTGTTTTTAAAACTAGGTAAAGCTGGACTCAGCATTTTGTAATGTTGCTAATTTTATTTGTAGTTATAACCACAGAAGACAAAAAGAGTAGCCAATTTCCTTTATTTCATGTTTTCTGGTACCTTTTGGAATCATAATGACTGAAGTAGGAAAACATAAATAGACAAAATGGACATCTAAGGTAAAGATTATCTAGTTGGTTTAAATAAATTTCTGGGCTGGCTCTACAAAAATTTGTATCTGGAAAAGTTGCAGATAGCCTTTGGGAAATTATGGTGACGGGTGGGTTCCAGAATAAGACTGAAGTGTTCTCTATTTTGGAGGAATGATTATTAATTGATTTTCTTGAATTCTTTGGAAGAAATTTGTAATCCCTGAATATTCAAGCCTGTTGTTTCTAGGAGAGTGTAATGCCAAATTTTACTTGTTTTGATATGTTTTCTAGATTATAGATAACGAGGATGTTACAGAAAACAAATACTGATTTCCTTGGGGCATATGCTAATCACTTGGTGCCAAGATGAAAAAAATAATTTTTGAACCGTTACATCTGTGTATGATTGTGTGTCAGTGTTTAGCTTTTGGAGATATTTATCCATCCATCTAACCAACTCACCACAAATATTTGAATGCTTAAGTATCAAGAGTTCTGAGCTAGCAATGTTATAGTGAAGAAAATAGGCAAAGTTGTCTAAAAGTTGTCATAAAACTTACCTTTCTAGTGATGCCTGATGGAGAAGTGCTCTAAAGAAAGAATAGATCATCAGGTTGTGGGGGTTGAGAGTAAGAGTGAGGTGTTAATTTACATAGGGTGATTAAAGGAAGCCTCTAATAAAAAAAAAAAATTGACCTTTAGGGCACCTGGATGGCTAAATTGGTTGAATGTCCGACTTCAGCTCTGGTCACGATTTCACCGTTCATGAGTTTGAGCCTTGCATCAGGCTCCGCGCAGAGCCCGCTTCGGATCCTTTGTCCCCCTTTCTCTCTGCCCCTCCTCCACTCATGCTTGCGCTTTCTCTTAAAAATAAACATTTTTTTAAAAAATTGACCTTTGAGCACAGTGTGCTCCACTTAATAGAATCATTGACAACTCACTGGGGTTATACCAGTGGTTGAGTGAAAATACAGTAACCATAATCATTTGAAAATTGTATTACGATGCTCACTTTTTTTTTTTGTAAAATTTTTAATGTGTAATTTTGAGAGAGACAGGGAGACACAGAATCCGAAGCAGGCTCCAGGCTTGGAGCTGTCCACACAGAGCCTGACGGGCTCGAACTCACGCATCGTGAGATAATGACCTGACCGAAGTCAGATGCCTAACCGACTGAGCCACCCACGTGCCCCACGATCTCACTATTCTTGAGTTCAAATCCCACAGCAGGCTCCACACTGACAGTGCAGAGCCTGCTTGGGATTTTCTCTTTCTCTCTCACTCTGCCTTTCTCCTGCTCTTTCTCTCAAAAATAAATAAACTTAAAAAAATTGAGACTGGATTAGAACTAAATGTTAGATGTACTAAAAACACAGGACTTAGATACTTAGAAATCCCGGAAAAGGGAACTACTCTGTGCCAAGAAGGTCAAGGAATGGTTTTTGGAATGAAGTAATTGATAATGCAGTCTATGCCAGGGCACCAGGACCTATCTTGCACAACCTTAACAGTGAGTGCTTCAAATTTTGCACCCTACTGCCCCTTGCTTCATTCTAGTCCCTGCCCTACAGGACTCAGAGGGCTTTTTAGGGATCTCTTCTTTGACCATCAACCTCCTAATCCCTACCCACTGCCTCTCTACCTTTCCATAAAACTTATCTCCTTTCCTTTTCTTCCATAATTAAGTATCAAATAGTTGAGTGGCAAATAGTGTAACAAAAAAATTCCTATTTCTAGACTGTACTTGCTTATAGTAGGAAATAGTTTTATTTTTCCAGCAGTTCGTTTTCAGACCTAGATGATCCTTCAACTCTGGAAAGCAGTAGACATTAACCTGAGAAGTGCAGGAAACAGGTTAAAGGATAGTTTGGCTTGGGCATGTTGCATAGACAAGAGACCACAACCAGCTAATGAGAAGGAATAGAAAGAAGTACCTCAAAGTCTGAAGAGGAAAGGCAAGATCAGAGTGGGGATATCTAGTCTAGGCCAGGATAAGAACTAGGTGAAGCACAGCCCTCCAGAAGTCCTCGCTAATGGCAGGCCCAAGCAGAGGTGGATGGTCTGAGTTCCTTGAGTCATGAACCAGTCCTGACAAGAGACTGTCATTCAAAAGCTGTGGCAGGCAGGTAGCATTAGCCCTCAGTGTCCCTTGAGTGTGCTGAGCCCAAGACAGAGACTTTCCTTGCAGTGGCTTGTGAAGGATTGGTAGGCAATACTGCCTTGTCAGCATGGCAGACAGGCATCTTAACAGGGACTCATAGTGCTTAACTATCCTAAGACCCAAAGTCTGATGAATAACTCTCCTTCCCCCACAGCATAAGTAAATAAGTGTTTTTCTGTCTCATTTTCTGTTTACTTACCTTTTCCTTTCCATTCTCCTGTATTCCCTGCAACTTTTCAATCCTTGGGCCTGGCTCATGCCATTCTCCCAGTTGGAATGCTAAACTGAATGCATCTCTCTGACCCAAATCTAAATTGGTAGATCCTTAGGATTCCCTATTGAGATTTGTCTATTCCCTAAAACCATTGCTAATCTCTGGGGTCACTCACCACACTGTGCTCCTCAAACACATTACAGGACAGTAAGGTGAGTGACAGGGACGTGGAGTTACGCAAACCTTGGTTGGAATTCCTGTCTCCATCCCTGACAGGCTTTCTGATATACAGTAAATAAATTTCTCTGTGCCCTCTGTCCTAATCTGAAAAGTTGGAAATCAAATCTTACCTCGCAAGTCTGTTGTATAATACGTGGAAATGTTTATGGTTGTGGAAAGTCTTTAAGACAATTCCCAGCACATAGTAGATACCCAGTACACGTTGACTTTTATTGTTAGCTTTTAACACATGGAGATTGTGGGCAGAAGGGGATTTAGGATAGAAGAATTAGGAAACCAGGACTGGGAGAACAAAGATAAAACTGGGGACAGGTGGTGAGGCCAGCATATATGAAGCACTCCCAAGTTGGGGTGTGTCCAGACCCAAAGGCAAGGGGAACCAGTATCAGATGCCAGGGGAGCAGTGAGAGACTGTACAATCAGCTGGTGACCAGAGGTCAGGACACAGATGTGACCACTGACTCACATTGCTGTGATCAAGGAGAGTATCCACCAAGTGTTCTTGACCATGATGTAGTAAAATTATATATATATATTATAAACCATGATGTAGTAAAATTATATATATATATATATATATATATATATATATATATATAGCTAATATTTACTGTAGACTTACTTTGCTATACTCTATTCTAAGTGTACCATCTCACTTAGTCCTCACAACAGTGCTAGGAATTAGGTACTATTATAATTGAGGACACTAAAACACTGTTTAGATGACTTGCCTAAAAAACAGCTAGTAAGTGGCAGATCCCAGATGCCAATCGATTGTGTCTCTAGAGCCCATTCTTTTAACTACTACCCTCTAATAGAGATCTTGAACTGGAAGCCTTTCTTTGCTGATCCAGGGGCCAAACCATAAGATGGGGAGCTGGAAAGGGCTAGCTAGCAGAGCTAACTAAAGGGCTAGTTTAATTAGAGTAAACTATTTACTGTATTTTTTTTAATATTTTATTTTTAAGTAATCTCCACCCAATGTGGGGCTCGAACCAACAACCCTGAGATCAAGAGTCACATCTGCCACTGACTAAGCCAGCCAGCCACCCCTGTGTTTATTGTTAACATTATTAATATTACAAATGGTTAATACAGCTTTGTGAAGACTACTGATTTCCTGGCACTGGGCTAATTTGTTTTGTCTGTATTCTTTAATCCCACAACTACTATGTAAAATATTGTCTATTGTGTTAATGAAAACATGAGGCTTATGGAGTTGCTTTCTTCCCCTTCACATCAAAGGAGTACTACTTTTCCCATCCACTTCTCAACCTACAACTATCTTCTGATACAAGCTCTCCACTGAAACTCCTCTTAGTGAGATTACAATGGCCTTCCTGGTGCTAAATCCAGGGGACATTTTTCAACGATCAATTCAGTGACGCTTCTGCACTCCCCCTTGATTTCTCCATCCTTCATCATTTCCAGGACCATAGTTTGTTCCAGGGCTATTTCTGTGACCTATTTTTTCTCCCTGTTTCTTTTTTCTTGTGCTGGTTCTTATATGTGAGTCTTCTCCAGGAGCACATCCACATGTCTCCTTAATCTACATACTCTCCTTGAATGTTCTCACCCACTTCCTGGTCTCAGCTACCACTGGAATGCTGAAGGTAGGGGAAATGGCGCCATACCCTTGACACCCCCATAGACTTGAGACAAAGATCGTTAACATACTTAGACTGCAGCTGCCCCATAAGCATCTGAAGTTGCAGTGTATCAAGCTTAACACATGCAACCTTTTACTGTACCACCCTCAACCCTGCCTGGCTTTAAACCACCTCTCCCTCCTCCTTTCCATTATTTCAATTGAGGTGCTGTCATCCACCCAGTTACTCAAACCTAGAACTTGAAAGTCATGTTCTCCCTCTCCACCCTCCTAATCCATTCTAAATCTAAGAGCTGTCAGTTCTACCTCCTTCATCTTTTGAATTTAGTCACTTCTGTCTACAGACCTAGGAAAACCTAATGGAAGCCAACAACATCTCTCATCTCATTGACCAACATAGTTTACTCCTTGTCCTCTTGCCTCCAGTTTGGCCCCTTCTATTGTTTGTTTTCTCCACTCCAGTCATAAACTTTTTAAAGCTCAAATGCAGGGAATAACATGGTCAGATTTGAGCTTTTAATCCCTCCTTTGACCTTCATTGCTCTCAGAATGAACTCTAACCTTTCAACAAGGCATTCAAAGCTGTCTGGAATCCTGGTTCTGTCTGCCTTTGAGCCCCATTACCCAGCCTTGCTGCTCTCCATTTGAATGAAACTTCTTGTAGTTTCCTAAGTACACCATGCCTCACTAATTTTTTTCAGCATTTATTACTCGGCTTAAAAGTCACTTCCTTCATGATGACTTCTCTAATCCCCCAGGCTAGGTTAGATATTTTACCTTAATGCTCCTATATTTCTGTCACTTCATCTTCAATATTGATTTATTATTTGTTCCATACCTATCTTCCTCACTAGTTTGTAAGTTTTTGGTTTAGGGCAGGAACTATTGAATTCCCAGATCTAGTATACAGTAGGCCCTTAGTGAATGTTTGTTGAAAGAATAAGTGATTAACTTTCTTAAGGTTATATTGCAAATAAGTTCTGAAACTGGAAACAAAATCTGTGGCACTCTAAAACCCATGTTCTCCCACTAATGTATACATCACACAGTATAAAAAGATACAGCACCCAGAAGAATTGAAAGCAGGGTCTCAAAGAGATGTTTCTATACCCATATTCATAACAGCGTATTCACAATAGCTAAAAGGTGGAAGCAACTCAAATGTCCACTGATGGGTGAATGAATGCATAAGCAAACTGTGGTATATACATACAATGGAATATGATTTAGCCTTAAAAAAAGAGGGAATATGATTTAGCCTTAAAAAAGAGGGAAATTCTGCAATATGCTACAATATGGGTGAACCTAGATGACATTATGCTAAGTGAAGTAAGTCAGTTACAGAAAGACAAGTCATTGCGTGATTCTATTTATATGAGATACTTAGTGTAGTCAAAATCATAAAGGCAGAAAGTATAGTGGTGGTGGCCAGGGGCTAAGGAGAAGGAAGATACAGAGTTTCAGTTTTACAAGATGAAAAGATTTATGGGGACAAATGGTGGTGATGGTTGCACAATTTGAATTAATATCACTGAACTGTACATTTAAAAATGATCAAGAAGGTAAATTTTATGTTAAGTGTATTTTACCACAATAAAAAATTTCCAAGGAAAGCCCCCAAACATACAAAATATATTGCAAGGAGTCAGTCCCATTTTTCTCCTACATCTTCCCGATTCCCTCTCTCTCTGCCCCAAGGTAACCAATCTTGTTAGTTTCTGTATCTCCTTCCAGGTTTTCTTTTTGCCAATAGAAGCAAATATAAAGCTATATTCTTTACCTTCTGACCTTTTAAAAATTTTATATTAGAAAGAAAAAATTTTAACTACTTTTTCTGAAGTATGTAGCACAAGGAGCTAATAAGTACTCAGCTTGAATGAACTCACAAGATGGAGACTTGGAAGAGGATAGCTATTTGATGAGAGGGTAAAACAATCTTGCTGGCTCACCACCAGTGGGGCCTCTATGGAAGCTCGTCAGAGTTATCTTTTCTCTGGAGCTCTCCTAGACCACTCCCTCTGATGCAATATATGGGTTTGGACAGAAAGGAGGGTGCTGCACAGCCCGCCCCTTCTGAGCTGTCTGGGCTGGCTCCTCCTAGAACAATTCAGGCTTCACAGCAATTCAGACCTCAGCTCCAACATCTACATTCTGAAGCAAGGATGGCTGAGATGGACAGAATGCTTCATTCTGGAAAGAAACGGTGTTCCAGGTCAAGCTGAGTTGACCAAATACAGACCCCCTCTACGGTTCTAGAAGAAATTTTGGCAAGTCTTATCATGTGGTTTTTCTACACCTTGATTCCATGTTTGCTCATTGGTAAGTACGAATTAGAATATAGCCAATAGCTTGGGATTCAAATATAGGTTAAGAAGGTGAAAAATAACTTCAGCAGAATTTGGAGTTGTAATATATGTGTAGAACATCTTATGTCTGTTTCTATAAAAAGGCTTCTCACTTCCTAAACCTTCATCCCCATATCACAAAGCAAAAGCCAGCATTCTAGTTGGAAATCTCTTTCCAAATGGTCACAGAACAATCTAGAAAAATAAAATGTCAGAACAAATAGTTTAAAGGTTAGCAGAGCTCCATGCATTTTATTATTTATCTCATCTGGTTTTAAAAGGCACAACATGGTCATCTCAGTCTTTGTGTGCTTTGGAGATGTTATCTGTAAGGACAGGTTAAAGTAAGATAAAGATTCTAACAAAATACACATGAATAAAAAGGCTTACTTTGCAACCTTGATATTGGGTATAAGACTTACAAAAATTGGACTTCTTTCCTGATCACTGCAGAAAGAGTAGCAGTTGGATATTCCATAGCATTTTAAAAAATTTGGTTTGGGGCATTTTCCCTACCAGTTTACATAATTTTCTCTGCTCCACCCCTGGTTGCTTGTACCTACATGCTTTATTGTTCCAAAATTGAAGCTCTTTAGTCTTTGATGTTTCTTCATGTCAAAACACCTTTAAGAGAAATTTCTAATTTTAATGCTCCAAGGTACTGGGCACTTTGCAGTGTTGGTAGGAGCCTTGAGTACTTCCTGTCTTGTCTTTTTTTTTTTTTTTTTTTTTTTTTTTTTAACTGAGAACTGTTTTAGTTTCAATTCGGCAACAACTTACTGCTAAGGTGATTTGCAAATGTTTAGAATCGGCTTTAACGTCAGATTTATGGTGTCCCAGTTGCTCAACACATGGTGTTCAAATCTGCTGTTTATTTCGTGACCCAGCATATTCAGGCCTCAAGTCTATTTCTCACTATTCCTTGACAACAAATACAAACTACAGGCAGCTGCTGTCTTCACACTGACATGTAACACCCTCATTTCCTCCTCCTGGCTTTTATGATGCTTCCCACCAGAAACACCATCTCCGGCCCAACCTCCTATCATCTTTCTGGATGGGTCGCTCTTCTTTCAGACTCTTGCTGGACTACTCTCCCCTTTGACCCTTGACCCCACATACTCTACTTGGGTGGGCTACTTCTGTTAATTGCACTGACCTGAGGGAAGGGCCTGGGCATCTTTTCTGGTGTCCTCCTAGCATAGGCTAAACATGTTGGTTAATTGGTCGGTTAGCTGACTGATCAGTTGGTGGAACAAGTTGCCAGAAAAACACTCCCTGCACTAAGCCAGAGGGAGAAGATGGGAAGGCCGAATGAGAAGGGGAAAGCTCAGCGTTTTTCCCCCCAGGTTCTTTTCCCTTTATTGAGGTATCTTGACAGATAACATTATATTACTTTCAGGTATACAACATAATGATTTGGTACTTGTACATATTGCAGAATGATCACCATAATAAATCTAGTTAACATCCATCACCATACATAGTTATGTAACTGAACCCATGTGAGTTCGCTTCTTGAGGAGTCAGAAACTGCACCGGCTTCATTTGTTGCACAAAGAAAACTTGTATTTGCAGCAGATAAGGAGATCATGGGGGAATGGCTTCAAAAGCAGTAACTCCCAAGGGTGAATGGGTTCCTTTTATTTAGGGTTAGGATGAATATTCAGATAGGGAGGCCTTGTCATGGTATATAGACGTGGGCATAAGGTCACACATGCACCTTAAGGCAACATGCCTATACATACAGTGTATGTTAGGTAAATGGACCGTGTGCTCCTCCTTGGGTGGAGATTTTATTATTATAATGAGGTAAAGGTAATTGCTGGTCTTTCCAGAGGTCACTCTGTGGTTTATCTGCACAAGCACAATTCAGGGGTTTAGTACAGTCTATTCACCATCCTCCTCCTCCTCATCCTCCTCCTCCTCGTCCTCGTCCTCCTTGTCCTCGTCCTCCTCGTCCTCGTCCTCCTCTTCCTTGTCCTCCTCCTCCTCCTCCTCCTTGTCCTCGTCCTCATCCTCCTCCTCCTCATCCTCCTCCTCCTCCTCGTCCTCGTCGTCCTCCTCGTCGTCCTCCTCGTCGTCCTCCTCCTCCTCCTCCTCGTCCTCCTCCTTGTCCCCCTCCTCCTCCCCCTCCTCCTCCCCTTCCTTCTCCTCCTCCCCTTCCTTCTCCTTCTCCCCTTCCTTCTCCTCCTCCCCCTCCCCCTCCTCCCCCTCCTCCTCCCCCTCCCACTACTACCACCACCACTACTACTACTCCCATACTACTACTGCTGCTACTGCCGCTGCTACTACTACTACCACCAACAGCAACAACATTAATAATGCCCACAACAATCACACTGGCCATTTCTGAGCACACACGGTGCTCCAGATTAGCAAAAATGTTCTCTTGACTTCTCACATCAATCTTGTTAGGTAGGTGGTGTTATCCCCATGTTACATCCTAGGAAACAGAGATTCAAAGAGGTTCTGTCATTTGCCCAAGTTTATGCATCTCGTAAGCGGGAGAATTGGAATTTGACTCTGGTTTGGCTGATTCCAGAGCCTGTGCCCTTTGCACTTCTCTGCAGAAGCAGCTGAGACACTGAAGCACACCAGGAAAAGGGAGGACAAAATACAGGGAATAAAGGAATGGTACTACCTTTTCTGAGCATTTGCCATAAAGACCGTTGGAGGTGAAAGTGGCAGAAAGGAACCCAAATGAGGGGAGCTGACAGCAGACCCAGTGGGAGGAAGCCAGCATGGCATCATTGTAGGGAGGAGAAACAAGGATTTCTGCCTGGAAACTTTGCCCAGGGGCTTTGCGGTGGGCAGCCTTTACTTAACAGCAAATATATCCAAAGCAACATAGGGGATTAGGAAAAAGGAAGTCAGGCTGAGGCTAATTTCATGAAGGGAGCCAAGCCTTGCTTCACTTACTTAGCTTTCATCACTTGGCACTTCTGGTACCCACTATGTGCTGGGTTCTGGGCAAGGCGCTGATTATAGTTGGACAAATTGGAGTCTCTTGTCTTTAGGAAACCTAAAGGCCTGCTGGGAAATACATTTAAGTCTTTGGCATTTGGGACTTTACTATTATAGTTTCAACTACTCTTTGGCAACGGGGCGGGGGGTGGGGGGGTAAGGTCTGGATTAGTGGTACTCAAATGCACATTGCAATCACCTGGAGAGCTCTTAAATGCCTGGGTTTCACAGCCAGAGATTCTGACTTAATTAATCTAGGGTGCTTCCTGGCCATTGGGATGTTTCAAAACTCCCTGGATGGGCCTTCTGAGAGAAGTGGTTTGTTCCAGGACTGGGCAGAGAAAATACAAGTCTAGAGCATTTGTGGTAAGAAAGTGCTCCAAAAAGGATGGAGGCCTAAATGAAATGAGTATCATTAATTAAATCCTGGATTGGAAAAAGAACATTAGTGGAAAACCAGGCAAAATTCAAATAAGTGTGTTTAGTTAGTAGTAATGCACCAATGTTGGTTTCTTAGTTTTGACAAATATATCATGGTTATGTAAGATGATAGTATTGGGGGAAGCTGGGTGAAGGATATACAGAAACTCTGTGTACTGTCTGCAGTTTTTTTCTGTAAATCTAAAATAATTCCAAAAATAAAAATTCTATTAATAAAAATAACATGAAAAAAGAGAGTGAGGAGTGGGAATAAGTCAAAAGGACGCAGGAACCAATCTGAAAGAGCTCCCAATGGCCAAAGCTGGAATTATTTGAGTAACAAAGTAAGTAACAATAGAATAAAATAAATATTCATGAGTCCATACTAATATAAGTAGTTGAACGAAGGAATAAATGAATAAATAAATAGAGGAGAAGGAACAGCTCTTCCTTACAGAATTCTCATTAATAAACGGAAAAATCACCATTAACTAGAACATCCCAGCAGTAATTGTTGCAAATACTAGCCATTAGTAAGCGCTAAAATTAATGGATGAAAGTTTGAGGAGAAGCAGAATATTCATAGTGTCACAGTATCTCCCCTAAGTTATTTATTAATTACAAAGGGGGAAATGGTACTTTTTACATTAGAGACGCCTAACACCACCAGGAATAAGACATACTAACATCATGTACTCCCTGTGAATACATGCCAAAAAGTATTACCTCAGTCAAATTATGGGAAAACATCAGAAAAACCCAAACTGAGGAATATTCTACAAAACAACTGAGTAGTACTCTTCAAAAAAGGGAATGTCATAAAGATAAAGACCAAGAACAGACTGGAGGAGACTAACTAGATATGTGGTAACTAAATGTGGGATCCTGGATTGGTTCCTGGGAAAAAAGAAAGGATGTTAGGGGAAAAACTGGTGGCATTTAAATAAAACCTGAAGCTTAATTAATGATATTGTATCAATGTTAATATCTTGATTTTCATAATTGTACTATGCTTATGTACATATGGATGGCTGAAGTAGAAGGGTATATGAAGTAGAGGGTATATGGGAGCTCTCTGTACTATATTTTGCAACTCTTCTCTAAGTCTGAAATTATTTTAAAACAAAACTTAAACAAACAAAATCAAACCATCTCCCTCATGATTCTAATGGGGCAGCCATGGTTGAGAATAGCCTCTAGACCCATGTTTCTCAAACTTTAATGTGAGTATGAATTACCTGGGGATCTTGTTAAAATGCAGATTCCGGTTCAATAAAATGTAGGTTGTAGCCTGAAGTCTGCAATTCTAATAAGCTTGTGGGTAATGTGATGCTGCTGATCCAAAGACCATACTTTAAGACTATGAAATAATCTATCACTTTCCTGAGGCATGAATTTGTTTGCGTACCTTTTAAAGCTGGATTGTAGGCACCAGTTACTGCAGCAGCGAGTGATGCCAGCAGCCTGCTCAGCAGCCATGTCCTCGCTCAGCCTTGGCCTTTTCTTCTTCTGCTCGTATACAGAGTAATTTTCTTACAATAATTGACTGTATTTGAGGGAGGAATTTTAGGGCATAGTGTCGTTTATAGAGCCAATATCCTCTGTAGTGTAAGCCCCATGTCGTAAGCAGAAAAATGGTCCTCCAAAGATGTACATGCTCTAATTCCTGGAACCTGCGGTAGGTTACCCTCCATGGAATAAGGAATTTTAAAGATGTGATTAATATTATGGAACCTTGAGACTGGGAGATTATCCTGGATTATCAGAGAGGGCCCAATCTAATACATGAAAAATTGAGAACCTTTTCTGGGTGCAGTGAGAGAGAGATGGGAAGACAGAAGAGAAGGAAGGAGAAATTTGAAGCATGAAAGGGAATCAATCAGCCATTGTTGGCTTTGAAGATGGAAGAAGGGGGCCATGAGCAGGAATGTAGGCAGCCTCTAGAAGCTGGAAGGGCAAAGAAATAGATTCTCCTCTGGAGCATCTAGAAAGAATGCAGTCCTGCCAACTCATAGGCCTAGTGAGACCTGTGTAAGACTCCTGACTTACAGAACTGTAACATAATAAACGTGCGTTGTTTTAAGATGCTAAATTTCTTTATGCAAAAAAAGCATAAATATTTACAAGGAACCAAAAGATTATACAGAGGGTTCCAGGATCTCTCTCCAACTCTGGCGCAAATTCCTATCCATCATGGCTAGAGATCGAATTCTTCCAGACTTTGCACCCTCCTCAATGTGGCTTATCTCTTTGTCCTGTCCACACTTCCAAGTTTACTCTTACTTTCTCCTTGACTATACAGTTGAGCCTTGAACAACATACCAATCCCGGTGCAATAGAAAATCTACATATAACTTCTGACTCTCCAAAACTTGACTACTAATAGGCTACTAATGACCAGAAGCCTTACCAATAACATAAATAGTCGATTAACACATTTCATATAATACATGTATTATATACTGTATTCTTATAATAAAGTAAGCTAGAAAAAGAAATGCCATTAAGAAAATCATAAGGATAAGAAAATACATTTATAGTACTGTACTGTATTTATCAAAAAAGATCTGTGTATGAGAGGACGTGCACAGTTCAATCCCTTGTTGTTTGAGGGTCAACTGTATTCTTTGTTTTTGCACTTGCACATTTACATCAGGTAGAGTCTTTTTTAACTGGTTTCTTCAGAGACTTGACTTCAATACACATGACTGAGGACAATTCTTATAAAGGAGAATGCTGTGTGGATAACAAAGTTTTCTTTTTCTCCCCTTAACTGTGTTCTCAAGACCATATTCTGTAACAGTTGGAGAGGATTTTTTTTTTTTTAACACTTTGAAGGTGGGAAGAATCACTTTTGGCTTGAGTTTCCATCTCATAGAGTCATTTCCTATTTCCTGGTTAGTGTCCTAGCAGAAAAGGAATCATTCTTCATGCAGTGCCATGGTACTTTCTATGTAACTCTATTAAATGTTGCCTGGCCTCAGTAGTTCATGGGCATTACTGTTTTTCCATCTCACACCCAGTGTACATGTGTTATATAAACCTGGGCAAAACAGAGATGATATTTGGAATACACTATACAAATAGCATAAGGATATTAAAGACGTTACCTTTAGGGCTCAAAAAGAAGCAGCAGTTTTCATTTTGATACAGGAATGAGACTATTTTGCCCACAATGGATTTGTGAATGGATTCTGTGAAGTTCCACAGGTAGAAGAGAGTCACACAAGTGCAAATTATTGCATTAACACAATGGAACCACCTAAAGGTTGGGACATCTCTTGCTGTTTTCCTGCCCTAGGTGCCTTCTTATGAAGAAAGACATACTGGGTAATTCAACCTCAGAGTGTGTTGCTTAAATCCTTAAGTGACCTAATCATCAGGTTACCCTCCCTAAACAGGTCTCCCTCACTGATTTAATTGACTGGACCTAATTATAGAACTTCACATTTTTCTTAGGTGCATTTCATTTTGAATTTATCCCATCATGATAAACTCTCTTTTTAATGTTTATTTTATTTTTGAGAGAGACAGAGCTTGAGGAGGGGAGGTGCAGAAAGAGAGAGGGAGACAGAATCTGAAGCAGGTTCTCTCTGAGCTGTCAGCACAGAGTCTGATGCGGGGCTCAAACCCACAAACTGTGAGATCATGATCTGAGCTGAAGTCCGATGCTTAACTGACTGAGCCACCCAGGCACCCATCATGATCTTTTAAAATATATCCTGTCATTCATATAATCAGAATTAATACTATTAATATGTCATGATATTATGGTTGTATTTTTTAATTGAAATTGTGTTGAGGAAATTCTAGATTCACATTCAGTTTTAAGAAATAACATAGGGATTGGGGCACCTGGGTAGCTCAGTCAGTTGAGTGTCAGACTCTTGATTTCGGCTCAGGTCATGATCTCACAGTCATGAGGTGGAGCCTGTGTTGGGCTCTGCACTGACAACTTGGCCTGCTTTGGATTCTCTCTCTTCCTCTAGCTCTGCCCCTCCCCCGCTCACATGAGAATGCACACATGGGTTCTCTCTCTCTCTCAAAATAAATAAATAAACTTAAAAATAAAAGAAATAATACAGGGACCCCAGTTTCCCCAGTGGTATTTTGGAGAACGGTAGCATAATATCACAACCAGTATGTTGACATCATTGATACAATTCTGTCTTGTTCTGATTTCTCCAGTTTTTTTTTTTTTTTAACGTTTTTATTTATTTTTGAGACAGAGAGAGACAGAGCATGAATGGGGGAGGGTCAGAGAGAGGGAGACACAGAATTGAAACAGGCTCCGGGCTCTGAGCTGTCAGCACAGGGGCCCGATGCGGGGCTCGAACTCACGGACCGCGAGATCGTGACCTGAGCCGAAGTCGGCGCTCAACCGACTGAGCCACCCAGGCGCCCCAGATTTCTCCAGTTTTACTTGTACACATTAGTTTATGTGTGTGTGGACAAGTGTGTGTATACGTTTGTGTGTTTGCAACCACAGTCAGCATACTGAAGAGTTCAGACATCACAATGATACCTCCTGTTGCCTTTTTATAACTATACCCAGCTCCCTCTTACCACCCTCACTTCCCCACTGTTTCTAACCTCTGGCAACCACTAATCTGTTCTCCATTTCTAAAATTTTATAATTTCAAAATGTTATATAAATAGAATCATACAGTATGTAACTTTTTGGGATTGGCTTTTTTTATTCAGCAAAGTTCCCTGGAGATTCCTAAGTTGTTTTGTGTGTCACTAATTGGTTCCTTTTAGTATTCTATGGATGGATATTCTATAATTTGTTTAACCATTCAGCTCTTGAAGGACATATAGGTTGATTCCAGTTTGTCTATGGACATTGTGTACAGATCTTTTGTGATAGAAGTTTTAATTTCTTTGGGATAAATGCCCAAGAGTACAATTGCTGGGTTGTATAGTAATTATAAGTTTAGTTTTACAAGAAACTGCTAATGTATTTTCCAGAATGGCAAATACCATTTTACATTACCACCAGCAATATATGAGTGATCCACTTTCTCTGCATCCTCACCAGGATTTGGTTTTGTCTTTTTTTTTTTTTAATTATTTATTTTATTTTAGCCATCTGGATAACTGTGTGTTGCTATTTCATTGTGGTTTTAACTTGCATTTTCCTAATAGCAAATGGTGTTGAACATCTGTTCATGTACATATTTTCCATCTGTACATTCTCTTCAGTGACATGTCTCTTCATGTCTTTTGCCCATTTTCTAATTATTTGCTTTTCTACTGTTGATTTTTAATAGTTCTTTACATGTTCTAGACATGAGTCCTTTGTGAGATAGGTAGTTTTCTAATATTTTCTCCCATTCTGTAGCTTGTCTCCTCCTTCTCTTAATAGGTTCTTTTGCAGAGCAAAAGATTTTAATCTTGGGGCCTGGGTGGCTCAGTTGGTTAAGTGTCTGACTTTAACTCAAGTCATGATCTCACAGTTTGTGAGTTCGTGCCCTGCATTGGGCTCTCTGCTGTCAGCACAGAGTATGCTTCAGATCCTCTCTCCCCCACCCTGCCCCCTGCCCTGCCTCTCTCCTGCTCATTCTTGCTGTCTCGCTCTCAAAATCAGTCAATAAATAAATAAACCAAAAAAAAAAAAAAAGATTTTAATTTTGATGATGCTCAGCTATAAATTTTTCCTTTTATGAATCTAGGTTTTGGTGTCAAGAGTAAGAACTCTTTGCCTAGCCCTGAAAATTTTCTCCTTTGTTTTTTCTTAAAAGTTTTAGAGTCTACATTTTACATTCAGTCTATCCTTTTTTTTGAGAGAGTGCATGTACATGCGTGTGTGAGAGGGGGAGGGGCAGAGGGAGAGGGAGAGGAAAATCTTCAACAGGCTCCAATCCTAGCACAGAGCCCTACGAGGTTCAATCTCACCATCTGTGAGATCATGACCTGAGCCGAAATCAAGAGTCTGATGCCCAACCAACTGAGCCACCCAGGTACCCCTCTATGGTCCATCTGAGTTCATTTTAAAATAAGGTGCAGGGTTTAGGTTGAGATGTATTATTATTATTTGCCTTGCAGATGTCCTATTGCTTTAGTATTGTTTGTTGAAATGGCTATTCATCTTCTATTGAATTACTTTTGTGCCTTTGCCAAAAATCAGTTGAGTATATTTGTGTGGGTCTATTTCTGGGATCTCTATTTTGTTTCATTGATCTATGTGTCTTTTTTTTTTTTTTTTTTTTTTTTTTTTTGGCCAATACCACACAATCTCAATTACTGTAAGTCTTGAAATTGGGTAGATTTATTCCTCTCATTTTATTCTTCTTCAAAATTGTTTTCTTATACATTTGAGATAAAGCTTATCTCTATCTACAAAAATCCTTGATGGGCTTTGATAGGAATTACATTAAATCTGTATATGAACTTGGGGAAAATTACCATTTTAATTATGTTGAATTGTCCAGGCCTTTAACACAGTATGTGTCTCCATTTATTTAGTTTGGCCTTGAAATCCTTGACCAGCATTGTGGAGTTTTCTCTCTACAGATCCTAGATATGTTCTATACCTAAGATTTATTACTATTTCATTTTTTTGAGTGATTGTAAATAGCATTTTTAATTTTGGTATATAAATGTTCATTGCTAATATATAGAAATACAATTAATTTTTTATGTTTATCTTGTATCCTATAATAATATTTGTTGAACTCAGTTATTAGTTGTAAGAGGTTTTTGTTTTTGTTTTTGCAGATTCTGTGGGATCTTCTCTTTTTTTAAGACTTTATTTTATTTTTATTTTTTTTCAAGTGTATTTATTTTGAGAGAGAGAGAGAGTGCCTAAGTGGGGGAGGGACAGATTGAGAGAGAGAGAGAAAGAGAATCCCAAGCAGGCTCGGTAGTGTCAGCACAGAGCCCAGTGTGGGGCTTGAAGCCACAAACTGCAAGATCATGACCTGAGCCAAAGTCAGATGCTTAACCAACTGAGTCACCAAGGTGCCCCTTTATTTTTTTAAAGTATTCTCTACACCCAATGTGGGGCTCACCCTCACAATCCTGAGATCAAGAGTCGCATGCTCTACTGACTGATCCAGCCAGACACCCTCATTCCATGGGAATTTCTACATAGCCTATCATGTCATCTGCAAACAGGGAGAGTTTTATTACTTCCTTTCCAATCTGTAATGCCTTTTACTTCTTTTGTTTGATTCATGACAGTTGCTAGAACTTTCAGGATTATGTTGAATACAAGTGGTGATTTCAACTACATGGTTGGGACTCAAGGGTATTATGCTAAGTGAAATTAGTCAGAGAAAGACAAATATCATATGCCTTCACTCATATGAAGACTTTAAGTCACAGAAAAGATGAGCATAAGGGAAGGGAAGCAAAAATAATATAAAAACAGGGAGGGGGACAAAACATAAGAGGCTCTTAAATATGGAGAACAAACAGAGGATTACTAGAGGGGTTGAGGAAGGGAGGATGGGCTAAATGGGTAAGGGGCATTAAGGAATCTACTCCTGAAATCATTATTGCACTATATGCTAACTAACTTGGATGTAAATTAAAAAAAAAAAAAAAAGTGGTGAGAATGAACATCCTTGCCTTGTTCTTGATTTTAGGGGGAAAACATTGAAGTCTTTCACCATTAAGTAAGGTATTATGAGTAGGTATTTTGTAGATGGTCTTTATCAAATTGAGATAACTCCCTGCTGTTCTTTTTTTTTTTTTTTTAACGTTTTTAAATTTATGTTTGAGAGAGAGAGAGACAGAGCATGAGTGGGGGAGGGGCAGAGAAAGAGGAAGACACAGAAGCCTAAGCAGCCTCCAGGCTCTAAGCTGACAGCACAGAGCCTGACATGGGGCTTGAACTCACGAACTGCAAGATTATGACTTGAGATCATGACTTGAGCCAAAGTTGGATGATTGAGCCACCCAGGCGCCCCTTCCTGCTGTTCTTAACATGAAGAGAGATGTCTTCTTTTTAAAATCATGAATGAGTGTTAGATATTATGAGTACTTTTTTTGTGTCAATTGATATGACTGTAGGATTTTTCTTCTTTAGCTTTTTGATATGGTGGATTACATTAATTGATTTTCAAATGTTGAACTAGCCTTGTGTACCTGGAATAAATTCCACTTTGTTATGGTGTATAATCTTTTTTATACATTATTGAGTTGGGATTGCTAGTATTTTGTTCAAGATTTTTGCATCTAAGTGCATGAGATATATTGTTCTGTTGGTTTTTGTTTTTGTTTTTAAAATATATACTATCTTTGATTTTGGTTTCAGGGTAATACTGGCTTCATAAAATAAGTTGGAAAGTTCTTTTATTTTGTGGGAAGAGGTCGTATAAAATTGGTGTTAATTAAAAAAAAATTTGGTAGTGTTCTCCAGGGAAACCATTGCCTGGAGATTTCAGTTTTGAGAGTCTTAAAGTTATGAATTATAGCTGTATATTTACATAGCTATGTGATACCTATATATCTGACTAGAGAAATATTTTGAATACTTTAGCAGAGGAAGGATGTCAGAGAGAAACATGCCCCACCCTCTTGTGCCACCCCACTGCAGCTGGCTCTTTTTCTTTTCATCCCTGGGGTGATTGCAAAATTGAGTGGGGAGGGTAAGAGGCCTTCCTGTGGGTACCCCAGGTGTTTCCTTGCAGGGCAAATCGTGGATGCCAAGAGTAGGATGGAGGTGTAACACTGGGATCCTACATTAGAGAAGCAAGGGCATCAGCCCCCCTTCCCCTCATGGTCACAGGGCTTGATAATGAACAACAGGTGCCAATCTGGACACAAGCACAGAGATGAAAAGGCCCCTGGTGAGGGCCCCAGTTCCCCCCACACTGTGCTACTGATGTTATCACTGTGGTTGTAACAGCAAAGGGAGGCAGGTATTAGGGACTAAAAGAGAGGTGTGTCAAAGTGGGAGTAGAAGAACCACAGCAGAAGATCCAGACTGCACCCTTGGCTGCATGCAGGGATGAATCCCAGGACTGCCCACCTCCTTAGGAGTGCAGCTTCAGTTTCACAGGTCTCTTTGATTCTGTGTGAAAACCATAGACCCACTGTGTGCACACCCTGGGCACACCACACACCTGTGTGAGCAGATGATTGTGTCCCAGCTGCCTCAGGGGCCTGCAGTCTGCCTGGAGTGGAGTCTACCATCTGGCTTGGTGCCCTTCTGGATTGGATTCCTTCCACAGCAGACCTGAGCCTGTATTTCCCAGCTGGCAGCTGACTCCCCATTTGACTTTTGGGGGATGTGAAGGGATGTGCTTTGGTACCCGAGTGGCAATAGTGGAAGGAAGTAATGAGAAAGGGGCAGGAACCTGCATAGGTTTAGTCACATGGTCAGTGGCAGAGTCAAGGCCTGCATCTAGGTGGATCTGACATAAGAGTTGTAAATAATGTGGTTTAGTTTTCTCATTTATACAGTGGAGAAACCAATGGTCCTTACTTCACAGTATGATCATGAGGATTAAGTGAGATAATCATGTAACAATGTAACACATGGCCTAGATAGAACATGGTAAGTGCTTAATAATATCAGCCATTATAATTACTCTTAATATGCCATTTATCACCAAAGGAAGAATTACAATGACGATAGCAACAATTTAGCATTAACGCAAGTATGATAAAATTAGAATTGTTTCAGTTTTATTGACATGTGAGGCCTTTCATTAGATACTAATTTGAAGCTGTGACATTCCCCTGATATGAGTTCAAGTGTCAGCCTGTCTAACTACCTCAATCCCAGATGGAGTGGCCATCCTGCCTGCCCCTCAGAACCTCTCTGTACAATCAACCAACATGAAGCATCTCTTGACGTGGAGCCCAGTGATGGTGCCTGGAGAAATAATATACTATTTCGTTGAGTACCAGGGGTGAGTTTGATTTGTTTTGTTTTGTTTTTAATTTTTCTCCCTTAAAGAGTAGTTGATTCCTGGAGATACAGTCGTCATGCCAGAGCTGAAGGAGGCTTGGTGAGCCCAGGGATAGATTATTTTCCACGATCTGCCTCCTCTGTTTGCATGGGCATTGGGACAGTTGAAGAAGCAAGGGAAATTGTGCTGTAGATTTTACAGTGAGCTCTCTGGGAATACAAGTGTGTATAAACACATTCTGGTAGAGCTTCTTTTCAACAGTGAGCCAACTGTCCAATGCTAAAGAAAATCTTAAGAAATGAGTTTGGCTCTGACTTGAGGTGGATAAATCATTGGAGTCACAGATCTTTTGGAGGTGGGGGAGGCCTCAGTTTTCCTGACTATGATCTTGCCTGTAGGAGCCAAAACAAATCATGATCCTAAAGATTAGCAGGACCTGGGGTTAGGCAGGATCTACTCTTCTTCAGGTGCCCAGGCTCTGAGAGCTCTTGAGAAGAGACAGGGACACAGAAGGCTCTCAATATGTTTCATTAACAGTAAATACACACTGAACACCTATGTGTGTAGACATTTCTCTAGGCTCAGGGGTACAGATGACAAGATTTCTAGGTATAGGGAGCTTCCATTTAGAAGAGGAGACAGACAGTAAAATGGTAAAGAATCAAATACACTAGGTCTACACTGTCCAGTGTGGTAGCACTAGACACAGATTGCTACTTAAATTTAAATCAGTTAAAATCACATTAAAGCATCTGTTTTTCAGTCATACGAGTCACATCACAAGTTCTTAATAGCCACATGTGGCTAGTGACTACCATATTGAACAACACCGATATGGAAAATGTTCTATCAGGCCGCACTGCTCTAGGCGGTTTCAGATATGTTTAAGCCGGTACCTGAAGGACAGGAGGAGCATTGTGAACAGCAGGGATGGAACATTTGAGCCACAGTGAACAGGTAGTCACAGGTCCTAAGGTAATAAGAGCTCAGCATGGGAGGAATGGCAAGGAGGCCAGTGTAGAGGGAACATCATGTTTAGGGGCAGAGAAGGCCAGAGAGTGTTACAGGTCCCAGGGAAGAGTTTGGAATCTGTTCTAAGTGCTTTGGAAGCCATTAAGAAGAGAAATGTTACGATCTGTTGAGTGATGAATGGTTTGAAGAACACCAGAAGTGGAAGCTGAGTCAGGAGACCACAGCAAAGCCAGGGATGAAAGTAGTCAAGATTGAGGGGGTGCTGTGGAGATGGAGAGGCCAGGACAGATTGGGGTTTATGCCTAGTTTTCCCTTGTCCCGTGATAAAAGAAGTAAGAAAGTATGGATGGTGGGTGAAGGAGGTGGATGGAGGAACTGGAGAAAGGAGCAAATGTTTCTTTTGCTGATCCATAAAAAGCAGGTCAGTGAGGCAGTTACTTGCACCCATCATTGAGCCTAGGTAGAAGGGACTGGTATGACACGATGTCCTCTTCTCCTTGGCCAGAGAGTACGAGAGCCTGTACATGAGCCACGTCTGGATCCCCAGCAGCTGGTGCTCACCCACCAAAGGTCCTGAGTGTGACATCACTGATGACATCACTGCCACTGTGCCGTACAATCTCCGTGTCAGGGCCACCCAGGGGTCAGAGACCTCAGCCTGGAGCACCCTGAAGCCTCCCTTCAATCGAAATTCAAGTAAGGCACTTCTCTTCTTACTCCCCCATCCCCGTTGGCCTCCCCTTCAGGAACCAAATTCACTGAGAGTTTCAGAATTCTTGTTAGCATCAAATTAGCCTTCAACACAAACAGTCCTAACTGGTCCATTTATTTATTTGTTGTAAATGTTTATTTATATTGAGAGAGAGTGGGTGTGCATGTGTGGGTGGGGGAGGGGCCAGAGAGAGAGGGAGAAAGAGAATCTCAAGCTGATAGCCAAGAGGCCGATGCAGGGCTCCATCATGACCTGAGATGACATCAAGAGTCAGATGCTTAACCGACTGAGCCACCCAGATGCCCCCTAACTGGTCCATTAAAAAAAATTGTCAACCGCTAAAATAAATAAATAAATAAATAAATAAATAAATAAATAAAAATTGCCACTGCTTCCCACATGCCCTCTCATTTTGGAAGAGACTTTGGAAGTCATTCCTGGCTGTCTCTGTCAGGGTCTGCAGGTGGTGGGGAACATGGAAGGATTGGGTAGAAATCAGAACATGAGGGAGGCCAAGGTAGAAGGGGCTGAGGAAGGTGAAGACAGATTTGAAAGGGAAGTTGGCCCTCTAGAGTCAGAGTGGTATGATTCAAATCCTAGCTCAGCCACTTGATAGCTGGCTCCCTGCCTTCTCACCCATAAGAAGGGCAACAGTTTGCCTCACTGGGTAGTTGTGGGGACCATATAAGGTGTACTATGTAAGTGTTCAGGGCAGTGCTGTCCTATCATAGCACTCAGCTACTGGTAAGTGTTATTATTATTATTATTACCTCGGGGATGCCCAGAGTTGAGAGCCAGAGAGACGAGAAAGGAAGAGGTGGGGGCAGGAGTGAGACCCCCAGAATGGGATATCAATAGGAATTTTGGTGCAAAATGTGGGCTTCTCTGCCCAGGCCTCTTTCCCCGGGCACTGAGAGCAGATACCGTGGGGGCAGTGGGATCCCAGTATGAGGCACTGGCAGAGGCTGAGGGTCACTGGAGGGTGCAGTGCCCAGGCAGCACCCAGCACCACCTCTCTCCAGCTCCTAGAATCCTGGGACTATAGCCAAGACCATCGCTGGGGACTGGCAGCTATTGTTGGAAAGGAAGGCATAGGTCAGATGGAGATAAGAAAATGCTTATAAAACTATGTGGGCAATGGTGTGCAGTAACAACTTGTGCTCGAGAAGCCCTGTGTAAACAGGAAAAGGTCTTACTGCAGGAGCAGCTGAGGAACAGGAAGGAGCCTCTATACCTGCACCAGAAGGTAGAAGATGTCATCCTCTGTGATCGCTGCGTAGGTGGAGTTAGCTACAGATTTAGGACGGAATCATGACTCCGAAAGGGGTATTAAATCTGTTCTTTTGCCTTTGAAAAGGGTCACCCTAACTTCTCCCCAGGCATGTGAAAAATCTTGTTTTAAGGCTCTTCTGAAAAAGCTCTCTTACTCTTAAGGGGAAGCCTTATTTAAAAAAATTTTTTTTTCATTGATTATTTATTTTTGAGAAAGAGAGACAGTCAGCGTGTGAGTGGGGGAGGGGAAGAAAGAGAGAGGGAGACACAGAAGCAGAAGCAGACTCCAGGCTCTGAGCTCTCAGCACAGAGCCTGATGCAGGGGCCAAACCTATGAACAGTGAGATCATGACTTGAACCGAAGTTGGATGCTTAACCGACTAAGCCACCCAGGCACCCCAGTTAAGGGGAAGCCTTGTTGAGAGTAGAGGTTCTTAACCTTGATTGCACATTCCAGTCACAGCAGAGCTTTAGAACCACATGTCTGGGGCCCATCCCCAGAGAGTCTGATTTAAATAATTAGTGTGCATTTTGTTCACTGGGAGTTTGTAACTTCCTCAGGTTGTTCTCATATATAGCTAGTTTTGAGATCAACTCATACAGAGACTAAATATCCCCACACAAGAGTCTAGAAATATGGAAAGGCATGGTCTCAAATTCCGGCCACTAACTATGTAATTATGGGCAAGTCATATAACTTCTCTGACTTCTCAATTACGTCACCTGTACCACCTTCCTAAGCTTGCTGGATGGATGAAATGAGATAAGTATGTAGAATGTACAGGACAGAGGTTCCTGCCTCAACACTGTCAAAAAATTATCCTCTGAACTGAAATGACTTTAGGACACTTTCTCTAATTCTATTCTCAATAAATTTGGAGAAGAGAGGATCCAATATTCATCATGTTTACTTAAAACTGAAGCTTCTGAACTGGTTATGTTTTGCAGTTGGTCCTTGACTTCCCGGTTCTCCTGTCCACTATCCAGGCAGCTCTTCAAGTGCCAGGAAATGCTTTGCTCTCCAAAAACTCCCTCTAGGAACTGCCTTTCCTCTGAGTATCCACTGACCTCAGTGCAGGGGGATTTATCCCAGAACACACACCACTGTACTTCCCAAGCCAAAGCCAACCATTGGGGTGGCCCTTGTGGTCATGCAGTGTCTAGATTTGATAGGCAAGTATGGATCCGTCATCAGAGGCCAGGGACAGGAGGCTGACTATGTGCACCCTTCTGTCCTTGGTCTGCTGATGGGTAAGAATCCACAGGGGCTGCTCCTGCCCTGTTTGGGATCCAGCCATATGAAAGATGGGAGTTTGTGCTTAAGCTGTAATTTCTGGAGTTGATTACTGGAATTTGTAAAGCCCTCTGACTTTCCAGCATCCCTAGTAAGAATACGAGATGAAGAATTCTTGGACCAAGAATAGAATGGCTAACCCGTCCACAGGTTGCTGATTTCCTGATGCTTGAAAGTCATCAGCAGCCAGTATATATCACTGATTTATTTGAGTTACAGTGATACACATGTCCCTGCCGGGTATGTTCATTCCAGGGGGGCAAAGAATGGACCCAACTGTTCAGTATGGAACTGAATTCATGCAGGTGTTTGGCAAGCATTATGAAATAGCATCTGCTCACTTAGATGAGTCAAGGTGAGGAGAAATTTCTGCCAAAAAAGTAAAAAGAAGAACATGGATTATAAAATTTTAAAACAGAGGGGTGACTGGGTGGCTCAGTCGGTTAAGTGTCCGACTTCAGCTCAGGTCATGAACTCATTGTTTGTGAGTTCGAACCCTGTTTTGGGCTCTGTGCTGACAGCTCAGAGCCTGGAGCCTGCTTCAGATTTTGTATCTTCTTCTTTCTCTGTTCCTCCCCCGCTCACACTCTGTCTCTTTCTCTCTCTCTCAAAAGTAAATAAAGATTTAAAAAAATAAAATAAAATTTTAAAACAGAAAGAAGTGTTTATCTGAGTACTGAGTCACTTTTCTCGAGTATGTATGCCTCTGAAGAACAGAGCAGAGGACTTTATTATGGTCAAGGAGAAGAGTGAAAAAGAATTATAGTAAGTCTTTGTCATTAAAAAATTTTATTTTGCTCATTATTCAAAAAGCATTTACTGAGCACCTGCTAAGTACAAGAGAGTATTGGTATACAGAGGTCCCCCTTATTTGCAGGGGATATGTTCCAAGCCCCCCAGTGGATGCCTGAAACTGAGAATAGTATCAAATTCTATATATACTATGTTTTTTCCTATATGTGCATACTTATGGTAAAGTTTAATTTTTAAATTAGGCACAGTAAGTAATTAATAGCAATAACTAATAACAGAAGAACAATTACAACAATATGCTGTAATAAAAGTTCTGTGAATGGGGTCTCTCCTCTCTTAAAGCACCTTAATGTGCCATACTGGCCCTCCTTCTTCTTGTAGTGATATGAGATGGTATAATGCCTAAGGGATGAGATGGAATGAGGTGCATGACACGGACACTGTGACATAGCGTTAACTACTGACCTTCTCATTGTATATCAAAAGGAGGATCATCTGCTTCCCTCCCCACCACAAGTACCTGAAACCATGGCAAGCAAAATCTCAGACACGGCAGATGATGGTACAGTTTCTGCGTGCTGAGAAGTGACATCACAGCCCTCCCTTCCCTACAACCCTAGCATGTTTCTACTGATGACTTGGTTCTGGTCTCTCAGGACAGAAATCAGTCCTGTCTGGGGCTGGCTCTGATTCTCCCCCTGTCTTGCCAACAGCCATCCTTACCCCACCTGGGATGGATGTCACCAAGGACGGCTTCCATCTGGTTATTAAGCTGGAAGACCTGGGGTCCCAGTTTGAGTTCCTTGTGGCTTACTGGAGGAGGGAGCCTGGTGCCAAGGTGAGACTTCTGGCCTTGGCCTTGGAGTCGGGCCTCAGGGATGGAGTCACAGACCTCTGAGAGGTGGGCGAGGAAAGCCGGCCCCTAAAGTGCTCACTGTCTGGGGGTGGCCCGAGCATGAACAGGCCTAGGTGGAGGATGGGAAAGGAGAGATGGGAGTAGACTGACAATCCTAGAGCCTCCTCTTGAAAGAATTGCTTTGGTCCACCCCACGCTTTGGCTTGGAGCCTTCTCGGGCCAGATTTGCTGAGGTGTGAGGGTTGCCTCTTTGCTCTAAACTCTAACATAGTACGATCCATAATATCTTTCAGTGCCTTTCTCATTCCTCATCAGCCTGTCTCCTCAGCCATTCTCCCTGGTATGTTTAGGTACAGCAGACCAGAGTGTTCTAGATTATATAGATGATTTCAAAAGCATATGAGACTGGCACAATCCTCTTAAGGGTGTGTATCTGGGTAGGGTGCAGAAGTTGGGGCAGAGAGCCAGGAACTGGCTTGTGAATAAACCTGTCTAATTAGCGGCCAGTTGGCCACCCAGAATGCCTAGATGGGACACTGCCCCATCATACTGTGGGATAATTGCTGCAGACTGGGTTGGGTGGGATGTTGGCACTCCCAGAGTGAATGGCCAAACAAACAGAAGCAGCAGAAGGGCTAGAGCTCGAGTGGGAACTAAGGGATAGCCAGACCCACCAGAGACCCCCATCCAAGATGACTTACAAAGGCTACTGTAGGCAGCATGAGGGAAACAGCCTTCATTATAAATCTGGATAGGAGGCAGTAGAGAGCTTTCACAGAGTCTATGAACAGAGCTGTCCGAGGGTGCCCCTGACCTCACAGCAGTATCTTGGGGGCCAGGCACATGCCCTACCATCTACTCAACAGGGGCTGTAATTTGGGTGTTTTCCCCTGAAAAGTGACATGTGTAGGTGGGGCAGACAATAACAATGGTTTCCAGTATTTACTTGTGCTGGGTCAGGGCTCAGTGGTAGGACATGGCATTGCCAGCCAGGCAGAGGGAGTAGTATGGGGATAGATCAGGGCCTAGGCAGGAGGGAGCATGCAGTTCCCTCAGATTCTTTGGGATGGAGCCCATTCCCCACCCTTGGAAACTGGCAGGGCCAGTGCTGAGAGAGGAGCATGTACTCTGAGTCACTGGGGCTTGGCCCAGACAAGCCTCTACAGGTACAAATGTGGAGCACAGGCCTCACCGGGTGGGTGGAGGTAGAGGGGTATACAGATGGGTGGTCAGATGGGTAAATAGATGGATGGGTGAGGAAGCATATCCTACTGGCTCCAGTGCTCTTGTGAACTGATCACTTTGGCTACACTGGCCATACCAAGTCCCCCGGCTCAGTCAGATTTCTGAACTTGAGGTGTTTGCACAAATGTTACCCTGTCAGAAAGAACTTCCCTAACCACTCTGTTTAGTCCCTTCTCATAATTCTACCTCCTTGCCCTACTTCCTTTTTCTTCACAGCTCTATCACCACCTGCCATGTGGCCTATAATTGTCTCTGTCCCCCATGTAAGCTCCATGAGTGCAGGGACTTTATTTTGTTCAATGCTATGTCTCTGTGCCTACAATAGTACCTGGCACATAGTAGGTACTTAATAAATACATGAGAATGAATGAATGAGTAAATGAGAGGGAACATTTTATATGCATCTCAGAAAGGAAATATCTAGAACTTTACTTCCTTGGCTCTTCTTGCCTTGTCCTGTCCTGCTTCCCTCAGGGTGTGACTGTTTTCTGGTCTCCTAAAGGAACATGTCAAAGTGGTGAGGAGCAGGGGCATTCCGGTGCACCTGGAAACCATGGAACCAGGGGCTGCATACTGTGTGAAGGTCCAGACATTCGTGAAGGCCATCGGGAGACACAGCCCTTTCAGCCAGGCAGAATGTGTCAAGGTGCAAGGTACGGATGGCTTGCCTGTTTCCTGGAGTCCTACATAGGTGAAGGCCCCTCCTGGTGGATGCGGGTTGTCTGCTGGGTTCCTTTAGTTCTGAGTTTGCCCTAGGTTTCACTGACCTGCCCCCGAGCTGGGTGGGTTTCTGTGGTGAAAGTATACTTTCCTGTAATTCTCTTAGAAGCAAGATTTCACCTTGGGGCTTGTTGGGGTCACTTGAGCACCTGTCTAGAACACTTTCCTCTTGAAAGCTCCCTAGGCCTGAGGCCTGATGTTGCAAGCACTTGTGAACCAGGGTGGGCTGAGGGTGCCAGAGAGGTATGAGAGTCTGACCTTGCAAGGAGGCACCCCACTGTATATCACCGCTACTTTCAGCTGGAAGGGACTTGATGGAAAGTCTGCAGAATCCCCTGGTTTGACCTAACTTTTTTCCCTTGACTTTTTTATAGTCTAAAACTTACAGTGTTAAAAAAAAATCCTTTGAAAAGAAACAAAACAATACCCCATATCCCATGATTCTGCCACTCAAGCACCACAAATGACATTTTTGTGTAACATTTTCATCTTTAAATAATTATTTAAAAAATTTAGTACTTTTGGGGCGCCTGGGTGGCTCGGTCAGTTGAGCGTCCGACTTCAGCTCAGGTCATGATCTCAAGGTCCGTGAGTTCGAGCCCCACGTCGGGCTCTGTGCTGACAGCTCAGAGCCTGGAGCCTGTTTCAGATTCTCTGTCTCCCTCTCTCTCTGCCCCTCCCTTGTTCATGCTCTGTCTCTCTCTGTCTCAAAAATAAATAAACGTTAAAAAAAAAATTAAAAAAATTTAGTACTTTCATATGATTCAAGTTTGGTGAAGAATCCAAACAACAAAGAAGTGTATAAAGTGAGAGGTACATGTTCTCCATTCTCCCCCACACCACTCAGGTTTCCTTTGGCAAGTTTGTGGTTGAATCTTCCAATCATTGTGTGATGCCAATACTCATAGGCAAAAATGGGACTGTACTGTGCTTACCATTCTGTACCTTACTTGTCTTCACTTAGAAGTATATTGTGAACATCTTTTCATGTCAGTACATGTGGACAGGCCTCATTTTTTTAAAGATTATTTATTTATTTTGAGAGAGAGAGAGAGAGAGAGCACAAGCAAAGGAGGGACAGAGAAAAGGCTCTGCATCAGTGCAGAGCCCGACGTGTGGCTCGAACTCATGAACTGTGAGATCATGACCTGAGCTGAGATCAAGAGTTGGACACTGAATCGACTGAGCCACTCAGGCATCCGGACCTACCTCATTTTTAAAGAAGATGTATAATAAGTGAATTAATCAGTGTGCCAAAATATATATAACAATATATATAATATATATGATATTATAATGTATATTATATATTCTGTGCTTTCCAGTCTTGCCATTAGAAATCAGGCTGTAGTGAACAAATTTGTGTATATCCCAATTCCCATTTTAATAGCTGAATTCCTAAGCTACCATGCCAATGTCACATAATATATTAACTTGTCTCCTATTTTGGGGTATTTAGATCTATTTCTGTGTTTTAGGTTATTTCCATTTGCTTTTGATGATGATGTTCATTGATTGATTGATTGATTCATTCATTCATTCAGTGACTACTTACTGAGCATTGACTATGTGCCAAATACTGGCCTAGTCACTGGGATACAGCAGGGCAGCCCCTGCCCTCATGGGAGCTTATTCTCTAGTTGGGGAGACGGGCTATAAACAAGTAAACAAATGAGATAGTTTCACTTGGTGGTATGTGCTATGAACAAAACACACCAGAGCATACATGGAGGTGGTGGGAGGTGCGGAGGGAGACTGGTTATGGGGCTGTTTGCCCTAGTCCAGATGTCGCCATGAACCGCTTTCTGCATATAACTGTTTCCTTCCTTGAAATTATTCTTTGGAATCCACTCAGAGGAGTAAATGAAAGGGTATGAACATTCATTTCTTGATGTGTACTGCCGAAGTATTTTACAAAATCACTGAAACAAAGCACAGTGCCCCCAGCCATATACCTGATACCACAGCCTTCTCTGTGGCCTCGCTGGCTGTGCCACCCTTCACACCGTGGGTGAGGGGTCTGACCTAGAGGGGCCCAGTGAGTTGCTCCACATCACGCAGAACAGAAAGGTGGGAACATAACCGATCACCCCTTCTGCATCTGCAGATGCTCACACCTGGCACTTTCTGATGCATGTACTGAGCATGCTCAGTACAATGACTCTGGGCTTCGGAGCCAGCCCTAGCTGTGTGACCGGGGGTAAGTCACTTAACGATAGCAGGGGCTCGATATATCATAGTTATAATGTGACTGTTTTCTGAGGTCAGTATTTTCCTCCACAATGTAAGTCAATGCCAAGAGCAAATTGTGAAACACATTTTGTTTTCAGTTACCACCAGCTCCCTTCTGTGCTGTTCTCTCTCGGCACCTCCCCCTCATCCTGCCGGTGTCCTGGCACTCTGCCTTCCTCCCGGCAGCTGCGCCGAGGTACGTGTTAACACAGCTAGTGGCCTAACACATGATGTTCCTCCCTTTCCCTTCCCAAGAAAAAGATTTTAATCTTCCCTGGGGCTTTCTGAAAACAACGCCTTAATCTGGATTCTAAGAAAAATGGTTTTAATGGTGGTAATTTTAGTCACTAAGGCAGATGTCAAATCTCAGGATGTTGGCATCTGCCGTCCTGGCCGATGTGCAGAGCCAACTCCAGGAAAAAGCAAGGGAGGCCAGGGTGGGGGACTTCACCTTCTCTGTTGTCTCCTAAGCCTGTTCTTATCTTCTCATTTCCAGGAGAGACCCTCCCCCTGGCGCTGGCCCTGTTTGGGTTTGTTGGCTTCATGCTGATCCTCGTGGTTGTGCCCCTTTCCATCTGGAAAATGGGCCGGCTGCTCCGGCACTCCTGTTGCCCCGTGGTGGTGCTTCCCGACACCTTGGTAATGATATTCTTTTTTCCTTTCAGCATGACGCTTACCAGATGGAGTTTGATGAGTCTGGCATGGGCACACATTCTGTGGCTTTACAAGCATTTGCACAAAGAGGAGAGAAGAGGATTTATAAGAATTCACTTCTTTTTTTAAAATGTTTATTTATTTTCAAGAGAGAGAACATGCAAGAGTGGGGGCAGGCAGAGAGAGAGAGGGGTACAGAGGATCTGAGCTCTGTGCTGACAGCAGAGAGCCCGATGTGGGGCTTGAATTCACAAATTGTGAGATCATGACCTGAGTGGAAGTCGGACACTTAACCAACTGAGCCACCCAGGTGAATTAGAATTCACTTCTAATTAGAGGGGCTGAGAGAGAACCTTCTTCTCTGGGGAGTGGTGGCCTTCCTCAGGCTCCCATCAGGCCACTGCTTCCTGCCCTCAGGACCTGGCACAGCCAAGAGAGCAGGTGTGTTACACCATTCAGGATGCTCGGCATTTCAAGAGTCACGCACAATCTTACACTTCTGTATTGACCTGCGAGCATTCTTGGTCCCTTGCCATAATTAAAACAGCAGCTACATCCATTCATGTTCCAACCCAACATATTCAACTCATATGCCAAGAGCCTCATTGGTTCTCAGGGCATAGTGCATGTGTGTGAAGCATGGACCATGCTTTGCCTTTGGCTGGGGGCTGGGGGACAGTCTGGACCTGGCCAGAGACTACCCATGGTTAGGGGTCCCCACCTGTTTTCTCATCTCCTTGCCAAGGCAGGTTTGAGTCTCCAATGGGGGTAGGTCCTATGCCCATGCCAGGGTGGTAGGAAAGCCAAAGCAGGCCTCCAGTATCTCCCTATGTGCCATTTTGCTAACTCCTGTGCCCCCCCATGCCACCTAGACCTCGACACTTAAAGCAGCACAAAACAAAACAAAGCAACAACAAACAAAAACAAACCCATCCCTGTCACCTCAGGGATTTCTCACAGATCTCTCCTGGCAGGAGGGAGTTAGCAGTCAGCTTCTCAGAGGCAACTAGAATCAGAAGTGCCTATGGTTCTTTATTAGCCTGGAGTCACTCTGGAAGGAGTTACTCTTATGATATCTGCATGACCCTGCGAGCACAGGCCATGCTCTCCCTGCACGTGGAAGTAATCCTCCCTGTGACCCAGTCTCCACCACACCCTCCACCCTGTCATCCTAACACCAGCTCTTTCTCTTTCTAGCGCTTCTACGTAGACCTAACTTTAGCTGACACTGGTGCAGAGTTAAGTGCCAGACACTGTTCTAAGTCTTTATATATTGACTCATTTCATTTTCCCTTTTCCATCATTGCTTACCAATGTGCATTTCATCAGCGCCCCACCAGCCCACTCTGAATGACTAAGTGGTTCACTGCCAAACAGGAAGGCACCGTGGTATAGCAAACACAGGGGGGCAGGGCCGGCCTATTCCCCTTCAGCAAGAACCCTAGGGGCTCAAAGTTGTGGGACCATTAAAGGATGTGTATTCTGGGGGTGCCTGGGTGCTGCAGTCGGGTAAGCGTCTGACTCTTCATCTCAGCTCAGGTCATGATCTCACAGTTCCTGAGCACAAGCCCCGCATCAGGTCTCTGCAGGAATGGTGTGGAGCCTGCTTGGGATTCCGTCTCTCCTTCTCTCTGACCCTCCCTCTGCTCGTGCTCTTTCATTCTCTCTCTGTCCCTCTCTCTCAAAAAAATAAAGATGTGTCTTCTGCAGTTGTTGGAGTAGTGTTTTATAAATATCAATTGGGTCAAAATATTTGATCATACTGTTCAGATATTTTGGTATAGTTCTATTAGTTATTGAGAGTGAGACAACAAAATCTCCAGCTAGGAGAGTAGATGTGTCTATGTTTGTCAATTTTTCCTTCATGTATTTTGATACTCTGTTTTGGGTGCATGCATATTTATAATTGTCATGTCTTCCTTAATAATTGAGACTTTTAGGGGCACCTGGGTGGCCCAGTCGGTTAAGTATCTGACTTAGGCTCAGGTTATGGTCTCATGGTTCGTGGGTTTGAACACTGCGTTGGGCTCTGTGCTGACAACTCAGAGCCTGGACCCTGCTTCGGATTCTATGTCTCCTTCTCTCTCTGCCCCTTCCCTGCTCATGCTCTGTCTCTGTCTCAAAAATGAATTTTAAAAAATATATAAACAATAATTGAGACTTTTATTATCATAAAGTGTCCTGCTTTATCTCTGGCAATATTCCTTATCCTGATATCTGTATAACTTTTTGTTATTTACTGTTTGAACAGCCTATCTTCTATCCATTTTACTTTATACTTATCCATATCCTCATATTTAAAGTGTGTCTCTTGTAGCAGCATATGTTGGTCTTAAAATTTTATTTTTTTAATAAATCCATTCCAATAATCTCTGCCATTTAGCTGGAATGTTCAGTCCATTAACACTGAACTCTGGTCCTCTCACCATCTAACTTTTGTGTTTGCATCCATATCTGTCACTGTTCATGGCACCAAGAGAGACTTGCCCTCAGTCGGGGAACTGTAAAAAATGTGAAACTCACCCAGTGATGTTATCTTCTTTCAAGTGTCAACTGTTCATTGCTCTCCAGTGACCTAAGGAAGTTGATTTTATATTTTGATCAGTTTTTTTTAAGTTTATGTATCTTGAGAGAGACAGAGGGAGCATGAGTGAGGGAGGGGCAGAGAAACAGGGAGAATCCCAAGTAGGCCCTGTGCTGTGAGTGCAGAGCCTGATGCAAGGCTTGAATCCATGAAACCATGAGGTCATAACCTGAGCCGAAACCAAGAGTCAGATGCTTAACTGACTGAGCTATCGAGATGCCCCATGTTTTGACCAATTTTTAAAGTTGTTATCTGTAGGAGGATTGGTCTGATCAGTGCTCCTCCACCATAAGTGGAGTGAAAGAGAAGGTCCTGGACCAATCCAAAATGATAACGGTAGGATAGCATCCCTGTCTGAGGCAGGTCATAGCTCTTCTTTTCCACATGTGGTAAAAAATTTAGCCTTCCTCGGCTGGACTCCATCAAACCATCTTTTGTGGTTTTCCTCTCAACTCTGTTACTCATGCTCACCCTCTACTCACAGGGTATTCCATTCCTAACACACTCTCTCATTTTTCTTCTTCTAGTCTACATTCAGCAGCCCAGCAGAGGTCCCTCCTTACTGCAGGATGAGGGACATAGGATCCTTCCAAGACCCAAAGTGAGTGACAGAGCAAAGGGCCAGGAAAGAACCATGTAAAGGGTCAGTTGCTTATAGAATTTCAGGTACACAGGAAGAGCCCTCAAATGGCAAGAAGTCCTAGGAATTCTAATGCATTAAGAGCCACACTCTAGGAGTGCCTGGGTGGCTCAGTTGGTTAAGTGACTGACTTTGGCTCGGGTCATGATCTCACAGTCTGTGAGTTTGAGCCCCGCGTTGGGCTCTGTGCTGTCAGTTCAGAGCCTGGAGCCTACTTTGGATCCTGTGTCTCCCTCTCTCTCTGCCCCTCCCCTACTCACGCTCTGTCTCTCAAAAAAAAAAAAAAAAAAAAGAAAAAAAAGAATAAATGTTAAAAAAAATTTTTTTTTAACTAGCGTTTGGAGAAAACCAAACAACTTTAGAGGAGACCAGAAATAAGGATATTCTATGAGAATATGACCACTTTTATCCATGGGAGATAGATACCACTATCCTTGCCTACCTTTCCCTTCTCTGTTCTTAACCATCCTCCCTACATCATTCTGGTGTCTGTTCCTGTGCACATTCCTTTCCATAAGGTTTTTAATTTTTATTCTTTTTCTCCCTAGATGTTTTCAGTGAACAATTTCTCTGAGTATATGTATATTTCCCATAGTGCTGTATGAGAACTCAATCACTTGTGTTCATTAAATCCCAAACAGATTCTGGAGCTGTATGTCACCACCACCCTCTCTCCTACCACAGCCTTGACTTTAGTACAGCCTAGCTGTACTTCAACATTTGCCTTAGTGATAATCTTCTAAAGTACTAAAAAGCAACTTCCAGCCATCTTTGCAAAACCCACACATCTTTCTAATCAAACTTTGGAAAATTACCAAGTGGAAATCCTTGACAATTCTTCAAAAAGCCCTATGGAGTTTGTAAGTGTTTAATTTATCTGTTTGGATTAAACACTTCATGTCTACATCTATAATTTCACGGTTGGTGATGGTTGAATTCTAAAATACACCATTAAGATTTTCTTTCCATTCAAATTTATATCAGCAAGTAACAGTCTAAAACAAAAATATATATGCAAAGAGAATTATATCAAGAATGCTCAGGGGTGCCTGGGTGGCTCAATGGGTTGAACGTCTGACTTTGGCTCAAGTCATGATCTCAGAGCTCATGAGTTCAAGCCCCGTGTCAGGCTCTGTGCTGACAGCTCAGAGCCTGGAGCCTGCTTTAGATTCTATATCTCCCTTTCTCTCTGCCTCTCCCCCACTCACACTCTGTCTCTCTCAAAATAAATAAATATTAAAAAATTTTTAAAAATGGGGTGCCTGGGTGGCTTAGTCGGTTAAGCGTCCAACTTCAGCTCAGGTCATGATCTCACAGTTTGTGGGTTCAGCCCCACGTCGGGCTCTGTGCTGACAGCTCAGAGCCTGAAGCCTGTTTTGGATCCTGTGTCTCCCTCTCTCTCTGCCCCTCCCCTGCTCATGCTCTGTTTCTCTCTCTCTCAAAAATAAACAAACATTAAAAATTTTTTTAAAGAAATTAAAAAAAAAAATGCTCAGTGTATAGTCCCTATTTTAAAGTATTATTTCTTTTCCTTGCCTTTCATCCATAATTGCTTCATAGGGATGGAGACTTTGGTGCGAAAGAGTCTTCCTTTCCTTTCTATGACTGACTTTATTCTTTCTCTTCTTGCTGTCCCATTCCACAGGAATATGGGTATGCATAAAGGTGGCCCCAAGGTAGTCATTCTTCAGTGGGCCATCCCAAGTTTGGCTTAGTGTGCTTTGTAGAAAGTGGAATTTATGTGTTCAGATGCCTCTGGGGCCCAGACAGGTACAAAAAAAAAAAAAAAAAAAAAGTGCACTGCAGTGAACATAATTCGACAGAGAGAGATGGTGGGGACCATGGCAAACATGTCCCAGCTAAAGAAGGCAGCTGTTTTTCAGCTCTGGCATGTTGTTGCTGAGAGGGAATGTGAACCAGTGTTACTGGATCTCCAAGTTTTAAATGAGGAACCAGAACTCTAAATGTTTATGGGAAATCTGATTTTTAAATGTGGAAAACTAATCCAGATTAAAAACCAAATCAACTGAGCCTTGCTTGAAAGTCTGTTCTAGCCTACAGGAGGAGAGTTTCATACCTTCTGAACTTCTGCGATTGTGCTGTTTTACTTTCATGTTCTAGAACTACACTTTCCAACATGGTGGCCGCAATCCATGTGTGACTATTAAGCCCTTGAAATGTGGCTAGTCCAAATTGAGATGTACTGTAAATATAAAATATGCAATAGACTTTGAAAACTCATTTCATTAATATTTTTATATAGATCATAAATTAAAATAATATTTTATTTTAAAAAGAACGTACATTAACATTAATTTCACCTGTTCCTTTTTACTTTTTAAAATGTGCTACTAGAGAATTTTAAGGTGTCTATATAGCTCAAATTATGTTTCCATTGGACAGTGCTGCTCTAGAGTTAAATAATCAAATGTAATCGCTGCAGATTTAGGTAGCTAGTATCCTAAGGATCTGACTGGACCAGCAGCAGAGAATTGGTGGTGGGCTCCACACAGCACTCCCCCCTCGGTGGACCCTGTACGTTGTCCTTCCCCGTTGCATGCCTGTGAACACTAGGACTGAGCCCTGCAGCCGCCTCTTTGCAAACAAGGATCAAGGGCACCTGGCTCCCTGAAGCTGATTTCTCCTGGGCACTGAGGTGGAGGAACCCCTTGCTTACTTGCTGTGCCCATGTGCTCCTCCTTGGAGTGATGACAGGAAGGGTCATGGGAGACAACTGTGGAAGAACCTAGTGAATTTGGTGGAGCAGTGGGGAGAGTCCCTCTGAAATGCTGACACCTGCACTTTTACAGCCAGTTAGGAATACGTATTGGAGCGCTGGGAGAAGATGGTAACAACACGAATATGAGTGGGAAGGGACTCCCATTTATGGAGCGCCCCCTCTGGACTGGGCACCCTGCCACATGCTGTATGTCGAGCATCTCACAAGGTCATTATTTTCAGAGCTCTCTGGTGGAAGGAGGTTAGACTTTTTGACCAGAATTACATTCTGGGCTTTTGTGGGGCAGTGTCCCAGAGAGATGAGCATGGACATAGCAGGGCCCCAAGAGATCTGCTGGTCTGTGAATTGGAGGATGATCTCAGTAAATATTGGAAACCCCTGATCCCGGGGTTAAAATTATCTTTTTTTTTTTTTTTTTCTGCTTGAAAGTTAATTAATCAAATAGCTGAGATTTCTGCAATATTCTCTATGATTGTGACTACTACTTTATTGCTACTATAATGTAGCAGTAGTATAATATTCTACCATAATGAATATTATGACATGATAATGAATGAATATTAATGAAAATTATTTTTTCAGAAAATAACCAATTCACCCCAGAAGTTAATCAGCTGCAGGAGGGAAGAGGTGGAAGCCTGTGCCACTGCCATGCTGTCTTCGGAGGAACCCTTCAGGACCTGGATCTAGCAGGCTTTGGAAGGGCCCAGTCGAAACTGAGAAGCTGGTTGGCATGGCACAGAAATAAGGAAGGGAAAGGCTGTGGCTCAGTTTTCCTCCATGGACAAAGGACAAGAAAAGCAAGAAGAGCCTGCTGGGTCCATGTCTAGAAGCGACTGTCAGAAGCAGAGTGGTTTGGCAGACAGAGCACTGAGTTGGGGTGAGAAGACGTGGCCTCTTAGAACTGGATCTGTCTGCCACTCACTGACCGAATGACCTGGAGAAAGTGACTTGAAATGGGGGAATTCACTATACAACCGTTAAACCACTATATATATATATATATATATATATATATATATATATATATATATATATATATATATATCCAGCACTTGCAGAGCTCTGGGAAACTGGCAACACTGTACATTGTGATTGTTTCACCTTCTCTGCAGAATATAACAAGAGTGTAACAAGAATGGTAAAAACTCTTCACACCGGCTGGCTTGGAGATCCCACTTTCCTAAAGGAAACCTTGAAGAGGAAAGGAAGGATGGGCACAACAGTGTTGACTTCGCTTCCAGCCAAATGCCTGTGCGGAGGTGAATGGCTCAGCCAGCTCTACAATACATGACCTAGAGGGAGGCCCCAGGCCCATGGAAAATGGGATGCTGTGGATTCATGAGATACTGTAAAGAGTAAATAATGTGTGCACACTAAAGGCAGGTAAAATGTACGTGTACGAGGAGAGGAGAATGCAGGAGGATGTCAATAATGTGTGATGTTTGCTGTGTTCCCTTTACCTGTAGAGTTGTTAAAGTATAGAATTAAAAATAAAAAAGGGTCACCTTGGTAATCTTTTTGGCTTCTTCCAAAAAAGTGGTCTTTGGGGTTCTAGTTACATTATCGACCTTGTGTCCAGAGAGGCTCCTGAAGACCACCGTTGGTCAGGAGTTGTGGGGGTGACCTCAGGTAGGGGATGGGACAGGGAAGGAGAGCAGGCAGCTTCTGGCTTCATGAGAACCCTGACTGATGCAGCCGGCCACAGCTTTACCTGGTCAGGGTGATCCTGGATCTTCCTGGAGGCCTTGCTCTACAGGAAATCCCTTTGGGTACCTCTCCCGCCTAAGACAGCTTCACTCAAGGTGACCTCAGCCCCTTCCAGCATGTTCATCCATGACTCACCTCTGGAAGCCTCTTCCTGCCCTTCTCCCTACCAGGTGAGGAAAAGAGTCAGGGTTAGAGAAGGAATAAAGAGGGAAGTTTCTTGAGAAGTAAAAGGTTTGATGGGCAAGACCTGTGCCTCCCTTCTTAGCCCCCACCCCCTCCCAGCTTTGGAGCCTCAGACCTGGTTTGTCTCCATGCCAAATTCTTGGGCGCCTTCCAGCCAGCCCAGAGGTGGGGACAATCTAACTGTTTCAACCAGATAGCTTCCCCTACAAGATAGAGGCCTACAACTCCCTCTCCACCCGGTGGGGTCTCAAGTAGCTAGAGGTGGACTCTCCAGAAAGATGACATTACAGAAGATCTTTTCCTTTGTACCATTTATATGCTTCTGTGTTGTTTGACTCTTTCATGAAGAGTATGTGTTGATTTTATATTTAGCCTAAATTGGAGACATATTTTCAGTTTGTAAAAATAAAGGCCATCTTACTCTACTGGTCATCACTCTCCCTCCTCCTGCTTCCACCCTGGGGCTGCTGTCCCTCTGTCACCTGTCCAGGACTAGAATCCAGAAATCAGTTAAGATTTCCCTCTGCTTGAGTCCCTCTCACAATTTGTCCCAGTGCGTATCCATTCCTGCTGGCACGTATATGTATAGAGAAATTTCTCCTGATTATTCTGTTGTCTTTCCAGTTCCCAAACATGCACCCCCTGAGGTTATTGCAATCATGCACTAGACATTGAGCTAGTCCCCAATAGGAGAGGGCTTGCCTCCTCTGTAGCTGGTCATTCCCTCTCCCCTGGAGTTCTTATATCCTGACTCCTGAGGCCTCCTCTCCTCCCCTCCAATCCATTTACCCCCATCACCTGGTTCTTTGAACTGTGACACTTTAAGGAGTGAAAAGAGGGGCACCTGGCTGGCTGAGTCAGTAGAGCCTGCGACTCTTGATCTCTGTGCTGTAAGTTTGAGCCCTGCATTGGGTATAGAGATTACTTAAAAATAAAAAAAAATCTTTGGGCCTGCCTGTGTGGCTCAGTGGGTTGAGCAACAGACTTTTGATTTCAGCTCCAATCATGATCCCAGGGTCATGGAATCAAGTGCTGCATTGGGCTCTGCGCTGAGAGTGGTGGAACTCTCAATCTCTCTCTCTCTCTTTCTCTCTCTCTCTTTGGGGCCCCTGGGTGGCTCAGTTGGTTAAGCATCTGACTCTTGATTTGGGCTCAGTGCATGATCTCATGGTTCATGAGTTCAAGCCCATGTCAGGCTCTGTGACGACAGTACAGAGCCTGCTTGAGATTTTCTCTCCTTCTCTCTACTCTTTCCCACTATGCATGCTTGCTCTCTCTCTCTCTCTCAAAATAAATAAACTTATTATATTAAAATTATTATTATATTATATTAAATTTTATTATATTAAAAATTTTTAAAAATTTTTTTCATTTTTGAGAGAGAGAGACAGAGCATGAGTGGGGGAGGGGCAGAGAGAGAGGGAGACACAGGATCCAAAACAGGCTCCAGGCTCCGAGCTGTCAGCACAGAGCCAGACGCAGGGCTCACAGACCACGAGATCATGACCTGAGCTAAGTCGGACGCTTAACCGACTGAGTCACCCAAGTGCCCCAACTTAAAAAAAAATATTTAAAAACTTAAAAAAATTAAAAAAAAAAATTAAAATAAAAAGATTAAAATAAAAGGCTGGGTGGCTCAGTTGGTTAAGTGTCTGACTTCGTTCGGCTCACAGACTTTGGCTCAGCTCATGATCTCACGGTTAGTGAGTTTGAGCCCTGCGTCAGGCTCTGTGCTGACAGCTCAGAGCCTGGAACCTGCTTCGGATTCTGTGTCTCCCTCTCTCTCTCTGCTCCTCCCCCACTCACGCTCTGTCCCTCCTTCAAAAATAAACATTAAAAAAAATTTTTTTTAAACAAGATTCTGTCTCCTTCTGTCCCTCTCCCCTGCTTACTCTCTCTCTCCCTTTAAAATTAAAAAAAAAAACAAAAAACAAAAAACTTTAAGAAGTGAAAAGGGCACAGTTTATAACTACAACAGAACAGGAAGACTGACCATCTGCAGTCCTTGGTGTTTCTCAACCCCATGGAATGCCCCTATCCCCAGAATCAAGCCCAGCTTTCTTTCTTTTTTTTTCTTTTAAATGTTTATTTATGTTTGAGAGAGAGGGCACGCTCCAGCGGGCTCTGACAGCAGAAAGCCCGACTTGGGGCTCAAACTCACAAACTGAGATCATGACCTGAGCCGAAGTCAGACACTTAACCGACTGAGCCACCCACGTGCCCCCAAACCCAGCTTTCTTACCCTGCCCTCAGGGAACTGCCAGAGTCCAGTGAACAAAACCCACCGCTCCATGAAGTTTACATTTCCACAGGGGAAGGGGGAAAGACGAATAATAAGATAATACAAAATCAAATAATGATAGTAATTATTATTTTTAAGTGACTTATCTGGCATATTGGGGGTGTGGAAGTCTAATGAAAAATGAAAAGGTAGAGCAGAAAATGGGGATGGGGGCAAGTTGCAGCCTCCTCTAAATCAAAGTGAATGGAAACAACTGAACCACAACTGTTAGTTACATCCTTACATAGCCAGGGGTGGGGGGTGGGCAGGGGAGGGAGATTACCATTAGTTCTAGAATGGAGTAATTTGGGAAGAACTCTTGAGGAGTATCCTCTCCAAAACGAAAACTTTATTTAGTATTTGTACTGTTTGTATTGATAGTGGTTTTTTTTTTTTTTTTTTTTGGTTTGTTTTTGGAGATATTCTCTTAAGTTGTCAGATACAGCAAGTAGATAGTTATATTTATTTTGATAGGAACCTAGATTTCAGGATTGGTGAAAGAGAAAGCCAATTGTAGACTCAAAAATTTGAGTAGGAGCAATGTATTGTTAGAACTGAATTGAACATATCAATACACAGTCATGCCTTTGTAAAACACTTTATTAAAAATATATTTCTCTTTTTGTAAGTTTTTATCTTGAGAGAGTGCACACATGTGTGCACATGTGCAAGAGCGGGGGGAGGGGCAGAGAGAGGGAGAGAGAGAATCCCAAGCAGGGTCTGGGCTGTCAGCATGACGCCTGATGTGAGCTCGAGCCCACAAACTGTGAGATCTTGATCTGAGCCCAAATCAAGGGTAGGATGCTTAACTGACCGAGCCGGCAGGGGCCCCCAAATTTCTTTCTTTTCTGGCTTTTTCCCCATCAAAATGGCCCAGTAGCAATGTTACCCCATAATGCACACCAATGCCTGCATTATGGTTTTTAATGCTATTTTTCTCCCCAAAGGAGCCAGGGTTTCTTGGAACAATGTCTGATTTCATGTCTGGTCTGGGGCAGAAGAGTATGAGGCAATCTCAGAACACTTATCACCTTGTTGGGCCAGATTTCTTCTGGCTTTAAATAACTAGGTCGTTTGAAATCTAAAAGGGCCGCCACCAGCCAAAGTTGGGACAGTGTGAGCATCAGAATGAGAATATTGGCTGACATCAGTTGGCAGAGTTGAAATGTCATGAGTCCATAATAACACATAAAAAAAGCAAAGCTAATACAGTGAATTCTCAAAAAAAGATGAATAGAATGCATTTCAGTTGAGTCTTGTTATGTAGTCATGTTGGGCTTATTGACTCACCATATCAATGAAGAATACTAGTAAATGTAAATACCTCAGTCAGAAGGCATTTTTCTCCAACACCACCAATCCCTGGCCTAAGCCACAACTCTCTTCTGCCTGGACATCTGCAACAGCCTCTTCACTGGCTGCTCTCCATTTCCAGTCCTCCATCTTGCCTGTTTCCTGTCCTGCCAGGGATTCCCAGTGACATGCCTTTATTTTCCTTTTACAGAGGCTTTGTAGATTCAGTTTGTCTAGCCTCTTCCCTATCTTTTATATGTGTTATGTATATATATAATATACATATCCTCTATGTATAATATATATGTGTATACTTTTTCTTATTTTCTATATGCCTCATTTTATTTTTAGGCTCTCTGTGGGTGCAGAGGTCTTAGGTTCCTTTGAATCTGGTCTGAATTGATTGATCCCTTCCAGGAACTTTTGCAAAGCTTCTGGAGCCCTCTTGGAAGGGGACCTCATTAAGTTCACGGGTGTCTGGCGCCACCTTGTGTTGAGTTCTGGAAAAATTTCTTCTTGTGTTCCCACTCAGCCAACCGCCTAGAGTTTCCTGGATTGAGAAAGGAAAACTCAGACAAGTTTCCCAGAATGAGAACTCAATTACAAAACTTCATGGGCTTGGCCTCTAACAAACCTCCGCTGTCATTAGTTGATTCAGAATATAGTGGACGCCATCTCCTCACTGGGGCTCTGTCTCTGGCATGTCATTAGGGGCTTCTCTCTGCCCATGTGGCATTCCCTTCCCTACTTGGGTGTCCCTCTTTCTTCTATGCTGTCCTTCCCTATCTCTTAAAAAAAAGAGATTTTTGTTTTGTTTTGTTTTGTTTTTGTTTCTTCTTCTGTGTGTCCTGTTTCTAGCCTATCCCTAAATTAGACTGACTTTCTTAAGTGTTCCTCAGGCCATTGTTCATGAGCTCATGTTATTTTTAAAATGTTTTAATGTTAATTTTATATTGAGAGAGAAAGAGAGAGAGAGAGACAGAGACAGAGACAGAGAGAGAGACAGAGTGCGAGTAGGGGAAGGGCAGAGAGAAAGGGAGACACAGAATCTGAAGCAGGCTCCAGGCTCCGAGCTGACAGCACAGAGCCCAACACTGAACTCATGGACTGTGAGGTCATGACCTGAGCCGAAGTTGGACGCTTAACCGATTGAGCAACCCAGGCGCCCCCGTGAGGCCATGTTAAACTACTGTGACACCTAGTCTGTGAAATTTGAAACTGGCATACAAGAATTGACCCCAAATTACAGTTTGTCTTGTGGGTTCCAGGGACCTTCAAGTCCTGGAAAACCCACTCTTGCCTGAACTGGGAGCATGTACATGTGAGAGCAGGATGCTCCCAAAAGGAAGATGCAGGCCTTCCTGCCTCCCTGTGAGAGGTTGCAAGCCCAGGAGAGGTTGTAAAACCCGGTTAAGGACCATGGAGGAAAAACTGAGCAGTAGCCTTCTTGGGTACCTGCAAAAAAGTCCCAAGAGCAAAAACACAAATCCTCTTACTGTGGAGGAGATACTTGTCCCTGGTCCCTCCATTGGACTCCCTTGTGGAAATTTATAATGACTACTTTAAAAATCCTGGCACAAACCTCAATAACATCTACATTTTGCTCCTGTCCTTTAGACCAGTCATCTATGAAGTGGCCCCAAGTCTCCACATTTCCTGGAGATGCCTCAGTGTAAGATTAAGTCTACAAACATCATCTTTGGTTTCTAGCCTTAGGAAATCATCCCCCAGAACTAGGGCCCTCTGAGGTCATCCCACCTACATTAACAAGGCTGAAGGGCCTTCCCAGGTGAGGCTCATGTCATGAAGTTAACTCTCCATCTCCACTCTCTCACCTTCACGTCTGAGTTTTGCAATTGGAAATAGATAAAAATGGAATAGCGCCCTCTCCTCAGATTAAGCCTAGATTGTGGAGGATTGCCAATGGGGTGAAGAATTACTGTATTTTAAGTGAAGAGTTTTAAGTTAGCAGATAGATGGCAGCAAGTAGATGCTATAAATTTAAATATGGGTGACTGTAAGCAGTTCAGTTTTAAATTATGAGATAAGCTGTTTGTCAGATATAAGGATTTGCCTCCTTTCTTCCTTTCCCTCCTCCTCATCTTTTTCCTTCTTCCTTTCCTCCCTCTTTCCCTCCTTCCCTTTCTTTCTTTTATTCCTTTTTCTAACAAAGTTTTAAACTCTGCAGAAGAAGCTTAATTTGGGGTTAGCAAAGACAAGCTGCAAATTGAAGAACTGATAGGCAGCAGCTGGATCTGAGGGATGGTTCTAACCCTGCTGCCTAAAAGCAAAAAACCTAGGTTCTGGAGACATGTATGGTATCAGCAGGGTGTATGCCAGAAGTGGGGCCGGTTCTTTCCTTTGGCTAATGATTCATTTAAAAAAATCACCCCTCCCCCCAAAAAAAACACATTTATTCCAAAATCATTTTTTTAAATTAAATACCATTCAAAACTTGAAAGAGGAATCAACAATATTGATAACTGAAACCAGATAATCAATCTTTTTATCCTAAATTCAAAGAATTTGTGATTCACTTGAAGTCCCTCCTACAGATTACAAAGTCAGGAATCTGGGGCATGACATATTTGATTCTGGGCAGAATTTTGATGTCTCCTCTAACATTAACTAGTTAATGTCCTATGGAGCAGTGTGCTATAATTTCTTTTTTTAATGATTTTAATTTTATTTTTTTAGAGACAGCATGCAAGTGGGGGAGAGGGGAACAGGGGGAGAGGATGAGGGAATCTTAAGTAGGCTCCACAGGGCCTGATGAGGGGCTCCATCCTGGGGTCATGACCTGAGCCGAAATCAAGAGTAGAATACTCAACCAGCTGAGCCACCCAGGCGCCCCTGTGGTATCATTTCTAAACAGTGATATCTTTTATGAATGGGTTCTATGAGAATCTACACAATCTGGAAATTTTATTAATTTGTAAAAAGTTTCCACTTAAACTTTCTGAGAATGGTTTAAAGGTGAAATAATCTGTTGTTTCAGTCATCAAAAAATTGTGATATAATTTGCTATATCTGGCTATGTATTTTTTAATTGAAACTTTATTGAACTATATCTAGTTGTATTTCATGACGTTCTTATTTGGCTTTGGCAAATTTGGATTTTGTATAGAATGAAGGTAATTGGTAACTGTGTTTTCCAAAGACTTTGGAGAATTTGGAGTTCTACTCTATGTTGATCAATAATTCAAATAAGGACAATAATAATGTATATGAAATAAAGTCTGAATTTTGATCCATAAGTCAAAAAGGATTTCAGGTAAAATCTCAAGATTCTGCATTTACAGGTACTGTTCTTGGATAATCATAAAGAACTCGATCCTTTTGCGAGAAAATTAAAAGCTTTGACTAGTTCTGGGCTTAAGACACCGCTAATTGGTTTTGATTCTTCACTGCAAACCTTGAGGTAACAATACATAACACCGTGTATTAGGTTGGTAAGGGAACGTTGAACATTATAAAAGAAGTGAGAGCTTGTAGCTCATAAAAGGAGCAAGATAAATTAAAAAGCTTAGGAGATTAGAACAGGACTTTACAAGAAAAGAAAAAGAAACAACAGAATGTGTGAAAATAATGTAGATTGGATAGGTTAGTTAACAGGAGGCAGAATTGGTTCTTTCAGCCAGAAATCATGTGTACCAGTCTTGATATTATCCCTATGGGGTAAGCCATTGTAGATGGACAGATAATGGTGAAATGCAGTCATTGTGCAGAATTCTGGCTACTACACTGCTAGAGGTGTCTCCATCATCTTGTGTTACAGAGGACATTCTTTCTCCTTGTGGCTACCAGTCTCCACCTACTAAGAGCTTTGGTCTGTGGGCTAATCTAATGCTAGGGCTCTCAGATTGAAAATGAAGGAAAATGGGGGCGCCTGGGTGGCCCATTTGGTTGGGTGTCTGACTTCAGCTTGGGTCATGGTCTTGCGGTTCATGGGTTTGAGCCCCACGTCAGCCTCTGTGCTGGCAGCTTGGAGCCTGAAGCCTTCTTCGGATTCTGTGTCTCCCTCTCTTTCTGCCCTTCCCCTGCTCGTGCTCTGTCTCTCTCTCTCTCTCAAAAATAGATAAACATTAAAAAAAAAAAAGAGAGAGAAAATGAAGGAAAATGGTTGCATCAAAGCTCTGTGCCAGGACTCACAAAGCCAAATAGAGTGAGAGATTATAAATGACTCTAGAGCAAACATTTTTTTTTGTTTTTTGCAAATCTTTAGTGGAATGTGGCCTAAAAACAAGCAAAAAAATAAGCATTAGAAAAGTTGAACTTTATTAGGTAATTTGATAATTTACATTAATGTTGTAAAGTTATTTTAGAATTATTTTCTTTTCAAAGAAAATAAGCAATTATATTAATTTTTTTAGGAATCTAGACTTTTTTTAGCATAAAAGAAAGGATATACAATTGTAGAATAAAGGATTTGAGTAGGAATACTTTATTGTTAGAACTGAGCTGGAAAAATCAATATGAACTCATGCTTTTAAAAGAATAAAAATAGTAAACTAAAAATACACCCTTTTGTCTCTTTGTCTGCTGAAGTGGCCAGGGAGACATGTCACCCAACAATGCATCTCAGCTTCCACATTCTGGTCTGTAGTTCTCTTTTCCCTCCAAAACACCTTGGGAGAAATGGCGGATTCTGTACTTCGAAAGTTCAAGGTGAACTTGAACAACTGAACTGACCAGGAAGCAGGAGAGTTTAAATAAATTAATGGAATCAAAAGGACATTGGAGCCAATCTAAAAGGGGCTTCCACTGGCAAAGTTAAGACAACTTGAACATCAGAAATAAGAGTGTCGGCTTACTGTCATAGAGCAAGCCACGTTGACATAGGGTAAATCTGAGAAGCCATGAGTCTAAAATGGTATGCAGAGTGCATTTAAATAATGGAGTCTAAGAGAAGATTAAAAAAGTGTATTATGTTGGTATTACTGTCTTCTCTATTGCATAGATGAAGTAAACAGAAACGCATACACAAGAATACCTCAGTTAGAAAGAATTTTATGTTTCAAGGACAACATAAGTGGATTGACCCTGCCAATTGAAACCCTGAGTCAGACAAGGCCACATAAAATATCAAACTCCAATTAAAGTATCTTTGATTATACTCATGTATTAAAAAGACCCATAAGACTAATGCTTTTAGGAGTTGAGGTTTAATGGATCCTGTCCTTCCAAACTTCCTGAGTCTGCCTCTTCTGGCCAGCTCCTGGCACTGTCTGGGGACAAGCCAGGAAAGAGGAATTGTGTCATTTCGGTGATTCCATGCAAGAGGTAAATGCTCTGGTATTTGCGATGTAAAAATGAACAGTAAAATTTGGCTAATATTTAAAAATTATAATATTTTTTTACTTAGAACACATTAAACAGCAAATAAAAACCACTAGGACAAGCATAGAAAAATATCACAGAAGAAAGCAAAAAGCTTCTTATGTGCCTTTAATGACTTTTTTCTGCTTCAGGCACCAGGAGACCCACAAACTATGTATTTGGTCCTACTTATAGTCAATGGGCTTAGCCAATGAAAGAGACAGAGGAAGGAAGAATAATTACACGAGTCCAGGGTCTAAGAAACTGGAAGAATGACAGAGGGAAGGTGGAATGGCCTGTGCTTGGGGCAAGGATGATGAGTTTGTTTTGGGATTAGGTTTGGGGTGCCATGTGTCCAGGAGGCAGTGAGAGCAGCAGTCACAGGACACAGAGCCCATCCCTGCAGCGGGAGGGGCTGTCTGTGTACAGGGAGGTTAAGAGGTGTGAGCAGAGAACTGAGGTGGTCAGTTCGTTCTCTCTATCTTTGTAGTTTTCTAGAAGTTGAGGGAGGTGAACTGTAAGGAGAGGGTGGTTGTCAGCATCCTGTGCTGTGGAGAGAAGAGGCCAATGGGTCTGGCAGGAGGGCTGTGTTAAATGTGGGGGCTGAAGGCCCCACTGCCTGGAACTCTGAAGGGAGCTGGAAAGAGTAGAAGAGGCAGCCCATTCCTTCCAAAAGCATGGGTACAGGAGGAAAGAATCAAGGAGAACAAGAGCGGCTGGAGTAGCAGATCCCAGAATGCTAGAGTCACTTGGGGGAATGTTAAAAAGGACAGATGCGGGGTCCTTGGATGACTTGAAGAAGGATTTCCTGGGGAAGGTTGGAGGGGTGGGGGAGGACGGGAGGTTGCTAATCTGCTGTTCAGTACACAAGCAAACAACAACAAAGTAAAGGGAAAACAAAAGACTGTAACTATTGAGAAGGTGCCTAGGATTCAGAAACACTAAACTGGAGCCTGCTCCTGTTTAGAGATACATTTTTGTCCTGATGATGTAGCTGGTTCCTTGCTGTATGACCTTGGACACAGGGGTTTGGGGATTGGCCTAGTGCTACAGGCCTGGAGTGCCCAGACTACCCAAAGCTGATGGGATTGAAATGAGTATGCCAGGCCTTGCAGGTCAGGGGAGCCAAGCATCTGGAATAGGGCAGCTGTAGAGAAAGGCCAGATCACAGGAGCAGGTGCTTGGGGGTATGTGACATCTACCTTATTCCAAGCCTTAACCTACACAAATGTGCATATATCCCCTGAAGGCAGAGCTGGAGGCATCTGGACTGCTTGCCAGGGTGGGGGCTGTTCTGGACATTTGGGGTACCCTCCAATAAGACATATCTGGGAGCCTTGATTGTGGCCAAACTCCTAGACCCCATCAGGCAGTCCAAATGGGTCAGACTGTTGCAAGTTTAAGGCTGCTGCCTCTGATAGATGTTCGGGGGTGGGATCCCTCCACGCAGGAGTCTGCGCAGGTGGTTTGGGGCTTGTCTGGGCTCCATACGCCTGGAGGGCCCTGGCTGCGCTGGGTGGGCTGATGGGGTGTGTACTGCGCATGCGGGAGCTGCACAGGTGCGGGAAGGCAGGCAACGGAAACATGGCAGCTGTAGAGAGAAGCTGAGTTACCTGATGGAGCTTCTGGCGTTACCTGGCATCTGCCTAATTCCAAGCCTTAGCCTACGGAAATGCACATATTCCCCTGAAAGAGAAGCTGGAGGAGGCTAGAGTGCTTGACCAGGCTGCCCGAGGTACCATTCCCTGAAAGACATCTGGGAGCCTTGATGACTGGTAAGCCGGGGACCTTAGCAGGCAGCCAGTCCAAATGGGGACTGGCTGTTGTTCCTTTAAAGCAGCTGCCCCAGAGAAGTTTTGCGGAGTTGGGCTCCCTTTACCCTGGTTTGGGACCGACCTGAGCTCCACAGGCCTCGAGGGGCGGGGCTGCTCTGGGCAAGCTGACCGGTGCTTACTGGGCATGTGTGAGCCGTGCGCGTCAGGGGAGCCAGGTTCCTGGTACAGGGCAAGTGTCGCGTAGGCCCAGTCAAGGTTGCTGGGGGCTGTGGAGGGTACAAGGCTCCAAGCTCCCCTGGGAACAGAGCTGGAGGCTTGTGGGCTGCCTTGCCACGGTGGGGCCACGTGGGAAGGTCAGATTAATCTCCAATAAGAGACACTTGGGGGGCCTTAAATGCCGGAAGAGTCGAGGACACCGTCAGACAGCTGGTCCGAGCAGGGACTGGCCGTCCTCAGTTTCAAACGGCGCCTCAGAAATATCTTCAGGCTGTGGGCTGTCTACACCCTGAAGCCATTTAGTTGGTGGGGTCCTGCTGGAGACCCACGGGTCTAGGGGTGCCCCCTTCAAGTGCTGGGTCTGCTAACAAGGTGCCGTTTGTGGTCTGTGATTGTGCATGCGCGGACAGGACCGGGGAGCCAGGTCCTGGGACAGAACAACGTTAGGTGAGGCTGGCTTACAGGATAGGATTTGGGGGACTACTTGGCATCTGCCAAATTCCAGGCCTTCACCTGCACAAATGTGCATAATTCCCCGCTGGGGGTGGAGCTGGAGGCATGTGGACTGTTTTGCCTGGTGGGGGGGGGGGGGGTGGTGGCGCACATGGGCTGCTCGGGTACCCTCCGGTGACAGACACCTGCTTGCTGGAGAAACCCAGAACAACATCAGGTAGCCATTCCAAGTGGGGACTGACTGTCACTGGTATAAAGCTACCACCTAGGAAAGATTTTCAGGGAGTGTGCACTCTCCACATCAGGGGCCATGTAGGTTTTTGGGACTGGGCTGAACCCAAAAGGTCCGGAGTGCCTTTGTGGGCAAAGGCTGCCTGGCACAATGCAGGCTGTGCATTTGCCAGCAGTGCAGGTCAGAGAAGCCAGGGACCTGCAACCAGGCAGCTATGGGAGAGACTGGGTCACAGAAGCAGGCCACTGGGGTTACCTGGCATCTTGCCTAATTCCAAGCCCTAAATGGCACAAATGCCCATATTCCCCCTGAAGGCAGAGCTGGGGGCATCTGGACTGCCTTGCAAGGGTAGGGCTGCACTGGACCTTTGGGGTGCCCTCCAACATGAGACACCTGGGAGTCTTGATTGCAGGTGAACATTGGGACCCCAGGGTAAATGGGATCCTTGGGGGTCCTGTGGCTCTGACTCTGTACGGTTGGAGAATGTCTCTCGCTTTCCATGGTGCAGCCTTCCTTTACTCCCTATTGCCTAGACAGAGGCCCAGTGTCTTCTTGTCCCTCCCAGAGGAGCAGACACCTCTCCGTGAGAACTGATGTGGGGTGCACTAGCTCAACATCCTGGAGAACCCCACTGCCAGAGGCAGTGAGAGCAGAGGGACCAGTAGCACTGCTTTGGCTTCAGACTCCCTGGGTTTGAATTATGACTCTTATCACTTAATAGCTGTGTGATCTTGGGCAAGTTACTTAACCTCTCTGAGCTTCAGTTACTCATCTGGAAAATGGAGCTAACATTACCTCCCCAATCATGGTGGGTAGATAGTAAATGAGAAAATATATGTAAAATTTTTAGTGCAATGTCTGGTGGATAGTTGGTACTCCGTGATTCCAGTCAGCTGAACTTCTTGCTGATTGGCCAGTTGCTCTGCTCTCAAGGAAGGTGTGTATGGCTGCTGAGGCCTGAGGGGTGTGACTCCATGGGCTGATTCTATGTCAAGCAGATGTGGTTCCTGAGGCATCCATGTTGCCTCTCTGGGTCTGGACTCTCTACCTGCTCCAGTGGGAGTGCTCAGGCCCCTCTTCTTGTCTTTCTTACCCTGTTTGTTGGAGCTTCAAGGCTTGGGCTGATCAGCCAGGCTGAGCCAGGCTGGGCTGATGGTGCAGCTGCAGGAAAGAATAGGAGCCTGGTGAGAGCATTGGAGGCTCAGAGCCTTCCGAGCTTGTTGGAGTAGCCAGCCGACCTATGTGGTATCAGCGTCTGCGTCTGAGATTTTACCTGAAAGTTGAGTCACCTCTGAAGTTCCTTATTGTGCGTGGGAGGGCTTGGGGGAGCTTCTGGCACTGTGTTTCTCCAGAATGTGGAACAGCCTGTCCTATGTCAGCTGTCATGGAGAGGCGTCCGCTCTTCTGAGCAGGCAGGACAAGAGAGGGAGGGATTTCTGCCAAAGCCAGTAATAAGCAAGTGCCTCCCATCACTAAGGCAAAATGTAGTTACTTGTAGAAATGGGCTTGTCTGCTATGTTGCTGAACTGAGGTGACTTGGGCTGGGATATACAACCTGCTTGTCTAGTAGCTCAGCAGTGTCTGAGGCATGACTTGAAGAAATATGATCAAGTTGGCAGAGTGAGCACACAAACCCTCTCTGTAACCTCCTCCAAACACAGAGGACTCTCTATCTTTCTCTGTCTCTCTGTCTGTCTCTCTCTCTCTCTCACACATACACACACATGCATGCATGCATGCACACACGTGGTCTTTGTGGACCAATAGTGAAGAATAAATCTATGGAGTAAGCTGATGAAGTGTAGCCCAAGTGTATAAGGAACTGGGTATACATAGGTTGGGCTTCAAAGCTCATGTGGGAATGGAAATGAGTGTACCTCACACTTGGCAGGAGAGTGGACCTGTGCTCACTGCATGGGGCTGGGGCTGTTTGTCTTGTCTACTTAGTGAATGGTGACTGAAAACACTCCAGAAATGTGCTATTGCCCAGGGTGCAGGAAGAAAAAGGGACATCTTTGTTAAAAAATGAGAACTGGCTGGTTCTGCACAGGAGTGTGGCACCAGGAATTTTGTTGGCTGAGAGCAAACACTTGAAACTCCAGAACATAAGACCTGGTCCCAGGTGTGCAAACTGGGAAGAATGGGCTAAGGCAGCTGCAAAAGTACCTACCGTGGAACGACTTGTTCGAGGAAAACACTCCCATGCAGAATGAGCTATAAAAGAAAAATGACAAAGGACATGATGGAATCCATTATGAGGGATATTTCACAGACTCAGCAAACAGAAAAATTCATAACACAAGAGATGGAAGTAATCGCTTTGAAAATCTACTGACTCATGGAGTGTCCCCCACCCTCTTTTAAAATTTATCTAGTGGGGGTAGTTTTTTTCCTTGCCAATCGATGACATTTTTGGTCACTCTTCGGTGATAGAAAGCTCTATCGTTACTTTAATTCAATCACTTTAATTCAGTTCATAACTAAAATCACCTATTCCCAGATAGTAATAAAAACTTTGAACATATATGAGGGTGAAACCTTCTTTTGTCTTTAGCAGGTGGGGTCCCTTACTTCAGGGAAGTTTGTGGTCTGTTTCCATCTCTCTTTTTTTACTTCTTCCTCCTTCTCCTGCTGCCATTGTGGGCCTGTCTGATACTGGATTTCAAGAAGGGGCTCAGGGAAGGGTTTACGTGATTGGAACAGTTGAAAGCTGGGTTTGATTCCCTGGGACTGGCTGAGGTTTAAAGCTAAACTCTTTCTCTATGGGCACTTTTGTGAGCTCTTTGTAAGCTTTTCTGTTGAAGTTTTCAGATTGTAACTCCATGATGTAGGCAATTAATTTTATTTTTCCAGCTTTAGATGGTTACTTTTATATGTCAACTTGACTGGGCCATGGGAGTGCCCAGATATTTGGATAGGCATTATTCTGGGTGTGTCCGTGAAGGTTTTTCTGAGTGAGATTAACGTTTGAATTGGTAGACTGAGTAAAGCAGATTGGCATCCCCAATGTGGGTGAGCCTCATCCAATCCAGTGAAGGCCTAAATAGAATAAGAAGGCTGAGTAAGAAAGAATTCTCTCTCTGCCTGTTTTCAAGCAGAGATAACAGTTTTCTCTTGCCTTCAGACTCAGACTGGAATTTACACCAGTGTTGTCCTGGGTGTCCAGTTTGCCAAGTACAGATCTTGGGACTTCTTAGTCTCCATAATCACATGAGCCAATTCCTTATTATGTATCTATTCACCCATCTATCTCCCAGACCAATACAGATTTTGATAGAGTGGTTCTAGAAGAAAAGAATTTTAAGGATGAGTTTTCTGAATTGGTTCTGGGGTTTCTGGAATTGGTTCTCTAATCTGATTAGATTTAGAGATGCTAATGACTTTATTTCCTCTAGTAAAGAGAACACTGATAATTCATGGCATAGTTGGCAATAAAGATATACAAAATATCTTTATTGGATGCTCTTAATCATCCACTAATCAAGGAACTGGGTAACTGTGTATATAATACTTTCTAACATTTTTTGAAAAATAACAAATCTAATGAGATTGGCTGGTTGCTTCTAATGTTGCTGGACAAAGTGGCAAAAGAAAAGGATGAACTCAGGGATTTGAATCCCCAGGTCAAATGCCACGTAAATCACCTGAAAACTTCTATGTGTGCCCTGAAGGAGACTCTTATCTACTATAGCTGAAGAGTTGAAATTGCTGAAAATCAAATGCAGAATCTTACCCTGCAATTGGCTGAATTATAATGTAAATTGAACTCCCAGCCTTGCAGGGTATTAAAGTGAGGGCATACTGGGAAAGAATGGGATCCTGTAAGTTGGGTTGGAGGTGTGTGGGATGAAGTCCCTGATGAAGCTGGGGAATTTGAGCCCCTAAATTATTTTTTGAAAAATTAAAAAAAATGTTTATTTTTGAGAGAGAGAGAGACAGAGAGAGAGACAGAGACAGAGCTTGAGAGTGAGTGAGCAGGTGCGCATGCACAGGGAGGGGCAGAGAGAGAGGGAGACACCGAATCCAAAGCAGGTTCCAGGATCTGAGCTGTCAGCACAGAGCCCAGTGCTGGGCTGGAACTCACAAACTGCGAAATCATGACCTGAGCCGAAGTCAGACACTTAATGGACTGAGCCGTCCAGGCACCCTGAGCCCCTAAATTTTGATGAATCTTTTTTGCCTGTGGAAGAGGCCTCCCTGCCCCCCAGTAGAAGCTGCCTTCCCACCTCTAGTGGTAGAGATTCCCTACTGAGAGAATTAACTTTGCCTTGTCTGAGGAAACTATAATGGCCTCCCCTCCCCTGAGGCAGTTGCCAGACAATGGTGACAATGGTGAGTTTCCTTAGGCCCCACCTCCACCTCCCTTCTTTGTCCCTAGACCTATAACTAGACTCAAATCCCACCAGTCCCTAAAGATGAGGTGCAAAGTGTGACCCATAAGGAGATGCACTATACTCCAAAAGAACTACTTGAGTTTTCTAATTTGTGTAGACAGAAATCTGGGGAATGTGTGTGGGAATGGAGGGTGTGAGGTAATAGTGGAAGGAACATTAATTTGGATCATGTGGGATTTATTGATACAGGTGCACTAAGCAGAGATACTGCATTTATGTTGCAGCTCAAGGAGTTAGGAAGGGCTGTAACTGTTTGGTTGACATAAACGGACCAAAAGGCGGCCCACAGTGAGCAAATTAGAAATGACTGACCTGTCTTGGCTTAACGTAAAGGGATTCAAAAGCTTGGGGAGATTAGAATGTTAGAGTGGATCTGTCATTTAAGATTTACTCACTCACACTGGGAAGGTACAGAAGACATACATTTTGCTGTAGAACTCTGTGATTGCTCTTCTCTGTAGACCAGGCCTAGTGAGAGCTGTAGTCATGAAATTGGGAAACCTAAATACAGTGGGAGTAATTGGATCTTGGGGTGGCAGGGGTGAAGTGGTGGTGCTCAACTGCCAAAGGCAAGGTGAGTGTGGTTACTGTAGTGGACAGCAGAGTCAAAGCAGCAATCAGAACAGTCCAACTCGTACTGACCTCTGGCATTAGCTATTTGCTCGTGGTATTCCTAGAAGTAGGTGGGAAGCCTACTAAATGCTTACTTGCTCTGTATAAGAAAACTTTTAAGTGAACAAGTTTAACCTGAATTATAAAAACAGAGTCACAGCTCCTCAATCAATTCCCAAATGTGAGCCAGTTTATAAACCCAGAACCCTGTGAATGAAGGGGAGGCTAGATCCCCTCTAGGAAGGACTTTGGTATACAACCAAAAATTTATACTACTCGTCTTCCTCCCAGCCTTCCCCAAAGGGAATTATAGCCTCTGGGAGGGCAACTGTGCACTGGAGAAAGGAAATAATCAGGGCTTTGGGGATTACTGGATACTGACTCTGAATTGACCCAGGATACTGGATACTGACTCTGAATTAACTCCAGGAGACCCAAAATGTCATTGTGTCCTACCAGTCAAGGGTAGGGAGTTATGGAGGTCATGTGACTAATGGAGGTTTAATTTAGATTTGACTCATAGTGGGCCCATTGGGTCCATGAACACATCCTGTGTTTATTTCCCTTGTTCTAGAATGCATAATTGGAATACATATACTTAGCAGCTGGCAGAATCCCCACACTGGTTCCATCATTGGTGGAATGGGGGCTATTAGGATGGGAAAGGCCAAGTAGAACTGTTCTTACTTAGGAAAACAGTAAATGAAAAGCAATACCAAGTACCTGGAGGGATTGCAGAGGTTAGTGCTACCATCAAGGACTTGAAAGATGCGGGGGTGGTGATTCCTTCTATAGCCCCATTTTACTCACCTATTTGACCTATTTGGAAGACAGATGGATCTTGGGGAATGGCAGTGGATTATGGATTATCATAAGCTTAACCAGGTGGTAACTCCAGTTGCAGCTGCTGTACCAGAGGTGTTTTCATTGCTTTAGTAACTCAACCCATCCCCTGGTACCTGGTGTATAGCTGTTAATCTGCCCATTGCTTTTTTCTCAATACCTGTTAGTAAAGATCACCAAAGCAGTTTGTTTTTGCCTGACAAGGCCAGCAATACACCTTCACTATCCTACCTCAAGGGTATATCAACTTTCCAGCCCTGTGTCATAATTTAGTTCACAGAGATTTGTTTTCCCCTGTGACAGTTGTTTGTTACAAAGTTGAACCCTGATTCTCATGATGGGCTTATCGGTAGGATTTCTGATAGTGAGCATGGCCACCAGGACTGCCAAACTTTCTGGATTCACAGTGCTGGGGATCACTTAGCAACAGGGTCTGGTGGTACTGGATGAGGATGTCTTTGATCTTCTTCTTGGAAGCCTCATCCATGTACTTCTGATAATAGGCCACTGAGGCTTTGGAGGTGGATTATGTAAATCCATCTGGGCCATGTAACCACCACCCTTCACTTGGACTCAGATGTCTACTCTGGCAAAGTGCACCTTTTCCAGAAGCAGAACAAGGTCCAGTAGCTTGTATTGCAGTGTGTGAGACTATATCATCTCCAGGGGCTGTCCATTCAACTTGATGAGACCATTGCTCCATTAGCAGTGCACCAGTGCTGTGGCCATCTTCTTGCATCTAAAGACCTGCATGGACAGTGTGGCTGTGAATGTAGAGAAGACCTCCTCACCGCTTAGTGCCACAACCAGGAAAGGAAGTTCATAGGGATCTTGACCACCTTTCTCTTCCACAAGATATTGCACTGGTCCATTACATTGATAACATGATGCTGATTGGATCTGGTGAACAAGAAGGAGCAACTACTCTAAATTTAGTGGTAAAATATGTATGTATTAGAGGGTGGTAAATAAATCTGATTAAAATTCAGGGGCCTTCTATCTCAGTGAAATTTCTAGGGGCCCAGTAGTACAGGGTCTGTTGAGATATCTTTTCCAAGGTGAAGGGTAAAATTGTTGCATCTGGCCTCTCCTACAACCATAATTGTGGCATAATGCCTAGCGGGCCTCTTTGTTTTTAAAAAAAAAATTTTTTTTTAACGTTTATTCATTTTTGAGACAGAGAGAGACACAGCATGAATGGGGGAAGGCCAGAGAGAGAGGGAGACACAGAATCTGAAACAGGCTTCAGGCTCTGAGCTGTCAGCACAGAGCCCGACATGGAGCTCGAACTCATGGACCGAGAGATCATGACCTGAGCTGAAGTCGGACGCCCAACTGACTGAGCCACCCAGGCACCTCCCTAGTGGGCCTCTTTGTATTTTGGAGGTAACATATTCTTCATAGAGTGTGTTACTCTAGCCCATTTACCAAGTGGCCCAAGAAGCTGCTAGTTATGAGTTGGGCCCAGATGAGAGACAGCTCTGCAACAGGTCCAGGCTGCTATGTGAGCCTCTCAGCTGCTTGGACCATATGCTTCAGCAGATCCAATGGGGCTTGCACTGTCAGTGGCAGGTAAGTATGCTGTTTGGAGCCTTGGGCATGCCCCTACAGGTGAATCGTTGCATAGGCCCTTAGGATTCTGTAGCAAAGCTCTGGCATCTTCAGCAGATAACTACATTCTTTTTGAGAAGGAGCTCTTGGCCTGCTCTGGGATTTAGTAGAGACAGAATGCTTAACCATGGGCAACAAAGTTACCATGTGACCTGAACTGTCAGTCATGAACTGGGCATCATTTGACACACCAAGCCATAAAGTTGGACACAACAGCACTCCATCGTGAAATGGAAGTAGCATATACATGTGATTGGGCCTGAGCAGGCCCTAACGTCACAAGTGAGTTATATGAGGAAGTAGCCCAAGTGTCCGTGATCCCCACTCTTGGAACATTGACTTCTCCCTTTTAGCCTGAACCTTTGGCCTTATGAGGAGTTTCCTGTGATCAGTTGACAGAGGAAGTGAAGACATGAGCCTGGTTTATAATTATGTAGGTACTATACAAAAATGGACAGCTGTGGCACTATTACTCCTCTCTGGGACATCCCTGATGGACAGTGGTGGAGGGAAACTCTCCCAGTGGGCAGAACTTTGAGCAATGTGCCTGGTGGTTCACTTTGCTTGGCAGGAGAAATGGCCAGATGTGCGATTATATGCTGATTTATGGGCTGTAGCCAATGGTTTGGCTGGATGGTCAGGGACTTGGAAGGAACATGATTGAAAAATTGGTGACAGGGGCATGTGGGTGGCTCAGTCGGTTAAGCACCTGACTTTGGTTCAGGTCATGATCTCACTATTTTGTGGGTTCAAGCCCCGCATCAGGCTCTCTGCTGTTAGCACGGAGCCTGCTTTGGATCCTCTCTCCCCCTCTGTCTCTGCCCCTCCCTTGCTTGTGCTCTCTCTCTCTCTTTCTCAAAAATAAATAAACTTTAAATAAAAAAAAAGAAAAATTGATGACAAAAAATTTGGGGGAAGAGCTCTGTGGTTAGATTCCTCTGAATGGACAAAAAACATGAAGATATTTGTGTCCCATTGAATGCTCAACAAAGGGTGCCTTTGGAAGAGGAGGATTTTTTTTTTTTTTTTTGAAGAGAAGGATTTTAATAATCAAGTTAATAGGATGATCCATTCTGTGGGTTCTGTTCTCTTTCCCCAGTCACTTCTGTCTTCACTCAATAGACTCATGTATGAGGTGGCCATGGTGGCAGGGATACAGGTTATGCATAGGCTCAATAACATGAGTTTCCACTCACCAAGTCCAGCCTTGCTGTGGCCACTGCTAGTGCCCAATTTTGCAGCAGAGATCAACATTGAGTCCCCAGATGGCACTATTCCCTGGGGTGGTTAGCTTGTGACCTGGTGGCAGGTTGATTATATTGGATCATTTTCATTATGAAAGGGGCAGAGCTTTTTTCTTACTGGAATAGACACTTATTCTGGATTTGGATTTGCCTTCCCTGTATACAGTGATTCTGCCAAAACCACCACCCATGGGCTTACAGAACACCTTATCTGCTATCATAATATTCCACACAGACAGAATTACTTCTGATCAAGGAACTTCACAGCAAAAGAAATGCCACAATGAACCCATGCTTATGTGGAATTCATTGATCTTACCATGTTTCCTACCATTTCAAAGCACATGGCTTGATGGAACTATAGAATGGTCTTTTAAAGACTCAGTTATGGTACCATCTAGATGGCAATACCTTTGCAAGGCTAGGACAGTGTTCTTCATAAGACTTTATGCTTTGAGTCAATATCCAGTATAAAGTAGTACCCTTCTTCCCATAGCCGAGGCTCACAGGTCCAAGAATCAAGAGATGGAAATGGCAGTGGCACCACTCATTATCACCTCTAGTGACCCACTTGCAAAATTTTTGGGCTTCCTGTTCTCATGACGTTATGCTCTGCTGGCCTAGAGGTCTTAGTTACAGCAGGAGGAAAGCCTCCACCAAGAGATAAAACAATGACTTGACCTGGAAGTTAAGCCTGCCACCTGGCTACTCTATAGTCCTCATGCCTCTGAATCAACAGGCAAAGAAAGGAGTTACTGTGATGCTGGGTGATTGATTTTGACTACCAGAGGAAATTACACTCCTACTCCACAGTGGAGGTAAGGAAATGTATGGAATATAGGAGATCCCTTAGGGTGTTTCCTATTGTTACCATGTGCTATGATTGAACTCAACGGAAAACCACAACAATCCAGTCCAGTCAGGACCACTAACAGTCCAGACCTTTTAGGAATGAGGGTTTGAGTCACCTCAGCAGGTAAAGAACAAGGCAAAGGAAATGGATAGCGGAAGAAGGTAGTTGTAAATACCAGCTATGACCACATGACCAGATACAGCAATGAGGAGTCTATCACAATTATTCCTCCTTATTGTTATGAATGTTTATAGGTGTGTGAATATATAAAAGAAATACCTTTAATCTTCCCTCTCTTATTCCTTTATCATGCAACATAAGATATACTGACCTTATATCATGTATATCAGTATTAAAATAATGTTTACCTTATATCCCATAGTATTTTAAGTTATGGGATATCAAAGAGAAGTAAACATTACTCAAGGACTTTATCTCTTCTGGGGAAAGAGTGTGGTTTTGTTTATATGCAGAATAGTTATATCATGTTGGATGGCATTATGACCTTTTATTATCTTTATTTGGAGATGAAGCATGTTTAAATTTTTTTTAATGTTTATTTATTTTGAGAGAAAGAGACAGAGAGAGGGAGAGCGTGAGCAGAGGAGGGGCGGAGAGAACGGGAGACACAGAATCTGAAGCAGGCTCCAGGTTCTGAGCTGTCAGCACAGAGCCTCACATGGGTCTTGAACTCACAAACCGTGAGATCATGACCTGAGCTGAAGTTGGATGCCCAATGGACTGAGCCATCCAGGCACCCCTGGAGATAAAGCATGTTTTAAGGAGAGGCATGTGAAAGCCAAATTGGCAAGGGGTGGACTTGTGATGGTTAATTTTGCATCAACTTGACTGGGCCATGGGATACCCAGACATGTGGAAAAACATTGTTCTGGGTGTGTTTGTGAAGATGTTTCTGGATGAGATTAACATTTGATTAACTGGTGCACTGAGTAAAGCAGATTGCCCTCTTCAAAGTATGTGAGCCTCATCTAATCCACTGAAGGCCTGAATAGAATAAGAAAGCTGAGTAAGAAAGAATTCTTTCTTCACTTGTCATCAAGCTGGAATATCAGTCTTCTGCCTTCAGACTGGGACTCAGACTGAAACTTGTACCATTGCTTTCCTGAGTCTCCAGTTTGCCAGTCTCCAGTCTGTATATCTTGGGACTTTTCATCCTACATAATCATGTAAACTGATTCCTTATAATCTCTCTCTCTCTCTCTCTCTCTCTCTCATTCTGTTTTTCTGGAGAACCCGAACTAGTACACAGCTGTGTTTTCCTCCTTGGTGTCTGGTTTTCCCAGATGCTGCCATCTACTCAGCATTCGCAGGCCCTTGGCCTCCTCAAATTGAGCCAGGCACCCATCCCCTTTATTCCCCAACAGCAAGGAGCACATATTGGGTTCTCTGCATGGAACCCTAAAGTTGGGGTTTAGAGATAAACTGCTCCCCTTTCACCCTTCCCTGGGGGCAATGAAACTCGGAGCACTTCAGAGACATCTTCCTCACAAATCCTTTGAAATGTCCAACAACTCAACCCTTTTATATCCTGTCAATGGGTGAGTTATACTATTTGAATATTACTTTTAAGTTTAGCATCATGTTATATATTGAAGAGGTAAGGAGGGAATAGCATCTCTGCAAGGAGACCAGGGGATTATGAAACATGAATATTATGAAAAACACTGCTATTGGAAGTAAAAAAACTACAATAAATAGGATAAAGAACAGGCTAGAATAACTGATGAGAGACGAGTAAATCAAAAGATAGAAATTTCATATAATATACCATCAGAAGATAAAAATATGAAAAATATGCATAAGATGTTTAGTCACAGAAGGTAGTTGAGAAATTCCAACACACATCCAAGAAGAGTTCCTGAATGAGAAAACTAGTGAGAACGTAGGAGAGGGAATGGCTGAAGCATTTCTATAATTGCAATAAAATTCCAGTTTGAAAAGTACACAGATTGTGATGAAGGTAAAGTAGTAAAAAACAAACAAACAATCTCTCCCAAGCAGCACCGTGCCCCACTGGGAACAGGAAAAGGAGATCAAGTATCAGTGAAGTTGTGAGACAGTGTTGCACCAGATTATATTCCTATCAAAGGAAACATCTGGGTTATAAGAGTCTCCTGCCTTCCTTGGTTCAGGGTAGGAGAATAGGGGACATGTGACTGGAGTCTCCATAACCTTCTACAATTTTCTTCTTTCTCTGTAAACTGATTAAACAAGTCTTTGTTGTTGTTGTTTTTTTTCCAATGGGGAGGGGGAGAAGACTTTCTGCTGCTTCTCCTCCTTCTGTAGCTTGTGATGAACTTGAGGCACTTCTTATTTAGGGCTCAGACACATGGTACAGCACACAGTAGGGGCTCACTCCAGGAGGTTTTCTAAGTGTTGCAACCTGTCTCAGTGTTTGGGGCCCCACTGATTCAGGTCTTCTAGAAGAGGCAGTGAAGTTCTGTTAATATGTGGTGTGTCTCCTTCTAGATCCTTTTCTCTCTGAGATGGGATGATACATGCAGTATCACCAGTTATGGTTCTCCCACTCCATACTGCCTTTACTCTGGATCCCTCCTCCACTCAGGATTTAAGAAGGTAGATGGGAGATACTCGTTCTAAGGAAGCTGTCACAGTGGAATCAGATGAAATATGCCAAATTCTTGGATTTTAAGCTAGAAAGTTCTCATCTTAGTTATAAAATAGAAAAGATAGAGAAGATTATATATTGACAGTTTTCCCCCTTCCTCCCATCCCCAGACTAGATCAAGCTGAGGAGGAGGAAGAGGAAAGATGGGGAAGAAGTAACGAAAAAGTTAGGGTGTCTAAAAGGGAAGCCTTATGTGTCCTCCCCTGGAGGTTAGATATCATATATGAGGCGGTTATAGAACTCTCCAGATCAAGTTTGGGGACTCAGGGACTGAGGGGTCAGTGATAAACCTCCATTTGGAGATTTGGGGAACAGACACCTTCCCCTTAAAATGTGATGAAATAGGCCCCTAAATTTAAGAGCCAAGGTAAGGAAAGAAAACTGCATTGACTAAGTTGAAATATAAAATGCCTGACTTCTTCCAGGACAGACCATGATTACATTTTCTGCTATCAGGAGCAATGGAGACTCCAAATAAAGGTAAAATTGAATTCGGTAATGATAACAAAAAAAATGCCATATCACGTATACTGTGTATATATGTATGACTTGTCATGTATATTGTACATATTGTTACATACATATTGTTAACATATATACATGGCGCCATTACGTTATTTTCTCTCTTTCTCATTCATTCATTCATTCATTCATTCATTCCAAACACTGATGCGATGGCTATCTTTGCACATTTGTGTGAGTATGTGTAGGACTGATTTCTAAGTCATAGAGATGTGCAATGTAAAGATGGATTCCACTTATGCATTTGATTCGATTCCTCCATTTCTCTTTCTCAATGACCTGGCTTTATCCTGAGATGGGATGAAAGAGTTATGGCTTCAATATATGCCCACCCAACCCCCCCCCCCCCCCCCCGGCGCGGTTTGACATGTTAAGATATTTAGCATTAAAGGTGGGTTTATCTATCACCAAAGGGGTGTTGAAAAGTGAATATTTGTTTCTCACTCAGTCCTCTTTCTGGGTATTAGTGAATATCTAGACCAGTGGCATTGTTCAGCTTTCGGAGCGGCTTTCCAAGCAACCCGCCAGAGCGGCTGCAGTTCCCAGAGAGGCCACTAGGTGTCATTGTAGGTTTTGGTTGCCGCCAACTGGCGGCAGCCGTTAATTTCGTTCGGTCTCCGTGGAATCTCAGCGACCTCTCCCGCAAAATAACAAATGTCCTCCGTGGAGCAGGGCACTTTCTTCGGGAAGGACTCCAGGGAGCTCAGGAGTTTGCATACGAAGCCGAGGGAGCGAGGGGCTCTGATAATGATATTCAGCGTCTAACGGAGTCGCTCACAGGCAGAGCCGGGGTCTCCCAGATTTGATATATGAGATTATTATGGAGAGGTAATGCAGACCGACTGATGCTGTGCCCCGGATTGCGACGTGGATTCCTGTGTGAATTGTGGGGCTTGGCGCAGCAGAGATGGTCGCTTCACAGCGCTGACGAGAGGGCGGGGTGGGGGAGGGGAGGGTGCTATGGGGACAGCCAGGGACCCAGGACTGCCACGGAGTGCCAGGCATTCTCTCAGTTCGTTCTCAGCAGCCACGAATTGCTCCTCTCCCCCAGATGCAAGAGAAGACCAGACTCGGAGGAGCATTCCCCCTCAGTCCTGGGGGAAGTTGGGGAAGAGGGGCTGCCAAGTAGTTGCTATTCTGGATTTAAGAAGCTTGACTGAATCAGTATTAAACTTATGTGGGGTAGCTCTTCAATCTAGGACCTTATGCCGGGGCTAAGAGGAAGTGGAGGCGTGGGTTGGCACTCTGGAATGCGGTCTCAGTCGACCTCTAAGGACAATAGGTATAGGGCTGGTAGAAAGTTCTCGGGGGAACTGGTAGATCCCCCTAGAATGGTTTACCAATAAAATAGTCTTTATTCTCTCTTCCAGCCTGTGCCAGGCCTCTTTCATGATCCACTCTATTTAGACTGGAAGGTTGATTTTTTGTTTTAAGAGTTTTATGTTTGAGCCTGATTACCAACTTGAAATAAAAACTCTATCCTCTTGCTTTAATGTTTCTAACTACCCTGGTGAGTTCATCTTCCTGCAGATCTAGGGGCACTAGCAGGGGTATTGCCTTCACTGCACCATATAGCCCTGCTACACTCCTCTAGGGCATTATACGATGAGGTACTATATACCTTATATCCCCATGGGGTCTTAGCATCCTCTTTCCAAATATATATGGCCTTAATTTGCATAACAAGAAGGGTCCACCAAGGGCCCCAAGGTGATGAGCTATCCTTATCCAGTGGACCAAGAGGTAGTTGGTATAATTTGTTCAATTTTGGACTCACATTGGACCTAGTTACTTTTACTGTTGGCAGAAAGCTCCTTTGTATCTGTACATACTCAAAGTGAATCTGTAAATTTTGAATTTTTATTTGCTAATTTCTGTGGATAGGCACATAGGCAATTACTCCATTTTCACATGAGTGAATGCAGGGTTCTTAACTTCAGGACACTGTGGAATGAATGGTTGCCAGCCTGACAAGAAGGGTGAGTGGAGGGGTTGTGTGTGTCATGCTCACTCCCATTCTCTTATTTTCTTGTTCTCTCTCATTCCTTGGCCTCTATACCTGAACCTGAGCACTCAGCCTGTTTTTGGGGCCTGGATGTTGGGTACCTTGCCTTGCTTAGTGTTCTCTGCTGCTACAATCTACAATGGGAGGGGCATTTAATATTACATTGGATAGAAGAGTCTTCATCTTGGGTCTGGGACAAAACACAGGTATCATGGCACTTTCTGTGTGATTGACACCATTAAATATGCTTCCAGGCCCTAGCAGTTGAGGGTAAGGAAGAGGGTGTGGGTGGTGGGGTTGTGGTGGGGATACTAGGGTTCCTGATTTAACCATTTTATGCCTAGTGTCATGTAGAAGGCAGCATAAATATGGTTCACTGATTGTCAGGCAGCCAGTTGGGTCATGGTATTCCCAAAGAGGTGAGAGGGTTAGAGAGTGCTGGTACACATGAATTATAGGCAAGAGAGAATTCTGATGGTCTGGGTCAAGCTCTGGAAAATATCTAAGACTCTTTCTCAGCATTCAGTACTGCCTAGGACTTGTAAACTGACCTCCATGTGAAGGGTCTGAATTCCAGAAGTGGATTGCTGGCCATTAGGGCAAAAGCATGGTGAAGCCAGGAGAGAGGTATACAGAAATGGTGAAAGAGATCCAAGAGGATCTGGTGGAGCAATGAGAATGTCCCCTCCACATGCCTGTTGTGTCCTCCCTGGGCCCTTGTGCATGTTGTTTGAAACTGGAACCATCAGTGTACACCCTCTTGGGCAAGTGATGAAAAAAACTCTCAGCCAGACCACACCCAGGATTCACATTTCTTTTGAAAGAATGTCAGACTCTTCAGTCTCTACCCATTGTCCTCAGACCCACCTTTTTGGGGTCTCTATGCTTCTTGGAAGACCCTTTCCTCTTAGTATCAACTCTAGTCTGGGATCTGGGCTTTTCTTGAGATGAGGGCTAAGCCAGAGCTTAAGTGGGATCCCCAGCTAGCACCTCAGCTGCTCCTTGCCGAGAAAGGAAGCCCAGAAATGGTATGGAGAGGACTAGAGCGGTGGTGAAATATGGCCCTTAGGCACTGTCCACATACAGTCAGCATGGGGATGTCATTGGTCATTTATTCCACTCTGGGCCTCTCATAGATAGGGACACAGAGGTGCAGAGACATGGTTACTCTGAACTCACTGAGGGGCCTCCTGGCCCTGGCTTCCTTGGGTGGTTTCATCACAGGTTATTGTTCAAATGTCTGTCTTCCTGGGTCCAGGAAAATGGGAAAATGCATTATTATCTCATCACTGCCGGAAAACACCTTTTAACAGTTTCCCACAACTCTGAAGCCCCCAGGCAGGTCAGGGTCTTCAGAAGAGGTTCCCTAACAGTACAGCTGGGGCTCCCTCTGCTGCACAGTCAGCTTTTATTGGAACAAATGTCAGGTTGAGCTGCCTCTGTTTCCCTAGACTGATGAGTTATTGGATATTAAAGAAGAAATGGCCCAGATTCACACTGGGCCCCCATGTCTCCTCCTCCATTCTCTCAGCTAAAAGAGTTCATCATCAAATCCTCTTTATTTTTGGCAGGGGGGAGGAAATTACTCTACCTTTTAAAACAATAATGATGGGACAGAATCATAACAGGGAGCATTTAACAAGTTCATTCAGCTCAGGCATAATGCCCTGCAAGTACCTGCTGAATCACACTAAACTATGGAAAAGTCCATTCTGAAAAACCCACAAATTTGATTAATGCATGTTTGATGTTCCAGTTTTATTCATCAGGGATAATATGTGGTATGGGTTGAATCTGCAGCAAAAAATTTTTTCTTTTTTTAAAAATAACAAATGACATCCTGTGGTCTCTTTTCCATTTTTATTTTTTAATTTTTTTACCACAAGTACAATGCACACCGATAAAAAAGATGTACGTCGCATGTATCCGTGATAATAGCCATGGCAAAGGCAGTCTGAGGCATATTAACAACAGACTTATCTATGGAGCAGCACCTTATGTAAGATGCATTTTCCTCTAGAGCCAAGCAGCAAAGAATCCACCTATACAAGCAGATAAGTGGCCCCTGGGCCCACGTGCAGCCAGCGCCAGGCCCGTGGCAGGGGGAGTTTTCTCACCTACATAATTGACACAACAAGGGTATGATTTCTTCCATTTAGCACAACAGAAGCTAACATGTAAATTGGCACTTGATGCTCTGCAGTCTGGCTATACTAATGTCACCTATGGAGTCCAAGATAATTTTAGTGACATCTTTCTTTTCTCTGGGGGAAGAAGTGTGCTTTCTGCCAATGTCCATCTGACATGCTTGGATAAACATTTGCATGGCAAGTGGAGACTGTATTTCAGGTTTACTTGAATTGAGTCATTCAAGATGTCTTTTATAACCACCCTGTACTCCAGCAGAGAAAGATATAGGGCTAAATAATGATAGAAAACTTGGTCAAAGCTGATGGAATAACCTTGAGTCCCTTCTTTCCCGGTGGCCATGGGCTTATTAAACTGTGGTAAGCATATGGGTCATCCAAGAAGGCCAGTAACCTTCATCTACGCATCTTGTTAGTGATGTGACACGTTCATCTCCAGCCTCCCGCATCTAATCACAACCACCTCCTCTTCAGCCCCATGTCCTACATCACACTCAGCAGACCAGCAGCATTGTAACTATAGATTGGCTCTTCATTCTTCCATGCATGCCATCACTCAACAAGTGTTGATAGAACCCTTACCTAGGCTGCTGTCTCCCTTCCCACTTCAGTTCTCTACTGCCTAGCCTTCTCTGGCTTCTCTGCCCTTTGTACCCAGCACCCCCCCCCCCTTTTTTTTTTCTGCTGTTGGTTTTCTACCTATGCTCTCTCTAGCAGCCCTGCCTAGCTCACTTTCCAGATTCTGCATGAAGTCATCCTGCTGACCCTCCAACCCAGCCATCTCCAATGTTTGCTTGTTCCTTTTCCAGACCTCTAGGCCTGCTCAGGAGAGTCAAGGAGGTTGAGTCAACATCTCATCTTAGCTGGATATGCTAAGAATCACGTTGAACTTCTTTTCCTCTTGTGGCCCCTCCAGGGCATTTCCATGGAAGCACCTTTGAGCCTGAGCACCCCAAGACTTGGTCTGTTTCTGCTTCCTCATGACTCAGAGGGATCTTTGCCTCCAACTTTCATATTTCAATGACTGTGTCATTCTTTATCCTCCTTTGGCCTCATTCTCCCTCAGACTGTAGTCTTCATCTTCCATGCTGGACTTTTTAAAGGAGTGGTCAGCATTTCTGCCTTCTTTTCTTTACCACTTGTATACCTCTAATCTCTTCACATTTAATTTCCACTCCTTCCATTTTGTAAAAACCAGTTTTTTTTTTTTTTTTTTTTTTTTTTTAAGGATACAGATGAGGACTGTGCCTGGACTCAGTGTCTTTTCCTCAGACCAGTGGCAGTGTTGGTCCTGTGTGATCACTATATCCTTCATATGGTAGATAGAATAATGACCTTCCAAAGATATCCATGTCCTAATCCCTGGAACCTGTGAATATGTTACTTTACATGGCACAAAGGACTTTGTAGATGTGATTAAGTTAAGGATTTTGCGATGAGGAGATTATCCTGGATTCTCTCGGTGGTCCCAATGTAATCACAAGGATCCTTATAATGAGAAGAGGGAGACAGGAGAATCCAGTTCAGGGAAGGAGAGCCATAATAATGGAAAAAGAAGCCAGAGTAATGCTAGGTCATGAGCCAAGGAATGCTGGCAGCCTCTAGAAGCTGGAAAAGGCAAGGGATGGAGTGTTTTTATAGAGTCTTCAAAAGGAAAACGGCTCTGCTGATAACCTTAATTTTAGCCCCATAAGACTCATTTCAGACTTCTGACCTCTAGGACTGTAAAAGAATAAATCTACATTGTTTTAAGCCACTAAGTTTGTGGCAATTTGTTATAGCAGCAATAAAAAACCAATGCACTTGTCAAAACTCTCTTCTCCCTAGATTGCCACATCTAAAGTGATGGAAACTACTTCTGCTGGTCCTTTTGAGTCTATTTCCTCTAAAATGGCATACCTTTAAGCCTCAACCCTCTTTTCTTGCTGTGCATTTAGCATTTTCACAGTGAATATTTGTAGAATTAGTCTCTGTGTTTAATAATACCACTGTATTTGGCACATTTGGGGATAACTGCTTCACCAAAACTCTCTTCTTAGAGAATCTTCCTCTACCCACAGCCCCTGCTACATAGACAGCAGGCCATCTGACCCTGCCCCAGTCATAGCTGATTGGCACAGGGATGTGCACCTCATCTAAAGGCAGCTCATTGATAAGCTTGCCTGGAGCACAAAAAGTGAGTTGGGCTGGTCAGATGCCATTCTGGGGAATCTAAGTGATACCAAGTAAGTGTTCAGTTTATGGTAGGCACTAGAGCAGAAAGACTGTGGTAGAGTTTTGTCTGGGGTGGCAGTAAAGGGGTACATGAAGTTTGGGAAAAGGGGCAACTCAGGGGTAACGGATTGGAGGACAGGAAGGGAGTGGAGGTAGTCAGAGAAGCTGAGGAGCCACTAACGGGAGAGAAGGAGAGTCTTGGAGTGGCCTTGGTTTCACCTTCCCTAGGCCTAAAAGTTTTCTGCATTCCTCTGAGATGCTTTGTGTCCTCATAAAAATCCTTCTTTTCTTGAGCTAGTTTGAATGGATTTCTGTTCCTAGCAACCAAAGATGCCCAACTAGAATGATCTGTATTTGTCCAGTTGTTCAAGCCAAAGACCTGGGGGTCTGCTTGAGTCTCCTTGCCTTTTCTGTTGTCCTAGAGCCTGAATACAAGAGAGGGGGAGAACCTGGGACAGACCCAGAGGGATACTAATATTTAAGGAGTAGAAGAAGAATCTTCAAAGGAGGATGAGAAGGAGTAGTCAGAGAAGTAGGAGGAAAACTAGAAATGCATCCTTGAAGCATCCCTGAAGTGAAGGGAGTGGTTAGAACATTAAATGTCATCAGATCCTAAACCAAATTGCTTTTGTTTTGATGTCAGGAGCCCTCTGGGTGATGAGAAAGTAAATAGCTTTTTGTAAATCCAGTAACTCAAAACTAGGAGCTTGAAGAAGAGCATTTGAGTGAGAGAACACATAAGCAATCCTCTGGGGGAAGCCAAGGAGACTCATTTGTTAACACCAACTACAAAATATGTACAGGGACAGGAAATGAGTGATGGGGAATTTCAACTAGGTCTGACCTTGAGCTCCTCAAGGTCAGGGTATGTGTCTTTTTCACCAACCTATTTGCAGTGCCTGCCTGAGCTCCTGGCATTCATTCATTCATTGTTTCCACAAATGTTTACTGTACATTTGGGTGTGAGGAACATAGTAGGAATTCAGTTGGGCAAATTAAGCTGTTTTTACATCATGTTCTGAAAGCTGTGCATTAAAAAACTGCAGATTTTCCTGGCTGACAATTTTAACTCCCAGAATGCATGGGAGGAAGAGACAATTTGTGTAGAAGTAAAGATATTTTCTAATTGTCAGTGAAGGAATCCAGATTTTGAACACTTGTGTGATAATGAAAATATTTAATGAAAAATGTTGTTGGATGGATACATACAACTAAAATTTTAATACAGAGATACTCCTCACTAAAAATTTTATGGATAGGGTCCTCTCTGGTATTAAGTTGGATATGTCCCTGAATGAAGGGGAGTGCCCTGAATTTTCCAGGGCACCACTCTGAGGTCACAGTGATCCAGATGAATTACATTATCCCACCAAATGAGATTCAACATGGATCCTGGACAGCTTGGACTGTGGAAAACAAGCTCCCTTGCTCTGTGACTCACTTTGGAAAAAAGAGAAGAGGAATTATCATAAGATGTGGTCTTTTGGAGATTCTGGGAGCATAAGGACAGAAACCTTGTGGGCAGCCTGCTTAGGTTGGGTTGAAAACACACTGGAGTGATTTTGTGTCCATAGGAAGCCCTCCAGGTTGGCCGCAGCCTGGCTTTGTGACAGCTTATTAGGATGCAAAGCAGTAATGTAAGCTTGTTCATGGAGCTCATCTCACCTCTGTCCTCTCAACTCTGCCTAGGCCCATTCCTGAGTGTGAAAGTTCTGATTGTTATCTTGGTTACAGAATCCCATTCCTTGTCTGTTTTCTTTTGCCCTTATCCTCACATTTCTTTGAATGTCCTTTCATGGGACGCCTTGATCTGCTCCCAAAGAAATGCAATTATCAGAAATCAACCTCTCTCACCCATTTCTGCCCTAAGCAGCTTTTGCCCACTGGTGAATTTCACATTGTACTGAGAAAGTCAGCAACTAATACTAATAACAATAAAATATGTTTGTATTTTTTAGATGACTTTTTCCACTGGGGACTCCCTGGTGAGAGCCAGGCGCTGAGCAGAGTGAGTGTGTATATGAGCTGGAAATAGAGAGCAAGAAAGAGACCTGGCCGGCTGAAGCCTTTCCTTGACAGCTAATTTCCATTTTTTGGTATCAAGGGGTCTGTGCCAGTAATTGGCATGCAGATTGTGTCTGATGGGCCTGTTATACAGAATAAAGGAATCTGCTAGTTAGAATAAGCCAACCCCAGGCTGATGGATGGGGCATAAGGAGGTCATTGCAAAAGAGAAATTGTGTGTGTGTGTGTGTGTGTGTGTGTGTGTCCCTGTGCGTGCGTGTGTTTCACAAGAATTCCTACCCCCTCCTTTCTCCCCCTTTATCCAGCAAACTCTAATCTTTCATATTGCATTGAGACAAATGTTGCTCCATTTCTCTGCCTCTCTCTGTTTTTCCCTTGAAGGGATATTTGATGGAACCCACTCCAGGTTTTAATAAAGTGTGGGGGCAAAGGAGAAATTAAAGCAGTGTCATGGTTTGTTAGCAGCCCAGGATCTTCCAGGATGGGCCCAGGCTACAAATTATACTCTGGAATTAATTGGCAGAAGATAGTTCTCCTGTCCATCATTCTTAATCCAAAGGCGTGGTGGAAGCAGCTATGGGCTATCAACAGGAAAATGTGTGCTGCTATCCATTTCCCCTTTGCTTTGTCTAAGTCATTGGTCCGATTAGGCAGCTATTTTTTTGACCCCCACCCTATGCCTTGATTAGGTAGGAGTTGTGCTATTTACTGTTAACTTGTAGATTAGCCAAATAATTCTAGGCATCCTCTGAAGCTGGGTGTTTCCAGTTCAGGTACCCACTGGGAATCACAGGGGTCCACAACTAGGCTTCCCATAGCCATGGGAAGCGGAAAGAGAATTCAGCTTCCTTTTCCAAAGCTGCATTTAAGCCAGAAACACTACAGAGTTTATTCTTATTAATATGATATATGTGTGTTAGATAGACTATTGTGTTTAGGGTAGGATTTAAAGAAACAAAAACATAGGAAGAACCAACTTGCTTCTGTTTACCCATCCCTGGTTCCTCCCCTCAGACTGGGATAGATGATATTGACTCTTGCTTGCTTTGTCTGGGATGTGCCAGAACACTGGTCTCAATAGTATTTAGACAGCTTGGGAAGGTTCATGCCTTCAGCCAGCACTTAGCTTTCCCTAAGAGCCCAGATCCCTGCCTCTGTATAAGGGAGAAAATAACTTTGTACTTTATACGCCTCTGTCTTTCTTGGTACAAAAGAGGAGCACTCCTCTATGTTGACCTTAGAAATCCTTAGGATGACCTTTCCCAATTAGAAAGGAGTAGTTTTCTCATGTCCAGCTCCCTTCTGTCTGAATACAAACTTAAGTTTGTTGAGTGAATTTTTAAACTCCTATTTACAATATTTGTGGTCTTCCTTACAGTTTTTGGGCCTTATATGTAATAGTGTTTTTGACAATAAGGTGCTTGATGCTTCTAATTTTTTAATTTTTATTTTTTAATATGAAATTTATTGTCACATTGTTTCCATACAACACCCAGTGCTCATCCCAGAAGGTGTCCTCCTCAATGCCCATCACCCACTTTCCTGTCCCTCCCACCCCCATCAACCCTCAGTTTATTCTCAGTTTTTAAGAGTCTCTTATGGTTTGGCTCCCTCCCTCTCTTACTTTTTATGGTGCTTGAGGCTTCTAAAGACTTTAAAAACATATTCAAACAGGACATTATCATATTTTAAAAAAGAAATAGATGAGTTCCTTACAGAAAATTGTGTGCTTTCTTATTTTTTATTAGATAAATTCAGTTGTGTCACTGAGCAGACATCAACAAGTGTTCCAAAATTCTTCCTTTGTCTTCTGAACTGATCCAGAAGGATCCCATGGGGTTATCTCTTTGGGACATGTCTTTCCCCAAGGCTGCTTTAACAGGTGAACAAAGAAGAAACATTTCAGAGGGTCACAGCCATTTCTGACCCAGTCCTACCCTTCTGCTTAGCTCTGCATGCAGATTTTTTTTTTTTTTTTTTTTTTTTTTTGGTAATCTCATTAATCCCTAAGGGTGGGACCAGTGTCTTTTATTTCTTTTTCACTTCTAACAGCATGTAGAAAAGTGCTCTGTCCACAAGTAGTACTGGAGAGAAAGTGGAATGAGGAGGGAGGTAGAAGAGCAGGAAGGAGAAGCAGGTAAAAATGAAGGCAAAGGAAAGGAAAAGGGAGAGAGGAGAGACAAGAGCAGAGAGGGAAGGGAGCTGAACAGCCACCTTCCAAACCCCATTCTCCCTGTAGAGGCTGTCTGCCTCTTGGCCACCTGCCGGGGCATATCCCCTGCTCTGGGACATTGCTGTGCGCCACCTGCAGGCATGGAGGTCAAACAGGAGGCAGTAAGTGCCACTACAATATTTCTTTTAACTCTCCAGAGCCCCTGCTTAATACCCTCCCCTGCTGAGGAGAGGCCTCCTTGGCATACTTCTGCCAAGTATACCAGAAAGTCTTCTGTTGGCTGCTGATATAGATAGTACTATTTCTCTCTCTTAGACATATCGGTATCTGGGAATTTTTGCTTTGTAACTGGAAGAGCATAGAGGATTTTTTGGTGGCAAGAGATGTAAAAAGGAAGAGGGGGAGATTGAGTGGGGGTCTGGTATCTGCTTAAAGTTCAGGTCAGTATATTGGGCATGAGGCCCTGTAGGCTGAGAGTGGGGAAACCCTGGAAGACACAGAGGTCCCTGCTGGTGCCCAGGTTCCTCCAGGTTGCCCAGGCCCAGAGGTGGGGATGGAGGTACTCCAAGAGTTGATGGGGCCACTTGGTGAGACTCTGGGTGCTGACAAAGCTGCTTTGGGACCCAGGTGATGAGGAGAGGCACAGAGCTGTGAGGAGATCATTCTCCCACTTCTGGGGCCCAGCACTGTGAGGGCATCTCTGGAGGGTGGCTTTGGGATCACCTGTCATAGCATCTGTGGCATGGATAGAGGGAGACATTCCTCCATGGGCTGGCAGAAGTGAGGCTCATGCAAGCAGCTTTGTGGGCAAGGTGATATGGACAAATGAGATGTGGGGTCCAGAGGAAGGAAGGGCTGATGCTTGGTGGCAACTGCATAGACCAACTTACGAGTACCTGCACGCTCCCCTCGAGGATGCCCAGAAATAACTGTGTGTGCTTAAGTCTTTCTGGGTTTCTGGAGTCCTGCTGTTTCATGGGGTGGGGGCTGTTATTAAAGCCATCAGAGGTCAAACTTGATTTTCTAAGTTCTAAGGCCGCCCTCCCGAATGACAGAGAAAAGAAATGAAAAGAAGGCTGCAGCTATGGGGAACAGGCCACTTGTCAAAGGTGTGGGTCCCCTTGTAACAGGGGTTCTTCCAGCAGGGCTGCAGAAGTCACTGCTGCTCTCTGCTCCTCCAGAGGATAGGCTTTCCATATTTTAATACCCCAGCCTTGCCTCTGGACAGGGAACCTCCTTCTTAATAGTCCCTTCTCCTTGTGTTCCTAAAGCATTAAAAACCTTAAAGTTCTTTAGTGGTCAGGTAGGCCTTATTTTTTTTAAATGTTTATTTTTGAGAGCGAAAGAGACAGAGCATGAGTGGGCGATGGGCAGAGAGAGAGAGGGACACAGAATCCAAAGCAGGCTCTAGTCTCTAGGCTCTGAGCTGTCAGCATAGAGTGTGATGTGGGGCTCAAACCCATGAACTGTAAGATCATGACCTAAGCTGAAGTTGGATGCTTAACCGACTGAGTCACCCAGGCGTCCCCCCCACCTTTTTTTTTTCTTCATAATTTTTGGCAACTCTAGAGAGGGCCAAGGCTAGCCAAGGAAAATTAGGGACACCTCTGGGTAAGTTATAAAAAAGTGCCCCTTCCCTGAGAAAAGCCCCTTGTAGGGTACATAGTGCAATGAGTGAAGCAAGGCTAAATTTGAGCCACACTCCTTCCTTGTCCCAGTGCCCTGTACTGAATAAGCTAGAAGGGGTGCTGGCCCCTTCCACCTTCTCAACTTGTCAAGGGTACTACCATTGTCATATGATCACATGCTTCATTTTCAATATTATTTTCTTACTGTCTACTTTAAGTTTTGTTAACTTTTATTAAAAATTATCTTTGTTTTCCCCTCAGGTATGTACTTTTAAAACTCTTTAGGGACATGAGTTTGTTGCTGTGTTAACCACATGGGCAGTCAGGTTTTAACTGAGAAAACAAAATCACTTTGGTTATTGCAACAGAAAGAATTTAATGCAGGAAGTTGTTTAAGCAGAGGGTAGAGTTGCTAAGAAGACCAGCAGTGGATGGAAGAAACAACCCAGAAATTAGCAATGGCAGGAAGCTGCTCCTACTCCTTGCTTGGAGAGACGGAGGGAAGAAGTGGTGTTACCAGGAACAGCCATCCTGCAACTGTGAGGCTGCAAGCATGGGGGCCAAAAGCCAGCAAGTCAAAGATGGGAACATGGAAACACAGGCACTCTTGGTTCCTCGATGGCATCATTAGGTTGTCAGACCAACTCTATGATCACCTTTTTCCCATTTTCTTGTTAGCAAAAAATAAATGCCTGCATTGTTTGAATCAGTTAGTTAGATTTTCTCTTACTTAGAACTGAATACATCTGCTGTAATATTTACCCATTTACATTAATAACTGCATTAGATTAAATAACTGTATTTACATTCACCCAGCCCTTTGAAGCAATAGCTGGCTGGCTGAGGCAACAATGATGGCCCGGCCCAGCCTGTGGGTGCAGATGCCACCCCAGGCCCACAAGGGCAAATTGGAGGTGCTGGTCAGTGGTCAGAAGTAGAGCTGGGAATGACTCACGCTGGAATTCAGCTCAGAGGTCTTCCATTGGACACCACCACTGTGTGGTTCATTTAGCAAGCCTGGCTGCTGTGTTCCCGCTAGGGGGTCCTGGAGGAAGTAATTTCCATTTCTATTTGGCCAGTAGTAGATGCAGTGTTTCCTGATTGGCCCACACAATATAAACATGCCATTATAGTATTTATCCTGGAAGCTCCCTGAGCCTGCAACTCAACAATGCACTCAAAGATCTCCTCTCTTTTCTCTTGGGTTCTGTGATCTCAGGGCTGTGAGTTAACAAAGAAAAGAGATGTCTTGAGGCAAGGTCCCATTTTCTGTCTCTTTACTGGTGATTTTCAGTCTGGGTTGGTTTCACTTGTTTATCTGGAGTGGCAGTGGGTAAGTGAACCTTGGAGAGTGATAGTACAAATATTTGTTTAAAGAGTTGTTGAACAGTGGGTCCATTTTGCCCACCTGGTATGTTCAGTTTTGGGGCACACAAACTAGGTTCAAATACTCCACAGACTGGTGGAAATTGGTTTCACAATAACCAGAGAGTAAATAATTTTTGATGGGTTTTGTCTTTTCTTTCACCTTTTGTGTGTTACAAAGCTTTTTAATTTTCTTACAAGCATTACGCACCCCCTTTTCTGTCTTATTATTACAGGGCACAAAAGTTCTGAAGTTGATATAATTCAGCATCATTATCATAGCAAAATGTATCATAGGGCTTACTATATGCCAGGCACTGAGCTAAGCACTTTCCAAAAACTAACTCATTTTAACCTCATAACAGCCTTAAAAGGTAAATGTTAGGGATCGGATTGTGTCTTCAGTCCTAATCCTAGTACCTTAGAATGTGATCTTATTTGGACATAGGGTCTTTCTGGAGACAATCAAGTTAATGTAAGGTCATTAGGGTGGGCCCTAATCCAAAATGACTGGTGTCCTGATAAAAAGAGAAAATTTGGACACATAGATATACATTCAGGGAAGATGAGGTGATGACAGAAGGAGAAAGTGGCCATCTACTAGCCAAACAGAGAGGTCTCAGAAGGAACCAACCCTTGATTTCAGACTTCCAGCTCCCAGAACTATGAGACAGTAAGTTTCTGTTGTTTAAGCCACCCAGTTTGTGATATGTTGTTCTGGCAGCCCTAACAAATGAATATAGTAAATATACTACTATTGCCTAATGATGCTACCATTATCTTTGTTTTCAGATGAGGGAGCTGAGGCACAGAGAGGATGAGAAACTTGTCTTGGTTTATAATACTAAGTACGAAATTGTATGCCAAACCCTGTTATGATGTGGGGGGTGGGCCTAGCTTCCTGGTGGTCCAGGTTTCATTTACCACAGATACCCCTCTTCTCCAAGTCTTTCACTGATGTGTCAGTGGACTTTGTGTGGAAGTAGATCTGATGTTTCCTTAACTGAGAATGGAAGCTATGTTACTCAAGGGCCCAAGACCCAACTGTTTGCTGGCCTGTTAGAAAGATGTAGGTTCTGCTGGCTGTGGAGATGTTCAGACGCTTTAAATTACTTCTGCTTGTAACCCCCACAAAGGAGAGCTAGATACAAGCACACATGCATGTGTACATGCACCTACCATCTCTTGTATGCACACACAGTGGTACGCACACATTCCTCAGCTACATCACATTGGCAAACAGAAACACACACACATCCGGACCCATATAAATACAGGCAAACACACTTGTTTATATGTATATACTCATTCTCCAGCAACACACCTATATACTTATGTACTTCCATACCAACATGCCTATTCTCACTCTCTCACACACATACCTGAGAACACACTCAGTTAAATGGCTCAGACCTGGTGGCCTTGCGTCTCTTCAGAGTGTTTGACAAGCTAGTGTTGTGTCTTAAGTTGCCCAGAAGCAGATACTGAGATGAGAGGGAGTGTGCCAGCAATTTATTAAGGAAGTGCTCCCTGGGGAGACTTGTAAGGGAGTAGGATAAGCAGGACAGGGAAGAAGAGGAAGCTGGACAGTGTGATTTTAGGTGAAGTTTCTGCTTTGGCTTGATCCTTTGCAGTACTCTGGAGCACAAATTATCCCTCATTTTGCCTCTTATTGAGAAGAGAAGTTGCTTTCCTATAGCACCAGTCATGTACTGGCTTCAGGCAGCCCAGGGGCATAAACTCCCAGACATTCTGTTTATACTTGTGTCTGGATAAAGTTTCCAGCAGCCCAGGGATCATTCTCTGAAGGCTGCAGGATGAGAGCTTTTTGAAGCAAAGCACACAGGGAGAGAATCTTGGTAATGGCACACAGTACTGGTAGAGGGGATCTGAGGGGATCTGGGTATGGTCCTGTGTGTGTGTGTGTGTGTTGAGGGTAGTGCAGGGGGCTATTGAATGGGGAGACCTCTTTCAAGGAGTAGAAGGATGATCAAGGGATATAGTGAGGGGTAGAGCCTAAGGGTATTGGTTCTGGCCCAAGATGGCCACCTGAGCAGGGGCTAGAACAGGTAGCTCAGTAAGGGTGACCCATTGAGCAGAGGCTATGTACCCCTCAGGAATCCTCATGTCTCCTTGGCCAGGATGTGAGGAAGACCAAGGTCAGCCTTGGAGTCAGCTGCAATTCTGTGCACCTAAGAGGAGGGGCAGATCACAAGGAAGGCAGACAAGCTGAGGTTCCAGACACAATGCAGCATTTCTTGGCTGCAGGTAGTCCCGGGCTCTCCCCATACTTAGGAGCTTCTAGGTGGCTGCTGCAGAGAACTGGTTGTGCTGGTGTATCCAGTGGGGGATGGAGTAGGAGGGGTCATTTCTCTTGTTCATCATCCCCTTTGGCCAACTGAACTTCAGCTTCTTTGTACAAGAATGGCAGAGCCCCTGAATCCAGGATGAGGGACAGGGGGAGCAAACTAATATTTTCATAGCACCCCTCTAGTAGGTATTACTTTTCCCGTCTTGAAAATGAAGAAACTGAGTCAGGAGAGGTAAAGTGAGTTGTCCAAAGTGACACAGGGGTTCAGTGGTGGAATTGGGATTCCGAATCATACCTGTACTCCTAATGGCTGGATTGCTTCAGGGCCCGGGGCCTTTGGGATAGAGGCAACAATGGTAGCAGGGGCAGAACCCCAAGTGTAGGGTTCCAACTGGCCAGGCTGGGGAGCAATTGCCAAGCTCAGCCCGGGTATGCTCTCCTCACGGTGAGAAGACTGTCAGGCCTGATGTTTCTGCTGGCCTGGCAATCTACTGGGGAAAAACACTGGAGATAGATAAAGAAAGGAAATATTTTTCACGAACAAGCAATAATTTTCAGGGACTGGGCAGCTTAAATTCATATTCTAAAATAATTTATTTGTAAGGGCACAGTCCTGCTAAAAAGTAAACCAAATTTTCATTAGTGAACAGAATACTTAACATCTGAAGCCCTGACCAATTCAGGGCTGCTTGCAGAAAAAGGGGTAAGAAATTGCTTTATCTCTGTCTGCATGACTAAAAAGGTCACCATAGAAAGAAGAAAGGGAAGTAGAAGAAGAAGAAATTGTGCCCAAGGACAAATTCCAGCTTAAACTTTAGGATGCAAAATCCACTTGGTTACCAAAATGACAGTTCCTCAGCTTCAAAACTTAAGCCTCAACTGTAGCAGTGGCAAGAAGCTGTTGGCAGCTTTAAAATATTAATTTTCTGTGCTACAAGTTGTTTACTTGAGAGCTGGTACCTGGCTTTCAAGCAAAATTGCTGTGGTCCTTAATATTTGGCAATTTGGTTAAAACCCAGCACTTTTAAACCTACCTTTGGCCTTAACATTGCAATGTTTGAGAGCTGACTCCTCAAATAATGGGAGGCTGAGGATAAAGACCCCACCACCTGGGGACTTTTTCCTAGAATATCAGAATTGGTAAAGAATAGCCATGCTCCAAGCTTCTGGACTTTTGTTGAGAGCCCGGGTGTGAATCCGGAAATTTATTTAATTAAAAGAAAATGTGTTACAAAATTTTCATGAATTTTAAAGTATTTTTCAATTAAACTTTTTGCTTTGAGATAATTGTAGATTCACATGCAATTATAAGAAATTATGCAGAAAGACATACATTAAAATATGTGTGTGGCGGGTGCCTGGTTGGCTCAGTTGGTTAAGCATCTGACTTTGGCTCAGGTCACGATCCTCATGATTTGTGGGTTTGAGCCCCGTATCTGGCTCTGTGCTGACAGCTTAGAGCATGGAGCCTGCTTTGGATTCTGTGTCTCCCCCCCGCCCCCCCGCCTCTGCCTCTCCCCTGCTTGTGCTCCCCTTCTCTCTCAAAAATAAATAAATAAACATTAAAAAATTACAAAACAACCCCTGTGTGTGTGTGTGTATGTGTGTGTGTGTGTGTGTGTGTGTGTGTGTGTACGTGTGTGCACGCATGCATTTTTTTCTATCTCAAGATGCTTATGAACACCATTACTTATCTTTCTGGTCAGTAGGGATTCCTGTGGAAGGGTGAAGCATATGGAACTGTAGCATCCTGAACTCTGAGCTGCTCTGTACCAACCCACCACACACAGAACTAAATGGCTGGGTGTTCTTATTCTCAGTTAATGTTGTAAGGGAAGAATTTAGCCATGTATGTCAGAAGTCCAGGCAGTAATGAAATTTACCTCAGGTTTGCACCTTACAAATGACCATGAAACAAGCCATAAAAAAATCAAAAGAGGATGAAATAGCATATTTATTTCTACAATGGAGGAGAAATATATTTGCGATATTTAAAGCAATAGAAGATATCATCAGAAACAAGGCAAATCAAATCAATTACAAAAGAGTTTTAACTTTTGGTAGCAAAAGAAAATACTAAATGAAATAACTTATAAAATCATTTTAATCATTATGAATAAGGCTTATGGTTCAAAATAGATACAGAATTATGCAAATTTATGGATAAGACCTGGACACTTTGTGAACATTTATCAAAAAATATGAAGATATTGTTTACATATAAAGAATGACAGGCAACATCTTTCATTAGTATTGCCTTTACAATTTATAATGTTTCCATATTATCCTAGTGGGTAGATTTGCTGTAGCAAAATGTCTTTTTATTTCTTTGTCTGCAAATAGGAAAATAACATGAAAAATGTTTAGCTTGAATAGTAATTGAAGACATGCAGATTTGAACAGCAATGGAGGGCCAATATTAAATTAACAACAACAAAAATAAGATCAATAAGACCTGTTATATTAGTTTCTGCGTTGAAAACTCACACACATTACTGGCTAATCTGTAATTTGTCCCTATTTTTCTGAAGTGCAAGCTGGCAATTTGTAATGGAAACTATGAAAGCATTCATACCCTTTGAGTTGGTAATCCCACTTTTGGGAATATACCCTAAGGTAATAATTCAAATGAAAAGAAAAGTCATTTATACAAAGATATTTATGGCATAAAATTCATTATAAGGAAAGATGGAAAGTGACCAAAATGCCTAGTGAGTGGGAATGGCCAAGAGAAGCATGGTATATCAGAATTCTCTGTGACCGCTAAAACGGAGACATATGTGAAAATGTGCATACATCACCATGCTAAGTGCAAGCAAAACAGAATGCAGAATAGAATAGTCACTCTTACAGATATCATGTACATGGTGTCTGTGCTTTGATGAGTCTGGAAAAAATATAGATGGATGTAAATAGCTGGGTGTTTTAAATTCATGGGATATTTTTCCTATATAATTCTTTAAACAGTCAAACATCCCTGATAAGGAGCGACGTTGAACATCTTTTCATGTGCCTGTTGGCCATCCGGATGTCTTCTTTAGAGAAGTGTCTATTCATGTTTTCTGCCCATTTCTTCACTGGGTTATTTGTTTTTCGGGTGTGGAGTTTGATGAGCTCTTTATAGATTTTGGATACTAGCCCTTTGTCCGATGTGTCATTTGCAAATATCTTTTCCCATTCCGTTGGTTGCCTTTTAGTTTTGTTGGTTGTTTCCTTTGCTGTGCAGAAGCTTTTTATCTTCATAAGGTCCCAGTAATTCACTTTTGCTTTTAATTCCCTTGCCTTTGGGGATGTGCCGAGTAAGAGATTGCTACGGCTGAGGTCAGAGAGGTCTTTTCCTGCTTTCTCCTCTAAGGTTTTGATGGTTTCCTGTCTCACATTCAGGTCCTTTATCCATTTTGAGTTTATTTTTGTGAATGGTGTGAGAAAGTGGTCTAGTTTCAACCTTCTGCATGTTGCTGTCCAGTTCTCCCAGCACCATTTGTTAAAGAGACTGTCTTTTTTCCATTGGATGTTCTTTCCTGCTTTGTGAAAGATGAGTTGGCCATACGTTTGTGGGTCTAGTTCTGGGGTTTCTATTCTATTCCATTGGTCTATGTGTCTGTTTTTATGCCAATACCATGCTGTCTTGATCATTACAGCTTTGTAGTAGAGGCTAAAGTCTGGGATTGTGATGCCTCCTGCTTTGGTCTTCTTCTTCAAAATTACTTTGGCTATTCGGGGCCTTTTGTGGTTCCATATGAATTTTAGGATTGCTTGTTCTAGTTTCGAGAAGAATGCTGATGCAATTTTGATTGGGATTGCATTGAATGTGTAGATAGCTTTGGGTAGTATTGACATTTTGACAATATTTATTCTTCCAATCCATGAGCAGGGAATGCACTCTCAACAATAGCCAAATTATGGAAAGAGCCTAAATGTCCATCAACTGATGAATGGATAAAGAAATTGTGGTTTATATACACAATGGAATACTACGTGGCAATGAGAAAAAATGAAATATGGCCTTTTGTAGCAACATGGATGGAACTGGAGAGTGTGATGCTAAGTGAAATAAGCCATACAGAGAAAGACAGATACCATATGGTTTCACTCTTATGTGGATCCTGAGAAACGTAACAGAAACCCATGGGGGAGGGGAAGGAAAAAAAAAAAAAAAAGAGGTTAGAGTGGGAGAGAGCCAAAGCATAAGAGACTGTTAAAAACTGAGAACAAACTGAGGGTTGATGGGGGGTGGGAGGGAGGGCAGGGTGGGAGGGAGGGCAGGGTGGGTGATGGGTATTGAGGAGGGCACCTTTTGGGATGAGCACTGGGTGTTGTATGGAAACCAATTTGACAGTAAATTTCATATATTAAAAAAAAAAAAAAACAGTCAAACATCTATTTGACAAAACAAAAAATGGTGGTTAAAACTTTATTACATGTGTAATCCACATAGTAAATTCTTTTCAAACACATAGGATGCTTCTACCTTTCCTTGGAGAGCTGACCTTACTATTTCTGTACTGCTACTATTATTGTAGTTAGGTTATCACCTGTGGGTAGGGCCTGCTGCCTGTGCAGGAAACCAATATAAGGATGCTGCAAATATCTGTGAATGGTCTGGACGAGGAGGAGTTTCCCCTTGTGTTCCAGATACAGACTTCTCACTTTTCCTTAAGTTAATACATCCTCTGAACCTTGAGGAAGATTAAGTAATGCTCTGCTCCAGGGTTCAGAGAATGAATCTGGAACAATGTAGAATGAGGGCAGGTTTGGGTGAGGATCTGACTTTATGCCCCTGGTCTAGCAATCTTTTTGCCTTGTATGTATCTTATAAGGTATAACTCTAAGGTAACTTGACTGAAAGTTCCAGAAAATCTTTCCTCAGTTTACTCAAAAACTGGGAAAAATTATTATCCCTTATATGAAGAAGCCCACAGGCAGGGCAGCTCCAGACTGGTTAATTCCATGGCTGAAGGTTCTTTCCATTTTTCCATTCTGCTAATCTCAGAGCATCAGCTTTGTCTTCTGTCAGTTTCAATGGTAGTTCCAGCACAGCTGTTCTGACTCTAGTCCATGGACATGACACCTAATATCAGGACTTATTCTCTCCCATTTGAAGAGAAACGTTTACCAAGATTTGCCTTCTGCCCTCACTATCAGCAGCCTTCCTTTCAGATCTCATTGGCCAGACTTGCATTCCATGTCATTCCTAAACCAATTACTGTCAAGAGGAATGAGACCAATGGTTTGCTGAAGTTAGGCCTATCAGGACTTGTCCCTGTGGCTGGAGTCTCCCTAGATATTAGTTGGCTCCCAAGGTCTTCCTCTCCTACTCCTCTGGCTGAAAAGCTGCCCACTCTGCCATGCACTTCCTGTGACTGCCCACAGTCATGAAATAAGTGAATAGGTAGAGAAAAAAGCAATGGGGATTCTCCCCATATTATGGAGACCCCACTTTCTCTGGTCAGAGAGGACTCTCTCTCAGAGTTTTAGGTGCCCACCTGGCTACTGCTCCCATCTATTGTATTGGCATGAAATTGCCTATGGGCTAGGAAGTGAGAATGGAAAAAAACAAACAAAGCCAACCCACTCTATCAGATCTGTAGGGGCTTGCTTTCTTACGCCTCAGAACAGAAATATAGATCGTTTCCCTTGGAGTTCTTTCTGTCCTCAGCTGGTGCTCAGCTCCAGTCTTCCAACTGCCTTTGAGTCTAGGCTCAAAGACACTAAAGGATGAAACCAAAAAACTCACTATTCTTTTGGTGGTTCTTTGAGTTCTGTTTTCCTTCCCCAATCTACCTGCCACCGTTTACTTTTCAGAGTTCTCAGATAGAAGCTCTATGTATTCTGTCCAGGATTTTTGATTGCATTCAGTGGGAAAGGGAGGCTGGATTATACTTACTCTATCTTGACTGAAACTGGAAGTGTATCTTTTTTTTAACCTCCAGTATATGGAAGACAGATGCTGGGTATCAGTCTATGAGAAGGAACAATCTTTCAAAACTTGTAGAATCTAGAAGTGATGATTATTTTGGATTTGATGTAAAGGAAGAGGAAAGAAATGGTATCCCTTTAAGGTTTGAACTGGTGGTGCAGGAGACTGAAGTGGGCATTAATGGGAAGGAAGGGCAATCTGAAGTTGGAAACATGGACTTTTAGAGGATGGGTTTTTGCTAAGTTTAATTTCCTGAGAGTCATGGTAACAAACACGGGTAAGTAGCATTCTCCACCTAACCCTGCTTTAATGACTTAGCAAGATTGAAGATATTTTGCACATGTAAAAATGTCTCTAAGTATATGAATAGTGCAGGCTTTTATTACAGTCTTCACATATGTCTTGTTAACTAAGACCATTTTGATTGCAGGTGATGGGACTCATCTTGAGCAGACTTGGGTAAAAGGAGGAATTGGGTCATGTACATCAGTTAAGACTGAACCGTTATACTGTGAAAAGGGAAGGGGAACAATGGGGTTTCAGCAACGATTTGATCCATGGTCTTGAACATGGCCAGTGTTCCTTCTCTGCTTCTCTGTGCAGATGGGCTTTCTCCATATGGTGAGAAATGGCTTTTGAGAGCACATGAGTTTTGTTTCTTTAAGTCTACATTAATGAAAAACATTCTGGAGAAGGGCTGTCTTTGGCCTAGACCGTGGATGTCCACCACTAACTTAATCAACTATGGCAGAGATAGGAAGATAGATTCATGGAAGGAAATGGTAGCCATTGAAGATACTGCATGGGGGGAGTGTGGGGTATGACCAGTTAACTAAAAGGGAGAGTTTTGGGCAAAACCAATATGACAGCATAAAGGAGAACCTTGCTTTCAGCCAGACTGAGATGTTATATCCTTGTAATCATATAGTTCTATTATGTTCTATTTTTCTTCTCCAGAATCCAAATTTACCTGCATCCTCTGGTCTTCCTTTCCTCCAATCCTCCTCCTTATTATTATTTTTTAAATCATGTTTTGGTCATGTGCAATTTTTTTTTTTTCTTCTCAAATTTCTTCCAGTTGTTGCTTTTTCCTCTCAGCCTATCAACTTCTCTCTGTTTTTCTTCTGGACTTTCTTCCTGTGCTCTGTGGACACTGTTTACATAGAAGCAAACTGAAAAATTAAGTTTTCTGAAGAGATTATGATCCCTAGTTCATAGCGGGAAATAAAAGGAAAGAGAGTGAACATTGGTTCAGCATTCACTGAGTTCAAGGTCTTGGGCTGCCTATTGTAGCCCAGTGGTAAGTGACCCAGCCCCTGTCAACCATGAGCCATGGTTAGCACAGGGTGAGAGGCAAGTAAGCTGACAGTCATGGAATGGATTAGGCTAATGGCAGAGGAAGTCTAGGATCCTGGGGACAACTGGATTGACTCCCAACCTGGATTTCCAAAGGAAAGATTAATGCTTGGGGAGACTAAGTAATTTGCCTTGACTCACATGTCTGGGAAGTGGGTAAAACAGGAATTATCCTTGGTCTGTGGAGCCAAAGCCCATATTTCCTCCCAATACACTTGGGGTCGCTAGAGGAAGAGCATGCATGAACTAGAGTTCAAATCAGGATTTGTTCCTCATCACAGCTGCTTTGAAGCTTCCATCTTCCCTTTCTTTAGGCTCATTTTGTCATCTAGTATAGCTCTACAGAGATGAGATGTACTTCTTGTGTCCCTTATCACCTTTTTGGTATTTGTCATTGATTGGATAACACATTCTACAGATACATAGGAGGGAGAGAACATCAGAGGTCATTAATCTCAACCGGCTGCATTCTAGTCAGGGCTATCTCAGATGGGTTATCTCTAAAATAGTGTGTGTTAGGGATATACAAAATTTCAGAAGGTAAGCTTGGCAGATAAGTGGAAAGATTTAAAGACACTGACATCAGGGTCCCTGACAAACAGCCTAGCCAGATCACCCTACTGTGAAGATGATGGTTCATGAACTCTGTCAAACACTTGGGACTTACCGTCACCTTTTTAGAGTCACACTCTTAAGCAGATTGGTCTCAGATATGCATAGTATGAAGAAATCTTACATGTAAGAGAGAGATTAAAACAAAGAGATGCAAGCACTTTCAAGTAAATTGTCTGCAGTAGGAAAAAGTGTGAGGGTGAGTGGCTCAGTTGGTTAAGCGTCTGGCTCTTCATTTCAGCTCAGATCATGATCTTATGGTTTGAGAGTTTGGGCCCTGTATTGGGCTCTGTAGACAGTGCAGAGCCTGCTTGGGATTCTCTCTCTCTCTGTTCCTTCCTCACTTGTGCTCTCTCTCTCTCTCTCAAAATAAATAAATAAACTTAAAAAAAAAGGAAAAAGTGTGAAAAACAACTACTACTAATATCCTCAGAGAACTAAAAGTTTGTTTCATTCACGAAGCAAGAAAAGATTACTATTAAACAAGTATCTATTAGAGGTTAAAAATATGAGAAATGAAATTATAAGCTCAATAGAAGGATAAGAAGAAAAATATGATGAAATCTCTCAAAGATAGAAGAAAAAGTCTGGTAACAGAAGATAGGGGGGACAATCCAAGAAAGTTAGAGGACCAGTCCAACACCCAGAAACTAAAAAGTCCCTGAAAGAGAGAATGGAGACATCAAAGAAGAATGTATCATTAAAGAAACAACTCAAGGAAATTTTGAAGAATTAAAAATTCAAGTATTCAAATTGAGAAGTCCTGCTGAGTGTCAAACACAATGAGAGAAAATCAGCTGACTCTAAGACACACCATAAAATTTCAGAACAGTAAGAATGAAGAAAGATTCAGAGAGAAAAATCAGGTTCTATAGTGGGGGTCAGGAATTGAATAATATTGGACTTCTCAATAGCAGCACTGGGAGGTAGCATAGGATGATAAAGCAACACCATCAAAACATTAGATGACTCAGATGCCCAGTAGTATCAGAGTTCTCTAGAGAAACAGAGCCAATGGGCACTATTTCCCTTATTGGGTATATAAGTGTATAATTGTACGTATTTATGCAAATATAAAAATGGATTTTTCCCCCCAAGAAATTGGCTCATGTGACTGTGGGAGAGCTGGTAAGTCTGCAATCTGTAAGGCAGGCTGGAGATGCAGGCAGGAATTAATGTTGCAGTCTTGAGGCAGAATTTCTTCTTCAGGAAACCTGTTTTTACTCTTAAGGCCTTTCTACTGGTAAGCTGGGGCTCACCCACATTATTGAGGGCAATCTCTTTTATCTAAAGTCAAAGGATTGTAGATGTTAAACACATTTATAAAACACTTTTCACAGCAACATCTAGATTAGCATTTGATTAAGTAACTGCCTACTATAGCCTCGCCAAGTTGACACATAAAACTAACACACCAGAGAAGCAGTCAGTTATGTGTGCCGGTAGCGTAAGACATTTTTCAAACATAGGTCTTCTATACTGGAAGATGTGTTCCAACAAACCAAGGGATTAAACCAAAGGAGGACATGTATTTCAGGTTGGGCCACCTTGAAGACTCTGAGGTGTGGATTCTTGTGCAACTAAGGAGAGCTTTCCCAACCTGAACAAAGGAGCTGGCTTGCATGCTCCCATACTAGTCCATCAATGGATAAGAGCTGTTCTGGGGCATGTTGGGTGAGTGATGAAAATTCCAAGGCACTTAGATCTCTGGCTTAAGGCAAAGCACCTCTAGTAACCCAAGGGTAGTTCTCCTCCAAAGAGCTATAGGTGTTGGTTGTTGGAAGCAAAAGTACATGAAGTCAGGAAGGATGTGTGTGTATGTGTGTGTACATGTATGTGTGTATACAAAAGATGATGAAATGGGATATGACATTACAAACTGGGATATAAGAAACAGAGAATCCAACCCCGGAGAGAAACAAAGGAATCCTCAGGTCTATGGTGAAGGGAACTCCCTAGATGACAGTCATGCAAACAGTTTGGATTGCCCAAGTGGGTCAGAAGACTTGGAGACAATTACTCAAGAAGATAAAAATGATAAAATGCATGGGGCGCCTGGGTGGCGCAGTCGGTTAAGCGTCCGACTTCAGCCAGGTCACGATCTCACGGTCCGTGAGTTCGAGCCCCGCGTCAGGCTCTGGGCTGATGGCTCGGAGCCTGGAGCTTGTTTCCGATTCTGTGTCTCCCTCTCTCTCTCTGCCCCTCCCCCGTTCATGCTCTGTCTCTCTGTCCCAAAAATAAATAAAAAACGTTGAAAAAAAAATGATAAAATGCCTAATGAGTTTAAACATATTGAGAAGAGATTTACATATATGAAGAAGAGTTCACAGCTGAATGAATGATAAGGGTATAGGAAACTTAGCAAATGAAAGACCAAGACAATCATAAACTCCAGGGAAAACAAAATGTATTAGAAAGTAAAGTAACCATATTTCATAAGCCCCATGACTCAGTTGTGAATAACATTGCATAATCATAATAATGTAAACACTGAGTGTAGTGAATTTAAATCATATAGTAACACTACTGAGTGAATGGAGATAGGAAGTAGGTGTGTGTGTGGTGGATTGGAGAGAGTGGCAGGAGTCTCAGTTTCCATGTCAGGGTATAGTGGATAGAACATCTGAAAAATCAAGGAGCAACCTCAGTATGTTACTTACAGATGGAGAGGAAAAAGGCCAAAACAGTCTTGTAAAGGTTGAAAGTGGGTTCCCTTGGGTGGTGAGAAAGGGGGACGGATAGGGCACTGTGTGCAACTACTATTTTTCGTATAAGTCCTACAAAATAATTGGACTCTTGAAATTATGTGCATGTGAAACTTTTATTAAAATAAAAGAGTAAATTAAAAAAGGAGGAAAGCCCTACAGGCAGAGATGACAAAGATGTGGGAAATTAGGAGGAATAGGAGTCTGATTCAGATACATTTCAGATATATTAGTTTGTGTTTCCACCACTCCCAAGCAGGACCCAGTAGATAACAATGCCAGGAGGGAGCCCTTGATCTTCAGACTTCAGCAAAAAAGAATCTCAGAACTTTGAAAACTTAAACTCATAGAACTGTAGAAGTTTGGAATCTTATATTCATAGAATCTCACTTTAATTCATCTTTTAAATCTCAACTCAGGTGTCACTTCCTCCAGGAAGCCTCTACTGACCTTTCCTTCACATCCCCAAGACCTCTTCCTTTTCTGCTATTCTAAAACTCATCAGTCTGGAATATCAGGTTGTTTACTTATCCTCCTCCTCCGCTGATGGTAGAACATGCATCCTAATTATTTCCAGGTAGATGCAGCCATTTCCAGTTTGAACACAATTGTTCAGGATTTTTGCCCCAGCTCCCACCTTGTCCCTGGAGTGGCATCAAGTACAGGGAGTTGGAGATATCTCAGCTTCATGGAGAGCGCTAGGTCTTGGTCACAGCAAGAGTCCATGCTGGCTTTGGGGATTTGTAAAGTTACACATCCCAGATGTGTGTGTGTGTTTAAGTTTATTTATTTATTTTTTTGGGGGGAGGGGCAGAGAGAGTTAGAGACAGAATCCCAAGCAGGCTCAGTGCAGAGCCTGATAATGGGGCTCAAACTCAACAATTGTGAGATCATAACCTGAGCTGAGATCAAGAGTTGGATGCTTAACCTACTGAGCCACCCAGGCACCCACCAGATGTGATTCTTGGCATTCTGAACTATCGGCACCTGCAGAGATGTCTGTGTCATTGGCCTGTGCCTTCTGTGTTCCGACCATGAAGCTCTTCCTTGTCTGCTGTTCCTCCTCAGTTATATTCTTGAGACCCTTGAGTGAATTCTGGAGTTTCTCCGGGGTGAGGAAGACTCAGGGACAGCCATGCCAGGCCCTATTTGCTCAGACATGCCCTCCACCATTTTCTTCCACTGGGTCTGCACCACAGTGGGGCTGTGAAACTCTCAAGGACCTCACTTACCCTGTTGGGTCTTACCTGTGAATGGCATGCATCCCTTCTTCCACAGATCCCTGAACTAATCTGTGCTCGTCTTCTGTTGCTGCACAACAAACATTACCACAAACCTAGAGGCTTAGAACGAGACACAGGTATTATCTCCTGGTTTTGGTGGGTCAGGAGTCTGGCTATGGCTTAGCTGAGTCCTTTGCAAGGCTGCATTTGAGGTGCTGCCAGGGCAGGGTTCTCTCTCACCCAAAGCTCAGTCAGGGGAGCATTTGTTCCAGGCTCGCATGCTCTTTGGCAGTACTCAGTGCCTTGTAGGCGGCCACACCGAGGGCCTGATTTTTGTTGGCTGTTGGTTGGAGGAGGCTCTCAGTTCCTTGTCACATGGTCATTTCCATAGAGAAGCTCACAGCACAGCAGCTGGCTTTTCAGTTAACAGGGACAGTGTATCCTTGCAAGATAGCACTAAAATTGTATACTGTGCAGTCACATACACATAATCACGTACATTCTGTCACCTTTGCCGTATTCTATTGGAGGGCAGTAACAGGTCCTGCTCACACGAAAGGGGAGGAGATTATGCAGAGGCATGAGTACCAGGAGGTAGAGATCACGGAGAGCCCCCGCCTCAGAGTCTATCCACTGCAAGGTCTAGTTCTCAGATCCAGAAGCCCTACTGGGGTCCTCGGCCCCCACTTCTTTATTAATCTGTGGCTCTTTCTCCATCTCTCTGCCTCCTTCTGGCCTGTGGAGTTTTGGGTTGGGGAACTGACTTGCTCTTCCTCAGGCATGTCTTCTTAATTATACTGTTAGTACAGAATGCTGCCTTTTTGCACTCAGAAGCCAGGATTTTGAGATCTAAAGCTGTTTTTTTTTTCTACCAGAAGTTCCAAAATTCTATTTTCACCTCAAAAACTGGAAACTCACTTTTTTGTTCTTTGGTTTTTATGCCCTTCCTTTCCAATGCAGTAAGCCCGACTGCCCTAAATGCTGCCTGAAAAGTAGGGAAGGTCGTGGGCAAAAGTGAGTGACTGGAATAACATCACTATGCCCTACCACAATCCACAGGGGCTGCTGGAACAAATGCAGATACAACAGCAGGGACCTGGGTGCAAATTCTGGCCCTACCACTTACTAACTCTGTAACTTAGGGCAAGTCATTTATTTTCTGTGAGCCCCAGTTTCCTCCCCTATAAAATAGGGATAATGATATCTCCTTTTTTTTTTTTAATTTTAGAGAGAGAGAGAGAGCATGAGCAGGGGAGAGGGGCAGAAGGAGAGAGAGAGAATCCTAAGCAGGGTCCATACACAATGTGACCCTCGGATCATGACCTGAGCTGAAATCAAGTTTGATGCTCAACTGATTCAGTCACCCAGGTGCCTCAGTACCTACTTTTATAATGTTGTAAGGATTAATTGGAATAAGGTTGGGAAAAGTGCCTTTGTAAATTATGATGTATCATATGTATGAGCAGTACCATTATAGTTGCACAAGTGCACAAGAGGGCCCTTTAACTGATTGTATACCCCAGTACATGTTGACATGGCTTCTTTGTAGTTATGGATTGGGGACCAAAGCCTTTGATGTATTATGTATGTAATAGCAGGGGCCAACTGCAGGCTTGTAGCTGGGTCTTGGGCAAGGGCTGGTTTGACTTGAGATTTTACCAAATCATTGTCACAATAACCAGATGGTAATATTATGTGTGTGGATGCTTCTGGTAAATTACAGAGGTGGAATGAATGAACCATCAGATTCTAAAACTGGGAGTGTTATTCTAAAAGGCCATTTGGACAGAGTTTATTCATTCCTGGCACAATGTTCTTTCCATCACAACAACATTGCAGCCCATGATGTGATGCTATCATGTATGGTCCCAGGCTGTGTGTAGGGGAGAGTTATGTTATGCATAGACTTGCAGAGTTTTTTCTTCTCTTTTGACTTGCTCAAACAATATTAATTTTAATAAGTATTTAGGAGGTCAGCTGTCATGGGGTGGTATGGATGACAAAAGCAGGCTATAAAATTCCTTTAACTTTCTCTTAAAAATCTCATCTTCAGCTGCCTAGTAGCTCATCTTTTCCTAGAAGAAAGAAATTGATATATCAGATTGCAGACCCAGCTGAAGGCCTATAAAATGAGGGAATCAACTTGTTACATGGGTATGAAATTAGGGCCCTCCTGATGGTAGAAGGAACTTCTCGACAGGACCGCCTCATTTTGGCCACAGATATTTTGAATTTGTCCTTCTTTAGTGGGGTCTTTCCACATCATCTCTCTTTAAAGTCAGCTGAACTGAACATAGAGCATCTTTGTAAACTGCATTATTTATCTAACATTCTTAGAAGAGTGACTGTAGGTGTACCTTAGGCTTCATATTGAAAAGGGAAAAAAGAGAGGATGATTCAATGATCTTAAGTGGTGGTGTTTTGGGTAAAGTGAGAACTCAGAGTGTGGTTGGCAGAGGGAAAGCATTAGTCCATAGGGGATCAGAGCAAAAGCCCATCTTGACCTGCTCTGCAGGAAATAAATATGCGGACAGGGGTATCAGTATGGGGGAGGCTTCCCCTGCCTAGGGCATACAAGCGAGCAGGGTAAGCACTGCTCCCAGGCTGAGTGTGTTTGCTTCCTGCATTATTTTTCTAGGTTCACTAGTCTTAACTCTAGAAGGGGTAGGCAAAGGCTAATGGGTGTTACTAACATTTTTGAGTTTTTTTATGTGCCAAGCCAAGTGTTAGGGACTTCATGGATGGAACCTCATTTAGTCACAGTAAGAACTATATGAAGCAAATGCAATGGCCATAACTTTTATGGTCCCAATAGCCTCTAAGACTCAGATGAGAAGAAATGAAACTAAAAATTTCTCTAACATTGGACACAGTTTGCAAATCCCTGTTCCTGCTGCTAGAAAAAATATAATCTAGCAGGATTTCAACTCTTTTCAACCCAACATATTATTTTTTTGGTCATTCCTGGTTTAAAATGTAACCATTTCAAGGTCTGCTGCTCCCCCTGCCCCCATACTCATGCATTTTGGTTAAAGGAGCCTTCAGGACCTGGTGGCATCGAGTTGGTGGGCATATGGCCTGTGGTTGCCTCACTGATGAGGTATCTCCTGCAGATGCTCCTCTTTGTCTCTCTTCCCATCTCAGTTTGTGCTTAGTTTGGGAGCAGGGGTATCTTCCTCTGCTGACTTGGCCTCACTTCTGGCCTTGTCACCCTGAGCTTAGTTGTAGAGAGCTTCTTCTGATCTGTCCTCCCCAGCCTCAGCTATGGGGCCTACCTGACTATTCTATGGTTACATCTAGGCTAGCTCACAAGTGCTCATTCTCAGCAAACTTCTGCTTTCCATTCATACCCATGGAAACTCCTGGGATTCCTATAGCCAGACCCATAGCCTCTTACTGTCATCTCTGCAAGGCTGCCCATCAACTTTAAGAGCTCTAGGATGAACAGGGCCCAGCCCCCTCTGCTCTCAGAGCATCTCTGCACAGCCTGGGCCTGCCCCAGGGATGAGAGGTGGGGAGTTGGGTTGCTAGAGGACGTCTCCTTCTTTCTTCCCAAACTCGTTTCCTTCTCCTCCATCTTAGAGCTCTTTCATTTGCTGTGATGTACAAGGCCAAATCTGCTTCCTCTATGGTATCTCCATTTACAGGTTTTCTTGTCTTACACTCAGGAAGTGTCCTTTGACCTTAGAAGGTGAAGAATGCAGCACATTTGTCCCCAAAGGTAACCATTGCTACATCAGTGGATATCCTTCCCTTTAGTTGCAGAACATCGGTGGGAGAGTAGTCACTGTACACTATACAGCCACTTATCAACTAATGCTTTGAGGTGTTATTTCACTATGTTAAATGTTATTTCACTACATAATGTTAGTTCACTATATTATCTCCATTTCACACATGAGGAAATTAAGTCTCAGAGAGTTTGAATATTTGATCAAGCTGGGACAAAACCCAGAGTTGTCTTTTTTTTTTTAATGTTTATTTATTTTTGAAGGAGGGGGGGCAGAGAGAGAGGGAGACAGATAATTCCAAGCAGGTTCCTCGATATCAGTCTGTAGACTGACATGGGGCTCAAACTCACGAACTGTGAGATCATGGCCTGAGCTGAAATCCAGTTGGACGCTTAACCGACTGAGCCACCCAGGTGCCCCCAAAGTCACCTTAAAGTAGATGCTTCTCATTCCCTCTCCCCCAAATCATACTACTCTCCATAGGAAGCCTGTATTCCTTGTCAGGTTTGGGGTGGCTGCAAAGGCCCCATGAGGTATGACAGGCTCAAAGTCACACTGGAATTGTTGACTAGGTGGGACTGTGAGAATCAAGGTAACTGTACAGGCAATAAATAGGTGTGTTCTGGCAAGTATATCCCTGCTGCTTCAGTTAAAGCAGGAAGGAGGAAGATATGGTGAGTAAATTCCTCAAGATGCTGACTATTCTCTGCATTCAAGGAAGCAGAAAAACCAGCGAGAACCCACAAGTGGGTTCTACCCAGAGAGATGGCTTCAGAGACACAGGGGGAAAAGATACAGGGACATTCTTGACTTTTGAGGGCTGATTCACCAGCAGGCAAAAACACAGTATTGGAGACACAAAGGATACATGTGAACTCCCTATTTCCCAGAAAAAAGAAAAAGATTACTGGTCAGAAGTGTAGTAGAGCACTTTCAGCTCAAGGTGATGGGTCTATATACTTATTTCTTTTCCCTACTCAAATCTCACTGAAATGACAGAAGGAATAAAAAACATACAAACCTACAAGGACAAAGAATACAAGAGAAAACAGATCTCCAGACACTGATATTTGGAATCCCCCACACAAAGTGGCTAGGTCACCACCTGACCCCCTGCTATAAAGCCCAGAAGTCAACAAACTGCATCTAAACACACAGAGCTTCCATTCAGTTTTTTAGGACTTTACTGTTAGTTGGACAACCAACTAATAGTTGGATCAGCAGACATCTGTAAAAAATCTCTCCCAGAAAAGATAGTGACCCAAACAAGCAAACAGGAAAAAGTAACTCCAAAGAAACACAAATGTGAAAGAAAGAAGAAAGCCTAAAAAAAAAACAAACAAACCCCTCCCTATAATTAAATATCCTTAGAGGTAATGTGAGGTATTCTTAGAGAGATAAGAAGGGATATGACATGGAAGTACTCCTGGGATTTAAAATATGATAAAAATTCATATTATATTCAATAAGTGAGTTCAAAGACAACACCGAGGAAGATAATGTGGAAGACAGTTTCTCAGGAATATAATAAAAAATAAAAGAGATGAAAATAGGAAAATAGGAAAGAAAAGATGGAACTGGAGAACCAGATCAGGATGTCAGTATTTGACTAATAGGAGCCCCAAAGAGACAAGAGAGAAAACTGGAGGAGAGGAAACTATCCAAGAAATAATACAAGAAATTTTACAGAAATAATACAGGATAATTTCCAGGATAGGAGCTTCTGGTTTTAAAGTCCCAACAAAATAAATGAATAGAGTTTGACTATAAAGTACATCTTCAAGTAATTTCAGAGCATCAGGGATATAGAGAAGGGCTTAAAATTGTCTTAGGAGAATAAGCAGGTTATGTACAACATAAACGGCATGGAACTTATCAGTAGGTACCTTAGAAGGAAGACAAAGCTTTCAGAATTCTAGGACAGATACATTTCAATCTAGGATTCCATATTCTGCCAAACCACTAATCAAGATCGAAGATAGAAGGACATTTGCAGACATACAAGTTCTTACAAATGTATCTCCTTTGCGTGATGTTCAGAGAGCTACTGGATGTGTGTTCCACAAAACAAGATGGGAAACTAAGAATGAGGAGAACATTAGGTCAGTGTGGGTAGAGGCAACACAGGAGAGAGACAAAGGGAGTTCCTAGGATGGTAGGGAAGAGAAGTTCCAGCACTGCGGCTAGTTTGCAGATCTAGAGAGCACCAGGTGAAATTTGAGCAGAGAGATGGAAGTCTCTGGTAGGAATGTTTCCAGGAAAATTACTGGAACTGGTAGGTTATCTGATATGTTTGATGGCATTAGATGGTTCATATCATCCACAGGAGGAAGTTGACAATAAAGTATAAAATAGAAATATCAAGAAATAAGAATATAATTGGGAATGCAGCCACTCTGGAAAACAGTATGGAGGTTCCTCAAAAAAACTAAAAATAGAACTACCCTATGACCCAGCAATTGCACTATTAGGCATTTATCCAAGGGATACAGGTATGCTATTTTGAAGGGACACATGCACCCCTGTGTTTATAGCAGCACTATCAACAATAGTCAAAGTATGGAAAGAGCCCAGATGTCCATCGATAGATGAATGGATAAAGACGATGTGGTATATATATACACGATGGAGTATTACTTGGCAATCAAAAAGAATGACATCTTGCCATTTGCAACTACGTGGATGGAACTGGAGGGTATCATGCTAAGTGAAATTAGTCAGTCAGAGAAAGACAAAAATCATATGACTTCACTCACATGAGGACTTCAAGAGGCAAAACAGATGAACATAAGTGAAGGGAAACAAAAATAATATAAAAACAGGGAGGGGGACAAAACATAAGAGACTCATAAATATGGAGAACAAACTGAGGGTTACTGGAGGGGTTGTGGGAGGGGGGGATGGGCTAAATTGGTAAAGGGCACTAAGGAATCTACTCCTGAAATCATTGTTGCACTATATGCTAACTAATTTGGATGTAAATTAAAAAAAAATAAAATAACAAAAAAAGAAATAAGACTAGACTAATATTATTTAGAAATAAGCCATCAGAAGAAACTGTTGAAAAATTAAAAATGGTTGTCTCTGAGAAGCTGAATTAGGGATGCAGTGGTAGTAGTCCCCAGTATTGATAAATCCATAGTTCTGTTTAAAATATATGGGGCGCCTGGGTGGCTCAGTCAGTTGGGCGTCCGACTTCAGCTCAGGTCATGATCTCACACTCTGTGAGTTCGAGCCCCGTGTTGGGCTCTGTGCTGACAGCTCAGAGTCTGGAGCCTGCTTCCGATTCTGTGTCTCCCCCTCTCTCTGCCCCTCCCCTGCTCATGCTCTGTCTCTCTCTGTCTCAAAAATAAATAAAAACATTTAAAAAATTTAAAATATGTATATGTATTATTTTGAAAAATATTATTTTGAAATTGCTGATATTTGTCAGTTTTGTTGTATGAAAATGGCAATTACACATGATTCAACTTTATTAAAATAGAAATGTGAATCATTAACAGTAATGCTATACATACCAGAATTTATTGGTTCTACAGTAGTATGAAAATCAAGAATTTTTCATCAAGGTAGAAAAAGGAAAACAAAATTATAAGCGCTTTTGTATAAACTCAGTGGATGAAAACACTTCAGTTATATCCTCCTTGCCCTTCCTAGTTTTCCACATGTTTCTGTGTGTGAATTGTTTCTTCATGGCTGCACCTCCCTTGTTTAGCTGTCTAAAATTTCAGCCATGGTTGTGGTTTCTTTATTGATAAACGATTATTTGAAAACCATGCCAAAACACTTGTCTTGCTTTTTCATTTCTTGGCATCTCATGATGCCTATACCTTATCTCTTTATCTATCTCTATCTCAGTCTCCTTCTCCTGCATCACTTTTCCAAACACCATGTCTTTCTTCACTTTGTTCAGATTTCTGGGCAGAGATTGGACAGGATCCACACTGTTAGGGTTAGGTGAGATACAGTGGTTCACTGTACAGTGCTGGTTCTGGACCTTAGCACACAAACACATCTACCCTGGAGTACCCTGGGAACTGCTCCTAGTGGCTCTGGGTGAGCCCAAGGCAACCATATGCACTGCAGGATGTAGCCCCTTAGTCACAGCTGATTGAGACAGAGATGGTACCTAACTCAAGCTAGGCCAATCAGATTCCTTTCTCTAGGAATTTGGAATTGAACTGGGAGGACAACCTGTTACTTAGTTTCCTTGTGGAGCTGCAACATGCTGCCTTAGGAGCTGTGGGCTGCACAATCTGTCCTGTGGGTAAGGATCAGGAAATGCCACTCTTCAGAAATAGGACAGTGAAGCAGATTTGCAGAGAAAATCAGAGAGGAGGGATGGAATCAAAATCATGATGACTTCCAGTTGCATGTTCTAGTTCTTTCCTGAGAAAGGCTGCATTCTTCCTCTTGGATTCTGTAAGACAGCTTAGTGGCCTTAAAAGAAAATTCCCCCCCTCTCCTTTCTTTGCTTAAACTAGATTGAGTAGGCTACAGTTACTTGCAACCGAGAGACTACTAATGGAGACATGTTAATCTCTAGGATTCTGTAATTCAGTGACACATTGGGCTGCTTATGATTTCAGGGGTGGGGAACGTGGGAACCGAAGTCTTGGGCAATGGGAATGGGGTTCTGTGTGAGTGAATTATACTGGGCTTAGTGAATATGATAAGGTCCTCCCCCCACTACTTTGCAAGCATATCTATGGGGGGAGCTTGACTACACTAGCTAAATATTCTTCTTCAAGTTTTGATGTTAGTATTGGAAATGCAGCAGATAAAAACCCAAGTAAATCCAGCTGGTATATAACTGTGGTAAGGGGAGACACCCTTTCTGATGAAGATTTTTCTTTCTGGTCTTCAGTGTGTGCAATGTGGAATCCATTCTAGAAAGCTCCTGTCTATATTAAATCCTTCTCATGCTTAGTATTTTTCTTCCTTCCTTGTGCTCTGTCTGACCTGATATGATGTCATTTGGGCTGTATTAAACATTTTTTTTGAAAGAGTGAACATTATACATTTCATCCAAAAAATGCTATTTCTGGGTCTACAATTCATCTCTGCCACGGCATTTTCCTGGTTCCTAAAGGACTCTGGTACAGACGTACCTTCTCCCCCTCCTCCCTTTCACCTTGGATTCAGCACTAAAAAATGTAAAAGACGTTAATAAGGCAGGAGGTGCTTTATGCCACAGGGTATAGATGATACTATTGGAAATGAGGAATCTTCTTCCTGAATGTTGTCAATTTGTTACTTTTCTGAGTCTGCTGGTGGCAGCTCAGCATGGGGCCCCGTTATCTCCCTGCCCAAGCAGCTGGCTTTGGGCGCAAGTCTGGACTAGGAGAGATTGCTTCCTGGCCCCAGTGGGGCATTTCACAATTTTCTTTTCCTTGAGAAACTTTAAAAAGCTGTCTAGGCTACATTACCTGTGTACTTCATTTGTAGCAGCTATCATGTGACTTGGTCCAGGAAAGGCAGCAGCCAGATACCCTGCTGTGGAGAGGGTGAAACGTGTCACCCTGTTGTGGGCTGGCGCCTGGGACACAGGGTTCACTGGTCTCCGAATCAGGCTATTTTGGCTCAACCAACACTTATTTGACACCTACTGTGTGTGAGCAGTTATGCTAGGCCTGGGGATACAATGGTCAGTAAGAGGTGGTCTGTGCCCTCAAAGAACTCACAGTAGAGTGATGAAGGTGAAAAAAATAAACAAATACCTAATATATAATGGGTAAAGTCAGAGAGAAGAGGAAATGCAGGAGCAGGAGGAGGGAGCATCTAGAACTGGTATAGAAGGTGAGGGATGGAATATGGAGGGAGGTGGTCATCTGATCTGCATCTCAAGGAACAAATTGGAGAAGCCAGGAGTAAAAGTGAAGGACAAGCGTTTGAAGCAGGGGGGGCAGCATGAACAAAACATGGAAGTGTGAAATGAGTGGCCTACTGGGGAGGGGGGATATATAAGACAGGGCTGGCGAGGTAAGCAGGGCCCAGGTGGTTGTGTACCATGTTGCAGAGGAGGGGATTGACCTTTCTTTTATAGGTGTTGGGGAACCATCAATAAAAGGGCATGCCTTGCATAGGTGGAAGTGCTGAGCCTGAGGAGCAACCGAAGGGCTGAAGCCCAGGCCCAGAAACTTTGGGAAGGAGCTGGTGGTGGAGGCAGAACTGAAGGGCTGGCAGCAGTGCTGGCTACCTTCACATGCTGAGGGTCTGAGCAGAACAAAGACAACCAGAAGACAGACAGGTAGGTAGATGGGTAAGGAAGAATCCATGGGTGTGCAAACCTTGAGGGCTCTGGATCTGAAGTCTGCACAGTGAGGTCAAGCTCAAAGAATGGGGCAGGTATTGAGGGTTAGAATAAGCCTAAATATGTCAGAATTGGTCAGAAGCTCGAGGCCCACTCAGCTGCTGGCACAGGACCCGTCAAGAGTTGTGACACCTGCCTCTTTAACATCTGGCCCTAACCACCCCTATCCTGTTAAGCTAGCTTTAGGAAATTATAGGTTTCCCCTCAGAAGTCCATTCCTGCTATTCTAGAGGTGACTGACAAGAACCATGCTTGGTCATCAAGCTGCTGATATGGTTCCTGTCAATAGATATGGTGGTTTGGGCCAGTGGTGGCAATAGAGGTAGAGATCAGTAGACAGATTGAGATGTATTCTGTAGGTTGACACAACAGGACTTGGTTAGAGATTGGATGTGGGGCTGAGCAAGAAGGCATCTCAGGACTGACTCTAGTTTCTGGCTTTTAGCTATTAGAGGTTGGTGGTACCAACTGCTTACATAGTGTATTAGTTTGTTAGGGCTGCTGTCACAAAGTTCCAAAGACTGGATGGTTTAAACAACAGAAATTTATTTTGTCACAGTTCTAGAGTCTGGATGTCCAAGATCCAGGTGCTGGCAGGGGTGGTTCCTTCTGAGGGCAGAATCTGTTCCAGGCTTCTTGTTTTGTAGATGGCCTTGTTCTCCCTGTGTCTTCACGTCATCTTTCCTTTGTAAGTGTTGGTGTCCACATTTTCTCTTCTTACGAGGACACCAGTCATTTTGGATTAGGGCCCACCCTAATAACCTCACTTTAACTTAATTATCTCTTTAAAGATACTATCTCCAAATATGGTCACATTTGGAGGTACTGAGTGTTAGGACTTCAACGTAAGAACCTGACTGGGGAGGTGAACAATTCAGCCCATAACAATGGAAGTCATCAAGACAGGAGCAGTTTTGTGAGGAAATTCAAGAGTTTAGTAATGCATATATTAATTTTGAGATGCCTATTATTTATATATATATATATATATATATATATATATATATATATATATATATATGAAAATGTTAGATAAGCAGTTGTATATACAGAATCTAGAGCTCTGAGATGAGGTCTGGGTTGCAGAGACAAATTTAGGAATGGCTGGCAAGTTGAAAATTTATTTAAAGCCATGAGAATTGGCCCTGTGTGTGCTGGGGAAGGGCACTTGTATACAAAGAATCCAAGTTGAATCCCACGAAGTCCACAGAAGTTCTCCCCTCTGTGACGCTATGGCCCATGTCTTCAGGCTTGCCACAGAGTCAGTCCCCCAGGTCAGTTACAATGTAGAAATTAGCTCAAAAAGAATTGTGGAGGGGCGCCTGGTGGCTCAGTCAGTTAAGTGTCCGACTTCAGCTCAGGTCATGATCTCACGGTTCATGAGTTCGAGCCCTGTGTCGGGCTCTGTGCTGACAGCTCAGAGCCTGGAGCCTGCTTGGGATTCTGTGTCTCCCTCTTTCTCTGCCCCTCCCCCGCTAGTGCTCTTTCTCTCTCTCTCAAAAATAAATAAGCATTAAAAAAAATTGTGGATTACTTGGCAAGACTCTTCCATTGCAAATAAAGATTTATTTTAAAAAAGAGTCCTGACTATATATTATCATTATAAATATAACACATGCTTACTATTAAAAAAATCCCTGCAAACTAAATGGTATGGTAAAGGAAAGTGAAAAAAATTATCCCATTTTGGACACTTGATATTCTCTTACTTTCATTCCTTATTATAGGATCAGCCATAGCAAATAGCTTTGTAAGGTTTGACTTCTTTCCTTTGACAGCACCTTGGCTCAAACAATATGCTGAATATCTTTTGGTACTTATCTTGGGGCTACTGTGCACATATACAAGACTGATAAAAAGTAGAAATAAATTTATAGGAATGAGAGAATTTTTTCTCTCTTTAATGAGGTATAGTTGATATACAACATTGTGTAAGATATACATGATGATGTGATAAACTTATATATTGTGAAATGATTATCACATTAGGATTAGTTAACACCTCCATCACCTTACATGATTACCATTTCTTTTTTTTTTTATGGTGAGAATATTTAAGATTAGCTTCATAGCCACTTTCAGTATATAATATGGTCCTGGTAACTATAGCCATCATGCTGTTCACTAGATCCCCAGAGCTTATTCATCTTACAACTGGGAATTTATACCTTTGACCAATATCCCTTAATTTTCTCTCATCCCCAGCCCCTAGCAACCACCGTTCTATTCTGTTTCAATGAATTTGACTTTTTTTAGATTCCACATGTGAGAACATACAGTTTTTATCATTCTGTTTCTGATTTTTTTCACTTAGCATAATGCCACTAAGGTCCATCCCTGTTGTAGCAAATGGCAAGATTTCTTTCTTTCTCATGGCCGAATCTCTCCCTCTCTATCTATATATTGTCTCATAGAATTGTCTTTCTCTCTATATATCTATATCTATATCTATCTATATCTATATCATCTATATCTATTTCTCTATATCTCTATATATCTCTATATATCTATTCTGTATCTATATCTATATATATCTATATCATCTATATCTATCTCTATATATCTCTATATATCTCTATCTCTATATATCTATATCTATATATCTCTATCTCTATATATCTATTCTATATCTATATCTATATCTATATCTATATCTATATCTATATCTATATCTATATCTATATCCATTTTTCTGTAAATGAGCACTTAGATTATTTCCATATCTTGGCTACTGTGATAATGCTGCAGTGAATATGGGAGTGCAGATATCTCCTTATGATATTGATGTCATTTCTTTTGGGTATATACCCAGAAGTGGTATTTCTGGACTGTATGGTAGCTCTGTTTTTAATTTTTAAAGGAATCTTCCTGCTATTTCCATAGTGGCTGTACCAATTTATAATCCCCCCAGCAATGCGCAAAAACTCCCTTTTCTCCACATCCTTGGCAGCACTTGTTGTTTCTTGTGTGTCTTGTCTTGACAGCCATTGTAACAGGCACGAGTTGGTATTTCATTATGGTTTTGACTTCTGTTAACTGAGGATTAGTGATGCCAAGCATCTTTTCAAATACCTGTTGGCCAGTTGTATGTCTTCCTGGGAAAAGGTCTCTTCAGATCCTCTACTCATTTTTACATTGGATTATAATTATTATTACTATTGAGTTATATTAGTTCTTTCTGCATTTTTGATATTAACCACTTATAAGTTACATGATTTGCAAATATATTTTAGGTTTTCCTTTTAATTTTGTTAGCTGTTTCCTTTGCTGTGCAGAAGTTTTCAGTCTGATGTAGTTCCACTTGTTTACTTTGCTTTTGCTTTTGTTGCTTGTGTTGGTGTCATATCCAAAAAAATTCTTGCTAAGACCAATGTGAAGAAGATTTTTCCTTATGTTTCTTTCTAGGAGTTTTATTGTTTCAGATCTTATGTTTAAATCTAATCCATTTTGAGTTAATTTTTGTGAGAGGTGTATGATAGGGTTTCAGTTTTATTCTTCTGCCTGTGATTGTCCAGTTCCCCCAACTCCACTTATGGAAGAGACTATTCTTTCCTCATTGAGTGCTTTCTTCCCTGGTCTCATAGAATTGTCTTTCTGTGTTATTTACTAGCTTATTGAGTTTCCTTAAAACAACTATTTTGGATTCCTTATTAGACAAATTGCAGATGCCCATGTCTTTGGGGTTGATTACTAGAAGGTTATTGTGGTGTACGTTTTATTGATTTTTCATGTTCTTTGAAGTCTTGAGTTGCTGTCTTTGCATTTGAGGTAACAGTCACCACCTTCTGTCTTTACTAACTGACTTCAGGAGAGGCATACCTTTTATTAGTCCTACTAGGGTTTCTGAGGCTTTCTCAGATCTTTTATGGATATACTTACTCCACACTTCTTGCTCCCTCTTGTGGCAGATTTCTTAACCTTATATGCCTTCTGTCTGGCTACAAGGGAGGAGATCAAGTGCTGACAGCTTCCCCTTTGTTTTCCCGAAGGTGGTACTAAGGCTCAAGTTTATGGAGTCTCCTTGGTCTGTAGATTTGGGCTGATTTTCTGTGTCTGCTCACTAGGCACCTGCCAAAGATTGCTCTCACTGCCATTGGTAGTATGCCTTGAGAGCTGGCCGCTGGGTGGGTGTATGTGTGTGTGGATGAGGTACGTGGAACACTGAGGATGCTCATGTGTCAGTTGTGAGGACGTGTGGGCCAGGTGTTCCAGCAATTATGGATAGGTTTGATGGAGTCCTTGACATTGTTAATAGGATCACATCCCTTTAATGCTCTCCACGATTCCCAACTGCTGCTTTCCCACTGTCTTCCTGCACCCTACTTATGAAGCTTATGACTCAAGTCTCTGGATGCAGTGAGAGAGGAATGGACCTCCTTGCCAGCACCCTGCACAGCTAGGGAAGCCAGGTGTTCACTCACATGCTCTCATTTCTCCCCACAGGAGAAATCACAGGCCAAGATGTCTCTTGGCCTTGAGCTGTGCCGTCTTGGGGAAAGGATGATGCAGGTAAAACAAACTGTTCCTCTTACCCTTTCTAATGCATTCACACTGGTATTTCCCTCTTTCCAATGGTATGCTGGAACATCTTCACTGGAAACCTGGACTTCCACAAAGGTTTTTTCTTCCCTGGGTAATTGTCTAAGACTGTTTTCCAGGGGCTCCCACACCATAGCTGAGAGGGACTGGAACTGGTTTGGGGTCACTGCAGGGTACACAGCCAGGAAGGAGGTCTCTATGCCTATTATCTGATGCCTGGGTGGGTGTGTCCTCCTGGTTCCTTGGCAAATGGTGCTGGATCTGACAGCTCCTACAAAGACACTTCTGTCTGTGGATGGATGCCAAATTGTTGTTGAGGTGGGAGGAGGACACAAATGAGGGATGTCTTAGTCATATGGGTGATGTCACTCCAATGAGATAATTTTATGTATCTTCAAATAGTGTTTTTTAAATATAGCAAAAGGAGATCCTTGAAGAGAATCTAGGACCAGCACCAGGGTGAGGTGACTGAGAGTTCTATGGTAGATAATTTTAGGAGGGTCATGCACATGCAGAGTCAACTTCTCATCTCACCCTAGTCCCAGGCCTAGGTGGATCGGTGGGGTCTCTTGATGACTATAGTCCTGAAAGCTTCTTCAGGGACAGGGCATAATGCCTGCTGAGTATGGGAGACATTTGGGGGCAGGAAGGATATTACCCTCCATATACCACATCATGTAGATGAATGAAGACAGCACAGTCTTAACGAGAACAGGTTTTGGGACCAGATGAGCCAGGCTCAAATTCTTGTTCTGCCATATGCTAGTTGTGTGACCTCAGGCACCTACATGAGAATTCATCTGTTGGAGAGTGGTGAGCAAAGCATGCCACAGGACGTCTGCTCCACTAGAGGTCTAGTTTTGGCCCTTATTCATGAGATGGGTGCACTGAGAATCCTAGGACAGTGTGAATCACTTCTATCCTGGGAAATTGGAAGAAAATACAGTAAAGGAGAGGACCACGAGGTACATTTCAATTTAATAAATAATTACCAAGGACCCATATGTATAAGACATTGTGCTGCGCTGTAGGGGATATAAGGGTAGAGGTGTAGTTAGGGTAATATATACCCTTAAGCTCTATTATCCCCTCTCCTCATAGGGGCTGTGTCTGGTCTGGCTGGTGATGTGCTCTGTGGAGGTAACAGGCCACGAGTTTGTCCTTTACCTGGAATTGGTTTGGTTGCTGAACTCAAGAATGTTTTAAAAACTGGGGGTACAATAAAGGTAGGAATGGGAGGGTGAACTAAAAATGGGATCTGAATGGGTCAACAAAAATGAGGAGGGTAAGAGACACGTACTGGGGCCAGAGAGAAAGACAGCTGGTGGGGGAGAGTGGGAGATAGATCAAGAGAATAAATGTGAAGAGGGTCATCGGTGAGTACTTGGCAGAGAACCTGCTCTCCAGAGCTGGCTTTTACCTTCATGGCATGGCTTGTGGCAAAGTGATGGGACAGGTGCCTATCACCTAATGTGGGAGTCACCTTCTTGCTTCCTTCCCCAGGCTTGAGTGTTAGTGTTTCTGAGGAAGCATGGCTACATTTTCTAGAGACACAAACTCTGGAAACCCTGCGTTTAGAGGCAGTAGCATGGAAATTAACAGTTTTTGTTTTCTTACAAGTCAGCATAGTCTGGGCATCAAGTCAAAGCTCAGTCGTCCATTGCTGTAAATCATCTTATTATTATTGACTTTGCTGAGACTGATGTCTCTCAGTCACAAAGGTTCAGCCATAGCATGCAAGACTTGTTGGTCTAAGGGTGTGAATCTTGCTTTGGGTACGAGAGGTCCCAGGTTCAAATCTCGGATGAGGCCAAGGCATGCATCCTTGTTGTCTACTATTGGGGCACCTGGGTGGCTCAGTTGGTTAAGCGCCTGACTCTTGATTTCAGCTCAGGGCATGCTCTCATGGTTCATGAGATGGAGCCCCCCATCACTGGGCAACGCTAAGCCAGCTCAGACCTCTCTTTCTACCCCTCCCCTGCTCATGCTCTCTCTCTCTCAAAATAAATAAATAAAAAAACAAAGGTTCAGCCATAAACACGTATATACACTCATGAGCAGTATTGGATACAGCTGCTGTTTTCTACTTTACAGTAAATTAAGCTCATTTTTCTCTGATATTAAAAATATTCTTCCTTGACCCATTCTATCTTTGTGTCTCTCTATTGCTTCCAAGCTCTTTGAAGTAATATACTTTGTCTCCAGTTTCTCATTCCCTCTTTTCTTCACATGAGCTCAACTATGTAGTTTTCACCACATTTATTCCACAAACACTTGCTCACCAAGATCCTCTGTGGGTTGCCACATCCAGTGGGCCTCTTTTAGTATTTACCTTAAGTCCTCACTGTGGCACCAGATACTGTTGACCACCCCTCTTCTAGGTTTTCTTCTTTGACTTCTGTGTTATTGTTCTCTCCTCTGTCTTCTTCTATCTGTCTGGCTGTCCTTGGTGGATTCCTTTTGGTTCCTCTGCCTTTCTGATGTTGCTGTTCCTCAAAGTTGTTTCCTGGTCCTCTTTGCTGTCTCACCTTGAGTGTATTTATTCATTCCTATAATTATGCAATTATTATCCTATATTTAGAATTCTATAATTATACCTATAATAGCTATAATATATAAGTCCTTGACTCCCACATCAACATCTATAGTTTGTATTGTACTCCTGAGATTTCAGACCTATGTATTCAGCTGCCTACAGGATGTTCTAGAAGTGTTTCAAGCTTAACATGTCCCAACTTGGACTGATTATTTCCTAGAAAACCTGGTCCTCTTTACATATTACCTTTATCAGTAAATGCCAACCCTTTGTTCAGCCACCAGGGCCTTAGACCTCATCCTAGACACCCCCTTTCCTTTATCCCTCACATACAACTAGTGACCACATCCTGTTCTTTCTGTCATTTCAACATCTCTCCTGTTCATTCTTCTCTATAACCTTCTAAGTAGTTTCCTTGGCTCCAGTTCGCCACATGCAATGTGTTCTTCAAACTCTTGACAGTGTGATCTTATGAAATACAAACCTGACCATTTCACTCCCTGGTTTAAAACTAGTCAGGGGCGCCTGGGTGGCTCAGTCGGTTAAGCGTCCGACTTCGGCTCAGGTCAGGATCTCGCGGTCCGTGAGTTCAAGCCCCGCGTCGGGCTCTGTGCTGACTGCTCAGAGCCTGGAGCCTGTTTCAGATTCTGTGTCTCCCTCTCTCTCTGCCCCTCCCCTGTTCATGCTATGTCTCTCTCTGTCTCAAAAATAAATAAACGTTAAAAAAAAATTTAAAAACAAATAAAAAAATAAAACTAGTCAAAGGCCTCCTGCTACCCAAGAATAAAGCTTACACCTCTTAGTCTGGCCTACCTGAGTTGCACAGTCCAGCTTCTGTCCATTTTGCCAAGTTTGTCTTTAGCAGAGCTCTCCTCACATACTTTGCCTACTAAGAGAACAAATAAATGAATGAATTCATGATTGAAGTCTCTAATAAACACAACAAAGTGTACCAAGTAGTTTAAGATCTATTCCTGTTGGAAGTCCACTGTGTTGATAAGCCCATATGATGTCCTGAATTAAACATTTTAAAATTATAGGCAATATTTATTCTTTGTAACTGAGGAGGACAGTAGCATGTAATTTCAGGGAGCAAGGTTTCAAGTCAGCATAACTTTATACCGATGAGAGCTGACCACAAAGCGGTGGATTTCCCTGAAGTAGGGAGGTCCCCACATCTGGAGGCGACCAGACAGGAGCGGAGTAATTACTCAGGCAGGTTGGAGGAGGGACTTCTGCACTGTGTGGAGAAATGTATTATAGGGCCTCTTATCTCCCTGCCATGAGAGGAAGAAGAGGGAGGGAAAAGAATTAATGTTTGTTGAACACTTACTATGTGCCTGGCATTGTTCTTGGTGCTTTATATTTATTTGTTCATTTTCTCTAATAATTGTTTTAGAGGAGAGTGCCATTACCATCTTTGTTTTATTGATGAGGACTCTTAAATGTATATATTTTTATGACTACAGTTTTCTTTTTTTCCAAAATTTTATTTAAATTTTAGTTAGTTAGCATAGTGTAATATTGGTTTCAGGAGTAGAATTTAGTGATTCATCATTTACATATAACACCCTGTGCTCATCATAACAAGTGCTCTCTTTAATACACATCACCTGTTTAGCCCATCCCCCCTCCTTCCATCAACCCTCAGTGTGTTCTCTATTGTTAAGAGCCTCTCTCTCTTTTTTTTTTTTCTCATTAAGAGTCTCTTATGGTTTATTCCCCTCTCTTTTTACCCCTTCCCGTATGTTAATCTGTTTTGCTTTTTAAATTCCACATATGAGTGAAATCATATGGTATTTCTCTTTCTCTGGCTTATTTCACTTAGCATTATACACTGTAGCTCCATCCACGTCATTGTAAATGGCAAGATTTCATTCTTTGTGATGGCTGAGTAATATTCCAATATAATACACAATATATTGTATATATATATATATATACACCATATCTTCTTTCTTTCTCTTTCTTTCTTTCTTTCTTTCTTTCTTTCTTTCTTTCTTTCTCTTTCTTTTTATGAAATTTATTGTCAAATTGGTTTCCATACAACACCCAGTGCTCATCCCCAAAAATGTCCTCTTCAATACCCATCACCCACCCTCCCCTCCCTCCCACCTCCCATCAACCCTTAGTTTGTTCTCAGTTTTTAAGAGTCTCTTCACCATATCTTCTTTATCCATTCATCAGTTGATGGACATTTGGTCTCTTTCCATAGTTTGGCTATTGTTGATAATGTTGCTATAAACATGAGGGTGTGTGTACCCCTTTGAATCTGTATTTTTGTATTCCTTAGTAAATACCTAGTAGTGCAATTGCTGAGTCATAGGGTAGTTCTAATTTTTAACTTTTTGAGGAAGCTCCATACTGTTTTCCAGAGTGGCCACACCAGTTTGCATTCCCACTAACAATGTAAGAGTGTTCCCGTTTCTTTGTATCCTCTCCAACACCTGTAGGTTCTTGTGTTGTTAATTTTAGTCATTTTAACAGGCATGAGGTGGCAGTTTTGATTTGTATTTCCCTAACGAAGAGTGACATTGAGCATCTTTTCATGTGCCTGTTAGCCATCTGTATGTCTTCTTTGGAAAAATGTTTATTCCTGTCTTTTGCCCATTTCTTAACTGGATTATTTGTTTTTTTGGGTGTTAGTTTGATAAGTTCTTTATAGATTTTGGATACTAACCCTTTATCAGATATGTCATTTGCAAATATCTTCTCCCATTCCATAAGTTGCCTTTTAGTTTTGTTGATTGGTTACTTTTTTATGCAGAAGCTTTTTATCTGGATGAAGTCCCAGTTGTTCATGTTTGCTTTTGTTTCCCTTGCCTCTGGAGGCGTGTCTAGTAAGGAGTTGCTGTGGCTGACGTCAAAGAGATTGCTACTGTGTTCTCCTCTAGGATTTTGATGGTTTCCTGTCTCACATTTAGATCTTTCATCCATTTTGAATTTATTTTTGTCTATGGTATAAGAAAGTGATCCAGGTTCATTCTTCTGTGTGTTGCTGTCCAGTTTTCCTAACACCATTTGTTGAACAGATTCTTTTTTTCCATTTAGATATGCTTTCCTGCTTTGTTGAAGGTTAGTTGACCATATAGTTGTGTGTACATTTCTGAGTTTTCTATTCTGTTCCATTGATCTGTACGTATCTGCTTTTGGGCCAGTACCATACTGTTTTGATGACTTCCATTTTGTAATATAGCTTGAAGTCTGGAATCGTGATGTCTCCAGCTTTGCTTTTTCAGGATTACTTTGGCTATTTTGAGTCTTTGTGGTTCCACACAAATTTTAGTATTGTTTGTTCTATCTCTGTGAAAAATGGTGGTATACCGATAGGGATTGCATTAAATGTGTCTATCGCTTTGGGTAGTACAGACATTTTAACAATATTTGTTTTTCCAATCCATGAGCATGGAATGTTTTTCCATTTCTTTGTGTCCTCTTCAATTTCTTTCATAACTGTTCTACAGTTTTCAGAGTACACATCTTATCCCTTTGGTTAGGTTTATTCCTAGGTATCTTATTGCTTTTGGTGTAATTGCAAATGGGATTGATTCCTTGATTTCTTTTTCTGCTGCTTCATTATTAATGTATAGAAATGCAATGGATTTCTGTACATTGATTTTATATCCTACAGCTTTGCTGAATTCATGTATTAGTTTTTTAGCAATTTTTTAGTGGAGTCTTTTGGGTTTTCTATATAGAGTACCATGTCATCTGCAAATAGTGAAAGTTTGACTTCTTCCTTGCTGATTTGGATGCTTTTTAATTTCTTTTTGTTGTCTGATTGCTGAGGCTAAGACTTCTAGTACTATAACGGTGAGAGTGGATATCTCTATCTTTTTCCTGACCATAGAGGAAAAGCTCTCAATTTTTCTCCATTGAGGATGATATTATCTGTGGTCTTTTGTATATGGCCTTTATGATGTTGAGGTATGTTCCAGCTATCCCTACTTAGTTGAGGGTTTTTATCAAGAAAGGATGCTGTATTTTCTCAAATACTTCTTTTTTGCATCTATTGAGAGGATCATATGGTTCTTATCCTTTCTTTTATTAGTGTGGTGTATCACATTGATTGATATGTGAATATTGAACCACCCCTGCAGCTCAGCAGTAAAACCCATTTGATTGTGATGAATAATTCTTTTAGTGTACTGTTGGATTTGATTTGCTAGTATCTTGTTGAGAATTTTTACATCCATGTTCGTCAGGGATATTGGCCTGCAATTCTCCTTTTTAGTAGGGTCTTTGTCAGGTTTTGAATCAAGGTAATGCTGGCCTCATGGAATGAGTTTGGAAGTTTTCCTTCCATTTCTATTTTTCAGAAAATTTTGAGAAGACTAGGTATTAACTCTTTTAACATGTTGTAGAATTCTCCTGGGAAACCATCTGACCCCGGACTTTTGTTTGTTGGGAGATTTTTGATTACTGATTCAATTTCTTTTCTGGTTATGGATCTGTTCAAATTTTCTTTTCCTGTTTCAGTTTTCGTAGTTTGTGTTTCTGGGAATTTGTCCATTTCTTCCATATTGGCCAGTTTGTTGGCATATAATTTTTCATAATATTCTTTTATAACTGTTTATATTTCTGTGGTGTTGGTTGTGATCTCTCCTCTTTCATTAATGATTTTATTTATTTGGATCCTTTCTATTTTTGAGAAGTCTGGCTAGGGGTTTATCAATTTTATTAATTCTTTCAAAGAACCAGCTCTTAGTTTCATTGATCTGTTCTGCTTATGTTTCTATATTGTTTATTTCTGCTCTAATCTTTATTATTTACCACTTTCTGTTGGCTTTAGGCTTTATTTGCTGTTCATTTTCTAGCTCTATTAGGTGTAAGGTTAGGTTGTGTATTTGGGACTTTTCTTGCTTCTTGAGGTGAGGACTCTTATATCTCAGAGAGGTCAAGTAACTTTCCTAAGACCACTTAGGAGGTAAATGATAGAGTTGGGCTTATAGCCCTAGAGTGGCTCTCAAAGTATATTTCCTAATCAGTAGCATCAGCTACTGGGATCTTGTTAGAAGTGCAAATTCTCAGGTATTTTCCCAGACCTATTGAATCAGAAACTCTGGAGGTGGTATCCAACCATCTGTACTTTAACAAACCCTCCAGGTGATTTTGATGCCCACTAAAATCTGAGAATCACTGCTCTAAAGAACATTCCATTAAATCTCATTATGTATATTGGAAAATATTAGGAAAACATTCACTTCACATTTTGAGAGAATTTTGAAAAACAAATCTGCTCTTAGTCTGTATGGCATCTACATTTAGTCTGCTGCCTTTGAATATGGGGCAGGTCAGGGGACTTCATGGTGGGTCTGAGCATCCAGCAGCTCCCAGCAGGTTGCAAGGTAATTCAGAACCACATTTCCCCTGAGAATAGCTTCTTGTAGCTTCTCAGATTGTTTCACATAAGGAACAGTGTGAACCTGGGTAAAAGAAAAAAAAAAAACATAACTAAAAACAACACCTTCCAGTTTAAAATATGAAGAAGATGCCACAAATCCTCCAACCCCTTTTTATAGAATGAATTCAATAAAAGCAAGAGAAATTTTGTGTTAAAAAAAAAAGCCAGATAGAACTGCTGGTAGTATGCTATCATTTATTTTGTTAATTCAGCAACATTTCAAGTGAGACCCAGACACTATAGCATTTAAAAATAATGCAACCTTGCTCCTGATGCAAGTGGCAAAAGCGAGAGGACTCCACAGAGCTTTGCTAAAGGGGGAAAAAAAAAGAAATTAAAAACCGTCCACTAATGTGCCGGCGAGTAATGAAATAAGAATCTGACACTTGGTGCATTGAAATGCAAACAAGATGTCCCTGTGTTACCCTGGCAATTCATCATAAAGGCCGGTGCATTTCTGCTTATTATACATGAGGTGCAGTGAATTATTACCAGGCTGGTTCTTCTAACAAACTTTTCAAAGTATGTACATGATAGGGTCAAAAGAGATTTATATGTGTGTTTGTGTGTGTGTGCACTCATGCTAGGATGTGCACGTAGAATTGTATGTTTCTCTGCCTGTGATACATGGAGCCAGATCTATCTGGATTATAAAGGAGAAATTCAGGTGATGACCCAAGTTTTTGGAAACATTCTCTCTCTCTCTTGTTCCCTCCGTCCCTTCCTGTTTCTTCTATCTACCTATTTGTCTGTCTGTCTGTCTGTCTGTCTATCTACCTACCCATCCATCCATCCATCTATCCATCCATCCATCCATCCATCCATCCATCCATCCATCCATCCATCCTATAGGTCCCAAGGAGGGGAGAATCAGAGGAGACATGGTCCT